>NC_132873.1:21288689-22532439 GCF_048164855.1 Canis lupus baileyi
AGTCATTTCAGTAGCTATGATTTGGTTGGTGAGGGTTTAGCATTTATAAATACTCAGAGCCAAAGTTGTCCAGCTTCTCAGCTGGTATCTCAAACTTCTTTCATATTACATAAAGTCCTTCAATATTGTCAGTGCTGAGTAATTTATTTTGAGTCACATTAAAATATATTTGTTTTATTATCTACTTAGTGTATTGTTGGCGATTTCAGCAGTGATGGTTCTTTGTTTTTACAGAGGTGGACCAGGACCACTGCTATTGTGCAGTTTCTGAGAGCGTTTGAAGGCAAAAATTCAGGTGTTGCTGGGAGCGATGGAAGGTCACGAGGTAGAAGAAAAGGTGTTAGATATTCTTCAACTGAACGTTGGTGGCTGTATTTACACAGCCAGACGTGAGTCCTTGTGCCGCTTTAAAGACTCGATGCTGGCATCTATGTTCAGTGGTCGTTTCCCTCTAAAAACAGATGAATCAGGTAAATATCTAAAGTCTGTAAGCATGCTCATAAATATTCACTAAAATAGTCTAGTTTAAATTCCCTTCGGTTTTCCTAATTACAGTAGAATATATTCAACTAGTATGCTAATTATTGAAACCATTAAAGCTGTTTGGAGATTTATTAAATACGGGGAGAAATGAAATGCCAGTTTCCAGAATCTGCGATGCTGTCACTAAAAGGTGACAAAAAGACATCTGCGTGTAAAGGCCTACCATGACCTCAGGACGGGAGTTGATTATATCTGGAAAGCTGTTACAGTCGTGCAACTCTGTGGGGAAAGGTATTGAGGCTTCTCTCTGTGTTCTTCAAGTTAAAACCTCGATTTCTCTGGAGAGAGCAGCCGCCTTCTTTGTTCACAGGGCAGTCACCGGCAGCGTAGAATTGGTGTTGGACTTGCCACCTAATCTGGCTGCGTAGCCTTGTGTGGGCTGATGTGTACACGTGAGAAAATGTTAGTGCAGTGTACCATCGGCCACCTGGTGGTAGGGGACTGAAAATTAGTGTTCCAGAAAAAACTAAAACACAAGGGTAGGGACCTGGGCTGCTCTCCCTGCTTGGAGTGCTCTGGTGTCTACTGAACCTACGACTGGTTGTAGAGAAACCTCAGCAACTCGAGTAAGGCATTCTGCACACCTGCACTGTTCTGGGGCTCAGAGAACCCACTCTTGCTTCTGTGTCAGAAGACAGAGAGTGAGGAGTCTTGAGCACTAGGGGCTGTTAGTAACCCTGGGCTTTGAGAGAGTGCTTTGCCAGCTGACGGGCAGTTGAATGAATGGAAAACACCAACGGCTGGCACCCAGGGCTTGGTGGCCATGTGGGCAGGAAGGTGGCTGGTGAAGATGATAAGCAGGGATTGAGGTTTTTCTCTGTCTCCAAGTTTTAACTTCTTAATCCCTTGTATTCTAAGCTAATCGAGGGAGAAAAGGAATTATTGAGTAACCTCACACCAACTCTGCTAAATTGTCTAAGAAAACCTTTGGTCATAAAGTAGTACCAGCGTAGCATTAGGAGCCGAGCCCTGGGTTTATATGTCAGTGAAACTACAGGTTGACTTACAGATGAACATGACTTATTAACGGGCATGCCCTCATTAGGGACGAACTCCGTATGTGTCCCCTGGCTGGGCAGGGCTGGGGTTGGGGGTAAGCTTACATTTCAGAAGCCATCTGGGGTCTCTGTGGCTTTTGAATGGCCATAGCGGGGAATACAGTCATTGCATCCAAAATCCCAGATGGACCTTGGGATACATTTTCCTATGTGGTAGGTGAGAAAACAGAGGATCACCAAATTTGACTAAACCCTTTTGAACAGTAGCTATTAACTCTCTTGTGAGAAAGAAACATTTCTAATTGCAGAGGTCTTCAGCCGGATTTTAGTTTGATGATTTTATCCATGGTCATATGTATCTATGCACTCATTTTTGAAGTGAATGTTTTCTAGGGGCTTGTGTGATTGACCGCGATGGACATCTATTTAAATACCTTTTGGATTATCTTCACGGAGAAGTTCACATTCCCACAGATGAGCAAACCCGAATTGCTCTGCAGGAAGAGGCTGATTATTTTGGCATCCCTTATCCATACAGCCTGTCCGACCACTTGGCCAATGAAATGGAGACATATTCTTTAAGGTCAAATATAGAACTTAAAAAGGTCTTGGCATTTTTTTAAGTTTTAAAAAATATATATGTATACATATATATACATTTTTATACACAAAGCAATGTGTGTTATTTTGCATAGCCTGTGTTGTCACATAAACCAAACTAGAGAAAGTTTTACTTTTCCTAACTTTGGAAGACACTTTTCTGAATTACTACGAATTTTTTTAGAGACAAAATTCTGTGTTCTTCCTAGGAAAGTATATTACATTGCCACTCAGAGGTTTATGGAGTGTTTATTTCTCATTGAAGATTTAATATCTTTTTGATGGCTTTTTTAATAGAAATATTCTGCTTTTTAGGTTCTTCGTAAATTAATAGCAATACTGTAGTATGTAAGGATATAGTGGTATTATTTTGTTTACTGAAAGGACTAAAAGAATGGTCATGATAAGTAAAAGATTGTATAAAATCTCCTACCTGATTTAGTGAGTGTAGCAGTTTGTTACTAAGTGAAAACTTAGTAATTGGTTTGTTTAATTCACTTTGAGATCAATCTTTTCTTAAGATGCTCTTCCTTTATTTATTTTTATTTTTTTTTTAATTTTATTTATTTATTCATGAGACACACAGAGAGAAGCAGAGACATAGGCAGAGGGAGAAGCAGGCTCCATGCAGGGAGCCCGATGTGGGACTTGATCCCAGGTCTCCAGGATCAGGCTCTGGGCTGAAGGCGGCGCTAAACTGCTGAGCCACCCGGGCTGCCCAAGATGCTCTTCCTTTAAATCACATTTTAAAGAGTTTTATATGACTTGAAAAGCTTCATTACTTATTTCTGTCTTACTGTTAAGTATTATATTTGCCTTTAGCACCTGTGGGGATCTCAAAGGAAAATATTTTTTCTAAATAATTAATAATAGTAACAACTGATCTGAATTGGTTTGATTTGGACATTGGCTTAGGAGAGGAAGCTGAGGGTATGGTTATTAGTGTAGCATGAAGAGAAAGTTGATTTGGTTCCAGCTCCGCTTCTAGTCAACCACATGGAATTTGCATTGGTTGTATGGGTTCTGCTACTGAAGTTATTTAGAAATTGAGTCATTGGACAGTTCTTTGGTGTTATTTGCTACATCTATCTGCAGAATGAGGCTAAATGAGCCAAGTTGGGGTAGGTTAACATTTCATCTTCTGAAGTCTCAACTCTATAGTCTTTTATTTCTGATTTGTATGCAAAAGGGACATAGCATGTGTATATTCCCTATGTCAACCAACACATACTTATCTCACATGTTTTTGGTGTATAGAGCACTGCCTTAGGGACTGTGTGGGACACAAAGAAATACAACATATAGTTAGATAGCAATATTAAATGAAAATGTAAGACATGTTAGGGTTCTGTTTTCATTTACCGAGTCAGTAAATTTTAAGCATTTCCTTTGTGTCAGGCACTATTCCAGGAAATTGGCATACCAAATAAAGCAGATACAAGTGCTGGTCCTCAGGGCATTCTCAGGAATAGTGCTGTTTCTCCCGGGGAAGGCCCTTGCCACTCCACTGGGTGAAGCCCTACTACTGTGTGTCCCTTGGCACATCATAAGCTCACCTGGTAGCACTTATACTGTGTGCTGAGGGGTATTGTCTCTCTGTGTTTTACATTGGCTATAAACTTAAGGAGGATTGGGACTCTGTGTCCAGGACTTTGGACACTGCTTACCACATTAGTAGTTTCTTAATATTCATATGAATGACTGAATGGTAGATAAAAGCCGCAGTTTGCATTGAGTTCCTATATTCATATCTTTCAGTGGAAAAGAACACATTAATCTGGTTAATTCTTGATTGGCCTTGGAGTTAAAAATAAGCATCAACCATGGGTCTTAATGAGTAGAAGGTGAAAGGGAGATTGAGTCAAATGGGAAATTGGGGAGGAAATAAAGTTTAAAAGGTCTAATTTTTAGTCATTACAAAGATTTTAAAATTAAAAGTGATGTTGGTAGTGAGGCTAAAGGGGGAGGGAGGAAAATACAATTTCTCTGTGGAAAAAGGTTCTATACATGAAAAGGTGTTGGGTTTTTGGGTGGTGCTTTTTGTGATTTGCTGCACCCCCACCCCATATTC
Organism: Canis lupus baileyi; assembly: GCF_048164855.1. Taxonomy (NCBI): domain Eukaryota; kingdom Metazoa; phylum Chordata; class Mammalia; order Carnivora; family Canidae; genus Canis; species Canis lupus. Next base: position 21,292,902 of record NC_132873.1, read on the forward strand.
AACAAAAGCATGTTTGGTTTTTCAAGGCATAAAGACTAGGCTGAAATTTATGATCTTTTTATTTCCTTTATGACCAACTGAAATTGAAGCTTTACATGAAAGTAATAGAGCAGATTCATTTTTACTTTCCTCCAGAATTAAATTCAAATTTTGTATATTTTTTTTGCTTCAGGCTTTAACAGACTTCTGTGATTCATATGGTTTAGTTTGCAATAAACCAACAGTTTGGGTTCTCCACTATCTTAACACATCTGGTGCAAGCTGTGAGAGTAGAATTATTGGTGTATATTCCACAAAAACTGATGGAACAGATGCTATTGATAAGCAGCTGGGAGGAAGAATTCACAGTAAAAGCATTTTTAAAAGGTATGTCCATATTTGAATATGAAAAGGAACAAAATAAAGTCTTGGTCTCTCGTAAGAGGTGTTAACTGAATGGAGTACGTGGTTGACTAGAAAAGATCGTCAACACCTGGCGAGCAGCGTGAGCTTTCATGGCTGTCAAGACAGGCTTGCTTCATGAAGAGATTGTAATGAAGACCATTTCACATATATGTAAGCTATAGGACATCCACAGTGGTCTAGTAGATTGCCTCTCTGCTGGGCATCAGAATCCCCTGAGAGGCTTTATTTAAAAAAGGAAAGAAAGGAGAGCAAAGCCACCTCCCTGGCTGTCTCCCCTGGACTACAGTCCAGTAGCAGAAGCACTGCTTAGAAGTCGGCAGGCCTTCTGAGTGACCCAGGACAGGCCTGTGCCTTGGTGTCCTGTTCTGAGAAATGATAAAGGACTTCCTTGGTCCCTCCCAGCCTTAAAATTCTATTCTTTGTACATGTCAAATTCTTAAGGGTTATTCTCTTAATATTTTTTCTGTAAGCTTACTTAACATTGGTCAATTCACTTAGCTGTTCTGGGTTGGATTTTTGTTGTTGTTGTTGTTTTTAAATTCTCTGGGTGTTTGGATTGGGTCACATATTAGTGACTGATGAATGACCACATGAACTTGCTTAGTAGGTATTAAATATGTCATAGTTTTCTGAATTCTTTACAGGATGTTTAAATAAGATATATGAGTGCCTGGCATAATGCTATGAAAGTTTTAGCCAAAGGTGAATCCTTTAAAAATTTTCCTGGGGTTAGGTAATTTTTTTTTAGAAAACTTATTCTTAAAGATTTGTTGATTTGTCTGCACAGTCTGTATTGCAGAATTAACAAGTACTTTACCACAGTAAAAAGAGATGAAATACAGGTTAGCATGAGTATAGTATATTATACTCATAGTATATAATATATAGTATATTCCCTATCTGCTTAAGGAAGGGTCACAGAAGAACAGCTATTCAAAAACAACATATTTTTCCCCTTAATTTAACAAGTACTTGGTGAGTATCTGTTAGCTGTGTGTGTGTGTGTGTGTGTGTGTCTATACACACATTCATACTTAGGTAGTATGTTTTAATCACCTTTTGCAATATTTCTAGAGAGGCGGGAAATAATGTTCAGTATATTTGGAGCTATTATTCAGTAGCTGAACTGAAGAAAATGATGGATGCTTTTGACGCCTGGGAAGGAAAAGGTATAGTACAATTCTTTTATTTCATGGCATAAGGTAGACTTTTCCTTAATAAAACAAAGTAAGCTCAAATGCTGCATTTCTTTTTTTGAGAAAGCATTTCTTTCTATAGGTCAGGTATTTCTTTGTATGTTTATCACCTCATAGTATCATTGATTGAGGCAGTTTGCTTAAAAATCTTAGACCTCTTGGTGTGCCTGGGTGGCTAGGTTGGTTAAGTGTCCGACTCTTGGTTTGAGCTCAGGTCGTGATCTCAGGGTCATGAGATCTAGCCCTGCGTCAGGCTGTGCACTTAGCACAGAGTCTACTTGGGACACTCTCTCCCTCTCCCTCTGCCCTTCCCCCTGCTCTCTCTCTCTGAAATAAATAAATAAATCTTTAAAAAATGGTTAGACTCCTGAGTTGCTAGATATTACTAATAGTTCATAACCTAGTAACCTGAAAAATGGTTTATAATTTCAGCATCTGTTAGTTGTGCTAAATTAGTTCAGTTTAAAAAGGGTTTATTTAGCATCTACCGTAGACCTAGCACTGTTCCTAGGAAGTATACCTTTAAATTAAACATACGATGTATAATCAAAAGAAAAAAGGAGGGGTGCCTGTCAGAACTACTAAATACTACATATGGATAGATTTAATCTTAGATTTAATTAATGTGTGACTCCCAATATCGGGGTTGAGTGTTCAAGCCCCATGTTAGGTAGATATTACTTAAAAGGAAAATCTTGAAAAAAAAAAAAAAAAGGAAAAATTTTAAAAATGAAAATAATGCCACAGAACATGTCTGAAGAATGCTTAGGAAACATCATCTTTAAATGCACACTTTGAAATTTGACCATTTTTATTAACTGCTTATATTATTTGATAATAATAATGCTATTTAGTATCCAGTGTGATAAGAAGTTTACATTCTGTACCTCTTAGTCTTAAAACAATTCTGGATACTATGTACCATTTTATTGATGAGAAAACTGAGTCTCAGAGAGGCCATGACACTTGCTTAAGGATCACAAAGAGTTACTGTTCTATGCCTATTTTTTTCTTTTTAAGATATTTATTTATTTATTTATTTATTTATTTATTTATTTATTTATTTATGAGAAAGAGAGAGAGAGAGAGAGGCAGAGATACAGGCAGAGGGAGAAGCAGGCTCCATGCAGGGAGCTCAGTGTGGGACTTGATCCCGGGTCTCCAGGATCAGGCCCTGGGCTGAAGGCAGATGCTCAACTGCTGAGCCACCCAGGTGTCCCTATGCCTATTTTTTCCTTAATTAACAAGTATGTATTGAGTGTCTATTAGGTGCAAACACTATAAGAAGTTCTAAGGTTGGATCCACAGATAAATAGGACACATCTTGGTCCTCAAATGATCTTAAAAGCTGGTAGAGACAGACACTGCAAGCAACATAAGATTGAGTAAAAGGAGAGGAAGAGGCTTTTAAAAGCTCTCCCATCACCTGTTTCTCTTTCAGGCAGGGTGCTAGTACCAGCCCTTCCTTTCCTCAGCTTTGTCCGCCTCACTTTTCCTCCTTTATTTTTTTCTAAATCATACCCTGCAAACAGATAGGAAAAAGTGCTGTTCTCTTTAAGCTTTTTAATTTTAGATTTAATTGACTTTGAGGCACTTAGGCTTAAATTGAGGAACAAACCCCCTTGGTGTTCTCTTTGTTTCCTCTTGTGCCTCTGGACTGGCAGTCTGCCCAGGAGGCTTCAGGAGGGCCCTGGCGGGGCTTCTTTCTCCATGGACTCAGGAAGCTGAAGCGGAGAGCTGAGACTACTGGCTTACAGAGCATAAGACTGATGTTAACTTTTTAGAGAACACGTAATGAAGTGTCAGTGGTACTTAACACAATTCTGGAAGGCCTGTGGAAAGCCATCAGACAGGGAACAGAAGTAAGAGAAAGAATTATTGGAAGAAGACAATTATTGTTTGTGGACAGTGTGCCTTTTTAGGAAACCCAAAGGAATCAACCAAAGGTATTTTAAATGAGGAGTTTAATAGACCAGACTGGCTGGGTACAATATAAGTAAACAAAGACAAGCTTACTTATGATAGATTAGTTAGAAATTTTAGGGGGAAATCCCATTCACAATAGCAATGAACAACAAGATAACTAGGACTGACCTATCAAATGCTTGAGTCTTTTGTGAAGAAAACCGTTGAAATATACTTATCCATTCATCAGTTCGTCTATCCAGCTATAAAAAAAAGAAGACACAAAGATTATGGTGAAATATACCAAATATATTTTATACTTTTCATGTAAAGACATCAGTTCTTCTCAGATTAAGTTATAGGTTTAGTACAATTCCTACCAAAATATCAGTGGAGCTCTTTGGGAATCTTGAGGACGTGATTCTAAAATACATTTGATAGAATAAGCCAGTGAAACCACCAAGAACATGTTGGGAAGTAGATGTCGTTAGAGGAATGAGTCTAACTGTGTGATAGTAAAAATACTACATATGGATAACAAGAACTACGTGTAATAACAAGAAGCAGATGTTTCTGGTACAAGAATAGATGCAGAGATCAGAAGTAAACCCCAATGAAGTTATAAGAATAAAAATACTATGTGATAAAGAAGTATTAAATACCAATATAAAAAGATAGATGATTTAATAAGTAGTTGAGAAATATCCTTGGAGAAAACAGAACTTTAACTTCGCGTCATTTATCAAAATAATTCCAGGTGAATTTATGGATGAAAAATGAAGCTATAATAAACTATAATGAAACGTAAGCAAATAATTGATTTCTTAACTGAGAAATAAATCATAAAGACAAAGATGAATAAATTTTATTATGTGATATTTAATATATTTAAAACAAAAAAGTATAAATAAAATTAAAAGGCTAATAAAAACTTAGATAAATATGTTATGTTACCTGGACAAAGAATATCCTTAAAATAGAGAGGATTCATGATTTAAGTTGATTAGAAAATCAGCTCAACCCCTCTTGTAAATAAATGTGCAAGATTCATGACCCCAAAATTTCCAGGAAAGGAGATAAACATGTGGCAAGAGGTTCAAACTCATTATTTATCAATGAAATACATATTAGATGAGGCTTCCCTTTTTATACTAGATTAATAAAGATCTCTCATGAATTCTTGGCAGGAGTAAAAATTAATAATACTTTATTGGGAAATAATTTATCATTATATATCAATAACATCAGAATTGTTCATATTCTTTGACCCACTAATTGTACTTCTAGGTACCTACCTTAAGGTTATAATCAAATGCAGACAAAGGCTTATGAACAGTGTTCAGCTAAGCATTATTCATAATAGAATAAATATAAAAACAATATCAATATCTGTAATAGAGGATTAAATGCATATTGGTACATCTATGAGATATAGTTGAGCTATAGCTATTAAAATTATTATGAATAATTTTTTACATAGATGAATGCCCATGATAAAATAAGCTATTATGGAGTGATCAAAAGTAGGAAACAAAATGAAATGTAAATTGTTTTCAGTTATGTGTCTGTCATATTAATAAGAAAAAGACTGGAATCAGATTCATCAAAATGTCATGAACCATGATTCCTACTTTTAGGATTAGAAGTGATTTTTTTAATATTTACTTTTCTATATTATCAATGTTTCATACAATGAAAGTGAATTACTTTATAGGCAGGAAAAACGTAAAAGTTTTTAAAGTAAATTGTGATCTATCCATATAATGGAATACTACTCAACAATAAGAAGAAATGATCATTAATGTGTATATCAACATGGATGAATCTTCAAAGCATCGTGCTAAGGAAGCTAGACGCAAAAGGCTGTATACTATATGATTCCACTTATATGCCACCCCTAAAAAGGCAAAACTAGGGAATGAAGGGGAGGGCATTAATTGCAGAGGGAACTTTTTGGGGTGATAGAAATGTTCGATGTCTTGACTGTAGCTATGATTACTTGACTGTATACATTTATCAAAACTCATTGAGCTGAGTACTTTAAAAGGGTGGATTTTATTTTATGTAAATTATATATACCTGACTTTTAAAAAGTCTTAATGGATTAGATTTGGGGATGTTTCTGTAGCATAAGTCTCATAGGCTTCTGTGAATATTGGATGTATCTATTATATATAATAATTTATATGCCCAGCTTGCTAAATTGGTTAATATTTATTACTAAATCTTTAATGATTAAAAAACAAGACACCAGGGATACCTGGGTGGCATAGTCAGTTGAGCATCCAACTCTTGGTTTTGGCTCAGGTTGTGGGATCAAGACCTGCATTGGGCTTCACACTTGGTGTGTAGAGTCTGCTTGAGATTCTCTACCCTCTCCCTCTGCCCCTCCTGCTCATATTCTCTCTCTCATAAATAAATAAATCTTTAAAAAAACAAACAAACCAGGACACCATATCCATTCCTGGGACTTCAAAGCTCCTTTTTATTTTATTTATTTTATTTTTTTTAAATTTTTATTTATTTATGATAGTCACAGAGAGAGAGAGAGAGAGAGGCAGAGACACAGGCAGAGGGAGAAGCAGGCTCCATGCAGGGAGCCTGACGTGGGATTCGATCCCGGGTCTCCAGGACCGTGCACTGGGCCAAAGGCAGGAGCCAAACCGCTGCGCCACCCAGGGATCCCCAAAGCTCCTTTTTAAAAAGGGTTTTATTCAACATCATTTTAAAAGCCTTTTAAAATGCATCTACATATAATTTTTTATCATTCTTTTTTTTAAAAAATTGAGGTGAAATTTGTATAACATAGAATTAAAGTATACACTTTAGTGGCATTTACTCCTTTTACAATGTTATTTAACTACCATCTCTAGTTGCAAAACATTTTCATCACCCAGAAGGAAAGCCAGTACCTGTAATTGTTACTCCCATTCTCTTCTTTCTTCAGCCTCTGGCAACCACCAGTTTGTTTTGTGTATCAATGCATTTGCCTATTCTGGATATTTCATGTAATCAGAATCATACACTATCTGACCTTTTGTGTTTGGCTTTTTCACTCAGATGATGTTTTCAAAGTTCATAAAAATACATTTCCAACTTTCATTCAGAAACTTACGATTTAAAAATGAAAATAAGTTTGACCACAGTCTTGGCCTAACATTTAACTAGACTATTCTTGTTTGAAAAGATGCTTGTAGGGTAGTGACAGCTCATATTTATATACTGGTTGCCCTTACAGGGTGGTTCACAAAATTTCCCTACTTTGATGATTACTGCAACCCAGTGAGGTGGACAGGATGGGAGTTAGAACCCTCAGTGTCCAATCCTTACACTACTGTCAACACTACAATTTATAATATTAGTATATTATTATAAAATAAAGACACCTATAGATATATATATAGACATATAGACACACACACACACACACACACACACATATCGTATTGTTTAAGTGCCAGGCCATATACTAAGCATTTTGCATTAATTTACTCATTTAATCGTCACAAAAAACCTATGTACTATTACTCTCATTTCACAGATGAAAAAATTAAGGCACGGAAAAGTAACTTTCCCAAGGTCGCATGATTAGTGCATGATAGAAGTGACATTCAGACTCAGGGAGTCTTGACTCCAGAGCCTGTGCCTTCAACCAGCACACACTCATCTGCCCAGGACCCATTTAACGACCTGCCGATTATCAGTGGTGGAGCTGGGGCTGGTACCCAGCGATCCCTAGACCTGGGTTATGAGCTGTGCCCCAATTACCTCGGCGCTTCATGGGAACGCTTCCTGAGCGCCCTACCTTCTTCAAGTAGGAGGCACGAACTTCAAACTCTTTCTGCCTGCTGAACCGTTTGCAGCGGACAGTGGCTCTCTTAATTATGCCTTTCGATCTTCCAGGTGTTAGCTACTGGCGGGTGCCTCATGAGCTGATAGAATGTTGGACTCTGGAGGAGCGGCCTTTACTTGGAAGCCTCCGTCACATGGCCCCAGTTCGGAAGAGGTTATCTGTGCTGTTAATACTGATTTTTGTTTTCTTAATGTGACCTGTATCTTTACTGCCTTTATTGGGGAAATGAATAATAGTTCTTGACCTTACTAAGCTTATTAATCACCCAGGTAAGTTTTCTGCATTACCACCAAAAGGTAAGTCATGATAAATTCGAAACTATGTAAAAACTGGAAATAATTCTCTAGAATTGAGTTATAGTATGTTCTTTTTGGGAGAGTGTGATTTTAAGAATACTAGTGGACACAGTGTATGCTGTGGTATTTTTCCCTATAAAAGTGAAATCCTAGGCTTTATTGGCAGTAGTCAGAAACTTACTTATTAGACTTAATATTTGGAATTTCCTGTGACTTATTCTGAATTCTTTTCTCCTTCCTGTTGCCACAAAGAGCATTTTTATTTGATGACATTTCATTTATTCTATGGAATTATTAGCATTAAATTCACTCTACATCTGTGCTTTTCACTGTACTTTAAGTACATTTAAGATCATATTTGTTTTTCATTGTCTGGGTATTATTCATGGTTTTCAGATGTTCGATTTCTTGGTCATCTGTTCTAGAATTTGATTCAATGCCCCTATGGAATCTCTGATTGCTTTCTTTTTTTCTCCCCCTTTGGATCTTTCACAGAAATGCAGAGTTTTGTTTAGTTTTTAGTAGTTCATTATCTCTTGTTAAAACAGATCTTTTTTCTTAAAGGCCCTTTTTTACTATCATTATTTATTTTGCATTTTGAGCTTAGAGTTAGCAAATATTGTTTGGGTCTAGAGCAGTGGTTTTCTCAACTGGGGGCAGTTTTGTCTTATAGGGGGGATTTGGCAATATTTAGAGACTCTGTGGAGGTGGGAGATACTACTGGCACCTAGTAAGTAGAGGCCAGGGATGCTGCTAAACATCTTAGAATGTACCGGGCAGCCCCTACAACAAAGATTTAATCCCACCATAAATGTCAATAATGCTAAGGTTGAGAAACCTTGGTCAAGAGTCTAGTGGAAGATGTGGACAGAAAATAAAACAAACCGGAATGGTTTTAAGGAGATTCTCCTCTATATGTCTTTCCTCTGGGGTTTTATTTTTTATTTTTTAACATATTTTTTTAATAATAAATTTATTTTTTATTGGTGTTCAACTAGCCAACATACAGGATAACACCCAGTGCTCATCCCGTCAAGCGCCCCCCTCAGTGCCCGTCACCCATTCACCCCCACCCCCCGCCCTCCTCCCCTTCCACCACCCCTAGTTCGTTTCCCAGAGTTAGGAGTCTTTATGTTCTGTCTCCCTTTCTGATATTTCCCACACATTTCTTCTCCCTTCCCTTATATTCCCTTTCGCTATTATTTATATTCCCCAAATGAATGAGAACATATAATGTTTGTCCTTCTCCGATTGACTCATTTCACTCAGCATAATACCCTCCAGTTCCATCCACGTTGAAGCAAAGGGTGGGTATTTGTCGTTTCTAATGGCTGAGGAATATTCCATTGTATACATAAACCACATCTTCTTTATCCATTCATCTTTCGATGGACACCGAGGCTCCTTCCACAATTTGGCTATTGTGGACATTGCTGCTATAAACATCGGGGTTTTATTTTTGATTCATGGATAAGATAATGATAATGATGATTTAGAGGCAACTGTGAGGTCCCAAAGAATCATTTGATTCACTTAAGAAAATTTAGTTCAGTAGTTTTAGGCTTGAATGTATTATATTTGCATTCTCTACTACACGTCAGTTTTCAGATCACCATGCCATTATGATCCTATTTCCAGGATCAAAGTTCATTATGGTATATTTATTAGCCTCTGAAAACACATCAGTGCTGATGAAAGAGAGAGGACTTGGGGGATTGCTGTTACACTTCCTGGTCAGGACATGATCTTTGTGAAGTGAAATTGATGCAAGCAGTAGGAGCAGGCAGTGTTTCAGCAGTGGTTGTTTGACAGTTTTAAGGTCATTCCGAATAATACTCCCTGTGCCTTTTCCTTCATTTTGTTAATGTGGTATATCACATAGACTAGTTCATAGATGCTGAACCATTCCTTGCATCTCTGGATTAAATCCTACTCGATCATGGTGTAGGATCCTTTTAATGTATTGTGTTGAAAATGGTTTGCTAGTATTTTGTTGAGTATATTGTATTTATGTTCACTAGGGATATTGGCCTGTAAATTGCTTTTCTTGTGGCATTTTTATCTGGTTTTGGTATCAGGGTTATCCTGGCCTCATAAAAAGAGTTTGGAAGAGTTCCCTCATCTTCTATTGTTTGGAAGAGTTTGAGAAGGATTGGTATTAAATCTCCTTCAAATGTTTGGTAGAATTTTCCAGTGAAACTATTTGATCCTGCACTTTTGTTTGTTGGGAGATTTTTATTTTTGCTTTTTGTTTTTGTTTTTTTTTTTTAAGTAAGCTCTAGGCCCTGTGTGGGGCTTGAACTCATGACCTCAAGATCAGGAGGCACATGCTCCACTGACTGAGCCAGCCAGGTGCCCTGGGGGCTTTTGGATTACTAATTCAGTCTCCTTACTAGTAATGAGTCTGTTCAGGTGGTCAGTTACATCATGAGTCAGTCTTAATATGTTGTATGTTTCTAGGAACTTTTAAAAATTTATTTATTTCCTTTTTAAAAAACCATTGAAGTATAGTTGACATACAATGTTATATTAGTTTCAGGTGTACAACATAGTAAATCAACAATTCTCTACATTATGCATTGCTCACCATATTAAATGTAGTTACCATTTGTCACATACAATATTATATTAATTATTGACTATATTCCCTATGCTATACTTTTCATTCCCATGACTTACTTATTTTATAACTAGAAGTTTGTATCTCTTAATCCCTTAGAAATTTATCCATCTCTTCTAGGTTGTCCAATTTGTTGGTGTGTAATTAATTATTCGTAGTAAGCTCGTATGAGCCTTTGTATCTCTATGGTATCAGTTGTAACATCTCGTCATTTCTGACTTTGTTTGAGTCCTCTCTCTTTTTTCTTTGGAGTCTAGCTAAAGGTTGATCAATTTGTTTATCTTTTTAAAGAACCAGCTCTTAGTTACATTGATCTTTTCTATTGTCTTTATAGTCTTTATTTACTTCTGCTCTAATCTTTATTTCCTTCATTCTGCCAATGACGTGTAGTTGTCACTCAGCTCTTCTTTAGAATTTTATTTTTTAAGAGGAAATTGTTCCATATGTAGATGTAGACTCAGTGTATCCATGGGAGGAGATAAATTCAAGATTTTCCTACCTCACCATCATGAACTGAAACAAATTTACAGACAGTTTTGATATCATATCAAAAATCATATGATCATCTCAACAGATACAGAAAAAGTATTTGACAAAATTCAACAACAGTTTATGATAAAAACTCTCAACAAAATGGGAATAGAGGGATTACACTTCAATATAATAAAGGCCACATATAACAAGCCCACAGCTAGCAACATACTCAATGGTGAAAAGCTGATAGCTTTTCCTCTAAGATCAGGAACAAGACAAGGATGCCCACTCTCACCACTTTTCTTGAACACAGTATTGGAAGTTCTAGCCAGAGCATTTGGCAAGAAAAAGAAATAAAAGGCATCCAAATTAGAAAGGAAGAAGTAAAACTGGCACTATTTGCAGTTGGCATGATAGTATATCTAGAAAACCTTAAAACTTCATCAGAACTGTTAGAACTAATAAATTAAATTTGCAGGATACAAAATTAATACATGAAAATCTTTGTTTCTATACACAAATGATGAACTATCAGAAAGAGAAATTAAGAAAACAATCCCATTTACAATTGCGTCAAAAAGAATAAAATAGGAATAAATTTAACCAAGGAGGTGAAAGACCTGTGTATTAAAACTATAAGATGCGAAAGAACTGAAAGAAATTGAAGAAAACATAAATAAATGAAGAGATAGTCTGTCGTCCAGGATTGGAAGAATTAATATTGTAAAAATGTCCATACTATCCAGAGCAATGTACAGATTTAGTGCAATCTCTATCAAAATTCCAAAGGCATTTTTTATGGGAATAGTACAAACAATCCTCAAATTTGTATGGAACCACAAAAGATCCTGAACCGCCAAAGCAATTCTGAGAAAGAAGATTTGACAAAGCTAGAAACTCATGGTTCCTGATTTCAAACTAGCATTGTATCCCCCCCTTTTCCATAGGGGATAAACTCCAAGACTTGCCAGTGGATGCCTGAAATCACGGATAGTACTGAACTGTATATGTGCTATGTTTTTTCCTATACGTGCATACCTGTGATAAAGCTTAGTTTATAAATTAGGCATAGTAAGAGATTAATAGCAATAACTAACAATAAAATAGAACAGTTATAACAATATACTATAAACGTTATGTGAATGTGATCTGTTTCTCAAAATATCTTAATAACGGAAAGCCCAGAAATAAACCCACACATATATGGCCAACTGATTTACAACAAAAGGAGCCAAGAAGATATAATGAGGAAAGGACAGTCTCTTTAATACACAGTGTTGGGAAAATTGGATATCCACATGCAAAAGAATGCAACTGGATCTCTATCTTGCACCATACACAAAAATTAACTCAAGGTGGATTAAAGACTTGAACACAAGATCTGAAATCATAAAACTCCTGGAAAAAACCCAGAGGTAGTAAAAGTTCCTCGACATAGGTCTTGGCAATGACTTTTTTTGTATCTGACACTAAAAGCGAAAGCAATAAAGGCAAAAATAAACGAGTGGGACTGTATCAAACTAAAAAACTACACAGCAAAGGAAACCATCAAAATCAAAAGAGTATCTGCTGAATGGGTGAAAATATCTGCATATCATATATCTGATAAGGAGCTAAAATCTAAAACATATGAAGAACTCAACTCAGTAGCAAAACAACCGCACAGTGATTAAAAGAAATGAGCAGAAAATCTTAATAAGACATTCTTCTGAAGAAGACAAACAGATGGCCGACAGGTACATGAAAAGATGTTCAACATCAGCGATTATCAGGGAAATACAAATCAAAACCACAATGAGCTATCACTTCAGATATGTTAGAATGGCTATTTTCAAAAAGAGAGGAGATAACAAATGTTGGCAAGGATATAGAGAAAAGGGCGCACTTATGGTGGGAATGTAAGCTGGTGCAGACACCATAGAAAATAGTATGGAGATTCTTCAAGAAATTGAAGGTACAACTACCGTGGGATCCAGCAATTTCACTTCTGGGTGAAAATGCAGAGTAACTTGAAAAGATACATGCACCCCCACGTTAATTGCAATATTCTTTACAATATGGGAAAACCCAAGTATCCGCTAATGGATGAATGGATAACACAGACACACATACACACACACAAACACACACACAGTAGAATATTATTCAGCCATAAAAATGAAATCTTGCCGTTTGTGACAACATGGATGGACCTTGAGGGCATTATGCTAAGTGAAATAAGTCAAAGACCGACAAGTGCCATGTGATGTAATATGTGGAGGGAAGGAAAAAAAAATCCAGGTAGATAGAACTGATAGGTGGTAGCCAGAGGCAGGGGTGGGGTGGGGAAAGGGGGAAAATGGGTAAACTAGGGTGGTTTGGGGTTTTTTGTTGTTTAAATAGAATTTTTTAAAAATTAAAAAAAACAACACTGTTCCTTCTTCAGACTTTTGATAACGAATGGCAAACTCAATTCAGGAATCTGTGAAGCGGGATCCCTGGGTGGCGCAGTGGTTTGGCGCCTGCCTTTGGCCCAGGGCGCGATCCTGGAGCCTCGGGATCGAATCCCACGTCGGGCTCCCGGTGCATGGAGCCTGCTTCTCCCTCTGCCTGTGTCTCTGCCTCTCTCTCTCTCTCTCTCTCTGTGACTATCATAAAAAAAAAAAAAAAAACCTACAAAAGAATCTTTGAAGGTTTGTCCAATACCTCAAATTCAATAAGCATTCAACGCTTAGACCGTGGGTTTGACCATTCTCGCAGCTCGCAGAATTGGCGTCACGGAAAGCTAGTTTTACGGGCTGCCACATGTTGCATCACAGAATTAGTGGGAACATTATGGGTCAAGATTAAACGAATGTCTTTACTTTAGACCCCAGAACCTTTGTGAATAGAGATTGTGACGTTTCAAGAGGGGAGTAGCACATGCAGCAGCATTTCTCAAGGAGTTTGTCCGGGAAACGCTCAGTAAATTTCCTCAGGAAACCTCTTAAGGCGGTTGTCCTGGGGGAAAGGAACCGCCAGCTGGGATCCTGCCGGTTGTCCTCTGGGTCACGCGAGGATGCCTGGGAGCCCAGCGAGGGCGGCCTAGCGTGACCGCCGAGTCCTAACGGTCGTTGGTGTCGACACGGCGGCGCTCGGAGTCGGTCTTCCGGCGAGGACGGTCTTCGGAGGCCTGGGCGGGCGCGAGACGGGCAGGGGCGGGCCCGTCGCCCTCCGCACCTCGCAACCCCGACCCCTGAGGAGACCGAGGCTGCCCGAGGAGGACGAACCGTGGCGCGGTTTCCGCGAGAGGCCGGGGCTGCACGGCTGACCGTGACCCGCTTCTGTGTTCACAGGCGGCTGGTGGCGTTCGGCGAAGACGACGAGGCCGGTGTGGACTGTAAGCCGGGGCCCAAGCCCGTCAGATTCCTGGGCCCTTCCACCAGCACCCAGATCAAGGTCAGGAACTCGGCGTCCGTCCGCCTGCGCCCCGCCTGCGCCCCGCAGCCTCCCGGCCCCACGGCGGCCGCGCGCCGGGCGCCACCCAAGGCCGCGGCTCCTCGCGGGGCCGAGAACGGCGCCGCGCACCCGCCTCCCGCCAAGGTCCCGCCGTCCGAGCCCAAGGCCGCGGGGCCGCGCGTCATAAAGCTCAAGCGGACTCCTCTGCGCGCCGCCGCGCCCGCCCCGCCGCCCCCGCCGCCCCCGCCGCCCCCGGGAGCCCCCGCCGCGCACGCGCGGACTGAAAACGGCCGGGGCTCGGCCGACTGACGGCAACGCGGCCGGGGCGCCCCCAGGGTCCCCCAAGGCGGGGCCGGGAGGGGGCCCCTCGCGTGTCTCCGGGCGTCGCGGGAAAGACGACAGACGACCGCCCGCGGCCCCTAGGAGGGGAAGAGGGAGGCGGCGCCCGTCGGGCCTGCCTTCCCGCCTCCTTTCCCCAACTTGGCCGTGGTTGTCTCCGGACAGTTGAATTTCGGGTTTTTAATTTTTTAATTTTTTTTGGATGGTTGATTAGTATTAAGGCAACGAAACAGTACAATAAAATCACTAGAGAAGTCCCCTTTGTTGCTGAATGATTACAGTAATGTTCCTCCTCGCTGCCCAGGGTGGGTGGGCTTAGGTAGGCCGTCCGGGTGACACTGGGTGACCCCGAGGCTGCCCGCGGCCTGGTGACACTGCGTGACCCCGAGCCTACCCGCGGCCTGGTGACACTGGGTGACCCCGAGGCTACCTGCATCTTGGTGACACTGGGTGACCTCGAGGCTGCCCGCGGCCTGGTGACACTGGGTGACCCTGAGGCTGCCCGCGGCGTGGTGACACTGTGTGACCTCGAGGCAACCTGCGGCCTGGTGACACTGGGTGACCCCGAGGCTGCCCGCGGCCTGGTGACACTGGGTGGCCTCGAGCCTACCCGCGGCCTGGTGACACTGGGTGACCCCGAGGCTACCCGCGGCCTGGTGACACTGGGTGACCTCGAGGCTGCCCGCGGCCTGGTGACACTGGGTGACCCCGAGCCTACCCGCGGCCTGGTGACACTGGGTGACCCCGAGGCTACCCGCGGCCTGGTGACACTGGGTGACCCCGAGGCTGCCCGCGGCCTGGTGACACTGGGTGACCCCGAGGCTGCCCGCGGCCTGGTGACACTGGGTGACCCCGAGCCTACCCGCGGCCTGGTGACACTGGGTGACCTCGAGGCTGCCCGCGGCCTGGTGACACTGGGTGACCCCGAGCCTACCCGCGGCCTGGTGACACTGGGTGACCCCGAGGCTACCCGCGGCCTGGTGACACTGGGTGACCCCGAGGCTACCCGCGGCCTGGTGACACTGGGTGACCCCGAGGCTACCCGCATTCTGCTAACACTGGGTGACCTCGAGGCTCCCCCGCGTCCTGGTGACACTGGGTGACCCGGAGGCTACCCGTGGCCTGGTGACACTGGGTGACCCTGACGCTCCTCTGGGCTGCGTGGTAGCCGGAAGGTTGGAGAGAACCTGCGGACCTAGGTGAGGCCCCACAGGTTCCCTTCAGTCTCAGAAGGCTTCCTGAAAGGAAATGGGGGGGCGGGGAGACAGTAATTTAAGACCACACGCTTTGACTCTGACTCTGTTGAACTATTTTCTTTTCCCAGATTGTTTTTTCCGTACTTTTTTTTTTTTTTTTTTTTTTGCTGGCAGATTTATTTATACATCACAAGAACATGTCTTGGGATGAGAATTAGATAACATGTCTTCAGAATGAATCGTTAAAATATTTGAATAGTGAAGTTTTGAAAGCCCTTCGGGAAAGAAGCTAAATGTTAGCTTTTAATTAAGTTACTATTTGTTTCTCAGGAATGACCACTGAGGAGTCATTCTGATTATACAGTAAGATTTTTATACATAAAATTCCCACTTAACTTGAACTTAATATTTTTAAACAAACTATTTGGATCGATTCTCTATTTTTTCACAACTATTCAGTTGTATGTGTTTACTCTTACGTGTTAAGTTTTATAATTGGATCCCATATTTCTACCTTCAGGAGGCTGTATGCCTTCGGTGTATTAAAAATAAGTTCATAAAGCAGGGTACTTTTTACTCAGTGCTTATCATTACTTTGAGAGAGTAAATATACTCAGAACATTACTTTTTTACAAAATCAAAACTTTTCCAGAAAAAGTAACATTTTCCATGACTCTACTTATTTGTAAGCCTTAGAGCCCTTTGGTAGTTTGAGAGTTGTTTGTTTATGCAGTTTATCTATTTCTGGTTATGAAATTGCTTTCTTGTTTAGGTGATGTATGAAATAATTAAACCAATTTTGGGTAGCTATCCAGATACCAGCAGCCTTTTAAAATAGTTTTTTTTTTTTTTAATTTGGCTAGAAAAACGTGAATGACATTTCCCTGTAGAATATAAAAAATATTTAGTCACCTTGAAAAATACTGTTATAAAGAATCCAAACATTCTGAAAATCAAAGATCTCAGCGAATTTTGAGAACTTGCATCTCAGACGTTCCTAGTATTGCTTGATGTAGGACATTTTGGACTGTTGATTCATATAAGAATATTTTATACCAGTAGTACCAAGAGACTTGCTTGACGCAGGGTTGCCACAAAACCTTCAATCTGTTAAAAAAAAAAAAAATGCAGTATCTATGAAGCACAATAAAGCAAAGTGCAATTAAACGAGGAGTGCCTGTCCTCATGGGTGATTCTGTGAACAGCCTGCTCGCCGCTGCCAGCAGTTTAAAAGAAGTCGATTTAGCACATCTAGTCTTTATAAGCAGAGTTTCCGGAAGCGCTTCTAGGCCATGGGGCAGCTAAGGTGGAAAGGAGCATGTAGTTCCTTTTGTGTATCAGTTGTCAAAGTCAAATTCAGAATGCTCAAATACCTTGAACATAACTTTAGTTGGAGTGGTTCCCTGGGGATTAGGTACTTTTGCATGAAAATACAGATTCTGCAGACACAAAGGAGTAAGCCATGATAACCCATTGCTCTTCCTGGAAAATAAAAAATAAGAAAAGGAAAAGCGTGCCTTATAAATAATGGTTCGGTGTCATTACTTTGGCAATGTAGGTTTTGTGCAGTTGTTGGGTCAGAGGACACAGAATAGAAATTTTTAATGGTGAGTAGGACATTCAGTTACTGATCATAACAAAGAAAAGATACCTGACTATGCCCTTACAGGTAGTCTGTTGAAAACTGGTTTGCCCAGATTAAAACTGGTTAGTTGTGTCATGGAGAGCCTAAGGCTGACAATTTATATTTTATATTTGTAAATAATAAGTTTTTGTTTCAATATTACAGTACAGTTTATAAAGTATTTTCATATATTCTTTTTTATTGTGTTCATTTTGCTTGTTAGTTTCAGAACAACGACATAATGAAGGAAGTCTTTCCCAGTTCTTTAAAGATCAAGGAAAAAATGAGGTTGAATAAAATAAAAGCTGTACGATCATGATACTCCCCATCCCAAACCCATAACCTGGTATCCACAGAATGACACAACACCACTGACCAAAGGAAAAGCTAGACAGAGGAAGTAGACTAAAAATGTGAATTTGTTTAATATTTAAAGTTTTTGAGCAGAAAAGTATTAAAGTATTGGATTACATGTCTGTTTCCTACTAGAGAGGGGACTCTGTTGCCTCCATATGCGCAATGCCTGGTACATGGTAGTCCCTCGGTAAATTTCTGCACGGTTAGGCAATCCCCCTCTCTCCCCCTACAAGGATTTTTAAAAATATGTCTGGTAGCAATCTTCAGGAGCTGTGGAAACTGATTTCCGACCTTGCAGAGTATATATAGTGTCAGAACAAAAGAGGTGGAAGTTCCTTAGTAGGGTGATTATTGCTAATGACCAAAATTACCGTTAGTTATGACCGTAACAGTTATATAACTTGTCAAGTTGTTTAAAGTAATCCAGAACCACGGATCATGAGATCTCAGAGAGCTGATCTCAGAGAGCTCGATGCCAATACTGCCTGACTTCTGAGAAGGGAAAAAAGCGGTCTGGTCTCTCTCCTCCTGCTTTATTGCTTCTGCTAGAATTGCTGATGCCATTTCTTTTTCATTCACAGACTTAATCCTATTCAAGTGCTAACACTGAAAAAAATTGTTGACTCACTTCCCAGTCTGTGGTTAAATATAGTATAATTATCCAGCTATTCCTCATGTTTTTTAAAAGAAAGAATTAACATGCAAGTATATTTGACTTTACCTGAGAAACTGTTCATAGAAAAATTTTGATTTAAGTAGCATTTTGAATGTTCACAAAGACTTGTGGTAGTAAATTGTTCTATAAAGGGGAGAATGCTGTATGAATATGGGGTTACCTTCGAAAGGATTGCCTTATACCTGCAATTCCTTTGGATAACTTTCATTTATATTTGGTTAGATACTAAGTGGAAAGTATGAATTTGATAAAACGAAGGGAAAAAATTTCTACTCTAGCAAATGGAAAGTATTTTCAAATTATTTACATGTGCGTATTCCCAAATTAACTAGGAACTTTCTAATGATGGAAAATACTGTCATTTTCCCATATGTGGAAACTCCCTTGAAAACTGTCAACAAGTTGTGGATTCCTCGGTGAAGAGTGGAAGAGTGATTCTTTGTCGGGGGCTGCAGTTAATATGCAGGATTTCAAGCATGTACTACAGCCAAAAAAGGAAACATGAACAGCTAACAGAAAGAAAAAAAAATTGGTTTCCAGCTGTTTTCAGAATTTCCTATTCATGGAATCTGGTTGGTGGTGCAGCCTCAAAAGGGCCATTTTCACCTAGTGTCCTGTCAGCCTCATGAGGTACACATGGCTCACACATTGTCACACATTGTTACAGAGAAGCTCAGTTTTCTTTGTTCACATGTGTTGCCCCAGACAGCCCAGAGACATCTCATATTTGCTAGCTAGATGGTTCCTGAGGTAGGCTGTGGCTAAGACAGACAGAATTTTATGGTAACTGTATTTTGCCCTCGTGTAGTTAACAACTTCTCATTCTATTCTGTTGCTTCTCAGGCTTTTCCTTTCCTTCTTTTACCCTGAAGCCCTCATTACCTTAGTAAAATTTTGCCTAGCTGCTGGAATGAAGGGGGCGGGGGGGGCTGCTTCGAAGCTTCGAAGAGAAATGTGTTTTAAACTGTGTTACTGAAAGGAAACAGTTGTGTGTTTGCTCAAGTTGGGAAGAGGCAAACATTCCTTCCTTCTGCCAAGATTTCTTTAACAATTTGGACGTTGTGTTTCAAGGGCAGCTCTTTCAAGAATGCATCCCCTAACTTCTTGGTTTGGAAGATGTGGAAACTCAACTTTTATGTAGATGACAGGAATAGCCCAAGGACCTCAGAAGCGGTACATTTAGACGTCAGCTGCTGGTCAGACAGTCCGGATTTTACTGGTAAGCTAGGCCGAACCCGTTAGGAACCCATCAGGAACCTGGCGTAGCTAGAGGAAGAAGGCAACATGCACCTGCTCACCAGCTCTGTTCTTTTCCCTCTCTCCAGATCCCTTGTTCCCTCCAGATGAGGATTTTTTTTAACATCGGCACTATTGACGTTTTGGATGATTCTTTATTGTGGGTAACTGCTGTGCAGCATAGGATGTTGAGCAACATCCCTGGCCAGCGACCCCTACCCCAGTTGTTATAATCAAAATGTCTCCAGACTTTTCCAAGTGTCTCCTATGGGTGGGAGGTGGGCACACAATTGGTTACCCCCAGTTGAGAACAATTGGTTTAGGTGGGTGACTTAACCAGAGCAAAATAATTGCTTCTCCTAATTGGAGGCCATGAGTATGTGAGGAAACATCCCTGTTGTCAGTCACAGGCAGCCGTGGGGACCAAGGGAGAGGATGATACCAAAGAAAGGGTGTCTCGGGCCTATCAATTAAAAAAATATATCCTATTAGCTCCCACTTATATTTTTGGTTTTGGTATTGTAGCAGGAACTGAGGCACAGAGGGGTTTGGTAAGCGGCCCAGCAGCTAGTAGGAGGCAAAGACAGGATTCACTTGCATGTCCTCTTCCTGGAGGACCGGCCCTTACGCACTACGGTAGGCCTCCTCCTGTGGGACCTTGCTGTTCCATTTCCAAAGATGAGCTGGGCAGGACTTCTGCACGTTCCTGCATAGTCTTCTGTATGCTGCATAGCTACGTATTCATCAAATCCTCTGATAGCGCGTTCTAAGAGTATGCCAATTATCAGCTCTTCGCCTCTCGGTTCTGTTGGGCTGGGCTGTCTTGGTCCCTGCAGTTCCAAATCCACTCTATTGCCCTGCTCCTGGTCCAGGAGCTCTACAAGCACTTCTCTTTAGCTCCCTGACTTCGTCCCTGGGGGACACTGCAGGAGGAAGGGCCTTTTTGCTGGTTCAGTGTGCATCTCTGTGTTCTTGCTCCTGTGGTGCTCAGTGGGGGTGTGGGAACCCCAAAGACCCTCACCCCCAGTAAATTTTGGTGGAGCTTCTAGTCCTGTGGGTACCCCTGCTGGCTCCCCAGATAATTCAACCATACCCTTGCAGGGGCCTTCCTGGAAGGGTTTGCTGGTACCCCAGCGAGATTCCCAGAGTTCAGTGGCACCCCTGCAGGCAGACCCCTGGCAGATTGGCCAGCACCTCCTCTGGGGTAAGCTGACTGGCTCTCCAGTGCTCCATGGGTGGCTTCTTGCATGCCAGCACCTCAGTGAGCTTCTTGATCTTTAATGGGCCACAGATACACCCTCCTCCAGATTATTGGAATCTCTGCCTGGGCAGCCAGGGTGAGTAGGGGTGGGAGGCTCACCCAAACTTGTTTTTCCTTGGACATTCTGTCTCTACTCCAATGGTAACTGTCCCTGTATCTACTATTCCTGTATTCTTTTTTTTTTTTAGACATTTTTTTTTAAATTATTTTTTATTTATTCATGAGAGACACAGAGAGAGAGGCAGAGACACAGGCAGAGGGAGAAGCAGGCTCCATGCAAGGAGTCCAACGTGGTACTTGATCCCAGGACCCTGGGATCACGCCCTGAGCCAAAGGCAGACACTTAACCTGAGCCACCCAGGTGTCCCTATTCCTGTATTCTTTAGTAGCTAATCCCTCATTACTAATTATTCCTTCTCTCATTCACAAACACACACACACACACACACACACACACGACACATATATGAAGTTTCCTCATATAAATTTATAAAGCTTCCTCATTTAAATTATTTTGTGGTTACAGTCTCCTGATCAAAACCTGATCTATGCAAAGTGCTAGGAATTATTCCAGATGGTTTGCAAAGATGAATTTACTCAATCCTAATAACTAACCTTCAAGGTAGGTGTGGTTATCAGCCCATGGTGAAACTGAGGTAATGAGATGTTTAGAAACACGCCCAAGTTTACACAGCCAGGAAGTGGTGGGGCCTAGAAGTGAATCCAGGCAGTCTGCCACTAGGGTCAGCATTTTAGTTGCTCTGTTCTCTTCCCATCTTCTCTAGAATTGGCTTACTGGATTATTTTGCATAAAGCCATTGAGACTCCAGAATTTTCTGGGGGTATTGGAGTTGACCACTCTTTCCTATCTGCTCTCTTGTATTTATTGCTTTTGTACTGTGTGTCAGGCATTGGCAGAGGGGTAAAAATACAGCCAGCTTATTACATAGTGATGGTGTTTTAGAGAAAGTGTATTCTCACAGAGGACTAGGAATAGGTAAATCTAATTCAAACTTGAGCATCTGAAGTTAAAAATAGGATAGTTTTGTGTTTTTGATGGGAGGTACATTTTACACCCATTTTCTGTAGAAATTCTTTGGTCATTGTTGCACTCACGGTTCTGAAATACCTTTTTTTGGGTGAGAAATCTACATATTTTCTCAAGCAAAGAAAGAAATTTGCTTAGGATTTCTTTATTCCCTAAAAACTAGGGATCCCTGGGTGGCGCAGCGGTTTGGCGCCTGCCTTTGGCCCAGGGCGCGATCCTGGAGACCCGGGATCGAATCCCACGTCGGGCTCCCGGTGCATGGGGCCTGCTTCTCCCTCTGCCTGTGTCTCTGCCTCTCTCTCTCTCTCTCTCTCTGACTATCATAAATAAATAAAAATTAAAAAAAAAAAACAAAAAACTGTGTGGCCTGTGAGAGCTGAATGTAGTGGTAGCACCAAAAGCTCTTCTGAGCTGTGAGAAGCTCTTCTGAGCTTCAGAGTTCACAAAGGAGGGGGCTCCTGAAAACACCAATCACCAGAAACAATTTATAAGAACCTGCGTGGTGAGAGCAACATTGTGCGCTTCTCAGCGGGGCCAGGCCCAGAGCAGAGCGCCTCTGCCTGAGGGGCCACTGTCATGGGACTGAACGCTGGTTTGGGCTGATCCACGGCCAAAGACTGGGGACTTGGTTCTTTGAAACTAAGAACAGACAGAGAACTTCCTTAGGATTTATAAGCCTTGTTCTGAAAAGCAAAAGGATTAAAAAAAAATCCTTGTAATAGCTTGCAATGAGTAGTAGTAAAATGTGCTTCAGATTTTGAGGTAAGAAGAGAATCCCTGAGATATTTTTTTTTCCTCCTCAAATTAGAGCAGTTACGATGGCTCACTATTTTCGGGAAAATGCTAGAGCAGTGTATCGGCCAGTTGAGTGATTTGGATGGTGGTGATGAGTTTGCTTAGGAAATGTGGGAACAGGTAACTGGTTCTTTCTCCTTTGTCTCGTTTTCTGGTGCCTGGAGGAAATCTGGAGTCCCAGCCCAACTGTGCCAGAATTTTAGGTATGGCCTCTGAAGCCAGCGTAGTAACCAAGGTGCCGCTACACAGTTCCCGGATGCTACCATTCGCCTGTCCCCAGAGAAGGGAAAAATCTTACCCTCTCTAGACCCAAGAGGACACTCTAAACAGACAGTGCAAAAGGGGAGGGAGGGAGGGTGAAGCTCTGGCAAAGGAGCCTCTCATGTTCCCCCTATCTCTGTTTCCCCTTCTCCACAGCCACCTCCTCCTCCCAGTTACCCAGGAAAAAGAACTGACCAAGTCCTAGATTCCTTCTCATGATTAAATTGAGATCGAGGCTCAAATCTAGGCTTTCCGAGTCACAATTTCCAAATCTCTTACTTTGGCAAAAAATTTGCAGGTCGCTTTTGGTCTGGCAACTTTTCCCATTAACCTCATTTGATGTCGCTTCCCCAGGAATATTTAATTAGAATCTCTCTTTCTGATGCCAGCAGAACTGAACTACTTGTGAACTGAGCTTTAAATTGGATATGTTGTGTTTGTAGTTTCTTCCCTCAAACTCCTTACATCTTTTATTGAGGGTGAATTTTGCTTGATTTGTGTTTAACTTCCTGAGCCTTGCTGTATTCAGTACCCCTAGGATAGGCTCAACAGGACAGAGCTGGGGTATGCAGATTCTCAGATGGAATGTAAATTTGGAATGTAATGGAAACCCAACAGGGAGGTTTGAATTTCTCAGATGGAGTTTTGGTACAACGTAGGTGAGTTTTGAAGTTATTCAATCTTCATGGGTATTAAAATGTTTTAACCTCTACTAAAGAAATGTTTAAGAGTGAACAATCTATTCTTCTGGCTTTGTGCATTAAGTAGAGACATGAGAGTGCTCCTGCCTGTGGATTTTTTTTTTAAAGGAATTTAAAGCATTTTAACAGAACGGCAGACTACTGCCCAGCTAAGATCACAATGGTTCCACCTGAATAGATGTAATATAGTATTGAAATGGCCTGACAGTGGCACTACAATATTGAAATTACCACTTCAAACATGCAAATTAGTAAAAGCTCACATGTTCAGGGGCTCATAAGATAGGCAAAATCTAGGAAAAAATGTAATTAGGTCTGAACGCTTTTTCACATTCTTTTTTTTCTGTGACCTGGGCGCATTTGCAATGTGCTTAGGAATGTGTCTGAACGGTCTTGACCCTGAGAGCAATGGGAGCCAGTGAGTCAGTCAAGGCTGAGAGCGGTTGGGGCCAGTGCTGACAAAGGAAGGTGCACTCCTGGTCTGGAAAATCTGTTGTTTTTCTGTTGCAAGAATTATTTGACTCCTCTTTCAAGCTGTCCCATGTACACTGACATTTCTCAGGGGCAGGCCAAATCTTGCTACACAAAATTTGTGCAAAGTCCTTCTGTCTTGTAAAATATCAATTCGGGGCCTCAGATGGAGTAAATGGGGATTGCAGTCCTGAACATTTATCTTTCTTATTTGAACGAACAACTCTTCCTTCCTTCCTGGAATGTGCCTTAACATTTAAAATTCCTATTAAATCTCTGGGTACACCCAGAGACCTCAGAAAGCTCTCGCAGAGAAAGCAAACATCCTCCTGTGCTTGGCAAAAGAAATGGATGCTTGCGTGGCGTGTAGGCTCAGCTGCTCAGGGCTGCTCTGTGGAAGAGAACCACTGAACCTGGGTTGCCAGAAAAAATGTTAATGTTGAGCTGAAAATAAGCATTTGCCCTTGAAAAAGGCCAACAGAACTGTAGCACCCAAAAAAAAAAAAAAAAAAAAAAAAAAAAAAAAAAAAAAGAAATGTAGCACCCACAGAAGTTCAATGGAAGCAGTGGCCAAACTGAGCTGCAGTTAAAGATAGGGGACTTGGGGTTATTTGGGGCTTGGGCTCCCAGCATCCATTCTCCCTTCCTGAGGGAACAGTAGCCCTTCCCATACAGCCCCTGTGCTCCTGGGGAGCTAGCCACACCCCAGCTCCAGAGCTGGGATCCAATCAGTCTATACTAATTAGTACATCTTATTTGCTGCTCCCTCCCCCATTTTGGTGTTTGGTTTGGTAGCCAGCAATCTGGGCCAATGATTTTCAAGACCTTTGCAAAGGGTTTTTTTCGCAGGGACTTTCAACAAAGATACTTGCTCCACATGGATGCTACCTGGAGTGCATCTCTTTTCTTCTGGACAGTGTAGGGGATAGACTTGAATCTTAAGAAGCAAGGTGGCTACCTGCCACCATTCTGAACACAAGGTCTGCCTAAGGAGGAAGGAGAGCTGAGGTAATCAAGAGAAATGAGCTTGAATCCTGATCAAATTGGACCTAAGGCATACTTTGTTGCTGGACTTTTCAGGCACTGAACCAATAAACTGTCTTTATCGTTTAGGCGAGACTGAGCTGAGGTCTATGTTACTTGCAACCAACATTTCCAAACTACCACATGGTGTCTAAGATGACTGGGGTTCATACCACTTATATGTGGGCAACGTACTGGCAGGGGCCATTGTGAGGCATTGGTTTCTTCTGAAAAAAATACTTGTCCTAAGTGAAAAAGTATTGTGGAGAGAGCTCTGTGCCACAACCTCTCAGTTTCCGTGAAAGTCAGTGAATGCCCACATTTAATAATAAAGTGGGCATCAATAAAAAAAGCAAACCAGGTGTCAAATGCAGCATATTTTAATTTGTTTCAAATAAAGCAATATATGTATATATTTTTTTTTTCAGAAAAACACCAGATGTTAAATTCTACAAAAGCGCATGTGTCTTCAGCAGATCATGTTTGTCTGATCAGTAAGATTTTTTTTTTTTTTCCAACATTAACTCTCTAAAGACAATCAATGGACTGACATCACTGCTACAACACAGGTTGCTACTGAGCCTCTGATCTTTAGCCACATCTTGATTTTCCTAACAAATGAGTAAATATTGCCTGGCTAAAATGCTGCAATGTCTTGATGAGAAAAAGCGTCAACAGATCAAGCAAAGCCATGAAAGTTATGAAAGCAAGCTAGAGCTGATTATTAGAATTAGTAAAAATGATTAAGAGAGGATGACACAACCATATAGGGTTTGTATATTCTGATTGACTCTCTTTTGGCAGCGAATTGGGTCAGCACCTCGGGCAGGGAACCGAAACTGGGTGAAAACTGCTTTTTTTTGTTTTCCTCCTAGCTTAGGCCACCAACGTCACAGCTGGGACTGAGAGGACCGCAGCATCTGTGGAAACTTCTATTCTTGTGGGGCAGAGATTGCACTGTGAAACCCTAGCAACGTTACCCCGGAAAGGCCTGGCCTCAGAGTTGTCTACAGTGTGCTGCCTTCGCCGGGGCTTTTCCGAATGGGCTGGGGCCTCGGGGGTCTTTATCCCCAAGGGGGCTTCTTGGTTTTTGGCGCCGCCTTTGTTTTTGGGACGGAAGCCATTGTGCGGCTGTCTTCTGTGTTCATGGCGGTTGTTGCCCTTCATCATCACATCAGCTTCATTTCCGCTGCCCTGTGGCTTGGCAGACCCATTTAGCCTGTTGTTATGGTACTGGGGATTAAACCTTCGTCTTTGGCTAGAAGACCCATTCTGCCAAAAGAAGAAGAGAGCTAGGTATTAGATGCCAGCAAACTCCAGATGACATCAGGGAAACCAAAACTCTAAGCTACTTATACCCTAGAAGAATAGGACAATGTGCGGATGGGGTCAAGCTGATAAAATCCTCAAGCTAAAAAGAATAGTGGACTGTCTTGTAGGTAGAGCTCCAAGAAAATTACTGATGTTGGACGAGAGGGTTCAGAAGCATAAGACACAATTCAAGAGCCAAATAAACCCCATAAAGTACGCTTAAAATATAATGGAATGAAATGTAACACAGAGGCAGGACAATGATGATTCCCTACCATGCAAATTTCTTGGACCTTCTAGACAGATTATGTATATGAATTCTCATTCTCTATATAAGAAAAATGTAGAATTCTGCTTAAAATTCATTTTGTAAGTTTTCTTCTCTAAAGCAGTTTTTCTATTTTTATCTCCAAACAAATATCATAGCTTAGAAATATTATCCTGGGTAAATACAAGGATGAGGTCTATCTGGTAGAACTTGGCAGGATGTGGAGGTAACGTGTATTTTCACAGAGGTAATTAGTTCTTCTTCTAAACTTTTTGTAATCCTCAGCCAACATGAGTTCTGAAGCATCATTCTGGAAAATTGGCAACCTTCAACAAATCAGCAACCAAGAACATAAATGGGAGAGCAGAGAGGTAGCAACGGTTAGCTTGTCTGTCCCTGTACCAGGGAAGGATTTCTGAACTCCTTGAGGGAACAGCCAACGTTTACTGAGTGCTTGCAGTGTGCCAGGCATCACGCAAGGCACGGTCTCGTGTGTCATCACACTGGGCCTAGTTGCTATTATGTGCTTCATTTTATAGATGAGGATAATGAATATAAACGACTTGCCCAAGGTCTACAGTTAGAAAATGACAGAACCATTCCCGTTTTGCATATTGTCTCCTGACAAGATTCATAAATACGTTATCCCATGGACATAGGCCTTTATTGAAAAATCAAATTTCTATTATTAAAATGTGATTTTATGACTCAAATATATAAGGTTCTGACTGTGTTCTTTGTGACTGGATGGTATCGGTGTAGGGCAGACCCACTCCCAATCGTTCAGGACCCAGGGCAAGAGTACGAAGGCAGGCCCCTATACCACATGAGTGAATACGGTCTCTTCCTACCTCTGACTCCTTGCCACATTGTGAGTGGGCCTTGCACACATGAATGTGGACACTCCAGCCTGCACACTTAAGCTCTGTCCTCCCCCCACCCCCGCCAACAAATAATCACCTTTGAATCTAGGGGTGTGCATACAGGTAGTATGGTCAGCTCTCGAGGTGATATATGCAAGGCAGCTGTCCAAACAGACCCTGAGAGCAGGCTTGAGGCCACTTGGAAATAGAATTCCAGGATCTCAGAAGGGAGAGTAGAGATTCAGAGTAATGACATCTACTCGGTCTTGCTCCATAGGGAGGACCGTGGCTGGGAGAGGGCCAGGAGGGTTTACCCCAAAATGCAGGGCCTGGTGCAAAGGCCCTTCTTGCCTGCGTCTGCAGGGTTCTGGCTTCTAAGTGTATTTCCGTTTAAATGAGCCATTGCCTGAATTGCTTTACTGGAAATGGTAACAGTGAGCTGAAAAAGTATCTATGTAGATAGCATTCAATTTGGCTTCTTTTGTTTTTAAAGAAGTGAAAGGGAAACCCAAACTAAATTTTAGACTTACTTTTCATCTGGGGTTTATTAACGACCAAAGAACGAAAGCGTGAAGATGTATTTAGATGACAAGACAGATTTGATTATGATCTTTAATCCACGAATATAAGAAATGCTCCTGGTCAAAGTGCTGTTTTAAAGGTGAGGAAGACATCTAGGGCCAGAGAAATGCTTGTCAGTGTCATTAATGAGAATTCTAAAAAATGCAGACCACAGAATCCAACAAGGCACTTGTTAGGAAACCAGGATTTTGGAATGCCTTTAAAAAGCCTCTTTTTTTGAGCTCTCTTTCTTAGAGACCATGAAAGGTGTCTTTATAGCACACCCAATGTCTGTATCATCAAATCCTGTTTCTTGTTCATTCTCTAATGATAAGGGGGAAATCATTTCTCAAGCATATAGTGGAGGAACAGAAGAAGGAAGACTGACCTTTGGACACTTATATTTTTTAGGTGCTATAGCAGATAAGATTAATAATGTCATTTTGAAATAGATTTTCTTTACCGAAAGCCCAAAAGAAGAGAGAGAAATTTGAACTGACTTTGGCCTCTTACTGATAAACTACACATACATGGGAATTTAAGGGTTTTTAAAAACAAATGCCAGATGGCCTTTCACCAGTAGTGTCGGTGGCCAGGTACGGAACCTTGTTCCCACGTCTGTGTGAGTCCCTTCTGCACATGAGCCAGTTACCGGGGCTCGAGGTGGTGGCCTCAAGGGCACCAGAAGAGGTGGCTCACTGAGGGGGTCACTGCTAATGCGAAAGCGTATGAAGGCTACTTTGTCCCTCTGTGAAACGTGGACGGATGGACCAGCCGGCAGATGGAGGCCTCTGAAGTCAGGCAGGTAGTTTCTTCCTGGCACCTTGCACCAGGGGCTGCAGGACCCCGGGAGGCAGTGCAAGGTGGCCTCCCCACAGGGGCTTACCTGCTTATTAGCTGGCATAGCCTGGTGAGAGCTGTCGGCAGCACTGGGAAGGTTGCTCGCCATTTTTGGGTTTGCTGCTTTACCCTCAGAGGGTTTGTTGTGATTGGACGATTTTCGGGTAAAGTTACTCTGTTTTCCAGAGGTTGCTGCGTGGGCATTCAGCAGGGGCAGCAGGGAGCTGCAGGGAGTTCTTGAGGAATAGTTGTTCTTTGGGTGTGTAACTGCAACAAGAAAGCGTGCGCGGTTAGGGGCTGTGCCATGGACTCTCCTGCCTCAGGAACCTGTTAGCAGATGGGAGACACTGGCAGGAGCTTCATAAAAACGTTAAGTTGTTGTTGGTTTGTTTTTTTATAAAGATGTCATTTGAAAGGCTCTTTCACATTTGGGAGACCAGCAAAGTTTTGTGACAATCACTGAACTGTGATTACAGCATCATCATCCAGGTTGGGAAACATTTGTAGGAAATAAAATGTATATGAGCGACTATGATACTATTCCTTAGGTTAAGAACCACAAAAGGAAGAGAGACAATGACATCTTGAAATGCCCTCTCATGCTGGTCCCCAAGCGTACTGTGCCTCTTGGATTCCCCGTTACCTAACCCGTGCGTGTCGTCTTTGTCCGATCGCTAGGCCATGGGTGCTATAGAGACGCAGGGAGATCGGGAGGCACATGGACACTTGGCTCATGAGAGCCATGATGTTCTGTTGGGTGTCAGGAATTTTGTCACCCTGGGTCATGCATATTCTGTGACAGCAGGGCCAGGCCTGCCAACCCCAAACATGCCCCAAAGCATCATTCATATTCCACGAGAGCCACATTATCTGGCCTTTTCTCAATCCCATTTTTGACAGCTCCGCTACAGATCAGCACTGATTCCAATGCTGAAGTCGATGTGACTAAACTACAGATTCCCAGCGAGCTCAGGCAGGTCTGTTCAATGCTTATCATCACCATCCCTGCTGGTTTTGAAAGAGGTGGTTTTGGAGGAGATGATTTCTATGTGATTATGCTGAATCTGGGCTGCAGAGAATCACTCAAGGATAAAGTTCTGACCTCCCGCTCACCCTTCACCAGAATTTGACTGCCATGCTGGACAGTAAGACCTTTGAATCTTAAAATTGTCACCAATTTTTAAAAGCAATTTTCTCTGCTACCTGTGTTGGATCAGACTTAATCCTAGGGTTCTTCCAGAGGATTAGCAGTTACTACTAGGGATCAAAGAACATTAGAAATGGAAAGGACAGGGATGCATCTCAAGTCCCCTCATTTATAGGTAAGGTGTGACGGCACACTGGGGGGTGTCCAAACATGACCAGGGGATTTCAGTGGCTCTTGTGCTCACTATGCTCAGTTTCACGGGGGTCATTATGTCCTACGACTTGGAGATGACAATTTCTGGCTCATTAGCGGGGGGTCTTCAATGTGCTCTCTACAAAGCCGAGCTGGAAGGGCCTTTTGAGGACTCCTGTCTCCAGCAGGGGAGGCCGTCTTGCACGTGGGCACTTGTTATTTGGTAAGGGATGGTTCCTCCCACTAGATGGCACTGGAAGTACTCTGGAGGACAGCAGGTGAAGCTGCATGGGCCACCCCTCCTCAGAGGGTGCCGGTCACTTGGCATCAGGGTCTTGCTCACCACCAGGTAGGTACAAGTGGAAACTTGCATGGACAGTTGTATTTCCAACTATGAACCAAACTGCTTTTTCAGAGATGAGGCAAAAGCTGGGGGTAGAGAATGATAAATGGGGTAGATTTTTACATAAGGGAGGGAACACATAGAAAAAAAAAAAAAGGAAAATAATTGCAAAGAAATGCAGTCGGGGCTCCTGGCTGGCTCAGTTGGTGGAGCATGAGACTCTAGATCTCAGGGTTGTGAGCTCGAGCCCCATGTTGTGTGTAGAGATTACTCAAACATAAAATCTTTAAAAAAGAAAAAAGAAATGCAGTCAGAAAATCAGATAACTGCCAAAAGTATGTGAATGAGGATGTTCACAGCAGTTTTATTTTAATGGTGAAAAGTTGGGAGCAACCTAAGTGTCCACAATCAGGGGACTGGTCGCGTCAATTAGGTTTATATAAATTATGAATTAAATACATTGACATGGAAAAATCACAACCATATGTTGTGAAATGATAAAAGCAAATCCTGTTACCATATATTACATAGTAGAGTATAAGAAATTAAACGATAGGGATCCCTGGGTGGCGCAGCGGGTTAGCACCTGCCTTTGGCCCAGGGCGCGATCCTGGAGACCCGGGATCGAGTCCCGCATCGGGCTCCCTGCATGGAGCCTGCTTCTCACTCTGCCTCTCTCTCTCTCTCTCTCTCTGTGACTATCATAAATAAATAAAAAAAAAAAAAAGAAATTAAACGATAAATGTAATATATAACTCACACAAATGAAACACGCATAAAAAGTGCAAAAGATACATAAAAGTAATGTCATGTTCTATTTAATACAGTCCTCTAATTTTTAGATCAAGCTTCTATTCTTTTATACTCCGTAAAGAAAAGAACTTTCGACTTTGGGAAAAAAAAAAAAGTGCAGCCCAATCTCAAATTTTCAGCTGACTCTGGGGTTGTGGCTGTTCCATGTCCCTCACCAGTCCTCCTTTCCCTCCTTGTGCCCCTCCTTGATGCCATTTCCCTGCTCATTCCCACCTCCCCTGGTGGGTGGGCTGGAGTAGGAGAAAAAAAAGATCAGCCAATTTTGTTGCACATTAACTGCTCTAATTAAGGCTTAATAGCGAACAAGACTAAAGCTAATGGTTGAAGTGAAGTCTTTCATTATCTGCAGACTTCACTCGGCAAGCGCAGAGAACCAACCAGGGGAGAGGCTCAGGGCACCGCTGAGCAGCACACGTACAACAGCTGGGCCCTTTACAGAAGAGCCGATTGTCCCCAGACTTGTTAGGGCGACTGGCTCTCAGTGTAACAGGTCTCCGTGGAACCAGGCTGTTGGAAATCAGAGAGGCAGTTTCTCTGGCAGTGCTTAAGAAAAGTTTGCAAAAGATATGGACGAGTTGACCTGTTCTGCTTAATACATCCTGGGGATTTACTGATGGGCAGTGGCATTTGAAGACTCTAAGTTCAAATCTTGACATTTCTAGTGACTTGTGTTGTGACCTTAGATCATTAAATCTCTTTAGACCTCGCTTTAACCCCGCTGGGGGACCGCGCACCTGACATTTCCCATATCGACTCCAAATAGCACCAAGCTTACTCACACAGAATTATTTAGCAAGTATGCAAAACTCACTTTCTCCGCAGAGCATGATTTGGGCCTTTAGCTGTTCAATGTCACAGGAGAATCGGGCGGCTTTCCCGAGCTCTTCATCATATTTACGCTCGCTGACAAAGTGCTGGAGGAAAGAGAAGTAGAACAGGAGCCCCACAGTTACAGAAGTGTCTGAGGCACACCGCGGGTTCATTCACTCTGCTCTTCTCCGCTACCACTGCTAAGCGGGAGGCCGGTCCCGCCAGTTCTGGACCGCGTGGCTCTGTTCAACCAGGATTGGAGCACGAGCACCTTCTTCTGGGAATATGTGAGGGTCTTGCCTTGCTCCTGCCTAGACCTGGAGAGAACTGTGATGGAGCAACATGTGTGTCTGGACTCACGTATTTAAGTTTTAGCACCCCGTGCCCTCCTTCTAGCATGTTCTGTTACAAATTTGGGGTTGCTTTCTGGCAGTCTTCCTCATTTGGCCCATGGCTTGCTTGTTACCCTTCCCTATCGTAAGAGGGACCCAGGAGGTCCACAAAGCCCTTAGAAACTAGAAGACATTATCTTGAGTGTTAGAATTTCAAGTGCTGTTAAAGGAAGTGGGAAAGAGATTAGTTTTCAATTCGTTTAAAATTAAGATCTGTGTGTAGATGACAGAGTGAGGAATACAGAAATAACTATGGCTCAGTCCCTGTTGAACTTGCCAGGGAGTTTACCACACGGCAAGGGAACCAGATACCACCGAACACGACACAAGGTAGAATGTGGTAGGTGCTTCACGAATGTAAAAGTGGAAGAAGTATCTCCTACCAAGGGGAACTGAGGAAGTGTTATGTCACAGGGAGCGTTTGTGCTGGAACATTACAAAAAAATATACTGATCACTTATTAGATGTGGGCCAAATTCTTAACAGATAATCTCATTTTTTTTTGATAATCTCATTTTCATCCGATCACATTATTACAAAGTCAGTACTGTTCTTTTAGAGAGGCGGAATCGAGGTTCTAGGAATCTGAGAGAAAAGTTAAGTTACCCAAGGTCACAGGAGCTGAACTGTTTCACTCCAAAGCCTGGGCCGCTAACCATTTTATGATGAGTGGGATTTGGGTAGGCAGAAATGAAACTTGGAAAATAAATAGATGTCAACAGACCCAGAAGCTGGTGACTCCATGGTCCTCACTTGATGTTCTAGCCAGGTGAGCACGGGAGTTGTTATATATATATATATTTATGTATATAGGAGTCTAGTTGTGAATTTTATTCTGAGGGGTAGACCATACTAGGGGACCCAGATCTGCTCTGGGGTATTACTCTGGTCTTAGGCTGGACGGAGACAGTGGAGGCAGAAAGACTGGGTAGGAGGACACTGCAGTTGACTGGTTGGCAGCAAAAGGACCAGATGAGAAGGGAAGGGCCATTAGGACTTCTCAGGACCCTAAGAGGAGGCTCTTATCCCCAAGGGGCTCCCTTTCATGCCTAACCAGGGCAGAGGGAAAAAAAAATCACTTGCTACTTTCTACCCACCCAACCACTTTTATGCCTGGATGAGGAGAGAGTCCTACTTAGAAAGCTAGTAGCAACTGTGTCTTCAAAGCTCTCGACCCTAGAAGCTGGTCAGAGCTGAGGGCCTATATATGTGGGTATGTTTCGTGTACTGGGGAAAAAAGAAGAGGATATGGTAAAATGTGTAAACTAACTTGCGTGTGTTTTGTTGTAGATACTTGTGTTTGCCTTTCTGGTAACCATTTCTTTTTCTGGTAACCGTATCCCAGTGCAGCAGTGTTGGTGGGTCTGTATGCAATCCAAGTGAAGGCCAGTCAGAATCTCTTTCTTTGGGATGTGAATCGGGTGGGGTAGCACAAAGGATGACGACATCTGAGGGTCACCCACTCTAAGGGTGCCCTGAAGAGAGTCTGGTAATTACAGCTGTCTATGTTACCCAGGTGGCTGCCTGGGTTTCTGCCTTAGTGTAGCCTCGAGTTTTCAGATCACACTTTGGTGAGCTACACTCATATTCTTTCAAATTCCACTTGTTCTCCAGGTTAGCCAGGGTCGGCTTCTATCGCTTGCAACTGTAGAGATCCAATAAATACATATCTGGGGGTGGTATTCTTAATAAAAGGGCAAGTAAGCTAGAAAGGGATACAGGAAAGAAGTCGCTGTATATTGTGTAAGCTTTAGAGTCCTTAGTTATACTGGCTTCACACTTACCGTGCGTTCACAGGTGTGAGTGTTTATATACATACACCTAAGTTACATATGGAGAAAATAATATCCTCCATTCCAGCTTAATTCATGGTTGAATATGTTTTATTTGGGTCAGTCTCCACTGACTAAGAAAATAGCTTGTGCTTCTCCTCTGTAATAATATATCCCTGGAAACCATAGTATACTTAAATACAGTGATTAGTTGCTTCTTCGCCCTTCTGTATTCCCTAGTTGAACACTGTGAAAGAGAGCTGGGTGTACGACGTTAGATCCTCAGAGAGCAGCACTCTGTGGACGCGAAGCAAACATGGGGGATCAGATCTCACGCTCAGGGTTCAGGCTCTGATATTTTAGAACTGACCTTAATTTCTGCCCTGAGCTCAGCCAGCTGCATCTCTGCCATCTGACTGGCTAGATCGGTCAGTCTCTTTAGTTCTTCTGCTTTCTTCTGACGAGCGGTCAGGATTTCCACTGCCAAAGAAGAAAGAATAATACGTTAGGGCCAGAGATCTAAACATATTAAATGACCTAATTTCTTGGAATCAGTTCTCCCTCCACACACTGATGGCTCTGTTGGACCATGACTATGTTTGTCTGAGCTGGTTACTGAGGTGGGTTTGCCCTTGGTGCTCATGACCAATCACTCATTTCCATATGTCCTTATCCACCAATCCCCAAACCAAACACGGTCCCTTCTGTACAAACCAAACACGGTCCCACTGTACACCCGTAGTCATCTTTGTTTTCCTCACGGGCATCTGATCTCACTTACTGAATTTGGACTTTTCAACTTGTGCATTACTCAGAACAGCTAGCACCAAAAAAAGATACTTGGTAAAATCCCATCTGAATGATATTGCAAAGATAGCGAGTCCACTGAGCAAAAACCATTCTTCTGTACGTGCTGAACTATTAAATTCTAACAGCGTTAAACCTCCTAAACTTTCACACTTACTCATTTAGAGCAACTAGCTGTATTATTGGAATATGACACAGAAGTTTTACTAGCTTTTTGTGAGCTAAAAAATGCCTCTGCTTTTGATACTCTGCAGATCTGTTTCCATTTTTGCAACCAGAGAGAAGTTCCAGACCAGAATGTCTTGTCTTTGTCTTTAAGTGTCCCCCATGGAAAAATGGAAGGGTGGGTCAAAGCCTGCTTGGACTGGATTTGTGTATACTCTTTAGCATCTGCACATGCAGAGAAGACACCAGGGACTTTTCTGGTGCCGCATTTCTCACATCTGTCAGATGACCTAAAGGTTCAAGCAAATGTAGTAGTCCACAGGTGAGTTTGTGTGTGTGTGTGTGTGTGTGTGTGTGTACGTGTGTGTGTGTGTGTGTGTGTGTGTTTTCCAAAAGATCATAAAGCTCAAAAGCAATGCCTACAAACATGTAGGGTGAGATTTAGATACGAAATTTCATCTTCCGAAAGATAACCTGTTGTTCTCTAATTTTTAGTCATAGATGAATTGCCTTCATTTCTTTTGAACAAGCATTTTGAGTTATGAGAAAAAAGAAGTCCATTCAACCAAGATGATATGCATGTTGGATTCACATTCCTTTCTTGGCTGAACAAAGGTCAACTGCTTTATTAGACTAGATTCATAGCACACATGCAGAGCCAAACAATGATTTCTGATTGTAAAGGTTCCTAACTTATAAATGTCAAAAACAGCCACTTCAAACCCTTCCCCTGTACAAAAAACGTTCAAAAGCAATCAAGAGTTAAGATTTCCTGTAAACTATAAACCATTCTGCAGACAGACTGAGAAACATTATTTTTCTATGCTGATACCAATGTTGAGATGTCGATAAAATAAGTAATCTATAACTCATAAAGCCTAATTCTTTGCCAAACTACTCTAATCATGCTTTGGTTATTTACCAAGACTCCTCCTGCCTCCCATTTACAATCCCATGCAGCTGAGCAGAGGCTGATTTGTGCCTGGAGTCTTTCAGAATGCAGAGGAGTTAGTAAAAACTTGTCCCCATGGTGGCTGTGAAAAGAATTTCCACCTGAACACAGACACTGTATTACTGAATGATGTCCCAGTTACCCAGTCAGACCAGAAGTCACAAAAAGGTGGCATAATATCATATTTGGCCATAGAGTTTTGTTTGGTCCACATATTACTTTTATAAATTAATTGTCCACATTTGAAAATTAGGAGATTCCATTTGGAAGCTGGGTTCCTGGCTTCTTTCAAATATTCCAACTTCTGGCCACAGTTGGTCAACATTCCCACGTGGCAAAACTGGCTACCCTTGAGCTGCTGCCCTTGATAGATGGAGCATGGCACCCAGCGTACCATGGTCACTCCCTGCCCTGCTCAGCTCATTAATTCCCAGCCTGTCCCCTGTAGACATCTCCAATCATGGCAGAGGCTACACTTACAGTTCTTTTTGTCCACAATGTCTAGGGCCTGGCACAAAGTGCGTGCCCAAAATGTACATTTGTGAGTGAAGGATTGAATGAATGCATCAACCCATTATTTAAAAGGAATATGTGAAGCGCCTTGGTGGCATAGTCGGTTGAGCATCCAACTCTTGGTTTCAGCTCAGGTTACGGTCTTGGGGTCGTGAGATTGAGCCCTGTTTAGTGCAGAGTCTGCTTAAGACTGACTCGCTCTCTCTCTCTCTCCCTCTGCCCTTCCCCTCTGTGCTCTCCTCAAATAAATAATCTTTAAAAAAAAAAAAAGGAATTTGCAATGAAGAACAGAAGTTCCTTTTCTAGAAGAACCACTTACACATATTTAGCACTTATACCTTGATTATTTATATGTATTCCATTACAGTTCAACACAGGAATGGGACTAAAGTCCTCAGTATAGAAAAACGATTCTCAAGCAAGAAGATGAAACAATGTATTTCGCTCTTACAAAGATAAAAAAGAAATTCTGAAGGCCCAGACTCGGTGAGCAGATAGTAAGGGGTCAGCAGACCCTGCACAGCTACACAGTTAAACAGAGCTGACTTTCTGTAATGGATCATTAGGGGGACTGGTGACAATTAGGGATAATTGTATTTTTTTGAGGACTTGGGCATTCACACAAAAGGTTTTGTAGGAAGAGATATAAATGGGCCCTAAAATAGGAATGCAGGTGCAAGATCACCAATAAATTCTGAGTTTACCCTCATGCAAATGTATATGGAAATGAATACTTTTGCATCAGCAAGTGTTGGGATGAGTTTTACATATAGTCTCATTAACATTTCAAAGCCTTTCATTACGAAAAAGCCTTAAAACTGGAGATCTAAAGCTAATATTCTGTGGGGACACTAACATTTTCACCTCAAAAAACATCACAGAAACAAAAAGCAAAAAACAAAAGCAGATCAGCTCCTAAGATTCATTGATCCTAAAATTTAAAATAGAATAATAAGTTATGTTTTGAAAGCACCATCGTGTCAGAAATCTGTAGAGGGAGACAGTTTCATAAACCTTTAATTTTCATTGAACTCAGAACTTCATTAATAATATTTGGGTACTTTTAGAAACAGTATCTGGTATGCTGAAATCCATTTTCTCAATAGGATTTATAAATTCCTTCAAGTTTTTGGAACACATTGGAAGCTTGTTCTTGTTGCATCAGTGATGGAAAATTTTAGGGCTTCTTCTCAAATAATACTTCTTAGCAAGGGTGGACTTGAAATCCTGGTGGGGAGGAGCTGGGACACACAGCCTTCAAGCACAAAGATCCTTTGAAATCCTTTTTATTCTTGTGAATTCTGCATTTTACCTCACAATATATCTGTGTTTCTGTTAATATGTTTTCTTCCCAGATCTCCAAGAAGTTTGATGCTTCAAGAACACACCTATTTTGGCCTTCAGTCCCCTCAAAGTCTGAGACCATAGCACATGCTTTGTTTCTTCATCTGTAAACATAATAATCATATATACCTTGTAGGGTAGGGCTATTGTGGAACTAAATGAAATATGCGACACGTTTAGTATCATATGCTATCACATGCTAACCTCAAATATTATTAATAAAGTGAGATATGTTCATCTAGATCATACTTCCTTTTTTTTACTGAGTTTTGGATCCCACAGCCTACAGACACTAAATTAATCATAATCATTCCTTTAACAAATATTATGAGGTGCCTCCAGTCTCCTCAGCACTATGTTAGGTGCCATGACAGACAGACGGGCTACTGTTATAATTGAGGACATAAGGTTTGTAGTATGCGCAGCACATAGAAAATGTGGAAGGGACTCTGGAGGACACAGATGAGCAAGCTCAAGATGGTTGTAAAGATAGTTCAATTCTTAGTGGAGGGCAACTCAGTGACTTCTTCTACCTGTGGAGACACATGCCTGGGTCACTGAGAGATGCTAACCCTTGTGGCTGTCATTTTCTGGCTGTCATATGAGGAGGCTGGACTGACCCCCTCACCGGTAAGTGTTTTTCCCTTTTTGTACACACACTGTGTCGGGCACTGTGCTAAGTGCCTGGCATGTATTTTCTCATTTTATCTTTGCAATAACTTTTTGAGATAGATACTCTTCTTATGCCCCTTTTCTGAAGTAACCTTGGACTTTAACGAAGCCCTTGGAAGTTAACAAAGTGGTTCAAGATCATGCAGCCAGTAGACGGGTGGAACTGGATTCGAACTCAGTTCTGCTTGCCTCCAATGCAGGCCGAATGGCTTCCCTGGGGCTCTAGGTGGTTCTAAAACCAGGAGCTGTGGCACCGATGACTGAGGTCAGGCAAATCCCTCCAACCAATCTCACCATTTTGGCTCAGCTGAAAGCTCCCTGTGTGCAGGTCCCAAAATTTGCTGTTTCCTGTTTAACCCAGTTTCTGATAGTGCCCAATACAGAAGTGAGCACACGGCAAATGTTTATTGATTGGATGAATTTGAAAAATGGGGATGCTCTCCGGAGATGCTCCAAATCCTACAGGCCTTGGCACCTGGAATCGTCTCAAGAAGACAGAATGAGCATGTGACCTCTGAGGTCTACTGTTAACCTCTTAGGGAGTGATGTGCTAGTAACGGTGTTTTGGTGCTAGAGATACTTTTGTCTCTGTGTTGGCTTATTAACATTCTTATCAATAGGACATGAAACTGAAAAGAAAGATGAAGCTTTACATGATCACGTGGTAAGCAACTTTTACTGAAGGAATCAACAGATTTCATAAGAATAAAATAATTTCACAATCAAGTAGATTGTGTAACTACCTAAATATTCCACAGCTGAACCGTGGATCACAGTTAGTTTTCTTTAATAAAACATGCTGTCTTTTACATTCTAACATGTTGCTTAAAATCATTTAAAAAAATTGTGTAACATGGGACACCTGGGTGGCTCAGCAGTTGAGTGTCTGCCTTTGGCTCAGTGTGTGATCCTGGGGTCCTGGGATCGAGTCTCACGTCGGGCTCCCTATGGGGAGCCTGCTTCTCCCTCTGCCTGTATCTCTTCCTCTCTCTCTGTGTCTCTTATGAATAAATACATAAAATCTTTAAAAAATTATGTAACAAAAAATACTGATAGCTATTTTTCATAAAGTGACTATTGAATTATGGCCAGGGCCAGGCAAGAAAAATATAAAAAGAATGAAGAATCTGGTCAGATCCCTCATTCCGGTAAAAAGAAAGGCACTATAGTCAAAGGTGAATGAAGGAATTTAGCTGAAACCTGGCTGGGGTACAGATGGCCATTCATTCAACTTAAGAGATAAATTTGGGTAAGGGTGAAGAATTTAAAATGCCCAGGAGACAAAAATTGTAAGACTATATCTCAGCTGAAAAATATGTCTTAGAATTCCCATCAACAACAGCAGACCGCATTTGATAACAAGAGAGGGCTCAGCAGCTCCACTGGGGCTCGGTGTTGGAACTGACGATCAGTCCAGTCTCATGGAAAATGTCCATCCCAGGAACCTCAGCCTTTTTGAGATAGTTTAAATCTGTCCTACTATCTGTTGAACAGCTTTACAAAAGCTATTTGGAAAAATTTAGAATTAGAAATAAGCATAAATATAATACAATAAATCCAACCCGGGGTATACTAATATTTTGTGTTAAATTTAGGAAAAGTTTTGCAATGATCAAGATTGTCTCAAGTGTGTTTATTATTTGAACAGAGTGTTTGGGACATTAAATAGTCTCATTTGTGATTTCAACTTAAAACATGTAATTGATTTTTTTTTTTTGAGGTGTTAAGTTGGCAGCTGTCAGCGGATTTGACG
The DNA here is from genome assembly GCF_048164855.1 of Canis lupus baileyi. Lineage (NCBI taxonomy): Eukaryota > Metazoa > Chordata > Mammalia > Carnivora > Canidae > Canis > Canis lupus. The sequence goes on from NC_132873.1 coordinate 21,333,574, forward strand.
GAGTTTGTAAACAGAATCAGAGTGTTTTAAGAAAACTTCACTTAGTACATCTCTAAGTTTGAATTATTAATCTTTATAAGAGCTGCTTAAAAGCTTGGAGCATGTTGCTCTTAGGTTGGTGAGTTTGCCTTGTCAGGCATCTAAAGTGCTCGGAAAAAAAAATCAGATACATTAAATTTATAAACATAATTCAAAATGTTAAGGAGGATTTAAGTAAGTTTCAAATGGACTGATTTTTTTTTTTTTAGGGGAATTTAATTTGTTAAACGTGAGTTAGTTGAACCTAAGAAAGAACAAGTGAAAAGGACTGTATAAGTAACATAGCAAGATGTGTAAGCTGTGAAAGCATCAAACTTAACGTTTTAAAATTTAATTCTAAATTCAAAGTCATTTTAAACCTGATTAACTTTAAGTAGTCCTTTATATGCCCAAAATTTTCGCTAACTCCCCTGGCACCTATTATTTGCTGAGTACCTGTTCCGCGGTGCGCTCAGCGGTGCTACTACTCTATCCTGGAGCCACACCAGGTCATCCTCGTTCCCAAGGTTTCTGGGGGCTAAGGGACTTGCCTGAGGTTACAGAGCTCATTTGCTGGTATTTCAGTGTGAATTTTAGGACCTCACTCAGAATCCATATCACTGCCAGTTGGCCTATGGATTGCTTCTGACTAGGAGGCTCCTAACCAAACAACCATGTGTCTACTTACTGGCTTCTTCTTTAACTTTATCCATTTCTGCCATTAATGAAACTTCTTTGTCAATGATGCTGGGAGGGGAAAAACAAAAACAAAAGCAAAGAATGCTTAATCAAAGATAACCTTTTAATAAGCACTGGAAGCAAAAGAAAAATTATTTTCATTAAACAAAATACAAAATTACCATAAATACTTCTATGTTACAATGCCAGCAGCACCCTCTGCCTTTCCAAAAATGAGGCAACACGGAAGGGATGCTCCCAAGTATTTCATAGTGACATCTGCTGATTAAATCACTGTCAGCAAATCTAGGGAAAAAAAGCCTTTTCAGACTTTCAGCATTGTGCTGCTTTGAATTTAAATTTCGGAGTATTTTTGCCCTAGGAATTCCAAAGTTCCACAACAACATCATGAGTATTTGAAAAGCTGGCACTCAGGTTACCAAGGCCTGTAGTTCTCAAATGTGTGTGTGTGTTGCTCCCCCAGATTCTGGCTGGGAGGCGGGGAGGTGGGCCCGTCTCCGATGCCTTGGGGCCTACTTTGGGAAATTGGTCGGAGCCAATCCATCCACATGTTCTATAACAGGAGTCTATGCATTCTTATTCCCGAAGAAGCATTTCAAGTTCAATTTAACTTTTTTCCCCCCACTATGTTACTTTTTGGTTAGTTCTTTGAAAAAGTGTTACCTACATACAGTAGATAATGATCTGTCCAAAAGTTCCTTTCTCTCCCATCCTGACTCCTGGTCCCCCTCACAACAGAACACAGCATCACAATTCCCTTATACAGGGGACCCTCGAACAACACCTTGAACCACGCAGGTCCTCTTACACGTGCATTTTATTTGGGTAAACACAGCACCGTGCTATAAATGTATTTTCCTTATGATTTCCTTAAGAATATTTTATTTATCTAGCTTCCTTTATTGTAAGAAGACAGTATATAATACATATACAAAATATGTTAATTGACCCTTTATGTGATGGGTAAGGCTTCTAGTCAACAGTAGGCAAGGAGTTAAGTTTTGGGGGAGTCAGAAGTAATACACAGACTTTTGACTGCAGGGGGTGGGCACCCCAGCCCCCCTACCTGTTGTTCAAGGGTCAGCTGTATATCCTTTCACAGATTTTTATGTATATATAAGCATAGATGTGAGATATTTTTAAATTTTCATTTCAATCATAAATATTTCAATACATATCTCAAAAAGATAAGGGCTTGTTAGGACTATCACGATAGTATTATTAGAATACCCAAAAACATTAACAATAACTTAATGTTATCAGGTATCTACGCAGTGTTCAAATCAATTGTTCCATAGGTATTTTTTAAGTTTGTTTGAACCAGGACTTAAATAAGTTCTGTGCACTGCAATTGGCTGGTTGTCTATGAAATAAATCTGTTTTAATCTACAGATTCCCTTCCATCTCTTTTTCTCCCTGTTTTGGCAACTCATTTGTTGAAGAAGCCAGGTGGTTTGTCCTCTTAAGTTGTTCAAGGTCTGAATTTTGCTGACTGCACCTCTGTGGTATTATTTAACTCATTCTTTTAACTTTCCTATGAATTTGTTATGAGATATAGAAATTTTTTTAAAGATTTTATTTATTTATTCATGAGAGACACAGAGAGAGAGAGAGGCAGAGACACAGGCAGAGGGAGAAGCAGGCTCCATGCAGGGAGCCCGATATGGGACTCGATCCCGGGTCTCCAGGATCACGCCCTGGGCCGAAGGCAGGCGCTAAACCACTGAGCCACCCAGGGATCCCTAGACATTTGATTAGATTCAGATTTGTTTTTATTTCACGAAGAATACCTTAGTTAACTACTTCCATCAGCAGACATATAATGACACAACACAGTTATAAATATTCCTCTTGGGGAAAAAAATCAAACCTGAATGTATTCAAATTCCTACATCTCATAACAAATTTATAGGAAATACAAAGGACATCTCTATTTTTTATGATAGGAGCAGTCACTCACGATGGTTGCCTCGAAAAATCGGGTTTTAAAAATGGGGATATTCAAATTCTACTACTCTTTTTTCATTTATTTACTCTGAAGCCGTCCATAAAGAAAAACTCTCCTTTATCAACCATTTGGGTTAACATGTAGTACAATTTATATGGCTAAGGCAGGAGAAACGCTGGTCTATCAGTTTTCAAAACGATAGCTGGTTCCCTAGCACCCCTCCAAGGTAACCAATCAGATTTTTTTCCTGCTTATTTGCATAGTTTATGAACTCCTAATTAATTGCTTCAACACACTGAAGTTATCGTTCATAATGATTACCTCTCTGTTCCGACAGATGTACTTTCTTTTCCTCCATCAGGTGGACCTTTAAAATTTAAAGCATCTTGAAAATTTATTTCCTCTTAAGAGGAATATTTTGTAATATTTGTCAATCTAAGAAGTGTCCTTGGGTTATGTCTGTAGGAGTTTTGGGGCTCCTCATCCAGATGATGGAATCTGAACGCTTGGAGAGTAAGGACCGTGTGCTGAGAAGCCCAGCTCTTTCCAACCAGGAAATTCTCATGGAAAGAACTGACGTGTACAGTAAATGGCAAATTCTCCAGAACTGGGCTCTAAGCCTAATCTGTCAGGTGTAGATATTAACTATCCCCATGACGCATATCGCTTAAGGTCACTGGATACAATCACTTTGGTGTGACTAGCACATTGGGATACCTGGACCTTGTTTATTGACATTAAATAGGTATGATGTCAGTGTGGTTTAAATATAGGAAATACAAGATAAGGAAGTTCTTTATCTTGTCTCTGTCCCAGCTTATTCAGCAACCTTCCCTGGAGGTCTTCACCATCACCAGCTTCTTGCATTTCTTTCCAGACACCATCTACTCATAAACCCGAGTATGTTTCTTAGTCCTATGAAATGCTGAGTGGGGTCAAAAGAGGCCTGTGTTTTTGAGATTATGAGGTATATCTAGCCTTTCTGTCAAGTTCACACATATTGCCAATATGGGCCAAGCAATTTTTTTTTTTTAACAACCTTCCCCGAGAGGGCAGTGCGATGTTAGTTTAGGAAAACAAGGCTAGGGGCAGCCTGGGTGGTGCAGCCCAGGCTGCAGCCCAGGCTGAAGTTTAGCACCGCCTTCAGCCCAGGGCCTGATCCTGGAGACCCGGGATCGAGTCCCACGTCGGGCTCCCTGCATGGAGCCTGCTCCTCCCTCTGCCTGTGTCTCTGCCTCTGCCTCTCTCTCTCTCTCTCAGTATATATCATGAATAAATAAAATCTTTAAAAACAAAAAGGAAAACAAGGCTAACGGATGAGCTGTGGGGGAAGATGAGGTGAGAACCTGGACATGTGGAGTCAGGAGCCCCAATTGCAGCAATACGAGGAAGCTATGCTGCCTGATAAACTGTCATGAATTTTTTATCCCCTACAGAAAGAGAGGCAGAGGGGAGAGGGAGAAGGGCCAACCACAAGGCTGGGAACTGTGCAGGGTGAAGATGGGGGAGATGGCCGGTGGTGGGCGGCAGCCAGAAGGTCTAAGGCCCATGATGTAAGGAGTGTGGCGTGAGCCTTGGCGGGATGTGCGGATCTTCACTGTGCGTGGAGTGCGTGGTCTGAATGTGTGCAAGCGCACACCCGCAGGCACCGAGGAGGTGGCTGGGTCCCACATCTGGGTCAACATGAGGCTGGACAGACAGGAAAGCAGACCGAGCATGAGGCTCTGAAGCCCACACTCACACCCCGGGAACTGGCGCAGATCTTAGAGGGCTTTCGGCCTCCACTGGACACCAACAGGAGTCCGGGACAGCTACTCGGGCACTTGGGGGCAGGGATGCTCCAGCTGAATGAAGCCCCCCTGCCAGCCCCGTGGAGCCTATGGTCTTGTTGGGAAAGTGGACACGAAAGTGAGACGACCTGCCCAACTTACTGTGGAGGAAAGTGAGACCGGACAGACAGGGGAGAAAAATGATGATGGCAAAAAGAAATTCCTGCACCCTCAAGCAGCTGGTAGGCTTCTAGTTAGAGTCTCTGGGATTTGAGAGCCTGCAAGGTACATAACTAAAGGGAACACACACACACACACACACACACACACACACACACACACACGATTCAAGAGTGGGTGTCGGCAGCCTCCCCGAGGGTAAGTGCCAGGGCAGCCTCCCACCATCCTCCCGCCCACTCAGTTCCCAAACAAGGCCCAGGCCCTGGAGGCTGGGAACCTGCAGCCTATGTGTGTGTTGGGGAGGTCCGGGGGTGGGGGGCGGATGGTGGAAGAAGGGCCCTCTGCTAATTTCTTTACCCGCCACGAGATCGTGGTAAATTTTTGTTGGTGAAATTTGTTCACATGATGATGTGCCCAGAGAGTTTACAAGATGGACATCTGGGGGATAAGGCATATCCTCAGGTGCAACACTCACGCACAAAGCTGGATATTCATACAGTGGTCAGCTGGGGACTTCTGGGCTAGTGGCAGGAGGGACGAAGGTTCACAATGAACTGTTAACCTGCTTAGTGCCCACTTGAGGATGTGAAGGAGCCTGTGAGGGTGGCATCCAACCATGCTTCCATTCCTCTGGGTGTTTCTACACAAGACTGTCCTCAAGCATCTTAGTAACTCAAGCACCTATGTACGACCGCTTTCAAAACTCAGGTGCTCCAAGGCGAGCCAGGGACCTCTGCTGAGTCAGGACCCTGCGCAGAACTGATGAACTGAATGCAGAGCAGGGTCAGGTGCCAGCCTGGAGCGGCTCCCTCCCAGCCTCCCTCTGGAATCTCAACAAGGTACACCCCAGGGTTTCTTTGGGTTTCACTTCCAAGGCAGCAGGGCCATGGAAGGGAAGAAGAGCGTGGGAAGCAGACAGGGAGGATGAAGGATATGTAGGCAAAGGGCAGCCTGGTCCCTAGCAGCCCGTCAGACGGCGAGGAGCCAGTGTCACATTGAGCTGAGAGTCAGGCCAAAGGAGGGGTCAGGCTGTGTCTAAAACCTTCCAGATGCCCTGGTGGCCCGGTGTCATATCCAGCTCCACGAGCACTGTCATCCAGTGCCGCGTTTAAGTCCTACTGGGTCTCCTTAGAGGTCCTGGGACAGACACGTACGCTGAGTGCACCTCGTGAAAAACTCTGCAGGCTGGCAAGGACAGAGGGTGCTGGGCCAAACCCCGGGACGGAGTTAGCAGCTATGCAGGATGGGAGCGATGGTCTCGAGGGGAAGGACATCAGAGAGTAGAAGAGTCACAGAGAGATCCCAGGCGGTGTCACGGACCACATTCCTACTGAGGAGCAGAAAGGTCACAGGTTTGCTTTTTAGGTACAGCTGCACAGAGAGAGATCCGCCCCGAGTTGCTTCAAAATCAGAGCTGATCATAACCAGCACATCCTGAGTGCTTACCGCGTGCTAGGACCTCAGGTAGGCACCTTACAGGAATGGCCTTGTTTAAGCCTCACGAAAGCCCAGAAGGCATGAGCTCTGCTCTCTCCTCACCACAGGACTTGGCACATGCCCTTCCCTCTGCTGCAAGACAACCCTCCCGCGCAACCCTGCCTTTGTCTCATTAACTGGGAGTCTTCCTTCAGGTCTCCACTAAATTATCACTTTTTCCAGGGAAACTCGGAATTCTACAAAACTTCTGTTCTACCTTGTGGTCTTAGACTATTGTGGGTCGCTGCATAAGAAACTGTTCCATAGAAACAATAGCTAAATTATGGAAAGAGCCCAAATGTCTATTGACTGAGAAATGCTTAAAGATGTAGTGTATACATATACACGTGCATACACACACACACACACACACACACACACACTGGAGTATCAGTCAGCCATCAAAAAGAATGGTATCTCACCATTTGCAACAACACGGATGGAGCTAGAGTATATTATGCTCAGTGAAATAAGTCTGGCACAGAAAGACAAATACCATATGATTTCACTCATACGTGGAATTTAAGAAACCAAAACAGATGACCAAGGAGAAGAGAGAAAAAGAGAGGGAAACAAACCATAAGAGATTTTTAACTACAGAGAACGACCTGGGGGTCACTGGACGGGAGGTGGGCAGGTGACGGGCTAAACGGGTGATGGGGTAAGGAGGGCTTGTCGGGATGAGCACTGGGTGTTACATGTCAGTGACGAATCACTCAATTCTACTGAAACCAAGGTTACAGTCCATGTGAGCTAACACGAATCTAAACAAAAACTTGAAACAAAAAGAAAGAAAAAGAAATTGCTCAACAGTGATGAGCAGGAAAGACCATGTATTCCGTTTTCTGTGGGATACAGTAATGAAGCTTCTTAATGGGTGTACTGTAGTGCTCGCATACAAATCATGTTTAAGCAAAAATTTATAGGATTTTTGCCACTGAAAGAATCTAATCATTTGAGACAGAAGCTTATGAATAAAAGTGTGATGATAATCACCAAACCACACAGGCTTTGGCTCAGGATCAAAACAGGTAGTTGATGATTCTGTATGCAAATTAGGGTGGTAATAAATTATTAGAAGTTGTGCTTTCTCCCACTACTTATCTGTAACTCTTGGGTTTTGAACAGTTTTGCTTTGAAACATTAACCCTCCGTACTTGACAGAAATACAGAATTCTTTAGCCTTTCACTGACCACTAAAAGTTCCTTTCTTTTTAATTTAAAGTTTCTTAATTTATTTGAGAGAGAGAGAGAGACAGAGAGCACGCCCACGAGCAGGGGGGCTGCAGAGGGGGAAGGAGAGGGACAAGCCGACCTCCTGCTGAGCATGGAGCCCCATGTGGGCCTCAATCTCATGACCCTGAGATCCAGACTTGAGCCGAAATCCCAAGTTTGATGCTCAACCAACCGAGCCACCCAGACACCCAACTGAGAGTCCTCTAAATGGCTGGATGAAGTCCCCCCGAGGGCACCTGCCTCATGACACTCCGAACACGCTCTACAGACACTGAGCTCACAGAAAACCCACGCTGACCTCACGTGTTTCGGATGTGCCCTCTATCCTTCCAAAAACACATCTTCTCATTTTATCTAAACTGTCTGGATAGTAAAATTTTATTCTGCTGCCATAAAAAAAGCTTTTATTATTAAAGCAATAAGGTGTAAGGAGGAGATTACCATGGCAAAGCCTTTACGGTTTATTATATAGTTAATCACAGAGATAAAGTGTCATCTTATGAAAATGTTTCCACTGTCTTGCTTCTTTTCTGTAGAGGACTTCTAACAACAAAAATAAAGAAAACCAGAAAGGCACTTTAGCCGGAAGAGATTTATCATCTTCTGCTCTGTGACAGACTCTTCTTTAAATCCGGAGACGAAGACACTGAGTGACAAAACCGCTTCACTTGGCTGCTGGGGGGGAGCCAGGTCCAGTCCGGTTCGTCCTAAGCAAAGCTGCTGCGTCGGGAGGTTGGGAGCGGCCGCGGGACTGGCCGGGCTGCCAAGCCGGGAGCGAACCTGCCGGTGGCTCCTGAGCGATGCAAGCGGGGACCCCAAGGGCCTGCGCAATGCAAGCGGGGACCCCAAGGGAGTTTCAGGAACTCCATCTGCACCAGGGCCAGATTCGGTGTTAGAGTTAAAACCAGGCCACAGCTCCCCTCGCTCAGTCTGCCTCTGGGGGCCGCAGCCAGAGGAATCGCAGGGACCATCTGATCCCCATCTGATCCCCGACGGCGTGGGGACATTCTGATCCCCGACAGTTGGCTTCAGGGCCTTCTGCGGATGGAGTGCTTGCGTCCAGAGGCTCCTTGAGGCGAAGCCTGGGCGGATGGGGGGATGGGCCTGCTGCAGGGGAGCCCCCGTCCCCCAGCCCAGCAGAGAGACAGGACGGGGAGAGAGGGGCGCACGTCGGGCACCGGGCTGCACAAGGCAGGCAAGGGAACGGCAGGTCACGGGCCAGAGTTCCTGCCCCGAGAAGAGCCCGCATAAACCCGCCGCTGCCATGCTCTGCGCTCCCTCCTGCGCACCGGCTCGGGCAGCTGGCACGTCCGGGGAGCGGCAGCTGGGGCGCCGCCGGCCGAGGCCCCTTCCTGTGGGCGCCCCCACAGTTCTGCCCACCAGGTGCATGGCAGGACGATGCCTTTCACTCCCTTGGACCTCCGGGGTGTACTCTACTGTCCCCAGGGCCACCACGTCCAGTCCAGCTCCCAAAGCGGGACCAGGAGCTCTGGGGCCCAGGGTAGAGCCGGACAGGGGTGGCAGCAGGGCCCATTTGCCAACTACTGCTGAGGTGGCCAGAGCTGCTGTCCTGGGCCTGATGGGCACAGACGCAACGAGACCGCGTGTGGCTCCCCGTCCCCGGCTCAGGCGCTCGGCAGCTCCAGCACTTGCAGCAGGTGCCTGCAAACGGCACCCACGATCTGCAAACGGACCCATGATCCAGCGAGCTGCCGACTCCCCAGCCCTCCTCTCCGCCGCTTCCAGAAGGGTCGCGGGCCGGCCCCCGCCCCGGCGCTGAGGTGGACGGTCATGGCGAGCTGCAGGCACCTGCGGGGCCGCCAAGCAGAGCCTCCCAAGGGGCCCAGGTGTCCCGGAGGAGGTGCTAGCGCGCCAAGCAGGGAAGATCGCCGACTCCCGTCCCAGGAGGGGGGCCCACGAGTCGACACACAGCCAGACACACTGTCCGAGTGATCACGCCCCAGGCCGTCCTGCTAAGGGCCACGCGTCTTCGCTAAGACCCCGTACCGTCCCCGAGAGCCCCCACCTCCCGCTCGGTCCCTGCCGGCGCCACAGCCGACTGGCACCCGACTGGCACCCTGCGCCCCGGGCGCTCCCGGGTCTGAGTGAGGCGCACAGGGTAATAGGCTCTTGCTCGGCTTTCTCTTCTTGGTCTTCCATTACAGGGGTCTCGGCCAAAGCCCCGAGGGCAGAGGAAAGTTCTTTTTCCTGCCCCCATCCCCATCTTGTCCCCGCCGCGTACCCTGCGCGCTGGTCACTGGTATCATCACTCACCCAGTTGTCGCGACTCCTCTTCCTCTGCCCCCACGTGGTCCCCGCCTCTGAAGTGGCCCCGGAGACCCCCCACCCGCCTAGCCTACCGCCGTGGCCGCTCTTGCCACGCTCATTATTAACTGGTTGGCTGGGTCCAATTCCTTCGTTTTGCTTTGTTGGGATTCCTGGGGCTGTCACCTGCTCCCCTGTGCGTTGCTCCCTGGGGTTTGACAACAACCTGCCTTCTTTCCAATAATTGGAAATCTTCTTTTCCGAATGTGACAGTGGTGACAAGTTGGTCTTTCTAAAAATGTCCTGAACTCCACACTGTTCTTTGGTAAACGAAGCAAAACCCAACACACGTGTCCACAGCGTGTAGGCTGGGGTGGGACCCAGCCCTTGGAAGAGGGGCCTGGTAATCGGGATTACCAGGGACGTGAAGCGGCGGGGCCTCTGCACGTGAATCATACTTAGAACACAGCAGTTAAAATCCCTCTGGCTGGCAATGAACACGGTAACAGCACTCGATTTGCCAATCAGGTGAGCCCGTTGTATTTCTCTTTCTTTTATCCTAGGTAATATCACCTGTTAATGTTAATATCTCTTAGTTGTGTATTTTTATGTTGGAATCCTACGATGATTTAAATCACAGTCAATGAATATTTCATCGCGCTGTCTGAGGTGCGCTTCTGGAATGAGACACTGCAGATTCCACCTACGGACTGACTCCCAGTCCGTACAAAACCCAGGAGCTCCTCAAAAAGCAAACAGGTAATTGGAGAAACAAAACAAAACAAAACAAAACAACCCACAGGGATTCTTTCTTCTTGGAGTCTTAAAAATGATATCAGATTCGCGAAATCCTATAAATTCCACAAATCCCACAATACCACGTTTAGCTGAAACATCTGTACTCCTTGTATACCTCCATCTAGCATCATTTATATGATTTCACTTAATGATATAATTTCTTATCTTTGCTAATTACTTCTTAGCTTTGTTCCTTTCCATGGATACCACTGTGCAGGGAAAGCAACTTAACTGTATTTCAGTTTCTGTAGCTACAAAAATTATATCATTTACTCCCACACCCTTTAGAAAAACCAGAATTAATGCTACCACTACGGAAAAGAAAGTAAACTTGTATCTGTGGATGTTAACGGTGTGATGGCCCAAGGAGCTCCATTTAAAGAGCCGAGTTGACATTCTTCGTATTTTTACTGCGTTTTAAATGCTCATTAAAAAAGCTGGATAAAATAAGACAAATTTCAAAATAAAACAAGGCAAAGTATCTCTTTGTTTCACACCCCCCAAGTGAGTCAACCACTCAATAGCATGGCATTTCTTTCCTATTGGAGGGGGGAGGGGAGCCACCTATGCAGAAGCCATCGTGGTGGCTGTTGACACTGGAGGAGACGGATGTGGCATAAGAAGTCACGGGATGGGGGATGGCTGGCTCGCATCCGGCCCCAGGCCCTGGCCTCCCAGTGCTCGCGTGTGTGTGAGAGGGGGAGGTGGGCACCTGAGCTTCTCGGTCTGGGCCCTAAGGTGATTGACCACTGCCAGCATCTCCAGTCTCACTGCCACCTTCCCTCGTCCACTAACTTCCCAAGGCGGGGAGAGGTAGGGTGGGGGGGAAATGCAATATTAAACTTTAGGTACTTACTCTTTATTTTGGAAAGTAGACTTTTTCTAATTTCTAGTATACGGATGAAAATGTGACTTATGAATAAGCTTGCTGGTTTGAGAGAGAGGTGTTCACAATTCATTTATTAGTGGCGGGAGACCCAGAAAATGCACTCCACCCAGAGCACGCTGGCCTCTCTGCTTCTGGTTCCTCGAGCTGTTCTTCTGCACGGACTCCTCTCTCTCCTCTCTCAGTCTGGCAAGTCCTAGCCGCACTTCGAGGGCCAGCCCACTACCACCTCTGCATCGGACCCAGGTCCAGCCAGCCGTAAACCCATCCCCATGGGTGCTCCCTTACAGTTTCCGCCATCCTGCATCAGCATCACACAGCCTGTTTCTATCTACTCCCACTACCCCTTGGACTCCTTTTGGAAAGACAGCATCTTTTATCCCTCAGTATTTCTAGCAGTGCTTCTTCAAGTGTGGTCCTTAGGCTGCCTACACTGGCCCCCACGGTACTCATCACATGCAGAGTCCTGGGCTCCCCTCGCACCCACAGGATCAGAGCCTCCGGGAATGGAGTCCAGGTGTCCCCATGCATGCCAAAGTCTGAGAGCACCAGCTCATGACATGTTTGTCTCCCCGCTGGAGGGGTGAGTGAAGAAAGTGGAAGAGAAGGCAGAGAGAAGGCATGGCAGGGCCTGAGCGGAGCAGGAGGGCTGCTCTGCTGGCCATGGTGGCTGCTCAGAATCAGGGAGTCCTGCCTCACTTCTCTCTGCATCAAGCAACGAGCAATAGGACCTTTTGAGGAGACCTCCGTATCTCATAGCTGGGATCCACCACACGCCACACAGAAAGGTGGAGAGAGAGAGCTCTTCCCACCGTCTTGGCCCAGAGAGAAAGAGAGTGACGAAATACTTATCTGGAAAGGAAGAGAACCAACCTAGGTGGGTCAGACTAGAGATTTCTTAGAATGGTCTGAGACGTGCATTTCGGCACAGAAAATCTTCACAAAACCCCTAGAAAGTGACAGTAGTACCCCGTGTTATAGCTGAGTAGAGGTTAAGAACCTCAATCACTTTCAGAGCTAGAATACGCGGACATGAGATTTAAACCCTATTCCAACTCTACCCGCCATACCTTCTAATTAAGTGGTTAATAAACCTCGGAAGGTGTGACTTTTGTTAGAATATGGCTTGCGAAGAACCACGGGTTTACAGTCACTGCAAGAACACCGGGACTGACATAGTAAGGATTCCACTGACTTCAGGCACAGCCTGCTATATGATTTCTTGCTGTCCTGGCTGACAAATTGCCCAAAATGACTCCTTAGTTTCCCCTAAGGACTACGGAGTCTCACTCTGTATTAGTGCAATAAACAGAAATCACTCCTAAGATCCATTCTGAGCTTGTGATCCGGGACATCCCAGTTCGAAAACGAGAATTTGTTTTCCATTTACACTACTATATACAAACAAATTTGTCTTGATTTTTCCCAGTGAAAAGGGATTATACTGTATATTAAAACACACACACACACCCTCTCCACCTGGGATTGTCCAGATAAAGAACAATTTGCTTAATTCCTTTCTAAAATTTCTCTTTCTACCACGAAAATGAACCCTATTCAGGGGCACGTTTCCGAGCCGGTGGGACCGGCAGCCCTCCTTTGCTGAAAAGGTTCAGAGATCTTTTCAGATTTCAATCTGAAACCATAATCCGCTCTTCCTGCGGACCTACTACCCCGCAAGGAAGGCTGACCTCCAGCGCCGCGCGGGTGGCGGACAAACGTATGGGGCTGAGCGCGCACGGAGCTCATCGAGGCCGGGACAAGGTGCCACGTGCGCTGGTTTCCTGGCGACTCCACCCCGGAAAAGGCCAGGCCTGGACTTTCTGTATTTATCCACCTTCGCTTCCTGCACGCCGACTGATTCACCGGGGCTGCTGGCAGCGGCCCTGGGGAAACATCCACTGCACAGAAAAACCTCGGGGAGCAAAGAAAATAGGAAAGGAGAAGCCTTCACCTCCAAGGAGCGAGCTGCACCTATTTAGAATGACACATATTCACAAACGAGGCGAGATCTGAAACACGGCGGGGACTTGCCTTAGTCACAAAGTCACAGGACCCTTGCGTTTCTCCATGGTTTATGGTATTTACCCTTGGCACAGTTCAGAGTGGATCCCGGAGCTTATTTCTATTTATTGGACTGGTGCAGAGTAAGGAAAGGGAGTCATTTTGGGCAATTCGTCAGCTAGGACAGCGACAGACCATGCACAGGGCCCTCCGGGGGCAGAAATACGTTTATTGGCCTCGTCCATCATTGCCCCTTGGTATCCTTTGCAGGTGTGTGTTCATCTCCGTGCTGCGGGTTCTTTCAGCATGCTGGCATAACCTCGAACGCTGGGTGTGCCCAGAAGGTTCGGGTTTGTTTCATTTCCGTCACACGGTTCTTGGTACAAGTCACAAGCAGGTGAGTCAGGAAGTCTGTGTTGGGGCAGGTTTCCATCAATGGGAAGACTATGTCTACCTCCCAAGCAGAAGGACTTGGAGAATTTTACTAAATTTCTTTTAAAAACCATTAAAAAAAGACAAGGCAAATTCCTGATTTTGTCTTCATTACATGTTTAATCTAAGGTGCCGGCAAAATCTGGCAATCATTTGACACATTTGCTGTCATTTAACAGGAAGCCAAAGTCTGAGGCATTAACTACCAAGGCCGAGTGGCTGGAAAGGTTCCCCATGTCAGCTCCCCTCCAGGTAATCCCTTGACAAACAACCCCTGTTGACTGGCCTAGAGAAAAGCAGCACTTTGTAACCTAACCGGACAAACACCCTCCTCCAGAACTCTCCACGTTCACGGGAACACGAGGAATGCCAATGGTTTTAAAATGGAGCCTCTGCTCGTCATCCGCGCTTATGTCAATACCTGCCATGTGACCGAACTCAAAAACGAAGTTTGCTGGTTGTCACAGCATCTAATTCTGTGACCCAGTTCTGATTCTGGGAACTGTGTCCACTAATACATATTTTTCCTATACTCACCCATCGAGGTATACGTGGCACCACAGTTTTCCACGACTCAGCCAATTAGATGGTCACCAAGTATTTGCTCAACCGCGACTGCACCGTAAGGTACAGAGAGACCTGTTTTCATTCAGCTTGAACAGCTCAAGGGCTGGCACAGCTGCGGATGTCACTGGCACTACAGCTGCTGGACACAGGCCATGTGTGCCCAGGAACACCAAGTAATATTGCTGCCTGGCTGAAGCCAAAGAAAAAGAATAATCCTCTAAACAGACACTTAATGAAACAATCCCCCACTGTATTTATCTTTACATACCTCATCCTCATCCTAGCCCCCACTGTGATATTTGGTTTTATTGCAAAATGAGAAAAAGACTTAGGTAGAGACCGAATGGCTAATGAGAGTGACTGCCTGGTGTTAGCAACAACCTCCGGTTCTTAATTTTTCCATTTGCTCCTAAGGACAGAGTTGAATTCTGCAATGCAAAGTAGACACACACAAACACACACACACACACACACACAAAAGCAAAGCCCTCAATTTTCTACACTTCAATGTAATTCTTTTTCTGGTCATAAGAAGACAAAAATGTCATCTGACCTATAAAATGTGTAGCTAGAGAGTTTCTGTGCAAAATTTCCTACGGCGCCGGTAAGAAAAGAGAGGACACTGGGCTTATGTTTGGGGGTGTGGAAATGATTGGATGAGAAACACCCTCTCTCCTGTTTCCTGAGGTGGGTGGCTTAGGAGGGCCCCTGGGGGAGGGGCAAGTGGGTCCTGGGAGGTGTTGCCGAGGGAGGAATCCCAGTTCCCCCCTCCAGGAGCTACAGCAGGACAAGTGGATGGACTCTTCCTTTCACTTTCCTCTGCTCTCCACGCCCCCCCCTCGCCCCCACTTTCCCAGCGTTCCTGACATCTCTGGTAACTCCTCGTTATGGGGTGGGGTGGGGGGGGGGCTGTCCCGTGCATTCTAGGATCTCTAGGCCTATCCCGGGCTCCCACCTAATAGGTGCCGGGAGCACCCCCTCTCTGCTGTTGTGACAACCAAAAATACTTCCAAACATGCCAACTGTCTCCTGGAGGCAAATGCATCCAGCTGAGAACGGTGCTCTAGCCACAGACCTATCACCCCGTTTGAGGACTCTCACTGAGCCGGCTTTCAGCCACTGATGCACAAAACAATCACCCGGAGTTCTTTTAAAAAAAACCGCCAACCACCTACTTCTGAGCCCCCCTCGGACCAGTGCCGTCCGCAGCTCTGGCGGTGGTTCGTAGGCAAAGCCCGAGGAGGTTTTAATTCTAGTGCACACACATGTGCTCCGGCGTGCAGAGAAGTAATATTTCAGTCAATGTGAAGTTTTTCACAAAGAGAAAAGAAAAACACCCAAGAACACAGGAAAACCAGGCTTTTGGCATAAAATGGAAAGCTAGGTATTAACCAAAAATCAGCTAAAAGTTTGGGGAATGCAGGGGTGGGGGCGGAGCAGGGATCAACCCAGGAGGAAAGGATGCTGCTATGTGATAACCCTGCAAGGAAAGAACTGTCTTATTTGGACTCAAAGTGGAGTGGTTGCAATATCGTACACCCCACGGTTGCTACGCTACTGGGGCACCCAAGGAACAGCAGACGGGGAATATGGGACACGTCCCTGCCCTGCTCGTTCCGAAAGGCCCCGCTCCCCCTTGGGAGGCCTTCTTAGGAAAAGGACACAATGTTTAAAATGTCCCAGCGATGCTATCTGGTCAGTGTGTGGGGCCACCCTGCCGCCCGCCCTGGCGGTCGTGTGTGGTGTCGCTTGGCTACCACCAAGAGCCGCACAGCAGATGAGAGGCCCACCTTGGAGGGGGATTTGAGGGATGCGGGAAGAAGCTAGACATCATCTCAGAACAGCTTTTTCTGCAGCCAGAAATTCTCACTTGGAGGGTAATTCCTTTGGCTGATGGAGAGAGTCTCAACACTCCGCGAACCTTCGCTAACGCAAAAATTAAGTATGTCACTTTGGGAAGGAGGACCCATGGTCACCAAAGGGATGAGGTGATCAGTGACACAATAATGAGCGTCAATCATCAATACGAAAAAAGGAAAGCAGTTATGGGGAAACCATTACAGGTTTATCTCGCAGTGCGTGGTGTTGTGGGGAGGAGCCCCAGGCCTGTGGGGAGCACCTGTCTTTGCTCCGAGATGGAGAGAAAGAGGCGAGAAGGGTGGGGGTGGGGTGGGGCGAGCAGGGCCTGGGTCTCCTGACCTGCTCCAAATCCTGCTGAAGTAAGACCTGGCATCACTTTGGGGGAAAAATAAGCATGACGGATAAGGATGGGGGCTTTGGCTGATTTCCTTTTCCTACGTGAAAGCAAAGCATCTAGAAATATTGTCCCTCCCAGCCGCCATTCTCTATGACCCTGTTACCCCATCCCCAGCACAAGCTCGACCCTCTGGCTCATTACCATCTTCCATTTCCTTTAGGAGTGCTTTTAATTAGAAGTTAAATTGACAAGAGCACCTAGCAATTTTTACAGCTCTATTTTGGAATGCTTTCCCTCCCAGCATATGGCACAGCTATCAAGTATTATTCTCCTTCCTCGATGTTTCTTGAATTTAATGTTTATTGTTCATTTTAATCCTTCAGCATCAACTTGGACACGCGCGCACACACAATTCTGCGGTGAGAAGCTAGACTAGTCTGCACACAAAGCAATTAAATCTGGCAGTTAAATTCATAAATCTATGATTCCAAAGGATGAATATTTTCCAGTTGTGGTAGGGGGCCAACCGTATAGAAAGGGAACCAGCTGTTTCATGTTGGTTCCTGGTGGGACTTTTCGCACAGACACTCATGTTGCAAAATATATTTTCTGTTAAGACGGTGTGAGAGCATCGTGTCATCTTTGCTGCCCTCTCAGATCCCCAAGTCTTTCTGGGAAAATGAGAACGATCCATGTAATGGTCATCTAGCCTAATGTAACTGTGTCCTGGTTGGATGCCAATTTCGATATCACGATTTAGCCACTGGATGGTTTTCTTCAATAACTGTATTGAACAAAGTGTTCTTCACAGCCAGATGGGGAAGGAAAAGCATTTGGTTCATTTTATTCAGATGCGTGCTCACTGGGCCCCGGGCATGTGCAAGCAAAGGGCTTTCGCCCAGCCTCACACAACCACGGCTCCCGCGAATCCCAGCAGGCTTTAGGAGAATTTGAACAGGGAGGATTCACCTCCTGAAGCGGGGTAGCAGAGTGAATGTTTAGAATTTCTTACCTGAGAGTTTCTATCTGTTTCTAAGTCACACGCAAATGCCTGTTGAACACTTTGGTGAGGGCACCTGATGGCGCCGGGCCAGGAGAGAAGATGCACAAGTACAACATCGCCTGTGCACCGGGTGAATCGACATCTATCTCAGAACCAGCTCTCATTTTGGAAATCTCCAGAGGGCTTGTCCCACATCTTCTCAAGCTGGGTAAGCCTTACAATGTAATCCTCAGGCTCTGGTTGTGTAAAACGAATGGCACTGCATTCAAAGTTTTCTCTAATGTCTAGAGTCCATGATGTCACCACCAACAGGAAAGCTTCATTTTTTAACACATTTAAGTTTTTGTCTTCGGTTCTGTGACCTGTTCTTTTTAAAGAGCACCACAATCCCTAAAATTCATCCATTTCTCCCCCTCAGAAAATGGGAGGAAGACTTTATCCAAGGACATCAATCACCCTGCTGGCTAGACCGCAGGTTTCTTTGGAACAGAGATGTAACGTTTTTCCATTTGGCAGAAACTCATGTTAATGGTCGATAAGAAAGACTTAATTTTGTGTTATTTTTAAGTTAACATGTAGGTGATTATTTGGGGGTCATTTTTATTAAAGTTTAGATCGGAAAACAAGTGCTGGTGTTGACGCGTTTTGTAGCAAGAGCACGTTAAAAAAAACGGTTAATCTATATTTATTCTTCTTCAGTTTGGAGGAAAAGTGCCATTTGCTACGAGGTGACTTTTAAACAGCAGTACTGCTTGGCAGAGCTCATTCAGAAACCATCCTACCCATCGGTTTGAAACAAAGCGTGACATATAAGCAGAGAAAAGATACACAACTTCCCTGGGTGCTGACTTCCCCGGCCCTACGCTTCCAGCTCTTGAGGAGTGAAACACTCAGAGTCTGCTATAAATCTCAAGATGTCTCGTGACCCATGTGGTGTTCATTTTACTAAGGAAATAAAAAAAAAAAAAGTACTCGGAGCAGCTGGAGGAGAGAGGTAATTTGAGGTCAGTGCTACACTTTGTCAATTGGTGTGTGAGTCACTCGGATGGAAGGTATCCTACCGAGGCCCCAGAGGAAGAGTTTACTCTAAAATGCCACACAAAAGAGTAAGACAGAGTGGCCTTCTCCGAGCGTTGTCTCGGGCCTCCGGGGGCTGGAAGCTCCGGCCCCACGAGCCAGCCCCGGCCCACTGCCTGCCTGCGTTTCTCGGGCTGCTTCGTGCCATGGCAGTAGAGCTGCGGAGCTGCACAGACACCGCAGACTGTAAAGCTCAAAACATTTACTAGCTGGCCCTTTAGAGGTAAAGTTGGCTGACTCTGGCTCCAGAGACCAGGCCTGGAAGTTGAGTGTGCTTAGATATATATATCGGGGTAACTTAAGGATAGATTTTAAAAAATCATGGAACTATATAGCATTTAAAAACCAGTAATAATAATAATACCTTTCATTTTTATAGCATCTTTACCTTCTCTAAGAACTTTCAAACATATTCCTGGAGTGTACTTTGAACAATTAGTTTCTCGTCTGGTGGCAGAGAGGAGAGCTCTGCTAAGGTCCAGCTGACGTGACGGGGTGGAGAGCCCAGTCATGCCCTTCACGGTCCCTCACTGCACAATAACTGATGGAGACGGTTTTCTTTCAAGTCTCTGGTACCTTGTGCACATTGGGATCTTAAGCTCTAGGTGGCAGATGGTTTAAATTTTGGAAATTTTAGATTGTGTTAAGTGTGATCCTTGGTTTTACACAACTCTATAATCTGCTAAAAAGCGCATCTGTGTCAAAGAAAGGACTTGGAAAGGAAAGAGAGGCGGAACACGTGGTCAACTTCTAGAATCATGGAGAGCCAATGAGATACAGAGAACACACTTGAGCGCAGGCACTGTGGGTTTGTTTTTCTGGTCTTTCTATTTTTTCTCCTTGGCGCCCTGATTTTCCTTCAGGAACCACAGCCCTTCAACTCTTGGTCCACGGGATTCAGGTGGGGCTCACCAGCTCTAACTCTGTGCAGGGCACAAGACCCCAGCCTGGCTGGTGGGAAGACTGTCTCTCTTGCCACGGTGACCAGTTTAGGGACAGATACACGGCCCAGCCCAGTCAATGCGAATTAGCCCTTGGGCTTCTGCTGGAACTACTGGAGACAAAGGTCTCTTTCAGATCACAGGGACTAAGGATTATGTAAGCATGGAGCTGCTACGGGGGCATCTTTACTACCATGTGGAGAGATCACACCCAAGAATCAAGCCAAGAATAAGTGGAACCAGGAGATTATACGAGATGCTGAGAAAGAAAAGGAGGGAGAGACGGAGACAAGGAGAAAGGGAAGGAGGGAAGGAAGGAGGGAGGGAAGGAGAGAGGGAGGGAGAGAGAAATGGAATTCTCAGAACACAATTTGGGCTTAGAACCAAATTTGCCTAAAGGAATCTTCTCAATTTTTCATGTACATAAGCCAATAAATTCTCCTTTGTCATTAACTAGTGTGACTTCGGTTTCCATCACTTGAAACTGGAAGAGTCTTGAGTGATACACTGAGAACTTTTTCTACTGGTAATAACTTAACCTTTACCAATAGATGCTTCATTTCAATTGTGGACATGAGCAAATATACAGGGCTCCAAGAAACATCTTCCATCGTCAGCTGCAGAGTAGGGCAGGGCAGGGCACAACCAAAACCACACCAGTGTGCCATTTCTTAATTCCAGTCTTCAAGATACCCAAGAATGCAGTTCTATCACTAAGCTTGTCTAAGATGTTTCTGAGTTTCGTTAAGGGAGTCTTTCTTATTTATTAATGATAAGGTTGGAAAATATTTTGTTTTCTCAGTAGCATTCATGATATAAGCCTTCCAGGAATTTGTCAAAAATATCATTTGTTGAGGTTGTGTTCTACATCATTCATGCACTTTGGGGCCAATTTCAAACTCCAATGAATTATGTGTATTGGGTTTCTTCTCACTCAAACATTTTCCCTTCTTTTTTATCCCCATGATATATGCCTCTGCTTGCAGGACTTAAAAAATTTGCTGAGGAGTTGTTCTGTGATGTTTATGTATTAAATAAACAATGTTTCCCATCAGATGCTTTTACCTGTAGGAACAGCTCAAGTGCTTTAAGTTTATAGTTTCTAAGTCAAATTACTCACCAGTTGTGTAATTCGGCAAAGGCAGCTTTGATCTTCTTCACTGAACTATCCACTTCTTCCTTGATCATGACACGGTATCTTGTTAGAGACACAGTGCAGCGCTGCAAATCCTTCACCGATTTCTCAATGTTTGGGCCTAAAAGTAATGTCATGAAACAACTGTTAAATTGAACACTCTATCTTTTTATTTCTGAGCCAAACAACAACAGCAAAAGCAGCTAACTCCCATACCCCCTAATAAAAAGAGAGAGATTTATCTTTTGTTTCTCAATGGAAAAAAAAAAGTTCTGTCAAGGAGATGTTTATGTGTTTATAACCCAGAGTTTTAAAAATCCACAGTGGGTGATTTGTGTGGCCCCTGAGACTGCTGTGATTTGACCAGTGGGTTCTGTGGGTGGGCCATTTTGGGCACACGTGCCTCCTTTGTGCTTTGGAAAGAGGCTGTGATCATTATGTTCTATTATGAACTGCAGTTTCTTAGAATCTGATATGTCTAAAGACCATTTGTGCTGCTGGCTCTCACCACTCTGCGTGGTTAAAAGCCAGCAGGGCTTTTGGATGAGGAAAATGACATGGAGATTGGGAGAGGTACAAATGAGCTAGAGAGAGTACGGAGCTTTGGTGCCAGGTATGCTGGCTCCGGCCCCATCAGTTCTGAGCCAGGCCTGTAATTATAGCAGCAGCACTTAGAGCTGCTCGATGGGTGCCAATCTTGCCTGATTTCCTGAAACCGTCACCAAGGTATACAGATACTGCAGAGCAAACAGGCCAATTGTACTTATCCCAACAAGGCCATGTTTCTTAGAAGAAAGAAATCTCCCTCAAGAAAAGTACGAAAGTCTGTCAAATCAAAGCCAAGGAAATCAGATACAACTGAGGCTGAATGAGAAGAATATTATTTAATCCTCTGGGAATCAAAAAGGAAGTGATTTAGCCCCTTTCGTGTTTAATACCAATTATGTATGAAGTATAGCAAAGCTCAAAGGATAATAAAAACACAGTGTGTCAAATATAAAATCCTCTTTCAGTGTTACATTGTCTGAAAGTTCTAACACAGAACTGAATTTCCATGAGAAAGATCATATCTGAAGAAGACATATCAGCCTCGAGATTCATCTTCATTCAATGTAAGTTAAGAACTTGTGTGCCAGCGAAACATTCGGCATTCATATTACTAAAAAAAAAAACTGTTTGCTTCATAAAATATGAGGGTAGAAAGTATTTGTGGTGCAAATTTATCCATGCCTACAGAGGGAAGAATGACCACAGAGGGGCAGAGAAAGGGGATGTAATTCCTCTGAAATATTTGAGGCCTTTGGTTAACATGGGAGGAATCACATCTACTTTTTAATCTATGTGGGTCACAGAAAGAAATGCAATTGCATGTGCATCTCTCTTCACTAAGCAGCATCTTTTGGAAAGTTCTATCATTCTGGCACTTCTCTGGGTGTGCAAAATGTGTTGAATCATTTGTGCAAAAGAAATCACTTTACCTCTTTTCTTTGCCAGCTCATCTGGCTTTATTTCAAGATGAGCTGCAGGGGTATTGGACTTAACAGGAGATGTTTTTGCCTTAGGCTTGCTTGGGTTACAAGGCTGCTCAGCTGACCACTGTAGGCCATCTGACCTCTCTGGTGTTCCATGTATAGGTTTGGGGTTCCCATCTAAGGATAGTTTCTGTTGCAGTGGTCTGTTGCCTTCTGTAAGAAAACACCAAATAATGACTGTGAAGTGATAAACTAAAAACACTGATGAGAAAGTGACTGGTGGGAATGCCAAGATTTCTGCTTTTGTTTACATGTTGGCAATCATGCCCTTCATTGCAAACAGTGAAGAAACTGTTTTAATAGAATCTCCAGAAGATTTGAGGATATCCTAGAAATAGAGCCTTGTACTTGGGAGTCAGAAGACCTGAGTGGGCATTTCAGTTCTGGTAATTACTTTGTACAGCGGCCCTGGGCAAGCCACTTAGCATCTCTGAGGCTTGGTTTCCTCACTGATTATGAAGGTTATTAGGAGCAGAGTTTTGTTTTTTTTTTCCTCATTCAGTATAGGTGTAAGCATCTTTAAGTATGATTTCATATTGAGGCTATAAAAATGCAGCCTTACTATCTCCAAGTGCTGCATTAATGTCTTGTGGTATTTTATTATTAATTAATGAAGGCAGGAGAGTGACTGGAGATAGGGCAAGAATGAAGTGACAACAGGTACTATAATCATTTCACTTAATTTATGGAGGATTAAATCGAGAAACATAATATTCTCAACTATATTTAAAATCTAGGGAGTCAAATTCTCTCTGGAGCTTTAATAAGATGTGGCAGTAAATTAGCAGCACATTGCGTTCAGCATCTTTTAAAGGTAGGTTCCTATTTAGTTATTGCTGGAGTGAATTAAATGATACCTTAGTGGCCGGAAAAGGAAATGTATTACCCTTAACATCTTACAACCAGAGAGAGCTTTGGGTGTAAAAAAAAGGGAAGTCAGTGTGCTCTGAAGGCCAGGCTTTTGGAGGAAGCTGAGTGTAGGAGAAAGTACAGGGCTGGATCCAGGAGACCAATGTGCTGAGCTTCCCTGTGTCCTGGATGAGCCTGTAGGAATGACTTCACTTTTCGGCTGTCTGTGGCTCACACTCAGAGCACAAAGTCATTTCTATGAATTGCAGGTCCTTTTCATCCTGCTTCACTTCTTTCTACTTCCCTGGCACCTCATAAAAATTTACTGTATTATATTTTAACACAAGGTTTATGTGTCTGCCCCTCATCCCTGCTTGAGGAGGCTAGGGTTCCCTTAAAGTCAAATACTGAAACCTGATTCATTTTTGAAGCCCTAGTACTTGTGTTTGGCTCAGTGGCTATCTGTAAAATTGTGACTGAATTAAAGTACTCTTAAAATGATTTCATGGGAAACAAAACAAAACAAAACAAAGAACAAAGAACACCTTTCCTAACATTTGCCACAGACGTTATAGAGATTACACATGGAAGGTGCAAAAGAATATGATCTGCATCCTTGTCAATTTGATTTTAGACATTTAAGACAAGTGTAAATCTGACTTTGTTGATTGCATCATTCATAACTTCTATATCAAGAAAGCAGAGGAACGCTGGGGTGGCTCCGTTGGTTGAGCATCCGACTCTTGATTTTGCCTGAGGTCATAATATCAGGGTCATGAGAATGAGCCCCAATTCGGGCAGGCTCCATGCTCAGTGGGGAGTCTGCTTGAGATTCTCTCTCTCTCTTTCTCTCTCTGCCCCTCCCTGCTGTACTTTCTCTCATTCTCTAAAATAAATAAATCTAAAAAAAAAAAAAAAAAAAAAAGAAAGCATAGCATACATTTTATGGGCTGAATGGTGAGTACTCTTTTTTTTTTTATTATTGAAGTTCGATTTGCCAACATATAGTATAACACCCAAAGCTCAATTGATGAGTACTCTTTAAAGGGAAATTACAATACACAATGAGATGTTCAACAAAGGTAGTGAACAAATTAAGTACTGAAAATAGCATTTCCTCCAGTGATTAAACAGATTTAAGTGGTAGTGTGCAATTTTGTTATACTAAAGAACTTCCGTGTAGGGCAGTGGTTGTCAAGAGTTAGTGTGCAGGAAGTCTCCCTTAGTACTTTTTACAAATGCAAATTCCCAGACAACACCTCTAGGGATTTTGATTCAGCAATGGGCCCAAGATTCTACCTGCCAGGTGATTCTGCTGGGGTGAAGATGGGTGGCACCCCCACCTGAAGAAACTCTACTGCATAAGATGAAAAACTAATTTTTTTGATGAATCTGTAAATGTTTGGTTAAAATAATGATTAAGTACAGGCTGGCTCCAACTCAGTCCCTTTCTAAATCATAGTGAAGATTCAGCCTTAATGAAATATTATAAATTGAGAATCTAAAATATAGCTCATTGAGCATGGTATAGTAAATCAGTCTTATCCTTGAAAACAAGGGGATTTATATTATAGCCTAATGGAAATAATGACCTTAGAATGAAGGGAAAACATTATTCTGGTGCATGTGTAAGAATTTTAAATGGAAGGCAAGCATGCAAATGAACATGGGTTCATTAACCTAGAGCTGAAAATATTTTGTTTGTGTCTCAGAGAACTGGTATGTGGGCTGCTGGTTCATTTCATCATTCATCCAACAAGAATTCATTGAGAAATATGAATAGCAGAGTTTTTTTTAGGGTCCTGAAAAGCTGTCTTATTATTGGTAGAAATCAGTGAACACTGGAAAGATCTGAAATTCTCAAAGATGACTTGGATATATTTGCACATTGGCTGTTCAGATCTGTCTCCAAATATAGTAAAACTCTGGGGCTCTTTCAGATGAAAGCTGGTGGTTAAGTTATTCAGCTATAACAGAATTAGTTTCATCTTAACCACAAATCCTGATATTTCTAGCAACAGGATAATGGAGGTTCTTTCCTAGATACAGTGATTTCCCTCTAACATTATGGCCAGAAGTACCATCAATTCTCTCTTTCTGGAATTTACTTAGAAACTTCAACAGACAGTAGCTGACTCAGAGTTGATTCCTATCCCTGTCCAATAAGGTAGCCACTAGCCATATGTGGTCATTCAACGCTTGGAATGTGGCTTCCCTAAACTGAGATGTGCTGTAACTGTAAAATACACACTAAGATTTGAAGACTTAGTACAAAAAAAAAGGAATTAAAAATATTACTTTGATGATTTAAAAAATACTGGTATGTCAAAATAATATTTTGCATGTATTAAGTTAGATAAAATATATTATGCAATCTCATTCACCTGTTTCTTTTAACTTTTTTCATGTGGCTACTCAGAGTTTTATAATTACATAGGTAGCTCACATTATATTTCTATTGGGTAGCACTAATATAAATCAGGAGCATAAAATTATTGGTCTAAAATCTGCAATCACTCTAATTTATATTCCAGACTAAGAGAGTACTGATTTCAGTGAAACCTTAAAATACCCTCTGCAATTTCTACATGAGCAAAGTGGCGACAGAGGGATATATGTCTTGTTCATAACTATATGCTTGGTGCCTAGTAAGTACATGATGAATACTGAATGAATGAATGAATGAATCAGCATTACTTTGGTACTTTTCATGCCTGGGGCCCTTCTAGTTATAGGGAGCCTCGTTTGATATGAGTCCCTGGCTGTGTCTTTATCCAATATTCATCAAATACTTGAATCAAAGTAGTTACATCTTGGAAAAAAAGTTGTCTCTGGAAACACCTAATCTGCCCAGATTTTGATAAATATTATATACATTTTAATTGATATACATTTTAATTTCACCCTAAAAATGGCTCCTAGAAAATTATATGTTTTTGAATTTAACTATTACCTGAGTTTTCCCTTTATTAAAAATACTTATCAAATCCCAACACAGATTGTATATTTCTTCCTGAGTATCATTCTGGTTTCTGATTCAATCTGACTCAACAGATTTATATGGAGTACCCTTATGTGCCAGCCCTAGCTTCCTCATAGGAGATACATGGGACACAGTCTCTCTGCCCTTAACAACTAACATGTAAAATGTGAAAAAGCAACTTAAGATCATAGCAGTAAATCTGAGTTCACCTTTCCCCAATGAATTATGTTGGCATCTTTGTTGAAAATCAATTGACTATATATGTGTGGTCTATTTTTGGACTACATTCTATTCCACTGATACAGTTGTCTATCCTCACCCCTAACACCACACTTTTTAAATTTTTTTATTTTCTTACTGTAACTATACAATGAGTCTCATATCAGGTGATATGTCCTCCAACTTTGCTCCTTTTTCAAGATTGTCTTGACTAATGTAGGTCCTTTGCATTTCAAATTTAAGAATCAGTTTATTTCTACAAAAACAGTCAGTGTATTTCTACAAGAAATCTGGTGGGATTTTGACTGGGCTTGAGTTGAATCTATAAATCAATTTGGAGATCATTAGTATCTTAGCAGTACTGCATCTTTTGATCTTTGAACATGATACAACACACCATTTATTTAGCTTTTCTTTAATTGGTCTCAGCACTGTTTTATGGTTTTAGGTGTCTTGTGCATCTTTGGCTAAATTTATTCCTAGGTATTTTAGATGTCTTAGGTAACTGTATGTAATATTTTTAAAAATTTCATTTCCCAGTTGTTGGCTGCCAGAATGCAAAATTACAACTGATTTATTATAATATTGAACTTTATACCTAGTTACCTTGCTAATTTCCTTACTAGTTTTTTTTTTTTTTTTTTCTGTAGGTTTCCTACAATTTTCTATATAGGCAATACTGACACCTGCAAATGCAGTTTAGCTTCTTTCATTCCAGTCTTCCCTTGCCTTATTAAATTGGTTAGGAACCCTAGTACAATGTAGAATAAGTGTCCTTGTGTCCTTGCATTATTCTTGATCTTAGGGAAAGTGCATTGAATATTTATCATAAAATATGATATTAACTACAGAGCAGATTTTTCACACATTTATTGGGAAATTCACTTATATTCCTAGTTTTCTGGGAGTTTTTATTATTTTGCCAAATGATTTAATTTTGTTTCACTTATTAAGATGATCATATTGTTTTTCTCCTTTATTTTGTTGACAGTAAATTACACTAATCAATTTTTACATGTTAAGCCAATGGTGCATTCTTGGGAAAAAAGCACATTGGTCATAGTGTATTATCTTTCTTATATATTGCTGGCTTAAACTTGCTAATATTTTGCTGAAGATTTTGCTTCTTCATTCATAAGCGATATCGTTCTGCTTCTAATGGCTAATCTTTCTTTCTATTATAGGTCACATTTGATTGCTTCTTGTGTGGATTTATTTTACACAGCAAAACATAAACTGTGGTGGCTGTTTCTTGTTAACAGTACCAAAGAAAACAAATCTTCCTCTTGGGAGAAATATAAGACTTGAATTCAAAGATTTTCATAATATATGTACAGCCATGTATGTGTTCAGACTTGAAAACTTCTGAAAACTCTTTTTTTTCTTATTAGATTTTACTTTTCAGTGAAAGCTTTATGTACTTCTAAGGAGACTGAAGGGAGTATAAATGGAATTCAAATCTAAGTTTAAGAAATGTATTATATATAAGAGTAGGTCTAAAAAATTATTTTAACCCATTGAGTTAAGAGCCTCCTATACACAGTAAAGTACATTGTCTGATGATGATTAATGTAGTATTTTAAAGTAGTTCTACCCAGGAAAAACTGAAAAAAAAAAAAAAAACCCAAAGTATAATTTTGTTGTCATAAAATTACACCTAAAATTTCTAATGCCTGTGTTACTCAAAGCATATTATATTCACTTAAAAGTAATTAAGTTAATATGTTAGTGTTTTATGATAACTGATAATAATAATAATAGTTCTCTGATCAGAATCTTAGTGTTCTTAAATATTCACAAAAAGAAAAATGCAAAGGGAAATGAAACATCTTAAAGTGTTCCATTGCCCTACTAATCACATGAACTAATCAGGTAAGGGGGCAGGAAAATGCATTCCAGACAGAGATAGCATTTGCAGTGGGAGTAAGCGCTGTGTGCCAGTTATGAAGTTATTGCCTCTCGGCGCAAATCTACCCTTCTTTGCCTTCCTTTGTGCCAATGGAGCTGGCCCCTGTGAACGATTCTCTCTTGCCAGCCAGCACAATGTCAGCTTTATTAGTAGAGGGCAATAAAGTGACCATGAAAGGCTAAAAGGGCAGGAATATTCTTCTCTTCCAGTTCTGGTTCTTCATTATTATGCTTATTTGTCCCAGGAGTCAGCAGCCATGCTGAGAAGCTCCAGCTGCACTCGTGCCTGTCCCCTGCGACTCGTGCACTGGCAGTGGCTTTCAGCAATTCTAGCCTACCGACACCCCCAGCAATGGACAGCTCAGTCCATGCCCTGTGACAGTTTTGGATGTTGTTGTTTTGCTACCACAAGACTGCATGTTCCTCTGATGGCCACGTCCCTTCGGCGACATCAGAATATCAGTCTTGGATTGGAGGGCTCTCTTTTTTTGTCTAACCTTCCTAGAGATAGCAACTGCCCTCTTGCATGTCTAGATCTCGGAGTCCTCATCTATCTCTTTGAGTAGGTAACCACCTCCTGGCCTTTCTAGTGTTGTAGTTGGTAATTCTCTGTATTACAGTCCTCCCATTCAAATAAACTCTGTGGCTTCTGTCTCCAAACTTGAACCTGACTGATACAGCCAGCATGAGGGGCTGAGAGGGAACCAGGGTGGCTGGAACAGAGAGAGCAAGAAAGAATAGCAACACATAGGGGCCAGATCATGCTAAGCCTGCAAGCCATGATAAGACTTTTGGTTTTTATCTTAAGAGTTCAGATTTGTGTTTTGAAAAGATTTCAGGATACAGAGTAACTTAGAGGGGAACGATGTAAATACTAGGAAATTAATCAGTGGACGCCTATAGCAACACAAGCAAGAGAGGATGAGGTGGGAAGGCAGAGGCAGAGACTGTGAAAAATGGACGGGTTCTAGGAATATTTGGAAAAGAAAATCAACAGGACTTGTTGATGGATTGGATGTGGGGGGTGAGAGGGGGAAGATGTCAGGACTGGTGCTAGATTTCTGGCTTGCACATCAAATAGGTAGGACATTAACATCAGGAACACTAAAAGAAAGCCGAGGCCGAGATCATGAGATTGCTTGAAGCATGCTGTTGAAGTGCTTTGAACTGTTAAAGTGAAAATGTCAAGTAAGAGCCTGGAATTAATTAATTAATTAATTAATTAATTAATCTATCTCAAGAGAGTAGCCTGGACTGGGAAGACGAATTTGTGGGCCAGCTTACATAATTAAAACTCAGGCACGGTTGAAATGATCTAAGGAAGATGGTATGTTTTATAGGAGAAAAGACTTGGAACCTACCAAGCCTTGACAAGCTTCACTGGTTAATGGCCAAGTAGAGAAGAGTGATCCTCAAAGGAAACAGAGGGGCAATGAAGATGGAGAGGAGATCAGGAGACTGACATGTCATTGGAGCCAAAAAGGAAAGATAGAGCATTAAGGTGGAGTGATCGACAGCACCGAATGCTGCAGAAAGAAAAAAGGATAAAGGATTGAAAAACGCCTGCTTGATCCAATACATGGAGGCCATTGATAAACTAGTGGGAGCAGTGTCTTTGGAGTGATGAAGCTGTAAGCTGTAATGATTGGTTGATCAGCGACAGACAGAGGTGAAATAATGGAGACATTAAGTAAAGATAATTCTTTCAGATGTTACAGAATAATGGTCTGGTGATGAAACCCCAAGAAAATTCTTTTCACATTACAGTGATGGTGCACCTGGATTTGCATGGTCTGTTATTCTTCTGTTACTGCATGACAGGGGAATGAACAGAAAGTCAGAGGAACCCATGGCTTTGAAATAGAGACCAAAATGGACAGGCTTACTTCAGACATAATGTTGGTCAGTTCTGCTTTTTCATAACCTCTTTATCAACTACAGATGGACTTTATTATTTCAAGTCTTAGGAAATTTGATCAGTTCCGTGGGCATAGGGCTGGTAACTTCCAGATTGGAAACAAATCTTTTAGTTTTATTTACATGACCTTTCAAGATCTCATAGGTCATTAATATCTTTACAGGTTTATTTATGTTAAAAGATAATAGAGGCACCTGGGTAGCTCAGTCGGTTAAGTGGCTGCCTTCAGCTCAGGTCATGATCTCAGGGTCCTGGGATCAAGCCCTGGGTCAGGCTTCCTGCTCAGCAGAGAGTCTGCTTCTCCCTCTCCCTCTGCCCCTTATTCCCCTGCTCAAGTTCTCTCTGTCTCTTTCTCTCAAATAGATAAGTAAAATCTTAAAAAAAAAAAAAAAAAGATAATAAAGTCAATGAATTAAGCTGCCAATGACACAGGTAGGCAGGTTCTCTTCATTTGTTTCAGTTATTTCCCTGCAAAACAGGCTCAATTCTCATTGCATTCTGATAGAGCCATTTAAATCTGTTCAAAAATTTAAAAAACAGGTTTTTGGGGGAAGCCTTTTGTTCTTTGCAAGGAGTGCATTCCATTTAATTAAGCTGGTTTATAACTGAAGTCACCCAACAAGGTATGGGTGGGAAGTTACAAAGGTATCAGCTCTTCAGAGATGAGTAGTTTTTGTGCTTCTGCTGCAGGGTTGCAGCTAAAGTAGTTTTTTTTTTTTTTTTTTAAGATTTTATTCATTCATGAGAGACACAGAGAGAGGGAGAGAGAGAGGCAGAGAGAGAAGCAGGCTCCATGCAGGGAGCCCGATGTGGGACTTGATCCCTGGTCTCCAGGATCAGGCCCTGGGAGGAAGGCAGGGGCTCAACCACTGAGCCACCCAGGGATCCCACAAAAGTAGTTTTCAAATGAGAAGGAGAATGGAGCTGGCTCTGGATTTCACTCTACCCAGGTGACAGGAACATATCCCCAGGGGTTTTGCATTTCCTGGGCCCTGGGTATCACTCCATCCTGTGTGGGTCTCTGTCTCTTTCTGCTTTATCATACCCAGAGAAAGGAAGCAGAGGTCCTAGTCCTGGAAGATGCAGTCACAGACCTCCCCTAACGCTACCTGAATGGTCCTGACCTGGTGCCCCCAGGAGCTGATGTGGAGACTGAAATGCACCCAGCCCTACACAGGAGCTACGCTAAGTATTTAGATGCCAACACAATAATTAAGGAGGAGTGATAATAACAATGAATGTGCTTTAAAATGTGAACTTTCAAATGCATGTTCATAGAACAGGACATACTATCAGCTGTAGAGGTTAATAAAGTATTATATCTTTAATTTAAAAAAAAATAGTAAAAAAAAAACCCTTTGGTTATAACTCTGCAAGAGTTTCAGCTAAAGTCCTTAATTAAGGTTTAAATAAAATATTGGCTGCTCGGGCCACTGTAAGCTGGTGTGAGAGAACCTGCTTTGGGGCATCAGTCTTGGCCCCCGCGTCTCCTCTTCCATCACTCACGGGACACCAGGGCCTTATCTCAAGTCCCGCACACTCCCTCCGCCCCTGCCCCGGTCTCTGCCCTATTTACTGCCTTCACAACATTTATTATACTCTAGAATTCTCTTGGTGGCTTAGTTGTGTTCTGGTTTACTGTGTATCTCTTCTCCTCACCTTCCAAATTGGACACAAGTTCCCTGAGGGCAGAAACTCTGTTGTCTTGTTCACTTCCTCTGGAAGAATTGCTGGCACATGTCAGGATGCTTAAAAATGTTTACCAGGTAGATAAATAATGTGAGGGTTTGCTCCACGCCAGGTGCTGTGCTAATCATTTATTGCTTACCACAATCTGGCAAAGTGGGGTTATAGTTGTGATTTTTCCGGGGAGGGCACACTGAGACATGGAGGGGTTAACTTGCCCAGGGTCACACACCTAGGAAGTGACAAGGCCAAGACTCGAATCCAGACACCCCTAATGCTAAAGCCTGGTTCTCTGCTACAATATTATATTGCTTCCATTTGAGAGCTGGCACTGCTGAAATCCTGGAATATACACATTTGGCTTTACTATTAAAGTTCTAGGCAAGCTGCTTTCATCTTGTTGATCTTTTCTAATCCTCTGGTCCAATATAGGGCTTAGAGAAGCGGGGGAGATAATCTTGAGGCTAGGACCAACAGCAGCATAAAAAAAAAATCTGCTTGGAAATCCTATAGGGAACCTCACACCATAAAAATACCGTGAAATGGTCTGGTGAGATGTACGCGCACGTGTGTGTGTGTGTGTGTGTGTGTGTGTAACAAGAAGCACAAATGAGAGACAGGCAGCCAACATTCTAAAATAACAGGACCCTTTCTCTCACATTTGGTTCAGTTCACTCTGAGAACGAGAAGGCAGCTCGGTGCCAGGCCCACGCCAACACAGAGACTCTGCGTTGTCAAGGCAAACCGACTGGGCCGCTCCTGTTCCAGGATACCGAGCAGATTGCAAAGTCCGGTTTGTAGAGGTCAGTGAACACAGCATGGAGCCTTCTGTTTGAGACAGGTAACAAGTAACAGAAGAGCTGGCTTCCCAGGAAGCTTCACAAGACGAGGGGACATCAAGGAAGCCTCTGGCCGGCAGTCGAGCTGGAAGGCCCGCCCCAAAGTTTATCCCAATGGGGCCTGCCGGTGGCCCGGCATCCCACTCCTTCCCCGTTCAAGGGGGATTGTGTCCAGTGGGAGGAAGACAACACAGAGATCTGCAGTCCTATCCTGGGCTACACAGGGATAAGCGCCTCAACATTTCAGCGACCAGAGTCTTAAGAAAAGTAAAGCAGGAAATACTTGGGAAAAATTGAACCCTAAAGTCATCATGTGCTTTAGACATTTAGATGGGCCTCAGGAATAAAAATGATCCCTGGCATTACTTTTGGTAAAAATAAATCTTCATCTACTCCTTGTCTGACTTTGTACTTGGACGCAGAATGATCTTGATTGGATTATGTAAAAGATCTAATTTGAGCTGTTATTAAAAATTCTGAAATACAGAAAAAACTACTCCATGGCTTAAAGAAGTCATTTTGTACTAAGTTTAAATCAAACTCCCCAACTTCTAAGCTACATGCTGACAGGCTGCATTGTCCCACTCGACCATGCTATATTTACAGCCTGAAATGATGCTGCTTTGGGTGATTTTTCACGTAGGAAGTCACACTAACACCCCTGAACCACCTGCACGTATCTTAAAGTGAACTTCTCCCCTACCAGAAAACGATTCTGTTTAAAATTTTTTAAAAAGAGAGATCTTGAATGTCAAGGTGTTATAAAAAGATAAAACACACGTTCCACATGTTCACAGCCTGCTGCCCAGCTGGGCATTCGGGGCAAGCTTCCTTGAGCCAGTTTCATTATTGGGAAGATTGATAAATGCTCCACTGCAAGCAGACGGGAGATTTCTTTTACGCTCATACTTCGAACCCACTCAAGTACAGAATATCATTATATGGCTTTGTTATGATTCCTTTTTCCTAATTTTTCAATTATACATCTTTTAGAAGTAGGGAGCCTGTGGTTTCAGCAGAAACTCTCCAATGCCTGCATTAAATTGCATGGATTTGAGTCAGGTTTTTGCAAAGTAACAAGAGTTACCCCAGGGGTGTGGGTTCTCTTCTCAGCTTCTCAACCTGGGGGGTGGAGGGGGTGCTTTGGCTTCCTCAGCAATTCAGTGACGGGATGAGGTTAAAGGATCATTCCCATCCCTTCCAGTTCCATGGCTCTGCTCCAAATGGGGTGGAATATCCAAGACCGGGCAGACTGGGTGGTTCAGCGGTTTAGTGCCTGCCTTGAGCCCAGGGCGTGATCCTGGAAACCTGGGATTGAGTCCCACGTCGGGCTCCCCGGTGCATGGAGCCTGCTTCTCCCTCAGCCTGTGTCTCTGCCTCTCTCTCTCTCTCTGTCTCTCTCTCTGTGTGTGTGTCTCTCATGAATAAATAAATAAAGTCTTGAAAAAAATAATGTCCAAGACCTAACACCCATCTGTGAAATATCTGTTAGAGGCCTCGGGATTGCCGATGGATTGGATAAGCATTTCAAAGTCATTTCCCAATTCTGGCACCACTTCCTGATAAACTTTCACTGTCTTTGGGGAGGAAAACCTAACTAGTTACAAACTCATTTTTAAATTTATGGTCATAACAAGTGAGCTGCTGATGAAGTTAATGGTCAACCAGGAGGGCTCCCTTCCTTTTGCAAAAGCATCTAATGACCTTCCATTATCATCATGTATTCTTTAACAGGAAAACTGACATGAAGCATGGATTTGTACTGACCCAGTAATATTAACAAATAATACTGACACACTGCAACACCTGTATGCTGAACTTAATAAAACCGAAAGGACCCTGGGATGGCTCTTTGTGCAATAAAGGAGTCTTCACAGAAAGTTTCATGTTGGAGTTGACAAAAGCCTCCTTGTACAGAGAACTCCTCTGGTGGGTACTTAACTTTCAAGGCAGCTCACCACTGTGAAGCGAAGCGCTTCAATATTGAATTTGCTCTAATGTCGTATACTTGATAGAGTTACTGAAATTGTTTTAGAAAGAAGGTATAAATTATAAGGAAATGAACGAATGTACGTGCTAGGCTTTTAGTCTATGATTGATATCAAAACAGCAACTTGAGTAATTAGATTTTGAAAGTAATTCATGGGAAAGCAGTAACAACCAAAGTTGGGAATCTGCCACTCAATTATTTCATTTCTTTCCCCTGCCCTTACTATAAATCAAGACACCCTCAAAATTGTAGGGATCGTAAAAACCGAATTAAAAAATTCCTGGAAAATTTAGATTCTAAATGGAAATAAGCTGTTTTTGTGGTTTGTCTGGTTGTAAGGAAGCACCGTGCAGGAAGGATTATCTGAAATCACAGCACTATCAACAGAGCTGGTAGGTAATGTGTTTGTGGAAGAAAATCGGTGCTTTGCAAGCAATCTAAAAGCTAACTAGTGTGTTGTGCAGCGTGTCAGTTATTTGTTGCTTCCTCACCGGAGCCCTGATTCGGTGCATATCACCAGGGGATGTTCTGTTTGCATTGGTCTCTCCTGCCAGACTGCATTCCTCCTAGCCAGAGCCCCGCCCTGCTCATCTGTGGCTTGTCAGAGGACAGCACTGCTTCCCTTACCAACGGCAGACCCGGGGGCAGTCAGGCTCTTCCCTCCAAAGCCCCTCTACAGCCTCAAGGCTCTGGATCCTTCAATAACCATTACGCCCACGAAACCTCCCTGGATCACTCACGGATGTAGCATCTGTCTTCCCCAGACAGTAAAGTCAGCCTTCTCTTCGAGAATAACAGAAAGTGATTCCCTCTGGGCCTCAACCGCATCATATCCTTCTCTGAATTTACTGTGGCGTAACAGTACGGGGCTTTGCATGTAAGAGGAGTTTAGAAAGTCACCGAGTCAATAAATGCAGGACTTTATAACTAGAAGAAGGACTTTGGGAATTACCTGGCCCTCTCTGGGGGATCTACTACCACTTAGGAGGCATTTTGAAAAACTGATGGGGCATTTTTTACAATCTGTGCGTGTGGGAGGGGCCTGCATCCATAGCCAAGTGATTTACAATCACAGGAATCCTGCACAGCAAAGGATCTCCCTGTGTCCCGAACCTTCTCAGGTCCTCTTGGATGCTTTACATATAAACACCAAGTATTTTCTGTATAATTCTCCTATGGATTTCCAGGATTTGTTGGGATTTCCAGGATTTAATTCTGGGTAAATTAAGAAAAAGATGGTACTTTATGGTGTTCAGAACTGACCAAGGCGCAGAGGTTTGGCGCCTGCCTTTGGCTCAGGGCGCGATCCTGGAGACCCCGGATCGAATCCCACGTCGGGCTCCCTGCATGGAGCCTGCTTCTCCCTCTGCCTATGTCTCTGCCTCTCTCTCTCTGACTATCATAAATAAATAAATAAATAAATAAATAAATAAATAAATAAATAAATAAATAAAAAAAGAACTGACCAAGAGTTTTGCACCATTTGGGAGATCACATGGCCAATGGCGCATGCAGTCCTGGTATCTGACTTGATACCCTGCATCAGCTAGCTGCTTTCATAGTGATTGTATGTCTACACGCAAACATGCTTTGGCTCTTGCTTCACATGTCAAATATAAAAATACAGTGTCCACAATATCCTGTAGACTACCGTGTTAAGTGCAAAGTGATTCATTATTAAGTGGGTGTGAATATCTGACCATTTTATCAGGTTTTTCTATTTTAGTTGCTCCTGATTTCTTAAATTTTTTTTTTGCTTTACTGAAATTCTGTTTTTAGGTAGATTATATTATCTCTGATTTTTTTTTAGGATTTGGTATAAAAGTGGAGCATTCGGTTAGCCTGTGTTGAGGACCACTGATCTAGTACATTCTGGCACAGTTTCCTTATTTCACAGAAAGGAAACAGGACAGTAGAGATGAAATGATGTGCCCAAGGTCATACATTTGATTAAAAAGTAGCCTTTTGTGGATTAATTAAGATATGGCTATAGCACAAATAATCAACATTCCAGATCCTAACACCCTGGAAGGTGACATTCTGCACTTGACATAAAGTCCCAGGAGTTAAAATAATTTGATCAACCCTTTAATAACATTTGCTGTTATCACCAATTATTCCTCCCTTATCCCAGCAAAGGTGTCTTGAAAGAAAACTTCTTTTAAGTGGAATTTGTTTTCCCAATGATCCTAATACAGACTAGAACTATGTTCTTTAGACAAAATTTTCTTCTGACTTAGGACAGGACTAAGCTGAGCTTTCTTCTTCGGCCCCGTAACATCCCCCCGACCCCAACCCCATTCCTGCAGGAAGATGTAGCAGTCCTTGTTGAAGGGAGACCCCTCTCTTCCCGCAGTATCAGCAGTGGCCACCACTGCCTCCGTGGGTTCCCTCTGCCTCCTTCTCTCCTAAGCAATTTTATATAAGAGTTACTGACCTGTGACCCCACGGAGTGCCTTTGAAGGTTCCTCGAGTATCGAGATCTTTTTCTCGCGAGGGATAAGGACTGGTTTTTCACTAGCAGAATCTGTGGATGAGTTGTCCTTCTCACAGCCGTTCACGTGGCCGTTCTGTATCTGGGGTGGCGGAGGCTGCAGGGACCCTGCATCAGGCCTCTCAGCCTTGTCTTTAGCATCTTTGTTGCCTTGATGCTGCTTCGACTTGCTTCTTTTCCTTTTGTTGTTCTAGAATGAAAATCAAATGAGAAGATAGTATTATTCAGCTCAGACTCTTGAGATGGAAGGCGAACGTGGGAGATAAAAATCAAGTGTGTTATCTTATTTGTTTTCTGGCCCCCGAATAGAATGGAGGAAAGCACCTGCATCTTTACTGACTGCCCACATGGATGTGAGTATCTTTTCCTTACAGTAGGTTGTAGCAAACTTTTACCTGATAAACACAGTAAACAAAGGAGCCTCCCTTAAAAGGGAAAAGGAGAAAGGAATGGCTCAAAAGCTGAAATATTATTTGAGCAAACTGAAGCCCTCCATATATGAATGGTAATATAGTAAAATCTTGTGAGTACTGTTTTGAAAGAACTTGAATCCGGATATAGTGCCACTGGAGAAGAGCTCATGTTTCTTAAAGAGGTGATGGTGGGTGGGTGGGGAGGCAAGGAGGACTCTGGGGTTCTGATCCTCCAGGAGAGGACAGGAGCGTGAGTAGGAGAATCAGGACGAAAAAGGCCATAAGTCCTTGCAAAATGAGGAAGTCGAAGGCAGGTCCCAAAGTCCAGGTTGAGTCCGTGAGATAGGCAGCAATCGAGCAGGAGGTTCCTGGGATGGCTGCCACTGTCCACGGAGGGCAAGACAGCCACAGGACACAGAGTCACCCCCGTGAGTACTTCAGTTGCAGCAGACAACTGCTCTCGAGTCATGCCAAGCTGATCGGGGTCCACCTGGACTTGGACTGTGCAGCCGGAACCCTGGACCTCTCAGCTGCTAGTCAGACTACATTACAGGGCTTCACTTTATTTACTTTGAAATAACGCACCCCTGCATTTTAGACCATTAAAAATTGTTTTTGGACCCCAATTATCACAATAAGGCAGCGTCTTACTGTAGCTCTCCTAAAAGGCCCTAGTGGTCAATACACGATCATCTCTAGTAAATCAAGAAGATGTTCCCAATTGTGCTGTATGGTTTCCTTGACTTGGGTTTTGCACCCAGGGGGTGCTCTATGTCCTGGACATTCAGGATGGGGCAGGCCTTGGCCAATCAGAGCAGACGCCTGACCCCTCAGACCAGACCCTGGCTCGCCCACTGCTGCAGCAGCGAGTTCCCGCTGAACATCAGCCTGGCTTTGTTCTTCAACACGTTTGAAAAGAAAAAATAAAAGGAGACTGTTTTCTCTTACTTCTCCCCACTCCCTTTCTCTCCCTTTGAAACCCCAATCAGGCCCCTGAGTAGTGCTCGTCTCGCTGAGAGAAGCCATTCACGGGGCAAAGGGAAGGGCTGGCGCCGGGGATTCCCACACAAGCTTGGCGGCTGCCGGGCCGGGGAGACTCTCTCCATGAACCTCTCCGATGGGGACTGACTAGGGAGTTGGGTGGGCAGCTGCTGTCTGCCCTGTTTTTCTCACATCAGAGAAGGCTGATCCCCAAACCCCACATCTGAAATTTTTCCAGGGACGTGTAACTACTGCCTTTTGATGGCTCGTAAGTCATCGTCACTCGCACAGATGCCAGCGAAGCCAGGAGTCGAGATAAGCAGAGACTGTCAAAGAGGGTGACTCACAGAGGTAAAAAAAAAAAAAAGCCTGGTAATTCTCCCTATTCCACATAAAACTAGGGGGCAAAAGAAAAGAGGAAGGGTAATTTCAGTCATCTCAGGATTTTATGAAAGTCTTGCTGCTTTTTGTTGGCTGAAAACCTGTTTGGCAGGCCTGTGATCTTCCCTGGTGGGGAAGGGTATAGACTGGTCCTATTATACTGTGGGATACCCAAAACACCAGGCCTGGCTGGGGAATAATGGGAATGGGTGGAGCAGTGACTTTGAAAAGAGAATCAGAATTCTTGTGAAAGTCATAAAACAGCTTGCAGGCCAGGAACAAGAGTGGCGCGCCCTGTAGGAGCCAGTGAGCTCTACATGTGCTCATGACAGGAGGCAGGCCTCTACGCGGGACACAGAGGGCCGGTGTGCACCCAGGCACACCCCCCAGGTGCCCACAACGCAGACTCTGTGACTAGCCAAGAAAGCAAAATGATTCGAATAGGGCAGAGTAAAATCTCCTCCTCTCTTCTCAAAGAGCAGTTTGCCAGGGTTGTCAAGAAGGAAAAACAGGTCCCTAACTTCCTATGACTTTAAAGTATTTTCTTTTCTTTCCCTTTGGTTAAAGCTCGAGTTTAGAGCTTGGCAAAAAAAAAAAAAAAAAAAAAAAAAAAAAAGGCAGCCTTGGACAGATTCTTTCAGTTGGAAAAACATGTGAAAATATATTTAGAGCTTTTCAAGTATCTTTAAAACACTCCCTAATTTTTTCCTTTGTGCTATGGAATATGTTCAGGCAAGTTAACGTCTTGAATCCTTTGAATTCACCGGCTGGGCTCCCCTTAATACTTAAAAAGGAAAACTCTGGGACTTCTAAAGCACACCTGGTGGTTCAAAAGGCTCGAAAGGAAAACAAGGGCATTATTAGTAGTGAGGGTGCTGGTAAGTGAAGAGAGGCTTGAATTTGCAAGCTCTCTGCGTATACATATCAACAAGTTTGAAAGAAGTGTAAAATGGGTAACCTTGTTTAAGTGGTAACAACCAAGAAAGTTTTGACTGGAGATGTTATTCATTTACAATCAATATTAATCTTACCTTCTTTTTTCCCGTCATATTCCATTCTTTTAGAACTTGCACTGCACTGCCTAGACAAAGACAAAGAGTCTTCAACACATATTCATGTAATAAAACACCACACAAAATTCATCTGTCTTTAGATCCTGGTAGCAAGTCTATTTTTTTTTTTTTTTGCTTTTTCATTTGTTTTGAGACATCCTACCTTAATAAAAATGCCAGTTTCATTTTTTATTTCCAGATTTTCATTTAATTCACTGCATGATCTTGGTTTTATCAAAGTATTAAGCCCCACTACACGAAGCTTACCTTTTTATCATTATGTTGTCTTAGAGAAAATGAAATATATCTTGAGAATGTTCTGTTAGCTTCGTTGCCATAGGTGGAATTAAAATTGTTCTATTTGATATATGAATCAAAATACCTGTAATCTTCCAGACCAAACATGGGATTTTGAATATTATTAACCAAGTGAATCAAAGCTTTTTGTTTGGCCATTCCTGCTCTTTTTCTGCCTCCACTCACTATGTTCACAACTTTCGGGGTGATAAGGAGGACAGATTATCTGATGTTGGTTTTGCTCTAGTTACCGTGCGTGGGGATGGGATGTGCTCTTCGGAAGGTTTCCACTTTCAAACAAAGGAAGTTCCTCATATGACAAGTTGATCCCAGGTTTTCTCGGTGCTGTTCACGTACATATGTGGCAATGCACAGACTCAGAGAGGAAAAGCCTAACCTGATTAGGCAGTAAAATATTTTAAAAGACATGTTTACTGCTGATCGGCTATGATAACTTTCCACATGGTCTAACAAAGTTCTCTGCTCATTCCAACTGGGTGGAGCAGGGTGGTGGGGGTGGTGCTGGTAATTTCAACAATAAGTTATTGGTAGTAAGTACATCGGTTGTTTTCATATAAGTAGTAGTACTGCTAAAAGAGTAGCTCTTAAATGTATTCTTTTAACAATTTTAGGCCTTCTCATACAATCTCATTATACTAACAGTCCTCTACGATGAGTGTGTTGGCTAAACAAAGATAAACTTCAGGCTGGTCTTTATAACAAATTTCAAATTAGTAGGGTCCCAATTATTGGGTCCACTGTCACTGTTAGATAAGCAGAAGGCCATTTAGACAGGCTAATTATTCCCATCTATTCAAAGTTTCCAATTCAATGCCCCTCTTAGGCTTTCAGAGTTACATGTACTTGAAATAATAAGATTGCACTTAAAAGTAAGCTATAATTCAGACTTTTTATTGACTGAGCTGGTCCCTCTCTCATTTGCCCAGAGAATGAGTGTTTCACCGTATTTTCCTTTTGAAGAACCTTAAGAAGTCACTTTTATTAGACTTCCCGGTTAGTCAATCCAGGCTAATAATCATTAGGGTAGTTCTTCTTACAGCTAAACTTCAGTTTTCCAAATAAAATTAAATTAAAAAAAAAAGTGTTAAGTACTGCTCTTTTTAATCAGAGAAAGGAGGTGAGTTGCTTACTGCTTTAAGTGCAATATTCAATTATTCCTCTAATTTTCATATTTTGACATAAATTCTATTTGCAATTTGGACAATGAGCTTTAAGAGAGTAATTCTGAAGAAAACATACTCATGTTCACAGGGAATTTTGAAACTGTTATTATTAAATTTTAATTACACTGAAACTGCTTGAAGCTTTTGAAGCCACTTGGAAATAGTGCTTTTACTATGTCTCGTAAGTGATTCCTAACAAATATTTTTGAATCTCAGTGGTTTTTAAACAAGTTTTCCAATTGGTCCCCAACCAAAGGTCATATGAGGTTTCTCAGCAAATCAATGAGTTTCTCTAACCAGATCTCAATACTGACAAGGTGACAATTTCAAGGACAAGCAAAAGGTGCTTTACTGAAGTACCAATGGATTTGATGACAGCCTTTCAGTTCCTGGGCATCTGTGCATTTCATCAGGGTCACTTTGTAAAAAAAACTTTCATGACAGGGAATGTGGGGGCTTTAATCCCAGTAAGGGTGGGGGAGGAATGGGGATAATAACTTTTTTCTTTTCCTAAAGCTGTTTTCCATGCAAGCGATGTTGGCAAGTGAATTGATGTGCAGATTTCCAAAATTTTTTTCTTGGGACGAATCGCACCAAATGCCACAAATCAGATTAATATCAGATTCTCTACTATTTGTTCCTTCCAACTCAAAATTCTGTATCTGCTAGTACATGAGGTAGAAAAAAAAACCAGAAAAGTTACTCACTCTAGGTCTGCCTGCAAGTCTATTTTTGAATGACAATCATTTTTAAATTCAATTAGGACTCTAAGCCTTGATTGTGGATATCAGAATGTGAAAATGTTGCCTGGTTTCAAGACTTTGCCTGAATTGCAATTATACTTGTAAGAACCTTGGGAAAATTATTCTGGTCCTAGGAAAAGTAAGTAAATCAAACCATCCTTAACAAATAAAGTACAAATAGGATATAGCTGAGAAATGTGTGACAGGTCTTCCCTGACCCAGATTATGTCTCGCTGGTCCATATTTAAAACATAGAAACTATTACCAGCACAGAAGACATATGGTAACCAAGGACAAGTACGAAATCTCTGTGCATAAATGGAGCTCGTTCAAATAGGAGAGGAGAATAATTTTCCCGGAATTTATAGAAAATATAAGGGAGTAGGTTATAAATTTATAAGACAAACCTATTCCTGAGACTTCAGGAATAGGCAATGGGCTGTCTAAAGAAAATTGTTTTTTAGGCAGCAAAAAGTTTCTAAAGGTAGAGGAGATAAATTGATATTCTGATTAATTAGGCAATCTCAAAATCAAAAACTAAGGGTATTAAAGAATAAACCAGTCCTTTCAGACTATGTAAGCATCGAGTTCAAGGATGGCAGTCAGTAAGGCCAAGGAGAACTACGCTGGCTGAAGAGTTCATCAGGAAGGAAGTGCACTACTCTCCATGCACAAGGACACCATCAAGTAAAGGACATGTTTATAACACATTGGAAAGACTGGTGGACAACAGAATTAGTGTCATTATAATAGGTATCCCTTGGAAACTAGCTACAATTTTTTTCCTTTTTTTTTAATGGGAGAAAAAGAAACCCCAAATTCTGCTCTATTGAGCTCATAAAGGTGTTGTTAAAGCTTAGCATATTTTTATGAGAATTAAATTATTAGTAACTAATTGATATTCAATGCATTGAAGGAAAAAAATACAGAACGTATAAAATATTTAGTTCTAACAGGTTCAGGGGTCATGTATACTTACCATCCACGAAGGCCTGCACTGCTTTATCTACATTAAAATCAAATTGTTGTAGCACCAAGACAATTTCATTATTGCTTTTGTTGGGAACAACTGATCGAACTGCATAGATCTATTAAGAGAAAGAAAAGAAAAAGAAAGGTAAACACTTTAAATACTGTTCACCCATGAATCTCTCACTGGATAGAAGTATAATTGTTAGAAAGGCCTTAAAAAGCCAACTCATCTATCTTCTTGCCATTAAGCAGACTCAAGCATTTCAGATGAGGAAAAATTCATCCTAGTAATCACCTCGATATCCTTTTTATTTGTGTACACGTTTTCACAAAGAGCTCCTTGTGGGAACCGTACTAGTGAGTGTGAAAAGCCAACTCTGGTCTTGTGATCTACCCCACCACCCCCAACCCACCCCCAAGACTACAGATGCATACAGGATGTGTTTTCAGTGAAGACACAGATTGTTTTCTGTTTCAGGCTCTCCTCTCCACTGGCTCAGGGGGTATCTTTGGAAAATTTACAAAAATAGCCTCATGCCTCAGCTTCTCTCATCTGCACAGTGGAAGCAGTCATGTCAAGGCTCACACCAGTGTGTTGTAAAACTCCGTTAATGTTTATAGAGTTATAAAAATGTGGGGCACTATACTTTTGAAATGGCAATCTTAGCCATAATATAGAATGTTCCCAAACGTATTTCTGAAAAATCAAACATTTAAAACGTTGTAAAAGTAAGGGCTAAGGATTTCAACAGGTCAAGTTTATAATAAAATTTTAATGACCTATAAGTATTTCTTAATCGA
Organism: Canis lupus baileyi; assembly: GCF_048164855.1. Classification (NCBI taxonomy): domain Eukaryota; kingdom Metazoa; phylum Chordata; class Mammalia; order Carnivora; family Canidae; genus Canis; species Canis lupus. The sequence goes on from NC_132873.1 coordinate 21,377,447, forward strand.
ATTTAGCACATACTCTTTACTAATAGAATCAGTTGACCTCTATCCCACAGAACTTGGAATTACTACAGGATGCTCTACTTACCTGAGCAAAACCTAGCTCACCCAACTTTCTATCATGGGGATTACTGTAGCTGCTACTGATAGATTCTAGTCTGCATGTGCAAGGGTAAGTGGTATCCATAATGATGATCATGAAATCATGGTTAAATTATAGCTAATTGAGTTTTAGAGTTATATACAGTTCACTGTGATCAGATTCATGGACTATGGATTACATGGGTAAGATATGTGTAATGTGAGTCTAATGAGCAGAACATTTAGTTAAGCAATATAGCCCATTTTCTAATCATGTCAGAAAATAGGCGGCCTGTTTCACATAGATCACTAAACAAAAGTATTTAGATTATCGTGAGGAAACAGCATAAGCTATAAGTACTTAACGTATAGAAGTCTGACACTATTGATGAGAAAGCTGGTTCTGAAACTTGACAATCATAAATGCTAAACATATGGGTTTTACCAAGGACTTCAATGCAATATATATATTTATATGTATGCGACTCAAGATTCCTTTTTTTTTTCTATTCTCACCTTTTATGGTTCTTAAATAAATAAAAGAACTACATTAGAAGGATATCTTCACTTATACATTAACAGAGATAGAGATAGAACAAGAAACATTTTATTTATTTACGTATTTAAAGATTTTATTTATTTATTCATGAGAGACTTGCACAGAGAGAGGCAGAGACTTAGGCAGAGGGAGAAACAGATTCCCTACAGGGAGCCCCATGCGGGACTCCATCCTAGGACTCTGGGACATGGCCTCAGCCAGAGGAAGGCGCTTAACTACTTAACTGCCACCCAGGCACCCCTATTTATTTATTTTTTAAAGATTTATTTATTTGGTGGGGGGCAGAGCAAGAGAGAATCTTAAGCAGACTCTGTGCTGAGTGTGTGCGGAGCCCAACAGGGGGCTTGATCTCAGGACCCTGACATCATGACCCGAGCTGAACCTAAGAGTCAGATGCTTAACTGACTGAGCCACTCAGGTGCCCCTGAAGTTCTTTTAAATAAAATTCTAGTATTTCAAGCCATCATGGTTGGTTAGTATTACATAAAATTTCTTGATAATTACATTATTATTACTATATCAGCCATACCCTTCTATATAGTGCAATAATTATTAATTAATTATGTTAACTGCATCAAAATTACATGAGACCAAAGTTTTCAATCTCCCTGCATAGTTGTTTGATCAGTAAAGACACAGAATTATGGAAGAAACATAAAATAAGTGTTGGCCCTGCTTCCAATCTCTCCTCTGCAGAACATATTTTTTATTATGTTAAAGTAAAACATAATATATAAACCACAGCTTATGGAGACACTTCCCTTGTAGACATTTATACAGCCCTTGCCTATTCCTCTTTAAAAGGAAAAAAAATATAACCACAGTCATATATGGAAAACATCCATCCTTGTCATTTTATATACACTAGCTCCAAACATATCCTAAGAAAATTGCCAATAACTGAGTTCTGATATCAAATCTAACAATGAATATTGCATACAATTCTCAGAGGAAGATACTTAAGACATGGACGTCAAGTTTTAAAGAAACAAGAAAAAAGAAAAAAGAATTTCTGCCTATTCTTAGATATTCCACAGTAATATTGAATTCTAGTGAATTTCCAGGCCAAGCTCTGCGTTCGCTTTCATCACAGGGCTTGGCTAATGTGAAGAGCATAGTATTGTTTTTCCACTTTCTTATTTATAAATTCGCTACCATCTATTTTCCAATGAAAACGTCTTTGAGAAAGACGGAGAAGTCCTATGTGCTCAGATGTGCGCGTAAAAACACAGGAACCTCGCAGTGTCACTAGATTCAGGACACAGTAGAGTCATAATGAGGGGTCTAAGCGTTTAAACCTTCGCAAGGCCTCATGATGAAGTGACCCTAAAAATAAGGAGTGGGCGACACAGGCGGGGTTACAGTGAGCAGGTAGAGAACTGAAGCTCCTGGAGGAAGGGACAATCAACACATGACTGATGGTAGGTCGCAGATGGGTCGCTCGCAAACTTCAGGCCTGCAGGGACTTTGGTAGAGCCTGCGGCCTTCACTCGGCCCGCGGCCTTCACTGGGTCTGCGGCCTTGACTTGGCCCACGGCCTTCACTCGGCCCGCGGCCTTCACTGGGTCTGCGGCCTTGACTTGGCCCACGGCCTTCACTCGGCCCGCGGCCTTCACTGGGTCTGCGGCCTTCACTGGGTCTGCGGCCTTCACTTGGCCCGCGGCCCGAGCGGGTGCCTGCAGTGGCAGCGCCCATGGAGGCCGGCTGGCAGCCCAGTGGCTACACCCTCTGGGTTCTTGGGCCCTCGCCGGGCCCCTCAGGGGCGCACTGTTGGGTGACAGTGGGGACCGCTTAGCCGGTGGGTCCTCCAGCAGCTGCTTCAAGCTTTCTCAAATCACACTTCCCTCGTTTGGCTTCTACCAAGTTAAACCTGGCCTGGCAAATTCGGTTTGCAACTGCGAAATCTGCCTTTCGCGCCTCAGAAGTTGTTTTGATTTTACCTTCTGAGTTTTAAGCTCCCCTTCCTTCTTCTTCTCTCTGGAGCCTTCTATCTGGCTCAGCAGGCTTTGCCCGCTTGGGCCTCAGGCCCGCCCCGCTGGCATCCCGCCCGCACCGAGCAGCGAGGCGGCCTGGCGTGCACAGACGCTGTTTGGTTGCAGTTTCCCACGTTACCCGACCTCCCCTGGACTTGAGTTGTCTGGTTTAAGAGCTGTTAGCAGGTTTCCTCGTTCACAGTGTGCATTTTTTGAGCCTGTCTGTGATGACTCCTTAGAAAGTCTTCTTGGCTTACTGATGAGTCACTCAGACTATGTCTGGGTTTCAAAAAAGGGTTCCCTGACCAAAGTTTTCAATCCACCTACACAGCTGTGTGATCAGAGAGACCCAGTATTATCAAATAAACTTAGAATAACTGCTCCCTCTGCTTCCAGTATCTCCCGCAAATTCACTCCGAGGCCACCCCAGACTGCACTTTCTAGAGCACAGCCATGGCGTTTTCCTCCCTTTCTTAAGAATAAAGCTACCTCCCTATGGTCTCACATTCAACTGCCCTTCCAAAAGGCCCCACCCCCACCTCTGTGCTTTGCCCTTGACACGAAAGGTGTCTGCTTGTCTGAATCTTAGGGTCCAGCTGAGATGCCACGTGTTTCACGAAGTCCTTTTCTACTGGCCCTGCTGGAAGTCACCCCCCCTTCAATTCCCACAGACTTTATCAGTAGGTGCCTCTTTACACTTAGCACATTCTGCTCTCTATCCTAAGCGCGTACGCACTGTGTTTATTCAATGGTAAGCGACATGAGGGCCAGAGTTCTCCTCTCAGACTTTTCCACATGCTCAACACGCCCACCGCATCTGACTAACGACGGCCCGTAGTAGGTACTTAACTATTTGTTGAGTGAGAGAATGTCAGCTCGTAGCTGTATCCATCTGCCGTTCTGAGTCAAAGGAAGATCCTGCCAGCAGGTCTGAGCCATCCCATCACTCTGCATGTACCATCCACAATAACATGGGGGTGGGGGTCAGTTGACTGTGATATGACCTCAACGTTACAGGGGTGGGGAGGATCTGCGTATGTCCTCTAAATTTCAATAACAGAGATGGGATGGATTATTCGCGACACCTGGTAATTTTACTTCCTTTTAGGTACTCATAGTATTTTGTGAGATTTAAAAAATATGAAATAGCATAGTAACTGCCTGTCATTGCAAAGGTCAGCCCCACAGACAGAGACTGGTTGAGCTCCCACAAAGTGACAGGTGCTGAGGATGCAAAGGGGAACAGGATACAGTTCCTGCCCTAAGAGGGACAGCGTAGTGTAGCAGGGGAGCCAGAGCCGTCTGCACGTGAAAGTGCCGTCTTCATGAACAAGGTATGTGGTACTACAGAGAGAGCAGCAGTAAGGCCTGCCTGGAGGGAATACTTTACAGAGGACACAGCTCTTAAACTGACCTACGGTGTAACCTCGGTCCCCCTACCTGCAAGCCCTAGGACCTTGGATGAACTGCTTAAGCTGTTAAAACTTGGTTTTGTCGCTGTAGAATGAGGATACTACCTGCTTGAGTCTCAGTAAAAACGAAAGGAGATGATGCATGTAAAGTGTTTGATATAGAATTTGGCATATATTAGCTGCTCAATAAATTTCAAAAAGAGACGTCTTGGCGCATTTACATTGGGCCACAAGGGAGAAGGGTCCCTCTCGAGTGTCTTTGACATGGAAAGAACATGTGGCCAGGGTGCTGGTACTTCTCAAGAAACTTCCTGCACAGCCTCAGTGAACGGTGAGCAGACCCAAGGCTTTCATTACTCCCTCACTAAATGCCTTCTATGGTCAGGCACGTACTAGTGGCCGGATACAGCAGTAACGAAACAGATATGATCACAACAAATGTACACAGGAAAAGACATGTGAATGTGTAAATTTAAACTATACATAACTGCAACTCACGCTAAGTGAGTGATACGAAGGAAGCAATCAAGATGTAGTGACACCGGTCACAGGGGTCAGGGAGCGGCCTGTCAGGAAAGACAGAGTGGGCTCTTCGGATTGTCAGCCTTTGGGACTCTGGACTATCTAACACCATGAGAGAGAACAGAGTGGAGATGAAGCGGGGCTGTTCTGGAGCTGCCTCATTTCCTGCCTTTCCTGCTCCTCTCACTTTCCTTGAAGTCCCACGAGACCATGCTGGACCTAATAACCCCTCTTTTACTTGCACTGGTTTGAGAGGGTTTCATTTTCCACGATAAGCAGCAAGTGCCTAGATGCAACGCTAGCAGCGAGGGCTGAAGATAAAAATAATAAAGCCAAATAATTGATTCTATTGGCAAAGGGGAGAAATAGAGGGTTTTCCAGATAAATCCAGTTAGAATGTGAAAGGAACAGAATGGAAAAGGCCCATGAGCCTTGTTCACATACTGCTTTCTGCACTCGTGTTGGCATAATTACTTATGTGACTATTTGTTTCACTGGGATATGAGCTCCTGAGTGACAGAGACCATAGTTTTATATTGATGGGAGCCTAGAACAATGGGTGGCATTCAGTAAATGATCCATAAATGTTTGCTGAATAGATGAATGAACAAGTGAATGAACCAAAGGGAGTAGGAAGTCTAGGAAGATGGCCAATGAAATATTCCAGTTTTATTTATCCACTTCTTTCCCGGTGCATTTCTGAAATTCAGTGTAAAGTATTACAGTATTAAAAAGTATTCAAGCCCACAATGGATGGAGTTCCTAGGTACCAGGCATTGTACATGGCTGGTTCGGCCTTGAGGAGCTTGCAATCTTGCAGCTTAATCGTATCCCCTACAACAAGGACAGCAATCAAACAGCCAGCAACCTCCTTTTCACATCAGTGAGAGCCAGAGTTATTTATGAGTTTGCCATTCCTGCAACTTTGAAAGGAATTTTATAATCAGCTTTGGTCACATTTCTCAAATGCTGAGCCATTCAGAGACGCCTTAAAAACAGCTCATCTGTGTATGTTTTGCTTCACTTGCTGGACCACTAATATCTTCACGCTAATGAAGGCACTTCTCTTATGAATCCTGAGGAAGAAAATACTCTTTGTAGACCAGTACCTCTGCATCATGGATAATTCTATAATTTAATTGCCTTTTCTAACATCTACTTTCTGCCAGCAAAAAAATATGCATGAGGTGTTGTCATGTTCTACTTGGCTGACTTTTTGGGAATTAACACCAGGGGTACAAATCAAAATTAACTTTTTTTTTTTTTTTGGCAGGAAACCAGGATTAGAAGGAATAATGAAGATTTGAAGGTGGGAAAAAAATGCAATTTTCATAGAATCATGGATAGTTTAAAGTAGAGAAGATCTTAGAGATAGTCTAGTTGTGACTTCCAAAACTTTAAAGTATTCAAATCACCTAGTAATCTGATCAGAATGCAGAATCTGATTCAGATGCTTGGGGCAGAGCCCAAAATTCTGCATTTCTAATAAGCTCCTGGGTGATGTAGAGGCTGCTTGTCCAAGGAGGTGGTAAGTGTGGTTATGGACCCCCAAGACATACATGCTCTGGTCCCCTGGAACCTGTGAATACGTTAGGTTACCTGACAAATTCAGGATGCACAGAATTAAGGTTGTTGGGCAGCTGACTTTGAAATGGGGACATTATCCTGGATTATCTCAGTGATCCCAATATAATTACCGAGTCCTTGTAGGTGGAAGGAGGAGGAAGAGAGTCAATGTCAGGGTGATGCAATGTGAAAAAGACCTGATCAGCTAAGTCTGAAGAGGAAAGGGGGCATGACCATGGAGTGCAAGCAGCTTCTAGAAGCTGGAAAAGGCAAGAAAACAAATTCTGCACCTAGAGCCTCCGGAGAGGAACACAGCTGTTGCTGACATCTTGATTTGAGCCCAGTGAGAACCCTCTGGACTTCTGATTTTCAGAAATGTAAGATAATCAATTCGTGTTGTTTAAAGCTACTAAATTTGTGGTGATTTGTTACAACGAAGGGAAACTAATACAGGGGAGCACAATTGAGGAGCAAAGGTCTGCTCCTTTCTTCTTCCTAATACAGGGATGACTTTCCCTGGCTTGCCAACTAACCTCTTTAAGAAAATGTCTACCCTCCAGGAATGATGCTTCCGGTCGGTTAGGCATCTGCCTTGGGCTCAGGTCATGATCTCGGGGTCCTGGGACGGAGCCCCGTGGTGGGCTCCCTGCTCAGCTGAGAGTCTGCTTCTCCCTCTGCCCCTGCTCCCCAACCTTTTGTGCTCTCTCTCTTGAATAAATAAATAAAATCTTTTAAAAGAAGATGCCTTTCAAAGGGCAGCATTCCCTACCACACACATGTATTTTGAGGGAATTCCAACTATTCATTCAAGCCAGATTTTGTGAGGTAAAGTGACATGAATCTGACACAATCTTTGCCCCCAGGAACTGACAAAACAGTGGGAAAATAAGGCAAAGTCATAAATTACAACCAGACAAAAGTCATTCTGACAATGAAATCCTCTCTGATTCACATGTTCTCTATGCTTCCTTTCACTACCCCTCACATGCTCCCTTTGCTTTTTGCCCGGACTCTGGAAAAAGCCTTCTGATGGAATTCTCTGGCTGGGTTTTTATGTCTCTCCAAACCATCTTAAAACAATCACTGCACAATTAGCCTCCTCAAAATGGGTGAGTATGTTTATCAGACTGAGGGAAGGAGCCGGCAATGAGATAGAATTTGAGCAGAGGAAAGACAGGAGATGAATTATGAAACAAAGCCCCAGAGGAAATGAAAGAAAACTGGTATCAAAATCCATGTGGGAAAGCAAGCTTTTGAAAGGAGGGGACAGTCTTCCCTCTCATTCTCAGAATTTTGAGAAAGAAGAGGAAGGAGGGTATAATACAAACTTGAGATTGTGAAGAGGAGAATGTAAGGAAATGATTTCCTGAGTGAATTTTACAGCTCGCTTCAGGGCTTAAATATTGGGAACAGGCCTAGAGCTGCCTCAGGGAAGGTGAGAGGAGTGGCCTTGATGAATGCAAGAATGAAGAGCAGGAGTGAGGGTCTCCACAAGTGCTGGACACAGAGTTGTCATGGTCTTTACAGCACTTCTCAGTAAGCCAGGAGCAGGAGCAGAGAAAAGGAATGATTCAAGGTTACAGACCCTATGGAACACGGTGGTACATCTTAGGACTCCAGGATAGTGGGGCTGAGAATCATAAATGGAGCTGATGGAGGCTTCTGTGGTCTATGAAGGGGGGTGATGGAGTGAGAGAAGGGAGAGGCTGAGGGATGAGGAATCCTGTCAAGAACACAGAGCAGATGTCAAAGGGAGGGAGAGGATGGAGGATGAGAGAGGCCAATGATAAGAAGGATGTGGCCAGAGATGCGATGTTAGATACGCCAATCCTTGGTCCCAGTCTTCTGGGGTGTAAATATAATCCTTTCCCTCCAGCCAGCCCTTCACTTTTTCTGAGGGACCAAAGTGTTCCCCAGAATGCCATCTTGTATGGAGTAAATGTATTCTCTATGTATTCTCTTCAGCAGTTTGGGTTTTTGTTTTGTTGTTTTTTTAATCAGTGGTGCTTCCCAAGCTTTTACCACCGTGGTCCAGCATCTGACTGAAATGTGGTTCTAAATGAAGCACACTGCTCCAGGAGTGGCTGGACCAGAGCAGAGGACTGTGGGACCTGCAGCTGTCCTGGTTGGGCTCCATTTGTCCATTAAAGGAATCTAAGATGGCATTAGCACTTTTAGAAGTCACATCAATTACTGGCTAAAACGGAGCTTCCTTTGCAATGAACGCACCGTGGACCGTTTCTTCGCCAAGTGTCCCCTGTCCTATACTTGTGCAGCAGCCAGAATGCAAGTGTAGGATTTTGCATTCATCTTTGTTAAGTTTCAATCTGTAAATTCTGACCCATCCCTCAAGCCAGCTGTTATCCACTGGAACCTTGCCTTTGCCATCCCCCCATCCACCCCCCCCCCAAAAAAAAACCAGAGAATGCATTAGCCATTCCTTCTAACTTTGTATTGCTTTTAAAATCAGTTGGTATCTTCTATACCTTATCCCAATTGATTTGAAGCTTGGATGGGTCAGAGCCAAGTACAGAGGCCAGAGTATTACTACAAGAACTTCCTTCCGAGCTGATGTTCACCTCTTAACCCATGCTCATTTGCTTATTCATTCATTCAGTCACAATGTACAGACTATGCTAAAGGCTGGACTGTAGGTGGTGACGGACACACTCCCTGACCGGCTTTGGAGTTCACAATGCAGGAAGGCAGGAAGGCAGGAAGGCGGATGCTTGAGGAATGCTACAGAAGGCATAGAGACGCTCTGGGTGCCAGTAACAAGGAAGCCTATCCTCATCTAGAGTCAGGGAAGCGCCATCTGAGCACTGAGGATGAAGGGTGATTAAGGCCACAAGGGACGGGGACGGGGAGAAATGGAGTGTTCCAAGAAGAGCATACAGCATCTATTAACGGAGAGTGACTAGAAGCACATTCAAAGCTTCCGGACAGTGGGAGCATTGCATGTTACAAGGAAGGGGATTTCAGCTGAAGCTGGATCGAAAAGGCATGGGGCAAAGATGTGTAGGGCTCTGTAAGCCATCTTATCATTTTGAGCAAGCTTCATCATTTTAAGGGCAAGCCACTGAATGGTTTACTCAGAAGAAGAGAGTGATATTTGCATATTTAAGAAGGTCACTGTTGTTTCCATTTGGGTGAGTGGGAGGAGGTCAAGTGGATGGCAGGATTCTGATGCAGTGTCCAGTGGACAGAAAATAGCCCAAGATTGGGCAGTTTATAGAGAATGACTCCCAAATTAGTCAGAAGAAGTGACTAATTTGTATTATGTAGCTGCAAGGAATGAGGAAGACAAAAGACAATGGGTGACCCAGGTTTCTGGCTTGACCATTTATGTGGAGAGTGGTATCATTTGAGAGACAAGGAGCCCTGGGGGAGGTGCAGCACTCTACTTGAGGGGTTTGTGAGGTCTCTACATATGCAGATACCCAGAAAGCAGCTCAGTCTCTGAATCTGCAGTTCCAAGGAAGAACCGAGCCAGGAAAAACAGATTTGGGCACCGTCTCGCCATCAAATAGCGATTCTCACCCTAGCTGCAAACTGGAATTGCCTGGTGAATTTTAAAAATATTCCTACACCTAGGTCCCATCTCTGACAATTAAATCTAGGCCTAGTCATTGATTCTTTTTTTGTTTTCTTAAGTGATTCTAATGTCCATCCAGAAACTGAGAACCATGAATGAGAAACACAAGGGTAAGGGACAGTACGGAAGAAAAAGAGGATCGCGAAAGGCAGACCTCTTTTTAGGTGTAGACTGCTCACCTATCCACTAATTCACTTGTGTGTACCATCTAGTCATCTAGTCATTCTCCACTACTTACGCAACACCATAACTTCAAAAATATCAGTTCCGGTTTATGACAGTTTTACTTTTAGAGAGCGTACTCCAGATAGCTACTGCTTCATAAAAAGTCACCCCCAAACTTTGTGGTTTAAAACAACAATCAGGGACACCTGGGTGGCTCAGCAGTTTAGCGCCTGCCTTTGGCCCAGAGCCTGATCCTGGAGACCCGGGATCAAGTCCCACGTCGGGCTCTCTGCATGGAGCCTGCTTCTCCTTCTGCCTGTGTCTCTGCCTCTCTCTGTGTGTCTCTCATGAATAAATAAATAAAGTCTTAAAGCAGCAACAACAACAACCAGTCTGTAATTTTTCAACATTTCTGTGGGCCAGGAATTTGGGAGTTCAGCTGCACAGGTCTGGCTTGGGTCTCTTGTGCAGACAGATGGAGGAGCGGGTATAGCCGGGCCGAGGGACGCAGGTATGGGTGGGATCTAGCCGGGCATCTCTCCTCTCTCTTTATGGAGCTTCAGGCATTCTCCATGTGGCCTCTCCTTACGGGCTAACCTGGGCTTCTGCACAACACGGTGGGAGTAGAATAATTCAGTTGTTTATATGGCATCCCAGAGGACCAGCACAAGTGTTCCAATTGGTAAGAAAGATGCTGAATCACCCACTTTAGAAGTCACACGACGGTGTTATCTCCTTTCTACTGCCCTAGTCAACCAGTTCCAAAAACTTACCTAATTTTAGGGGGAGGGACACAGACCCCATCTCTCAATGGGAGAAATGTTGTTCCAGCCATTGAAGAATAGCACACAAGGGTTAAAAACAACCACCACCCAGACTTCTTTCCATCAATTCGAGGTCTACGCTTTGTCAAGTCACTCAACATCTGAAGGTGGGGGAGGGAGGCGAACTAACTGAACTGTTGTTATAATACTAAATGAAAACCAATAGCTTAAAGTTACATCACTTCTTTAATTCTTAGAAATGACTTGGAGAGCAAGAGGTACTCATGTGGACTTTTCTCCTATCTAAAGAAATAGTGAAATTAAAATCCAATAACCAAAGTGTCTTAAATCTTTTAATTTCAGTCCATGATAAATTTTTCATAATTCAAATTCTGACCTTTAATCTGATACTTCCAGGCTTAAAAAAATATATATCAAATGGCTGCTATTAGCAGCAGTGGTCCCTCTCATCCATATGGAGACGAGCAAAGAGCTTCATACACATTTCATTTTACCCATTTAGCTAGCATGGATTCAGTACATACCTGTGTGTTGACTGTAATTGGGCTGACCCCTCATACTTTCCCAGAACTACCAGCTAGACTTGTACATAATTCAGACCAGGGCAAGCCCCTGGGTCCCCTGGAAGTGCTTCCAGCAGCCCGTTGCACCCACACAGTATTAGGACTTGGGTAAATACTCTGTCTGGCTACTTTCTCTGATGGATTCCACATTTCGACTTATTAGTGAGAAAAAAAAAAGGCAATGTTATTTTTTTCAAGGGATTTTGTTTTTGAGATTTTAATCAGAATGGAATAAGTAAGATGCTTTTAATTGATCTGCTTCTAACTTGGAATACTCAGTAAAAAGCTTTCCGCCTCTTCTTTGGAATTTAAGGTCTCCACTTGGGGGAAAAAGGGAATTATTAACGTCCACTCTCCCTCTGGGGTTCCCCCCCCCTCCCGCTCATTCACAGAACTTTTCAGATAAAGAGTAACCAGGAAGATGTAAGTCATGATTACCATTTAATCGATACCAGAATAAAGAAGTTAATTACCTGTTAGTCAATACCAGAATAAAGGAGTTAAGTTAATCTCTAAATTATATCACAACCTTGGATATTTTTTCACTGTGGTGTGAAGTAAGGAGACTGTCTAAACACCATGGAAACCAGGAACACTTGCTACGGGGGAAGTGTAGCTGTTCACCTTTATACTATGTTTTAATTCTAACAGGTTTGACAAATTCAAAACAGGCATACTGGTTTAAACATCCATAAATATTATCATCCGATTTTGTTTTCCTGATGATTTTATGCGTTTGTTTGCTTTTCCTCTAAAGGCAGTAAAAAAGAGTTAAAACTAGTTTGCATATTCAGTCTTGGTTGAATAGCTAAAATTACAATTTCAGCCAATAAAAAAGCCAAACATTAACAAATGTCCACTGATGGATACGTGGATAAAGAGATGTGGTATGTAAATAGGATGGAATACTCTTCAGCCTCAAAGAAAGAAGGAAACTTCCTGTCATATGTGACAACAAGGAGGAACTTTGAGGACATTCTGCTATGTGAAATAAGCCAGACAAAGGGTGAATACTGCATGATTCCACTCATCGGAGGTATCTAAATAGTCAAACTCATACAGAAGCAAAGAGTAAGAACAGGGGTTGCCAGAGACTGGGGGAAAAGAAAATGGGAAGTTGCTTTTCAATGAGTACAAAGTTTCAGTGATGATGCAAGATGATTCAGTCCTAGGGATGTGCACTGTGCCTACGGTTAACAAACACATCGTACACTTAAAGAGAGGAGGTCTCGTGTGAAATGTTCTTACCACAATAAAAGAAAAAACGTTAACTTTAGCTTATGTAATTGATCCCCATCATCATTCCAATACATTTTTATTGACAGTTATCTTCAAGGATTGAGAAGCAGAGTTCTTCTGAAGGGTCTATAGACAGGGTGACATCAGAAATGCCCTACCAGTGAGCCACAAATGGACCTTAGAGCTGGTTTAATCAAATTTCTTTATTTTACAAGAAACTGAGTACAGGAAGGTTATGTCCTACATTTGAACTGAGGCAGCTAATTTGTTTCAGAGCCATGACTGCCTCCATGTTCTCTGACCCACGATGCAGTCCACTTTGACGGTCTTATAAAATACCTATAAGGTGGGAATGACTATGAACTTCTCCAACATTAGAGTTGGGAAGGGTTTTGGAAATCCTCTACATGAATTCTCTCATTTGGCAGATAAAGAAACTGAAGGCCAGAAAGGTTATACAATCTTACCAAAGGATACACAGTTTTTCAGCAGAATTAACATGTTTTGTTTCTTTAAATGTGATTAGAAATAGAATACATTTTTAATAGAAAATATTATTATTTGCCAAAGAAGTTAAGGCTCCCTAATACCAGTGGCAGTATGGCTTAGCTTGCTAAAGGGGTAGGGGGATACTGGAGTTTGCATTTTAATTTACTAATTAACAGTGGTTCTCAAACTTTTTATTAATTCTTTACAATGAACATATAAATCTTACGCTTTTCTCTTATATGATTGAATTTAAATATAGGTATTTCCATTTTTTTAAAATATAAAATGTTATACTCTTGAATTATTGTGGTGCTATGAAAATCTCTCGCTGTGGGAAGCCACAACGGAACCCAAGCCACACTCCCCACAGGATGCTCCTAGCCAGTGACTGTGGTGGCAGGTATTAATGGAAACTCATTTCTAAGGGATGTGGGACTCGGCCAGTGGATTCTCTATCAGCAGAAATGTCCTTAAAACTGCACTGCAAGCTCAGACTCTTCCTACCGGATTTTCCTTTTTTCTCCCTTTTCTTTCAAAGACGCCGGACCCGCATGGAAGTGTGTAGATGCTTCCTGCTTGCTCATGCTTCCTCTCCCTTCTCTTTTATAAGCACTCTGTCACTGGCCCTACCCCCAAGAAATCTCCTGCTCATCTAATTCCACACTGGCATCTGCTTCCTGGAGGACGCAAAGGAACACAAATATGCTTTTTCTAATTAGTCCTGTCTTTTCCCCACTGACATTCCAATGTTTGCCCCAAACCAGGGAGGCATGGTCCACTCCCTCCTCCCTTCTTGGGGGTGGAGCTGAGAACCACCATTACAGAATCTTGGCTCATTTATTTAGCTAAATATTGATTAACAAATATTTTAGGGACACAAAGTCTATGATATTACTATTACAGGAGCCCTTGAGTACATAACTAAATTAAAAGTCCATTTGTGTTTGTAAGGAGCAAGTAATCAAGTTGTAGAGGAATGACTTCCAGAGAAAGAGTGGCTTCAATAACAGCATAAGCAGCACACTTTTAAGTGCTGAATCTATCTAATCTAATCTAATCTAATCTAATCCAATCCAACATATCTGGACAGATTTTTAGTGCTCCAGGTCAGAAGAGAAGAAACCACTGTAGCCCTGTCATTTTTTAAAAATCCCTATCAATTGGATAATTTAATACGAAGGATCATTGTGAGAAACAGCTAGAATATTGGTGAAGTGCCCATAAATTCCAAGGGATTGCCAACAGAAGTAACTTTTTCCCTGCTGCCAAAGGTCTTAATTTCTGGCGTGCCCTTGTATACTTTAGCATTAACCATCTATGTTACATATACCTCTCAGCCACAGTGCAAAAGGGGCTCCTTTCCCAGCAAAAGGCTGGAAGGAGGGGGGCAGGAGAAGCAGAACAGAAACACTGTGAATTCCAATCATGTAGCCTGGAAAAAGCAATGTGATGCTAATCCTGCAATAGTAAATTTCTTCTTATCCCCTGAAACTGATGCTGACATTTCCATTTATTCATTCAGTTCCTTTAGACTCCCTGTCAAATCTCTTCTAGTTGCCAAGCAACAATAACAGCAGTTCTGTACATAAGCATTAGGCAATAACTATTGTCAATGTTTCTCCTTTCTCTGAAAGGGAAATTTAATGACCCTTTCCTATGAGAAAATGATGACAAGAACCTGTCCATGTGAAACCTGGAAGCCGTTTGTGTGGTTTGTGTTTTTGCTGTTTGAATCCAAGGACTGGGCTCAACTGATTTACACATCCCTACAAAATCATGAAATTAAGATTTGCCCCAAAGCTGGCATGATTTGGTCTTTAAAAACAACTGTGTACCATGCACCTGAAACTGATATAACACTGTGTGTTAACTACACTGGAATTAAACAAACAAACACAACAGCCTATCATTAAAATTGTCCCACATCCTATGAAATGAGTTCTCTGTTAAATGAAGCTAATATTTTACAGATGCTTTGACCCTGCTAAAATTTCTTTAATCAAATGCTTAGGTTTTTCTGACCATACCCCATCCCACATAAAGAATTGAACTATCTTAAAAAAAAAAAAAAAAGACCTATATTTCAGTACGTTGTAAAACGTAGATCAAGACAGTTAATAGGAAAAAAGAGTCATAAAATGGGACATCTGCCCACCTGTTGAGGACAGACTTTAGGATACAGTTTATTTCGGTCATCTGTAGAAATGACCCCTCTCTGTCCTCGTGGTGGACTAGAGGCTCTTCCCTCCTTTTCTTTTCTTCCTTCTTCAATTTAATGACTCTCTATGATTATTGTTTACAGCCCAATTTACCTCTATAATGTTAAGAGCTCTCAAAGCTATTCACAATAAGTGGTACAGCTCAGCAAGGATATTCTAGACTAAGCTATTCTCCATTGCCATATCATTCTGTTTTCCAGCCTCACTTATTTTTTGTGAGGCTCAGCAATAGCTATAAAATGTTTCTTTGAAAAAGTCAAGTCCAGTTTTATATTCATTTTCTCATTTGGGCTTTTTTATTTATTTTTTTTCTAATCTTGGTTCTGTGTGAATTTGTATTTTGAGTTCCAAACAAGAATGCTAATTAGAGCTCCTTTTCCATTTTTTATGTTATAAAATGAAAACAGATGAGCTCCCCCGAGATCTTTTAGAGTTTAAGAGCTCATACACTCAATTTATTATTGTATTTGCTGACTTGTTAGGTGGTATT
Organism: Canis lupus baileyi; assembly: GCF_048164855.1. Taxonomy (NCBI): domain Eukaryota; kingdom Metazoa; phylum Chordata; class Mammalia; order Carnivora; family Canidae; genus Canis; species Canis lupus. The sequence continues at coordinate 21,393,099 of NC_132873.1, forward strand.
ATTACCATGTCCAATCTACAGATTAGGAAACAAGGCCCAGAAAAGTTAGGTGACTTGATAATCTCTGCCTCTGTCTCCAAACTCCATGACCTTACCTCACTGGAGATCACGTCCCAAGCATACACGGTTCCCTAAGGTTGCTTGGGGATCACTCTTTGTTGGAATGAGTTATCAGTCCATTACTGGACAGTCAGTAAATATTATTTTGTAATCCCATTTTATAAGCAAGGATTCCCCTCTGCTTTCCATCCCCAAATTGTATTGCTGAATTATAGTCTATTTAAACTGATTTATAATAATGCATGAAAATATCTGACTAGAAATGTTATTTTGTCTTTGCCAGTTCTAATCATTTTTTTAGTTGAGAATTACATATAAAATTTTATTAATCAATTTAGCTTGACAATCAAGTATTTCACATGAGAAATAATATAATCATCACTACTGAGCCTCTTTCCTAATTCATCCATGAGTTTCTAGTACTGAACTCCTTAAAAAATATGTCATTTAGAAGAGTTGTAAAAAGCGAAGATGTCCCAAATATAAGGTCCTGATTAGCATAAAGATTTTGTTCTGGTATTCTTTCCTTAACAAAGTGAGATGTGGGATTCTTCTTCTTCTTCCTCATCTTCTTCTTCTTTTTGTACATCAGGAGGACTAGTTTTATTCACCAAAGGACCTCATCTGTTATGGTGAAACCTATCTGAGGCTACCGGTATTTGATAACTATCTTATAAAGATGCTGCTTTTTTTGTGCAAAACCACCGTCAACCTAAGTAACCCTACTTTCTGTTTTAAGAAGCAATTCAAGGCTTGCTTTATCTCATAGCAAAGAGAGTACTAAAATAAGATGACAATTCCATTAACCTATATTTTAGTTTTTAAGAAGGCTCCAGATTTCGCAAAATTTTGTGAATGGGACATATAGTCTCTAAAGTACTTCATTATTCAAGTAGAGATGTTCATTCATTCATTTTCCATTCATTTATACAATTGTATTTGGGGGTCAACTATGTGTTAAGTCCCAGAATATGAAGATAAGAGAGGCCCAATCCCGTCCCCCAAGAAGCACAAAGCCTTGCTTGCTGAGAAGACAACTAACAATCACAATCTGAATAATGGTTTTGATCAGAAAGCAGCCACTCAAAGGAGAACAAGAGGATAGAGAATTCAAATGGGGCAGGAGGGAAGACAAGGGAGACATTCCCCTGAAAGAGCTCCTGAAAGGGAGGTGAGTGAGGGCCAGGTTCCTGAGGACACCTCCCATATAGAGGAAACCGCCTTTGCAAAGGCCCCCAGGCAGGAACATTCAAGGTCAGGATAGTGGTGCTGAAGGGGGCATGTGGGTAAATGGCAATAAACAAGGTGTAAAAGACAACAGGGTCAGATCTCAGAGGACGTAGGTCACACTAAGGAGACTGAACTTTTGAGTCAACGATAACTTTGATTTTAAATCCTTATAATCCAATAATATAATGATAGTTTAAAATAAAACAGCCACAGAGAGCGTCAATTACAAATTTCAGTTGTCTTGGATATTAAACCTTCAATTATTAGTTTCTCCTTTGGACTAAAAGCTTCCCGAGGACAGAAATGATTTCTTCACCAAGCACCTACTCCTTTTTGATTCATCCAACAGGGGATCCACTAGAGGTAACTACTGTACTCATTTCATCACAAGGCTTTTGTTAAGTATTAATTTCCCACAGTGCTTGTCTAGGTTTTTATAAGAATACTGCATAGATCCATTCTCAGGTCTGTAAAAGCTTATAATTGATAATTTAAGACATAACAGTTGTTATTATTCTTAATTTTCAAAACTAAAATGTCATTGCTCATGTGACAGATTGAAAAACAAACTAATCATAAAAAGGCCATAAAAGCTAATAACTAAAGGAAATACATGTACTAAAATAAATCAATGTAAAATTATAAATGATCAGAATTTTCTGTTGTTTATGATGATTTATTTTATTGAGTTGAGAAATCTATTAACCTTTTGGTATAGGAAGATGGAATTTACTAATTGAGTTAGAGGAGCTCTACTTTCATTGTCATGCAGATTGATAATATTTACAACTTAAGCGTCACCCTCTTTCAAAATAATGCCAGCATTTTGATAAGTTACTGAAGTGTGATGGCAGAAACACCATCTCCTGTTAATCTTCGTGCACATATGTGCCATTGATCATGACAAGTGGATGAATGTGGCGCCTAAGCCAATACATGGAGCATTCACACTGAACCTCTGTGGTCTGGGCGCTGACAGATGAGCCTCCTTCCCCTGACTGGCTGGATGCCACCTCGTTTTGAATAAGACACTCTCTGCTGAGCCTACCATATTGGTCTGTCCAACTAGCCATGTTTTGCAAAGAATCGATTACTATGACTCTGATTCTTTAAAGTGCTTTTCCTTCCCATAATCCAACTTCAGGAGCTGTCCAATCTATTCATCAACAGACATTTGGAAAGGGGCCAATCTTGGGTCAGCATGGTGGTGCCAGACCCAACTTCTCAAACTGGGAAACACAGTCTCACCTAAGACTATGACTGTGAGTCAGGAAGAATGTGAAGTCATGATGTAAAAGAGGCACATCTTTCTGCTATTGTTTGCTCAATACTTAATAAGTAAAAATAATTTTGTATTAACATAATATATGGAATATCTTATAGAATATAGTAACTAAAAAATTTGTATTAATTTCTAAGATAACACGAAAGACTTCAAATAAATTGTATGAAGTAGAAAATGGTTTTGGCCATCTTCTCAGAGACCTGGGGTCACAAGTGTGTTCTTTTGTGTCCTGGGGGTACTTTGGTGGAAAACTCTGGGAAGCAGAAATGCAGAGGAAAGGAGATAGGCTTTAGAACCAGACACAGGTGAGTTTGAATCCCTCCCTGCTCCTCCACATTTCCTGAGAGTCTGACTTTGACCAAGTTACTTTACTGTAAACTTCCGTGTCCTCAGAATGTTATTTAATACGAAGATCTGTCAAATAGGTAGCATAGTAGTTGACAGAGCCAGGGTGAGCTCTAAAAAAATATCACACAGGTCAGGCTCCTGCTTAAAAACTTTTAGCATCTACTTTTGCCCTTTGAATAAAGCCCTACATGGCTATTTCAGATCCTAAACCTTTTGGGGCACAGGCCCTCTTTGGCAGTCTGGTGAAGTTTTAAATAAAATACATATGATTATAAAGGAAACCACCATTCACACTGAAATAAAGTTGAAATTAAAAAATTCATGCTACAGTAATATCTGTGCTCCTCTATTAACATCGAATAACACAACGCAGCAGAAGTTCCAGTAACTACAGTAGTTTTGAAGTGGTCATGAACAAACGACATTTCAGGACATCTGTAACGAGTGTAATTTGATATGAAGGTATCTGTGACCTCTAGTTGTGAAAGTCGCAGAGACTCCTGCTGCAACCGTGGGTTTCTTCCTTTGCCTGCATTCATGATTGCAGGAGATGCTATATTTCATTTAGATGTGAGTGAAGTCGAAAATGTGTTTTCTCTCATGCAAGTCTGTGGAACCCTGGACTCCACCCACGGATCCTGTGGAGGTCCAGCAACACAGGAGAAGAGCCAACACTACCAACACTGGATCCTGCCGTGCTCACTGATCTCATCCCCCCTCGCCATCCCTCTGTCGGACACTCTGGCAACACTAACCATTTGGCCTCCAAACACATTCAAATTATCCCACCTCCAGGCTCTTGCTTTTCTATCTGCTCTGTCTCTGGATCTTTGCATGGTGTTTCTTTCCTGTTGTCTTCATCTCAGCTCAAGTGTCCCCTCCTCTGCGAGGGCTGCCTTGACCAACCCCATCTTAAAGACCCTCTCCTCAGGCCAGCCTCATCATACCACTGTCTGAAATGACTATATGCATTTATACGTTCTCAGTACGGACTCTGTTTCTCTGCCCTAAAAAGCAAGCTCCATGGTAGCAGGAACCTCACCTACATGTTCAGTGCCATAATCCCAGCATCTAGAACAGTGTCTGGCACAAAGGAGGAGTTCAACACTTCTTTGTCAAATGAAAGGGAAAAAGTCAGGACTCCACAAATGTTACTTCTCTAACCCTTCACTCTGTGTTTTAGGTACTGTGAGGATACAAACACATGAAAGACAAACTCCTGCCCTCAAGTAGTTCACAATCTAGCGGAGGATGGGAGTTGGCCCTGTGGAAGGTGGAGAGACCTTCCCACTCTGTCATACAACCACAGACAAATCTCTTGTAGTGCCTCAGTCTCCACAGTGCCAGATAAATGGCTTGGACAAATTTGTCTCCATGGTCTCATACGGTCTACGGTTTATGATCATTAAGTGCTAATAGTGCACGGTAGCATATATAAGTGAGGGGTTTTGACCCTAACAGTGAGGAACCTTCACAGAGAAGGACAAGACATGGGAGGGCTTTGAAGTATAATCAGCCCCAACAAATAATGAGAAGGGGGAGATTTTCAGAGTCATGAACTCCCTGCATTGAAAGAAACATTATAGGTTATCCAGCATAACCACTAGGTAATGCTGTGGACATCTCTATATGAGGCTATTCTGGAGATGTAACATAATACCCTAGCCTTCAGATGTAACCCAGCATGGTGGTTAAGAGTATGAGCTGTAGGATGGCACTGCCTGGATTCAAATCCCAGCTCTGTAGCTTACTAGCTATGTGAACTTAGGCTAATTACTTAACTTTTTGATATCTCAGTTCTTCTCTCTATAAAATGAGAATAACAACACTATTAACTTCATGGAGTTATGGTCAAGATTAAGTGAGAAAATGAAAGTAATATGCTTAACACACAATGAGTAAATACTTCTTATGATTCTTTCTGTTGGGTGGTTTTCTAGTTGTCAAACGTACTGTATATCCCCTAAAACCATTTTTCCCTTCTTCCATTGTAACTGAGTTTTTACCAGCTAAAGACTACACAGTTTGGAGTTTCTATAACCAATTTATAACTGTATCCTACCTTTTCCTTGACATTCACATGTGTATTGAGTTCAGCCATCTTGCTTCTAGTGGAATAAGCCCTATAAAAAAGGAAAAAAGGATTAAAGTTTTAAAATTGATTTCTCAATGTGATATTTTCATGCTCTCTCCCAACACAGTAAACAATTTCATTCAGTCATAATCATAAATACCATTTTAGAATATAAAAATATTTTAAAGCTAAGCATTTGTCTTAGATATGTTCTAAAAACATGTTATGATAACTCTAGAAGGCAATGTAAAATCTTTTATTCATACTGTATTGACATGAAAAATGACAAGGATAGATGGGTGTGCACCCAAACCGTGTTTATTAAGTAAAAGAAAGGTGGTCAAGAACAGTGAGAGGAGGAAAAGCATATCTATTTTAACAGAGCATTGTCATCCCAATCCTTGCTGTCCCAAAGTTTTTATTAGCCTCTAGTTAATAAAATAAACATTTACTGAGTCTTTCCTGCATATACATAACTATACGAAAGCACTCAAGGAAGAAAACAGGAGAAATGATTCCAAATTTAAACATAAGAAACACTGTACATAACAGTTTTAAAAGATTTTACTTATTTGAGGGAGAGAGAGAGAGCACACGCAGCAGAGAGACGCAGAGGGAGAAGCAGGGCCCTGGATGCAGGCCTCCATCCCAGAACCCTGGGATCATGACCTGAGCAGAATGGAAGATGCTTAACTGACAGAGCCACTCAGGTGCCCCACCCCATGTACTAAGTTTTTAAACTGGCTTTTTCACTTATCAACATATGAACATCCTTCCAGATAAATGTATATATATATATATATATATATATATATATATATATATATATATGACTTCACCATAATTTTAATGACCATAAATTCATGATCTCTATCAAATGGAGTCTTAAAATTGCCCACAGTCTTTCTGTTTCCTTAAATTCTTTAGGATTTCCACCTCTGGAGCCCAAACTTCTTTGTGAAATGACCCACTCAGGAAAGATCTGTACTCTTAATAAGAATCGGTGGTGTTTTCTTTCTTTTCATCTGGTCTAAATCTTTCACCATTACTATGGAAGACAGGACTTAAGCCTTTAATAGTCTCAATCTCTTTTTGAAATAGAGCATAAATGAGTTCAGTGGGCAAACAGATTGGTTCAAATTAGCAGTAGGATAGGCCAAGATATCGTTATACTCCCTATTTGCATGATTAATGCTTTTTGTCAATCAAGAACCACTGAAACTATCTTACATTCTTTTTTGACTCAGGTTACAATGAGTGTATCTAGAGTTGATACATTTCGGGGACAACTTGCAATAAGTCTCTGATTTCTCCTCACCATTTCCTTTTAAACCTAGGTCTTAAATAAGTTAAATAAAACATAAATTCAGATCCATTATCTTTTGTTCATTTAGGATGAAAGCTTGGCAATATGTATTCTTTACTCTATTACCACTCAAATAGGAATCCACATAGATCTATTACTACATATTATCAGATATTATAAACAGTAAGATTTCATGTTAATAAGTTTCCAAATGATAATGCCACTAACACATGCATTTGGGCACACTAGCAGGAGAGACTCTGTGAACTCAATCCCCAGTAAGACAGCTCCTTCTCATATTGGGCTGCAATGAGTGTCCATCCCATTGAATACAGTTCCCATTTACATAACTGACTGCAAATTCTATATCCTCTGATTTGGCATATGGAAGAAAGCAAATCATACTAGCTGGGGGGTTCCTGAGGGGCAAAGTTCAGTTAAACGACCCACTCTTGGGCTTCAGCTCAGATCGTGATCTTAGAATCCTGAGATCAAGTCCTGTGTCTGGATCTGTGCTCAGTGGGGAGTCTGCTTGAGATTCTCTTTCTCTCCCTCTGCCCCTCCCACCATTCTCTCTCTCTCTCTGAAATAAATAATCTTAAAAAAAATACTAGCCAGCAAATAATACCTGAATTGAATTTCATTCTCATTTATTGCTACTCCTGACAGTTACTAGTAACAGAGAATGGGATTATTTTCTGATTATCTGGAACAGTGAAGAGACATGGTCTGTGAAGTGCAAGGATAAATAAGCAAGCATTTTTGTTGATAAGCCATAGATGAAAAGTGGAACCTTTGATCAGTCATCACAATACCTTCAAAATGGTCTACAATCATATTTGAAAACATTTGGATGTTTGATTTTCTTATTCAAATGGAAGTTTTGGCATGTAAACACACACTGTGCACATATGTGGATTTTTCTGCATGTTACTCTGTGTGTGTGTGTGTGTGTGTGTGTGGCAACAAGGATGTGAGGGAGGCGGAGATACGGGTTATACCTATGGAACTATGAGGGTCAAAGGTGACAGATGGATTTAGTGCTATTTGTTAGGATAGATCTGGGAGCCACAGTTCCTTTCATTAGACTAGATTAGCTGAATCTTCTGGATACATCTCCTCTTGCCGTTATAGATGTGTGAAATCGGATAGAAAAAGCAAGCGTCTTGTTTTTGTTGTGCTTTGATGTCTAGGATTTGGGTGTGAAGAGTTTCCTAAGGCTGGAGTGAATCCACGGAGGAATCAGGGAAGAATTCCATTGAGGACAGAACATTTCTGAGATCTGAGGAGGTAGCAGCACTGAAAGGTGAGCTGTATTTGGAGATGAACAATACACACACATATACTTTTCTTTTACTTAATATACATATTTACATACATTTCCTCGGCAATTCCCTTTCTCTCTGACCTCAACGTCTAACTCAAGAAGACTCTTCTGTGGTAGTGGTGCCAGTGGATTAATTACATGAGTTTGTGTGTGAGGAAAAGCCAGCTCTGAGGGTAGAAAGGGGCTATTATAGGTTTCTCAGATGGAAAAGATTAAGATAAAGATAATTGTAGGGGCTGCTCTTGGCCCATTTTATTCTCTTAATTTTTTCCCCCTGTGTGGAGCACAGCGTCTACAGGCTCTACCTTCCAGGAGGATTCCAATGCTCTCTCTATGTCAAGGCTTTCGGCTGGCTGGTGCCTAACAGGGAGATTGGGGAATCAGCTGTAGTTCCAGTTATGGAAATTAGATGAAGGATTTTAATATAAATAGAACTTAAATTTGGTTTGCCTTAAAGAATTAAGAATTTAAATGGCTAGACAGTCAAACTGAGTTCTCGGTCAGGACAAGGTTTGGGCAGGGGTGATCACCAGCTGAGGACCCGTGTTAAATGTCCACACCCTCAGTCCGGCACCAGTCCCACTGGGTTACTGCGAAGCGCACCCCAAGTGGCCTGGTATCAGAGGCTCGTTACCCTTCCTGAGCTCACTTCCTCCTCTATGACAATGAAACTATGCTGTGCTCCTATTCTTTGGGGATTCTGTTTTCTCCTATGGACTCCATCTGGACAGTCGGATCAGTTTGATCTAATCTTGATTGTTTAACTTAGGTAAAGAACACACCAAAATAATAAACCCAGAGAGTTTGGCAACTTAGAGTTGCAGACCCCTGAGCTAACCTAAGAGGCCTCTAATGCTGTGAGTGACAGGTGTTTGGGACCAAGAGACCTCCTTATTTCTCTCATGTCACACTTGGTCACCACACGTACTTGTTTATCACTATCAGACAGGATGGATGCCCATATCCTAACATACCTTGATCAAAAGAGCTTTAAATCCACAAGAAATGTACAGGGATCTCTGACTTCCTGGCAAAGCCTCTGTTTCTAATTCCTACTATCACTTAAGAGTGTTCTCAGAACCTACCAGTTACTGAAGCCCAATTATTCAGATCCATAAATACATACTCTGTACCTATCAATCAATCAATATAAAATTAAAATAACCAGAAATTCCTGATATCGATGTAACGTTTCAATAGCTTAGGTATTGCTTGAAATTCCTTTCCTTAAAGTTGTACTTCGCTTTCATTAATAATATTACAAACATACAGAGATATCATCTAAGTTTTATATATATCCTAGAGAAAATAAAGATCAAGAAAGTTGTTGACTGAAATTTTATTTATGAAATAACAGATTAATCTCTCACTTCATTCTAGATATATATATTCCATAGTCAAAAATTTATTAGGAAAAGATATCAATCCAAAGAAAAGAATTTCACAATTTATCACCAATATATCATCTATACACTTCTCTGGTGTAAAATTAATAATCCACAAATAGGGTTACCACTAGTCACTTCATGTACAAAGTTATATCAAACTGAACTACTCATTATGCAGAGATCTTACTTAATATACATTAATGCCAGTCAGAAAATCTATTAGTTTATAACAAAAATAAATATTCTTTATGAAAAACCTGAACAGAACAAATTCTGGAAAATATGCTTCAGCATTTCTAATTAATACAATTCAGTGAGACTCAGCATATGACAATCTGTCCAACTACCAAACTCTGAGTTTAAGAAATATACGTATTTCTAATTCTCAGGCAATCATATACAACACAAAAAGTGAAAACAAGACATTGAAATGTCAAATTGCTTTCTGACCCTGTTTCCCTTGTGTTTTACTGTGTAGACAGTAATGAAGTTTCACTTTTGTTTCTCTGAAACCTATTACTGCTTTTAGATTCACTTTCCTGTTCTCAGGTACTACATCACTTTTCTTGAAATGGATTCAGGGAACCAGAGGTAATACATAAGAAAAATGTTAAAATAATGATTTTAGCAAATTTTTTCAAGGTCATTTATGCAAAGTTCTCCCATGATTTATAAAGGCATAAAGATCATAACGCATAATTGGAGCTGTTAATAGAGTATTTCATAAATTATCATAATGTAGCTGAAGGAGATAGGTAAGTGGCGGACATCCCGACAATAAGGCAGAGAGGGAAATGAGCAGGTTGGGAGAAGACGGGATCAATTTGACTTTCTGGCTAATCATCAGGATCAACTGGGGAGCTTTCAGAAATAGGGTTTTCTGGAACCCAATGCCAACTGGGATGAGGGGGCTGAGGCCTGAGAAAAGCAACTCCCCAGGTCATTTTCATGCAAAGCCAGATTTGAATGTGGCTGGCTGAACCAGAATGTGCAGGGACTGTAAAACATACCCTCGATTCCAAAGACTTACTACAAAAAGGAATGTAAACTGTCTCAATATTTTTCCTATCTATTATGTGTTGAGATGATAATAGTTGACATACTGGGTTACATAAACAACATTAAAATGAATTTCGCTCATTTCTTTTTACTCTTTTAAAGGTGGCTACTAGAAAATATTAAATGACCACCATGGCTTACATTGTATTTCTATTGGGAAGCACTGTCCTGGAGTAGCTGCTCTCAGTTTGATTCCTAGAGGAGATCAGCGTCACCTAGGAACTTGTTAGAAACGCCAGTTGTCCACCTCTCGCTAGCCGACCGAAGCCAAAGCTCTGGTGGGGAGCTCAGCAGTCAGTGTTTAGGCGGCCCCCCCAGGGCATTCAGAGGCACGTGGCCTAGGCTTTGAGAACCACTACTCTCAAGTCTCCATCCTGGGAATGTTAAGAAAGGGCCTCTTTCTTGATCTCAACCACCACACACAACACACAGACTCTCACAGAAGCCTAGACACGTAAATGGGGGCCCAGTTTCCCACGGATTACATTAAAGATGGATCTGGCCACCAACATATTATTAATAATAATTAACACACTTATGGAGCACTTAACACACTTATGGAGCCAGGCACTATGTTAAGTGCTCAACAAGCATTGTTTTTTTCAGTTAACCCTCCCCCTATAAAGTAGAAATGATGATTATCCCCCATTTTGCACGTGTGAAAGCCAAGACGCAGGAATTCAATAATTGAGCCTGGGTCTCAAGGTAAGTGGCAGGCCCAGGACTCAAACCCGGGCCATGTGACTTTGGAGCCACGGCCATTGTGCGTACAGCCCCTCAAAACCATCACGAACAAGTCATGGGCTGTTGCTGAAGTGCTGCAAGAATTCTGCGGGAGAGTGGAGGCCGTCCGAGCACTGGCTCCCCAAGCAGGGCAGGCATGGGACACGTGCCTTGGGCCTGTCTACGCAGGGCACACAAACTGCAGAGCAAAACCACTCAACTCACACAGGAATGGACAGGAATGGACTTGTTATAAAGAGATGGCTGCTTTCCTGTGGCTTCCTACCTCGCAGGAGCGTGTAGAAGGCTGCATTTAGCTGGCCCTGAGCCAACAAAGTGTTTCCTAGGCTCCTCCATGCTGCCCAGGGGCTGCAGGACATTCCAGGGTCTAAGGCTTAACTGCTTCTTCTTTCTACATTAAAGTAATTAAAGTGTCCACGTATCTGACTCTGGTGCAGCCCAGACAGCGTGTGATCACGAAGGTGGCCCTGGAGACGTTTTCATGGGTGCCTCAGAGAGGAAGACTCAGGACTGAGCTTGTGGGTGGGGAGTCAATTACTCAACATGATCGACGCAAGCAGCAAAAAACCCCAGTCAAAGCAGAGTATCCAACAGTCGCCCAGAGTGCCAGCTCCTAACCTGTCCAAACTTAAAGAGCCATCTGCTTTCTTACTCGGTGTACAGCATGCTGGTACCTCTGGAAGAAGGTGTAACACAACCGATTAATTTATTTCCTTCTCTTCTGCCGTTGATTGGCTCTTAGCAGAGAGCAGTGTTCTGAGGGAATGAGAAACAGGTCAGGCGAGTTTCGACTAGATCTGTCTACATGGGGTGCCTCGTCCTGATGGACATCTGAAGAAAGGTTCTAGATCCGTACCATACAGCATGAGGGCCTCAGGTCTCCAGCTACAGAACAAGAGGCTGGAGTTACAGGGGAAGAAAAATAATTTTACCTGAGTTCCTACCTGACACGCTCTCTTGTTAATCTGTAATAGAAGACAGATGAACAAGAGAAAAACAAACAGAAATTTATTGACATGTGTACCTTGTGTAGTCACGGGAGATACCGAAGGAAAAGTGGGGAAGCACCCGAGGTGGCTTAGGATTCAGAATTAAATACCATCTTACCAGGGAAGGGGAGGGGTGTGTGTGTGCAGGCCTCTCAGGGAAGAGCAAATGATTTTTAGGAAAGACGAGAGGTATGATAGTTTGTGATAAAGTGTGTCTGAATGTGCTGTCAACTTCTAGGCTCCTCTCTCTCCTGTGACAGGACACAACAGTCTTACCTGGTTGACAAAACTGCCCAAGGGGAATTCGGACACAGCCTCTCCCTGAATTTGCTGTTTTCCAAGGGCCTACAGCTCATAGAAATCAATAGGTCAAAGGAGCAGATTCTGGAAGCAAGTCCTGAATTCCTACAGTCATACTCGGGGCCACACATTCTCTACCCTTCAGAGCATGACCGCTGTGGTCCTTCCCAGCTCTCAGTACTACAAGGGGGTACGGGCCCTGGGATGGATGCATTCAACAGCTAAGGCAGCAGAAAGTTAAAAATTTGCCTTAAAAAAAAAAAAAAAAAAAAAGGCATGGTGTCATCTCCAAAGTACTAGGCTGTCTCCCTGTAAAGATCACCTTTAAACTGGTCAGGGACTAACCGTCCAGTCCGCCAAGCACAACCAGGGGTACCTTCATGCCAGCAGAAGGCTTCATCTACATTTATACAATTCAGAATAAATTTAAAAATTTATAAGACCGGGACTTCGTCTAAATTTAACACTATGTGGGGTTTCTGGTGCTTGACCTTCCTGTTGCTTAATCCCCCTCTTCTGTTTTGTGCTCTGGTCCCTTCCCCTCCGTCCTTTGCTGCTCCTTATCTGGTGTCGTAATTACTGAGGTCTCTTATGCTCCGAGTGCTTTAGCTCTTTCTTCTGTGGTTTAATTCCCGCAGTTTAATAAAAATTCTTGTGTAGTGCCTTGTTCCTTGGAGGAAAGCTCCTTTAATTATTAGGAATGAGGACACATAAACAATGAAACAGAGAATGGTGACTGAAATATGAATTTCATATAAGGATACTTTACCTGGACTTTTTTGTTTAATTTGGAGGGGGAATAAAACCTCTCAAGGTTGCATTTCCATTCAAAGAGACTTCAATGTACTAAACTCACCGTTAGAACAACTTCGCTGAGAAGCATTTTAAGGGCAAATGTCAGGAAAAAATTTCACATTTAAGAGCCCAGGCTCTGCCTCTTTTGAAAGGCCGGGTTAGCCTCTGGTTTAGAAATGTCGCTGCCTACAAAGTTCTTTGTGGGGAGAAGAAAGAAAATTGAATGTTTTATTTAAACAGGTCATTAACAGTCAATACTTATTTGAAAAGGCCTGCTTCCAGAGGCAGATAAAAGCTCCCAATCACTTAGAATATCACTCGAGCACATCTAGGGCAAGATGTGCTGATGCAAGTTTCAGGCCTCCACGGGAGAACATCTCCACTCAACAGCCCAGCACTGGCGTGGGAGGCAGAGTCATCCGAATTGGACGCCCTTGTATGTGCTGCACACACAGACACAGAGAGCAAGAGCACAAAGCACACTCTATAGCAGGCCCCGCTTTGCATTTTTCCACTCTGGTACTGGCAAATGCGTGTGAATGAAGATGAACCATTTTTGCATCAAGAGCCAAACCACCTCCCCACGGGCGGCAGCAGAATGCAAATGGAGGCAAAAGAGCAGAGGGCAACTAAAATAAATGCAGCAGATCCCAGGCACTGCGAGCACACGGGGTGGGCGTGTGGCAGGCTTTATTAGCATTCAGCTGTGGCATGGTTTTTCTATTTAATTTGAAATTATTTCATTTCATAGGTCTCTGACGGCTTGCGAATATAAATAAATGCCTTTTTCTAAAAGTGACCTGGTGCTGGGCTCCTGGAAGGCTCTGCTTCTGATCGCGGGCTTTCAAGCATACATGTGTTTCCATAGCGATGTGGGTGACCCTGGGCCTGGCACAAGTACCCACTTGTACCAGCAGTTCAATTATGTTTCAAGATGCAATGATGTCAGCTCAAGTCTTTAAAACATGCCCATCCTCAGAGAGGCCTTGGGAAAGGTGAAGTGACTGGTTCAGAAGGAGAAATTTCACTCTGTCCAAGCATGCCATCAAAGGCTCTCTTCCCACAGATTACACTGGCTTCCCCTCATCCCTCTGCTGCCCCTCGAGCAAATCTCTGATCCCGGAGGGGTGTGGACAAAAATACCAAGCACAGTTCTCCTTCACACAGCTGAGCACCAAATGCACAGATGACTCCCAGCCTCAATGCTGAGAAAACACACGCTTTCCCTTTACTTCCTTGTGCCCAGCTCTTCAACTAGCTATGGGCGGTTCCTACAGAGAGGGCAATGCTTGTTCTTACTACGTGACAGACATTCACTAAACACCTACGACGTGCCAGGCTCTACTGGGAATGCTGGCAGCGGTTACAAATAGCACTTACTGAACTCTTACTGTATATCAGGCGCTGCATAAGCACTCTGCATGTATTAACTCATTTAATTCTCATCATAACTCCATATGGAGTGTGCTATCCTCAATTCATAGAAAAAGGAATGGAAGCGTAGAGAACAAGCTACTTATTCAAGTCCCACTGCTAATGAGTGCCTGAGTTGAGCACTCGACTTGGACCTCCCGACTCCTTCCATCACTGGATAGAGACAGACATGTACACAAAAACATAGACAAGAGCCAGACGAGGAGGTGGAGAAGGAAATCAGAGTGTGGACTCAGGAAATCAGAGTTGGCAGTGAGCTGGCTCAAGGTTCTGGGCAGAGCAGCACTAAGGGCTGCTTGCAAGTCTCGTCGCAGAGACCAGGCATAGCAGAGGGCTGGAGGCAGGCTTGCCGTCAGTGGGGGCTGTAGGCTTTTTAAAAATTTTTATAGCAACTTTATAAAGAAAACACTGATATGCATCTCCAAAGAAAACATGCACTGCAGTTCTGCAACATAACTCTGGACTGGCAAAGAGAAATCCTAACTAAACTTGGCAAAGAGGAGCCACACGTTCAAAGCCAGCTCTGGGGAAGCTGGCTCATTTGTCCTGGAATACACCTGGCAAAGGAACCATCATCTTTTCAGAGCATAGTCTGGTTTCAAAAACTTCTGTTCCAAGAAGCGCGCAATATTCCTAATCCATTAAGTCAGAAGTCTTTGAGTAAACACGTAATGATTTTCTCAAAGTAGCAGAGGAAGGTTTTTCCCACTTCCTTGAAATGGCACTGGCCCTGACTGGGTAAAGACGGTCTAGGATGACTGTCTCACATGCCCTGGCTTTGGGTTGGGAGGGAATATGAGGAAGCTGAGGCGGCACCTCAACATCCAGCAGGAGAGAACCAGCCAGCAGCCTAGCCACTCCAACGCACCGACACCTGCCCACCCGCCTCACTCCACTCCAGCCCCCGCGGCCCCAGTGACTGCTCCTCCTGAGGCTTTCCAACAAAGTCAACCTCAACTCACTTTTTCAGGCCTCCCGGTGTGTTCCAAATCAGGGATCCCAGGCCAAGGCCCGAGCTTCTGGCTTTCTCAACAGGCAGATCAACCCTGTTCCCCAACTGGCCACCTTTATCAACAAGCTGTTACTGTGACCAGTCATCTCAATCATGATGCAGGTGGAGTCAGCAACCAGGGTAGGTGGCAGGATCCTGGGTGTGGCCCGGAGTAGGTTCAGGCCCGGAGTGGCCTCAGCCGGCTGCGGCTCAGAGGGACTCACCTTCCGAGGACCGACCGGCTGTTAACTGGCCTGAGCTTCCGCCGTCAGGCCTGTCAGTGAACGCCGAGTTCTCCGTTCTTCTCTCAGAGAAGGCCGAGCCAGAAGACGGGCCCTGCGAACCCTCCGCTGCCTCGGAGGCCGAGAGACAGTACGGCTGGGACTCTAGCGATCGCTCCAAAGGTCAGGTCTGGGTCTGGTCATCGGCTAAAGGCTTCTAATCTTCCTGCACCACTAGTGCAGGCGCATCAATCAATTAGCAAACATTCCTGGCTCTGCACCCTGAGGCTTGCTGTCTCCCCTCCCCCTTCTAAAACCTGTCCCCAGGTTCTAGGCCTAACTGGAAGCATCTGTTGGCTAATTCTGCACTAAATGAATACTGTACTACTATATCCATGGGTATATCCATTTCATGAGGGCTCATGCTCTCAGCCAGAGGAATGAAATGCTCATGGAGAACGTTCAGTCTCTCCCAGTGAAAAGCTGATGTGAGGCGTATGGGGGTGGGGATAACCAGGGCCGGGGCCCGGCAAATGGAGAGGGCCTTCTTACCTGTGAACACCTGTTCTCCCTATAGGCAAGTTAGTCTTGTATGTGTTACCTCTGTTTGCTGGTTTGATTTTCAAAAAAAACTAGTATGTGAGTTCAACATGTCCACAGAAAGGAGCTATTTCTTTTTAGGGTCAGGCCTGTCGGGATCCCCACCACCAGAGCCCATGTTAAACCGCCCACAGGCAAAGTCCTCTGAGGAGCCCACGCAGCTGGCCCCGTACTAGACTGGTAGAGGCAGGTGCACAAGTGAAGGTGCTTCTGTCAACATCCGGAGCACCTTTGGCCCTTAAATAATTGCAGAGAGGAACCGGCCTATTTTTTTGCTATTCAGATTCTTCCTTACTTATCTTCTTATGATAGGAAATAAAAAATTACAATTTACCAAGTTGGAATCCCAATCCTGCCTCTGAGTAGTTCTGGGATTTGGGTGACTACCCCCATCTCTCTATGGCTTCGCTTCCTCATCAGTAAAATGAGGGTGATAATAATAAGGACCTCATTGGGTGGTAATGAGGATGGCATGAGTTCTGACTTGTAAAAGTGATTAAAACAGTGCCTGGCACACAGTAGGAGTTATAAAATAAATATAAATAGAGAAATCATCTCACTAGATCCCTCTATAGCCTGTGTGGTTGCTTTTCCATAATCCTCATTTTATGTGAGAAACTAAGCCTGAGAGGTCATGGCCATACATCTAGCCAGTGATGGGGCTGACCCCTGAAATGCAACCTTCTGACCACAAATTGCCCTTACAGGGCTACGCCCTCCCCTCCCCTGAATACTGCCACCCTAGGGCAACTCCAGAGAGGCGTGGGTGGCAAACGGAGGCCTGGTTGCAGCATTGCCAAGAAAGATGTAAACTCTCACTGCTCCGACTGTGCCCAAAGGGTCATTTGTTTTTCGTGTTCTTTTTCATGAATACCTCCTCCCTGCAGAACAGCTTGGAAACCCATGCCAAGTCAGTTTCTGGCCATGTGGCTAACCAGATGTGATAGGTGCTCTGGTGACCAAATTCATAGCTAAGGTACCTGTCTTCAGAGGACAATAAGCAGTAAAAATATAGAAAGAGCAAAGTTCAAATGAAGTCTTAGAGCTAATTAGAGAACAGCTTAAAAATTACTAAATCTCCTTTCATACCTTCTGATTTCAAGTAACCATATTAAGATGGATAAAAGAGAGAATTAATATGATTTTAATGCTCTTGAGTTTATTCTAATGCAATCACTGATAATAAAAAACTCATTCTGACCAGTTTATGATATGCTAAAAATTCTACAAGTCATATTTACTATTTTAGTAAATTTTCTTTCAGTTTCTAACTATAATAAAAAATAAAAACTTGCCACCTGAAATATGCTATGATGAGAAAATAAAGACCTTTAAAGCACTTCAAACATATAAGATATTAATAGATTCAATGAATTACAAAAAGAAGTCCTTCCCTTTAAAAAGCCTATCTCTGATAAATTCCACTTCTTCCTCTTTTCCAAAGTAGTAGTGTAGAAGAGTGCCTTAGACAATTAAATGTTCAGTAAAGACATGGAAATCAAGGAATGTCCTCTTATTTTATTTTTCCTTTCTTGATTGCAAGAAATTCCCCGGTTCTCAACATCGAAGACTGGGTTATCACTTTATACACCACCATGAAAACCAGCATTGTCCAATGCTCTTCTAGCCACGTCACTTTACATACCCTCCAATCTACTCCCTATCCTCCTCCCCAGCCCGTATGTCTAATCTGTAATATTATGGTCATTCTCAGGGTCAAGGTCCAACCATGAGCACTGAAGTCCTCCACATCTTCCCATATCAAACCCCAGGTGTCCCATCTCTTTAACCAGGTAACTTCCTCAATGTCTTCTACTTATTTTATTTCTTCTGCACATATAGTCTTGTAGTTGGGGTAACCAGGTCACTAGACTAGCCCTCTAGTTAGTTCCCCTCCATCAAAACCTATACTCTGCCCAAAAGAGAAAGGCTGAAGCTGTACCCTTACTATGGAATATGAGAAAACAAAAATTAATTGGTTTTCAGTCCAAAGGTAACTACATTTAACCACTAACCTTACCATTTATATATGCCTGTTAACTCTACCCACAGATACAGATTTTCATTGCTGCATACACCCATATGTATGCTGTGGGTTCTTTGTAAGCTTTTCCACGGCAAGCCTGCTTACTCCTTGAGTTTACAGCATGAAAGGCGTGGGAGCACACACCTCACCCTCTTTCCTTTGCACTGAACTCCAGCCTGCCCTGTGGCTCAACTCACACTGGGGGAAGTCCAGAAAATACCCAATGCTTACGATGGTCTGTTAGGCCTCAGCGATATGTAGTTTAATCTCTTCCAAATCATTTTTCTAAAGATTGAATCAAAACTGGTTTTTGTACAGTAGTTCAAATATTGTACAGGCCTTTCAAATAAATATAATACCATATATTATTTCCCTTTGGAAGACTTTCTGTTAGTCATCCAATCTACCTTAAAGCAATTTTCAGGTGTAAATGTATTAGGTTTTGATCACTTGTTTGATGAAAAAAGATCCATCTCTCACAGCCTCGATTCCGCTTATACCCATTCTTGGCAGACTGGCAGAAACAAGCAAGTAGGGTTGTTAATTTTTTTTTTTTTTTTTTTTTTTTACTAAGGCTAAAACTTTCATTATCCAGCCAGAGAACATGTCCTGTGAGTGTGCCCCCAATGGGCTGGACACTGCATGTGGAGGGATGTCCACACGTGTGTGTCCCCATGGGAAATGATAATCATTCTTGAGGGATGTCTATTGTGGGGCATTAGTTGGGGGTGTGTCAGAACCAAGAGAAATAAGAATGCCAGTAGCAGCATCTTAAACCATTCTGAAATGTCTATAATCATGTTTATAATGGGGCTTCCAGAGGGGCAAGGAGGCTTTAGTATAGGTGGCTTTATTAGGGCTTCTGAGGGGCGGGGCTCTTTTACACTATTTTAAGGAAGTACTGACAATGATGGGCATGGCATTTCAGGTAAGAGGAAAAGCAAAACTGAAACCTCTCTGGCAGAAACAAGTAAGTCACATGTAAGGCCAGAAGGAAAGCCTGCCTCCATAGTGCACAGAAGTCAATAAATATAAATAAATAAATATTTATTGGGGGTCCACTATGCACCTCAGATAGATGCAATGTTTTAAGATTAGCTTTGAACAGAGATAAGATTAGCAGGCAGTAAGCAATCAGATGACATCAGAAATTGGTTTGTGAAAGGTGTTATATGGTGAGGTTTCAATTACACACTTGTCTTGTTCATACTGAAGCAAAGAGATAACATCCTTGTTTTGTTTTCCTTTTAGCAAACGAGAGAGTTCCTTTCCATCTCCACTGCACGCCAATTCTCTGAGCCACTCCCCTGTCATTTTTGGTTATGACTAATGAAACTAAACTCAATTTTCTCTATTTTTTTTGATATGAATTGAAACTTGACTTTTTTTTAACCATTTCAACTTGGTGCAACTTGATTCTTTTTCCTTTATTTTTGCAAAAATATACTTTAATCTGACTAATATTAAATATGTGCTCTAAAACAAATAAAAGCTATGCAGCTGAGTTTCATTTCACTCTAGGAAAGCAACTCATAAATTAAATATTTCATTTGGTTTTATTTTTTACCTGGCTTTGCACCCCAGGAATAATCAACAGTTAATATTATGTAACTTACCAAACTCAGTCTTGAAAAAGAGATAACCAGACACTGAAAAGACACTCTTGTTTGTTTTACTAAGTGGTTCTTCTAAAAATCTGAGTAAGTATTAAAGAGGGAAAATGCCTTTGAAAATTAATCTACTTTTTAAAAAAAAGTCTATTTCTGAATGGCTGCCAGCCAGACTTCAGTTGGTTTCATTTTTCATTTCAAGCTTTCTAACAAAATATGACTGGACAGAATGAGACCACTCCAGACAACCTCATGGAAAACACAAAGGAAGGACTGAGGAAAGACTATAAAGACAACCCAATGCTCAGAGTTTTGGTTTAATTTTTTAAAGATCCTGAAGCTATGCTGTATGATGGGAAAAAATACATTTATCTGTGACAAAGCATTCTCCTTCTTCAAACCTCTGACTAATCAGAAGACTTCTCGTGTCTGATAACACTGACATGCCTTTAGCAAGAAGGGTCATATGCTGAGCTGGCTCACTGACTCATTCATTCATTCATTCATTCATTCATTCATTCACTTAACAAACATTTAGTGAGCATCTCCTTTGGCCAGGCATTACCCTAGATGCTGGGGAATGCAATAGCAAACAAAACAAAAATTCCTCAAGCACCATGTTGGGTTTTATCCCTTTATGTCTATTTCACCGAGTCCTCCCAGTGCTCCCACAGGTATTACTATCTTCATTTCATAGATGAGAGAAGTGGACATAGAGAAGTTAAGGCCGAGGTCCCAGAGCCAGTCAATAGCAAGGCAGGGACTCACATCTCTGAAACTGATTCCCAAGCTTGTCCTTATTCTACTAGACAGCTGCCATTATTTTGGTTTGATGCAAATATAGGAAATTGTTTAAAAACTACTTAATGGGTTCGATCCAGTTAGGAAATCTTAGTATTTGCAACAATTATAATCAGAACTGTAAAGCCGGATTGGCAGAAAAGCCAAATGGGATAGAAAAGTTATTAACGGGAAGAACAATGTTTTCTCAGTGTTTTAAATTTTGTTCTCCACTTCCCAGTGAGGACAAATCACGGTGGAATACACTTTGCCAAAACCATGTCTCATCTTTCTGCTCACCCTTTCTTTTACTTGCATTATCTCCCTGAGTTCCCTTTCCCTTCTTCCCATTACGTCTTATATCTTTATTATTATTTTAAAAACATTTTTAATTTTCTTTTTTTTCCTTAAGATTTTATTTATCCAGAGAGAGAGAGAGAGAGAGAGAGAGAGAGAGAGAGAGAGAAGCAGAGACACAGGCAGAGAGAGAAGCAGGCTCCATGCAGGGAGCCTGACGTGGGACTCGATCCAGGGTCTCCAGGATCACGCACTGGGCTGCAAGGCGGCACTAAACCGCTGCGCCACTGGGGCTGCCCATTTTTAATTTTCAATTGAAGTATAGTTGACACGTCATATTAACATCTGGTGTCTTTAAATGGAAGATGCTGTCATTAAGAGTAACATGTCTCCTGGCACAGGATTTGTTCAAGCATAGACTGGAAGACCACTTAGTGGGATGCTTTTTTTTTTTTTCCTAAGATTTCCTTTATTAGGAAATTGGGTAGAATTAAGATACTATGCATTCGAGAAATAAGAGTTAAGACTTTCACCTTTTTAAATGAGATATTTTTCTATCTTGCATATAAACCTCAGTTAAGAGCAAGGTGAAGCCACAGTAGTACAGAAGTCAGAGCACAGAATGGACTTTGGCCTCCTGGCCTCTAAGTGGAGTGGGAAAGTCCAAAGGAAGGATGACTTCCAGACACCATCACAAGTCATGCAGCAAAGCTGTGAACCCTAGCTGCTATGCCATTTTGAATTTTATTCACCTCTCTTGAGGAGACACCCTGTTCAAAAATGCAAACAAAAAAGAGAGAGAGAGAGAGAGAGAGAAGTTTCAGGTCTGAAATATTCAAATTTGCACCGGATACTTCCTGTTAAACAATTCACTTATAATTCAGGAAAATGGGGGACCTCAGAGTCCCTCTGAAACTTCAAAGTTCCAAAAGGGGAGACGAGGTAGTTTTATAATCTTTCTTCAGCGTCTTCCTCTAAGTTTTCCATGAAGTATCTAGACTGGTCTCATTCTGCCTTAGTCGTGTATTGTCTAAAAGCTTGACATGAATACTGAAACCAAGTTATTAGGTCTAGCTGATACTTTCGAGGCATACTCCTAGAAGTGAAATACTTCTTTGGGTTCCTTGTGCCCAGGATCTGAGATGGTCACGGAAAAAAGCCTGCTTGCAGGCAAGACTGGAAATGCTTCCAAATCTATGGCTTTGTTGGAAAATAATTGTGGCTTACTAGTGAGATAAAATCAAGAGAAAACTATCACCAGAAAGGCATGGATAACTCCTGTGTAACTTAGACTTTTTGTTTGATTTGGATCATAACTCAATCTGACTTCCCTGGAGTCTCAACTTCCCCATAGTTCTGTAAGCTGGAACAGTTTCAACACTCAACATCCATCCCTCACTCCTTATTTCATAGAGAGAGGTCGAGTAATTGTTCATTCTTCTGGAATCTGAACTTAGAAGGGACTCAGAGGTCTCCCATCTTCCTGACCTACAAGTCAATTCTTTTCCAACACCCTCATTAAGTGGCCATCCGGTGTCTGCTCAAACAAATTCCATCATGGGGACTCCATGCCTTTTAATGTAGCTGCTTCTGCATGAGACTAGTTGTGTACAAATTCTTAGGTAAAATTGAATCAACTGCCTTCCTATAATTTCCCATGCAATGCTCCTAGCTATGCTTTCAGATAGTCCGTAAATCTGACCACTTTTCTCCATGTGTCACATTTGTCCTATGTATGCTTTCTCTATTTTAGTACAGGATCATTCAGGCTAGATTTGGTAAGGACTTCATAAATCTCTAAATTATTTTATAGACAAAACATTTTGTATTGTCAGATCTTTAGAACTTTATTTTTGAGAGAGCATTCATTCCTCACATGACATAGTTTTGTGTATTCTCATTCTGGTATATATGATATCTATACCATATATTATGTTGTATCGTGTTATGTGCCAATATATATACACACACACATATATATATTCATTTAATGGTTTTATTCTTCTTTTAATGCAACCCAAGATTGCATTTCATTGACAACTACACCACACTATACTTTGGTTATAATAAGCCTCTACTAATGAAACCCAAGACTTCCTCATTTGATTCATTAGTAAGTCCCATTTCCCCAATCTTTACTTTCACAGTTGATTTTTGGGGGAACTTAAGTGCATGAGGATATATTTACTTTAAATTAATTTTGTCTTGTTAATTTAACCAATTTTTCCAGTCTATTGGAATTCTTTTGGATACCAAATCTACAGCTTTTCACTTCAGCTGTACATTTCACTTTGGTCATTCACAAGCCTGAAGGATATCATTTATGTAACTTACGCCATTAAATAAACAGTCTGGGCTTGAATCACAGCTCTGATACCTAAGAAATGTGTGACCTTGAGGAAGTTACTTAAACTCTCTGTGCTGCAGCTTACTCATTTATAAAGTGGAAATAAAAGTATTGACTACATAGGATTGTTGTAAGGATTAAATAAACTAATAATGCAGAGTAATAGAACAGTGTTTGACACATTAAGAATCCAACAGGCATCTGTCATTCCTATTATTTTCATCCAACTCATCATTGTTAAAGTCATTGCTAAAGAAAAACCTAGAATAAAACAGAAGTAAATGTCTATACATCACTTTCTGTGATCACATGGACCCATTCTTTAGCACTCTCTGGGCTTGGTTATGCAAACCTACTTGTGAATCCACTTAACTATTGTTATTCCCTTCATATTTCTCTATTAAATCGACAATAAAATCTTGAGATACTGTGAAAACTGGCTGGATGATATTCCTACACACCTTTAACTATCACATTTTCTTCATCTTGCATTCTAATTTCTCTACGGAACAGGAATATCACTTAGTCCCTCTTGATTTCTTATTGGTGCCTAATGATTATCGCTTTCTTTTCTGAGTGTTCCCAAAAATTTCAGAATAAATTATAAAATTCTGCTGAGATTCTGTGTTTGCTAACATTCCCTCAAGATGGCTGGTTGGAGCGGGGGAATCACAGGTGTGAGCATTCTCAGGCCTGTGGCTACAATCTGGGCCAGGAGACCCCAATCTACAAGGAAGGGCTAAGGATCTGGTATTATGCTGCCATCAGCCTCAATTCCCTCTTTTTTTTTTTTTTTTTTTAAGATTTTATTTATTTATTCATGAGAGACACAGAGAGAAAGAGAGGCAGAGACACAGGCAGAGGGAGAAGCAGGCTCCATGCAGGAAGCCCGATGTGGGACTCAATCCCGGATCTCCAGGGTCACACCCTGGGCTGAAGGCGGCTCTAAACCGCTGAGCCACCTGGGCTGCTCCCTCAATTCCCTCTTACCCTCATTCTATTCTAACCTTATCAGATGGGAGATCCTGATCCTTGATTAAAAGCCAAGAATAAGAAGAGCTGAACAGTCCTTTGTTTTTCTCATCAGAGGTCCTGTCCTTTTCTTGTTCTTTTTTCTACAGAAGTAAAACAAAATTCTACAGTAAGAAGTACAACTAAAAATAATACTCCACTCTTGACAGAAATTGTAACTATGTCATTATCAAAAATGGGAACAACACAGTTGACATCATAAGCATTCCAATTTTCTACATCTGGTTTATTCTGTGACCTTCATTTTCTGTAGAACGCTTCCTTGCCAGCTTTTTAAGTCCCTTTTGTTGTTTTTAGAATTTTTTTTACATACTTCAGCTCACTCTGAACTCTAGGCTTCCTGACACCATTCTATTGGGATTATCTCTCTCTTTGGTATCTGTTCTTGGTTATTTGCCTATCCTTGCATTTTTCTTTAAATGGTCTTTTATATTTTGAGTTAACCTGAGTATGCCCTTTGCAGCCATAGCCATCTTTTTTCCTCACCCTTTTAGAACTTTCAAACCTCTAGTTCTAATCATTCAAAAAAATGTGGACTCTTCAACTTAACAAATGTGTGTGTGTGTGTGTGTGTGCATTATCTTTGATAATTTGGAAAAACTTTCATGATTATATTATCAGAATTTCATTATTGTTTATTGCTTAATTCATTATATACACAATGAAGTGTGCCTGTGTGTGTGTGTGTATGAGTGTATACATGTGCTTTATTGAGTATCAGCTATGTGCCTGTCCCATTTACTAGGATACAAAGATAAACATGACAGATACAGGGCTGCCCTGTTGAAGCTTAAAGTTTCACAACAAATAGATAAGTGAGTACAAAGGCAATAGTGACCTGGTATGATACTGAATTTGAGAAGGGAGGTTTGAGAAGCTTCGAGAGCACATTCAAAGAGCCCTAATCACAGTTTTAAGAGTTGAGGTTCTCATCTCTTTAGTCTAGAGTCTCAACCTGTAGAATCATATCTATTTCTTCTCTGAAATTTGAAATTTCTCTCCCAATATCTGTGATATATATCTGGCTTTATCCATCACCTGCTCGCTGATTATCACAAAGCTAAAATGACACGGTCACCATCTTCCAAGAGTCTGGCACATAGTAGACGCTCAACTTTCATTGAATAAGTGAATAAAGTTTCCTTCTCCTTCTATTCCACCAACCAATCTCTTGGTTAAAATTAGATCCAAAATAGCAGTTCTCTTCATTTCCTTCATCTTCTTAGGGATGAAAATGAGGTAAATTGGTATCTGAAACCCTGTATTTCTTTGAACATAAATAAGACTTCTAGCAGATGCCCAAATAATTTAAGTTTCTCGTCACTCCCATTTACTATTTTTTGTGTCACTTTTGTATGCTATATCAGAAGTAAATTATACCAATGCTTGATATGGCTGGGTGGTCTCAGCTCATTTATTCGCTCAAAACTATTTACTGAGCGCTTACTGAGCACAAGAAACTCTCCTGGACACTGTATTTTTCCCTTCCTCCTTTTACAAGTGCGTGTCCTCTCTTGGGTTTACAGATACCCACACTTCTGCCTGCCCTGGAACATCTGGATTCCTGCTGCACGGGAACAACTCATTTTCCTTGTTTCTTCTCTGCCAAAAATCCTGCCATTTAACCAACCTTTTTTTAAACTGCAGATTAATTAAAGGAAGGTTTCTCAATCTTTTGATAAAGAAAACATTCTTATTTTCCTATAATGCTACTGAAATATCAAATTAAGTAATTTCTAAAAATCAGACCTATGAGACAAAGCACTACACTGTTTATGAACTGCATCATTTATCACCTGCCATTAAGAATCATTGATTTTGGGGCATGCCTGGGTGCCTCAGTTGGTTGGACGTGAGACTCTTGGGTTTGGCTCGGGTCATGATCTCGGGATTGTGAGACTGAGCCCCACATAGGGCTCCATGTTCAGCAGGGAGTCTGCTTGGGATTCTCTCTCTCCTTCTCCTTCTGCCCCTCCCCCTGCTTGTGCTCCTTCTCTCTCTCAAAATAAATAAATAAAACCTTAAAAAAATAATTGATCTTAATGATGGAAACTATTAACATGCTAAAGAATATAGCCAAATTAATAGTATTATTTAGTGGATCATCAACGTGTCCAGTAACTTTTAGGGTTTGAACTTTCATTTACACATCCATATACCCTATATGCAGCCTAAAAAACTGGAATTCACTTCAACACTCAGATGTTGCAAAGTAATTTAAGTCATCTGTAATCAAATGCAAAAACTGTCTCCCAAATAAACCACAATTTATTTTCCATATAAAATAAAGATATATTCTTATTTTCTTGAAAAGTATAGATTTTCATCAAGGTTTCTATACCAAGTATTTGAGTCATCAAATAATTTTCATTGGCTGTGATTTGAGCTCTGAGTAACTCATTGTTAAAGAAACAACAAATCCATTTGTCTTTGGTGTTTTCCCGGTGTGCTGCTAACAAACTGTTCTGTCTACAAGAGGTCATGGCCACCTGACCTGGAAGTGAGCTTTGCTGAGTCAGGAGGTCAGAGATCACCATGGATTGCTAAATAAGCAACAATGCATAAAAATAATGGAGATACAGGGAAAAGATCCTGATGCTAATTAACCTATAAGCTAGGCCAAATACAGTTTTGTCCAAAGATAAAAGGAATTCTGCATTGGGCAAGAAAAACTTTCAATTAAAAGCAGAAAATAAAAATCGCATGTAGTGGGTTTAGGTAGAGTACTGATGTTTTATCTCATTAGATGTAACATTTTAATAATATTGATCAAGACTTTGCAATAAGGTTAAGAAGTAACTTTCGAAAAATGTTAAAAATCATTTTCAAGTTTGAATTAGTCACATTTACCAGGAAATATATAGCAAATTTTAGGAAAAATTAATTATATCTATAGAAATTCTTAGTAAATTACCACTGTAGATTATTATGTAGGAAATATGAATGAAATATCTAAACATGTTTAATTTACTAGCAACAAGTATCTGAGATATACTTAGATTCTGACTCCTATGATAATTAGTGCTGGGAACATAGAAGGAAGCAACCTCCAAAGTGTATAAGCACAGATAACCCCTAGTTTGACATGGATTCCTTCACCAGGAAAGTGAAGTTACTGCATGTGAATTACTGCAATGGTTTACATTTGACATTAACACTTTTGCTGCTGGCATGTTAGTGGTTCTCTTTTTTCCTTTAATTTTCATATCAAATATTTTTAAAATTTATTTATTCATGAGAGACACATAAAGAGAGGCAGAGACACAGGCAGAGGGAGAAGCAGGCTCCCCATGGGAGCCTTATGCGGGACTCGATCCCAGGATCCTGGGATCACGACCCGAGCCAAAGGCAGACAGACGCTCAACCACTGAGCCACCCAGGCGTCTCTATTTTCATATCAAATATTTCACACAGTTATATATGGTATTAGATCTATTACCAACTCAAGTCCACGAAAATCAGCAAAAAATTGCAGATTTTGTTTCTTATTTGAGACTACAGTTTCTCATCTAACAGTTTTTAAAATTACCTTCACTTGAAATTCTTAGTACAGCAATAAGTTTCATTAACTCCCTCTGGGTAAAAACAGATGGACATAAGAACAAAAAAGTAGACATAAACAGGCTTTATTATTTTCTCGGGCTTAAGGGGCTCTTTTCAGATATGCCAGTCAGTATAAAATGAAGAGAGTATCCTGAAGAAAATAAACCCTTGGGTCAAGAACAAAAATACCAACATAAGAACAAGTATGAATCTGTTGACCATTAATGTGTATAAGTGGATGGAATGAAATAATCAATCCATGTTCAAGAAATTAAGTCCATGGCAATGCTCCCAGCTTCTCATTTGCAAGACATGATTGCTGATTTATGGTTTCTGGATGGCTAATGAGTTGCATTAGAATCCCAGTATGTTCATGCTTGAAAAGAACTTCATAACATCTCAGTAAAATTTCTCTTTTTTTAAATTTGGAAACCAAGACCCTAAGTGTATGAGGAACTTGTCCAAAGTCAACTTTCTAGTCACAACTAGAAAGCAGCAGGCCCAGGACTTGAACGTAGGTCTTCTGTTCCTTATTCATTTGAGAACATTTTACCAAGAACTTCCTAAATGCGTAGACTTGTGCCAAGTACTAGAAAAACAGTGAGTGGAATACAAACCCTGGCCTCAGGGAACTTTGATTCTGGTGAGGGTTACCAGACAGGTAAACGGGACACGAGTCAGCACACACTATTACAGAGGAAGTACAAGATTTTATTAGAGCATTTTGATGGGGCAGAGGGTTGGGGGGTAAATAAGTAACATTAAGAGGTTCAAGGAAAGCTTTGAGATGGATGTTAGATCTAAGTTGGACCCTGATTATTCAGATGAATGGGGTGCAGCGAAGAGGGAATGAAAAGGGAGAACATGATCTCAGCAGAGGGACTGGAATTCACCAAAGCCCAGGTGCAAAAGATGTTCAGGCCTGGTGCTCCGTATCCGAGAACCAGAAGAGGAGATGAATCTACATAAAGAGAAGTCTGTGAATAGGATGTAGAGCCTCAGCCTTATCCTGAGGTTAGCAAGGAGTCCCTGAGAGGCCACAAGCAAGGGAGGGGAAAGGCCAGATGCACATTTCAGAAAGAATGCTAGGGCAGTGCAGGGATCAGACTGGTGTGGGGAGCAAGAGAAGTCCATGAGCCCTTAATATTGGAAAGGGGATGTCCTGGTCCTTAGAAAGAAAGAAATGCCCTAAAAATAAAGGCCTGCTCATTATCCTTATTAAAACTTCGTTAGCCTGAGTGTATCACTGTAGAATCTGAGCATCTCTCAGCTCACAGATGAAGTCTAATACATGGATCCTAAAGACTAACAACCAGGCTTTGAAACATGGCTTCAGGAACAGGTCCTGCCTGGGCAACCAGCTAGCAGCAGCCCCAGACAACAGCCACGTTGCTGTCCCAGCCAAACCAGTACAGATGCCACCCTCCCTGAGCCCCTGGGCTCCTGGCTAACAACAGGAGTAATAATACCTATTGATTTACTTCATAGTGATACCGTGAGGACACTCCCTCTTCCTCAGCAGGAAATGAGAGTAATAATTTCTATTTCACAGCAATGCTGTGAGTTAAAAGATAACATATGTAAACACACACAGTTTTAACACTCGGGTAGTAGGAATATAATGCTGTTAGTTTCTTTTCCTGTGATAATGCAAAATCTGTTCTCTGTGAAAATAATTGACTCAACAAAGATAGAGAAAAACCTGTGGACTTCACTTCATTTACACTAGGCTCTACCCAACTGACTTAATGAAGCAAGTCAGTGAATGTTCATTGCAAAGATTCTCATTTTCAGCAGGGATTGTCCTGGTTGTTAAAAAAGCAAGAATGAAAACACACACACTTCCTTAAAGTTAAGAAAAGAAAACAATACAGCCGAGGTTCAGCCTTCCCAGGCCAGCCAGGCTCTAACTTGGAAAGCCTCTCTCGGAAAGGGCAGCCTCACCTGGTGCTCCCTCTCCCTTACTGGGGTGCTTGGTAGCTGGCCCTTCTCTCCTCTCTGCTACTGCTGGGGATTTGCTCTCTCACCTCTCCACAGACCCCACCAAGGCTGCAAGCATTTCTTCAGACAGGGCAGAGAGGGGGAAGACACAGAACAGCTTTGGGGGAGGACCTAAGGATTGGTTGTTCACAGAAGTTAATAAAAGGCATTTCCCATAATTGAAATATAAATTCATGTATCATGAATCTAAGGAGAAATCTACAGAATCTTTTTAAAGTGACAGGGCCAGTATAAAACTTGACTGTTGTCACTGATATAAAGAAAGAGGTCAGGCATCCCCGGGTGGCTCAGCAATTGAGCATCTGCCTTCGGCCCAGGGCGTGATCCTGGGGCCCTGGGAGCAAGTTCCACGTCGGGCTCCCTGCATGGAGCCTGCTTCTCCCTCTGCCTGTGTCTCTGCCTCTCTCTCTCTCTCTCTCTCTCTCTGTCTCTCATGAATAAATAAGTAAAATCTTAAAAAAAAAAAAAAGAAAGAAAGAAAGAAAGAAAGAAAGAAAGAAAGAAAGAAAGAAAGAAAGAAAGAGGTCTATCAGCAACATAAACATGGGAAAAGTGCGCTCTGAGTGCAAACCTTGACCATCCAAGCACTGGCAAGGTCAGGATGTCACTATGCTCCCTATGCTAAGTGCTTTTCATGGACTATTTTATTTAATGCTTACCAAAAACCTGTGACATAGATCATTCTATTCTTCTGGACAGGAAACTGGGGTATTAGCTTGCTATTGCAGATTAGCACAAAGTTAGTGGCTTCGAGGAATACAAATTTATTGTCTTACAGTTCTGTAGGTCAGAAGTCCAACACGGATCTCACTGGGTTAAAACCAAGGTGTCACTAGGGCTGCATTCAACTCTGGAAGTTCCAGAGGAGGATCTGGAACTCCAGATTCTGGAGTTCATCTCTATGCTTTAGCTCCTGTCCCCGTCCATCTTCAAAGTCAGCATTGTAGCTTCTCTCCGGCCACTCTTCCACTGTCACGTCTCCTCCCCGCCCAATCTGACTTCAGCCATAATATCTGACTCCTTCACTCTTCAAGAATGAATTTTCACCCCCTTGCAGGCAATATAGCCTTTGATGAGAATGCATAATCTATTCCATTGGGAGCATTAATTGAGGTAGAACCTGTTGTTTATCTTCCACTCAAAGTTCCTTCCTCTGCTTTGTTAGCAGCTATGCAGATGGGATAGGACTGATTCGAGGCTTAGGCATTGAGCACAGAGAAATTTGTGCCAGGAAGGTACATACTGAGAACTCAACACATGAGAATTTTCATTATTATTATATTATTATTTCTACATCAGACAATAGAAGTGTTAAATTTGTATGTCAAATAAGTGATCAGCTGAGAAACACATTTTAAATGCAATTTTTAATATCCCCCATATACTTAAATTAATCCAATACTTAGGTAGAGCTATATATTTATTTTTTGTTCCTGGTTAAAATAATGGATGTCCCTGATCTAATTCCGCCTTGGTTTTTATTACTTTTCTCAATAACAAAAGCCAGGAACAAAATCAGATTTTGCTTCTAGCAGTTTAAATAGATAAAAATCAGTGTGACTGTCAAAATCCAGGTTGGTCTTGTCAGGCTGAGATGAAAACCAGGGTTACATTTGAAAAAGACGAATGTGGACACTAACAGGAAAAAGCGCCTGGTTAATCGAGTAAACAAATAGAACTTGCAAGTCCCAGATGGAATATGTATAGCATTGTAATCAGCAAAATGTCTTTTTATGGGTATTTTCCTAGAACATTCTTAAAGTTATACAGATCTTACAAGGGGAGTTGTAGCAGTAGTACAATTTGTTTTTTAACTTAAAATTTTCATTTACTGGCATTTAAAAAGTTTTATATCTTTTTTACTACAAGCCTCAGATACATGTTTGTGCCCCTTTCATGGAAGTGTAGCAATACTTTAGACTAACAAGATGATCTAGATCAAGGAGCGACAGAGCAGCGTGCCTTCCGTGGCCTGATATGAGAGTAACCAGGCAAAGTTGTGACCTTGGTTTTATATTGAACCTATTTAGTTTGGAAACCTCACTTAGATAATATATTTTAATTAGGTGGTACAGTAGCCAAAGTATTCTTGGAGTTAATTAAGCTTCAACTTCATTTCTAGTAGCAGGAGAGGGCTAGGCCTGAGACTGAAGGCCAGGCCTGAGATCCGCTAGCCTGAAACACAAATCTTCTCCAGTGGTCTGGGCTCTTACTGGACAGCAGGATTTTCTCCTTCTTCATATCCTTAGGTATTTTCTACACTACTTAAAGGTCCCCTGGCTGAAGTCATGGTCAAAACGTGCTTCTCAGGCTGGATCGACAGAGCCAGAGGCAGGGCTGTTACCCCCATCATCTATCCCCTCCTTCTTTCTTTGGTAATACAGCTTTGAACTCCTACCTGGGCACGAGACCACCTGGCATCATTCCCAGCCTCCCTTACAGCTTAGTATGTTCATGCAGCTACGTGCTGGCGGGTGGGATGTGAACAGAAGGGAGATGCACAGCTTCTAGGCTGTCCCCTTAAAAACAAAGGTGTGGTTTCCTCTTCCTCTTGCACTCTTTTGTTGGCTAAAATGTGACAATATCTTGAAATGGAAGCCATCAGGACAAGAGAGCAGAGCAACGAGGTAAGAAGATGAGTCCCCTTGACTGTGGAGCCTCTACGTCAGCCTGCACGCTGTGGACACTTTCATAGGGAGAAAGTGACCTTTACATTTTAAAGCCACTGTTGTTTTGTTTTTATCTCAGAAGCCAAATAGGTATCCTAACTAAGATCTGCTCAAAAATTTCCTTCCCTGACCTTCTTGAAATTTCCAGCATTCACATTTTTGGATTAAGAAGATTTCTGGTAATCTAAAGAACTATGTATAAATGTCCTAATGACGTAGGAAGGACGTTAGGGTTTGAAGCTGACAGCCAAGAAAGAATTCTTGAGACGTCTTTGGTGCAAAAGAGGTGGTTTTTATTAAAGTAGGGGGGAGAACCCGTGGGCAGAAGGAGCTGCACTAGGGTCACGAGGAGTGGCTGGTTCTATAGTTTCAAATTGGGAGGGGGTTGGGGAGAGCGTAAACCTCTCAGGGATTTTGGAAATAAGGTTTCCAGGATCTCAAAGGGGCTAGTTATTATTACAAAAGGTCATTTATTATTGTTTAGTAAAAAGTCAGTCATGAGACCCTTCAGATGTATATCGATGGGTCAGATGCTTGGGGGATGACTGCCAGCACGTATCTTGGAGGGCAGAGATAAAGGAAGTTTCCAAAGGAATTTTTATATGTTAAGGTAGACTTGCAGGGTCCTGGGGATCAGACTGCCTCTTGCCCTTAGCAAAGTATCAACATCAAGGCAGTTGAGCCCCTAGAGGAATGTCACTCAGCCTGTTTCAAGGACTTGTCAATGGGCTGTAGGTAGTAAGGAAATTTAATAATTTCTCTTCTGCCTTTGTTTTCCACATCACCAATACCCCGAAGAAATCAAAAGGGACAGGCAAAAAGCTGATTTTAAATTAGCATTGTTTTTTTTTAAGCTGACTAGTTTGGATAAGCACATGGAAACCATCATACAATCCTTTTATTTAGTTTCCACATCTAAAGCAGGGTGCAGAAAATTGAAGAAGACAGAGACACCATGCAGACGATTCAAAGTAAACAAAAGGAGGTATATGATGGCATTGGATTGGCTTATTCAGTTGTAAATCTAGTGGTCAACTTAATACCATGATATCACACGAGGGATGGTGATGAATTGTCTCTCCCAGTACTGAAAGAAAACCATTTTAAACTGAAGCAAGAATGCCTGGACAGTTTGTGGTGTTCTCTAAACCTATATTTTAATCCTTTGAATTAGTTATTGAGGGAAGTTGTGAAATCTTTCTCTGTAGATATTTAAAAACTGGATAGATTTTAGTCTTCCAGAAGGTCATGTTAGAGTTTTGCCCTAGAAGGTCAGGCAGGAGGAGTGAGGATGGACTAGAATGGACCTCAACAAAGTCCCTCACTCCAAGACGAGATGTCCTTCCAATGCATCTTCTCTTTCTCCCTTCCTCGCTCTTTCTAGAATGACACTAAATTACCTTGTGCTTAGCATTGAGAAGCAACAAGTTTTGTCGTTCTTTGCTTTTTTCCCCCCCAGGGCCGCATGGCTTCACCCATGTTTTTGATTCCGTTACGTGCCAAAAATTGCAAAATTTAACTGTAGGAAATCCTGTGTGTGGATGTGTGTGTGTGTGCGTGCTTTTGTGCACTCGTGATGAAGAATAGAGGGATAGAGCTAGGAAAGGAGTTTCACAAGTTAGATGAAACTGACAGCCACACCATTATTTTCAAACACACACACACACACACACACACACTTTGTGTTCTAATGCAGGGTTAAGAAATCAAGTAGTGAATTCTGGGGAAGGGCCATATAATGGCATCAGGTTCCAGGCCTCAGTCCAGATACATTTTAGGCCTTCAAGCACACAATTCAAAATCCCGTCATCAAGTTTTATGTGTTTTGCTTATACTTTTGGTGAAAAGAGTGCTCTTTTTTTAGGGAGATACGTTCAAAACAACAGAAAATCTTACTTATTAGGAGGTGATAAAAGCTGAACAAAAGTGGCGTACTTATCAGAAGGGAACTGCATATTATAGAAACACTGTGACCTCTTTCCACCTGCTGCCTACTTTCTCTCCCCCATGAGGAAGCGGCTTATCTCATAGGTGCATTTAAAAAAATCTGAGCATGCCCCATGTTAGGATCTTTCTAACAAAGAGAGTGACTTCTTAGCTGCTCCTGGTCCAGTAAGCTTTGGGTTAAGAAGGAGGGAGGTAGAAAATGTCCTATAATGTCCCATGTTGCCTATGACTGGGTCTGCTTACTGCAAGAGCAAAGTATTATCTAATCATCCTGGCTCTGATATAAAGCCACATTTTCCAGTGAGCATCTGTCAGAAATATAGCTGAGATTTTGATCTCTTACCTGACCTCTCTCTCTCCACACTGCTTGGCACACTGTACAGGATTAGCAAATAATTTTTTAAATGGAGAATAAATGGATTGGAGTGGGCCAATTTGCTGACCTCCTACAACCCCAATTAAAGTTCTGAATTTGGGGCCCTATTTTTTTCAATATTTTATTTATTTATTTTACAAAGAGAGAGAGAGAGCAGGGGGAGGGACAGAGAGAGAGGGGAAGAGAGAGAATCTCAAGCAGACTCCCTGCTGAGCACAGAGCCTGATGCAGGGCTCGATCCCAGGACCCTGAAACCATGACCTGAGCCGAAATCAAGAGTCAGATACTCAAATGACTGAGCCACCCAGGGGCCCCTGAGGCTCTCTATATTTTTTTATTGTTCATTCCATTAGTAAAAATGCTTCACATGTGGATACACAATATGTGTATACCATTTATCTGTAAATGTCTACCATGTGCCTAATACCATGTACTAATATGTTATATACTTCACAGAGAAATTTAAAATGACATGAAAAAATGTAAATATAAGTTCCAGTACATTCTTCCTGGAGTGCTCAAAATAACCCCAGTGGATTATTTTGAGCACTCCACTCTGTAGCCTGCTGGTCTAGACTTTAAGTACCGGACAAGTACTGTAGGGACCCTGTTTCACACAGCCTTGCACTCCACCATGCACTATTTAATGGCACATGCTCAGGAAGTATATGTTGAACTGAACTAGAAGGAGAAAGTGGATGAATGAGTGTTTATTGAGCTAGAAGGAAAAAGGGAAGGGTAGTCCAAGTGAGACTTCTCTTGGAACACTTTATTCCAAAAACAGACATCACAGAAATGGGATACAGGCTGGCTTTCATCAGACGCTGACTTCAGAACCAACATAATGTGAAGCAGTGGGAAATGAAGTTGGGTCTTGGAGGACAGAGAAAAGAGAGGAGCTGGCAGGTCACTCAGGCCATGAGGTCTAGGCAGAGATATCTATCTGCATTGCATTTCCTGCAGAACAAACTATGGAATGGCTAGCCTCTCTGAAGATGTGAACACCATCGTGTTTTATGTTTTATGAAGGTCAGACTAGGGTTAGGATGCATAGGAGATGGAACAATATTTGCATTTGGTTGGAGCAGCTCTGAAGAGTCTAGAATGAGACCATGAGACTCTGGCTAGAGTGATAAAGGAGATCATGGTGAAGAAACTATCAAACAAATAGCCAATTAGAAGGAATATGATCAAGTCTTGGTTACCAATAAGAAATGAAGGAAGAAAGAGAAGAAACAAAATATGCCTAGAGATGTTCCCACCATTTGGAAAATGAACAACCTTAATTGATTTCTGGACATTTTGCTCTCTCTTGATTTGCTCTGGTTCAGGAATCCGGGTGTGAGTTGGTGTTTTTTTGTTCCTGTTTAAATGCTTGAAGCTCACCCTATAACCGCAGGAGAAAATTCTGAAACAGGGAACAGGAACTAAATTTTCATGAGTCCAAGGTATTACTTTCTAAGTTTGCTGGAAGATACAGCCAAGAAATGGCACTCCGCCTTGAAGAAAAAGGAAACTCCACATTTGTGTGTATGCAGTTGACAACTGCTGGTTTCCCGCAATTAACCGAACAACGTTAGTCAACCACAAAGAGCTAGTGATAAGTTCATGACCTCTTCAGGCCCATTTTTCCTCTCTGTGAACTCCACGGTATTGTAAGCTGTGGAGGTGAGCTCTGGGGTAATTCAGACAGGTGGGTAACAAAAAGGACAGAGGATAGAATAGACAACAATTCTGGAAGAAATGGAAACCAAGCTTTTTCATCAAATAGCTAGAATGCTGTGTGGACGGGTTGTATGACAAGCCTATGTCTATGCTATTTGTTTTTTGAAACCTGTGTGACTTATTCTGAAAGCAGACTCCTAAGACAGGAAGAAATGACCAAAAATTACATAAAGCTCACTTTCCAAATAGAGTTCTGCAGAAAATACAGCTGCCATCTGGCCTTCTGGCTAACTTCACTCCTTTCTTTTTCAGCAGATATTATTTAATCCAGACCACACAGTTTGTTCGTCTAGTTGGTTCATGAAAATTTCAGAACATGAATCTGTAGCAGGAATGTTTGGCAAGTGACAGGACATTAGCTGCCTGACATCAGGGCAGTTTCCTTGTCTCTGGTTAAGTAAGTCTCTCCCAGGCTCTGTTGTGCTTGGATGCCTTCAGCTATGAAGTCAAACTGATTATCCTTGTCACCTCTCAAACATGATGTCCGCAATGCACTTGGGAGACAGGTACTGCTCTCACGTATATACTGCTGCTCTAAAATTAACTACAAAGACTTTAAAACCCAATGCTAGCTCACAGTTAACATTATGATGGTCTACTTGCATGTAAATGGACCTAGACCAAGTCACTGTACTTGGAATTTTGTGTGAAATGGGAATAAAGTTTCCCTGTCCTCATTATATAAAATACAACCTGTGCTTTAAAATTTAGCCAAGATGTATCAAAGTATGGAAAAAATAATTTGGTCTGGGTTGGCTTTTCAAACCCTGTTTAAACTAAGAAAAGAGGCATTTAAAAAAAAAAATCACATCAGTTACATAGTGGCTTTTCTCCCTTTCCAGGTTTTTCGAAAGGCACAAGTTGCTGGTCTCCATAACTGCCTACCAGTCTCCAAAGAAAGTGAGAGGGTGAGCTGAGATTTAGAGCCTATGAACTTCTGTCAGGTTCAGATAGGGAGAAGTCTTTCCAGGTCACTGGGGGGTTGGCTTCATTTCTTAGTGGCCTCACTTAGCCAGCAATGCTAAAGGCTGCAGCAGAGCCAAGTGTACCTAATCCTATAGATACTGCCATTGGGATGACCATCAGCAATAGCAGTAACCTATAAGTGAGGCAGATTAGAGAGGTAAATATATGTTCCCCAAAACCCGGCCATAAAATAATAATGAATGGAACAAAAATTCAACATCTGTTAAGAATGTTAACATTCTTATATTCTTATAGATTCTTATAGATCCTTATAGATTATATATATATATATATATATATATATATATATATATATATTCTTATATTCTTATAGAGGATGATGCTATAGTTTGAGAAAATATTTAGGTAGAACTTTACACAATTTTAGCCATAAACAAGATTCTAACAAATAATAATTCCACGATCTTTAAGGCTTTAGTAGATATTTACCACACTGCTCAGATTTTCATTTCCTATTTAAATCTAATTGATACCAAGTTTGTCATTGATTTGCATAATTCCATTTCCTTCACTATTTCTTATTCAGAGTATGACATCATGGAGTCAGAGAATGGAAACTGTTTCTATACTTTGGGAGGAAAAAAAAGCAATGTTTGTGATAACCCAATTTTTTTCCCTCCTTCTAAGCTAAACACTTATAATTCTTAACACATGTTTTTTCTTGGAACCATTTTTACTTCTGGCTTTATGTAAAATGTGAGAATTTTCTATCTCAGAAAATGGCACCAGTTCATCTCTTATCATGTCCCCATTGTATGTTCATTGCCAGTGAGACAATCTGTTTAGAACTATCATTATTATTACTATAAATAGACCTGGAAAATGTGTTTTTCTGCATGTTTCATCATTTTCAGTTTCAGAACTGTGTTATTTAAGCCCTGATCAGAAGGTTAACACATGAAAATATCTAATGAACCTGGCTTTCTCATATGGAATTCAAATATACTTTGTAGCTACAAATAATACCCATTTGCCAAGAGTGTACTGACTTACTATACATAAGGAGTGCAAAACACAGACGTAAAAATACTATTAGTGTTGGGATTAGGCCTGTTATTGAAAAGATATATTTCATGAATTTTATTAATTTTTTAATTAATAGTTACATAGCTATTTCCTAGTCAAGTTGTAAAATCTTAACATTCAGGTTTTTAAGTATGTTTTATGGACACACACAACATTCTCAATCTCTAAAGCTCTCAAAATAAGGCCCAGTTATCTAATTTTCACCGTCTAGGCATAAGGATCTTATAAGATAGCAAAATATTGAGGTGAGAGATGGTTTGAGAGTCTGTGAATTGTACTGTTTCTTAATCATCTGCAAACAGGTTTGCTCCACTATTTAAAAAGGCAGAGATGTGTGCACGTGTGTGAATATACAAAAACATAATGCATAAAAATACTGACACACACAATGGAATATGGAATGGAAGGAGAACTAAATTCAGAATTTAAATTTGCAGTTTTTAGTTCTGCTTCTAGCAGCTCAAATATTTCAAGTTCTCTGAGTCTGTCTCACCATTTGTAAAGCAGCTGAAGAACAAATGTGTGTGTGGAAATCTTTTGTAAACAGTAAGACAAAAAGCGCTAAACATACACAAGGGTTGTGTATGAGTATGGTCACTATAGCCTGACTCAATCCACCAAATGAAAGCAGTTTTCCTTGACTCTCTCAAAGGTAGCTAGATCAGGAAGAAAGAAAGAAAAAGAAAGAAAGAAAGAAAGAAAGAAAGAAAGAAAGAAAGAAAGAAAGAAAGAAAGAAAGAGAGAGAAACTAACTTGTAAATTAAGACAAAGAAAGTAAATGGAATAAAAAGGAATCATGCCACATTAAAGAAAATACTGGGGAGTCCACTTGGTCCTCCCCAGCAGTGATCTCTGGGGCCAGGCTCAATTGTGCCTATTACACAGTTTCTTCTTCCACTTTTTTCTATAGAAACCACGCATTTTCCAGAACAGCCAAGTTTTTCCACAGGCAGTTTCCATGGCAGTGCTTGAAGTGGCCTGACACTGAGGGGGATGGGAGGGAGACGGGTGGAAGGGCAAAGAGGAGAAATGAAAGGGATCCTGAAAGGGGAGAGAGAAGGAGGAAGGGCGGCCTTTTATGTCCACTGGAAACTTGTTTGTCAAGTTCTTGTAAATCAGAGATTGTACGTATATCCAACCGTACTTTACTACAATTTTTTAAAAAGTCATTCAGAGTTGACATTTCCTAAATGTCATGTTTAGCTACAAAACACAACCCTGGCAAGACGTCAAAGGTACTGCCTTTGTTGCTAAAATCTGGTTTGTTCAGTCATAGCAAATAACTAACAAACTCAATTGAAAAGCATTTTCTTGTGTATCCCAGAAATCACTTTAAAATACATTTAAAGCTACTTGTATTTTCTACAAACTTTCCCTCAAAATGGGAAGAAAGGATATTAACAAGAATCCTTGGTGGGACACCTTGGGTGGGTCTATGGTTGAAGTCTGCCTTTGGCTCAGGGTGTGAACCTGGGGTCCTGGGATCGAGTCCCACATCGGGCTCCTCGCGGGGAGCCTGCTTCTCCCTCAGCCTGTGTCTCTCTGCCTCTCACGCAGTGTCTCTCATGAATAAATAAATAAAATCTTAACAAAACAAAACAAGAATCCTTGTCAATAATTAGCCTCCCACTTTGGTGAGGCCTCCAGAGGCAGGAGACCAAAGCACGTAAGCAAGATGGAAATGGCCAAATGTGGCTCATTACTAGAGCAGGTTACACTGCAGAAACCTGCGGCTCCTTTTTAAGGGTCACGAGGCCAAGGCTAAAGTCATCTCCTTGCACAAAGGTGAGGAACATCAACATTCTTTTCTACTAAAGCACAAAGAGCCTTCACTAAAATTCGTGGTCTTGCCTAATGCATCTTTTCTTCTTTGGGATAAAAAACAGGGTCTGAGCTAATGATTCACATTGTTAAAATTATGGACACGGGCAAAGAATTACTCATGGTTAGCTAAGCTTAGATTTGTTCCAACATGCCTTCCTGAAGCGACTCCTCTCAAAAACAAACTCACTAGGCAAATGTTTAACTTCATTAAGCCTGTACTGACATCAAGAGGGTAGATTTCCGATGGACTGGGCCACACAAAGTGTGGGTCAGGCTTCTCTACCGAAGCCCTGCTTGGATATTTAGGGGATGGATGTCCTCTTCTCACTAAAAAGAGGAGCAGAGTTCAGACAAGAAAATGTAAAAGCTGTAGTTTCCTACAATAGTGTGATGTATTTCTGGTTTAGGCTATAGCACAGTACTTGTAAAAGTCATTGCTTCCATAAGAGCTGATGATGTGTTTATTTCTCAAGAAATGTGTCTGATTAGCAAACACTTTCAGAATTATTTTTGTGGAGATAAACTAAGTCTGGTGTGTGTGTGTGTGTGTGTGCGCACGCGCACACACGTGCAGCAATAGGGGAAATGGCAAGACAGAAGGTGTTTAGATTTAAAATCTGAACATTTAGGGTATCCCAACAACTGGGGGGAGGGGGTGGTAAAGGGTTGGAAGTGATTGAGGAAATCAAGGACCACAGCCATGTGCTCTCGTTTTCCCTTCGGGGGTAGTGACTTCCTGTAAAAAATGAGAGGTTTATTTTCATAACAGCAGTGAGGAATCGCTAGGCAGATGTGTGTGGGTTGGTTCTGGCCCTCGATTAGCACACAGGAATGATACTGCCTTTACGTTTCACCAGATAAATCCATTGAAGCACATACAAGGGGCCTCCACTTGAGTTGCACAAGTAGGATCCCAAATTTCATTGCAGTGATCCTGCCATTTGAGGAACATTTAAATGGGGCCAAATTTCTATTGACAGAACCATTCTCAGATGTGGTTCACGAATTACGTGAACCTTTTCTTCCCCTCTTCTGCTCCTCTAGGTTGAAAACTCTGAAATCAAGGTATTCGGAAAATGTTTCTGCGTCTTGATCAAGGAGGAGGTCGTGATAGTCACCAGATGTAATTGTTACGGCGAAGTGGAGGATATGACCACAATTCCCTTCAGCAAACCAAGGTGCTCCCAAGCCTTTTAAAGCATGTAGATGCTCTTGTCAAAGTAGCTGCACTTTCTGACAGCTAAAATCGGAATGTGGTTTTGAGCACACTGGAAAAAGCTCACTGTGCGTCTATGTTTGTGCATCAGTGTGGGTGT
Source organism: Canis lupus baileyi (assembly GCF_048164855.1). Lineage (NCBI taxonomy): Eukaryota > Metazoa > Chordata > Mammalia > Carnivora > Canidae > Canis > Canis lupus. Next base: position 21,434,756 of record NC_132873.1, read on the forward strand.
CTCCCTTCCCTCGCTTTTTCAGTTTCTTCCTCCTAGAAGCTGGTTTTTGTGCCGTGAATCCTCTTGGAATGTAGCTCTTATCACCACCTAGAGGAATTCATTACCCTTTCGCCCTCACTGCTCCCCAGGCCCAAGAGACTAAGGAACAAGAGAGCAATTGTCTGGGGAGCTGCCCCCTGAATTCAGGTGTGCTGGCACGGGGGTACCCATGGCCTGCCGATCTTGCCTATCATCAGGAAGGGGGAGAAATTAATCATGCTTCCCCCTCCAAGGAGTCGGAGGAAAAGTGCCTTCAGGGACGGAGGCTGAGGCCCCCTGCCATTAAATCCAGCTATTCTAAAGCCAAGGGTTAAAAAAAAAAAAAAAAAAAAGGGCAGCAGGTTCACAAGAGCATTCCATAGCCGCATCTGCACCAGGCCAGAGCAACTGATCAATAGACTGGCGGAGAAACTGGTTAAACCAGTTATTTGGGATGATGTTTAAGAGAGAAACACTGCTTGTTTGCCTTTATTTTTTGTTTAGCTTCTGCTGGTTATATAGTGGCTTCAAAATCAAAAGGGTTTGTATTTAATAGACAGCTTGCAAAACTCATCTTATGTCTTTAAGTGTATGCCCTTTTCCATCGTCCTTAAATTGCCAGTTTTGCTCACACAAGGACACAAACTCAGAATACAAATGCAGCTGCTTCTCCTTTGGCTATTAACCATGAGGCACTGTCTCATTGGTGGGGCGCTAACAAAACCCAAGAGGTGGGACACAGAAAGACATCATCAGTCTCTGGTTCTTTCTTCAAGCACATACACATAAAACTTGAGATGTACCCAAACTGGAAAGGTGGCCAAAGAGACTGGAGAAGAGATATAACAACATTCTCAGAATCCATTAAAGGATCGTAGGAAACAACCATTAATTGAACAATACTGAACCAGATCCACCCTCTTAAAGAACTATGTCAAGAGGCAGAGATTTACCACCGGGCCCTTCAGATATTTCTAGAATCCAGCACTTTCTGAATGAAGTCCACGGGGCTATCTCACGCTGAAGTCGACATTACCATTAGCTACGTTTTCTCAAGGCTGAACGGTAGTTGTAGTAAAGCAAAAACTCAATTTATAATCTCTCACTGGAGGAATGGGGGAGGGGGAAATGCCAAAATTTTTGGTCTCACCTTTCAGTTTAAGGTATGTAAATCAGTCATCAATTCTGAATACACTATTAGTGACTCCCTTCAGTAACAATTATGCATGTCAGTACCCAGGAATAATGTAGTATCAACTAAAATACATCAGGTGGTGGAAAAATTATACTGACAGGCTAATATATTTATTTGTTAATGGAGAATTTTAGTCCTTGGCAAAATAGAATATGCACCATTCACTTAACTTTAATTTCTCGGGGTTTTGAAAAGCGTCTTGCCTTGAAATATTTTTACTGCAAACATGCTGTAGTCACAAAAATCCACTGCCGTACGTTAACACTAAACACACGTTTGTTTTCCTGCATCCCTGATATGTGCACACATGTGGGAAAGCCTTCTGCTGCTGGTTTATGCATTTAAAAAACACAAGCACTGAGAGAGAGGTTCAGCACTTCCTCCCTGCAAGTGCTCAGCTACAGAAGAACACGCAAATCCGCCTCTCCCTCAAGAGTTCTCATTGATTTCCATCCATTGATTTCAGAGTGGTGCATTTCATTTTCAGAACACTTTCATAAACATGACTGTGAGGTTAATTTTTGGTGATAACACAAAACCTGAATTTGTTATTTGGAAAGTTCTTGGTAGTGACTGGACATATGGTGTGTTCCTTGCTGGGGGTAATGCACACATCAGTACTGAGAGATTTCCTTAACCCATTCTCTGTAGCTGAAGGTCAAGATCCCCAATACCCTAATTATAATTATAATTATAATTATAATTAATCATAATAAACTACAGTCATCCCTGGTCAGTCGCTACTCACTGGGCTTTAGATCCATATTAGAGCCTCGTACTAAGAGAGATGAAGTTTTGTACAACATATGGAAAGGGGGAGGGTACTGACATCCAGGAGGTAGGTAACAGATACGCTGATGTCTGCTTCTTTCCAAAACCTGCTAGTATTGTGAGAAAGAAACAAACAAAAAAAAAAAACTGCAAAAGCCCAAAAGGACAACAAATGGGTGAGGAGACACAAGTGGCTGAGATGTGACACAAAAGTTTGGGAAGATGGAAGGCAAAGTGAAGAGCAGAATGGACTCTGCAGAGGTGGTCCGAGCTCAAGGACCCCGAGATAAGAATGTCCAGGAGAAGCCAGCCAGCTGGGGACCCCAAATGGCTGGCTTCTCCAACCCCAAGAAGGTTCAGGAGGATAAGAGATCCACCCCACTCAGAGTAGCCAGGCAACCACCCTCCCCAGCCCTCGGGACATGGGTTTATTCTCTAGAAAAATGGAATCCAAGGAGCAGGAGGCTTCAGGTATGATGGAGGGCTGTCTGTGGCACCAGGCTGGAAACAAGGGCCTTAGGAGGAAGTCGAGGCACTCACAGTGAGACCTCCAGCCGTTCTCCAACTCACCAGCTTAGGAGGGTGGCTACTCTGAGAACTCCAGCAAGAGATGTGGCTTCAATTCATGGAAAAGAGAGTGACAATAGGAAGATCTACAAATGTTGACATTTGGGGAGGGAGTAGGTGGCTTCTAACAAACTGAATCTGCAGAAGGGAGTTCCTATCCTCCAGTGGTTGGGTGAGACCAGCAACTGCCCCTTCAGAGGGCCATATATAGGTGGTAGTGAGAAAGGGAATTTATATGGCTTATGGCAAGAGGAAGGAGAGACTTTGAGGATAACCAATAGTTATCCGGTGGTTACAGTCATTATTCCCCCTGACCTGGGTATCAGGAACCCTCGGCTTTAGGTCCTGCAATTGTCACTGACTCATCAACGTGACCTCTGAGTCACTTTTTCTTTCTAGGCTTCAGTCTCCAGTCCTTGGGTCCTGTTATTTTCAGATGCTCACTCTTCCCAGCAGGTCTCTGATGACAAACAGAAAGAATGTCAGGGGTCTTTAACGTGGTGCCATCTGCAGCCTGAAGTTTCGATGACTTCTTGAAATCCTTGCTGCTCCCACGGCAGATGGCTGCCATTCTTAGATGTGATGCAATGACACCATCCTTCCAGAGAGGCTGTTTTCAACAAACCTGCGTCCTAAGTAAGTAGAGGACAGAGCACCTACAAAATGCCAATATCAACTCTCCATTTTTCATATGACAAAGTAAAAGCATCATCAGGTGGAGCCAACCCAAACTCAACTTCTTCATTCTCACACTTTTTTTTTTTCTGAATGAAATGCCAGAAAAGAGAAAAAAGCGAAAAACTCAACTCCCCTCCCTCTTTTCAAGAGTCCTCTCTGAAAACAGAACAATAGTTAACATTTACTAAATACTCAGATAGGTCTGAGGCCCTGGCTAGAAGCTTCACTTGCCTTTTCTCATGAGATTCTGATGTACCCCCACTTTACAAATGAGGAAGTCGAAGCTCCAAGAGTTTGAGTGATCTACTGGCACATGTGGGGGGGCCAGGGTCAGAGCTAGATCTGCCTCTAACTGAACCCATACGCTGGTCCCAGATAGCCAGTCTCCCAGCAGGCGAGCCTTCTGCAGTCCACTCTCCAATGACATTTCCTGTGGCTTCAAAGGATTGACATGATCAGCCCTTCTGCTGAAAAGCTACAAGGCACTCTGAAAAATCAATACTGGCTTCTGCAAGAAGCAGCCTTGCCCAAAGCTAATTGAAAGCCATCTGAACATTTTCAGAACTGTGGCCATAATCATCTGTCTTGTTGCATACCATGTCCCAACATGCAACTGCAGTAAATCACTTGAAAATCACTTCTGCATGTTCACTCATACAAAACAGAAGCCCACAATATTTTTTTGTCATTGCCCTGTAGCTCCTCCATCTAAACTCAGAGCACTGGTATTATGGTAACATAATAGGCAGCTTGCTGACATTACTGTTTTAAAGTACCACTTTTTCAGGGTTTATCACAAGTCATTTTAAATTCCATTTAGCTCTAACTAGTTATACAACTTTATGTTTGGAAACAATGTCCTCTGCTGCATCAACAAGCTATACTGGAAAATACAGTTGTTTGGGGTTTAAAAACATTTTTCAGCAAACTGATTCTACCCTTTCAGAGGGCCAAATAGAGGAAGGTAATGAAAGTGGGAAATTGTATGGCTTATTGCAAGACATTAATCTGAAAAATTAAAGACAGATATTTTGATATCTAATCTGGATTAATGGTGTGGCCTTGAGACTTCAATTTCATTCACCATAAATGAATTCAGAGACCAAATCATTGTGTACTGTAACTTTGCAAACCAAGTTTACCTCATTACTGGAGACTATATAATAAATCGGAGAAGAAACTGGCAAACTTGGTAGGGTAGATATTTGTGCCACCAGCATCTATCCACATTCCGGTATCTAACCACTCCCACAGCTGCTCTATTCTGCTTTAGAGGACTCAGTAAAGCTACATCCAGAAGGGGTCTGGGGGTGAGATAATATGACCCAGGATGAACCCATCAGCATATCATCATTCTAAGTGCCTCAGTCATGGCTTTGATGCAACCTCAATGGGCAATCGGGCCAAAGAGAAGCAAATCTGGAACTTTGAGTTATTAGAAAACTCAGACTTTCTCTTTGCTAGGTTTGCATGAAGACAGTGGTGGGACTAAAGCTGCCTTAGCCATCTTGTGAACATGTGGAGCTCAGAGAAGAGCTAACATAGAGGAATGTAGAGGAAGCAGAGTCAAGGAATGCACAGCCCAGGCAACTGTTGCTGTAGAGGTTTCCTGGAAGTCCTGTCTAAAGATTTCTCTGTTGGCCACCCCTACCTGCAGGAGGCAGTCTTCTGGCTGGGCACACTGGCTCCTTGAATAAAGTCAGGTTGTATAACTAAGGAAGGAAGAAAGAATGGGTATTGAGTGAGCAGTTTCCAGTCTCTTCTGTGGCCTGTTTAGGTTGGGGTTTCTTGCTTACTACAGAAAACAGATACCTTGTATAGGTTAAGGAGATGTTACATATTTCAGAGTCTACAAATTAGATATCAAACTAAAACACCCAAGTAAAATCTCTGATTTGTAAATCTTTCATTAGATTAACCTGATTTTTCTTTTACAGTAGATTCATCTGAAATTGTTACTCAATTTTAAAATATGCTATCTACAATTAAAAATGCAGAATTGGCAAGCATGTGTAGCAGGCGAATTTTTCATATTCAACGTAGATGCTGAAAGAAAATGCTGCTAAAAATGTTAAATATCCTAATTTCTTCTTAAATTGTAGGGATAAATCATACTACATATTCATGAGTCCACTGTCTCAAGGCAGGAATTCTTCTGTTTCAAATTATGCCTTAGACTTCTATGGGTTAGGTTAGAAATGATAACAAATGTACGAATGTTTGAATTGACATTTAGTTCCCAGGGGATAGCTTTTAAAACTGGAGAATAATGGAAGTAGCTGCTTAAGAATTTTTTTTCACTAGTCACAAAAACACATCATACATTAGAGGATATAGAGAATGCCAGAATGAGATTCTCTCTGAAATAATGTCGTGTGGCATGAGAAAAGGAAGATAAACAAGAAAACAATGGTTTATTGCACCAGGAGAGATAAGAAGGAGGAAGAAGCACAGGGCTGGATTGTTAACAGAAGCCCTGCCTTCACTCTTGAGTTATGTAGACAACAATAAACGGCCTTTGTAGATCATTTTCATACAATCTCAGAGCTGAAAGGAAGCTTGAAAACCACCAAAGTCAGCCCACTCGCTGTACAGAGAAAACCTTGGACCTAAAAAGACTGGGTCATGCCTCTAGTGTTTTACAACAAGTTTATGCCAGAGCTAGAGTTAAAACACGGGTTTCCTAACTCATGGCACAACACTCTGCACTAACTTCCATTTCAGAAGATAGAGGATGAGGAAGCTTGTCTGCCAGAGGTGTACTGTAATCTACCTCTCTGATGACTGTGGACTCCTTCTGAAACTATACTTTTAAAGGCAGGAGAAAATTATTAGAATATTATGACATCTGTCAAGAGTGACTGATGAGTAAAATCATATGACATCGCCCCTCCCTGTGCTAAACTGGGCCCAGAAGGTGTGGGCAGACAGAGGCCTCCATGATACCAAAGGCCGAGACTGAAAGGTCATGAGGGTTTAACAGCTGGTTTGAATTTTATTTGCTAAGGAAGTGAGTTCTTTGCCACCGTCTGCTTCAACCGCTACCCACCTATTGCCAAAGTTCCCCTGGAACACAGAGCAGTTCTTGGCTGTGTGATCCTCACCATAAGCTTTCCCCCAAAAGTTCAAAACTAGAGTAACCATCGAATAATGGAAAAACTAGCTCTTTTGAAAGCTTCTCTTCAAAACAGCAGAAAAAAGACACCAGGGATAAACCTGCAGAGTAGGTTAGTGTACTACAAATAATAAGGTGAATCCTTATTAATATGCTTTCACCAGTTGGCAGCTTGTAAATATGAGAAATGCAAGAGTCTCTAACTCAGCAGTTTCTCTGTGTAAACCTAGAAAGTATAGACCTGGGGTTTGGAAGTAGGAAGAAACCCCACACTTGGTCTACAAAGTTGAGTTCCTTCATTTTGCAGAGATTAGGGAAAAAAAGCTCATAATCTCTGCTAAATCAGGTGCATGAAACAGTGATCACTGTTCTCAAATCAAGGCACACATGTTCAGCTGAAATATGTTTACAAATATATTCAGCTGAAACACAACACATGAGGTCTCTAGTTATCCAGAATCAGTCATTTTCATATGGTTTGGCTCACATACTTTCCTTTCTTCAATTAAAAATAAACTTTGTTGGTTCTTTCTTGTTGTAAAAGCAGTATGTGTTTAGAGTAGGAAAATTAAAGACCCAGATAAACAAAAAAGAACATTTTAAATACCCATGATCATACATACCACCCAGAGAACCACTTTCAAAACCCTTAAATATATTTCCAGGTTTTCTTAGAAAATAAGTATATTTTCTAAGAATACATCCATACATTAACAAAAATGTGATCACATTGTACATCCTTATTTTTCTAGAACATGATTTCATCACCTAACATAGAATGAACTTCTTCTTTATCAACATTTATCTACAAGATCATCTATAGGAGCTGAACAGTGTATTTCACTCTTGTACTAGACATAGTATTTGTAACTAATCTGTTTTGTACATTTCTTATGTACCCTATTGTAAATAATGGATTTAATAATGAAAAATGCAGGATTGGCAAGTATGTCTAGCAGTAGTAAGTACTTTGCTAAATATCTTTGTGGCTAAAACCTTTGCATGTATCCTTAGTTTATCTTCTCAGCACAAATGCCTAGAGATAAAAGTTCTGTGATGAAAGTCCATGGAGCATGTGACTCTTGATCTTAGGGCTATGAGTTCAAGCCCTGAGTGCGGTGTAGAGTCTACTTAAAATAAAATAAAATTTTTAAATAAAGGATTAAAAAATACATATTGTCAAACTACCCTCTACAAAGGGACTCACACGGTTCTATTTACTTGAGTTATATGCATTTCAAATGCTATGGTCAGTTCAGCACTTCAGAAAGAGGAACTACAGGCATGTTTGGGTTGGCCAAATGTGATAGATGTGCTTATACCTATAATTCTGATGAATGTTAACTATAGACACTTTAATCAATCAGATAATTTTATACTAGGAGCTCCCTATTTATATACCTCTAGCCAGGATTAACTTCTATATTTCATTTTGACTCTTTCTTTAGGATTTGATGTCTTTTTCCCCTTCCCTGTGCTAAGTAGTCTTTTTATACACTTAACACCATTCTTAAAGCAATTCTAGACAGTCCCTGGCAACATTCTTGTAGTGCTCTGATTACATGCATCAGCTAAAAAATCTATCCTCCAAGTTATGCTCCCAATTAGATGCCAGAACCAGTTTGCAGTTTGACATTTTAATGAAATGATAGAAATGACATTTGAAGTTCCCGCAAAATCAACAAGTACCTGTAAGACTAAAGACAGGAAATGGAATGTGTTGTCAGACCACACGTTTTCTTTTACATTTTTTTTATTCCTTTTTATTCCACCTGATTCCAAAAAGGACTTAAAGCCGCTTTTCTTTTTAAACATGTTTTCTAAATTGGACATTTTCACATCATTGAGGCTGCCAACTTCTTTCCTAACATAAGGATATTCTTCTATCATAACTGCTTGCTATATTTGGAGACTGAATGACAAGGATATTGTTCTTATCCAGAAAAGGGGAAAAAATAACTCATTATGATCATGAATCCTGCCTGGAAGACCCCTTGAAACAAAGTGACCCTGGGTATGCGATACCAGTCCCATTAAAAGAAAATAGGAAGAACTCAATATCTAAGAAGCATAAAAGCTCCAACGAATCACAAAAAGTCAGGCCCTGAGGCTATTCATTCTTCTCAAGGGACTGTAAGAATTCAGATCCCCCAACATTCTAATTTGTGAGGGAACTGCAGACCTGAAAATGCAGGAGCCTGCCAGGAAAGCAGGTCTAGCATTAGAAGGAGGAGGAAGCTTCCATCTTCCCTAGACCAGTGGCAAGGAAATACTCATCTCCTTTACCACTTGTCGCTCCAGTCTCCTCTCCCTTTTTCTTCCCTGGTTCTCTTCTTCCAGCACCACCCATCACAACTCTCTGGAGTCTAGCTCTGCTCTCCTGTTCCATATTGTGAAGCCTCTTTCTTTTCTTTTTCCTTGCCATGGCCTTTCTAAATCCTCATGTTTGTAGTTGATTTCCACTCCATTTCCACTGGTCTAAACCTTGTCTGACATCCTCTTCTGTTTCATGGCTCCTGCGAGCAGTAAGACACAAGTCCCAGACCCTGTATGACACATTGAAGGACACTCAAAGACAAGTCACCAGTATGTGGTGAGCAGACTTGAAAGAAAATAGATTTTGCATGATTTGGGGGGAAAAAAAAGGAAAGGGTGTTAAGGACTACATGAATAAGGGAGAATTAAAGGGAACAAGTGTCACTGAAATTCCTTGGCATGTTAAAAGTGTTAGGCCGAGTTTGCCGAAGCGCTAAATATTCCCGAATGCCACCATTTTGGAAGGAAAAAAAAAATCATTTTCATTGTGAAATCTGAGGGTTGCTGAGATTTCAAGAAAACCTCAAGAGAAACATGTTGCTTTTCCCCTGAACCAGCAGAATATCCAAGGAGCAAGGGCCAAATTCACCCAACTAATAGAAAGTATCAACAGTTGACCCCAACCTAAATCTCATACTGTGGCTCTTCACAGGGTATGAAGTCCTTTCAAATGATTATTGTGTTTGATCCTCACCACAGGTGTTACTATTTCCAATTCAGAGATGGGGAAAGTCAGGCTCCCAAAGATTACAGGACACGGTCGAGTCACTCAGGCTATTTGTTCAGTGACTAAGAACATGGACACTGAAGCAAGACCACCTCGTTCAAGTCCAGGCCCTACCCACCATTAATTATGAGACCTTGAGCAAGCTACCCTCATCAGGCTTCAGTGTCTATGTCGTAAAACGTTGACAGATGACAGCACTAGCCCCCTCACAGGGTTGTTTTGAGAACTAATCGAGTTAATACATTAGAGTAGTTACAGAATTAGAAAGCCAGTCTGGCTTACATGGTAAGCACTTCAAAAATGTTTGGAAGAGTCAGGTCCCAGAGCTGTTTTAAGGCCGAATGGGTATCCTTATTTTTAACAATTACATTGCTTCTGTAATTCATGATTCTATCAGTAGAGAAATTAGCGATTTCTCACAAAAGGAAAATACATGATAAAAGGAAAACTTGAATTGGATATAATGAGTCAAAAAGAGAGAAAAGGGCAAAAGTTCAAGTGTGGTTTCTTGAAAGAACCCCATTAATTTCTGTTTCCAGAAAAATACTGTACACGATTTAAGTATTTTCAGTCATTTTTGAGCACAATGAAAGGTCAAGCTAAATGGAAGTAATATTTGTGTAGCCCATAGTGACTGTCGGGGAGTCTGTTTCCCATGGCCTGGTCCTTGATGTGGACAATGAAGCACTTCTCCCAGCGGAGCACTGAGGAGAGAGAGCTGGGCCTGCCCCCGCCCCCCAACTCAGTCCTCCCGCCTCCTGCTCGCCCACTCCACGTGAGCTTTCTGTGAAAGGAGGAGAACAAAGCTGCAGCTGGCAACTCTGGAGTGCTGTGGAAAAGAGCAATTTCCCTCAGAGAAGAGGGCGGTGGGAAATCAGCAGAGGAGTATCGCCAGAACACATTTTCTTGTTTGTAGTTTCCTGTGGCTGTGGTGGGGGTGAGGAGGGAAGAGGCTGAAGTGCAGAGAAGGTGGTGTTGGGAAGGTAGGAAGGAACAGAGGAAATAACCAACACGCAAGGCTGCCAGATGCAAACTGCAGGTGCCTAGAAGAACTATGAAAAAAGAACGAGGGGCGCCTGGGTGGCTCAGTCGGTCAAGCGTCTGCCATTGGCTCAAGGTAGGATCTGGGGTCCTGGAGTCGAGCCCCGCCCTGGGCTCCCTGCTCAGTGGTGAGTCGGCTTCTCCCTCTTCCTTTGCCTCTTCCCCAGCGTGTGTTTTCTCTCTCTCAAATAAATAAAATCTTTTTTAAAAAAGAAAAAAGAACCAGGCTGCAGAACATACCAAAGCAGCAAAGAAAGTATCATGCCAAAGAGCAAAGAGTGTTACGGTAGAGAGGTTCTGAAGAGTAGATATGTCAGAAGGTCATGAGAGGACCCACAGAAGACCAGGAATGAGTGATTGAGTGATTGCTCAGTCTTCTTCTAGGGCAAGTGAGGGATGGGGAGATGGCCATCATCTACGGTCGGCTCACATTCCTTCCTAGAAATGGCAGCTCCTTCTAAAGCATCATGTGACGCATGCTTCTGGTGACACAAGTGTGGATTGGAGGGTTCAAAAGTCAAGTGTAGTATGAAGGAACCCGGAAAGGGAACTCAAGGGTATCTCTGACATAAGAGTTAGATGTGAAAAAAAGACTCACTCAAAACAGGAACATATTTAGCATTAAAACACAAAGCTAAAAAAAAAAAAAAACACAAAGCTATGCTCACTCCAGAAGTTCTGCATGTCACCAGTGTAAAAAGAATAATAACATATCACATCTGTATAGGATTTTAAAGTTTAGGGATCCCTGGGTGGCGCAGCGGTTTGGCGCCTGCCTTTGGCCCAGGGCGCGATCCTGGAGACCCGGGATCGAATCCCACATCAGGCTCCCGGTGCATGGAGCCTGCTTCTCCCTCTGCCTGTGTCTCTGCCTCTCTCTCTCTCTCTCTCTCTGTGACTATCATAAATAAATAAAAATTAAAAAAAAAAAAAAAAGGATTTTAAAGTTTATAAAGCATTTTAATAGAAATGGTCGCCCGTCCCACATGGGTATTTTTCATGCCCCAACAAGACACATTCTTCACATTATTATGAGTCCCTAACAATTGGCTTTGTGATTTTTTTTTAAAAAGTCTATAAATACTAGTTATAGAATTTTATCTATAAATATCACACATAAAAGCCAAATGGTGCATTTTAGGTACTGAACCTATTCTAAAACATCTACATCTACTACTTTTCCAGAATGACTAATTAAAAATAATTTACATTAGCTGAACTAGGTGTAAACATTGCAATACTCCGCATAGACCATTAAGCGTACCTCATTAAGAAGTTTCTATATTTCCAAGCCCTCAGACATTCTAAGGGGTTACTATAGATGACTAATTATTTTTAAAAGAATATATTAAAAGATATCCCTCAAGGGTCTTTAAAAACAGCTCTTAATAGCATAAACAGGAAGCATGCTAGAAGGTTATGAAGAATGGTAGGATAAAAATGATTGTGGCCTATTTCCATTAAAGAAGCATGGAAAAAAGAAAACAAGCTAAAATTACTTCCAGCTTGCTGAGTTAAAATGAACTGTTATGTCATTAGGCAAGTGTCTTATTTACTCTTTGCCCTATATACAATAATAACATGTGTTGTTGAGAGTCAAGAGTTCACATTAGCATTTTTTAATTTAGGAAAAAGGGGAAATTGTAAACCCTAAGGAACAGTTTTCCGGTTGACATAGTTCAGCATGCCTGGAGGGTGATGTGTACTTTGTACCCAAATCTTTATTAAACGTTCTGTCCTTGAGATACAAAGATAACACTTCTGGCCCACAGTCAGCACAGCTTTCGCTCTGAGCTTCTTTCTTTCTTTCAGCTTTGATGATAAGTTTGTGTTGATCTACCCTCTTTCGGTCGTCTGGTTTCCTATGTGACTGACAGGGTACATTTGGGAGACAGCTGCCTGGCTCTGGGCGAGAAGCTGCAGCCTGGAGGAGGGAAGTGAAGCAGAGAGCTGACCCTTGGCCTTGGCACCAGGCCCTAATCAACTGATGGGTTAAAGCAAAATTCCGTAAAGTAGAAACTCCCACTGCCAGCATGGTGACAACTCTGCGAACCTATTTACATTAAGAAATGCTGCGATCAGCTGAAACCTTTTCTTTGGATATGTTAACTACTCGAGTAAACTAAGCCTTCTGGAAACTTGTATCAATTCCTTCCCTATCACTGAGTGTTTACATTATTCTAGATTTTGGTTTCTCAGATCCCTTAGTCCTCATCACAGCACTCACCCTGCTGAGGTCTTTTGTAGCCCTTATCATTTGCGGGTTTTGCTGTGTTTATTCACTGTCTGGCTCCTCTACTAGAATGTTAGCTCCATGGGTTGGAAGATCCCAATCTACTAGAGTTGGGCACTGATTCTTTGATCAGAGTTTATCTGGTCCCGAGTATATCTGGGCCCAACATGTGATTAATTCATCAATATGTCAATCGCAGAAACAACTGCCAGAACATATTCCTTCTTTCAACAAACACTAATTAAAGATCCCTATGTACCAGGCAAGGGGCACAGCACTGGGGATACTGTGAAGAGAGTTTACATTTGGATGGTCGGTGGTCTCTTACGGGGCCATGAATATGGCATGCACTCTTAGTAAATCATTGAGCCAACCACAGAGAAAGAAGATGAAAAGAGGACATGGGCTCGTTAATCAGAGTGCAAGCTCCCAGAGGACAAAGCCACATCTCTCCTACTTCTCTGATTTAATCTCCCTAACTCTTTGTCACTCTAGGTAAGCAACACATGTCCTCTTAATTGGCTGCCAGAGCCCTCTTGAAGCGCTCTTTTCAGCAAGCTTGGCAAAAGTCTTACAGACAATTTCACTATTCCGGAAAATGTTAATGCCCAAGGTACCCCCTTGAAAAGAAAGTGAAAATTCCTTTGACTGTTTTCCTCAGTAACAAGGAATGCAATCAGGCCTATACTTGGCACTCTGTCAGTTCCCAGAGCCAAGAGATCTCAGGGTTAGGAGAACAAAGCTACCAAGATGCTTTTGCTATTGACTATGGCTGCCCCAAAGTTCAAGGGTTAAAGCCTGAGAATGTTTTACCCCTTGACTTGAATTTCCCACGTAACTTCCAAATACCAAAGCTTAGAGGAACCAGAATGCAAAATCCTTTCCATTACTTTATTGAAAAATTATGTATGCTGTGATTTATTGCTAATGCTAGATTTTCAAAGCATTAGACAGGGCACCTGCAAACCTTTAGACAACAGCTGCCAATACAAGTTTAACATTTCGTGGCTCAGCACTTAAAATATGACGAATAATAAATCATCCTTGTAACCAGGGAGGCACTTGGTTGGTAATATATTGGGAATTGGTAAGAAAGAATGCATACTGTAGATTGTGTTGTAACTCAGCACTTTGGACGATGGAGGCTAAGTAAATGGTGACTGCTTTACTGTCTCTCCGTCTTTCGTGGCATGCGTTCTCTAACTAAGAAAGAAACTTCTTTAGGGGAGGAATATGTCCCTTTGTATTAACAATAAAAACTGTGGTGATTTTGGATGTATATGTGCTTGAAAGACAAAGAATTTCAGAACTCTCAATGCTTTATGGTGAATGATCCAAATGAAACAATATCCTATTTAGGACCTGTCAGGGCAATATTTGAAAGTGATGGGTAGCTTGTTTTGGAAGATTGTTATCACTTTTTCAGGCATATAAATGTTTTTATCATTTCCATTCTTGAAACATTACAAAGAATTGCCTAAGCCTTGGTGGGACAAATGCTACTTATCAGATACCTGTCTCGTGTGAGGAATGGCTGGGATATACTCAAATATACTTTAAGAGGCTACCAAGAGAAAAAAGTTGTGATCCTTTAAGAGTGGGACAACACATCTGTAGTACACAGACTCTGTGCACTTCTCTTCCCATCTTTACACTTTGCCATAAAATGTTAGGGCAAGTCGGGCTGTCAGTGAAGGGAATGTCAGCATTAGGAACGCTAACGTGTATTTAATACCTTCTAACAAGAGGTCAAGCAGCAGCTAAGGGAGACACAGAGTCAAACCCTGGAGAAGCAGCCTGAGCAAAAGGATGCCCCTTGGGACCTACACAGAAATTTCCACAACAATGAAAGTGATTTCAAGTTCAGTGTACACCTAAAGAAGAGCATGAGAAGCAGCTGGGGCTCAGGTCAGTATGTTGACATTTACTGAAGAAATCACTCACATAATTCTGTATTTATATCTGAAGCTTTTAATGTAAATTCTTTAAAGAAAGTCGAGTCATTAGCAATTATTGGAACACTAATACTAATAACACGAATGTAGGTAGAAGCTCACAGGGATCCCTGATTTTCTGGAATGGCCCAGGGTATGCGGGACTAGCCCTCCCAGGAATGCTGTCTATACTCGGTGACCCTGTCCCCTCACCCAAGGCTGACTGGTCAAAAGTTGTCAATCAACCTAAGTTGGACAAATTAAGATTCTCTCTTCCAAGGGCCTCAAACTTGGAACTATGAAACACAGAGGGTGAAAGTCATCAGTGCTTGGTCACATTAATAGCAGTATCTTGGAGAAGACAGACACTGATGGCCAGAGCTTCCTTGCTTGCAAACCTTCATGTAGCTCATGGCTCCACCCTTCCTTCAAGATGGTGAGATGCCCCAGGATACTCCCAATAAGAAATATTGAAAATGATTGGGGTTTTGTTTGTTTGTTTAAGCTAATCAGTCAGTTTCTGTGTCTTCCAACCAAAGAAACTGGTAGGTTAAGGACATCACCACTTCAATAAAGAGGTACATTTTGTTAAAGGAGAAGAAAAGGGACACGATCATAATTCATCACATTTGTAGGAAACCCTACATTTTCAGATGCTCTCGTATGTGATTCCCGTAAGGGTTGAAGAAGGGTTGCTATTATCACCCTCACAATGGAGAAAAGGCAATGTAGCTCAGAGAGGTGTGTGCTGTGTGCTGTGGCCTGGCTGCTGGCAAGTGGCAAGAACCAGGCTGAGAACCCATGCCTACTGACGGCTGGTGGAGAGTGCCCTTCCCATTGCAGCCTTGATGCATGTGCCATCTAGTACATTCTATTACTTTGGCTTTGGGGAAGCCTACCTGATGGTATTCAACTTTTTTTATTTGTTAACATACAAAACCCGTAATTAAAAGAATATGTTTGTGGGCAGCCCCAGTGGCTCAGCAGTTTAGTGCTGCTTTCATCCGGGGTGTGATCCTGGAGACGGGGGATCGAGTCCCACGTTGGGCTCCCTGCATGGGGCCTGCTTCTCCCTATGCTTGTGTCTCTGCCTCTCTCTCTCTCTGTCTCTCATGAATAAATAAAATAAAATCTTAAAAAAATTAAAATGATATGTTTGTACAGAGAATACAAACAAAACAGAAAAACAGAACTATTCTGAGTGTGTGTGCATGTCTTTTCATCTCTCCCACTCCTGAGAAAAGTTTTAATCAAGTAAAATATATAAACTATTGCCTTAGTGTTTATATTTGCCAATAAAAAAACATTAGGGCTGAGAGGTGCCTCCTTTTGATATGGGTAGCAAATTTACCATCTTCTACATATTTTAACTATTAGCAGGGTGTATCCTTTGAGCTACATAGCAGGGGTGTTCAAGATGTTTCCAACATGTATCCCCAAATATGTGTGATTATTTAATTGCAATTCATATACCTATATTATTATGTTAACATGTTATATACCTTGAATAACATGAACAAAATAGAAAAGGACAGCTTTGCTAACCATGACTACCTCCAGGCAAATATACATAGGACAAGGTCAAGGATTAATTAACCACAGTAGACATAAATCCATAGGTCTCCCAGATAATTTAGAATTTTCACAGCCAGCTTCTTGCAAGATCTGATTCAAGGGTCACGGTCATTACTTCACAATGTGCCTGACAGAGAGTTCATGTTAAACTCTGCCATTTTCAAAAGAATATGAAATTCCTTACAGAATCTTTTAAAGATTCTGTTAGTTTGTGAGGATTCATTAAAACTAAAATATAAAATTTGTAAATCCAGTTAACCAGGCACAATATATTTCGCAAAAAAACCTAAGTCGAGGAACCAGTGGGGAAGCCGCTATGAAGGGCCTGGCCTTGCCTCCCTCTCTCCAGGTGATAACTGACCACTCGATTTGTGGACCTAGGGATTATGTCAGTATCAGTATAGTCACCAGCAGTTATCACAATGTTTTATGAAAATAAAATGAATGTAAATGTAGGTTCTAATCAATTTCTTTTCCACTCAAATGCATCTTCTCAAGAGGTCCCCACGGTCGACATCCCGCTTTGGAGTCCACTTTTCCATGCAACAAGGCAATAGTTTATTTCCAGGGCATCTTACAATGACAGGCCTAACACTCTGGAGGACAAGGACAAACCAACTCAGGGCACAAAGAAAGTTATTTTGCATTTTAAAAACTTCTAAAATTATGAACTATAACTCAGGCTGAGAAACACATAAAATATTAATGTTTGATGCAATGTGCTGCATATTATCCATGTAATTACCAGACCAGTCAAAAAACAGGACCTGTGGAGAAAAAAAAAAAAAAAACAGGACCTGTGCCAGCATTCCCACAGGCCCTCCAGGTCCTTTCCTTCCCTAGCACACCCTCCCCTAAGAGGTAACCACTATCCTCATTCTTTCAGTAATAAATTCCTTACTTCTCTTTATAGTTTTAGCTACTTATGTATGCCCCCCTTGGCAACAGAGTGCAGTTTTGTCTGTTTTCATATTTCATATAAACAGAATAAGATTGTTATATATTCTTTTGTATCTTTTTCCTTCCAACATCCTGTCTATAAGATCCATCTGTGCTATTGTGTGTAGCTCTAGTCTATTCCTTTTCACTGATGCATAGTATTCCATCTTACTATTATATCACAATATATTCAGCCATTCTGTTACTGATAGATATTCTGGATGTTTCTCACTTGAGATGAATATAAACAATGCTACTAAGAGCACTTCACACCTGTGTCTGGATGCACAAGGGTTTACATTTCTGCAGAATATATACACATATGCATGTGCATCTGTGCACAAAGTGGAACTGCTAGGTCCTATCATAGTTTAAAAAAACTAATCATGGTGCCTTATTTCAAATTATACTACAAAGCTACAGTAATCAAAACAGTATGGTATTGGTACAAAAACAGGTAGACAGATCAATGGTACAGAACTGAGAGCCCAGAAATAAACCTACACATATAAGGACAATTAGTTTATGACAAAGGAGCCAAGAACATACAATGGAGAAAGGACAGTTTCTTCCATAAATGGTTTTGGGAAAACTGGATAGTCACATTCAAAAGAGTGAAACTAGACTACTATCTTAAACCATATGCAGGGATCCCTAGGTGGTGAGCGGTTTAGCACCTGCCTTTGGCCCAGGGCACGATCCTGGAGACCCGGGATCGAATCCCACGTCGGGCTCCCGGTGCATGGAGCCTGCTTCTCCCTCTGCCTATGTCTCTGCCTCTCTCTCTCTCTGTGTGTGTGACTATCATAAATAAATAAAAATTAAAAAAATAAAAAATAAAAAATAAACCATATGCAAAAATTAATTCAAAATGGATGAAAGACTTGAATGTAATACCTGAAATCATAAAATTCCTAGAAGAAAACATAGGTGGTAAGCTCCTTGACATCAGTATTAGCGGCATCTTTGTGGGCCCGACTCCAAAGGCAATGGAAACAAAAGCAAAAATAAATGGGACTACATCAGAGTAAAAAACTTCTACACAGCAAAAGAAACCACTGCTAAAATGAAAAGGCAACATACTGAATGGGAAAAGATATTTGCAAACCATATATCCAATAAGAGGTTAATATCCCAAATGCATAAAGAATTCATATCACTGAACAACAGAAAACAAACAACTCAATTAAAAAATGGGCATAGGATCGGAATAGATTTCTCCAAAAGGACAAACAGCCAACAGGCACATGAAAGGATGCTCGATATCACTAATTATCAGGGAAATGCATTTCAAAACCATGATGACATATCACCTAACACCTGTTAGAATGGTGATTATCAAAAAGACAAAAAAATAACAAGTGTTGGAGAGGATACAGAGAAAAAGAAGCCCTTGTGCACTGCTGGTGGGAATGTAAATTGGTGCGGCCACTGTGGAAAGCAGTATGGAGGTTCCTCAAAAAATGCTGCAGTGAACATAAGGGTGCATCTTATCTTTTCAAATTAGTATTTTTGTATTCTTTGGAAAAATACCCAGAAATGGAACAGCTGGGTCATATGGCAGTTCTATTTAATTTTTTCCTTTAAAAAGTTTTTTCCTTATGTTCACTGAAGCATTATTTACGATAGCCAAGATATGGAAACAATTCATGTGTCTGTGAATAGATGAATGGATAAAGAAGATGTGGTCTTTTGACACAATGGAATGCTACTCAGCCATAAAAAAGAATGAAATCTTGCCATTTGCAACATCGGAGATGGACCTTGAGGGTATTATGCAAAGCAAAATAAGTCAAATGGAGACGGATAAATATCATATGACTTCACTCATATGTGGACTCTAAAAAAATAAAACAGAAGAACAAATAAAATAAGCCCAAACAAGCTCACAGATATAGAGGACAGACAAATGCTTAACAGAGGGGAAGAGGGTTGGAGTGGGTGAAATGGATGACGGGGGTCAACTGTACAGCGATGGATGGTAACTAGACTTGTAACACTACACTTTGTAGCGTATACTGATGGCAAATTCTAAAACTATACATCTGAAACATACATTTATGTTATTTTTTTTAAACTTATTTTTTAAAAAAGAAAAGACAATAGAGATCACTACAGATTGCAAATCAAAACCCCCCAAAAACAAAATACACCTAAGGGAAGGTAATTCTAGTGCATCTCTTGCAAATCAATTTTAATATTAACTAACTCTTCTGAAGCCAAGATGAAAGCTCATTAAATTACTAAATTTATTTTTCCCTGGATTTTCACTCCTGCACAATCATTAAATCTGAACCACGATATTAAATCCATTTAACGCTGTTAAAAACAGTTTGAAAATTTCCAGTGAATTTATTGAAGCCAATTCTCTCAAGACCCCTCCCCACATTTTTTACATATTGTGATCATAATTTTCCTTTTCATGAGGGCCAACATTGTATCTACAAAATGCTCATTCAAATCTTAAAGGGAATTTTGCACCGAAAGGGTTCAAGTTAACACTCATATTGATCAAGCATGAAAAGCCAAAATGTTAATCCTGTAGCCAAACTGAGGAATGCAAATAAGAGATTAATTCCAACTTTAGAGTTTCCAATGTTTCATAACCATCATGAATGATCTCCAATGGATTGCATAAGTGGGACAGAACATACTTAGATGACAATATTGTGGAACCAGCAAAACTGTTCTGCTCATCAGTCTCTCATTATCTTACTGACAAAAAGCATAGTAACAAACATATTTATTATAGTGCCAGGTACTTTCTGCAAATTAGTTCATATATGCAATGCTATTTTCATCCTCAAAACAATCCTTAAGATAGGTACTATTATTCTTCCCAATTACAAAAGGAAATGAGGTACAGACAGGAAAGTGACTTGACCAAGGTCCACGGCAGTAAGTGGTTGAGTTAGGTATAACCAATTGGTGTCTCAGTCCATACTCTAAGACATGCCTGGCAACATACTGGTTTGATTGTCATCACTGCTGGCATTGTTGTTTATTTTGATACCAACAAAACCAGAGCAAAACATGTGAACCAATAGGAGGGAAAAAAAAATCCATGTACATTTGTTTTGATTTATGAAAATTTTGTGAAAATGATTGTAACCAAGCAACTCTAACTCTGGGAGAACTAATTAAGAAATGAATTAAGGGATTCAATGCATACCCAAATTAGTCATCAGAGCTCAAAGATCTGGAGTTCTGGTCTATATCCAGCTTTGGCACTTTCATCCAAAATAAACATGACCAGATAAGTACCACAAGCTCACAATTAAAATGGATTTATATGGCTTATGCATCCACATGGGAGAGGCCTCTTCTTAATTGAATTCGGACACCTCTCCAGTTATTGTGGGTTTCCTTTGCCATCTCCCTACTCTTTTGTAACTGCTGGCAATAGGATTATGCTAAGGGAGAAATCATTTCAATCAGCGATGTGTACAGAGCGGGCATAAAAAGATAAAAGAAAAGCCTTTGAACTGTAATTAGAAAATTCCTTAAGTGTGCTCATGTGACATATGTTTGAGACTACAGACCAACTGGCAAGACGAGTTACAGAATGGATGTCCAATGTTACTGTTCTGGGATAAGCAGCCAGTAAAAGTAGTGTTCCAACATGCGATTGGAGTAATCTTTTGCAGGCCAAAACATTCCTGCTTTCCACCTCTAATATGATTAGTGACAGACAGCTGGAGGCATCTCATTCTCCTGACAAAAATATGATCAGAATTGTTTTCAATTGGTATATCTTTCCATCAAGCTGTTTGTTGCCTTCCAGCAGAATAATCAGAGTTTCTGATTATTTGGTACGTTCCAAGAAAACAGTAATTGATTGTGCCCTTGCTTGTCTGATGGGGAGAAGGCTGCCAGAATTTACACAGTAACTCTTCAGTGGCCTAACTCAAAGAAAAACTAAGCAGCAGGTGTGTGTGTGTGTGTGTGTGTGTGCATGTGCGTGTGTGTGAGACAGAGAGGGAGGGAGAGAGAGAGAGAGAGAGAAGGAATCCAGCCAGTAGTTTCCATAATAATTCTCTTTGAACAACTATAAACAAAGTGTTTTCAGTGGTGATTCAGATTTCAGATATGAGGAAGTAAACTTATTCTAGTCCACTCATGGAAAAATTCCAATTCCCACCAATGTTAATGGTTCTTTTCGAAAAGTTACAGTCATCTTACTACTAAAGCTTCAGGGTTATAGAGAAAAGTCAAGTTCAGATTTAACATTCATGGAAATATTCAGGTACAATGAGACCTCATTCGTTTGGACTACCTCAGTTTAGAATTGACAATCCTTTGACAGTGTCCGGATGGGCCAGTGATGATCTTTTCACAATGAATATATGGCTTGCTAAGCACATTAATTTAAACAAGCAAGACTACTGGGAGAAGAATAAAAAATATTCCAGCTAAAGTATAATGAATCAAAAATAACAATATGCTTTCTGTGCAGCAGACACTTTTGATGAACCCATTCAAATACTAATGACTGATCATCATAATTAGTGTGTAATGGAATAGCAATCTTGTGCAGTTCACGTTACACACGTGGCTAGAAATATCCCAACAGTTCTGCAAGATGGGTAGAACTATCCCCATCTCAAAGAGCAGGACACTAAGGCTCAGAGAAGCAGCTGACACGCAAATACTGCATAATTACTAGGCAGCCGAAGCGGGATGCAAAGCCAGGTTGTCTGGCTCAAAAGCCTATGTCCTTCTGCTGCCACTCAACCCTGGGTGAGCAGTGAAGACTGCAAGTCAGACTTCTAGAGGCAACAGAGCAAGTTCTTCAATAGCAGCAGCAGCAGCAGCAGCAACAGCAAAAATAGAATCATTGCAAGGAGGGACAGCCAGGCAGCCTGGCTCCAGAAATCATTCTTCTTTTCTGTAGAAAGAATGATTCCCTTCTCCATCACAAGGCATCTATAAAATACCTGTTGGTATGCTGAAGTACTGTGCATGCGTGAAACTACTCTGAAGAAATCCACTGAAGTGCTCATGGAGGTGGAGAAGGGCGATGTGGGTGAGGCCACTGCCCCTGCCCTGCACCCCATCAAGAGTGCCTTCGGTCTATACCCCTGTAAATAGAACTGGTGTTGAGACCCCGAGAGGCTGACAAAGGCAGTGATGAGGCCCTCTGGGAGTCAGCTGCAGGTGCAGGGACAGCCGGCCAGGGGCAATGGAAGAGAACACAGAGAAGGGAAGGAACATCTCTACTTACCCAAGAATCCACGGAGATATTCCTGAAAGCAGCCTGGATCCCGGGATGCTCTAGGAAGAAAGTTAATTTGGGAGGTCAGATCTCACATTTAGCAGCCATATCACCCCGTTCCATCACATCCACACCCAAGCACAGGATCTGGAGGCAGGCAGACATGGAATTGGTCCCTCCTAACCTTCCTACCTTTTAGGTAGATGAACCTCTCTGTGAGATGGGGTATACTAACATTACCCTCTCCTCATAGAGTTGTTGAGAAGCCTGGGTAATATATAATTCATGCAATGAATTCAAAACACAACAGTGCTGTTTTAATAAGTACAAATAGCTAACATTTATTGCTTAGAAAGTGCCCAGCATTGCTCCAGGGCTTCAAATAGGCTGACTCTTCAATACCTTGAGGTAGGCACTACTGCCATTGGCATTTTGCAGATGTAGAAAATGAGGCACTGGAA
This sequence comes from Canis lupus baileyi, assembly GCF_048164855.1. NCBI lineage: Eukaryota > Metazoa > Chordata > Mammalia > Carnivora > Canidae > Canis > Canis lupus. The sequence goes on from NC_132873.1 coordinate 21,457,541, forward strand.
GGTCAAGTCATAAAAGTATACCAGGTAAGTGGTGGAGGGGGGACATGGGGCCATCTGGCCTCCGAAGCTGGATGCTATACAGTGATATCCTGCCTAATTTATTACAAACAAATGTTAACTCCTCTTATTGTTACTGTTATAATGCTCTCCAAGAGACAGTCTATAATATTCACCAAACCCCAGGGAGCTCACCATTTAGCTAGTAACCACTTAGGCACAGGGATAGGTACCAGGGTCATAAGTCACTCACTAAGTCAACAATCTCTTCAGGTGTTCCCCGAGAATGCTGGTGGACACCCGATGCCCTGCTAAGCACTGTGTGGGGCTGCAGGGGCTCTGGTCATTGATCCTGCAGTCAGCTCAACCTCCAAGAGGCAAATGGGGAGTGACAGCAAGGAGGAAGCACAGAAAGGACGGGCGAGGAGGTCAGGATGTGGGACACTGTGCCTGGCTCTGGCACCAGCCCTCCTGGCGGCCTTCTCCAAGTCAGCTGACCTCTCTGGGTTTCATGTTTAAAGGAGGGGACCGACCTAGAGGCTCTTACACCCTGAGATCCCAATTTGCAATTCTATTCTGATCCTCTTTCACTCTAACTAACCTCCTCTCAACAGTCCATTTTTGAGAGAACATATTCTAATCCTTCATTCCTCCAGCCCACCTCGGGGAACACAAAGCCAGGCACTGCAGGCAGCGCTCGGGCGCACCCCAAGGCCCGGCCCGCGCCTTGTATAGGCCCTGTGAGCATAGTGCCCAAGTCCTATCCCGGCGATCTTGGCAACCTGAAGCCCAGGGAAGGCTGCAGCCCTGAGGATAGCTGCACGCACCCATCCTGCCCTCTCCGAACCCTGGGGGTGGCCCAGTGAATTCTGCATCAATCCGAAATCTGGAGTCCCACACTGGGGGAGGAGGTGTTACGTGGAGGGGGCAGGTGAAAAGGTCTGTGAAAAATAAGGCAGAAACCAGACAAGCAGTGAAATGCCTGGGCTGAGCATTAGGTTTGTTTTCTCAAAGTAATAGTGTTGGACGCAATAAACCAAAGGGATGAGAACTCGTCTGACACTTTGACTTTCTTGACTTCATCAGGGTATACGAATGGCCACTTTGGTAGCAATCTTTTGTGTGTGTGTGTGTGTGTGTGTGTGAGTGCACACGTGACTGCTTCTTTGAGAAACATCTATTTTGACACAAGATGCTACTGACTTTATTTAAGGATCAGTTCATCACACTTAAACATGTTTGCTTTCACAGAAACTCCTCGGAGGGGAATAATAATTCTGTGAGTGTAATACTTCCATTAAAAAGAAATGGATTTTAAAATATGCTTTTCAAACTTTTGACAGAAGCAATTTTTTGATTTTATAAACTAAAAAAGGCAAACAAAGTTGTAGAGACAATGTAATAAATAACAAGAGTTGTCAAATAAGCTATTAAACATTTATAGATATAATGTTTAATATGGACTTTTAAACATGCCCCAAAATGTCCATCAATCTTTGACGTGGGAGGAAGTAGCATTTTGGCAAAGTCTGTCTCCCACCACAACAGAAGTCAGTCAGCACAAGATGTTTATGGTTCTTAAAGACAGCGACGACGGTATTCTTTGCAGGGTGCTTAAGTATTTTCAGCAAAAAAATTTAGAAGGCAAAAAATGGAAGAACGTACCCCCAAAAAGTATTATTTTGATAGGTATCCAGATAAAGTACCCTGTGCATGGACGTCTATAGAGAGTTTGGTTCCTAAATTGGCCCTGAGATTCCAAAAATGTTTTGAGCAACATTGCTGGAGTACATGTATAAATGTCAAAGATGACAACTCTGAGGTACAATACTCACTTGAATTTATAAATGATAGTTTTTTGAAGCTTGTAAAGAAAACAATTAAAAATTTAGTAGTGATTAACCCCTGGGTGAAGAATTACGGGTGGTTTGGTTTTTTTTTCCTTTTTCTTTATAATTTCTCTGCCTTCCGAACTTCCTTATAATAAGCATGTGTTACTTTACCAATTTTTTTAAAAATGTTTTTTCAATCCTTATGTTATGGAAAATCACCTGATATAAAAAGTGAACAGATTTGGGAAGCAGACAAACTTGGGTTCAAATCCCTTTCTGGTTTGGTGCCCTCAGATACACTACTCAGCAGCCCATGATGCACATAAGATGGATATAACAACTACTAGAGGTGAGATACTGTCAGTGTTTAGCACAGAGTAGGAGCCCAGTGAATAATAATCCCTCTTCTCTCCATGGTACGCAAGGAAGTAAGCCCTCTCTGGTAACAGGAAATAAATGTGTGTGTATAAATTGACTTCGGGCCATTTATTTATAGAAACACTGGGAATTTTTAACAGGTAACTTTCAGAAATCTTCTAATAGTTACAAGTTCAGAAAAAAATGTAGGAATGAGTATATACCCTACTCTCCTTTCCATCACAATCATTAGGACCCTACAATCTAAAACTCTTGGACTCCCTTGCACCCATTACTATGCTGCTCTGGTTCAGAAATCCTCCAGTTGGGATGGAAGTTGGGGGAAGGGTTAAGGCAGACCCACTGGAGCACAAGGAGAAACCACAGCTACCACAATCAAGATCTTTTCCATTTTGTCATTCCTGATGATTAAAGTAAGCAAAATAAATTATGGGATTGCTTAAATGAGGGGTGAGGGAGAAGATTTTTTCATGGCTTTTCTTTTCTTTTTTTTTTTTTAATGCTAGCTATGTTGATATTTTCATCCTATTCACTGAAGGTAGTTCAATCAGTTAGGTTTATGACAAAATATATGTACTCAACAAAATATGGCTGTTGGGGATATGTTGCCCTTGGATATATGTTGCTGTACCTTCACTACAGGAAGAAATATTGATTTAACTGGCTTTAATATCAAGTCAGGTATTTGTTGACACGTGGAAATGAAAAATATCAAAACCATGAAAAGCTTGATATATAGGTCAAGTCCCATTTCAGCTCCCTCCGAGGCACCATCCAAAGTCTTCTGCTGTATTGGTATTGTGCTCTGGTGATGCTTGCCCCAGTCACAGATAACATGAATTTTCATTATAATGGGATTTGCTACATAAATGAATATTGGTATAGATTTTTATGTAGTACAATTTATTGTAGAAAGTACAGCAAAAAAGTAAAATCATTATGGATTTAACTTCCCCCTTTTCCCAACTCTGGAGGCATATCTCACTTTCCACCCAAGGTATGTAATGTTCTCTCCTTTTCAGTGTCTGATTACTCCTTATTCCTCTCACGGTGCCTAGAATCGAATAGACACGCAAGGAATAGCTGATGAAGAAATGAGCTGAATAAAATGTGGTACCAAAGCAAATGAGGGGAAATTCAGAATGGTTTCCAGTGTAAGAGAGATAAACTTTAGAAACTGATTCAAAATGAGTATAGCAAGCAGGTTTAGCCATTCCCAGCTAGCATGCTCAAGTCATCTGGGGATCTGTTGGCCTGCAGGTGGCTCCCTATTGCTCAACGGTCATGGAGGCCTGTCTAAAATGTCCAGCACCCAGCTTACACATGCCCATCCCTGCAGAATGCCACAGAGCCATTTCAATCATTAATTGCCAGAAACACCTTTGTAAGAGTCCTACAGTCCCCTTCAGCCCTAGGGCAGCTAATGGTCAAACTGTGTCCTTCTAAAGGACTGAAAGAAAGGACCACCATGACTGGGAGGCAATAAAAGGCAGAGAGGTTGGCCCACAGCAGCCCTGGGACTGGGAGCTACTTTCTTACAGCTGGATTCAGAAGTAGTTTCTGTGCCCTTAACTAGGACATACATAGTCAGGGCTGGAGGAAAAACCAAGAGGGACTTCTGAAGAGCTTGCATGGACACTGCCTAGTGTCAAAATTCTTACCTTCTTGTTCTCTTTCCTTTTTCCCTCCAGCAACAATGATTACTTTAATAATCAAAGAGTTTCCTATAATTTTGTATAAAGCAATCTAGTTGGAATATGTTTTTCCACTTTCTAGTTTTTTTTCTTTGAGTCTTTTTTTATTGAAAGGTACATAACATATCAAATATAAAAATTTTGCTTCTAACTCGGAACATAATAGATCTTAAATGCCTATTTTCACAAAGGTCTTGACTGTGTTCAAAGGAATCACCTACTGATGCCAAGGGCTTCCTTCCCTCATCAGAGGAATGAACCATGGGAATGAGCTTTGAGGGACTCCAAGCAAGGTACCAGGGGTTTCCAGAGCAGAGAAAGGGCCTATCCCATTAGTATGGGATAAAGCAGGGGCAAAGAGTTAAGAGGGTCTGGTGAGGTTAGCCCCAGGAGTGGTGTATTTTTACATACATTTTACAAATACTCCCATTATTCATTTGAAAATATTTTAAATGGTAAATGGGCTTCTCCTCCAGAGGGATGACCTGTGGCCATTAATTAATAATTTGGAAACTCATTATAAAAAGTACTTTTAAGTTAACCAAATGGTTTGCTCAATATGTTTAATCCTCTCTATGCCCTCTGTGCTGAGGGAGCCCAGGTCAGAGACAGCCCCAAGTTAGACAGCCAACACATAATGGAGCCACATCTTGAATCCAGTCTGCAGATTCAGATCCAGTTCTCTGTTCATATTACGACTACTCACCAATTGCATACAGAGCCCAAATTTAACTTGTTGGGCCCTTTGCAGCTAAGACATCGCCACAGGGGACATACCCTCAACAGGTCAAGCTGGTAGGCATGTTCTGTCAAGATCCAAACCTTTGTAGTTTTGGGGCTGTGGCTGACACTGTTGATCCCTTGCAAGTACTAAAATGACTTAAGGAGAACTGGAACAATTCTAAGGCAAGAATGTGTAAGCTCAAAGGCTATAAAAATTCAAGAACTCAAAACCAAAGATAGCTTTCTTTTTTTTTTTCTCTTAGGCAAAGATAGTTTTCTTGACTAGACAATAGTTGGTTATAAACTCTGCAACAAAGTACCTCTTCAATGTGAAATTTTACTACTAGGGTTTTTTGTTGTTGTTGTTCATTTTTAGTAAGAACTGAAGCCTACAAAATGACAAACCAGGATTACCCTATTAAAAGACAACTTCAATTGTTCCTTTGTTCTAAGAAACTGTGTTAGGTACTGACTGGCAATACCTACACCTTGATCTTCATATTAATTATGCATTTTTCCTACAAAATTGACTGCCACACTACATGCTCTAAGTCAGATTTGAGAGCTGCCAAGATAAATGTTCCGAATGGCTGGCTTTTTAAAGACAACTTGTCAGTTCACCAAATAATTCTTTGGGGGTTTATCCCAATATATTCGATGTCTCCCCTATACCTATACTTACATGTTGAGCAAATATTATAGCTCTTTCCTGATGCATCATCTTATAGCTAAAGCTAAAGATTTTTCCTTTCAACCCCTAATGTAAAAGTAATGAAATTTACAATTTCTTTTGACACCATCAATTTACTTTGGCTGTTTTTATCACTTAATTCCTATACTGATTTATGTGAAATACTCTGATTCCGAGGGAGAGAAGTAATTCTGGCCTAGTCCATACAACTACAACAAAGATGACTTTTGTATTTTTGACTAAATAAATGTTTTCTTCCCTGATGTTTGCTTTCATCAAATAATCATATCAATGTCTGATTGCCTTTAGTTAACACCTTATTTTAATGAGGCTTAATTCCAAAACATATAAGAACATACGCACACAAGAGGTACTATGTTGAGTAAGCCAAGAGTTCCAGCCAAGTGTCCTATCTTTTACGTGGTACCAAGTGACATTTTGTAAAAAGCACAATGGTAACTATTCATTCCGCCAGCCTTAAAAGGATAGGCATGAGCTGCATGCCAGAATGGAAAAGCTTAAGCTTTGAAATCAGACAGCTGGCTTCAAATACCATCTCCACCACCACTATCTCTATGACCTTGGGCAAACTACTTATCTCCCCTCAGAGCTTTTTCATCTGAAAAATGGGGGTAATGGATTTGCCTCAAAGGGGTTGTGGAAGACATAAACAAGAATTTTACTGTAAAAAAAACTAGCATACAGCCTAGTAAATTAGTATACACTAAGGAATTGTTAGTTTTTTCCCCACCTCTCTTATAAAATGCCATTAGTGATTCATTTTGAATCTGTGTCTATGCACAAAAAATAATGTAAAGGATATTAATGCTGGTGCTCTTTATGATAGCGAACAATTGGAAATGGTCTAAGCATAGGAAAATGATTATATTAAAGTATATTCATATATTGAAATGTATGCAGTCATTCCAAATATTTTTCCAATAATATTTTATGACAAGGGAAATTGCTATCCTAGAATTTAAGTGAGGAAAATAGATGAGAAAACCTGTATAATAATAACAACTCATACTTACGGGGCATTGACTATGAACCACGCACCATGCTATGTACTTTATATGCATTGTCTTATTAATTCTTAAAATAAACCTATTAGATGCATACTATTATCATCTTCATTTAATAGAAAGAAAAACTGAAATTCTGATAGTTTGGGTAATTTACAGTCTTAAATAGCATAGCCAGCACTGGAATCTTGAACTGTCTGATTCCAAAGCCCTTTTATTTATGTTATTTTTTTAAAGATTTATTTATTTATTAGAGAGAGTAAGACAGAGAGCAGGGGAAGGGGCAGGTGAAGAGGGAGAGAGAATCCTTAAGCAGACTTCCCACTGAGTGCTGAGCTCAACATGGGGCATGGTCCCAGGACCCCGAGATCATGACCCGAGCTGAAATCAGGAGTTGGCTACTTAATCAACTAAGCCCCCCAGGTACCCTCAAAGCCCTTTTAACTACTAGGTCACACTAATTCTTCGATACAAACTTCCTAGGTCTACCAGGGGGCTAGTTTAAACACACATACACATATGCATACTCAACCCCACACACACATATATCTGGAAGGAAAACACACCAGCTGCTTGCAATGACAATCTCCGAGTGGTGAAATTTTAGCTGACTTCTAATTATTATTTTTTTATCCATTTCAATGATAAAAATTCCAATTCAATGGGTATGCGTTGTTTTTACAATCAGAAAGAAAATTTCAGGGATCCCTGGGTGGCGCAGCGGTTTAGCGCCTGCCTTTGGCCCAGGGCGCGATCCTGGAGACCCGGGATCGAATCCCACGTCGGGCTCCCGGTGCATGGAGCCTGCTTCTCCCTCTGCCTGTGTCTCTGCCTCTCTCTCTCTCTCTCTCTCATGAATAAATAAATTAAAAAAAAATCTTTAAAAAAAAAAAAAAAAAAAAAAAAGAAAGAAAATTTCAAAGAAGGAAAGGTGTGAGAATATTTTGTTAAATGTAAAGTATTACACAAATACTAGTATTTTGATGATGTGATAGTTTGTTCCTGGACTTACAGAGTTCTTTAAAAAAGAAAATGTGAGTTTTTCAGTGCTCCTATTCTTTTACATCATTTTTTTCTTTCCACTGAGTCCAAGGTAAAAAGCATGTAAAAAACTATTCTGAATATGAATACAACCAAATATAGTACAGGAAGCGCCATATGTATATTTGACAGATATGTGATATTAATACAAAACCTCAAAGAGCTTGTGTGAGGGTAAAAAAAAAAATCTTTTCAAATAATACAGAATTTTCCACTTAGAGAAAACACATCCATTAGTGACATGATGCCATCAGCATACTCTGTCACGGTCATGTTAAGTGATACTGTCATAGAGCCATTTACGTAGACACCAGCACACTGTTTGGACATGCCTCAGCCTGATTACTGTCTATTCCAGAAGGTGTGAATATAATGATGTGTTGGAGTGACACCTAAGGAGTGATTTCCTGTCACACCACCAATTCATTTTCAGAGCAATGATTCTATAAAGAGAACTGAATGATGTACAAAAAAGCAATTCCTTTGAACCAAATAAGTTCATGTGAGTTGAAATTATAGATGAGGGATGCATTTGTTTTATAAAATTGTTATTTTTAAATCAAATTAAAAATAAGGTTATTTAGGTATGCTTTTAGTAATTTTTTCAAAAGAAAACCTGATTAATATCATCTAAAAGTGACCTCAAATTAATCTTGTTTCCCTTCATAATAGAGGTTCTATGATTGGCAATAAGTGAATCAACAATGATAGCATTACTGAGGCATCTCACTAAATATTTCCTGACTCTATTCTCTTAGACAGCCTGGGGAGAAGAAAGGAAACACAAGTGAAAGACTACAAACTAGTTAAAAAAAAAAAAAAAAACAACTAACAAAATTCACATATTGATGCCAAGTCTCTTAGAAAGAAAAGTCACAGGGCCGTCCTGGTCAACTTTTGATCAATGAGAGAGAAAGTGCAATTCTCAAGTGTGTAATTAGTAAGTGAAAGAAGTACCATTAATAAATTAAATTTTAAAAAATCAGGATTCAAAAATGTCTTGTTAGAGGAGAAAAATTATTTGACAAAAAGAGACAATATGTAATAAGGACAAATGTTAAATCACCTACACAGGTTCACACAATCAACTGCACAAATACACAGCAAGGGAGACATGGCTTTGTAGTAGTTGTTTAAAAAAAGACTTGGAAATTTTATTTGACTTTGGAGATAAACTAACGAGGTGCTGCCCTAGATTTAAAGTCGAGGCCAACAGAACATTTATTTGACTAGATTAATAAAAGAAGGGTGCCCTGAACGAGGTTGTTTCCTACTGTTTAGAGAAGTCAGAGGGAGGCATGGGCAGAGCAATGGGTGATCAGAGGAGGGTCAACAGGATGAGAAATCTCAGCTGAAAGAGCTGGGACCAAGTCTCCCTGAAAAGAGAAGACTCTTAGTAGGAGGTCCAAGAGCTGTGGTCAAATACTTGAAGGAGCTACCACAAGAAGGTGGTACTCTGGGGGTCAACGGAGAAGCTGCAGGGAGGTGGATTTTAGCATTTTTTGTCTGCCTGTGCCTCATAATGAGTGCTGGTCCATCCACCACACATGAGACAAGGTCCAAATCTAAGGTGCTTTAGAAGCATGGCAGGCGACTGCCAGCAGAATTCCTCAGCATAGCAAAATTGTGAAGTCCTCATTCCTGGCAGGGTTCAACTGGCAGCTGGCTGACTGGGATGCTGTGGAGGGGAATCCTGCACTTGGGGGCGGGGGGAGGTACTCAAAAAAACCGTATCACCCACTATGCCTTTCCAACACACACTCTATGCTTCTAATTTCACATTAGTGACTTTCATGAAGATAGTCCTGGAGCATTTATGTAAGCAATATCCAAATATGCCTGCCTTGGTAAATGAGAAATAGCTATAAATTTAAATGCAATCTGGAAGAGTCCAGAAGGTGAAATTCTCCCAAAGTTTGGAAATTATAAATTAATGTTGTCATGGCAACCTCAGTTGATATCAGCCATTGCAGCTGAAACAGTTCTTGCTCTGGGACTATCAAAACAATAAATGGGTTTATATATTCAATGTCACAAACCAGCACTAAATAATATTCGTAATGCTTTTAGTTTTAACTTTTGAGGCCGTTGATTTGCATTTTCTCCTTGAGCATTCACTATTTTCACATGACACTGTACTGAGGCTACGGTATCAAAGGGGGGTGGTTCAGTTTCATCAGCAGCTGAGAAAGTCGCTGGGAGCCCCGTGCATGCCCTGAATCCAGCCCACCGTTCAGGTTTCACAGGGGAAGTAAACAGAAAGGACAAAGACTTTCTAGGTCTGGACATTAGCAGCCACAAGAGCCAGCATAATATCTTCTACTTCTCTCTTAAAAATTAGAAGACTGCCCACAATCCTATAATAAACACTCATCGATCATTAGTGGCGGTATGTCACATCAGACTATCCCACCGCTGTTTGTGGCACTTCAATAAATGGGTTTTCTCAGTTATGTATTAGCAATCACTGTAATATATGAAAGCCCACACTGAGAACAATATTGCCTCCAATCAAAACCATTCTTTCCTTAGTACACTAAAGCTTTTCTCCACTTCTTGTAAGCAACAAAGACTACAACAAAAGAACTTTCCAAACACCCACAGTTAAGGAAAGAACGGCTCCAACAAAGTAAGTGTGAAATCTGTCCCTGGTGTCTAATTTGTCTATGAATCGTCCTTTTCAGGGTATTTTAGTGACTTCCTTTATTTGTAATTTATCAGCAAAGAATAGAAATAAAAGTTTATTTTGACGGGAGCGCACCTGGCTATTCAGAGATTTAAAAACTTGCTTTGTTTATTCTTATATTATCCTGGCAGAGGATGTAAACATGCCTTCAAGCTGTACTCAATCCCAGATGAATACTTCCACTGATGCAAACCATTAGGTAGGACTGGCCTTGAGCGAAACTTCCTTATGGCCCTTTTTCACCCCTGGATGGGTAAAGTCTGGGCCCCTTGACCCAGTTTGCTTATTCTCTTCCTAATCAGTCTCAGGGAAGGGTTTATCAAAGTATTCGACCTAAGGAGCATGGGTCCAACCCATTTAAGTTACCATTTCCCTAGCCTTTGCATTTGAGCCCCGGCTGCTGGGCACTTGATACCTTATTTTATTTAGTTACAGCAAAACAAGTAGGTATCACTAATTTCACTTCATATATAAGGAAACTGAGATTCAGGAAGATTAAATAATTTAAATAATACAGACAGCCAATTACCTAAACCAAATCCAAGTCTTTCAAGCACCAAATTTGTCCTCTTTTTTTCTGATAAATCCTATTGATGTTAAGAAAGGGAACAGAATTTGTATGATGTAAGCTTTCACATATTAGCAGGAAAGAAGCTGTTGATATTTGAAGTGCCTCTTCGAGTAGTACGGATTCTGAAATCACACCATGAAGGCTGCTACCTTTCTCGTCTACACGTGAGACCAGCCTTCCCACTGGAGACAAAGAAGAGGATGTATCATAATTTAGGAAAAACAGCCGGGTCTTTTTGCCTTCCCCTTCTCTTCCCAAGTTGCACATATGGTACAAATGGAACCCAGAGACCAGGGGAACAGCTCATTAGTAAGTAGTATTTGCTGTTAGGGGTCTGGAACCAGGTAACAGCCAGGGTCCAGGGAGGCTGTCAATCTCAGTGAGTTTCCTGCCCACTGCTGGCAGGTGTCAGTACTGAAGAAGCCTGGAAGGGAGTAGCAGGGACTTACCCCAGGGCTTGTGGCTCAGCAGCAAAACTACGGTCTTAAGAAGGCACAGAGATACATGACCGGACCTTCATCGAAGGCAATTTGGGTTTCCTACACAAAAACGCAAAGCAGGAACTTGGGAATGAGGAGACAAGTGAAACCTAGGGCACAAAGTGAAAATGTGGTTACTCAAGACTGAGGATGCGTCATGGCTTCCTAGGTAAGTTGCCTGGGCAAGGCAAACTATGGGGCCAATCCCATGGAGAGCCCCTAAGGTACGAATGCAAGGAGCTGTAACCCTCCTGCAAAGGCCTACGCTGGTCCCAGATCCTACAGATGGCACAGCAAAACACCGACTGGGTGGCCATTTTCTGTGGGTACACCACTTTCAAAATTTTATTTTTAGCACATGAAACTTTCTCCTTACGAGAATCTTAGACAAATGCCTAATATGTAGACACAAGTAAAAACAACTCCTCAGGGGGTTCTTCCCTGAACTGGAGGGGGCTCAACAGAACACAATCTGCAAACGAGCAGGAGAGAGGGCGCTGAGTCACCCTGCCTATCAGACTTCACTGGAATCTGATCCTGCTAAATTTTTCTCATGATGGTGATGGTTGCTTCCCCTCACCTCCAGGTTTCTCCCTGCTGCTCCGACCTGATAAGCTCTGGTTTCCTATCACTGGTTGGCTTTTCCACTGTGAAAACACAAAGCTCTGCGTATCTCCTGGGACACAACATATCTTCTGGGTCTTTCTGACAGTCTACATGCCCTTCCTCAAAGCCTTGTGGGCCAACTGATCCACAGACTGCTGCCCTCAGTACCTGACGGTTGCCTGGCACGTCATTTTGTTTGATGCACAATGACTCTGTGCCATACGTATTGTTAGAGCCCAGTGGCTCATTAGTTTGCTCAGAATCCTAGAGCTAGACAGTGGGGGAGCTGGGTCTTAGACCATCAGGAAGGATCAATGGCAGGATGGGGGCATCTCAGAGACCGAGGCAAGACTCTCGTCGTTCCAGCTGGTGCCATAATGTTGGAGGCTACTCAGGAATGTGACTCCACTTGCCCTTTCTTGCCCCTATCCTGTCTATCTCAAATCTTCCCTCTACCATGCAAGTATCCTTGCTTCCCACTCCTGACGGTGACTGGGTAGGCCAAGGGAGACAGATGTGCTTTAATCATGATTTCAGCTCTGTGCACACTGTAAGTATGACTCCTGGCTGTAGCTTTCACAATCTGTCTGTTTGATTCTGAATCTTATCTAAAGCACTTTGTATCTCTGGATTTAAGAAACCGAGCAATTGCTGCTTCTCTATACCTGTAGGGCTGACTTAATCATTCAAGAAGCTCATGGGCTTGGCTCATATAGGATCCACCTCCCGGGAACGAGATGCTCTATAACAATGCTGTCCAACAGAATCATAATGCAAGCCACACAGGTAATTTAAGTTTTTCTAGTAGCCATGTTTCTAAAAGGTAAAAATAAATTTGTGAAATTAACTTTAATAATATATTCTATTTAAACTACATATCTAAAATATTACTGTTTCAGTACGTAATCAAGATTTAAATTTGTTAACAAAATAGTCTACATACATGAGACTTTTTCTCATATAAAGTCTTTGGAGCGATCCCTGCGTGGCTCAATGGTTTAGCACCTGCCTTCAGCCCAGGGCATGATCCTGGAGACCCAGGATCAAGTCCCACATCAGGCTCCCTTCATGGAGCCTGCTTCTCCCCCTGCCTGTGTCTTTGCCTCTCTCTCTCTCATGAATAAATAAATAAAATCTTTAAAAAAAAAGTCTTTGAACTGTGGTGTATTTTACTCTCACATCACATCTCAATGTGGTCTAGCTATATTTCAAGTGCTCCGTAGCCACATGCAGCTAGTGGCTGCAGTACTAGATAGCATGGTTCTATAATCTCTTCTCTGTTCCCATCTTTTCTCTCACTGCTTTCCTGTAACAACTCATTTCCTCTAGTAAGGATGCTATGGGCAGGGCAGAGACCAGGACATTAGAGAAGACTTTTTGATACACACGCGAAGGGAGAGCCCAGATCACAAAGGAGCTTTTGTGCCATGCTAGGGAGCTTAGATTTTCTCGTGGAGAAGCAGTGACTCCGCTGGAGGATTTTAAGCAGCAGAGAGTCGTGATCAAATTTGCCTTTTAGAAAGGCAGCAGTGTGGGGAACGCACTGGAGGCAGGCCAGCCAGAGGCAGAGAGACCAGTTACGGGGCCACTGCGATGACCCTCAAGAGAAGTGATGAGGGCCCGAACCAAAGCAGTAACGGTGGTGGTGCTCTCGCCAGGGTGGATTCCAGAGCTGAGAAAGATGGTTTCTATAGGGCTTGGTGATCAATGAAATGTAGGGGTTGAGGAAGAGGGAGGAATCTAGAACAACTTCCCAATTTAAAAATTGGTGAAGTGGGTTTCATTGATCAGGAGAGAAAATACATTAGGAATATGCTGTAAGGGGAAACCAGGAGAGAGGAGTGACTCAGAAAACAGGTGGGCAAGGATTTGAGGAGCAGAGAGGGATCTCTAAGGCACATAGGTCAAAACTCAGAAGAGAATCCCGGACAATGGATCTGCCAGTCTGAAGGTCAGACGTGGCTGTCATGAGAGGCCAGGACTGAGCAGGGAGAAGGGGAGGTGCAGTGCTGCCTAAGACCCTGTCCTCCTAACACCGGGAACGGGATGGAACACAACCAGACCCAGAGGGAAGGGGCCAAGGAAGTTTTGTCTTGTCTCCTGTTTTTATAAAACACGAGGAGATTTACACATGTTCATGCACTGAAAGAAAAGGTTGGTTGAGACCCTAAAGAAAAGAGAGAAAATAGAGCCAAGTCCCAGAGGAAGCAAGAGGGGAAGGTGTCCAGAAAGATTAGCTGCAGAGTAAAGAGAGAAAAGGGAAGAAAAGGTGCGAGGGAAGACCTACCATTTATAAGGAAGAGAGAACATTTTAGTTGCCAAACTATTTCTCTTTATTTAGAAATAGAAATGAAATATAATTACATAAAAAGACTTAAAAAAAATAGTACTACCTATCATGTATAAAATCAGATAAATGCTGAACACAGAAGGCACTGGTTTCCTGGAGCCCCGATCTGTGGTCTGGTGTGCGACCAAGCCTTTCGCATACCTTTGGGCTTTACCTCTGTCACCTTGGTTACTCGGAAGAGCCACAGCAGTTCTTTATAGCTTGTGGCCCCTCTGGTCGGTCAGTGTCTGTGCTGAACTGATAGGTAAATATTTCAGTATCTCCACGAATTATCTCACAGAGCGGTGTAAGAAAAGAGCCGAGGCTTTGGGGGGCGAGAGGGGGGGGAGTCAGACACCAAACAGATTCCTCTACCACTTATCAACTCTGCAGATTCAATCAAGTTATGTAACATCCCTGACTTCTGTGTCTCTCTCATAAAAGGATACGCAATTCCTACCTTGCAAGATCACCACAAGGTTTAAATGAGATGATCAGGAGATGATACCTATCACGATGGTGAGGATTCTATTCACTTTGTTCTGAATTTTTAGAATTGGGTGCTGCTGTTGATGAATCTGTGCTTTGCAACAATCAATATCTTGATCCCTAAGGAGAATTACACCACCAATCCTAGTGTTAGGAAGGGCCCTAAAAATCCTAACGGCCAAGGGGTGCCTGGGTGGCTCAGTTGGTTAAGCAGCAGCCTCCTGATCTCGGCTCAGGCCCCGGCTGGGCTCGGCACTCAAGAGTCTGCTTGAGGAATCTCTTCCCCCCACCCCGCTGCCCTTCCCCATTCACTCTCACTCATTTGAGCTCTTTTTCTAAAATAAATAAATAAATCTTTAAAAAGTATATTAAAAATCCTAATGCCCATCCAGTATTGGTGTCCTTTCTTCATCACGGCACATATTTAGTCTCAACCCTCAAATGTCTGACATCTGCTCTACCCCTAACTTGCTACTCAACCTTTCCAGGCTTGGGTATTGTGCTTCGGTAAAACGGGGGTAATAAGGGGATGTACTTCAAAGCACTGTTTTGAGGGAAAAAAAGGAGGTAAGGCATGTGTTTAAATGAGATGCTACCTGTTACAGCCTGTGCTCGAATACATTTTGTCATGGGGCGGGGGGTTAGCACAATCCATATCAGGGCCACCTTTCTTACACTGACCCCAAATCTGTCTCCCTGAAACTTAGACCCATCTGTCCTAGTTTTACAGCTCATGATAATATTGATTCTACTGAATCAGAACCAGGATTCTACAGAACAGTATATTTGCTCATTTATTGAGCTCTCTTAGGTACACGAGGCAGTGTCTCAGATGGCTGGCTGCTGAGGGCCAGACCTCTCCCTATTAAAGTTTCAATCCTCAGCCACGTTTCTATAATGCAGGAAACCTTTTTGAGCATTCTGAGCAAGTTGGATGCTACCCAGGAATGCACTGGTTATATTGCTTACAAGATTTATTTTGTGCTTTATGTCATGGTCAGTTCAGCAGTTGGCACCAAAAGTAATTATTGCAGGGATCTGTAGATCCTTTACATTTCATTATTGAACACTGCAGCCCACCAAGGCCCAGGAGAGCTCTGGCGGGGTTTCAGCTTAGGAGCAGTGGCAGTGTCACAGAGTACAGATGTTACAGTCGGAACTCCAGAATGCCTGCCCAGCGCTACCCCACACCCCGCCACCATTCCCCTGCTCCTATATTCCCGATGACAGCTACTGAGATCTTTCAATAAACAGCTCAGACAACTGTCACTTTAGAAAGATCCCCACTACTTCCTACCAAGAAGAAATCTTCCCTTCTGCGCCCTCTTAGACCTTCATTTTCGGGACACATGGTGTCATTTCTCCTGTTAAAACTATAAACTCCTTCCTGGCAAAAACAGGGTCTTGTACAAAGGGAGTCTAACTGCAAGCTTAAAGAATTGAATTCTGTCCCAAATACAATATTATTGGTGTGGCAACGTTCCCTTACCTTACCTTTCATCTGTGGATGGATCCCCAGATGATTTTTTTTTTTTAATTTACAAGGAAATTTTAAAATGAAAAGTGCTGGGCAGTCCCTGCAACACAGTCTTGGATTTTATGGCTGATTAGCTGAACTCGTACTTAACTGAGGACTCCAGCCTAATTGTTTTAGGTATAAGGTACTGGCATAAAGCCCGAATGCTTTTATTTTTGCTCACTACTGGGACCCATCACTCCACCTTAAAAAAACGACAGCCTCCTTAATTCCAACTCACAACTGCCTGCCTCCATCATTATCTCGACTCTGGAAAATGCCGAGGCCTCAGAATCTCACAGCTGATGAATGGAGAGGCTGATTAGAACCACGGAAGAAAAATGGGAAAAAACTCCTTGACAGATGTCTCCTTCAAATGCCTGTCCCTTTTATCCAATGTCAACATTAATTTCTATGTTAACAAATATTTATTGAGGTCATGACTAGGTGTCAAGCTGCAGGCTAGGCTCTGGGGACATAATGGCGAGCAAGACACAGGCAATATCAAGGCCCATCACTTAGAAAAAAAACTCACCCTTACAGCCTATTGATTCTGCTGGTATACTTATCAAGAGCTTGCTGTGCCAAAGCCCTGTAGATGGTTCAAGGGCAGCATGCGAGGTACATCAGCACCCTCAAGGAACTTGCCGTCAGGTTGGAAAAGCAAGAACTGAGCACGGGATAGCATAGGAGAGTATCTGATGGTCTAAAGGGACGGTGCAGACAAAAGGGCAGAAGAAGAAGAAACCAGTGAGTAACCTAATCAGGTTGACTTTAACTTGGAGACGGTTGTTAGGTTAGAGGGAAAAGGAAAAGGCATTCTAAAAGGCAGAGCATGAACAAAAGGGTACAAAGTCATCTTAGAAGGGCAGTGAGATTCAATTACCAGGAGGAGAAGAAGGTTCATTTTGGAAAGAAGTAGAAAATAAAGTTGGTAAGTCAAATTTGGGCAAGACTGTGAAGTATATACTATACTAGAGCCTGATGGAGAGATGGGACTGAAGTGTGGGGGGGTACAGTATGGAAAGTATCTGAACTAGTAGAAGGGGCACTGGCTTTAGAATCAGATAAACCTGAGGTCAACACAGTCTTCCAGTAAGACAGTCCCTGGACAGGAGTTCCAACGAGAAGAGTTTAGGAAGGCTGGTGCGGTGGAAGCACGCAAAGTGGGGACAACTTACTAAGAGATCAAGATGTAGCTGGCTCTAGCCATTCCAGAACAGTGATGGCCAAGGACCTGAGCTCTCAGGAAGAGTGAGGAATGCAGAGGAGATTGTGGGGACTGGCTCAGAGAAACTATTACAAAGCAAAAGTTCACAGGACCTGGGCGATGAAAAGAACCCTGAGTATCAGGCAAAGGGAAGTCTTTTCATTGTGGAAGGCACAGGTTTAGCAGAGAATATGCAAAGTTTGTTATCAGGCACACAGCAGGGTTAGTCTGACAGCAGGACACCCACCATGAAACAGGTGCATAAACAGGAGCAGAGTTTGCATCAGAGCTAGAGATAAAAATGTATATGCTGTAAGGATAACACCATCGCATCTAAGAATATTTTATTAGAAAATAAAAACACCAGCTATTAAACAAAAATAACAGGAATGATATAAATAGTAGAGAGATACATCTTCACAGACGATGTTTCTTAGTTATGGTACTTAGGGGATCCTATCCATTACCACAACACTGAACGAAGAAACTTCTGTAGAAATTCAACATATGGCCTATTTACATAACAAGCATCACAACTCCAAATTAGCCATTTTGATGTGTCAAGGAAATAACACCTTCATAGCAGACTACTTCAAAAAAAGGAAAGAAAAAAGAAAGGTTTGTTTTTCTTCTCTAATTATGTGTACTGGGTTTTTAACTGTTTGTATCAAGAAAATCATATTTTAATTGCGTGATTACATTCTAAGGCAGAACAGGGATGGAATGAATTGATTAGCTGAATTACGCACAATCATTCAGAAATCAATAAACAGACTCCATCACTTAAATCTTGCCATATTATATATCTGCTCTCATGTTCTGTGCCATGCTGATAAAAGCGACTACTCTGTGTACAAAAATTGTAACAGCCATAAGATTCAATTATCAGAGTCAGGAAAGGGTCTACAGAAGATGACAGGGCAGTGAGTAGGCAATATCTATTATTATCTAAA
The DNA here is from genome assembly GCF_048164855.1 of Canis lupus baileyi. NCBI lineage: Eukaryota > Metazoa > Chordata > Mammalia > Carnivora > Canidae > Canis > Canis lupus. Next base: position 21,475,761 of record NC_132873.1, read on the forward strand.
ACTCACTCCACTTTTATCATATGGCCAGACAGGTGGCGGCCACTTGGATCTTACTATGAGCTACCCCAACTTCTTCCATTTCATCAACACTGTACCCAAAAGTTCTCATCCTGGCTCACATCATGAGATGCTGATTAAAACTGTGTAAAGAAAAAAAATAAAAATAAAAAAAAATAAAACTGTGTAAAGAGAATAGAAGAAAGACCACCAAGGCGCCCTTCGCACATAAGCCATAAATGAATACTCATTGTTAAGGGCAGTACAATTCTATGGTCACTGACTGAGAAACTGATAGAAGTTAGAACCCAAAATGAGACATCGCTAAAGCTTAACTTCTTATGGCAAGTATTTCCATCTGCACAGCAAAATTGATCTATGAGATGCTCCCGACTGGCAGCGCTTCAAAGCCTGCGATGGTGTGGCCTAAGCATTTTCTTTCCCTGATCATTATGAAGTGGTAGGTAGAACAGCTTCACAAGCCCATCCTCACAATGGCCACTTGAAAATCAGTGGGAGCACAGAAACAATCAATTTAAGACTTTCATTAGGGAGCTCCCCCCAAACCACATGAATACAAAAGGAGTTTATGATCTTGCCTGCTCAAATTAGTATGTTAAACTATGCTGATTCTTGGAAATGACTTAATATTTTCAGAGGCAAGGATTAAAGGGAGAAAGAAAATTGCCAATATATTCCTTTCCCAGATGCTGAGATTTTACTATCCTCTTAAATATTCCCTGCATTCAAGTGATCTGTATTTTTATGCAAATTATCTTTGGGGCTAGTCTAGTGTGTGTGTGTGTGTGTTTAAAGCCACACGGAGGGGGGCCTGGGTGGCTGAGTCGGTTAAGCATCTGCCTTCAGCTCAGGTCATGATCCCAGGATCCTAAGATCCAGTGCTGCGGAGCTCCTTGCTCAGAGGGGAGTCTGCTTCTCCCTCTCCCCCTTCCCTCTGTCCATGCCCTCTCTCCTCTCTCTCAAATAAATAAAATCTTAAAAATAAAGCCACACAGATACAGAACTCGACAGGTTTTACATTCTCTTCCTCCATAAAATAGGTTCTAGCAAAGCCTGAGTTTAATCCAAAATACTTATTAGAGGCTGCAGCAATATTTGCCTTGTTCAAATAGAAAATCATTCCTAAAGTTGATTTTTCCCCAGCTAAAGATCCAATAAATATTATCATACACAGATATTTTTAAACAGTTCAGTTGCTTGACAAAACTGCCCCCATGCATACAACACACTGTTTTTTCTTTCTAGTTAAGTGATACAATTTTATAAAGCCAAAGCTGTTGGCTAATTGAATTTAAATCTAAAAAAAAAAACAATAATAAAGCCAATGAAATACTTTATCCAGAAAGCAATCTTAGTCTTTATTTTCAGAATATCTTTCACAATAATTGGATTTGCTGCTTGACTATTCTTTTTTTATTTTTTTTAGAATGAAGCAATTTCTGACTTCCTGTCCCTTCTTTTCCCTGCCATCTTGCCCATCTGCTTAATCTGTAGAAAACACAATCAATCAGAATGGCAATGAACTGTTCCTCTAAGACACACTAAGACGACATCCTAAAAGGTCGCACGACGATACTCTTTAAAATATTGGAATAAAGCCTTTTCTTCCTCTGCATAGGCTCTACAATTTGAGTCGGTTTTCTTTCTTTTTTTTTTTTTCTCTTAGTTTTGATAGGACTGGCAAAAGTTTTTCACATAAGGTTCACATTTAAAAGAAAAAAAAAAAGCAAGTGCAAAATATCACAGATCACATTTTCTGTAAAGAAAGAGGCTGTGTTTGAAGTTCAAGGGTTTGTTCACCGGCGCTCGAGCTGCGGATCGCGGGCCGCCTCCGGGCAAGGCGCTGCACGGGAGGAGTCCTGCGAGCGGGCCCGGCGCGGCGGGGAGCGGGGCCCGGGAAGTTGGCGCGCACCCCGGGCCCGAGCGCCGGCCGCCGCCCCTGCGAGGATGGGAAGCCTCGGGGGCGGCCCCGGGCAGGTGAGGCGTCACCTGGGGCCGCACGTCCGCAGGGAGCGCGGAGCCCCCGGGCGGAGGAGCGCGCGCGGGCAGGGCCGGGGGGGGGGGGGGGGCGCGTGCCCGGGGCGCGAGGGGCGCTCTCCGCGGACCCGGGGTCCCGCCGCCCCGGGCGCCCGCACCTGCCCGCACCTGCCCGCACCTGCCCGCGGCCCATCGCGGGGCATCGCGGGGCATCGCGGGGCATCGCGGGGAGGGGGCGCGCATCCCGCTCCCGCCGGGCGCGCACTCCGGGCTCCGGGCTCCGGGCGAGCTCTCCGCTCCGCGAGGCCAAGGGGGCGCTCGCGCCGGGCGGGCGGGCGGGCGGCGAGGCTCGGCGGGCGGGTCCCGGGCTGAGCGCGGCGGCCGCCCGCCTCCCCAGCGCGCCCGCCGCCCGCCCGGCCGGCCCGGGAAAGGAAGGACGGCGACCTCCGCGTCCGGTCTGAGCCGCCAGCGCGCGTCGGCGCCGAGCGGGGGCCACACCCAGCGCCCCGGGAGGCGGCGGGGGCTGGGCGGCCCGGCGGCGGCGGAATGCGGGGCCCCGGCCGAGCCTCCGTCCCGGCCGCCCAGGCCCCGCCGCGGCCCCGCTGCCCCGCGGCCCCGCAGCCCCGCAGCCCGGCCCGGGCCCGGCGCGCGGGGACGAGGACGAGGACGAGGACGAGGACGAGGACGAGGAGCAGGAGGAGGGGGACGAGGAGGGGGACGAGGCGGGGGCGAGGAGCGCGGGGGACCGGCTTACCTCCGCGCCGAGCGCCGGCCGCTCTGTCCCGGGCCGGCGGGGCGGCCCCTGCGGGCGGAGGGCGGGCCGCGCGGCGAGCGGAGCTGGCCCGGGGCTGCGGGCGCTCGCGGCGGAGGGCGCAGCCGCCTCGGCCCCCGGGCTGGACGCCGGCCCCGACTCAACTCCGGCGCGGCCCGCTCCACGCAGGGACGCTCCCGCCCCTCGCGGCTGCCCCCGCCCGCCGGCCGCCGGCCAGCCCGCCCCTCGGTGTCACTCACCCGGGCGCGCACACCCGAGCCGGCGCCCCCCGCTCCCGCCCGCACACTCGGAGCCGCTCCCGCCCCTCGGGTTCTGCATCGGCTCGCACGCACGCTCTGACACGGATGCCTTCCCTCCCCACGCCCGCCCCAGCTCCTTCTCCCACCCCACTTTCTAGAAGCATCCCCGTACGGCTTCCGCACTTTGCCTGCCTGCCCCGCACCTAGCTCCTCGCCTGCCCCCCGCCCCGGGCCCCCCCCGCCCCCACTCAGAGACCTTGCCTCCCCCCCTTGCGCGCCCCAAGAGCCGGCCTCCCATCCCGGGGGGGGTGAACTTTGCCCCCCGCCCCCCATTCAGAGACCTTGCCTCCCCCCCTTGCGCGCCCCAAGAGCCGGCCTCCCATCCCGGGGGGGGTGAACTTTGCCCCCCGCCCCCCATTCAGAGACCTTGCCTCGCCCCCTTTGTGCGCCCCAAGAGCCGGCCTCCCATCCCGGGGGGGGATGCACTTTGCCCCCCGCCCCCCACTCAGAGACCTTGCCTCCCGCCTTGCGCGCCCCAAGAGCCGGCTCCCACCCGGGGGGTGCACTTTCCCGCCGCCCCCAGCACCGTCCGCCGCTGCAGGATGCTCCTCCGCGGGGAAGGCAGTGGTGCCCCGCGGCGCCGAGCCCAGCGCGAAGCCCAAACAAAGATGCCGATTCCGGAAGGACCCGGAGAACCAGGCGCTGAGAAAGTGCCGGGGCGCCGGTGCCCCCTTGGCAACGCTCACCCCGAGCGTCCCCGCCGCTCGCCTCTCTGGCTGCCGCTCCCACCGGGCGCCGGGGGCTGGGTCACTGCCGCGCGCAGCCACCAAGTTGCGGAGACACCTGGGCGCGCGCACGGCCTCCACCTGGCAGCGCGGGAGCCGGCGGCAGAGGCGGTCCCTCAGCGCTCTTCCCGGGGCGCGGGACTGAGCCGCCGGCAGCGCTCCCAGCTCCGTTGATTTCTTTGAAAAGGGGGACTTCCTAGCCTCCCTTTCTCTCAATACTAGTAACTGTTTTCTCGGCGGCCCCCGACGAGCACCAGACCCGGGTGGCTTGTGTCTCCCACGCTGCGCGATGGGTCCAGAGAGTGTACAGAACGGCTCGTCGTTCCGTGTTTAGGACTTCACAATCGGACGTAAAATCCGACCCCTCTCTGGTCAAGTGCAGATCTGCCGAGGTTACGTGCCTGTGTCGGCAAAGCACAGCCAGGATGAATAGAGGAGCTCAAAGTGGAGGAACTTACTTACGTGGCCTGGTGGTGGTGGTGGTTCTTGTTCCACTGAGCTTGTGTGTTGATCACATAATTTAAACATTTGTAAGTGCTTTATATGTGCTAACTCATTAGGTCTTCAAACAATCCTATCCGGTAGATACGATTTCTCTCTCTCCTCTCTCTCTGTTTTGTTTTTTTGTTTGTTTTTGTTTGCAAATAAAGCAACTGAGGCATGGAGAAATCAAATAACTTGCCTAAGCTATTGACCCCCTTATTTTCTCTTTCTTCTGTCTCATTGCTAGTGTGTAGAAATGCAACGGACTTCTGTGCATTGATTTTAGATCCTGCCTTTTTTTTTTTTTTTTTTTTTTGCTGAATTCCTGTAGGAGTTCTTTCAATTTGGGGGTGAGGTCTTTTGGGTTTTTCCATACAGTGCAGAGAGAGTTTGGCTTCTTCTTTGTCAATTTGGATGCCTATTATTTCGTTTTGTCGTCTGATTGCTGAGGGGAGGACTTCTAGTACTATGTTGAACCACAGTGGTGATAGTGGACATCCCTGTCGTGTTCCTGACCTTAAGGAAAAAGCTCTGTTTTTACCCATTGAGAATGGTATTCGCTTTGGGCTTTTCACAGAGGGCTTTAATGCTATGGAGGTATGTTCTCTCCATCCCTACACTGAAAAGTTTTAATCAAGAAAGGATGTTGTACTTTGTCAAATGCTTTTTCTGCATCTATCAAGAGGATCCTGTGGTTCTTGTCCTTTCTTTTATTAATGTAGTGTATCCCATTGATTGATTTGCAGATGTTGAACCATCCTGGCAGCCCAGGTATGAATCCCACTTGGTTGTGGTGAATAATCCTCTTAATACACTGTTGGATACTATTAGCTAGTATTTTGGTGAAATTTTTGGCATCCATGTTCATCAGGGATTTTGGTCTGTAATTCTTCTTTTTGGTGGGGCCTTTGTCTGGTGTTGAGATCAAGGTAATGCTTGCCTCATAGAAAGAGTTTGGAAGTTTTCTTTCCACTTTTATTTTTTTGAAACAGCTTTAGTAGAATAGGTATTAATTCTTCTTTAAATGTTTGGTAGAGTTTCCCTGGGAAGCCATCTGGCCCTAGACTCATGTTTGTTGGGAGCTTTTTGATTACTCCTTCAGTTTCTTTGCTGGTTATGGGTCTGTTCCATTTGGTCCCAAAACCATAAGATACCTAGTAATAAACCTAACCAAAGATGCAAAAGATCTGGACTCAGAAAACCATAGAATACTCACAAAAGAAATTGAGGAAGGCGCAAAGAAATGGAAAAAAGTTCCATGCTCATGGATTGGAAGAACAAATATTGTTAAAATGTTTGTGCTACCTAGAGCAATCCATACATTCAATGCAATCTCTATCAAAATAGCATCAACTTATTTCACATAGTTGGAACAAATTATCCTAAAATTTTTGTAGAACCAGATAAGACCTCACATTGCCAAAGGATTATTGAGAAAGCAAGCTGGTGGCATTAGAATTCCAGACTTCAAGCTCTATTGCAAAGCTGTAATCATCAAGACAGCATGGTCCTGGCACAAAACAGACATATAGATCAATGGAACAGAATAGAGAACCCAGAAATGGACCCTCAACATTATGGTCAACCAATCTTTGACAAAGCAGGAAAGACTATCCATAGGAAAAGACAATCTCTTCAACAAATGATACTGGGAAAATTGGACAGCCACATGCAGAAGAATGAAACTGGACCATTTCCTCACACCATATACAAAAATAGACTCCAAATGAATGAAAGACCTAAATTCCTAAAGACCAGAATTCATCAAAACCCTAGAGGAGAACACAGGCAGCCACCTCCATGAACCTTGGCCACAGCAACTTCTTGCTAGACACATCTCCAAAGGCAAGGGAAACAAAGGCCAATTGAACTACTGATATTTCATAAAGATAAAAAGCTTCTGCAAAGAAAGGGAAGCACTGGACAAAACCAAAAGGCAACCTACAGAATAGAAGATATTTGCAAATGACACCTCAGATAAAGGACTAGGATCCAAAATCTATAAAGAACTTATGAAACTCAACACCCAAAGAACAAATAATCTAATCAAGAAATAGAAGACAGGAGCAGACATTTCTTCAAAGAAGACATACAAATGGCCAACAGACACACATGATAAAATGCCCCACATCACTCAGCATCAGGGAAATACACATCAAAACCACAATGAGATACCACCTCACACCAGTCAGAATGGCTAAAATGAACAAGTCAGGAAATGACAGATGTTGGCCAGGACGTGGAGAAAAGGGAACACTCTTACACGTGGGAATGCAAGCTGGTGTAGCCATTCGGGAAAACAGTATGGAGGTTCCTCAAAAAGTTGAAGATAGAGCTACCCTATGACCAAGCAATTGCACTATTGGGTATTTACCCCAAAGATTACAAATGTGATCTGAAGGGGCACCTGCACCCCAATGTTTATAGCAGCAATGTCCACAATAGTCAACCCATGGAGAGTCTAGATGTCCACCGATAGATGAATGGATAAAGAAGATGTGGCATATATATATATATATATATATATATATATATATATATATATATATATATATATAACGGACTACTCAGCCACAAAAAAAAAAAAAAAAAAAAAACATGAAATCTTGCCATTTGCAATGACATGGATGGAACTAGAAGATATTATGCTAGGTGAAATAAGTAAATCAGAGAAAAACAATTATATGATCTCACTCATATGTGGAATTTAAGAAAAAACAGAGGTCCCAAAGGAAAGAGAGGAAAAAATAAAACAAAATGAAATCAGAGAGGGAGACAAACCACAAAAGACTCTTAATCGTAGGAAACAAACTGAGGGCCACTGGAGGGGGGGAAATGGTGTGGCTGGGTGATGGACATTGAGGAGGGCATGTGATGAAATGAGCACTGAGTGTTATGTAAGACTGATGAATCATTGAATCATTGACCTCTACCTCTGAAACCAATAATACATTATATGTTAATTAATTTAATTTAAATAACTTTTTTTTTTTTAAACTTGCTTAAGTTATTTAGCTGGCAAATGGTGGAATGAGGATTTTTATCTATATAGTCTGGCCCTACCTGTGCCGTGGATAGAAAAACTTGCATTGAGAAGCCGTATTACATAGAAATATGAAGGATAAACATCCCATTGCTTATTAAACTTAGGTGTAAAAGATAACTTGTGGCAATTAGACTTAAATTTGATGTACATTTTAGGTTCTGTGGCCAAATAATTCATTTAATTAGAGGGGTTATCTCTATAATTAGAATTCCAAAGTGAATAATAAATTGTTTTCCTGGGAAGGCTTTGGAAATAACATTGAACTCAGTCTTTATTCCTTTCCTCCACCACTTCATTCTCTTCCCAAATCTAACTGGTTTAGTAAAATCTGAAAGAAAAATGCTTTCAAGAACTGAATATGACCAGCGGGAAGAGTTTTCAGAAGCCCATACATGGCATTTTGCATTTGAGGGCTATTTCCCACCAAGTAGGTAGTAGCTATCAGAGTAACTGGCATGTGTATTGAGAGCAAAATGTTACAGCATTGAATTGATGAAAAAAGACAAATGGAGAATAGCTGTGTAGTTGTGGCCACTGTACAACAAACTGGACTAAAATTAATCATCTCCTGGGAATGGCCTAGCCCATGGAAAGACAATTATAAAGTAACTAAAGAAAATAATTATTTACTCTGGAAAAAATGAAAATTTCTCCTGTTTCTGGGACAGAGGGTTTTAAATGCTTATTGAAAAGTATGTAAAAAAACCTTTTTTTGCGCATCAAATAACTCACAAAGCAGTATTTTGATGAATTAAGCATAAATGATTTTAAAAACATACAAATTGCACTTCTATAATTGCATGGAGATGTAAAAGTTGAAAGAAATAGATATGGAAAAATATTGGAATATCAGTGTTTGAATCAGATATTGAAAATTTATCTGAAAAATTGTATCATTTGAAATTTTTATCTGGGGATTACCTGTCTAATGCTAGGATGACACTGTTGTTCAAAAATGATTCTCTATAATTATAATCCATGAACCTCTTTTTACTGTTTTCTAAATCAAATAGAACAATGAAGGTCTTTTCTTAAGAAAACAAACAAGAATCCTAAGAGTAAATGTTCTCTTAGGGATGAACAAATTATGCTAGTTTACATATTCAAATATTTCTATAAAGGTGTTTTTAATGCGCTTTCCCCTATATTGTCACTCAAACCCTTTATCCAATGTACTTAATTATAAATGTGGGGCAACACTGACCTATCCTCAATGAGGCTCTTTCCCTGCAGTATTGATTTCAGCAAAGTGCCATATTCCACCCCCCTAGATTGTGCTGGCTCCTGATTCTCTGCACATTCAGAGCAGGGTTCACACTCATGCAAACGGCTCAGATCCCAGAAGGCCGTTACAGGCCATGATTAGTTGTTGTCTCTATAACAATTTTGGCATCTGAATATGTAATGGGGACAGAGAGTGATTTTAGTTGCTAGGCTTTAATCTAAGACCGCTAGACTACTAGGCTCCAAACCACTATTCAGACCTGCTGGAGAGTCATCATTTAGAGATCCTTGACTTTGACTAGGTGGAGTGACTGAGTGGAAACTGGTGATTTCCCTTAGGGAGGAGATGAATGTGTTGTTTGTGTGTGAGTGTAGCATGTATTAGGGCTGTCCACAAATATTCTAGCCCTGCTTCTTTTGAAGCACATGGTAGGATGCACTTCTCCATGCCACTGAAGTACAGTGGAGCTTTACAACTTGCTTTCAAGTGATGAGTATCGGTTCCGGGCAGAAGTGAAGAGGTTCACACATCACCACACTCTCTTTGCCCTCCACTACTACAACCAGCAAGGTGTTGGTGGTTCTACTGGTGGTGGTTCTACCACTATAGGTGGTTCTACTACTACAAGGTGATGCCTGGTTCTACTACAACCAGGCAGTGGTCCTTGGGAAAAGTCCCCTGTGCCCCTAGAAGCAGCCTCCTAAGAGGCAGCCCTGCTGCCTACCGGCCACTGCCCCAAGCCAAAGCTCTGAGAACCCAGCACCTCCTCTCTCCTCTAGAGTCAGCTCCCACTCTGGGTTTCCCACAATGCATAATCCTCCCAGGCTCCAGAATCAAATTCTTGGCTTGGCTTACTGCAACAATGAGCAATGCCACCCCTGCTCACCCTCACTGGATATGTAGTACCAGCAAGAAAATAAACCTTGTTGTTCTAAGCTACTGAGATTTAGGAGTTGTAATGTTTCTGTAGCATATGCTAGCCTATTCTGATTAAAAGTAGAGAGGAAGAAAAAAAAATCATTGCAGGGTACACTGTGTAAGGTATTGGCTAACAATTCCACAAATCTGTTTTCTTTCATTGTGGGGGCACAACTAATTCACATTTCCCCACCTCTTGTGTAGTTAGGTGAGGCCACGTGACTGAATTCTGACCAATGGAACGTTTTATACTCCACTACATGATCTCTCTTTTTAATCTGCCATGTAAAACTCAGGAGCTTGGGTCTCTAGAGCAAGAGTCAGCAAACGTTTTCCACAAAGGGCCATATAGTAAACATTTTAGGCTTTGTGGGTCATAAAGTCTTTATCGCAACTACTCAACTCTGTTTTATAGGAAAGCAGTCATAGACTCTGTGTACAAATGGATATGGTTGTGATCTAATAAAACTCTATTTACAAAAATAGGCAGTGTGTCAGTGTGTCCTGAATGGTAATTTGCTGATTACTTACTGGAGGAGAGTAAAGATGAAAGGAGCCTGAATCTCTGAGTCACTCTATGGTAGCTACTTGTGGACCACCGACAGGGAATTGTTATCTTTGTAAAAAAAAAAAAAAAAAAAAAAACCTGTTAAGCATAACTAAAACATTATCTTATTCTATGTTCCAGAAGAAATTCCAGATGGATTAATAACCTAAACAAAGGAAAATAGAAATGACTGTAAGAAAATATAGCCGACTCACAATATTAGTGATCTTTATAAAAACTCTAGAAATTAACAGAAAAGATTAAACAGATTTGAGTACAAAAAAATAACATATCTATGCAGCAAAGGGTACCATAAACAATGCTACCTAATGGGAGAAGATATATATACAACATATATACACAACAGGAAGAAGTTGAACAACAAATAGCTTCTCGAAATTAATAGGGAAAAGAAGCAGCAAAATGAAAATGAGCAAAATAAGAAAATGGACCTGAGATATGGGGAAATAATTCTCAAAAGAAGGACTATGTGATAATAAGCATATGAAAACATACTCTATCTCACCGATAATCAGAGTGTAAGTAAAAACAAGATAGCACTTTTTTCTTACTGGCTTGGCAAAAAAAAAAGCTTTAATATCAAGTGTTCATGAGTGTGTATGAGAAGTAACAACTTGCATACTCAACTGACTGGGGTGTGAACTGATAAAAATTCTGTTAAGTAATTTGTAGCATCTATAAATATTAAAAATGCATATATGCTTTGACCGTGCATTTCCATCACAAGTATTTTGTCCTACAGAAACACTAAATGTGCAAAATATATTTATATTGTATGTCTATTATAGTACCATTTGTAAGAGCCAAAAAAACCGGACCACACCTCAACATTTAGGAGTAGAGGGATGGTTAAATAAATGTAATCCATCTACACTGTGGAATAATAGCTGTTAAAAATGAGGGAGATATATGTTTGCTGACATATTTTTGAGTGATAAGAGCCAGTCAGAACAATATGTAGAGAACACACTCTTAAAAAGGGGAGAAGGAACAGGAATCTGTGTACCTTGAAGGATGTGCACATTGATGCTACTGATAATCCTTGGAAGGAGGGGCTTCCATTTTTAACCTTATTCACTTCCTTTTTCCCCTATGTATATGGTTTTCATACTTAGTTTTTTTTCTTTTACAGTAGAAGGACAGAAATCAAGAAAGACTGAAAGAAAAGCCTACTGTGGACACTGGCCAAGGCCGAGGGGTTGAGGGATGGAAGGGCAGAGGAACGAAGTCTTGTTGAAGAGCTTGCTGAGGCAAACACACAGGAATGAGTCATCCCTCTGAGTTCCAGTGGCGGCAGATGGGGCTGTTAGGACCTGGAACCAGGGTTCTGCTTGGAAATTTTCCAGGGAGAGAAAGACTCGGGATGAGAAAAGAAAGGGGAACCCTGCCGACCTAAGGGCAAAACATGCTAGAAACAACAACAACAAAAACCCCAAAACAAATAATGTCCTTTGGCTGAACTTGCTTAGTCTATCCAGGAGCTAAATATTAGGTTATCTTTTCACGGCCTCAGAGTTTTTCCAGGTTAAAAATCTCTCCTCAGAAGCTATTGCCTAAAGTGAATATATACAACGGAAGGTGGGTTTTTTTGGTTTTTGGTTTTAAAGGTCACATGTCCCTGTGTATTCCAGGATGATAATTCCAGGTTCATTCAACAGGAGGACAAATGGCAGTGGTGTGTGTGTGATATATGCGAACAGGCCGTCATTCACTCTGGATGCGTGCATTTGTTGGTTCTCTGATGTGTAGTAGCCTCTTCCATTTACCAAGAGTACTTTTGTCACAAATCTGATTACATGTGAGACAGAACATCTTTTTTGTGTTTATTAACCATTTATCTTAAGTAGTGCCATAGTGATCTGTTACTTACTGTAAGGTTTTACCCATTGGGTATTGCTTGTACTCCAGAATTCCCCATATACTTGTATATTTCTTACCTTATAAACAAACAAAGGCCCATGGGTGGTATCCACACTAAAGAGGATAAAGGAATCTTGTAGACTCAAAGTCACTATTTAAAGAAACCTCAAGATTCCTCTGAGTCATAGCATACAAATGAGCCAAAGGCAGATGCAGACAGTTTTATGGTTGGTTGTACTTTGAGCGCCTCACCCAGAGTGGAGCCTGTGATGTGAGGTATGCTTATGACAGCACAGTGCTCTGTTAGTCTGGTAGGGCCTCCATAACCAAGTACCACAGACTGGGTGGGTGGCTTAAATAACAGGAATGTATTGCCTCACAGCTCTGGAGGCCAGAAGTCCAAGATCAAGGTGTCAGCAGGACTGATGAAGGAAAGATGTGTTCCTTGGCTGGTAGATGGCTGACTTCTCCCTATGTCTTCACATTGTCTTCCCATCATGCGCATCTGTCTTTGCATCCCAATTCCTCTCTTTTGGATTTGTCCACCCTAGTGACTTCACTTTAATGACCCCATCACCAAGTAAGATCCCATTCTGAGGTGCTGGGGGTAGGTAGGACTCCAACATATGTTTTCATGGGAGGAGTACCATTCAACCATAATGGATGGCATAATTATGATGTAAATAGTAAGCATGGACTTAGAGCCTGGGTCTCTGATTGGTCAGTCACCACGGATTTTTATCAGACCCCACTATCTCCACATTTGAGGGTATCTTCCTGCCCCCTTTCTCTCATGTTCCTGTTGATTTCTGTACTTTGCTCTACCATTGTAATTAGGCAATTGCACATTTTTGTCTCTGATGAGACAAACGTACACACTCCCTGTGATCAGGGACTATTGTCCTTTGTTCCTGATGTCTAGCACATTGCTGACCCAGACAAGGAGAATGAATGAATGATAAACAATGACATAATATCCATCTCTTAGAGAACACCAGTCCACACAGCTATTTAAATGTCTTCCTAAAAAAAAAAAAAAAAAAAAAAGTCTTCCTGATTGTACAACTAAATGTAAATGAACCTAGACTTACCCTGATGAAACAAAATGAAAACTTGAACATTTTAAAAATTCTTATTAAGTATGTTGTGACAACTTGTGAACAGCAGCTTCTAGATAAGAATTTGGGATAAGAAGTCTAAAACAGGGGAAAAGGATCCTTATATCCAGCTGTTTCATAAACAAAGCAAGTTCAGCCAAAGGATACAGCACCCTACTTACATTAAGAATGAACCCTACATTTAAAGTCTAATTTTAAAATTACAGTAAAGAAAGTGGAAATACTTCTGTGGAAATTATTCTATGGTTAATAAATAGAATTCATGAAGAGGGCCTTTGGAGCCTGTGTGTTGTTAAAACCTGGAGACAACAAGTCAGAAGGAAACTTAATGCCTTTGAGTGGAAACAGAGGGATGTTGATGAGTTTTTCTGACTCTGCTGAAGACAGAACAGAATAGTTTATGCTACAGCATGCAAGGGTTCGGCTGACTATGAAGAAAGAATTTCCCGATAGAATACTAAATATCAGGCAGCTTGGATTGGTTTTACACATTTCTATCATTTAAATGGGAACTCCGAAACTACACTGAGCCAACCTCTTTCACTTACTAGCCAGGATAACTTGGAAAAGGTACATCATTTCATTGAAGGTCTGTTTTCTTACTCACAAAATGGGTTTTACTTTTTACCTCATACTGTTACAAGAGATTCAATCTAAAGCATATAGCGTAGTTCCTGACACATCATAAGCACTCCAAAAATAGCATTAATAATAAAAATGAGAGCAAATATTTATTAGTTATTTGCTACATACCAGACACCAGTCTAAACACTTTATGGGGTATTTCATTTTGGTTTTACAATAATCATGTAAAGTAGGTGCTTTTATTTCCATTTCATAGGTGAGAAAACTGAGGCACAGAGAGATGAAGTAACTAGCCCTGAATCGTAGAGCTAGTAAGTGACAAAGCTCTAATACAAACCCAGGCAGTCGGGCTCCAGAGCCTGTGCTTCTAATCACCGTATTTGCAACCTCTAAAAAATTCATAGTCTAGTGTCCCCAGCCTTCCTTCATCCTTCTATTATTTTTTCTTCCATATTTTGAATGGTTTTATTTACTAAAATACTGTAAAGATAAGGAATATTTCATTTTTTAATTGTTATTCATCAAAGAAACATGTCACAGAGCTCCTGATCATGATGAGGTAACAGCATTATCTGAACTGACATAATTCTTGTCAAAGGCAAAGCAACTTGACGATTTTGGTTGGCTCATGAAGCTTTTTGATTGCACAGTTTGCACAAGGCTTTCTGAAATACCTATAATAATTAATTGGCTCTCTTTCTCCAAATATTAAGTTCATAGAAGTTAATATTCTGTGGTGAACCATCTCTGATGCTAATATATGAATCCCTCTACTGAAACGCCACTTTAGGTATATAGGTTTTCCCCCCACAGATGATTCCTGCATATGGTTATATGTATTATCTGTAGACAGATGTGCTACATTAGCAATTCTCAAACAGTGTGCTCAGGAGTTTTGGATAAGTGTATTTAAGGTCTAGAATGTATTTCAAAAATATCAATTCTCATTCAGTTATTGAATATCAAAAGTGTTTAAGTAGGAGTCAAAATGTTGAATCCTGGTTGTAGGTACGTAGTAAAAGGCTATCTGCTGCTGGAAGCTAAGGTAGAATTAAGAGGTGAAGATCTGGAGCTACAACTGTCCACTGTGTGTGTGAGTGTGTGTGTGTGTGTGGGGGGTGCACACACACGTGAGTGCACAAGGGACAATTTTGGGGAGAAACAAGCAATGATGTGCTAGTAAACCACTTTTTTGGGGAAAAGAGGCCCTAGTTGGTAGCATCTGCCAATTTCCGTGTTGTAAATACTCCTACCGCAGCCAGTTTCAAGCTATCAACATCTCAACTGCGTTATATATTTATTTTTATTTTTAATATATTTCAAGTTTAACAATTGAGTTTCTCAAGCCAGGATGATCCTGTTCCAGCAAACTTATTTATCACCATTCTCAGGGTAGAGCCTGGAGATACTATTATTGAGAATGGGTGTCTGACAACTCAGGTGAAGGAAAACAGTCAAGAAAACATAATTTCTAAGATGAAGTCTAAGACTGAAGAATTACAACCAGAAATGATTCTGAGCCAGGGAGGCCACAATGAGGAGAAATTTTGGAAGATAGCGATCTAGTTTCCAAACTGAGAATGAAGGCCTTGGATACAGGGGCATATCCCACACAGGAGGACTGATTAGACGGGAAGGAGAAGAGGAAGATGCTGTAGTTTAGGCAGGGTAAGGATCTGCTTGCCTCAGACCAGATGTGCGTTCCTGTCTGACATGGTGATTGTCATCACCCTTTCCCACATTTGCCTCTTGTGCAATATGTTCATCTTCTTCTCCCTGAGGAAACTTCAAGCATCTTTGGCAATACTGGAAAATACTGCTCACCAGGAATTCATAGACAGGAAGTCCAAGCATGGTGTCAACAGCATGGAAGGCCAATTAGGACTAATCGAGTAATTTCAGCAATTATATATATAGCAAGAGAAACAGACAAAATTTGGAGACCCAGGTGGGTAATCAGCAGGCAGTCAGATTTATAGAAGTCCATCAGCAGATATTAGGATCAGGGAGATAGGATAGGACACTGGACCAGGGAAAGAGGGGAATATAATGTGAATGGCAAAAGTTCCTAAGCTGAGCGATTTTGTCAGAGACTTCTGATTGTGTATCCAAAATCCATTCTCTCCGTCTTACTTAGAATCTTTGTTTTATTTGGTTTGCACAGCAAGGTTTGGCCGTGTAACTAATTTCTAGCCAATGAAATATAAGCAGCAGTTGCTAGGTAAAACTCTCTGGAAGGTTCTGTAAAAAGAGGAGGAAAAGTTGCCATGTGCCCCCCCCCCTACTCCCTCTCCCGTTATCTCTTTCTCCTGCTATTTCCTTGAAAGACAACAGAGATGGCCAGCGCTTCAACAGACAATGGGGGCCCCGAGGCAACCTTGAAAATAGAAACAGGGCTAAGAATGTTGTTTTAGAAAGAAAGACAGAATCTTGGTCCCTGAGCATTGAAGAACCATTACAGCATTCCTGGGGTGTCTACCTCTGGATGTTATTTACCTGAAAGAAAAATAAACTTTTATCTTGTTTAAGCCACTGTTATTTACTACTTTGGTACCAACTGAAATTCTTGTCTGATATAACCAGCCAACAAGCCAGGTGCTAAGGAATAGGAAAGCAGCAGAGATGGGGATTTTGTTTCAAGAGTTCTAGTACAAGGTGGAGAAGAAGGAAGAGGCACAGTTACCAGGACTATGAGATAAGATAAAAGGGAAACTGGCAACACTATTTGAAGCCTACTTCTCTGAAGAAGCTACTTCAATCCAGATTCTGAAGTCTCCCATCCAACGTTGCCTTTTGCCAATAAGCCACAGGCAGGATAGCAGATGGTCTAGAGGTGGCAGTCAAGTGCTGGGTGGCTGTGGACAGAGAAGGGCCATCTCAGGCTAGTAATGACCAGGTAGGTCATTACTCTAAAGAGTAACTGCATTGGTAGTGAAGATTTCAGAGAATGTAGAAGATATCAAGACCTACGAGGACTTCATGAGATGCTATAGTTCTCGTCTGGATGAACAATCTACATTTGGCTTCCCACAGTCTGGTGATGAAACTCTGCAGGCTACCCCTGATCTGATACTACAATCCCCACTCACCAGCTCACCCCCACTCTGGTCAGGACCAGACTTCAAGATGCCTGAAGATGGTGAGGAGAGCTTCAGGGAGTAGAGATGCACTTGAAGGAGAGAGATGGATCTAGAAGGAAATAACGATTCGAATGGAGAGCTTGAGCGAAGGAGAAAAAAAGAATAACGAAGTGGTGCCTGCCATGAATTCTGATCAAAATTAGGAGAATAGGATTATGTTTATTTGGGGAAATAAGAGAACAAAGCAGTAAAAACTAGACCCAGACATTATCTTTTTGGTGCTCCAGTACACAACAGTGTCCTATTGGGTGATTTCTCCAAATAAATACATTTGCTTGATGTATCCCAACTCCAGTATCTATGCCTTCAGCTCATACCTTGTCCTTGGCTCTGGACTTCTAGATCCTAAATCTGTATCATAGATCCCACACACAGCTCAGACCCCACAAGTTCAAAATGAGAACTTGCCAACAACTCTGAAAGCCTTTGGATTATAGGGGTTACATCTCAGACCTTTTCTTGTACCTTCAGTGCATGGAAACATTCAGCAAATATTGTCAAATGACAACATGGTTGGATATTTCCAACAAACATATTTAAATGTCCCTTGTGTACATATTTATAAATATGGAATGCTTCACAAATTTGTGTGTCATCATTGTGCGGGGACCACACCGTATCATTCCAATTTTAGTGTATGTGCTCCTGAAACAAGCACTAAGTCTTTATTTATTTAACACTTTACTGAAATATAATTGGCATACAAAGAATTGTACACATTTGAATTGTACAATTTGATGTTTTGACATATATACGCCTGTTGAATGTTCACTACAACCAAGATGGGGAACAGAGTCATATCCCCAAAAGTTGCCTCTTTGTGCCCCTTTGTGATTCATCCCTCACGTCCTCCCTACCCTCTATCTTCTCCATCCCTGCCACCACCAATCAACCACTGATCCAATTTCTGTCACTATAGCCTGGTTCCCATCTTCTATAATTTTCTATAAATGAACTCCTATATTATATACTCTCCTTTGGGGCCTGGCTTCTTTTAGTCATCATAATTATTTTAATTATTCATATTGCTTCATGTATCAGTAATCCATTCTTTTTTTATTGCTGAATCGTATTTTATTGTACTGGTATACCACAATTTGTTTATTCACTCACAGATTGATGGACCTTTGTGTTGTTTCCAGTTTTTAGTGATTACAAATAAAGCTGCTATGAACATTTGTGGAAAAGTCTTTGTGTGGCCATATGCTTTCTTTTCTCTTGAATAAATAAGTAAGAACAGAATGACTAGATTATATGGTAGGTACATATTTAACTTTATAAGAAACTGCTAAACTTCTCCCAAAGTTTTGTACTATTTTACATTCCCACCAGGGGTCTGTTCTAATTCCTCCACATCTTCAACAACATTTGGTGTGGTCAATAATTTTAATTTTAGCCATTCTAACAGATGCAAAGTGGTATCTCTCTGTGGTTTTAATTTGCATTTTCCTCTTGACTAATACTGTTGAGCATCTTTTCATGTGTTTACCTACCATTCCTATATCTTCTTTGGCGAAGTGTCTCTTCATTTTCTCTGCCCATTTTTAAAATGTGTTATTATGAGATTTATTTGTACAGTTGACCCCTGAGCAACACAAGGACTAGGGGTAAAGACCCCCCACAGAATTAAGAATCCACTTATAACTTTTGACTCCCCCAAAACTTAACCTATAGACTACTATTAACTGGAAGCCTTACCAATAACATAAACTGTTGATTTAACACCTATTTTATGTAAGTATTGTATACTGTATTCTTATATTAATATAAGCTAGAGAAAAGAAAACATTACTAAGAAAATCTTAAAGAAGGGAAAATACACTACAGTATTATACTGTATTTATCCAAAATATCCATGTATAAAGTTGACGAGCGCAGTTCAAACTCATGTTGTCCAAAGATCAGCTGTATACTCTGAATACAACTATTTACCAGATATATATGATTTACACATATTTTTTGCCCAGTCTGTGGCTTGTCTGTTCTACACTTTTAACTGTCTTTTGAAGAGAAGAAGTTTTTAATTTTGGTGAAGTTCAATTTATTCTTTTATGGATTGAGATTTTAATAGCATATCCAAAAAATCTGTCTAACCAAAGGTCATAAATATTTTCTCCCATGTGTTCCTTTTTTTTTTTTTAAAAAAAAACTTTTTATTTATTTGAGAGAGAGAGAGAGAGTGAGTGAGTGAGAGAGAGCATGAGTAAAGAGAGGAGCTGATATAGAAACAGACTTCCTGCTGAGGAGGGAACCAGACTCCAGCCATCCCCCATCATGACCTGAGCCCAAAGCAGCCGCTTAACCCACTAAGCCACACAGGCACCCTTCTCCCATGTTTTCTTCTAGAAATTTTATAATTTTAGATTTTACATTTAGGTTCATGATCCATTTTGAGTTAATTTTCATATATGTTGGAAGGTATGGGTTGAAGTTCATTGTTTTGCAAAAGGGTACTTAATTGGTTGAAACACATAAATGTAAACAAATTATAAGAGAATCTTTCTTGTGAATCAGTGGAAACCTTTAGTTTAAAATTCTGTAATCAAGGATAATATGCCAACAGCCCAAACTAACTGCTTGCCTAATTTTTAAAAACATATTCTTTATTTACTCTATTTTCAAGGTATCTTATTACCTTTTTTATTTGTATAGTAAAGGAATAGATCAGCATAATTTGTATCTCCTGTTCCATTGGCTTATCAGCTTGTCAAGTTTGAGTTCTGTAGCTTGCTTTGATCTAGCAAAGTGGTATCTCTCTGTGGTTTTAATTTGTCACTATCCTATCACTAGCATCCTGGGTCTTGCAGGCAGGTGAGAGAGGAATAATGGGAAACAAGGTAGCTATAAAGTAGAGATAAATGTATTTAATTGGTACCTCATTAAAATGCTCAAAACCCTTAGCTGCCATATTAGGGAAACTTCAGGGTTATTGCATGAAACATTTTTTTTTTTTTTAAAGTAGGCTCCACACCCAGCCTGGAACCTAGTGTGGGGCATGACCCTCAGATCATGACCTGAGCTGAGATCAAGAGTCAGATGCTTAACCTACTGAGCCACCCAGGTGCCCCATGAAGCATCTTTTCTGTGTGGATTTTGACCCATGCAAGAATAGAATACCGTTTTAAAATATTTATTTATTTATTTATTTATTTATTTATTTATTTATTTATTTAAGAGCGAGAAAAAGAGAGAGAGAGCATGAGCAGGCAGGGAGAGAGAAGCAGGCTCCCTGCTGAGCAGTGAGCGCGATGTGAGGCTCAATCCCAGGACCCTGGGATCACCATCTTAGCTGAAGGCAGACACTCAACCAACCAAGCCACCCAGGTACCCCAAGAATGAAATACCTTTAATAGTATGTGTATGTCTGGGTATTTTAGTAGAAGGCAGGAAGAAGATGGCTGACTACAGATCTTATTTTAATTTAGTGGAGAGAGAAGTTCTAGGATAAACCCATCTTCCCCTTTGGAGTGGCCCACCAGAGCTTAATAAAATATGTCTGAAATATTTGGAATGGTCTATGGAGTCCTAAAGCCAAATGCCAGGACTCAATAAACCGGTGGAAGAGGTATAATCTTTGGATAGCCATTTAGGACATATGTGGACATATGTGCTGCTTCCAAGCATCCGTTCTCCACTGTCCCATTCTTCATAACCCCCATACCTTTGGGAAGTCAGATAGTTTTATAAAAGCTGAACCCATCTCTAGCTTCATGTGTAAAACATTGATATATTAGCTCTAATAATGCCCTTGGTGCTTGAGACTGGTTCATGGATAGGAATGTGATAGGAGTTGATTCAATCAGAGTGAATCTCAAGATTTGTACAGAAATTATCAGAAGTTTCTTTTCTGCTCTCCAAGCACTCAATGATAAAATGGTAAGGGCTGAAACTGCTGCCACCACGAAAGGATAGGTTCTGTCTGAAACCTAGAAATGAAGCCAACATTGTCGATGGCAGAAGGAATAGACAATGAGAAAAGTCCTTAGTGATATAATTGAGCGGCTAGATCAAAATTCACTTGACTACTTCAAGACTGCTCAATTGTGCGAGGCAATAAGTTTCCTTTTTCTTTTATGCCTGTCACTTAACTGCAGGAAAGAAACAATTGAGTATATTAAGTTTGCAAGAACTGAGGTCTGTTAGAGTTTCTTCAGGTTTCTTGGGATACAGCTCAAAGCCTTAGCAAGTCTCTTGAAAAATTGAAAATTGGTTCAAGAAGCAGTTGAGATTTAGGGGATCTGATTTTTTTTAATCTCTTCAGAAATTAGAATCTAACCCTATTCCAGTGCTCTGTTTCTACTGGTGACTTAGCTGCTTTCTGCTCCAAATACTATCAGTTACCTGACGCTTCTACTTTATCCCACATTCAAATTTTGGTCTGGTCACTCAGGCATAATTTCAAAATGTCTGTCAAACGTCCCTGGAAAAAAAAAAAGTCCCTGGAAAATGTACAGATAGCTGGCTGATCCACTCCACCCTGGAGGATGAGATGAAGCATTAAAAAGCATGGTGACAGGGGGTAGGGAAATCTGCCACAGTAGGCTCTGGGTTAACCAAAGTTACCAAAGCTTTCTCAGAAAAGAGTCTGTCAGGCAACGTGAATGTGCTGTCCAAGACTGTGCTTTCTGGAATCCCTAACCTTCTGATGGGTAGTGTGAGAGCTGAAGGAGCTGGGAAGCTGAGAGTTGGCAGAGATCTGACCACGTGTCTGTGGGGACTTCTGGAATGGTCCTGTTGGCAAGTCCTGTGTGATCATATAATAAAAATGTTAAAATGTGATTTTGAAGAGAATCATATGGGAATATAAATGCCAAGGTGATGGGGGTGGGGGCCCCTACAGTGTCTCCCTGCCCTTGGCTTCTGGTTGGTTTCAGTCAAGAGGGAGCCTTCGGGAAAGACGGGAGAGATGGAGGAGAGTAATGTGAGGCTGTTTATTCTCCTAGGTCTTATCCTATGGAACTGCCCCAAGCTGGCTGTGTTCCTTGACTAAGGATCACCGATCTGCATCCTGGAGTTCCCAGCTCCCCCAAATGTGACTCTTTGTACAGGATTCTATCTTTCGGGCTTCCGGTAACCTCTGCTTGCCCTCTGCTGTTCCAGCTCTGGTCTGGCATTATCTCTTTTGGTTTCCCTAAACTCTGATCACATCTTTATAAATAGTCCTCTTATAAATAAATCCCAGTTTTCACTTCGTTGTGGCTTATCTATTCTTTATTTTTAACGGTAACTTTTGATGAGCACAAGTTTTTGTTTTTGGTGAAGTCTAATTTATCATTTTCCCAAATCAGTTGATTGCTTTTGTATCCTGTCTTAAAAAGTGTTGCCCATCCCCAGACCATGAAACTATTTCCCTAGATTATCTTCTAAAAGCACCATGATTTTGCTTTTGATTATGGATTTGGCTGATCCATGGCGGATTCTAGCTGTGTATAGTGTGAGCGAGGGTTTGATTTTTTTCCATATGGATAATCCAGTTATTCCAATGCCATTTTTTGAAAGACTCCTATTACCATTGAATTGTTTTCATTGATATGGTTAGATTTACGTTTATCATTTTGTTACTTGTTTTCTGTTTGTTCCTGTTGTTGATTTGTTCCTCTGTTGATCCTTTTATGCCTTCTTCTGGACCGGTTGGATATATTTTAGAATTGCATTTTAATCTATCTATTGGCTGTTTAGCTATATCTTTTTCTATTGTATGTTTCGACTAATTACTCTAGGAATTACAATGTCTATCCTTGGGACACCTGGGTGGCTCAGTGGTTGAGCGTCCACCTTCAGCTCAGGTCATGATCCCTCACATCTGGCTCCCTGCGAGGAGCCAGCTTCTCCCTCTTTATCTCTGCCCCTCTCTCTGTGTCTCTCGTGAATAAATAAACAATATATTTTTTTAAAAATCCAAAATTTATCCTTAATTTTTATGGCCTTCTTAGAGTTATTCTTTATCATTTTTATTTATTTATTCACAATAGACACACGGATACAGAGACACAGGCAGAGGTAAAAGACTCGATCCCAGGACCCCAGGATCATGGCCTGAGCCCACGGCGCTCAACCACTGAGCCACCCAGGTGTCCCTATTCTTAACCATTTTATGTAAAACGTACAAAACTTGCAACCATAGGGGTTGCATTTACCTCCTTTCTCTTTTATGCTATAATCAGCATATTTATTGTAGCCTCATATATTATAAATCCCACAAGACAGTGTTATAATTTTTGCTCTAAACTGTATGCATTCTTAAAGGTTGAATTAAAAGGTGTTTATAATTACCAGCTCTTTACCGTTTCTAATGCTCTTTATTCCTTCCTGAGGATCCATGTTTCCATCTAGTACCATTTCCTCCAGGCTGAAGAATGTTCTTTGTAATTCTTGTAGTCCAGGACTTCTGAGGATGAATCCTCTTAGTTTCTTTTTCTTAACTCAGAATGTGTTTCTATTCCATCTTCATTCTTGAAGGATATTTTCACTGCATATAGCTTTTTTTTCTTTCACTATCTTAAATATGTCACTCCACTGTATTGTGGCCTCCATTGTTTCAGATACGAAGCTAACAATAACCTGGGGGAAATGTATTTTTCTCAGGCTGCTTTTGAGACTTTTTCTTTTTTGTAGTTTTTTAGCAGTTTGATTATCATGTGCTAATAAGGGCTTTTTCATATTTATCTTGCTAGAGTCTTGCTGAGCCTCATCAATCTGTAAATTTATGACTTTACCAAATTTGGAAAAATTTTGGCTGTGACTTTTTAAAAATATTCTTTTATGCTTCATGCTATTATTCTCCCGGGACTTTAATTATAAATTCGTTAAGGTGTTTTGACATGTTTTGATATCGTCTTTCAGGTCTCTGAGTTTCTGTCTTTTAATTTTCCTTTTCTTTTTTACCTCCCTCCTTCTTTCCCTGCCTCTTCCTTCCTGTCTGTTTTCTTTTAAAGATTTATTTATTTATTTGAGAGAGAGAGAGAGAGAGTACATGTACAAGCAGTGGTGAGGAGCAGAGGGAGAGAATCTCAAGCAGACTCTCTGCTGAGCCCAGAGCCTGACCTAAGACTCAACCCCATGACCTATGAGATCATGACCTGAGCCAAAATCAAGAGTCAGGTTCTCAACTGACAGAGCCACCCAGGTGCCCCCCCCCCACCCCCCGTCTATTTGTTAGAGCAATTCTATTGATCTATCTCCAAGTTTACTGACTCTTTCCTCTGTTATCTCCATTCTGCTCCACCCAGCAAATGTTTTATATTCCACTTTTCAGTTTTAGAATTTCTGTTTTATTTTTTCATGGTTTCTCTTTTTCTGCTGAGATTTTCTAGGTTGCATGCATTTTGAGCATATTTTCTTCTACCTCATTGACACCTGGGTGGCTTAGTGGTTGAGCATCTGCCTTTGGCTCAGGTCATGGTCCCAGGGTCCTGGGACCGAGTCCTGCATCAGGCTCCCCATGGGAAGCCTGCTTCTCCCTTTCCCTATGTCTTTGCCTCTCTCTCTGTGTCTCTCATGAATGAATAAAATCTTAAAATACTCTTGCCTCCTAATGTTAATATCTGAATAATTTGGGGTTTGGTCTGCATTGATTGTTGTTTCTTTTGAGTCTGGGTTGCAATTTCTTTGTTTTTATTTGTTGAGTATTTGGGGCTGTATCCCAGACAATGTGGCTATTATTATGTGGAGACTAGATGGTATTAAATTCCTCTGGAGAGTGTTGACTTCTTGTTTTATCTAATTTTGTTTTGGTTTATCAGGCAATTGACTTGGTTAGACTAAAACTTCAAACACTGTTTCTTAGATGGGAGTTCAAATCTCAGTTCAGTTCTTTTATCATTATCTAGACTTGAGGGGTCCAGCAGAGATTTGTACGGAGCTATTGGAGCTCCATCTATCTAAATACTTTCTGGGATAATTCTCTCAGTTCCTTGCAGCTGTATGTATGCACACTATGTCTTCTGGTTCTTCAAGGCAAAGTAACTGGTTTCCTTTCAAAGTTCTAGATGCTCTGCGTGGTGCCAATTGCAGCTTAGCCCTGAGCTAAAAGCCACAAAAAATGGGAAATTCACCTTGGTTCATCTTCTTCTTCCAAGTATCTACCCCTTTCCAACATCTGCCTTCTTTTTTTCTCTCTCTAGTACTTCAGATTATTCTGTTATTATAGTTTTCCTGGAGTTTGTAGTCTGTGGTCTGATAGGAGTTTATTCAGTTATTTCCAGAAGCTGAACCACTTAATTTTATGAATGTTTGGAGTGAATTCTCTCATAGGACTGGCAGTTTCTGGATTCATGCTACAAAATTAGGTCACCGTGAAATCCACCTACCTAATAATATTTTGCATATTCTATCTTGATTTTCTCAGTTGTTTTCTCTCAAAAGCTGTTCAGGTTTTCTGTTATCACTTAGAGACATTTCATTCTCCAAAGGGGCTATTTCTTGGTTAGTGTTTTTTGGACATCCTATTCATGGCTTTAAGAGAATGCTCTTCAAAATTTCTTGCATCTGAATTCCCTCTTAAGGAATACCATTCCACTTTGCTCCCTGAAATCTTGAGTCTTTCTCTTTTACATTTCTTTTGAGCCCCATTCACTTTTGAAGGGCTAGTAATGACTTAAACACCACCATGTTCTATCTTACCATATTTATATGCAGTTAGACTTGGGTACATTTTCCTTCCTAAACTGTATAGATAAAGTCTGTGTAGATTTTTTTCCCATCATCTCTTTCTGGCCTGATTACTAACATCACATTTCTTCCAAGAAAATTTCTTCTTCTTGCTTAATCAACCAGTATTTTTTTTTCTTCTCCCCTGCTGCTCCTATTCTGCAAGTAAGTCAAAAGCATACTATATTATCTTTTATTTTCATAAAAGAAATACATATGCATGTATTAAATAATCAAATAATATTACAAAGTTTTAACAAACACCAGCTGTTCTTTGCCTACCTGTTTCCTCAGGTCTATCCCGGATCTCCTCCCCAGAGGCAATGACTTTCAGCTGTTTTACCTGTTTCTTCTGGCATTGTTGTCAATGCTTGTGAACAACATGCTTAGACTGTTACAGACTGTTATTTATTGATTCTTCCACCCTGTATGTACTACTTTTGTCGCGAAGGCACACCCAGAATAGACCCTGAAACAAGGACTTGAATAAAACAGTTTACTTAGGAGGTAATCCTTAGAAGTACAAGTAGGACTATGAGGAAATGAGACAGGGAGGGGCAGAGAGCCTAATAAAAAGTGTAGTTTCAAATACATTGCTGCCGTGGACAGCTTCAGTGTCCTCTAGTCCTACAGGCTGGCACTTCCAGCAGCTCTGTGTACCAGTCAAGTAGATTCTATTGGCCTGAGAAATCCATCAGGCTAAGAGTTGCAAGTGTGTCTGTTAGAAGCCCTTGGGTAGCACGCATGGCAGTACACAATGCCAAAATGTCAAGATGATGTGGGTGGAGCTCCCATAGTGTATTGGTATTAATCAGGATTCTCCACAGAAACATAATAAATAGGACTGGCATTTAGGAGCATCACCTGAGAACTTGTTAAAATACAGATTCTCAGGTCCACCCAGATCTACTGAATCTGAATCTTTGGGGTTTGAGTCTGAGATTTTCTTTCTTCCTTCCTTTCTTTTCTTTCTTCCTTTTTTCTTTTTTTCTTTCTTCTTTCTTTCTTTTTTTTATTTTTTTAATTTATTTTTTATTGGTGTATAATTTACTAACATACAGGATAACCCCCAGTGCCCGTCGCTCATTCACTCCCACCCCCCCGCCCTCCTCCCCTTCTACCACCCCTAGTTCGTTTCCCAGAGTTAGCAGTCTTTACGTTCTGTCTCCCTTTCTGATATTTCCCACACATTTCTTCTCCCTTCCCTTATATTCCCTTTCACTATTATTTATATTCCCCAAATGAATGAGAACATATAATGTTTGTCCTTCTCCGACTGGCTTACTTCACTCAGCATAATACCCTCCAGTTCCATCCACGTTGAAGCAAATGGTGGGTATTTGTCATTTCTAATAGCTGAGTAATATTCCATTGTATACATAAACCACATCTTCTTTATCCATTCATCTTTCGTTGGACACCGAGGCTCCTTCCACAGTTTGGCTATCGTGGCCATTGCTGCTATAAACATCGGGGTGCAGGTGTCCCGGCGTTTCATTGCATTTGTATCTTTGGGGTAAATCCCCAACAGTGCAATTGCTGGGTCATAGGGCAGGTCTATTTTTAACTGTTTGAGGAACCCCCACACAGTTTTCGAGAGTGGCTGCACCAGTTCACATTCCCACCAACAGTGTAAGAGGGTTCCCTTTTCTCCACATCCTCTCCAACATTTGTTGTTTCCTGCCTTGTTAATTTTCCCCATTCTCACTGGTGTGAGGTGGGATCTCATTGTGGTTTTGATTTGTATTTCCCTGATGGCAAGTGATGCAGAGCATTTTCTCATGTGCATGTTGGCCATGTCTATGTCTTCCTCTGTGAGATTTCTGTTCATGTCTTTTGCCCATTTCATGATTGGATTGTTTGTTTCTTTGGTGTTGAGTTTAAAAAGTTCTTTATAGATCTTGGAAACTAGCCCTTTATCTGATATGTCATTTGCAAATATCTTCTCCCATTCTGTAGGTTGTCTTTGAGTTTTGTTGACTGTATCCTTTGCTGTGCAAAAGCTTCTTATCTTGATGAAGTCCCAATAGTTCATTTTTGCTTTTGTTTCTTTTGCCTTCGTGGATGTATCTTGCGGGAAGGGGCTCGTGGGGAGTTGGAGCAGGACCCAGGAGGGCGAGGATGCCCTCGGGTTCCCTGAGACAGTAACAGAGCAACTGCGCGCCCAGGAGAGTGCGCCGGGGCTCGCTCTCGCTCTTTCTTTTTTCTTTCTTTCTTTCTTTCTTTCTTTCTTTCTTTCTTTCTTTCTTTCTTTCCTTTCTTTTTCTTTCTTTCTTCTTTCTTTTCTTCTTTCTTTCTTTCTTTCTTTCTTTCTTTCTTTTTCTTTCTTTTCTTTCTTTTTTCAGATTTTATTTGAGAGCAAGAGAGAGGGAGAGAGCAGGAAAGCACAAGCATTGGAGAGGGAGAAGGAGGCTACCCATCCAGCAGGGAGCCTGATCCCAGGACCCTGTGATCACGACCTGAGCCAACAGCAGCCACTTAACCAACTAAGCCACCCAGGCACCCAAGATTCTGTATTTTAACAAGTTCTGTAGGTAATGAGAAACACTGGCCTATAATTTATACAATCTCTTGATGGGCTAAGCTAACAGGAGTTGAATATAGGTGAGAGAGAACAAACGTAAATAATTATGTACATCTGATGCCCCCAATTAAACTTCTTGGAAAAATGAGGCCAACAGGGAGTTAGGGGCCATTCTTATCTTGGCCTGCCTCTAACATCGACATGGCCTATAATAGGGAATGGTGATAATGTTGGAGAACTTCCTGGCCTGTTGTGCAAATCAAACCAGAAACTAATGTGGTGGTTCTTTGCTCCTAAATGTCAGTAACTGTTTCTAATAACATGAGTCTTTTAAGTCACTTGAGTCTTACTTATTAAATTTCCACTTTAGTGAACTATAATAGTATGTGGCAATTCCCCAAAATGCTAACTTTCAATCAATTAGAAAAATTGCCACTGCCATTGCTATTATACATTTTAATATTTGAAAATATTTATTTGTCTTTTGTCCATGTTTTTCTATTTATGCATAATTAAAGAATGTGTTCTTATTTTATACCTTCTACAAATTGCTCCTAGGAGGGGCAGGATTTTTTTGCTCTTTCTGTACAAGGATAAAATTTTTGCAATCTTTTATCTTGGTGACTATTCATTGCCAATCAGGATAAAAGAGGTTTTGCCCCTCCAATAATTTCTATTTTATGATAGCATGCTTAGACAATTTCAGTATACTTCAGAGGTACAAATAGGTCTATTTAAGTGCTATTATTTTTTTAATTGCTATTTTTTGCTGCAGACTCATTAACAATTCAAAACTTGAATTAGAAGTAACCTAAAAATGTCTTACTTTATGTCAATGAAGTCTATTAGATATAAATGAAACCCATTTTGGCAACACTCAATGAAGAACATATCATACCTAATGAAAATTTGTCCTCAGATTTTCTAGAAAATAAGCTGAACAAAGGGAGACTAAATAAAATGTAATTTTAATATTACATGAACATGACAGAACAGGAGAAATAGAAGGGTCAAAACGCAGAACCTATTTTTAATTATCAAGGTTATCCTGGAAGATTTTATTTTAATTATACACCAGAGGTGATGCTTTTAGGGAGCTCAAATAAATGCTCATTATTCAACCTGAACTTAAAATAGGCACTGAAAAAATCTTCAAAGTAAAGTCATTAGACTTCTATTAAATCCTTAAGTTCATTTATACTTTTTTTTTGTTTTACTATAAGATTTTTGTTTATAATTAAATGAGAGTATATATGTGAAAGTACTTAGCTTTTGCATTAGCACATATACACATAATCGATATTAGTTTCCTTTCTTTCCCTGTCATATAATAAATGTAAAGAGATGTACTAAATTTCCAGTCAGAATTTATCTAGATTTTCTCTAGCCATTTTTAAAACTGCCAAGTAAATGTGCTAAGAAAATGGAATTAAGACTCCTAGGAAAATTAGAGCTATATGAAGATTTTTTAAAAATATTTTATTTATTTATTCATGAGAGACACACACACACAAAGAGAGAAAGAGAGAGAGGCAGAGACATAGACAGAGGGAGAAGCAGGCTCCATGCAGGGAACCTGACGTGGGACTCGATCCTGGGACTCCAGGATCACGCCCTAAGGCTGAAGGCGGCGCTAAACCACTGAGCCACTGGGGCTGCCCTATATGAAGATTTTTAGTGCTAATAAGTGCTTAAAATATTACATAATCATACTCATTAATAGTAAGCATTTTAACTTGAGCATAGTTATGTGTATGTTGTTGATGCTTACATTTTTAACTACTATTTTCAGGCATTACAAATTCACACATGGAATTCGATTCAGAGGAAAGCTAGGAAGCTCATATGACAGATGATCAAGTCTAAAGGAACTCATATTTAAAATAAAAGCAAAAGAACTTCTTTAACTATTTTTAGATCATTGGCAGGAATTCTAAACCAAAGGAACGTTATTGAAATGACTAATTTTGCATTCCTAGAATCATGAACACTTTGCTTCTTACAATTAAAATTTCTAGACCCATACAAAAGGATATAAAGATTCAATTGTATAAAATCAAGTTAAAAACCAAAGTTATTAATATGCCACACAGCTGTTCCATATTAATGACATTGGATTTTGGGGTGTGTTTGTGTGTGAACATGTTTATGACACAGATGGATCATAGAATGTTGAGCTTTTCTAAGTTTGGAAATGCAGGGCCAATTTTATCCCCTTCCAAATTGAAATTAGGGCTCTCAAAGATTCCAGACTTGAATATAGGAAATGAAAGTCCCTGAAATGCCCACAGAATAGGTACCAGATGGACACCAGGGTAACCCAGTGTTTGGGCAAGGCAGTGCAGAAGATTCTAAGTAAATGACACAATGAAAGTGACCGCACCATTTAGTACATGTTGTGGCTCATTATGCAGCCAAATGCACCAGTACTGTCTCTTCTCTAATCATCTAGTCTTCAACAGGGCCATCAGGGACTTTAGATCAATCTAGTTTGATCTTTTCATTGAACAAATGAGGCTCAGAAAGATTACATGACGAGGTCAAATCACAAAGGCGGTAAGTGGAAGAACAGGGTCTTGAACTCTGTTCTCTCAGTTCTCAGCCCAGTGCTTTCCTCCTTATTTTTTAAGGCCTACCTTTATTATAACCAGCATCATAGACACTGCCTGAGGGCTGAAGTCAAATCTTGACTCTCTGCCCTGGGGGATGCAGATAGGGAGGGATTGCAGTCCTGCCCAGATCTGCCTTGAGGGTCACACTGGCACAAGTGGGAAGTTTTAAGGAATCCTTGGCATGGAGGAACATACATCTTCAAGGGTAAATATGGGGTTCATGATGGTGCACCTGAAAAAGCAGACTGGAGCCACGTTGTGGGACTCTCCACTGCTAGATATCAGCAGTGAATTTGGAATTTATTTGACCTACCAGTGGGTGCCCCTCCTGGAGTCTGGCATTGTGGGTATTAATGTCTATTTGTTACACGAATGAATGAGCCATTGAAAGTTTATGAGCTTTTTCTGAGACATGTTGTTATCAGAGATGCACTTCAAACTATGTTAGACTTTCAGGGAGAATCTGAGGCTCAAGGAGGCTGGCAGTTGGGAGAATAGATCCAATCACAAAGATGAGAAAGAGACTACAGAGAGTTATAAAAATTTAACATATAAATCTACAGATTTTTAATAGCCTTATTGGTATATAATTTGACTTCATAATAAAAGGATTGCTCATGGATGAACATATGATGTTAAGCAAAAGAAGCCAGACACCACACACACAAAAAAATGTGTGTCAGGTCAGGTCCTCTAGGAAGCAGATGCCAAATAGAATTGAAGTTCCAAGAGATGTAATATGTAAAATAAAGGGGAGAGAGTGGAAATAGGCAGGTAGAGTGTGAAAGAAAAGGGGGAAGGAAGGTGGTGGGTGGGTAAGAAGACTCTCAGACAATAGGGCAGCCAGGCTCACGGGGATCCTTAGACCAAAGATTGCCTATTAGAGCAGCATTAAGCAGAAATAGTGTGGCTCTAGTACCCACACTATGCTCAGTCATTGGCTGGGTGCAGCCTAGAGAGAGCATGGTATTGGTGAAATTCTGCAATGGCTCGTGATTGTGCAATTCGTAGAGGGTGTCAGCTCATCACGCTCCTCAGTGCAAGTTCCTTCCTAAAGGGAGATCTGAATGGCATATACCCATGTTTGCAACAATACTACTTGCTCCTATTTACGTAAAATTAAATGACAGGGGATCCCTGGGTGGCTCAGTGGTTTAGCGCCTGACATTGGCTCAGGGTGTGATCCTGGAGTCCTGGGATCAAGTCCTGCATCAGGCTCCCTGCATGGAGCCTGCTTCTCCCTCTGCCTGTGTGTCTGCCTCTCTCTCTGTGTTTCTCATGAATAAATAAATAAATAAATAAATAAATAAAATCTTAAAAAACAAAACAGGCAAGTCAAGATGGTGGCAATAACTGGAAGGGAATACAAGGAAAATGTCTATTTTAGTTAATAGACATTAACTATTATTTATTTAATAATGAGGATAATATTCTATCTTTTAATCTGGGTACTTCCTATCCACCCGATATGTTCACTTTCTGAAAATTCCTTGAGCTATACATTTACAATTTCTGTATTATGCAATATTAACATCAAAAGATGAAATAAAAAGATTATTCGCCAAGCTCAAAAGAAAAATAATATTGAAGAGCTTAAGACAGTAGACTATATTGAAGAGTTTGATAGAAAATCAAATAATTACTTCAAATAAAATAAAAATAAAACAATTGGCCTAGCCTCTTATCAGGGCTTAGAACTAGACTGAAATGAAGCAGTGTGGACTAGGGCACACTGAATAGACTGGTAGTATCTGAACAAATGAATAAAGCCTTTCAGTTGTGGGGCAGGTAGGGTGGGGAGAGCAACCCATGAATGGAGATCAGTGGATGGGGAGCAAACATTACCATAAAGAATGCCCAGGCAAGGTGTCCAGTTCCAGAGGACAGAATGGCATCAACACTCAGAGAGCCAAGTTGGGCGTGAGAACAAAGATGTATTTTGTGGTTGAGTCTTGGCATTTAAGTGTTTAACACACACTTTGTCAACTACAGGAGAAAAAATATGTCAATATGTAAACTCGGGCATCAGTTCAGTTGTTTGAATTATGAGACTGGATATCAGGTCCAAATGGATAATTTTCTGGTCCAAGTCTGGGCATCAGGTAAATAGATAAACCTCCTGACCCATCGATTCTGATCCTCTCTGCTCATCACTGATTCTATCTCTGGTAACAGGAGCAAACACATAACAAACAAAGCCATTTTCTATGCGAAAGGAAAAGAGTACCTTCTAAAGAGATTAAGCTCAAGTCAAGTTGAAAAGGAGGTTAACATGCGGTGTGAAAATATTCATAGATTGTATATGACTCCAAGCAAAAAATATGAATCAGGAGAAAAACCAGGATGCTATGAAAGCATTTCCATATTCTCGATTTTAGGGATTTGAGAAGTTTCAGGTCATCTCCCTTGGAAATGTTAAGAATTTATAATGTATATTTTTAGACAGGGATGGTGTCTTCATCTTCTTTGTACTGTTGGTGTGTGGCATACCAATGGATTTTTCTAAAAGCCTTGTTGAAGGAATAGGTTAAAAATAATATATATATAAAATATAATATAATATAATATAATATAATATAATATAATATAATATATATATTAATCAACAAAGAGGTCTCTGTGTCATCAGTCTGGTCTTGGTGAAGAAAATGTAGGTGATTTTGGGGGGTCACCTAGGAAATCCTTGTGTACTCTGTTGAAGAGAGTGGGGACTTATTAGAGACTAGTGAGGACCTCTCTTCTTCCCAGGACCTTGGTGAGCAATTCAGGGAGAGCAACCTTGATTTTCATCTAAAAATGGTGCCACTTCTACTGCGGCACTTGGGGCCATACTTAGGTCAAACTTGTCTGACCCCACTGCTAGAAACCTGACCAAAGAAGAGAAATTCATCCAAGAGCTTTTTCCAGAAGAAATCTCCGGTGCTTTATTTACTAGAGTAAATCCTTATATTTGTTCAGTTCTTTATTTATTTCAAATCTCTTTTGCACATAGTATTTCTTTAGCTCATCATACCAGTCATGGTGTCTGCAGAACAGTTTCAGTTTACTCCATAATTTAAAATGGAAGAAAAAATATTACATTAGTTGGTGTTCTCCAGAAAAACGGAACAAATAAGACACATACACACACACGCACACACACACGCAGGTGCACATGCGCAAAGACAGAAAGATTTACTTTAAGGAACTAGCTCACATGATTATGGAAACTGAGAGACTGGCAAGTGCTAGCACACTGGGGATCCAGGGATGAGCCAATGTTGCAGTTCAAGTCTGAAAGCCAGCTGCCTGCTGCACAATTCCCTCTTGCTCAGAGGAGCTCAGAAATTTCGTTCTATTTTAGCCTTCAGCTGATTAGATGAGGCTCACCTACACTATGGAGGCAATCTGCTTTATACTAAGTGCATTGATCCAAAAACACCTGCACGGAAACAACCAGGATAGCATTGAACCATATTGCTTGACATTGTGACCCAGCCAAGTCAACACATAAGATTAACCATCACAAGGGGCCTGGAGTCTGGGAATTGCTCAAGCCTGTAGAGTTAGTCACAAGATTGTTTCTAAAATTCTGGTCTCTGACATTAAGGCCCCACGAGAGACTCACTGAGCACAAGAGTTAGATGATGGCTTTTCATAAATTCTGATGTGGGGAGCAAGAATGGAAAGGAGCTAGCTGGTGGCCAGAATGCTATGAATGAGAATCAGGCCTCAGCTAGTCAAGAGAAACCTCAATCCTTCTTAAATGTTATGTGTAACTATAAAAAGTCACAAATTCATAAACAAATTCAAAATAAGAGAAAAGAAACTAAACCATCTGCCTAAATTTAGAAAGACACCTGTAGAGACACTCAAGCTTAGATCGGGGTGGAGAATTTCATTACAGTGTCTAGGACAGTTGTGAATAACCGCAGGGCAGGCCTGGGCTGGTGAGGAACTAGGGGCTCATCTGGGAGGCTCTTCTATTCAGAGAAGTGTGATCTCTGGTGAGGGGCAGACATAGGCTTTCAGACCTCCACACAAGCCGAGAAATCCAGTAGCATGCAGTTCTTCCCCAGCCTCATAGCATTCCCCACCCCTCCTCATCTTGGCAGGGGCTTCTGTGTCCCACACAGCTCGGCCAATGCAACTTGTTGAGTTTGTGATCCATGGCCAAGAATTCATATTCAAAACCCATAAATCCACGAATTGATGATTCTAGAGGTTTTCCCGTCACAATGCTAGGCAGTGCATTCTCATGCATTGCACCGTCTCTCCTATGACCCGTGATAACGGAGAATACAATTTGTATGAATATTTGAAGACCTCAGATAATCCCCAAACCTAATTTTAAGCTAAAAGCTTTTAAGTTTTCAACTTCTTGCCTCATGAAACAGCTGTTCTTTCGCTCAATTCTTCCTTTAGCCTTCTTTTGCAAATCCTGATGGAGGTGAAACGGCACGCACAAATATGTGCCCTGTTTCTTACATACTAAAAGTGTTGCTGAGGAGTTGTATAGAAATTGTGCATTTTAAAAAAATAAATTGTTCATTTTAAATGCACCTCAAGTGAGGAAACTTTCAGTTTAAAATTAACC
This sequence comes from Canis lupus baileyi, assembly GCF_048164855.1. Taxonomy (NCBI): domain Eukaryota; kingdom Metazoa; phylum Chordata; class Mammalia; order Carnivora; family Canidae; genus Canis; species Canis lupus. The sequence goes on from NC_132873.1 coordinate 21,510,856, forward strand.
CGAGGCAAAGGAAAGAGTCCTTAGATTTTGCATATTTGTGTCCTAATTTAGCTGCCTTATGGTTTTGCTTTTCACAAATTGTACTTGCCTAAAGTAGACAGTGTTAATGGAAAGATGGGCAAGAAATACAATCTCTGAAGTGCCTACTAAGTGCCAGGTAAGATGCTGGGCATGGCACAGAGGACTCAGTGAGCAAAAGGAGTATCGGTGCCTCTACTTCCTAGGAAGTATCTGATAGCCCAAAACCAAGGCTAGGGATGGGCCTTCTAGTCTAATGAAAGGCAAACTCCAGGACTTCGCATAGTTACGGAACAGTAAGTGTGTGACTGCTTAAGACAGAACAAAGAATCACGTTTCATTTCCCTGCCTGAACAAGAGAAGCGACTCTTTGTGCTGCCTTTCCTTCATGCTCAGCAGATGCTGGCTCCCCCAAAGATAAAGCATTCTTTGTGTGCTGTGCCCTCAGCTTCCCTGGGTATTGGATGGCAGTTTCTGTATGCAGATGCTGAAAAATCTTTCTGAGAGTGTTTACATAGTAGTTGTCTCTTGAGCACATGTTTATTTTTAGCGGTAAATCATCAGAGCTTGTGAGGCTGAAACCCCAGCTACTTTTTGCATGTTTTTGGTAGCCAGATTCCAGACCAGGGCACCCTGGACCACATGTCAGCCATTAGGTTGGCTTCCAGACCTCACCCTCCCATCGTGCCAGGTAATTGAAATTGATTAATGACTTAGCAATTTAACAATGGTCAGTGAGGGCCCACAAAATGCTTATTTTCAGATTATTCATAGTTGGGAGTCTATTTATTCAGCACTAACAGGAATGAGCTAAAATATTTCTCTTTGTGGAGGTAGAAACCTTAGATCAGCGAACTCAATTCATTGCTCAGCATCTGCAGAGAGTCAGAGCAAGGAAAAGGGTCAAGTCCCAATACCTGATGGCAAACCGTTCAAACTGTTTAATAGGGAGGTGAAGGCTGGCTTGGGTACTTAGGATTCCAAGATGCTTTTCTCAGCGACCTCCTTGATACTGTCAGAGAGCAGCAGAAATTGCTCCAAGTCCTTCCGAGAGAGACCTGGGAAACACAGTGAAACATGGTGAACGCCTACTCAAGACAGCTGTTTATATGGGCACAGCAAATGAGGAAGAGGGCATCCGCACCAGGCCCTCTACTTTATGCCTTATTACCCTCAGAGATTTAAGCTCCATTAACTGCTAGATTTAAGGGTACCATTGTTTTTTTTTTTTCTTTGTTAAGTCAAGACTCTTGTTCCAAGCAACAGATCAAAAGATACTCAATCTAACTTCTTATACTTTTTTTTTTAATTTTTATTTATTATTTATGATAGTCACAGAGAGAGAGAGAGGCAGAGACACAGGCAGAGGGAGAAGCAGGCTCCATGCACTGGGAGCCCGACGTGGGACTCGATCCCGGGTCTCCAGGATAGTGCCCTGGGCCAAAGGCAGGCGCCAAACCGCTGCGCCACCCAGGGATCCCTAACTTCTTATACTTTTGACCTAACTTATATTGCTTCTTTAGTTCAATCAAGTAAATAAAGTCTGAAAAAAATGGATGCATACAAAATGTTTTGCTTATGTGTGTGTGCACGTGTATTTATTTCATATAACTAAAAGTCTAAGTAATATACCCAAGAGCTCAAATGATGTCATCAGGCCCTGTGACTCTCTCCATGTCTTAGCAGTGCTTTGCCTTTGGTTGGCTTTATTCCATCTGCACACTCCACATGGTAGGCAAATTTTACATAGTCCATACTTAGAAATCACAGTGGAAAAATAGCTTCGTCAACTGGTGTCCATATATCAATTTCAAAAGTGAATTCATTTCATACATGGGGAGATCCCTATAGACTTTTAATCACACAGCCTGCCTCACTGGCCATTGGCGTGTGCACACGACTCCTCAGACTCTACCACTGTGTCCCTCAAGGCATGGTGATCAGTTCAGGGGTGGACAGGTGCTCCAACTAGAGCCAATCACAATCCACTTTTGAAATTGATATATGGACACCAGTTGAAGAAGCTATTTTTCCGCTGTGATTTCTAAGTATGGACTATGTAAAATTTGCCTACCATGTGGAGTGTGCAGATGGAATAAAGCCAACCAAAGGCAAAGCCAGCTATTGTGGTTGCCGTTGATGGAGCAGAGGCAAGTACTAATGGTGGGCAAGAGAATGGAAGAAGTACCTACAATCATAAGGGGTGGAAAAGTTGAGGATCCAGAAGACACTTATTTAAGACTTGCCCACAGTAATGGATTTGTGTGTTGTGACTACACAAACTAAAATCATGAGTGGAAAAGATGTGTCAGCCAATCAATTAATTGCCTGCCCTTCTTGCATCCTGGTGGTGCAGCCTCTATAGTTTGATCATAATATTTTTTCTTTATCACCATCTTGTGGCATCATAACATAATTGCAGGGACAGCTGTCAAAGTGAAACAATCACCCTGAGAGTGGATGCCAGAAACTAATCCTAGAAGAGAGAACAGCTTTGAGGGCACACACAGTTCCATGGCATTTTTATTAAGCCCAAAGACACATTTATAAACTTCACTAGAATGTGAAAATTTCAGGGAAATAGCTTAGTATTAAACCTTTCTTTTACAGTTACTGGAATATAAAAAGTCTCTCCAGAGACATCCCCCTCCCCTGCCATGGCTTGTGTAGAATTAAGTAGTACTATATTTGAGGAAATTTTACATTTCTCCCAATGCAAATCTATTTAAAGGTCAGCTAAGCTCAACTAAAAATAAAAGCCAGAAGTGGGCCTGCTGCTAATGCTTCATACATCCCATCTATAAAAGGACTGCTTGGCTTATTGCTGTATATTGATATTTGGTAGGCCTGTTGCTATGTATTGATTATTTCTGTGTTGGCCCAAATGGGAATTATGGATTGTGTGGTTGTCAATGTATGACCATTTATTTTAAGTATAAGCTGTATGTTACAAACTTACAAAGAATTGAACTGTTTGTAGTTTTGGCAATATTTTGTGCTATTACTTTAAAAAGGAATAGAATAGACAATAATATGGGAAAAATATAGTTCCATATTAGACCTCCATGGGCTGGCACATGGTACTAGGATTGGCCCAGGGCTGTTTCAAGTTCAGGCTGTCTTTATGGTGATCTTGTCTTCCTTCCCACAGGGCCACGAGATCTGTTTGGTTTCCTCTCAAAAAATAGGAAAAGTATAACTGAGGTAACAGCAGAGAAGAAATTTTTAAAAATTTAAAAATCTTACAAACAATTTTTTAAAATAGTCCTTGCTTGATAATCCCTGATGGCTCTACCTTTGTGCTCGACAGGCTTCTCACAATCAATATGAGTAAAACTTGAGTTAATCTTTTCCTTGCTTAACCTATCAATTCATTGATGATTACCTGACTGTGCAGATGGCACCATTTCCACCCAGTCCACCTGACTAGAAACTTGAGTCACCTTTGAGTAGTCCTTACCTTTATCTCTATATTGAATTCATCACCAAGCCCTTCCCCAGGGTATATGCAGAAGGTTTCTTGTTTCAGTTCCTCCTCCCCATGATCACTGTCACCATCTGATTCAGACACTGTTTTTCACTTGGCTTTGGTAAGAGTCCTCAGTGGGATCTCTCCTTTCTTTCTTCCACTCTTCTCTTGCATTCATTATCCACAGAACAGCAGGAGATAGATAGATATAGATATAGATATAGATATAGATATAGATAGATATAGCTGGTATAAATATAGATTTTTTTTTTTTACAAAACATAGATATAATCATTTACTCTCTTTCTTAAAAAACTAAAAATAGGCATCCAAGATTTTTGTTGATGACTCTGGCCCATATAAAATCTTACCAAAATTTAAGGATTCCATCATGCAAAGAACTGAGAATCAGTACATTAACATTGCAATAAAGTTTATGGAAAGATGAAACTCAATGAGGCAAGATCAGCACAGATGATTTATTAGCATTTGACCCAGGAAACTATCCTTTGTTGAAAATGCTACCTCAGAGCCCCGTTCAGGTCATGACTTCTTACAGAGATATCTGCACCTCAAAATGGAGATGTAAAATATTAATTGGTTAAAAGCTAAAATGGACTTGTGGCACCTGGGTGGCTCAGTAGGTCAATTGTCTGACACTTGACTTGGGCTCAGGTCATGATCTCAGAGTCCTGTGATAGAACCCTATGTCGGGCTCCACACTGGGCATGGAGCCTGCTTAAGATTCTCTTCCTCTTCCTTTGTCCTTCCTCCTCCAAAAAAGGCTAAAGTAAGCTATATTATTAGAAGTTAATTGAGCCATTTTTCTTTCAAAATCAATTACCAAGATTACAATAAAAAGTAACACAGGCGGGACACCTGAGTGGCTCAGTAGTTGAGCACCTGCCTTCGGCTCAGGGCGTGATCCCAGGGTCTGGGATCGAGTCCCGAATCGGGCTCCCCACAGGGAGACTACTTCTCCCTTTGTCTATGTGTCTGCCTCTCTCTGTATCTCTCATGAATAAATAAATAAAATCTTTAAAAAAAAATGTGACAAAGGCAATGAACTACCTCTCTTCTGGGTTAAGTCCAGCAGAGCATATATACTTTCAACAACAACAAGAGAACACATATACTGGTTTAAAGTATCTGGAAGCCTACAAAAGAATGTTTTTGCTGCAATAATACTTTTTAATAATTTTCTAATTATGGTAGCTTAAGATGTTATGCACTGTAAACAATTAATAAGCAATTTATTTTTTGCCTACCTATCTTTAAAAAGTATTGTTAGATATACCCAAAAGATTATATGTAAATATATGTAAATTATCAAATAACTCAATAAACAACAGTAAATCTCAACCACTCAATCCAAGAACAGGAACATTAGCTATAATTTCCATAAATCTGTGTGCTTCTCCCTTATATAATCCCCATTTCTTCTGCAGGAATAACCCAATCTGAGACAGCTGTGGTATTAGGAGTAGTCAGAGAAACTGGGTGATAAGATGATGTTTTGGAGTTGGACCACACACCTCCCTATTGGCAATGGCACTCCCATCACCGTGGTAGGATGATAGTACCTACAGCACCTGATGCAAGGTAGTGATCTGCTGGTTAACGCTCTCTCCAGAGATGAATTAGGGCGGTGTACTGGCGTGTAATACACTAGCTAGTATGACATACCAGACCGTTGAGAAATATATGGAAATAGCAGCTCTAAGGGCAATGAGATTGGATGGCTATTGCTAAGCACTGCTGAGTCCTAGAAACAGGTGATGAAAAGCTGTACATGCTGAACAAGCAATTGAAAAGCAGAGGACTTCTCTGATAACTTACAAAGGGGGCTCTCATGTCTTGCAGCAGAAAGATAGAAAAAGCTGAATATAAAGCTGAGGCCCAGGACTTAAGCAAATGACCAAACCCCAGAGAAAGTTAACGATCCAACCAAGATGGCTCTGTTCTGCCCAGGTCAGGCCGAGTTTGGGTAAAGTGGGGCTCCACTTTTGGGTTGCAGACATCTGGATTAATCACCTCTCCCAGTTTGAATCACGGATTCCTGCACCCTGTAAGCTTTCAGAAGTGTACCACCTGTCCCTGTTAAGAACTAGCACATTCGCCTTCCTTGAGACAATTGAGCAGTTTCTCCCCAACATGACAACATGTGCCCCCTCAGGATCTACCTCTAACCCTCCTCTGGACCACTTGGCCTATAATTAGGGCTAAGTCATGGCATTAACCAGCTTGGGGATGTAAGGGTACTGATAAGGGAAGAAAGGGACTATACCCTAAAGTAGCTATAGCACCTAGCTAGCATATACCAGTACAAGCAAGCCAGGTGACAGATGAAGTCCTGGCCAAGGTCAACTTACAGTGCATTCCCCGGGGTTTATTGACACAGTGGTCCATGATCATTTCTTTGGTCTCAGAATGTACAGTTAGAATTTTTATGCATGGTGATTGGAATAATCCCCACATTGGATCTTTTACCTGTGATAGGGAAGTAGTGAAGCAGAGGCCTCTGAAACTGTTCCTCTGCCCAGCCAAGATAGTAAATCAAGCACAGCATACATTTTGGAGTGGGGAGGTGATAGTGGAATTGGCATCATCCTTAAAGATCTAAGATACGGTTGGCAAAAATGTCTCTGTAAAGGTCCAGATGGTAAATATTTTAGGCTTTGTGGGCTTTATAGTCTCTGTTGCAATTATTCAATTGTGCTTCCATAGCAAAAAATAATTATTGGCAATACAAAAATACACGAGCCTGGATGTGTTTCCCCCAGATATGATTAGATTCTGCTGTGGCAGAGGAGCTCTGTATGTGGGATCACATCATCCTCTCTGAGAGTCTCAGCTAGCACAGAGAGTCTGAGGTTCTTTTTACTCTTGCCACAGCCAGTCAGCCCACTGTTGTCCAATGAGACTCTGGTAACCCTGTCCCTTCCAGCTGCTCCAGGTCCTGGAACTTCTGGTCTCCAATGATTTGGGGGCAGAGGGGAGGGGAGGACTTCTCAACACACCACCTATCTCGTGTGAAATCAGTCAGGTCTCAGAATTTGTCTTTCATAGGATTTCATTGTTTTGCAGAGAGTCCCCAAGAGCATCTGGTCAGCCATAATGATGAAGGCGATGACCTTTATTTTTAAAAATACGGTGGATAAGGATTTATCAGGCAAAATGTGGGAGACTGTTTGCATTCCATTTGAACACAAATGGATTGAGGATGACTCTAATGACTTTTTTTAAGCTACTTGTGTGTTTTATATGGACTTTTTTCCCAACAGGATTTGATCTTTATATATGGAGAATTTAAAATATATACAAAAGGAGAGAACATAGTAGAATGAGCCTCTATGTTACAATCACCCAATTTCAACAATTTTCAATTCGTGTCTGCTCTAATTTCATCTACCCTCTCCTCCCTGCCCTTGATTATTTTTTTTAAAGATTTTACTTATTTATTCATGAGAGAGAGAGAGAGAGAGAGTCAGAGACACAGGCAGAGGGAGAAGCAGGCTCCACGCAGGGAGCCCGACATGGGACTCGATCCCGGGTCTCCAGGATCATGCCCTGGGTTGAAGGTGGCGCCAAACCGCTGGGCCACCAGTGCAGCCCCCCTTGATTATTTTGAAGCAAGTCCAAGACAGCATATAATTTTATCCATAAGTATTTAAATAAGAATTTCTAAACAATAAAGACTATTTTTCCAAAACATAATCACTAGACCAGGAATCACACCTAAAAAGTTGATAACGATTCCTTCATATCGAATAGACTAGAGACATTAACCTTTTATCAAATATTTTTCCCAAATGTGTTATTTATCTTTATATTTTGTTTATAGTATACTTTTATCATTCAAAGGTTTTTTTTTTTTTATGTAGCAGCAATCCACCTTTCTCATTATTTCTGGATATTTGAGTTCTGGTTAGGAAAGTCTTTCCCATTCCCAGATTATAGATTCACTCATGTCATTTTCTTCTATTCAGTTTTACTTCGTTGCATTTAAGTCTTCTATCCATTTGAAATTTATCCTGGTGTGTGGTGTGAGGAATGGATCCAATTTTATATTATTCCTTGTAATTCTTCAATTATCACTATTTACTAAGATGCACGTTTTTCTTCCACTGATTTGAGATTTCAAATTCATCATACATTATATTCTCATGTGCAACTGAGGCTATTTCTGCATTTTCTATTCCTTTCCATTGGTCTTTCCCTCTCTTAATGTATCAATACCACACAATTTTAGTTATAGAGTCTTGGTAATACATCTCAATATACTTCTTCACAATTGATCCTTTTTTAAAGGTTTTCCCCTGCTATTATTATTTGGTTGTGTGTGGGGTTTTGTTTTTTTGTTTTTTTGTACAAATAAATTTTTAAAAAGGATTTTTTTCTGGTATTCTTGCTTGCTTTTCTTGCAAATGAACTTTACAATTAACTTGATACCCTCATTTTTTATAGAGATTTTTTTTTACTAAATCAGACATCTTTTTTTCTCTTTTTAAAAAATTTAAAAAATGTTAAAGTTGTTATTTAAATTCCAATTAGTTAACATATAGTGTAATATTAGTTTCAGGTGTGCAATAAAGTGATTCAACAGTTCCATACAATATCAGCTCATCACAGCAAGTGCTGTCCTTAATTACTATCACCTATTTAATCCGTCTCCCCTGCCCACCTCCCTTCTGATAACCATCAATTTCATCTCTGTAGTTAAGAGTCTTTTTTTTTTTTTGTTTTCTCCTCTCTTTCTCTCTTTTTTCATTTGTTTTGTGTCTTAAATTCCACATATGAATGAAATCATATGGCATTTGTCTTCCTCTGACTGACTTCTTATATTCCTTAGCCCCATCCATGTCGCTGTATGTGGCAAGACTTCATTCTTTTTTATGATGAATGGATGAAGAAGATACGGTGTGTGTGTGTGTGCCTGTATATGTCAGTTTTTCTTAATATACTGCAATGGTATTACAGAAACCATGTATATATAATAAGGTGTCCCTTATTTTGAATACTTTCTTATTTTTGTCATTGCACCAAGCTGAAGAAGATACTAACCGAAGCAGAAAGTAGCCCACTAGTAATCTCTATACAAAATGTCTAGTTGTTTGTGTAGAAGTAATTGTCATCTCACTAACAACATTTTAAACCTTTCTTTGTTGGAGATGATGCCCTTCCATTGGGATAGCACAGTGTTGGTTACTAAGTGGCTGCTCAGTAAGTATTAACTAGCTTTTGCATGGCAAATACATGTTCTCATTATGTTGCTTATATTTATAGAGAACCTACTAAAAGCAAAGCACTGTGCTAAGTGCTATGTAAGGTGTAAAGGTGAATCACACAAAGGTAAATGAAGTTACAATGTAGCAGAAAGATAAGATGTATACCCCAATAATTATACCACAAGGCTGATAATCTAGAGGAAATGGACAGATAAATGAGAGAGAGAGAGAGAGAGAGAGAGAGAGAGAGATTAGCTTGAGGACTGAGCAACAAGTTTGTATACCAGAATCTTGTTTATTATGAGAAGTAATCGACTAAGAACAGTTACCTACTCAGGAATCAGGGCAGAACTATCAGACTGTCAAGTCAATTTCTATGAAAAGAAATTAATGCATATTTCCATGTAAAGCAGTTAATTCTTTCCTTCTATATTTACTTACTGTCATGTAGAAATGCCCTGGAGAAGTGCATATTTTTGGCTGGTGAGAAGGTAATGAGTTACTTGTAAGTCATTATTATAAAGGAGCTATTACTCCAGAATGATATTCACTAAGGATTTCTCATCTGGATGCAAGGCACACTCTGGGAAGAGCTGGTGCCCCCTAATATAGAAGAGTGGAGGTGTAACTTAGATACAGGTTTAAAATGAAATTTCTTTCTCGTTGGAAAACAAAGTGAACTCTGAGAGACAAAGCAAAGAAGAGAAATTGGCTCTCTGGGGCTGACATGTGAGCTCAGCAGTCAGCCAAGGCCTTCCTTTGTTTCCTCTTTGAGCAACTTCATCGTGCCCTTAGTTGTAGGTCTCAAAGATTGTCCAGTTCTTAAGTCTCTGGTGGCACAAACTCTTGGGAGTTCCGTGTGGGAAGAAGTTGTTTCCATAGAGGTGTCCTAGTGAGGCATCCACTGTAAGGCTCTGGGCATCCTGTGAGCCCCCATAGGCTCTTCCCAGCCCCCTTGCCCATCCTGCTCTCAGTCTGCTGCTGACCCTGCATCTGACCTCCCTTTACTCCGAGAGGGCGGCTCTTCAGGAGCAATTCCAGGTAGGAAAACATCTATCAGGGGAATCCCTCAACATTGGCGTACCCTTGCCCAAAGGATGAATTCTTGGCAAGTTCTGAGGCAAAGAGGCAGAGACACATCATACGCAACATTCTATCAAATGAAAATGTGGTTTTATTTATAATTTTAGAAACCCAGCTGTGATGGTTAACTTTATGTGTCAACTTGACTGGGCCACATGGTTCCCAAGAACACTGCCTCATGCACCAGCCTTGTGACTCATGGCTCATTTTGCTGAAACGTTACAGATACAAACAATAATCTGATTTGTTTTCTTACTACATCCTTGGGAGAGTTATAAAGAGTCAGAAAGGATGACTTAGCCAAAGTGAAAAAATAATCTGTGGTTGTAACTGGAAATAGATGATAAGACTCACGACTCACATATTAATTCCTACTAGAGCATATTGCATCCTTAGAAACACTCACTTTCCTGTGGAAAACAGAGTCTTTTGCTTTCCACATCATTGTGGAGATCTGAAAGAATTTTTAGTTGTTTCAAGAATTTCTGTGGCACATGAGATAGGTCTCATTACTAAAATCTTACTAGATTTATCATTTGAGTTTTGTCAGCAATATGTTATCATTCAGGCAATATATAGGCCATTGGGGCGAGGTGCCTGAATAAACACCTAAATTAATACCAGGGCTTCATGCAGCCCAGTGTTACTTAGTATATCATCCAGGAAAAACCACAATCTAGTGTCCCAAGGTAATTAAGGAGCGCTTCAAGCCTTACTTGTGCTTCTCAAAGAACTTTTATCTTCTGGTTATTGTATGGTTTGACTTTACGGTCTGCTTCACAGTCTTTAGGAACATTTCTGGGGGTTTCTCTTCCTCATTTTCTCAGACACCAAGTGAACAGAAGCTTCTCGTCCTTGTGACTCTTACCCCTTACTCCCAGTCAACTCCCTTCCACAGCCTCAGACCCCAGCCCTGTTTTCCTCCTGTCTCCAGGGCTGGCAAAGAGAGAAGGCTCTTTCCAGGGTAGGGAAGAGGGGGAAGCTGAGAGGACAAAAATGTAAGTCTGCTTCAAGATAAAATCTTAAAATGCTGATATTTTCTTTTCTTTCACTGTCCCTTAGAGATAGCCCCGCATGTCAGCCAGGGGCAGGAGCCAGGGTGGCTGTTGCCTTGAGGCCCTGGGGTATGTTTCTGTCAGCTGCCGTCACCTGCACAGTGGTCCTGGACTGACCATCAGGAGGAAGATGGCACATCTCAGAGACTTTGCCAAGCCCCACCCAAGCCCCTTCAGGTGCATGCCCTTTCTTTTCAAGGATTCAAGATGCTTGTACCCTGCATTCTGCATGCAGATGGTGTTGGGCCTTGACAGTCGGGGCTGTGACTGAATGGAGAAAAAAGCACCTGTGCTGATGCAGGGTTGGGTCCCTATTGTACATGCTACTGGCTCATTTTATCTTCTAGAACAACCCGATGGGATGGGCAGGGACAACCATGAATATTGCTATTCTCATTTGATAGCCCATCAGACTTGGCATTTCTGTTCAATATTGGTGAGTGCCTCAGATGGTAGGGAGTGTCATTCAGACTGATTGTAATTCTATTAACTCACATGAAGCATCCTGGGTATTTTTTCCTTCCTCAAACTAAAAAAAAAAAAAGTCCATTTTCAGATGATATGAAATAAACATGCTTCTTTTTCCTACTAAAAAATCATGTGCTGCATCTTTTGCAAAGAAAAATATTGAATTTATAAGCATACTTATACTGTAATCATTTCCTGTGATTACTTTTCATTTTTATGCTAATATAAGTAGAATTTAGGTAGTGCATTATTTTTCCATAGTGTGTCTACTCTGATAAACATAAGAAAAGAAAAAGCACCCAAAAACATCTCCTGAGAAAGGCCATAAATAGACCTTTTTATCACCCTTGTTAGCAAAGCATTTTTTTATTTTCTCTTCTCTCTCTTCTTTCTCATACTCTCTTCCCCCCTTCCTTAGAAACAATCTGTAATACTTATAGATGCCACATAAATTGATAAACCTATTTATTTACAGAAATAAGGTAGATATAGGCCCTAGTTCACTAAAAGTAAATCATTCACTGATTTCTCCGAATCTTCCAAGTTTGCACCCTCTTCAGATATATGTCACCCTTACTTGGTCTGTGAGGTGTTGGAGGACCATTATGCCCATCACTTCTCGGTGAACCGATTGCTCTGAGCCACACAAATTACCTTTGGGCAACAATCAAGTATATGAGGGAAGCACCCAAATGCATGGTCATTGACAACCTGAGGAACCTGGCCACAGCAGCTCAGATGTCCACATGTCATACTATGGACACTGGCCAAATAAAGTCTTGGTGGACACGCCCATGTCTTATGAGATTGAGGTCAGGCACAAACAACATGGCAGGTGAGCGTCATGTTGAGGAGGTGGGATTAAATCCACCGTCGCTCAATGTTGTTTTAGCCACTCACAGTTTTACTTTCATCATCATATTTCAGATCTTTTCTGACCAGGAGAAACAAATCAAGTTGAAATCAGTAGACTTTCATGATTTCATGAAATCAGTAGACTTTCCAGGAATCTTCCTGTTCTAAGTACATATATACAAAAATCAGCCACCTCTGGAAGCTTCGCTTGTCTTCTTTTTTTTTTTTTTTTTAAGGGATTGAATAGACATAGAATAGAGAAAAAACCCAAACTGATAAAGTCTTCTGAAAAAGAGAAGTCAGATTGTGCCATGTTTAAGAGCAGCAGAGCCACCCTCATCTGTATTCCAGTCACAGATATCAGCCCTCCCCGGATGCTCCTGACCTCACCGGCCTGCATCCGCCCTGAAGTTCCACGGGATGGAAGCCCACGCTGCACAGCTGGTGCCTAATTGTGTGGTTTCTTGCTTTGCTCCCCAAAGCTCACTTCAGTTTTCCTTCTTTAAGGGTCATGTCATACTTCTCCCGCCCCCAACCCCGCATCACACCAGCCCTTGCACAACGCTGATTCATGGCAAAATACAACAGCTACTTGTGAATTAACTGACCACCCAGACGCCTCTGGTCTCGAAGGCCTTCAGCCTCTAGAATGTGGACTGCATTTAGAAAATATTAAGTAGCATGTATGTCATTCTTCTCCCTCGTAAATGGTGTCCTCTGACAGCCATTGAAGCTCCAGGGAAGGGGTGGATAGCACCCTCAGAAGAGAACGGGTATGACCAGAGCTGCTGGTAGCCCTTACAATACTTTCATGACAACTAGAAAAAGGACCTTCTTGCTCTAAAGAGACAAAGTCCAGGCCTGAGCTCTTGGCTGGGTGAGCAGAGAGAAGGCTGGATTTTAAGACCTACTCATTGTCCCACTGGGGATTCTTGTGCAGGCACTCTGTACAAGGGTACGTGGTGGCCCCTGATGTACCAAGGGTTGGACCTGGCTAAAAAGAACTCATCCTTCAGGACCTCCATGAGTTGTGGAGAGGAGAAAGACAGACGTAAGAGAAGGATAGACTATGAGCCCGATCTTTCTTCTTCAGAGAGAAATCCCAGAGGGTGAAGCATTTGGGTAAGTTTAGGGGAAAGCTCAAAGAAGAACACATCTTCTCATATTGCTGTTTGAGGCTCCAGGAAGATACGCCTTTGCTGCACGTACCCTGTGCTCACTGTAAAGTGATGACACAGTGTGACTGGGCAGAGGGGAAGGTGGGGCTAGCCCTGCTCTGCTCTTCTGTGGTATCGCAGAGACCTGAATGTCCTTCATGATCTGTAGGAACATATGGAGACTGAGAGTGTGGCTGGGGCACCTACCAGAGGGGTCACCACAGCAGGCATATAGTGAATTGTGACAAGGCTTACAGAGTGCCATCCAGGTGGCCATCAAATGGAAGTCGCAGTCAAACCTCCGGGGGTCCTTTTTTTTTTAAATAAATTTATGTTTTATTGGTGTTCGATTTGCCAACATACAGAATAACACCCAGTGCTCATCCCGTCAAGCGCCCCCCTCAGTGCCCGTCACCCATTCACCCCCACCCCCGCCCACCTCCCCTTCCACCACCCCTAGTTCGTTTTCCAGAGTTAGGAGTCTTTATGTTCTGTCTCCCTTTCTGATATTTCCCACCCATTTCTTCTCCCTTCCCTTCTATTCCCTTTCACTATTATTTATATTCCCCAAATGAATGAGAGCATATAATGTTTGTCCTTCTCCGACTGACTTACTTCACTCAGCATAATACCTTCCAGTTCCATCCACGTCAAAGCAAATGGTGGGTATTTGTAATTTCTAATGGCTGAGGAATATTCCATTGTATACATAAACCACATCTTCTTTATCCATTCATCTTTCGATGGACACCTCCGGGGATTCTAATGGCAGGGAGATTGTTGAGGACGTCTAGACTGCAGAGGAGCGGGTTATGCTCTGATTGAGACAAGGAAGCTGCTGCCTGTGGCCCAGCCCTCACTTCAGCACCCAATGCCAGCAGGGTGCCCAGGAGTTGAGTGGACAAGGCCAAAGAGAGCAGGCAGCAGAAAGTCTGATCTTAGTCCTCACCCCACACTCTGAGGTTCCCCTTTTTCCTGCCACTCTGAGGTCATATACCTTCCTTCTGTTCTTCTGGATGCCACCTCAGAAAGGAATGGGACACCTGAAAGAATAGCACTTGGCTGATAAAGACTGATGTGAAAAGTCTATTTAAATTATTGGATGAACTACATCGATTAGTTTGGAATGGCATTTGCCCTCATTCTACAGTGGGGCAGAGGTTTATAAGCAAAATGAGATCAGCTCTAGGAGGTAGAGAAGCTACATTTTCCCCCTCCCTGAGTTTGTGGAAGTGCCTCCCAACTTCACCCTCATTCATATCTCCCACATAGCCACCATGTCACATGGATGTGAAACAGGGTAAGCCAAAGGTCGGGGATGTGACCAAGAGCAGACAGTTGGTTGGTGGTGAAGGTTGCACTTGGACCCAAACCCTCTCATCCAAGTCTCCTCTCTGGATGTTCCCTCAAAGGCCATAGATGCATGGACACCAATCTGGGAAGAAGTGTTTACCCAAGTGTCTTGGGTCAGGTTCCATAGAAGCTACCTAGAGATGAGGATTTATGTGCATGGGAAATATTAAGGAATGGCTCCCAGGAGAAAAGGTGGGGAAGTAGGACAGGATGGGAAGGAAGCCAAGTAGGGGCATGACTTCAGGGGCAATCCCAGTCTCCCTCCATCATGGATAAATTACCCCTCAGGGGTCGTCCATTTCTAAGGAAGGGAGTCGGGTTTGCATATTTAGCCACATGCAGCCACTTCTAGTTTTCTGTACATGAACCCAGCAGCTCTAGAACCCTGAGTCCTCTGAAGAGGGAGGCTGGTGGAGTGACCAGAGAAGTACAGCACAGAAGCTGGGAGGTGGCCACAAAGAACCAGCGAGTGAGATCTGAGGAAATCTAGGGTGACCGTGGGCTCCCTTACCAGAGCCTCTCCCCACGCTCACTCTCCTTCGCTGTTTAAGGCCACCAACCATTCTGTCTTAGGACAACGGTCCTTTATTCCTAGATTGTGTTCTTCCTGCTGTTTTGGTATTAGAGCGTTGCTCCTTTTATGAAGAGCTGACGATTGTGGACATTATGACTTGATATTGTTTTATTGTCTTACGTGGCAAAATAAAAGGAGGCAACTGTCTTTTGGTTCTTGAAGTTATTTGACATGTTACTGGTCCATGGAACCCAAAAGTCTGGGAACCCCTGACTTTTGAGAAGTCTACATCACTTCTCTTTTTCAGTTGGCTTCCAAAATACTTCCTAGCCATTCTCTCTGATTTAAAACAGACAGCTAAAACAATAAAGAGTTTGGAATCCAGCTCAGTCATAATTGTATAAACACTGCTTTTCCTCCCAGGAGGGCCTCTGTAGTCATCAGCAATATGCACTTTCCCATGCAACTTGCAGGCCGGGGTGAGGGGAGAGCTGACCCAGAAGGAGAATCACAACAGCAACCCTCGCCTCACCTCTCCTGCATGAGTCCTAGGCTGAGTGGGACTGGGTAGGTGGGAGAGAATCTCTCCCCCTTCTGTGACCCTTCCAATCCCACCAAGAAATTCCTAGAAACCACCCATATGAGAGTGAGTGTGTAGTGTGTGTGTGTGTGTGTGTGTGTGTAAGTGTTGCAGCAGAACTGGGGAATGAAGAGAAGGAATAATTGTGATGAAAGTCCAGTTAAATGTGAAAATTAGGAGTTCTTAGCCTATGCCTGTTCCAGTTCAAATAAGGTGCAAATAAGGTGCATCACTTTAAAATTCTTCCCAGTGACAAATTCTTAGAGGTGACAGGTTTTTTTCCCTCTACTTTACCAAGAGTGACTGAGTTTTCCATTTGGATAAAGCTTCATGCGTTTCTCATCTGCCAGCTGAAAATTGCAAACAAGAAAATTCTGTTCATTGGAGCAGTTCCTGGAGCAAAGGAATAGTTTCAGTTGATCAAAAGAGTTTCTAGTGCCTGATGGTTTTGACTTTGAACTTTAAGAATCAAAGATTTACTTGTGTAAGGAATATGGCCGATGATTCTGTTCAACTATATACTATTAACTGTTGAAGATGCATGACAATCAATAAAGATATTTTAATAGTCTCATTTAATGAGTAATAATTATTTTTTCTATTTTGATTCCATCATGATCTTGCAGGCATCTTTATTTGAAAACTACGGCAAGGGGGATCCCTGGGTGGCTAAGCAGTTTAGCGCCTGCCTTCGGCCCAGGGCATGGAGCCTGCTTCTCCTTCTGTCTGTGTCTCTGCCTTTCTCTCTCTCTGTCTTTCATGAATAAATAAATAAAATCTTAAAATAAAATAAAACTACGGCATGTAACATAATTTTATGTCTAAGGTTGATTTAATGGATTATTATCCTATTCAATTAATTTTCATGTACGTGGGCCACGTATGTGCCAAGCACAGTTCTAGGTGCTAGGATGCAGCAGTGAACAAAACCGTTAAAGCTGTAGTGTAGCCATTGCCAAAGAGTTAAGCTAGCATTTCCTGTGCAATTGCCTTTGAAATAAAGTATTTTATGGGGTCAATCTAATGTGATATGAGGCAGAAATTGAAAGTTACCAACAAATATAGAATTGCTATTATTTTGTCCCTAGAGTGAAAAAGGAAGTTCCCCAAAAGGCAGAAAATATCATGCTTTAATACTGGTGTATAATAGATGAAATCTTCTCTCAAAATAAGTAATGCATTTAAATAGAAAATAATTTTTGAAGTTCATAAATTCCTAAGTCTTTAAGATTTAAATGGCATAAAAGCCAGGAAAAGAACCTGGATTTCGTCTGCCAGATGACAGGGAAATCACATTGAGAACAGCCTCAATTTACTTCCCTGAGACAGTGTGTGGCTTGTCGATTAGATAATTGTCTCAGTTCTCCACCCTTAAAGATGACTGAGGTGATATGCCACAGGACACGAGAGTTTAGTATTGTTTATTTCTCTGGATTCTTGAGCAGCACAAAGGGATATGCCTTTCACCAAGCCAGATCACCAAACCAGGACGGTGAAGCTGTTGAGGTGTGCGGTGCTGAAATCCAGGAAAGCCCCGAAGAGTGTTTCTCGTCTGGATTCTGGGCAAGCAAAGATCTGGAGAGTACAATCTGGGATGACACTCTGGAATGTGATCTGTATCTCACGTCAGACAGATGACACATCTTTTTCTCTCTAAATATAAATTAATCTGCTGTATTATTTTGCCACATGATGCCAGTAAAGGGCCTTTTTATCAAATTTTAGAGAAGACCAAATTCAGCCTATAGAGGCCTTTAAAAAGAAATTTGGAGTTTTATAACAATGGTAATTCTTCTCTGACTCAGAGGGATTTGCTCATGAGTAATTAAAAAAAAATGAAGCCTCATAGTTACTTGTGAGGTTCCTTTTTGGGTCTTAAAATTTAACTTAATAATAGCATATATTGTGCATTTGCCATATACCAGACATTTTCCAAGTATTTTACATGCATTATCTCATTCAATCCTCATAAAATCCTGTAACACAGGCAGTGCTGTTGTACAGAATTAATTGAGGATTTGGAGAAGTTAAGCAAATTGTCCAAAGTCATTTAGATTGTAGGGAGAAGAGTCAGAACTTGGACCCAGCTCGGTTTGAGCCCAAAATTCATGCTCTCAGCTTCGTTGTACACCGCTATTGCCTGATGTCACATTGATGCTACCAGAAAACGCAGTCAAAGTTTAGGATCGGAAGCCAACTCCTGCTAACTTAGAGGTAATGTGGGAGTCTCTCCTCCTACAATGGTATCCCTAAGCTCCTCTCCCATTGCACCCACCTTGGGTACCGAAGCCATCGTGCTTACACTGTGCACTTCCCAGTTGAGGAAACACTCACCTAGCCAGCTGGGACCTGGGCCCAGGAGCTTTGCAAATAAAAAATCACTATTGACAACATTAATTACCCTGCATAGTACAATTCTTCCAGGAAAATGTATGATGTGTGCTCAAAGAAGCATTTTTCCCCACGCAATCTTCTTAATCAAAAGAATTGGCAAGAGATCATGAGAACATCATAAATCTTGCACAGAATGTAAGAAAAATAAAAATGCAACTGAATTTAAAGAGGGTGTGTTCATTTCAGAGATGTTTTTGCTTCTTAATGATCATTCTTCCTTCAAGACCAAGATGGCAGTGTTTCTGACGAGGATGATGCTCTTCCGCCTCCAAATGCTACTCTTCGGGCCCACTCTCCAAGCGACCCTATAATTTGAAAATAACATTGGGATAAAAGAAAGCAGCACACCTATCATTTTAGAGTTTTGCATACCTGTGTGTTTAGAAAAAAATTTTTAAGAGTGGAGATTTAAAAGTAAATTTAGCATTTCTGAGGCAAGATGTTTTTAGAATTTAAATATTTTCTAAGAGAAAAATTGAGTTCAGGATTAAGACAGATGCATAAAAGGGAAAACAAAACTGAATCCTTATTTTTCAACGTACTCAAGATTCGAGTATACATATATCTTAAAGATGTATATAAAGGTGTATATAAACTACAGGCAATGTTTCCACAGATGGTCATCTTTAAGTTTAAAAACATATGTAGATTTAGAGGCTAAAATATGATTCCAAATTATACAAGGAGAGACGCCTGGGTGGCTCAGTGGTTGAGCATCTGCCTTTGGCTCATGGCATGATCCCGGTCCAAGGATCGAGTCCCGCATCAGGCTCCCCATGGAGCCTGCTTCTCCCTCTGCTGTGACTCTGGGTCTCTCTCTGTGTCTCTCATGAATAAATAAATAAAATCTTAAAAAAAAGATGATACAAGGAGCTTGTGTTTCAAATGCTGCTTGGAAAACAGCCCTTACCTTTCAGGGACATCTGTGCTGGTCTTCACATGAGCAAGAGATAATATATCGTATTTGGGCCATTGTATATGTGAGGATCTGTTCCTCATGAGAATCAGCATTATCCTCATTAATCCAGAGACCTCCCACAGTTGAAGGTACAGAATTACTGCTACAGATTCAGTTTCTGAGTGCTTGTCCGCATGTGTAAGAATAACAGAACATGTATTCAGTACTATTGGCTTTTGATAACTCTTTTGGCCAGATGAGTTTCCTTTGCCTAGCTGTCAGAGAGCTGGAGAGCAGATAGGAAAGCTCTCCTTTGCTACGATTGCCTCTTCATAGAAATCAGGAAGGTGAAAGACAACATATTCCATCCTCCAAAAAAAGCCACAGTAGCTTTTAAAGTAACTTAATTCATTTCCCTTTTTAAAAAAGTAAAAAAAAGTAATACATGTGTTTCTTTGATCCTTCATAGCTCACAAAGCATTGCACATACAAGCTATATTATTCCATTCTGCCGACAGTCCTGGGGGGAGGAAAGCAAGAATGAATTGCTCCATTTTACAGATAAGAAAATAAAGGCTTTGTAACATGAAGTTAGGTTTGTACGGGGGGTAGCAAAGCCAGCGCTTCAATGACAAAACTTTAAAGCCCAAGTCCTTTTCTTCTCGGAGATGATAAAGGGCTGGATCCTGTTTGCTACCATATTTCCAGCACCAGCCCGGAGCACTGTAAAGGCCTTTGCTGTAGGAAGATGCCTTTTCTTTTATATCCAGCAATAACCGCATACTCTGGTGATTAAAAAGAGTATTTTTTTTTGGAATTAATGAGATTTAAACGTTTTACAAGGTTTTCCAGGGAATTCGAAACTCCCCTGGAATTATAACATTTATTTTAAGCCGCATAATGACAATATGCATAGCATTGTTAAGCATTAAATGACATAAAAAAATATCCACCACCATTTTTGCAAGTTTAAATATAGGGTGGTATGAAACAGAACAAAATGCACCTAGATTTTTCTGGGAAAAAGAAGTCCTTATCAAGGAAGTGTCAAATCATAAGTAGGCGGATGGGCCCTGGTTTTACTTGCTTTTTGTAGTCTTGGTTACACTTCTAGAGGTGGCTGTTGAGGAAAAACAGAAGAGCTTGGATTTTACCAGTTGAAAGAACTTTTCCAGGAGTCACGAAAAGATTAAATACTGGGCCCCACATAACTATTTCAGAAATGGTATTTTTGTGGCTGTGTATAAATAAAACCATTTCCAAAGCAGAGGTCTCTGTAGGAAATTTTGGGCCAGTGTTTCCATTATTAAACATGTCTATGAGCTAAAAAGTTTCCTAGATCCAAACCTGGCCTGTCTAGTTATTTTTGGACACAGTGAAGTCTCAAGCTTGCAGGAAAACGTCTGCAGTGTTCCGCTGTGTCACAGGGCTACCATAGCACAACTGAGAGGCGATCTTCTGGGGAGTGTGCAGCCGGCACAGCCTGGCTTCATCTTGAGCCACATCTTGTGGGAGATGCACCAAAATGGTCACTGTATCCATTCTTGAGAGCACGGTCTCGAGCTTGACTGAAAATTTAACTGCTGGAGTTGAAGGTAACCCAGTCCATGGCCACAGGGCAAGTCTGAGGGGTCTGAAAAGGGGGGCTGAAAGCCTGGAGCTTCATGCACATGTTTTTATAACTGGGACATCTCGCTTAAACTTGTTCATAAAACCTTTTGTTGCAGAGGTAATCAAGTTTGGTGATCAGCCCAACACATGTAAAAACGGAATGTTCTGCTCTGTTTTTAGATTAGCTAAACTGATGAAATATCCTAAAAACCAATTATGTGTGTGTGTGTGTGTGTGTGTGTGTGTGAGCGTGCTAAAAGTTCCATCCAAACATTAGGGAGGGAGAAGAGCATTCTTTGATTTAATGACTTGAATGTCTGACCACTCCCGTTTTGAAGACTCTGAGTCCATATGGGCTGGGCATCCTCTAGGAGATGTCTTCTCAAATCTGGAATTAATTCAATGAAATCACCAATCCAGTAAATGTATGTTAATTGCCTTTGCATTCAATAATTAAGAGGTGGAAAAACTACTATTCTGAAACCACCATATATGTGCCAATAAAAGACTCAGATGTCTTGTCATAGGATATGCATAGTAGAGCTCCCAGCTCCCAGTGTGGTGCACTGTTTAAAGAAAGCCCTGGCCAGGGAACTGCCTACATCAGGAAAGGTTCACATCAGACAGCAGTGTTCACCAGAGTACGTTACATGTTCATTGCAATGATTAGAGAAAAATAGCTTTCTAGATATGCAGTTGCTGCTGGGGGAAAAAAGAAAGCCCACATTAGCCATTTGCTCTGTACTGGGCTTTATATCTTCTTATAAACGTGAATAGGAAGAAAAAAGTCTTATTAGTATGGAATTCTTTTTTGGAAGAAAAAACATATTCTATTCCACAGGATTTGGAACATAAGAAAACCATTATGGGTGTCGTATGTAGACTGGTTGATATTCATTCACTAAATACAAATATGGACTGCCTTGTAGGCCAATGGCAACATGCAAGAGGATAAAGGGATCTAAACATACATGTCCAAATTCCTGTTCTTAACGGTTTGCAAATTAGAGGGGTTCCTGGATTGCTCCATCTGTTAAGCATCCGACTGGTGGTTTTGGCTCAGGTCACATGATGGCAAGGTCCTGGGATCGAGCCCCACGGCAGGCTCCATGCTCAACTGGGAGTCTGCTTGGATTCTGTTTCTCTCTTCCACTGCCCCCTGCTCACGCACACGTTCTCTCTCTTTCTCTCAAATAAATAATCTTTAAAAAAAATTACAAATAAGGAAAAGACCTTAAGTATCCATAAAATCAGGCATGGTGTGAGAAGAGATGCTAGATGTTACAGGGGCAAACAAGGGACAGTAACAATTCTGGGAATGAGGGAAGTTTTGAGAAGGAAGTAACACCTGAGCTGAGCTCTGAAGGATGAGTAGGATTTTGGGGGGGGGCGGGTGGTCACAGGGAGGAAGGAAAGGGGTTCTCTACAGAGAACAAAAGCAGTGCTGGGAAGAAGGTGGGGGTTTGGGGAGAGGGTAGGTAACATACACAAATGTAATCTTGCTCCAGGAGCTGGAGGGGAGATAGGCCTGGCAGGGAACGGGAACAATTATAAAATTCCTTTAGAAGTATTTTATAGAATCAGGGTGTTCCCATTTCCTTCAGGGAAATTGCATTCTTCACCTTATACACCAGCTGAATTGAGGACATAATTGGTTGTTTTAAGCCCAATTATATTTAACTCAGTTGAAGGTAAGGATTATGGATTTTGATACTACTTATGATGGTGTATGCATAATAAGGCCTTTGATAGAGGTTAAAACAATAGTATAAAGTACAGAGGTCTGCCCCTGGGCTAGGAAACAAGAAAGAGATGACAAAAAATGAGAAATGAGCCAATTAAATTACGCGGAAACATCATGCGCTCGCAGAGAAACAGAGAAAAAAAAAAGTTGGTCCTTGGGGTTGTACTTCAAAGTCTCATTTTCTCTCCCCTTTAACCAGGACTCTTGCTTCGTTAGGATTTCTTCTAAGCCATTTAGTAATTGGATTATACTCAAGAAAAAAAAGGGGGGGGGGCGGCCAGGAAATGAATCCAACAACTAATTTTTGGCAGGAACTGGAACAAGAGATTTGACCTAGGATGGGGTATTTCCGGTATCTGTTTCCTTGTGGTGGGAGGGTGACTCCTTTCATGTATCTCCTTCTCGCAGAGAATTCTGTAGATTACATTCTGTTCCTGATAAATAAAGTTAGTAAAGACGGATCCAACCCTACACAGGCCAAGTGAAAGAAGAGAGGGATGATTGCCTGATTCTTAACAGTGATGAACAAATGTCTTAAGAGATTTAGTTTCAAATGATAATTTTTTTTTTTTTTACAAATCAGGGTATTTTAACAAAAGGAAGTAACCTCAGACCCATTGGTTAAATTCTTTACACAAGACTCAATCCTATAAAAAATGACTTTCCCAGTTTTTCTATCAAAACACCCCATTTGTTTCCTTTAAAGCACTTATCACACTGTTACTATCTTGCTTATTTTTATTGTGTGTTTTCTGTCTTACCCAACCAGAAAGAAAGGCACTCAAGGCCAGGGACCATATTTTTCTTGTTCACAAAAATATGTCTTGCAGTTAGCACAATGCTTGGTAAATCATCATCATGATGATGACTATCTTCATCGTGTAACTGACATTATCTCCCAGTTAACTTATTCCGTGAGCTTTGTATGGATTACCTCATCGAATATTACACTGAAGGTGAAAGATGCATGTTTGTTGAATAAATGAATGGATTTCTCTTAAGGATACGGCATATAATTTGGGCAAATTACAGCAGTGACTTACTAAAGTCTAATTGGTTCTCACTTATGGCTTAACAATTGGGGATCTGGGTGAGATTTTAGAGGGGAAAGAGGTATCAAGTACCAAGGTGATTGAGGTTAGGGCCAAAAGGTTTACCTGTCTTCAAGTTCTTCTTCAAAATAGTCTTATTGTTTATTTTCCTCATTATTTGACTCTGCATGCTCAATTCAAACCTTCGGCAAAGTTCATTCTGTTCTAAAAGCATTTCCCTCATCCCCCTGCATGAGCACCTTTTCCCCCTTTGCAGAAGGAAGCTGCTTAATGACATGTTACCACCCATATAACAGAAATTTAGGTCCTTTGTAGTGATTCAATAAATTCACTGATGATTAATTTAAAACTGCAGCCCAGAGAGAGCTAATTTTTCATTGAACAAAATTTCAAATCAATATATTACATTTCTTCCTTAAGAATCACACGGATTAAAAATTAAAGGGCAAATTAAAAGCTAGCAAACTCCTTGCTGGCATGTATTGATCTTCAAGATCCACAAATATTGAGGCATATGATAGAACCAATTGAGTTTATCACAATGAAATGTTAATATGCCAGAGTAGTCTCTAAAGCACAAGTATTTAAAATTTTCTGAGTGGTTTAGGAGTATGTACATGTTTAAAAAGTCTCATTAATAAATACGTAATGCCAGCAAACAGATGTTTAGAGACTGTCACCTAATCTTGTCTCTACCGTTCCTGATTGTTGAAGAAAGTGATGTGATTATGTCTTTTGAACTTCAGAACAGCGTAGAGCATTTGAATGGCAGTGGCCCAGCCTCAGTTAGCAGTATGCCTTGTGAAGTTCTCTCTGCAGGAGTCTGCCTAAGTGGTTCCCTACAATGCACAAAATGCATACATGTGTGCTGTCTCCATCAGATAATTTTATATCATGTTGCTTTTATGAGGTCTGGAAATAGTGGGCAATCTGGAAAAGTGAGAAATCGTTGGACTAGAAGAAAGATGGTAAAGGCAAAGCTATTGTGGAGCCTTGTTGGTTTTAAAAATGATGGTGACGATTCATACAGAATGAAGCTGTAGGGTGCCCGATTAAAGACTGGAGTCTCAGCAGATCCAGCTCACATTTCTCCTCCCTGCCCTTTTTACCCTTCTTGACCCTCTACAGACAGAAGTTTATGATGGGAGCATTTTCCCGTGGCCACTGTTTCACCCATAGTCTGAGTGCTCTCCGTCCCTCTCTGCTAGGAAACAATAGAAGCCAATGCACCGTGGCCATATCCTTGTGAAACTCAGAAAAGATGCAGATGCCTGATAAGCAAAGCACTCTCATGTACAACATTTTCTTTTCTTTTCTTTTCTTTTCTTTTTGTTTCCTACAACAGTCCTATGAAGCAATAGAGTAAGAGTTATTCTTCCCTGGTAATTACAAGAAAATATAAATGGTCAGTAAATGTTGGAGCTGAGACCCAGACCCAACTCTTCTGATTCCAAGCTCACTGCTACACTACCATGATCTCGTACCTCCGCTGCCCCTCCTTACTGATTATGCCAGGCACATCAGTAATCTTGTTCATCATCGACTGCAAGTAAATTCTCCAAAGGGAGTTATCTTGTCTCTTCCCCTTGTATAATGGTAAGAGAGATTGGAGAGAGGTACTGTTTTATTTAGATTCTCAGAAAGAATGAGATGGTTTCATCAAGAGTTTTAATGGATAGCATTTAAGAAAAGTTCTTTTCACAGAGGTGTGGGTGACATCAGGAGAACCAGGAGGGGATGGTGAGGCACCCAGGGATTAGCAGGAAGCCACAACCACCCCTAAGCCTGAGGAGGAGGGGGAATGATATTACTGGAATCCAGTACAACTGAGTCCTTAAAAGAGGAAACTTCTGAGAAAAACTGAGGACCTAAAGAGGCCTGGAGGAATCCAGAGGAATGCAGAGGAATGCAACCACTGCCCAAACCCTAGGCCTGGCAAAGAGTCGGGGGTGGGGAGGGGTGGATGACAGGAAATAAATACTGTAGGGTATTGGTCTATTCCTAAAGCCCATTGATCTTCTAGTAATGCCTCTACAATCAAAGGCAAGGGGCTAGGGGAAGTAGTCCATGGAAGTCAGCCCCCTGGGACTCTGGGCGGGAAAGAGAGTAGAACTTAGAGCCGCAGAGGCAAACCAGGAGGGAAATAAATAAATAAATATTTGGTGGCTGAAAGTTTTCCTTTATTCTCTTTACTTTTACACCAAGATTTACCATTGCCTTCTTTCCCCCTTCTGTTCTTGATAATCAAGATGCCTATTCCTTACCTTTGCATTTTTCTGCAAGAAACACAGTTCCTCACAATGTATATATGCATGTAGGTACACACACACACACACACACACACACACACACAATTTAAAAAGCATAAAGCGGATTTTTCTCTTTTGCTCAATAGAACCAGTTTAATGAATGAGCTAGAGTCTGTGGAGTGGAATTGTGAAGCAGCTCTATTGTCTCATACCGCAGTGTTTCAGAACTGCTCTATCCACTCACCTTTCCCCATCACTCAAAGGTCTCTAAGGCAAGTCATTTTTTTCCAGTCACTTGTGTATACTAACAATGCTAGCCTCCAGTATTAAAAGGTCCAGCTTACTTTAAGCCATAATCTCCCAACTCTCATGCAGTCTAAAGCTTCACTTTTGCTCAATACCTGTACCTGACCCACGCTTGAACACCTGCAGAGAGGAAAGGAGACAGAGGGCCTCCTTTTCTCCTCTTGGTCCTTGTTACCTAAGCAGTGGTTTTCCCTAATGGGGCACTTTTGGGGTTTGTTTGGTGACCTTCCTCTTAGACTCTTCCACTGCACCCTTTCTAGACACATAGGGTTTACCTTTCAGTGCCACCATATCTTACATGGGGTTGTGCAGTGCAGTGATTTAGCTGGAACTGCTTCTGGCAATACCCTTCCCACAGAATCTGGGATGGGGTCTTCCCAGGACAGATCATACTTGGCTACTGGTTGTGACGTCCACTTTTCTATGTGAAGCACCAGGAATCTTGGCCTTGAAAAATGCTGGGAGTGTAGACTGCTTCCATTGCAGCTCTCTCGGCTCACAGCCCTCACTTTGCCCTTATCTAAGTGAGAAGTGGGTATAGGTCTCGGTGGCCAAACCTCAAGCCCATATTCTGGAGACACCGCCTTCTTTGAAAGTGGCTGAGAAGGAAGAGCAAGGCCCTGCAACAAATCTCTTCCCAAAATAGCTTCTCTTCTAACCTTCTCCTCATGCTGACCTTTTCTTATATAGAGACACTGAAAGCAGAAGAGCCTGGAAATCATGCATGCGTGGTTTGGAAATGTTACAAGAATATGTGAACACTTAAACAGGTATTGTTATGTCTCAATTCACAGCCTGGAGAAGTTCCATTTAGACTCCTGTTACAATCTTGGTACTGCGAAAACAGTAGAAAGTAAATTCCTTAATCTCGCTCCTGTAGGGAAGTGATCAGCTTCAGTAGGCCGCACCAGCCTTTTTCATAGACATATTTTATATAGTTATAAATTCAGTATTATGACCTTTCTTCATTGTTTAATCTACTGTTTGGTTATGAGCACCTTTCTCTGTGGCTCATCCAATAATTTAACAATCATTAAGTGAGCACCAATTATGTACAGACACCCTATGCAGCCACCAAAAATATAGTAGGGAAGAAAACAGACCTACAGATGGCATTCTCAAAGGGCAGTTAGGCTTTCAAGAGATAATTCCAAAAAATATGAGTTGTGTGATCATTTAAAAAATATAACAAATATTTCACCAGGCAGATATGCTCTGTTTTACTTATTTTCCCCTGTTTCTTATTCTGAGCAATATTCATAATCATGTAAAGGGTATTTTTCTTTTTTTTTTTTGTAAAGGGTATTTTTCATATTCTGAATCATTTCATTAGGCTGGACTCTAAGACAGATACCTAGGCACAGTGAATTTTCAATTAGCTCAAACAGAAATGCTTGTATTATGAGAATTCTGATATGATTGTTCAATATCCATATAAAGCACTTAGAACAATGTTGGGCATATGATAATCACTCGACACTCATTAGGTATTACTGCTATGACTGCTTTGCCTTGAGATAGCTAGAGTTATCCTGAGATGTTGTGACATCAGACATAGGAGTTATACTGTTAAAGTCATACTACAAGGAGTTACAATGTTAAAGGAATGCCACACTTGAATGAAGAAAGTATATCCATGTTTCCCTTATATATAGGATAGAATAAGGGTTCCTGGGTGGCTCAGCCGGTTAAGTATCCAACTCTTGGGCTCAGCTCAGGTCATGCTCTCAGGATCATGGGATGCAGCCCTGCCTCTGGCCCTACTCTCAATGTGGCATCTACTTGAGATTTCCCTCTGTCCCTCCCCCCATCATGCTCGCCTGCTCTCTCTCTCTCAAATAAATAAATAAAATACTAATATATATACACACACATATATATATGATAGGATAGATAGCAAGTATGTCATTAAAACAAAGCAAAAACCACAGGAAATCGAAGTAGAATTAGATCTTTCATTTCAGGCTCTTGGACATTCTTAGACTTCTAGATGGTGCTTCCCCTTCTAACTACTCTAATTTCTCTTTACCATAAAGCTAAGCTACTGGCATTCTAGACTTAAAGATAGGGATCGGAAAATTAAGGTGCTCAGTTCATGATCCCATCATCATCTGAATTTCTATCAGTTGCTTCTAGCTTACCTACCACTTCTTTATGAGACTTATAAGAGGCAATATTTATAAAGCACAAAATACAAAAACATGTCTGTCACTGGAAACAATATACATATTTTTGCACATAACTCATTCATGCTTGCATCATTTATTATTGAGTGTTTATTCTGCATATGGATGATCTGAAAATGTGAGCTGTAAAGTATATCTGTCTCCTATCCAAGCTTCTCCACTGAAGCAGAGTGTTCTTTTAAAAATACAAATTTGACCACTTCAGCCTCATGTTTAAAACTCTTCAATGACAGACTTCAGGTGAAATTCAAAAGCAGTCTGAGATCTAAAGTGCTGAGTTGTTTGATAAAAACCTAGGAAGCAGGCAGGGATGAGAGAGCATAGAGGGAAGTAAAAGTGTTCTAAAGGTCACCTCCCGAGGCAGGAGAGAAACAGAAGGGAAAGATAGCCTATCAACGGGGAAACAGTATATCATGTTGGTGTAAATACTATTTTATTTTCTTTTTTTAAATTTAAATTCAATAAGTTAATATATAATACTATTTTTGCTTTCAAATAACAAAAGAAAAGTTGACAAGTAATGATAAGAGGGTGAAGAGGTAGCAATTTACTGGATTAGAAAAATACTGTGAACTCACTAGGGAAGAAATGGAATGAAAAGCAATTTGATCAAATCAGGAAAAACAGGAGAAAAGGGGAGAAATGAAAATATAAAATAAATATGAAATAAATGGAATAAAATCAGTTACATCAGTGATGGTAGTACGTGGGAACCAACATAATTCCCCCACAAAAGACAGAGACTATTAAATTAGGATCAAAACAAAACTCAGTTATGCACTGATTAAAGAAGAATCACTTAAAAAGAAGGATGAAAATAAAGGAATAGGGGAACAGATACCAAAACAAAACAAAACAAAACCAGATAAGATAAAAAAGAAAGCAAGAAAGCAGAAAAATAATATTGGACGTGCTGGAATTTCAAGTTAAAAGTGATAAATAGGACAATGAAGCAAATTATGCAATGGTAAAAAGCATAATCTATGAAGAAGCTATAACACTTATTAATCCATATGTACCAAATGGCCTAGAAAATAAAACTAAGTCCATTGGGAAGTCAAGGAGAACTTAATAAAAATTATAACAGGAGATTTCAATATGTCTCAAAATTAGGTATATCTAGGACAAAGCCTTCAGAGTTTGCTCATTCCCTCTGCTCCAAACAGCTTTATCCTAACTTGTCATCCACAGGAATTGTGTTCACCTTTTAAATTTTATTTTATTATTTTTTTAAAGGCTTTCTTTATTTGTTCATGAGAGAGAGACACACACACACACACAGAGGCAGAGACACAGGCAGAGGGAGAAGCAGGCTCCCTGCAGTGAGCCCGATGTGGGACTCGATCCCAGGACCCCTGGATCTCAACCTGAGCCAAAGGCAGACCTCAACTGAGCCACCCAGGTGTCCCTAAATTTTATTTTTAGAATTACCTTCTCCAGGAGACTTCTCACTCATGTTTCTTTCCAAGTGGTACTTACTATTCTTCTCCTTTGGACTCCAATAAATTCCTTACATGAATGTATCTACTGCAGACCTGAAAGCTTTCCTCATATTTACTGGTGAAAGTCTATCTCCCCTAGGAGGCTATAAATTCTTTGAAAGCATTCATTGAGATGTTATTTTGATTTCCTAATAAAAGTGTTTCCACTCCACACTGGACTCCACTGAACTTCTTCTCGTGAACTCCGATTCTCCTCTAGTCAAGCTACCAAACATGGGCCGACCACATCCAAAAGGTGGTAAAGAGCAACTGGGAAAAATAATCCTATCTACCACAGTGTAGTATCAATAAAGTAGAAATGTTCATCACGGCATGTGCTCACTGAGAGGCTTGACCCTGCTCTCAAAATTCCAAAAGAGCTTCTGACAGTTCTGCTCCAAGATGGTGATTGAGAGTAGGTTTGTAATCCCTGGATGAGGAGGACACAGGAACTGTGGACTGGAGAAATAACTTGTCCTAATAATCCCAGACAGAGGTGCGGTCATGCTTGAGAACCCAAGGGACTGATCAGTCACCTTGACCTATGCCAGCATCGGACTGCCGATCAGATCCCCCCTCTTCTTCCCACTGCTACCGCTGTGCTAGACCTTAGGAACTCAGAACCCCATAACCAGCAGAAGGAAAGGAGGGAAAGGGAAAATCTGGGGGTAGACCTTGAAACAACTGGTTTTATCTGGGAATGACTAAAATAAGGGCTATGCCAACAGATAGACAGAAGCTGATTCCAGTTAGCAAAAAATAAATTACATGTATGCTCTTCTGAGTTAGTGACTTGAAGTATCCTACCTGCCACAAGTGTGTATAGCTCTCATCCCTGGAACCCTGGCACAGTGCCTGACAGGTAGTAGATGCTTAAGAAATGACTGATTCGTTGAAGGAAGGATCAAATAATATTTGAATAATTAAAATCTAAGGTTTCATATTTGTTTTTGGAATTTGGATGAATTATTTGCTATTTTAGACTTTTAAAAAATTACTTTTCTTTCCTTTTTCACTTTAAAGAGAGTGGTTTGAGGTGATTATGTCCATCTAGGTATTTGATGTGATTGGGATGCGGTCATTTTGAAACTAACACGTATGAATACGTAAGAGGCCAGCCACCATCTACTTCCTCAGTGAGAGCCACGCTGTTAACGACTGAGATCTATTCCCAAGACTCAGTTATTGTTACTCAGGACAGAGCCGTAGCATCTTGGAACCTTTTTTATTTTCCTTTATGCAATGCAGAATGAAGTAAATAGAAATAGTAAAAAGGTGTCCTGCTGCATCTTTGTTTTATTTTATTTTATTTTTTTTATTTTTTATTTTTTGCATCTTTGAATAGTTGGTTATACCCATGACCAGTACAGAAACACTTATCTTTGAAGATAAACTAGCAATTTTAATTCTCTGACAAGTAATGAGGTCGAACAGCATTTCATATGTTTATTGGCCGATTGGATATCTTTGTTCATGAAGTACTGTCAAATCAATAACCAGTTTTTTTTTTTTTAACTGACTTTTCTGTTTTCTTTCTTACTGATTGTTGGGAGGGTTTCTTTTAAAATGTCCTAGAATCAAATTCTTTATGCTAATAATATTTTCCCCACTTTTGGGGGGAAGGTATGTTCTCTTTTCATTAATGGTATCTCTTTATAAACCTAAGTTATATATTTTAAGATGCTCTAATTTATTCATCCTTCTTTTACGCTTAGCACTATTTTTGTATCTTACTTAAGAAATTTTGCCTACCCCGGGGATGTTTTCCTATGTGTTTTGTACTCTCCCTGGAAAATCAGTTTTCAAATACTTAATTTTCCTCACTGATCTTGTTGTCACCTTTTATCCTTCTTGTGCTCTTGTGGCACAAGAAAGATTGCTCTGTTACACTTCCATTTTTATATCTCAGAAACTGTGTGTGTTCTAAATCATCACCATCACTAAATATTGAATTTCTGTGTGCAGAGCATTGCACAAGAACAGCATTTGAATTTACATTTTGGGTGTGTGAAAAAGGAATCTTTGAGGAAAACTCTTGAATTCTTAGCAATTCTCCTCCCTCCCAGCTTGTTGAGACTTTTATGTACTTTCATAGTTTATTGTCCATCCAGAACGCCTATCCAAAATCCAAACCCCACAAAACCACACCGAGCTGAAGCCATGTTTTCCTTAAGATAACAGAGAAAGCCAAAGTACAGAAGAATACTAACTTGAGCCCAATGAAACTAGGCGCCAGGCCAATTTTAGCTCTGAATGTGCCTTTCCTTATAGCCCTCAAAAAAAAAAAAAAATAATGATTTTTATTACTATTAAGAAAGAATAGCACCACTGAACTTGTTATTCCATAGCATGTAAACCCTGTCAAGGGCTTGAAGTGTCATCTCTATCACATCTTTATGGTTTTAGATACACACGCTATAGGTCAGTATTTTTCTAAGTGAAAGATAACTATGAATGCTGGTCTCTAGCAGAGTCCTTATGGAGGACAAAAACAATGTGCTTCTCTGGCAAAACTCTTCCAGGGTTTCATTTTGTTTCAACAATTTGACCAATATTTTTTCAGAAAAATGAGGCCATTATTTAAGCATCATTTTGAAGCTGCTGTAAGATAAATGAACAAATTTTATGCTCCATGCCAGACCTCATTTTCTCTATAAAATGGAAAACACTAGGAAACTCGAGTATAAAGAGAAATATAACTGGCATTAATCTTGAGAAGACTTGCACATCAAGGAAAGTCTACATGGAAGGCTTTTGCTCTCTCGTTGTGGTCTGTTATTATAGGAGCCAGACAGTAGTTCCACAAATGGTATTACAGTTCTAGTATACTAAATACCCATAACTATGAAATATGCTTACTTAAAAAAAATGAACGCCTTCTCCCCACCACAACATTCTGCTTTAGATAAGATTTTGTTCTTTGATGTCTAGAAGCCAGATTCTTTTCTCAGATCCAACATGTTACTCTGTCAATCAGTTACTCACCCACTACACACTGAGTGCTCTGTGCCAAGAACTGTTCTAGATGTTGAAAATATTAAGATGAATATGCTATGGTCTCTGTCGCTCTGAATTTGATAGTGGGTAGACAGATAAGTAAATTCACAACTATATTTTATGGTGCTAATTGCTATGGAGAGGAGTCACATAGGATAAAAGTACCACCAAAATTCGATGTGGCATGCAGAGACTTCTCAAAGGAGGCGATATGTGAGCTGACAATTGGTGGATGACTTTGATTTTGCTAACTGAAGATGAGAGCAATGTAAGTAAAACAAATGCATAAGAAGAGCCATACTTAAATAGTACTACACTTCCAATAATAGTAAAGGAGCCTCCTTGCAGGGAATGGTCAGGAGGGAAGCTACAAAAGTAGGTGAGGAGAAAGTCATAACCTGTGTTTAGGCTTAAGGACCTGAACTTCTATGACTGAAGTAAAGAGAGTGTCAAGTGCTGCAGGGATGAAAAGTAGAAGAGGACAGAGACATGTTATTGGATTTGGTGGCACTGAGATCATTGGAGGGTAAATCAAGATCATTTCAGTTGGGTAATGGATAAAGATACTGGATTACAGTGGGTGAGAGTCAATGAGAAGTACAGAGACTCCAGACACCATCTTCTGGAACCTTGTTTGGAGGATGAGGAATTAAAAGAAGTTTGATTGACTTGTGGTTTTCTTTTTTCTTTTTGACAGAATTTTAGACTTCAGTTCATTTCCAATAGTGCAAATAATCCCTATCTAGCCCTTGTGTTTCCTGGATGTTAATATTTTATCACATTTTCTTCATTTGCTTTATTTCTATCTCTCTCTCCATGCACTACCCCACATCTCAATACACACTTCATTATTTTTTCTGGACTGGTTGGGAATAAGTCACAGATATAACGTGGCTTTATATTTCATATTTCAGTGTATTTCCTAAAAGAGAAGGATATTCTGTTACATTACAATAAGCAAATAATCAAAATCAGGAAATTAATGTTGATATAATACCATTATGTAATGTATGCATCTTACTTAGATTTTATCAATTGTTCCAATAGTGTCCTCTTTTGCAAAAGAAAATCCCAGATCACATGTTTCATTCATTTGTCATAGCTCTTAGTCTCCTTTAATTTGGAATGGTTCCTCAGTCTTTCTTTATACTTTGTAGTGGACTAGCACTTTTGAAGAGAATAAATCAGTTATTTTGTAGGATGTTGCTTGATTTGAGTGAGTCTGATGCTTCTCCTGATTACATCCTGCTAATGCATTTATGGCAGGAATACTATGCAAGTGATGTTGGTCTTTCTCATACATATCAGGAGGCCCATGGTGCTGATTGGTTTCACACCAGTCACTTGAATTATCTGGTCAAGATGATGATATTTGCTAGATCTCTTCACTGTTAAACTTTCTGTTTTTCTCTTTATAATTAATAAGAATCTTATGGGAGATCGTTTGAGTCTATGTAACTAGTCCATTTCTCTTCAACTTTTTACCCCTAGCTATAGCATCTGTTGACGATTCTTGCTGAATCAATTATTATCATATTGGTTGCAAAATGGTAATTTTCTAAATTCATTATTCCTTCTACATGTATTAATTGGCTTCACAGTATAAGGAAGAGCTTTCCCTTCTCCTCCATTCATTTAATGATTCATTCATGTCACTGTGGAGCCATGGATCTTTATTCATTCAAACACTTAAAATCATTTACTATGGGGAGTTTTTTAACTCCTACCGTTATACCCTTGAGGTCCATCCATGTTGTTGCAAATCCCAGGATCTCATTCTTACTATGGGTAGTTTAAAAGAACAAAAGAAAACACTTAAGCACCTTTATAAACATAGAAAAAAGAGCCAGGGAAGATCTAGGAGGGAGAGCGCCTAACTGATGTAGCAAAGCAACTAACTTTTATTCTGCAACTCTTAAACTCTGACTAGTCTGGGTGCTGAGATGCAAACATGAGTAAAACAGGGCCACATCACAAAGGGACTTCATATACTGGGGGAAGGGTGGGGGGAGCGAGCCCCCTGGGAAAGGGGACAGAAGCGTTTACTAAGGTAATTTGTAAGAGCTGTAGATATGAGAACAGAACTGTGGGTGGCACTGAGAGGAAAATGATTCATTTTGGTGGGTTGGTGAAGACTTCCTGAAGAAATGACCTTTGAGACAGATCTCAGCACATGGGGTGGATGAATGGGGGGAGAGGGGAAGAAATAATAAAGAGGAGTAGGAAAAACATTCCAGACAGAAATGGAAGCCATGGAAACATGGAAATAGCTTGTTCATTGCTCCTGGACATGCAGGAAAACAGAAGGCTCTCAGTGAGTCGGCTCTACAGGCTGCGAGGATGTGTGGCCACTTCAGGTTGAGGCTGCCTTTGCTCAGTTTGGGGATTGAGAGTCAGAGGGTGTGGACACTTGAGTTCAGAACAGATCTTGATTTTTAAGGGAAGTCCCTCCCTGACCTGGCCTCCGCAAAGATACTTTCCCGCCCACCTCCATGGTTACCACAGTCATCAAAACCAACTCTGTGCCCTCTTTAAGGAGTTAGCCGCTAGATGTGAGTCAGCCTATTCAGGGAATCCTGTGGAAATGTGGAGTTCCCCTTAAAACAGTTGCTTTTGGCTTCTGAAAATGTACTCACAGGCCATTTGCCTCAAGAGAAAATGAATCTGACTGCAATGTTAATTATTTAGCTTTATTTATTTCACCCACACTAACAAAGAGCAAATGTAAGCCAAAATGCAAGAAGTTTCGTTTATTTTAGAGTCTACCTTAATTCCAAAGACGTGGAAATGTGGTTAAACTTTCAGTAGATTAATATTTCATACCCTGACAAAAGTCCTTCAAAAAGTGAGGTGCTTTGTTTTGTTTCTGTTTTTTCTTTTTAAATGAATGGAGACCTAGATTAGCATGGTTTTAAATACCTGTAAAAAAACAAAGTAATGCATCTGTTGCCCCATTATCCAGTATACATAATACTCCCAAGGACATTTAAACTAAAAGATTCTAAATCTTAGATTTCATTTTAGCAAATGCCGTCTAGCTGCAAATGTAGGTCACATAGTTTTGGCATCCTGTGTGGGTTTCCAGCTGTCTGCTGAACATAGAAAACAGAAGAATACGTGTTCCGTTGCGCAGCACACTTGAGAGTGAATTTCACGTTAAAGCTTAAAGTTATTCACTTACTGAAACTTATTTTTCTTCAACATTCTTACTTCTGTTTTTTCCTTCTCTTTTGGGTCAGGATTTTTAGGTAGTGCAGAAAATATAGCATTTTCTCTCTTTCTTTCCATCTGTGGACTTAGTTTCCTACTAAATTAAAATAAATTCAATCTTGGTATTAATCTAATTTGGATAATAAACACTGGCCTGTGAGTGTTCAGTTTATTCCCAAAGCAAATAGAGAAAAACTAACGCACCAATGGATTCATTGAGCTTTTAGGAACAGGAGGATAAGTAAGAAAGCCACGCTCCACTGTAGTTTATGAGCTAGATTTGCACGTGGAGACCAACCAAACAAGGCAGTAAATAATTGATAAAGTCATGTGAGTGCCATAGATAACAAATGTCACAGAAAGCCCAAAGAGGGCACAGTTGGGCCAAGGAAGAAAGAAAAAGACGTATATGAAGTTCCCAGCCCATGTGGTTGTTCCACCAAACTGGTAGAGCTGAAGAGCTCCTTTACTTTGCTGCTAACTAATCTGTGACCCTCTAGCAATTTCAGTTAAATAAAATTCCAAGAAGGTGGAAAGTCATCAGAACTTTTGTCCATCTCTTGTCTACCTTTTATCATACTGCAGACTGACATTTGCCACTTCTCCTGCCCCTGTGGTAGAACATGGCTGCCCACAGCTCTCAAGTCTACGTGCTGCCTCAGAATTCTACATCCGTTTCTCAGAAGAGAGATTCTGACTAGGTCAGCTGAGAGAGAGGTGTCCATGTGTCCATTCCGCCAGGGCCGTGGGCAGTCATATAGTAAAACCTGAGGGGGGGATGGTCATGGGAGAGGGTGTGGGGCAGTGGCAGTTGCCAAAAACAGGAGAGTCTCTGGGAGCTGGAGCAGCACCCAAAATATGTCTCAATAGATACCTCCTTATCATAGGTGGCTATCTGCCCTCACATAGAAAAGCAGGGTCATGGGGTAAGATTAGTTTACAGATGACCCCTATGAGGGAAGACATTGCATAAGGGAACTGAAAGCTCTGGAGGAATCTAAGGAGTAGGAGAACCTAGTGACTGAACAATTAGGAAAGGCTTCATGGAGAAGACACTGGAGATGGACCTTGATCATGAGTCGATCGTAAAGGTAGAGATATACGTAGAAGAAGGGAATGGGGACATAAATGGTTGAGTACAACGGGAGGAGGGAACACTGACAAAAGAGAGGCCTGGAAGCAAGAACAAGTTCTGAGAAAATGAGGAGTGACCCCTGACATCCCTGTGATTAGGTTTGCCTGCAAGTGATAAAACAAAAGAACAGACGACAAAATAACCACAGCTTAAGCAAGATAGAAGCTTATTTTCTTCTCATGCAAAGGAGTGGAGAGTTCAGGGTTTGTAGGATGGCTGCAAGCATCCCAGACCCAGGCTCCTTCCATCATGTCGCACTGCCATCCTTCATCTGTGGTTGCTCACTCTGCAGCCTAGGATGGCTGCCCAGGTCCAACCGTCACACTCACATTCTGCCTAACTGGATGGAAGAAACAGAAAAAGGGCTCACCCTCCACACTTTAAGGGTATTTCTCACAAGATGCACACAACATTTCTGCTCACATCCTGTTTGACAGAACTTTGTCAAATGGACATGCCTAACTTCAGGGCAGGCTGGAAAATGCAGTGGCCCGGCGCCTGTGTGCAAACCAAGAGTGCTATTTCTTTTCTTTTTTCTTTTTTTTTTTTAAGATTTTATTTATTCATGAGACACACACACACACACACACACACACACAGACACACACAGAGGCAGAGACACAGGCAGAGGGAGAAGCAGGCTCCATGCAGGGAGCCCGATGTGGGACCCGATCCTGGGTCTCCAGGATCACTCCCTGGGCTGAAGGCAGCACTAAACTGCTGAGCCACCCGGGTTGCCCCCAGGAGTGCTATTTCTAAGGAAAAAGGAAAGAACAAGTATTGGGAGACAGACAGTCTCTTTCACTTCCACTCCCACTTTGCCAAAAGGGTAGACTCTGTGTGATGGGTGAAGCTAGAAAGTTTGGTTAGGAGCACTTCCATGTTAGGCCAATGTTGTTTAATTTGGTTGGCAATGGACTACATTACAGGTTTTGGAGCCGGCTAGTAACATGATGAGGTTTATACGTTAGGAAGATTGCTACTAACATGATTAAGAAGTAAGGCAGTAACAACTAAGTGTAATTTGAGGGTTACTCCTAGTTTAGCACCTACAGGTTGTGTTGCAGGTAGAAGAGGCAGGTGGGGGGAGGTAGGGGGTGTAGGGGGGTAGGTGGGAGGTGGGGAATTAGGAGATTATATTAGTCTAGATTCTAGATAAGAATTAATAGGATCTACACTGGGCCTGAGGCAATGAGAAGATGGGATAATGGGGGAGAGGGAGAAGAAAGAGGACATTCCAAAGTTCTGAGCCGCAGGGACTGGGGATTGATCGTATCCTTAATAGAAACAAGGAAGGAGAAGGAGCAGGTTGGAATGCAGAGAGACAAGACCATTGGTTTGGCAGCGGGTCCTGTGGTTAGGGCATCAATGGCAGGGATGGCCGGCGGGATGGCTGGAGAATGAGGGGACATGACCAAGAGTCTCCAGGATGACTTTTGGCAATTCTAGGATGCGACGGTGTCATATTGCTAGCACCTCAATAGCGATGTGTGGCTCAGGAGTTATGAGACCACTGATTCACGGCCTGCGCCTCTGAGAAGCTGAGAAGGCAATAAACCTCCATCACTCTTCAGTATTGAAGTCTCAGATTATTCAAGGTACTCTGGGCACATTTAGCATGGGTAAGTGAGACTTGGGTGTACTGATACTGCTATATTTCCAGGAAAATGTCAATAAAGCTGCAAATGTAATTTTTGACCTAGGTTTTAAGTGGAGGAGATTGATGTTGAGGTGAACACTAAAGATGTTTCAAAGAAATTCTTATTTCAGGGTTTTATAATTTGTTTATAAATCAACTATTCATTCAATAAATATTTACCGAGCACTGCTATGATGTACTAAATACAGGGCTTGTAAGGGCGCATAAGGCAGACATAGTCCCTGCTTCAGTCCAGACCAGACCAGGGGTTGGCAAATTAGAGCCCCCAGGCCAGATCTGGCCCGCTGCCTGCTTCTGCTCTGCCTGCAAGCTAAGAATGGTTTTTCCATTTGTAAATAATTGAAAAAAACAATCAAAAGAAGAGCAGTACTTTGCAATGCATGAAAGTTATAAGATATTTTCATTTTAGTGTTCATAAAGAAAGTTTTATTTTGTGTAGCCCACTTGCTCACTCGTTTCTGGTTGCCTTCACACAGGAGGGCAGAGTTGAGTAAGTGTGACAGAGTCACAGGGCTCCCAAAACCTGAAGTATTTACTATATGGCCCTTTGCAGAAAAAGTTTGCCAACCGCTGGTCTTGATAGAATTCATCAAACACATGATTACACAAGTAAATAGATATTTAAGCAAAGTGGTTGGGTTTGACTATTGTCTGGTCTTACCCAACTACCTTTCTCAGTCCCTCTAATATCCAGACCTATGGTAGGAAGTCTCTAAAAGATGGCTCCCAATTTAATGGGCTTCCCAGGATTCAGATTCTTTTTTTTTTTTTTTTTTAAGATTTATTTATTTAATCATGGGAGACACACAGAGAGAGAGGCAGAGATACAGGCAGAGGGAGAAGCAGGCTCCATGCAGGGAGCCCGATGCAGGACTCCTGGACTTCAGGATCACGCCCTGGGCTGAAGGCAGGTACTAAACTGCTGAGCCACCCAAGGATCCCGATTCAGATTCATATAGTCTTCCTCTCACCTAAAATCTGGCTAATCTATAACCTGCTTGTAAGCCGGAGGGTATGGGAAAAGGTACATGGTGTGGCTTCTAGACTGGGCCAGGAGAAGCCTTTCACCTGGTCTCATGGAAGGCTTGCTGAAATATTAACCAGTCATGTACCTGAGTCCACTAGGCACCAAGAACGCTTGAGCTAGTATGTGAGGAGGCCACGTGGGGAGAGAAATGTCTCTACAACCGCCAGTTCTCCCAAGGATCCCAGGCTAGGGTATAGACATGTGGTGAAGAAGCCGTCTTGGCTGTCCCAGCCAGTCAAGCTTTTGGATGAGCAGCCCCAGCTGACATTCTATTACAGCCCCGTGAGGGACCACAATTGAGAACTACCCAGCTGGGACCAGTCAACCCTCAGAACCATTAAAGGTCATAATAGATGCTTGTTTTAAGCCATAGGTTTTGGCATTTTTTTATACAGAAGACGAAAACTGAAACAAGGCCTGGACTTATCTTCCTAAAGGGGTGTTGAAAGGGGTGGTGTGGGTGAAATTCCACATGGTGACATTTGGACGGGGCTTAACAGACATAGGAATGGAGAGGTGATCTGTTGGTTTATCTTTTTTAAAAAAAATTTGAATTCAATTAATTAACATATAATGTATTATTGGTTTCAGAGGTAGAGATCCGTGCTTCATCAGTCTTTTTTTTTTTAATTTATTTTTTATTGGTGTTCAATTTACTAACATACAGAATAACCCCCAGTGCCCGTCACCCATTCACTCCCACCCCCCGCCCTCCTCCCCTTCTACCACCCCTAGTTCGTTTCCCAGAGTTAGCAGTCTTTACGTTCTGTCTCCCTTTCTGATATTTCCCACACATTTCTTCTCCCTTCCCTTATATTCCCTTTCACTATTATTTATATTCCCCAAATGAATGAGAACATATAATGTTTGTCCTTCTCCGACTGACTTACTTCACTTAGCATAATACCCTCCAGTTCCATCCACGTTGAAGCAAATGGTGGGTATTTACCCTCAAAACTATAGAACACTTCTGAAAGAAATGGAGGAAGACACAAAGAGATGGAAAAATATTCCATGCTCATGGATTGGCAGAATTAATATTGTGAAAATGTCAATGTTACCCAGGGCAATATACACGTTTAATGCAATCCCTATCAAAATACCATGGACTTTCTTCAGAGAGTTAGAACAAATTATTTTAAGATTTGTGTGGAATCAGAAAAGACCCCGAATAGCCAGGGGAATTTTAAAAAAGAAAACCATATCTGGGGGCATCACAATCCAGATTTCAGGTTGTACTACAAAGCTGTGGTCATCAAGACAGTGTGGTACTGGCACAAAAACAGACACATAGATCAGTGGAACAGAACAGAGAATCCAGAAGTGGACCCTGAACTTTATGGGCGACTAATATTCGATAAAGGAGGAAAGACTATCCATTGGAAGAAAGACAGTCTCTTCAATAAATGGTGCTGGGAGAATTAGACATCCACATGCAGAAGAATGAAACTAGACCACTCTCTTGCACCAGACACAAAGATAAACTCAAAATGGATGAAAGATCTAAATGTGAGACAAGATTCCATCAAAATCCTAGAGAAGAACACAGGCAACACCCTTTTTGAACTCGGCCATAGTAACTTCTTGCAAGATACATCCACGAAGGCAAAAGAAACAAAAGCAAAAATGAACTATTGGGACTTCATCAAGATAAGAAGCTTTTGCACAGCAAAGGATACAGTCAACAAAACTAAAAGACAACCTACAGAATGGGAGAAGATATTTGCAAATGACATATCCGTGCTTCATCAGTCTTACGTAACTCCCAGTGCTCATTATATCACATGCCTCTTTAATGCCCGTCACCCAGTTACCCTATCCTCCCACCCACCTCCCTCCAGCGACCCTCAGTTTGTTTACTAGAGTTAAGAATCTCTTATGACTTGTCTTCCTCTCTGATTTTGTCCAATTTTTATTTTTCCTCCCTTCCCCTATGATCCTCTGTTTTGTTTCTTAAATTCCACATATGAGTGAGATCATAGGATAATTGTCTTTCTCTGACTGACTTATTTTGCTTCTGCTGGCTTATCCATAGGCCTATACAGGGCTATCTTGGAATGGAGATAAAAGTCTGCAGGCAGGACCGATCATCTGCAGGTCCGCTAGTATGACTGCACTGACTGCTAAAGTATGGGACTACTTTCATACCAGTTGTAAAATAATTTAAGAATAACTACAATATGTAATGAAATTGAATAAATAATATACATTCCAGAACATGAGCTTTATCACAGAAACCCCGTGCCCTGGAGTATTGAGACTGTTTTTCTGGATTTGAGTGCAGATTACTGGAACTTGCTTTGGGTTTTAGATTATTTATTTCAGGTGTTGGAAAGACGCCTCTGGTTTTTAAAGTTTTTTTTTTTTTTTAATTTGTCTTCTTTTTTTTAAAAATCAGCTTTATTGAGGTAAAATTGACATACAAAATGACATGTGAAGTGTACATCCTCGTGATTTGATAAACATATACATAGGCCTTACGGAAGGCTTCCTCCCATCAGTTCATGAACATATCCATCACTCTAGTTTTTGAAGTCTTCCTGGGATGATAGCACCACACAGCTGAGCTGAGATAGGGCCACTGCTTGAATCATCACTCAGGTCCTCACAGGGTCTCCAGTCACCTAATGATGATCACAGAAAGAGAGAAGTCATTGAAAAGTTTGCTGCAATACCCAATATCGAACCATGACTCATTCCAGGAAATAATTTAGAGAGCATGTTAGCTTGGGTTTCTCTCCAAAACAGAGCCTGAGACAAGGATACTCTCTTGGGTACAGGGAGTGCATTTGAAGTCGACCCAAGAGAGCAAGAGTAGGGGAGTGGGAATGGGATGGGAAACGAAGGGATGTCAACAGATGAGATGTTGTTATTGTGCTGGTTTTCACTGTGGACGACTGGGGCCAGATCCTGCCAGGACACTTTGAGAAACCATGCAGAACACCTCAAAATTGTCCTCCCAAAGGGTGGGAGTCTGGGGGCACTGTTTCCCATTGATGCCTGGTTATTGTTGTTTGAGGTTGGCTCCTGGGGTATTTGCTCTTGGGTACTCCCAGGATCTGCCTGCACAAGGGTTGGTTGAATTGTGGCTTCGGAGAAAGCGTCGAAGCAGAAACGCGAAGAGATTAGCAGACACTTGTGTTGGGATGCTGATGGTGTGCACGGGAGCCAACTACCTCAGCTGCAACTGAAATTAGAGGGAGGCCCCGGGGTGGTGGTAGGGGGTGCCCGGAGAATCTTCCTCAGTTAGTGACAGCTGCATCAAACACACGGGTGCACCAATTGTCACAACCCAACAAATGCTTTGGCAATTGTTAGAATGAGTTAATGACTAACTTGTACTATAATTTGCATTCATCACATGCAGTTTCATACTCTAGTTTAGATAATTTTGACAATAAAAGGGAATATTTAAAATTTTTGATTTATATATTGGTTTATGTACTAGTGGATATTAGCATCAGATTGCCAAATAGTTGACTATATGGTGTTGCTCCCTCCCAGGGCTCTCTGTAGTGGCCAAGAATGATGCTTGGCAGGGTCCTGATGCCAACTCCACTTTTCCTCTTTACCTGGTCCCCAGGTTACAGCATCAGCTCTGCTCTCCACCTGCATCCTCATGACTTGCCCTTTTAATTTTTACAAGCTTCTATTGGAAGTGGAAAAACTGAGCATGAAATGTTTCCTGTTCTTGTCACTCCCTTTATATAAATTTTACTTTCTTTGAATAAATGGAAGTGTCTGATTAGGGAAAAGGTCATGTGTAAGTTGTGGAGGGAAAAAAATTAATATTTCAAGTTTCTATCGCACTGCACTAACACTTGTGGTAAGTGTTATAAAGGTGAAGCACAGGATATTAAGAAAATGTGTAATGAGGATGACTGGTTGGGAAATCAGGGAATGCTGCTGAAGAAGTGATTGTTAAGCTCAGATCTAAGGGACAAGAAGAGATAAGGCAAAGACCAGGGAAGAGATTTGAGGAAGAGAGAACAGCATGTGTGAAGGCCCTGGGGCCTCTGAATAAGGATCTGAAAGAAAGCCAGAAGTGTGGGTTGAGATGGCAAATGGTACATGTGCCCTTACTTTGCCTTTCCCTGAAATTACACTAAAATGAGAATAAAGGGAGAACCCAGGATGACAGCTACTCATCAGATGTAGAAGTCTGGCAAGGGAAATATCTTAATAAACATTGACAATACACTTAATTGAGAGTATGGAGAAGATGTTTACACACCTAAGGGGGAGTGTAGGGTTGACTTAGTGATAAGAAAATCAAGCCAATGGAAAAAAAATGACAATTATTAACTCCAGGGAAAGTACAAGCAATTCAGGAAAGGAAGAGTAATCTCTGACGCACATTGCTTAGCTGTAAAAATGTTTACATAGCCCAAATAATGTAAATACAGGGTATTATCTAACCACAATCACCAGGTAACTATGTTGGGAATGGGAAGGATGGTGTTGGGGACAGAACTGGAGAATAGCATTAAAGAACAAATTTTGATGTTGCATAGTAAGAACTCAATAGAATATGCTTAAAACAAAAATAGGGGGCACCTGGCTGGCTCGGTGGGTAGAGCATGCAACTCCTGATCTCAGAGTCGTGAGTTCAAGTACCATGGTGGGTAAAGAGATTCCTGAAAAAATTCTTTTAAAAATTAAAAAAAATAATAATGAAATACATAAAGACCAAAAGAAAAGGTGCCTGGCTGGCTCAGTCAGTAGAGCATGTGATTCTTAGGGCCCTGAGGTCAAGCCCCACGTTGGGCTTTGAGGTTTATTAAAAATAAGTAAATAAATAAATAAAAACCAAAATAAAAGTAGCCTTAAAACCATAGTATTTAGAGATATGAACACAAAAT
This sequence comes from Canis lupus baileyi, assembly GCF_048164855.1. Taxonomy (NCBI): domain Eukaryota; kingdom Metazoa; phylum Chordata; class Mammalia; order Carnivora; family Canidae; genus Canis; species Canis lupus. The sequence goes on from NC_132873.1 coordinate 21,555,448, forward strand.
TCCAAGGAATCAGCTGAAATAATTTTAAGTGTTTGCTCCTGAGGAGATGGAAGCTGTGGGAAGAGGGGCGTGTGACATTTCCTCAGATGGGGGGATTACAAACTTCACAGAATTGTTTTCCTTTCTTCTCTAAGTATATTATAACTTGGATTGAAAATAAAAACCACACAGTAGCAGGAGTGTCTGGAGGAAGCAGGGAGCGGCCTGAGCAGAGTCTGGAGTCACAAGCAGGAGGTGGGATTTTCTAGGCCATATTATGAATTTTAAAGTCAGTAGGAAGCAAGTGCCAGAAAACTTTTTTCAAAGGGGAAATTGCACGACCAGTTTCATATTTTAGAAAGATTCCTCCTGCTGTTGTATGGAGAACAGATAGAGGGAGGAGGCCAGAGTGGCTACGGGAAGACCAGAGTGTCATGTGAGAGAGGAGGGTGGCTTGGATGAGGGTTGGGAAAAGTGGAAAAATTCAGGCAGGTCTTTGGAAGTAGAACTATATGAGAACTAATTCCAGAGGGGTGTAAGAGGAGGGACGAGAGACTTCTTTATTAATAACCACCATGAGCAATTTCAAAAATCACGGCTAACAACTCTGAAATTATTCCATTGAAAAATAATTCAGATTAATGTTGAATATAATGTTGCAAATAGGCAAGGATATTCATTTTGGGCTGAGTGCTTCTGGAAAATAAGCCAGCTAGCACCTTCGTGGCTTTGCATCCAACAATCCTATTTTCTTCAATTAAGCACCTATTTCAAAGACATGTCATCGGTTTACCATGAATACCTACTAGCACAGCCATCCGTGGATTAACAGCAGAGACCATCTAGAAAGGCCACATTATGCTTGTGCAATTTTTATATGCTTTTTCATATGCATGTACATTTCAATTCCAAATCCACATCTTTAGAGTGAAATATCACAATGAAAATGACAATAAATTTAATTCTACAGGGGAAAAAATGTATCAAACCTTATATTACTTAAAAAATCAATATTCTTTTTCTGACTTTTGCTTTGCTCATAGGTTCAAAGTGAAGGGCTTTGCAGTCATCTTACCTTCCAACCCCCACATCGACACTACTATATGCTTCCAGGGCAACTGGCAGTTTCTTCTTGCCATGATTGAAAATTTTCCTAATATTTGCTAACAAAATCTGGGTGTCATTTTCTTTCCTTAATAATCCTTTTCTTTCCCCTAGGGATGGAAAGAGACTCTGAGGTGTTCTGATAAACAATTAATTAAAAAAGGTACAAAGGTGAGTGAAATCACCCCGTCCACGCTCAGTCCTCTCCACAAAGGCACCTTGACTCTGTGTCCTAGTCACTGGATTTGCTGACTCATCAAGCAGCCAAACATGTCACAAAACAGCAGCAGTCTGTGTCTGGGATTTAAAACCAAAGCCCACAAGTGATCAGAATGAGATGAATGGAGTTTGCTCATTCTTCGTAATCCTTTTTGGTCTAATTTGCCTTGCATCCATATCTGGAACAGTTTCAAAATGGTGACAGAGAGTGGAACAGGCAGAAAGAGTGAGGACAGTGTTTTGAGGCTGACAATTGTTTCTATTCCGGGGCCAAAAAACTACTCGTTTGGTTCTTTGTAACCCCTTCCTCACCAAAGCTCCAGACTAATACGAGAAACATCTGTCATTCAGCGTTCAGATCTAGCGGATGTTACCATTTTCCTGTACAGGCTTCATGTCTGTTGTATTAGGGAATACAAAGTCATCAGAGACTGCTGCAGCCCACTTTGTCTCTCTCCAGGATTCCCTTGTATCTTAGCCAATTAGGCTCATCATTTATTCAAAATATTGATTAGCACCTATTGTGCGTAAAGACATCCTGGAGGATATCAAGGAAAGCTAGACAGGATCCCTACTCTCAAAGAGCTTACAGTCCGCTAAGGACAAGATAGACAGAAATAGCTACAATAACACACAGACTCATAAACTGTACGAGTAGAGTGATGAAGACACAGCAATAGTACTGCCACTTAAAGATGAGAAATAAATCAAAATAAACCAAGCCAGTGTAGCATAGGAGCCAGACTGGGCCACATGTCTGTGCTCCTTTGGAGAGAGCCACCAACCATGCTTCCCACCCCCCCACCCACCCCATATCTGTTACCACTGCACACAGGACTGGGAGACTGGTGTCTGCTCTGGACTCCACAAAACTCTGTCTCTCACTTTCCTGCCTCTGGTCCAAGTCCCCACATTCTCCCAGGTGTGTGGATTTGAAAGTTTGGAATGGACCCTCACGCTTCCTCTTGCTGTCTCCTGCATCTTGGAAGTTCCCACATCCCACCGGATGCTTCCTCAGATTGTCTTGTGTGCGCATTTATCGACTTATGTCACGACTACCCCACTAGTGCAGGCTCCAGCAGCTCACGTGGGCATTCCTACCCGGTATACATTTGGCATCTTTAACTCTGGGGTTTCATGGTCCCCATCCTTCCTGCAGGCTTTGACCAAGGTCTTCTCCTTTAAGGAGAAAACGCTTCTTATTGTGGCACTTTTACTATGTCCTTCTCTGGCTTCAAGACTTTTAGAAGTTCCAATTTTCTATTATATCTCTTTTAAACTTTTTAGCTGGATCCCAAATCCATCAGCCACATTCTCAGGAGGGCATGCAATTTCCTTATTAATATTGGGATCATCTCCCCGTTGTCCTGCGTGCTTTTCTCAAAGTCAGAACCTTTTCTTTGCTGTATTGTCTGGAAGACCCTTGCTCACTGTTACTTTTTATTAAGCATTTTTAGTCACCAGCTCCTATTTTAAATATGCTCTGTCCTTTAAAATTTTCAAATGAAAACCCGTTAAAAGAAACAAGGGCGTCGTCACGTGGAGAAATGTTGAAGCATGGCCAGCAGGGAGGAGCATGACAGAGCTGTCAGCTGGTGTGCACAAGCCCTTGCACCCTCCACCCCGAAGGCGTCTGTGCAGGTGTCATCACCCCCATTTCCTAGATCTGTTGAGGTCCAGGGAAGTTGATTTATTTATTCAAGGCCACAAAGCTCTCTAGAGTCCAAATGAGGCCTAAACCCCACAGCTTATGCAAGAGGGGCTTGAATGGGAATGATATGTGGAAGGGGTACGTGACCGCTACGATCCTTTTGAAGGATCAAATTCTGTGATTCCCAGCTTGTTAGCAAGTGCTGCTTCTGCCTGGTTCTGTGAAGTGGGGAAGTGAAGGAAGAGGGATGGAAGCTATTATTCATTTTGTCAGTATTATAGGTGACATCCTGAGGGATTTACATTTTCATTTAATCAGCAACATTCACAGCAACCCAGTGGAATAGGTTTTTATCACCATCCCAAATTTGCCAAAAAAAAAAAAAAATTCAAGATTAAGGGAGGCTAATAAATGTGTCTGAGACCACAGAGCTGATAAGTGGAGAAAGTGGGATTCAAGCTAAGTAGAGGGAAGGTAGTGAGATCAGGTATTTATTTCACTAGCTCTCTGCATGTGGGGGTCTTCAACGCTGGCTGCTTCTCTGCCCCAGGGTGGCGGGGGGCGGTTCCTGTCAGGCACCCTCCCTAAGGTTTATTTCTCTTTATCACAACATACTGCACATGCTGGGACCTAAAAATGCTTATTATCTGATTACCTTATAAAGGGACCAAATGACTAGACAAAGGAAAAAAAAATGCTTTGAGAATTAAGCCAAGTGTACTAGGAAGTCAGAACTGTATTGCTTTTGACTACAGTTTGCTGCATGACTTACAGAGCAAGGGTAGATGTCAAGGAGTATTTAACATGACACGCACAATTCCACAACAAGCAACTATGATCGTGGGGGACATTTAGAATCCTTACCGTAAAGATATTCTTGACCAAACATGGAGATGTCTAAAGTAGCTTTAACTCCGAGCACAACGTAACTGGGGCCTGCAGTAGGTAATGCTGGTACCTATAGCTAGAGATACAGAGATCTGTGCTAAAGAGCTAGTGACTCCTCTTTCCTGGCATTATTGTGGACTAGATAGGCCTTCAATTACTCTCAAGAAACGCTGGTTTGAGAATAGATATGTGGAACAAATTGAGAGATAGCATCAAATGTCTACTCATCAAGTGTCTCCTTGTATTTACTTTCACTTGTCTATGGGCATTGGCTGGCATCTGCGTTCAGTCACGGTTGCTGGATGTCCAGTGCTGGGCAGGAGTGCCTGGCCACGTGGCTTGATCTACCGTGATTATTTTTCCACTTGCGAAATATGGTATCCAAAATAGCTAGCCTGAAGGACGTGGAGTTTTGATTGAAAATGCGCTCATATAAACGGATGCATGCTGGACAAATGACGCATGTATGACCTGAAGTAATTTTGTGTTTAAAACCAAAATGAAAAAAAAAATAAAATAAAAAGAAATAAATAAAATAAATAAATAAAATAAATAAAAAAATAAAATAAAAAATAAATAAAATAAATAAAATAAAATAAATAAAAAACGACTCTCTAGCTAGATACCATCAGATGATGGCTCTCCTGGGAAACTGAATGGGGGGAGTTTTATTATGGTCATGTGAGGGTGGGATGTGGCAGAGGGGAGCAGAACCTCTGCCCCTACTATGGTGTTGGAGCAGAGAGGAGAGGACCTGATGTAAAAACTTTGCAGGTAAAATGTTCTTCTGGTTTCCAAGCTCGAATTCCAAGTATCATTCTGGACTCAAGCGCTTGTTGCATTAGCAGCATAAGCCGCCCTGGATGAATTTTTGCACAGAGAGGACTATGTGGTTAACTTTGTGAGAACTAGCATTTTTGTCTAGCTTTGGACTGAGGGGTTTTCATTTTTGCTCTCTTAGTGCAGGCTCCAGGATATCGTGTGTGTGTGTGTGTGTGTGTGTGTGTGTTAAAGTTAACCCTAGATATTTAAAATGCTAACAATGAGTATTTGAATACCCGTCATTGTCTGTCTGATATTAAATACCAGACTGGTTTTCTAAATGATCACTTTGGTTTGTGACTTCTAAAATAATCATGGAGTTTGGGAAGCAGGCAATCAAAGTCTATGAAATTAAAATAAAATAGGCCATATAGTCAGCAGACAGAAGAATAAAGATGCCTTGAAATCTAATTGAGGGAGGGAAAAATTGGGCTCAGAGGCTTCTTAATTATGTCATGAAGCCAGAAATTAAATGTGGGAGCCAGGAGTCTAGTTCCATGTTGGACGTCTCCTGCTTCCCCTTCCAGACTCTCCCCCGACCTCTTTCTGCACTGTTGTGTGCCTCCGGAGTCTGACCTGTACCGAACATGTTAACAGGTTGCTGGCCCCTTGGCTTCCTGTTGGGTGAGGTCAACAGCAGGTACAGAAAGGAGACTGTGGGAAGCAGGTATTTACGGGGCTGCTGCCTCTCTGTGGGGTCCCTGGAAAGTGATGGGAGAGCTACTCTCCTGTCAGGGAGGCCCTCTCCACGTAGCCCAGCTGGTCTCACCAAGCCCACCCTGCCCCCTCGGGCCTAGTAGGGCGTCCCACCGATGCTCCCCTGGGGGTGCGTGCTGCACTGTCCCTGGCTGCCGTACTCTTGTTCGCAGCCTTCTCAGTAAACTCTTCTCAAATGATCTTTTTTTTTTTTTTTCATGTGTCCTCTGCTTGCTGTGTGGTGTTAGCCCTTGAACCATCAAAATAAACAGAGGAAGGAGGGAGGAAAGGAAGGGAGGAAGAGAGAGAGAATGAGAAACTGGGGTGTGTTTGAAGTTGCTGAAGCCCAGGACACGTCTGAGTGTTAGTGCCTGTGACTTTGCAGAGTCAGGGGCTCGGGGTGAGCAGGAGGGAGCGTCAGGGCATCTCAGGGATGCCTCCGTACTTGACCGCACTAAATAACCAAGAGGTAAGCGCTGGTCACTTGATAATTGTCCTCCCCTGAGACCAGCTTGTTCTCAAGGTGGATGCTATTGAATTTCTCTCAGGCTTTGTGCTGGTTCGATATTTGTTTGTCACATAGCTTGGAGGTTTATTGGGCAATAGGGGCCTGGGTTTGGGTTGTTGTTGTTGTTGTTTTTTTTTTTCGCCCTTCTAATTATTGAGACAATAGTTTTTCTTTTCTGACTAAATTGGGTGTCCAGGATTTGAACCCAACAGGGTAAGAAATTTGTTAAAACATTCTGGAGGCAATATATCCTTCTGGAAGGCCTTACCTAAGGGAAAAGATCATTTTGTTTCTTTCCTGTTGGAACAGAAGACCACGAGGTAAATGAAGTATGTCCATTAAAACATGGACAAAGCTGAGGGGAAAAATCCATTTAATAAGCTATTTATTTGGAGGCCAAGTCTTAGTAACAACATTTCAATATGTGTTTTTGACAGTTGTTTCATAGGTAATTTATGGAATGGTTTAGTCTAGGTAATTTGGTCTTTAAAGGATTCAACAAATCATTTAGGGCCCAATTGGTGCCAGGCCTTGTCTAAGGCAAAGGAGATGCAATTGTTGATTAAGATGGACAAGATCCTTGCCCTCAGAGGCCCGCATGCTGGCTGACACACGGATGGCCGCGCAAAACCCACGACCCCTACGTGTGCTGTGAAGTGAATAGCAGAGACTTGGCCTCAAGCTCAACAGGTCATATAGGATTTATCAAATACAGATTTTTTTCATCATCCTTTCGTGCGAGTGGCTTCGACATTTTCCTTCTTGCTTCCTGAGCTCTATATTTTGGTCATTAAACACTTGCAGGTTTTAGATGGTTATTGTGTCAAGAGCAACTTCACCTAGCTGTACAGCGTGCAGGAAATACCCCTTATACCTCTCTAGGCAGCATGCTTAGGGCGTGACGCTGTGTACTCTGTCTTTTGTCTGGATGCTTATTCTTTGAATACTTCCTGATTATAATACCCAGCAGCTAAGTATCCAGGACAGACGATAACGTTCCAGTTTTCTTTTCTTTTCTTTCTTTCTTTCTTTCTTTTTTTTTTTTTACTTTCCAGTTTTCAATGAACAAGATGAGCCTCCAAGCCATACCTGGTAGGAATCCTTGGGCATACTTTCTCCTGCATCTTTCTTTGGCTGGAGAGGCACTCTGCTTTGCCTTCAAAGTACTTTTATGAACCAGATGTTCAACTCATATTGTATTTTGTGACTTTGGAAGGAAATCTGAGCACCTGGACAAATGCTAGGAGGAGGAAATGTTTAAAAAACGGTAAAAAAATGCCCAACTTATACAATCCATTGTAAGCCGAGGCACCAATGTAGGATGAGTCCTCCATTGTTAGAGCAAACAAAGGAGAAAAAAACCTGCTTTGTCTTTGTCACTAATGAGATATTTCTATACAGCTGGAGTCTTTTTAAAGACCTCAAAGAAACCACGCTTTATAAAAAATGCTATATTACATGTACTTAAAAAAAAAAGACCAAGCAAGAATCCATTGTTTAAAAGACACTGAAAATACATTCATTCTAAAAATTCCTCTAATTTAGGAGTGAATCACAGTCCAGGTTAAGTCCTAGAGCTGGTCTGAATAGTTCAATCTAATTGTTCTGTAACTATAAACGCCATGGTCACCGTCAGCTGGGTGATAAAATTTTAAGTAGGCACAACGTTTTGTCCACTCTATGCTTCTCTTTTCCTTCCCCTTCGTGCGTGACCTTGTCATCTGTAACCCTATCTGTTAAAGTTGGAGTTCAGAAAACACTTCCACAACGAGGTGCAAACGACTAGGCTGTTAGAGCTCAGCAGAGTGTGCGCATTTTAGCTGAATGCAAAGGAGTGCATCTCCATGGGGATGTGGGATGTTGTGGAGTGGAGGAGGGTGCGGGGATAGTGATCCCTTCAGCAGCTTCGAGGGACTGATAGATGCTCCACCCACCAGCACTGCCCATGTGGCGGTCAGGATGGGGTGTGGCTGCAACTGTCATATGCCGGTTTTCAGAGAAGGGCGCTTCCGAGTCCTTCTGGGATGGAACAGCAAGTCTCATGTCTGATCTAGGTATTTTAGAATAAAGAAAAAAGGAGTCGAGACCCTCCCGACTCTGCTTCCTGTCTCCGGGCTATGTCTGTACGTGTTCATCTCTCCACGAGGCAAGCCTGGCTCATCTGTTTCTCCCATTGAGTAGAAAATGCCTGTGCATGGATGTCAGAGAAAGAGGCAGAGGATGGAGATGGTGACAAACCTGTTATCAACAAACATGTCACAAACATGACCTCCAGGTCGCTTGGGTCCAAGTCTTAACTCTTCATCTATTAGCTGTGCGACCTTGGGCAAGTTAATCAAATCTTCTGTGCTTTAGTTTCTTCACTTGTAAAATGGGGAACACACTCCCCCTGACATCACACTGTTGTGAGTCATTTACGTGAAGTATGTAGAATGTTGCCTGGAACATAGCGAGCATTGTATAAGTAGGAATAATAATAACAGTTTAAAAATTATTATAATATTATTATTAGTGGAGGCCTCTTAGATTGTTAAGTTCAAGATTTTAATTACTTTTTCTCTAGGATTCCAGAACCCCCAGCCCCAGTCTCCTTCTGCTGTGTCCTCTGGTGATACCCCAACCCCGGAGGAACCCAGCTGCCCCTCTCCTGATGCTGTAGCCGTTATCTGGGCTACTGAGCTCTGCCAAAGGGAACGTCACAGTGCAGTGGATCTGTGTCACCACACATTTATGAGCACCAATCTCAGCAGGGCTCCTGAGCCCTCCCAACATTTTATTTCCCACCCTCATTCTTCACAACATCTATGTCACACCTTGCTCAGTCTCTTCCAGTCTCCGGCCACCCATCTCCTCCACTCCATTCTCAGTTGATATCCTTGCTTGCCATTGCACAGGGAAAGAGATGTGAGAGTGAAATATGTCTATGTCTCCACATCTACAGACCCCTCGGCATCTCTTACGCTGGAGAAAATGCCCTTGCTTCTTCTACTGGTTCCTTTTCGTATCCACATATAGATAAGCTCACGGTTCACACACACACACACACACACACACACACACACACACTCCTTTTCTTAATCCCATGCTACCTTTTGGTCAAGGCTCCAGCAACCTCACCCTTCTTATTCACAACCAAACTCTTTTTTTTAAATTTACTTTTAAATTATTTTTATTTTATTTTTATTTTTTACAATAAACTCTTTAAAGAACTGTCTACATTTGGGGTTTGTATTTCTTCACCAAGGATAAGGATAAAACTGACCACTGAAACTACTCTTGCCTAAATTCCCCGTGTCCTACACGTCATAAAGTCTCAAGGATATTTTAGTTGTATTGCTCTCTCTCTCTCTCTCTTTTTTTAAAGATCTTATTTCTTTATTTGAGGGAGAGAGAGACAGAGATAGTGACTGAGCTAGCACAAGTGGGGGAGAAGAGGGAGAAGCAGAGTCCCCGCAGAGCAGGGAGCCGGATGTGGGGCTTGATTCCAGGACCCCAGGATCATGACCTGGGCTGAAGGCAGATGCTTAACTGGCTGAACCACCCAGGCCCCTGTTTTGCTCTCTTTGAAAAAAAAAAATTCCTTTCTCTTGCCTTCTAGCTACAATCATCTTATTTTTCCTTTGCCTCTCTGGCTGCTGCTTCCTACTATCTCTATAATATTTTCCTTTCTACTCATTCCTTAAGTACCACTAGTCCCAAGGGATCTTCCCTTAACTGTCTGATATCCTTCCTCTAAACTGTCTGTGGACAGTGCCCTCTCTCCCCAGTTTTAGGTCCCAGTTACATGCTGACGGAGCCCAAGGCTACATCTCTAGTGCAAAGCTTCCTCTTAACTTCGTAGCCCATACACCCAATTGCCTGTGCAGATCTCTTCTTGGATGTTTCTCTGACATCATAAATTTAACATGGCACAGCTGAACAAATAAACTTTTCCCCTAAATCTGCTTCCGTTTTGTTTGTTTGTTCGGATGAGAGCTTATTATCTCAGGGAATGGCACCATCATCACACAGTGCCCAAATCAGAAACTTGGGGAAATTAGCCTTAAATCCTTTCTTCCTTCATTCTCTACTCATCAATTACCTTTTATCATCCTTCCACATCCTAACTGGCTCTGAATCCATTCACTTCTCTCCATTCACTTCTTTCTGCTTTATCTGGCCTTTCTTTCTCACCAGAATAACATTGTCCAATACGTGGCCTTTTTTTCTATGTTTTGTACTCTAACCTTGAGAGATCTTTGAGTATTCACATCTGATTGTGGAACTTTTGTTTAAAAACCTTCATTAATCTTCCATTGCCTTTAGGATGGGAACAAACTCTTCTGCAGGGCCTCTGCGTGGGGGCACTCCTGGCTCTGGCCTCTATCAGTCTCTCTGGCCTCCTCTTACCATGTTCCCCTTGAACTCTGTCATCCAGCCATTACAGACTTTCTTGGGCTCTGCAGAGATACCTTGCTTATACTCCCCTACAACTGTACCAACTTTTCGCACACTGCCTGATATCGGGGGAACTCAGTAAATATTGATTGAGTGAAAAATAAACAAGAATTCTGGTGCTTCATTCTTTCAGTTGCTTCTGATATCTCACATCTTATCAGAAGCCCTGTCCATTCTCCTAGTCCCATTTCAAAATCTAACATCTCTACTCACTTCCCACAACTTTCCACAATTAAAAAAATATTTTTTTATCTTCCTGGTAGCCCAGAGGTTGCCAATGAGCAGTTTCTGGATCAGGTATGGCAAATGAAATTTATTTGGTCTGCACAATATTTTAAAATGTGAATTAGTTTGCAGCACTTCAAATTCAGGATGTTTACATAACGCTTCAGCTTCTCTTAAAAACAAATCAGAAAAATCAAAGAGCTAACGCTATACTCCACCAGCATTCCCACATGGCCATAACCGGCTGGAGCTGGGTAGCGATCACTCTGTGTAAAAGGCGGATAGTTTCTGGTTTACCTTAGTCAAACCAGGCCCACTTCATCACTAGATCCCTTTGTAGTACTTGTAATACCTGTGGGCATCTAGTTTGCACCACCTGGTATGGATTTGCTCCCCAACAGTAGATTCCTCAGGCAAGAAATTCAATCTCAGGCATGTCTGTGGAGCCCCAAACATGCACAGGGATGTATACGATTTCTGTATTGGAACAGTTCCCAGAGAGTGGGGCCAAGATTGTCATCCTTGCTCTGCCCGGTGTGGGTCCCCTGCTGTCTGGGTGCACCACTGACATGCTGTGTGTGAGCAGGGTCGGCTCAGAGATGTGCCCCCCTGGGGTCCTCTCCATGGACTAACGACTCGGTAACACAGACCCTACTCATAACCCTTCCATTTCCAGTTTCCATGAGTATCCCATATGTATCCCACCCTCTGGGTCATCACTCCCTGCTGTATATGAATAAAGAGGGTGTATCTCTGCCTTGAGAACCCACAGACCACCATCCCCTTTCAGTTTTGGGGAAGCTGCCCCCTGGGGTTGGGCCAGGCTCCCACTTTAACCTGGGACACCAGGCCCAACTCTTCCACCGCTGGCGCAATCTGCTTTCACCCTTACATTCCTGCCAGGAACAGGGAAGTTGTTTACTCTGGCCGCCAGGGAAGGTATAGAAGGGAAATCCAAGGCTTTCAGAGACATAGCACTGGCGTTGCGGTAGCATGTGCTGTACTCTTCCCTGGTGAACTCCTTGTTGCAAAACAGTAACAAAATAAGATAGCCTGCAGCATTTTCCTCAATGTCTCATCCTGTTATATCAGTTATTCCAGTTTCTTTGTATTATCTTGCCAGCCGGACTGCAAGTTTCTCAAAGATGAGACTTCTTTTGTCAGTATTTTTATCCCCATTACTTAGCATAGGTTGTGCTGTATAATATTTGCTCAATAAATATTTCAATAGATGAATAAACTGTAGGTCAGTATTCTCAGTGACTTATAAGTAGTCGATATTTAGGGGAACACAAAACCTAACACAGTTATCTTCAAAGGCCATTTTTCAAAAATAGCCAGCTCTACAGAAATCTGAGGATCTACAGAGGCACGCAGTTCAGTTTATCCCATTCAAAGTAAATCTCCCCTTCAAACGTTTATTGGCGATAACTAGAGATTCCATTTCTGAGTAATTATTTCTCTTTCAGTGAGTCAAGGTCAGGATATTTTCAAAACTATAATCCTGACTTAGCCACACTGATTTCTGTCATTTAAGATTATCCTTGAAATAGTGAATGCATGTTTCTTACCCTGGGGTTAAAATTCATTTGAGAGTCTAGACATTCTTTGTTTGCTTGGATGAAAGTTCGCATTTCTCTCTAACACATGAACAGGTAAATTAAAACAAGTTTTGCACTGTGATTTCCCATTAATCATGATTATCAATTCATGAATTCCTGATAAGCCTGTTTGGTTAAATCTGATCTTTCACCTCCATGTTTAGAAGTTGAATTAAGGATAATTGCATGCATTATGCCACTTGTGACAGTATTTGAGCTGATTAGCTCGTAGAGGACTGATTAGGTGAAGGCTATAGTAGTATAAAAGTGTGCATTATAATAGCCTATGTAGATGAGCTTGTAGTGATATTATATATGACACGAAACGAAAAGAACAGATTTTTATCCCGATTAGAGGCTCTCTTAATTGTACTCCACAAGCATCAGGGCGCATTACAGTCACCGAGTGACTATGTAAATTCAGCCCCACATTTTTATCAACTGCCCATCATGACTCTCCTGTTCTCTGCTGAAGAAAAAGAGAAAGCATAAATAGAAAATTCTGGCACGTGGGATAAAAATACACAACAAAGAATACGGCACAAAGCTCTCTCGTATGAATCCCCACAACAAGGCATGCACTGCAGCGTCCCATTGTATCTACTGCCAAGACTCCTGAAACACTATTTATTTTGAGAAAGGTCTTCGAGAGACCCCGGACTGTCCTGCAGGTAGAGCCTCTTATCTCACTTTTAGGCCACACCTCCCATTCCCACATGCTTTCCTTTTTATTAGCTTTTGTTTTTTGGGTTTTTTAATAAAGATTTTATTAATTTATTCATCACACACACACACACAGGCAGAGACACAGGCAGAGACACAGGCAGAGGGAGAAGCAGGCTCCATGCAGGGGGCCAGACATGGGCCTCGATCCCAGGACTCCAGGATCATGCCCTGGGCTGAAGGCGATGCTAAGCGGGCTGAGCCACCCAGGGAGGCTAATAAGGTGGCTAATAAGCCACCCTTCTTATTAGCTCTTGATGTGTGATGATAACTCACTCAGCTTTGGTGTCCCAATTTGCTTCACGTTTTTCCTTTGGACTTGTTCGTCATTGATAATTTAATCATAGTTGCTCCTGGCAGCCTCCGTAGTGTATCTCGCTTTGTTTCTGCACATTGAAATTACCTGCCGTAATCTGGGCTTCTAATTTTCCTAGACAGCATAAAGCATCAGCAGTAGCTACTCGGAAAAGGTATAAACACACGAATATTCCCTACCCCACCTCCTCCTGACAAGACTTCCATTTACCCACATATTTTAAAATATCTCATCTTCAGCATCTTCAGCAGATGTTCCAGTGTGATGGGGCCTGAAACTCTGGAATGATCTCAACCTATCCAACTCAAAACATTTAGAGAAAATGTTGTAGGAAAATGTTAGCTTCTTGGAAGACCATTGTGAGGAGAACTTTCGGCAAAAATTTACCAAATCTTGTGGAAAGGTGGCCTAATAGAACTATGAATGAGGCTTTCTCTTTGTTGACCACATGTACTTAGTTTTTTAGTTTTTTTCCCCTAAGAACATATATCTTCTAAGTCATATCTTTTCTTATACTACAAGTAAAAACTTTCTAAATTTAATAGAAATATCTAGAGGGAAGGTAAAAAAAAAAAACAGAGTTATCATATGACTTTTAAGGATGATTATTTGATTTTTCTACAAGGGTCATATATAGGCTGAGGATATAGCCTCGGTTGAGAAGCTTATGATCCAGGTTAGCCCAGCTCTCAGCTATTATCTTTGGTATGATAGAAGGACTTCCATTTCTATGCAATGCCCTCATGATCTCAGCTTTTCTATCTATAAAATAACAGTGAAACTTATCATGTATATAAGGTAGAATAATGACCCTCCAGAAGATGCCCATACCCTAATCCCAGGAACCTGCAGCTATGTTACCTTACATGACAAAAGGAACGTTGCAGATGTGATTAAGGATATAGACCTGGAGAAGGAGAGAGAGGTTGGATTATCCAAGTGAGCCCTGTCTAGTCATGAGTCCTTAAAAGCAGGGAACCTCTCCTGGATCGGTTCACTGGGTGAGATGGAAGGAGGTTGGAGCATGAGAGGGACTCAACCTACCACTTACTGATTTTGAAGATGGAAGCAAGAAGCCGTGAACTAAGAAATGTGGGTGGCCTCTAGAAGCTGGGAATGGCCCCTCAGCTGACAGCAGCAACAACACGGGGATATCAGTCCCCATGTCTGAGTTCCAGTTGCTGAGTTCTGCCAATGACACTAAATAAGCAAGAAAATAGATTCTCCCCTAGAGCCTCCAGAAAGGAACGCAGCCTTTCTGCGTTTTAACCCTGACACCTTGGTTTTAACCCAGTAAAACCCATGTTGGATTTCTGACCCATAGAAGTGTAAGATAGTGCACTACCTTTTTTAAACTACTAACTGCGTAGTACTTCTTACAGCAGCAAGAAGAAACTAATTCATCACATGGTGGGGCAAACAACATTCATATGGAGGAATGAGGGAGATCTCAGCCTTTTAATTTTTTCTACTCCAGACTATTTCCCAGACATAGAATAATTTGGAGTTACCCACTTAGCTACGTGCTACCTTCTGAAGGTCAGTTTGCTTTATTGGAACTTTGTGAGGGAGAAGTGAGTAAGAGGAGAAGAAAGGGGGAAGGTTAGAAGACATCAGAGTCTTGGGGGTGCTTTTTGCCAAAAAAGGGCTGTTACTGCATAAAGAAAGAGGCACTAAATTCTCTATGGGGTTGGATAGATTGAGTGTCAGCCAGTGCCTGGGAACAGGGTGGGAATTGTGGGGAAGGTGGGGAGAAGTTGCTGAGGAGGTGGCAGGGCCTAGGACTGATAGGCTGAAAAGGAGAGGGGCACAGGGGAAGAAGGCAGGTGGAAGGAGAGAGAGAGAGAGAGAAGAGAGGAAGAGAGGAGGGGAGGGGTGAAGAGGGGAAGGGAGAGGTTGAGTCCCTCTCATGCTCCAACCTCCTTACAACAACTTGCTTTTCTTGATTTTTCCCCCCTATTTATGAGAACCCAAGAGGGGAGGAGAGGAAGAAAGGGAAGGGAAGAGGAGGGGAGGGGAGAGCAAAGGAGGGGAGGGGAGAGGAAAGAGAAGAGGGGAGGAGAGAAGAGGAGAAGGAAAGGGGAGGGAAGGGAAGGGGATTTTCTGGGGTTGAAAGGAAGCGGTTCCCAGGAGACACAGAATTTTAAAAAGCTGTTAGGGATTTTGTACTCATATCCCACACTGTACATTTCAGAAATATAAGTAAATATTAGAATTCTCATTTATACTATGCTTTTGAAAAACAACTCCATTCTGGAATGATCCAAAGATCCATGATGAACGTGTTGTGAGGACACAGAAGATAGCTAGAATGAAAATGAATTAAATGTTTGGACAAAGGAAGAAACAATCTAGATCAAATTGGAAAATTCTGGTAACTTGTTGATAGATTACTGTAGATAGATAAATAAGGTAACTGAGACTAACTTATTACAAAGTTTTTTTCCTATACCAGTAGCTAAATCTCCATGGATAGAATGTTTGCATTTCCACAACTAAACCTCCAGCTTGAACTGATGTTTGCTCAAGGTTAAATAGGATTATAGTTAGACCAGGGTTCAAATTCCAGTTCCCCCTCTTGGTAGTTGCTTGTATTATTGGTGAAGTTACTCAATCTTTCTGAGTCACAGATACCTCACTTCTCAAATGGGGATAATAATACTTGTCTTTCAATGTTATTGTGAGAATTAGATACAACGTTCAAAAAGTGCCTAGCAAAAAAGAAAAAAAAAAGTGCCTAGCAGAGTTCATGGAACATGGTAATAAACATTTTATAAACAGCAGCTACAGTTATGACTGGGGACACTGGAGGATATTGTTGTAATAGTTTAACCCAGGGTATGAAAGAGGACAAGTGGATGACAGTTGATAAGACTTAATAGCAATTTCCTCTGGAACTGTTGACATAAATAAATGCATGAGCCCATGATTATACATTTTCCGACAACTTCAGTTAATTGTCGCTTCATTTCTGAAACTGTTCTCAACTCCAGGACTTGCAGAAGTGAAAAATACTGAGCATAAAATTCAGAGTAAATGAAAGCAATATAGAATCCAGGCGTTTGTTCCTCAGCATGCTACAGTCATAACTAATGTCATGCCCTTGCTTATAATCCAACTTGCTTTTCTTGATTTTTCCCCCCTATTTATGTGAACCCAATTTAAAGCCTGGGTGATGATAGAGATCTTGGTCAAGATTGACAAGTGTTAAAAATTGATGGTTGTCATTGGTTCCCTCTAGTGTGATACACAACCAACTATTCAAAACCTATCTTCAAGCTATGGTCTACTGCTTGGGGTGTTTGCTTCCACGGCTGCACTCCACCCATCTGCCTGTCTCCTCTTGGGAAGCTCCCAGTTGAAGTAACAAGATTCCATTTCCTCTGAATATTGCTTGAACAGACACCCTACTTTTGTTTCAGCTACTTTCCCTTGTTCAGTGCTGTATTAGTTAGCTCCAGCTATGAGAATGCCGAGTAACAAACAACTTCAAACCTCAGTGGCTTACAACAAAAACAATTATTCTCATGCTCATGAGAATCTGCAGGAAGATTGGGGTTCAGTTGCCCCGGGAGAGGAGGCTCTGCTTCAGGTGGCAAGTCTATTGCGCTCAACTCCACACGGTGGGTTGTGTTCCATACGTATTTGATCCTCCATGGACTAAGGGACTACCAGGGAA
Organism: Canis lupus baileyi; assembly: GCF_048164855.1. Lineage (NCBI taxonomy): Eukaryota > Metazoa > Chordata > Mammalia > Carnivora > Canidae > Canis > Canis lupus. The sequence goes on from NC_132873.1 coordinate 21,572,296, forward strand.
AGTTCTCATGGTGAACAATTTGGTGTACAAGCCAAACCACACAAGCACACTGAAAGTCTTTGCTCACAAACAGTCACTACCTTGACTTGAAAGCAAGTCAAATGGCCAAGCCTAAACCCTACATCAGTGAGATGATGGAGGAAACCCCACCTTTCCTGGGGGAGCACTGCAAAGCTACATGCCAGAGGTATGAGCGGTAACAGGTTAAACCATATGAAATCGCTGATACCTGACCATTTTTTTACTTATCCAAAAATGTCAATAACATGTACTTCGACTTTATACTATTACCATCCAAGAGAATAAAGAATTGGAACAAGTAATCGAATCTACCACAAATGGCTAATCAATAGGCTTTTCAGATTAACATTCTGACCTTCATGACTGAAGTTTTTACTCTTACCCATTGAGTAATGAGGTTCGCTCTGGTTTTTCAGAGATGTCTTTTATTGGTTTGAGGAAATTCCATCTATTTCTAGTTGCTGACTGTTTCGATCATGAAAGGATATTTTTGGTCTCTTTAAGGTTGCTTTACATAGTCTGATAACTGAGCAATTAGTGTTAGGGTTCAGTTCTTCATGTCTTCATGAGACATAGTACCCTCAATTATTCCCAATATTAAGGGGTCTCTCTCTTGCCTCTAAAACTTTTATTCTTATTGTAGCCAACATACTCCATTGTAAAATATACCTAGGAAGGCTGGTTTTTTTTTTTTTTAACTTTTAGAAAATATCCCGGTGAAGATGAATGGACACAGATTAAAAATTTCATTGACCATTAACTGACCTGCTTGTGGCAAGCTATGTTAATAATCCTTTCCATCAAAAGCACCAAACCTGAAACAAGTTGGCTAACCTGTCATTTCCCCATTTTAATTAACTTTCTTTAAATCTAATATTCAATTGAGGAAATTTTAAATGAGTTCATTAGTCCAAATAACTCAACATCTTTTCTTCTCAACAATTGAAATAAGAGAAATTAAAAAGAAAATTTCTTTTAAAAAAAGTAAAATAACCCCCAAATCCATATAAGATGCATGTTATATGTTTTGACTGAGTATGAACTGCAATATGACATGAAACAAAAGCCTTATAAATCTAATATCCCTCACCTTATCCTCTTTCATCTTCTAATTCAGCATTTGTTGCCCTATTTACCTGTGGATTTTTTGTGGTTTACTCGTGGTCTAAGTATTTTGTGGTCAGAATTCGCCACCCCCCCCAGCTCCTAATCTCCAATGAGTTATAGAAGGAAGGTGCACCTTCTATAACAGAAAATAAACAGAACAGCAAATACCTTGTTGCGGTGAATTTTAACTTTGTGGGTCACAGACCCTCTAAAGAAACTGAAGATTGCAAAAATCCTCTCCCCAGAAAAATGCACACATGTGCAGGTAAATAAAATTTGGTATGCAATTCCAGGAAGTCCTCAAATGTGTACAGAGAATATAAAAATCCAATAAGCCTTTGAGCCTGTATGTGCAGTTAAATAATAAGCAAGTATATTAGAGAAATTACAAGGGAGGAAATCTAAGAATTTTCTCACATTTGGCTATAATTTTTATGTCCAGTTTAGTCTCTTGTGTTCCAGACTACTCATCACTCTGGACATCCCTCATGTCTTCAGAGACTACGGCCTTCTGCAGACAAATCCTAGAAATGATGCTGCTTCATAGTACAGCAGGCAAGTGGTTAATGCTCGGGCGGATTGGAGAGAAAGAAAGCAATACAGGCAGGGAAACAATATTTCATTTTGCCTAGGATCTCTTTTTTATTGAATTCCTTGCCCCTTTGTTCCTTTCTTTCCTAGCTAAGAGCTTCCTGTATTGTCTTGAGGATGGGAAAACACAAGTTGGGGGAAGGAGGAGGCTAATTTTTCAGCGAGGCTCTTCAATGCCAATGACATGACAGATGGATTTGGAGGTTCACACAATCACTTTTTTCCTTAATCATGCTGGCTACCACATGGTGCAAAGACACAATTGGAAATGAAGGCTTATCCGGGAAGGATGTTTTTAAAGAATGCACGAGCTGTGCACGAGCTATGGAAAGCATAGACAGTTTGCAAAGCTATGGAGCAGCCTTGCCTTCTAGGTCTAGAGCCCTGCCCTAAAATGCTGCAGTGCGTGCACACGTGCTCACACACACACACACACACACACACACACACACACTCATACTCTCCTAGTCAAGCAATTGTCTCATAAAGATCCTCTCTAAAAGAAAACACGTCTTTATCTGAGAGATGCCACAAAGGAAAGAAGACTCATGCCATCCATCAATCTCTGGTAACTGGCATTCAGCTCACAGATAGACTCCCCTCTTTTAATTTTTAAATCACCTTATCAATCAAAGCACCGTATTGTTCTCAGTCTCATTTGAGCTGTTCTGAGTTGATCCTATCTACCCTTCTCCTGCTTGCTTCTTGGATATTCTATTGTCTGTGTCTTATAGACATCATTCAGAGGCTTCCGAGACACATGCTTAGCAGAAAAAGTATTCATTTTTCTTTAGTTAATAAATACACGAGTTTCCTTGGGAGACCGTGTTGGCTCAGTGAAGTTCAGGCTATCAATCTCCAACTTTGGGTCATCATGACATAAGATGAGACGCCGGCAGTGAACCACAGCAAAAGAAGAGAGTTCAAGTTAAAGTTACAACGAGCAAAACCTAGAGGCGATTCTCTTAGACACGGTGCCTGTAGTGTTCCAGGGAATGTCCTGGGAAATAAAACTTTATGGTGGCTCTACCTTCATAAATCCTGGAGGAAATGAAACAGAAGAATACTCAACTTTTAGTAAAACCTCGCAGCCCACTTCTGATCCCAGGTGATCCACTTCCCCTACTGTTCATTTCAGAGTTTTCCAGAGTGGAGCTGTGCAGCTCTGGCATCCTCCTATCTTGAAGAAAAACAAGGTGGTGGACTGTAATTATTCTCTTCTGAGACAATACACAGCAAACCCTGCAAGAATGGCAGGATGGAGCATTTTTTCATTTTCCTGTTAGAGTAACTTTCTTTCTGACACTTTTGAGGGCAGGCGAAGAGGAAAAGTTATTGGTGCTTTCTTTTCTCAACTAAAACGGTTTTATTTGAGGTAATATTTTGATCACCTTTTATGAGCTGTATTGTCTTTTCTAATGGAGAAACCAGATATCCATGCAATAGCAAAGCCAGAGGAGGCGGGTGGGGGGGGTGGGCAACACTCAGGCAGGAAAGGGCTGAGATATTGGAGGCCGTGCTGTGGGATTCTGAGCGCTCTTACAACACAGGAGATGCTCCTCCAGTGGCCTGAGTCACTTAACCTGCCCTATTGGTTGTTATGGTCAGAATATGGTCAAGCATATTCTCAAAAAGCAGCCATTTGGGAAGAATAGTATTTATTGGTCAGAAATTACACTTATTCAGAACTAAGGTGTCCCTAATACCATGAGTGTTATTACATCTCATTTTCTTTCATAGAATGCAGAAAAATATGAGAAACAATCAGACTGTTGTATTTAAAAACCTATTTATACTTATTTGTGTTTAAAGACCTATTTATACTTATTTATATCAATTTGATATGCATCGAGAGTCTGTTGTAGAAGAGGTGCTGAGAAGGATGCAACGATTAGAAAGATAATATCTACTCAGTGAACTTAAAATCCTGTATACAGTTTTAATAATATTTGTGATCGAGTTAAGTCTGCAAATCCCATAGTCACATAATCAAATTAGGAAATGAAATTCTCGAATGTCAATTTGAAGACAGGTATAAATGCGCTTCCTTCTTGAACAGAAATCTTGTACACATCATGTTCAATTGTGCTTCAATACAAGAACCACAGTACCTTGCTAGGGAAATGTGTTCAGTCATGTTATCTAGTTGTTTTTTTCTCCGTTCACTGTCCAAAATTCCAACTGGGGAAAAGCTGAATTGTAAACAGTGTTTACAGAAAACTTTCACATGGGCAATGACTATTCCTGCAGATCTTCTCTTTTTGTCTGATATTCTTGTCACTTGGTCTGTACAGCACATATCCCGCAGCCTCAATTATACCTTCAGCTCTTGGCATACTTGACTATGCGTACTTGAATATTTAATGAAAAATGCTGAGTGCTCAGGTTCAAATGAATGACTTCTCACATACTGTAGCTACTTGCCAACTGCATATGCGCTACAGGAAAATACTTCCCTCCCTGAAGTTCCCATCATCCCTTTGTCCCTACATCCTGAGTAGCCCTACAACAATTTTAGTCTCCATTCCCTGGAGACTAAAAGGGCTTAGAGAAAGTCCTTAGAAATGTTTTTTTCCCCCTCTACACTTTCCAAGAGTGAACACTAGTGTTTCTCTAATACCACATTAGCAGTTGTACTGTGTTCACAGGGCCAAGCCCACACCAGGGTATAAACTCATAAAATCGGATTTCCCCCGTGTCCTTCGGCTGCTGGAGGAGTAGTAACACATCCTGGGATGACCTGCTGACCACTTTTAAAAACATTTATCACACACCTAGCTCAATGTCTGGCATTGACCTGCAGATTTCTATGCACTTTGTCCCATTTAATTCGTATTTCAGCTCAGGGGTGTAGGTATTGTAATATCCCCATTTTACAGATGGGGATCACGGGACTGAGTTCCAGGGAAATGGATAACCTGGGCATGTTAGCACTTAAGTCGAGGTCTCCAGTGCCATTTTAAAAATATATAGCTCAACTCTTTCTCCCATTTATTACCTCAGAACAAAATTGAGCCTGAAATGTAAAAAAAATCAGTCAACTACATGCTACATTTGAATCTATAATAGGAAGTAAGCCAGGGTTGCACTTTTCCCCCAAGTTTTCTAAACAATATATTAAAAAAAACTCATTTATTTCAGCCTGAATGTTGTAATATAGCATTTCAGCATTTTCCATTAAAACCAAGAAATTACCACATATCCAAGTAAACTAAAGAACGCTATAATTGTTCATGTTTCAGAAATGTCATTGGATATGTTAGCAAAGAGCCTTGTTATTCTACATGCCATAAATACTATTGCTTGAGTGGGTAAAATGCACGGTTTTTAAATTCCTAATCAGTGTTTTCAAGCACTCATATAGGCACTTCATGATTGCACTTTCACTGGGTATTTTGGTTGTTCCTTCCAACTATCAAAGAAACCAGCACATTTGTGTTTCTCTAGGGACATAGTGCCAGCTTCTTGAGCTCTGGAGTTCCCGAGCTCTGCATGTCCGTCACATAATGTGCATACGTGTCCTTGGCTTTGTGTTTCCGGGAAGGGGCTTCTCCTAAGTAATACTCTTGGTCTCTCCCATGGGCGAGAGACCCTTCTCACTTTCCCACATGAGAGGAGTCATGATGTGATTGATCAGGTTTGCAAGGAATTAACACCTATTGGTCATGCTCCTTGAGTGTGGATAGAAACTACTAACACACTGCAAACATTGAAGTGTCCTTTTCCATCATGAAGGGAGGCAGTAATTCTGAATGAATGATTTGTTCTGCAGACCCAAACTCTCCCTTTGAGAGAGAATATTTGAAGGCCCAGCTTGGCCACCAAATTAAAGCCATGTTCTCTGCTTGGTTTTAACCGTAATGAAACTGGTAGCTGAATCTTAAGGTTCTTGTTTTATGTCTCAGCTCTCAGTTAACTGGAAGAAGGAGATGTTATTCATGATCTCTCAACCCCAAAAGTAACCAGCATTTCAACTCTCACACACACCAGTGCCAACTCTCAACAACCAGAGCACCCGGAAAGCTGAAAGCAGACTTTGGAATTTTCATCAGATATTTGCTGTTATTAAATGACACAGGAAAGCTACCTGAAGAGAAGAAGGTCATGATAATCCTACCGTCATTCATCCATTCGTCTAATTGACCTTATCATTTACAGACTGAGCATTGTGCAAGGTGATGAGGCTATAGAGATTGGTAGGACATGCTGTCTGCCTTGAGCAATTTGCAGAGTGTAGAGAAGACAGGCAGGTAGACCAGAGGTGATACAGCAATATGATCAGTGGTGTAATGCGTTTCTACGGGGACCACAGAAGCATAAGTGCAGGTCCTGGGATGAGGCAGTGGGTGGGACTGGGTCAGGCTGGCTCAGGGGGACATACGAACTGAGCCTTGAGGATGAGAAACAACTGGACAAAAACAGAAGGTGTGGGGGGAAGGTGTTACAGGCACGGGGCCAAGGATATGCTCAGGGAAATGCCAAGGATGCAGTAAGGCTTGGTGTAAAAAACCTGTGGAGACCTTAATGAGGTTGAAGGGCAGGTATAGGGGACATGTCATCCAGTCCAGTGTAGAGAAGAGTTGTTTTTTTTCCCTATAAATGTCATTGTCCTTGCCCTAGCCTGAGCTGTGTCCTCGGGAATGGATGTGCTTATGGGCTGAGGCCAAGATCATGGAGCAGAGCTCCACCCAAAGCCTATGCATTGACAGTAGTGTGGGTGATCCCCCAGAGAGAAATTGGGGATGCAGCCCTGGGTTGTTTGGAGGCAGGAAAGCAGAGAGGACACATGCTCACCATAAAAGAAATTAATTTCCACTAGGGCCTAAATAGCAGGGAGGTGGGCAGGGTGAATTGTGCGAGAACTTTCCAGGTGGGACGCCTAGCTCGATTGCATATGAGCTGAAAAGCCCTGGACAAATTACAGGACCCCTCTCCCCATCAGTTTTCTCTTCTGCAAAATGGAGGTAATAAAGCCTTCTTCCCAGGGTTGCTCCGAGATAATATATATTAGCTCAGGAGCAGGGATACAGGGCAGTCAGTGGAAATTGTTAGTATTACATACCTTTGATGCCATCCTAGCTTTTCTTCTTCCCGTTCTGTGACCCTTAACTCATTCGTAAGCCAAGGTTTTAATATGTTTTAATTATTTTCTGCCACATAACCAACAGCTGCCACAACATTTAGTAACTTAAAACAATAATTTATTATTTCTCACAAGTTTGTGAGCTCACCAGGGCTTCGGGTGGTTGGTTCTTATTCTGGTCTCACTTAGAGTGTCTCATGCTACCGTAGTCAGATGGCAGGAGCTGGGACATTCAAGATGGCTTGAGTAGCGTGTCAGGTTCCCCGGTGGGATGGCCAGAAGGATGGACTCAGATGGGGCGCTCCTTGAGTAGCCTTAGCACCCCTCTCTGCATGGATTCTTGACATGATCTGCTTGTCAGGGCAGCCAGATTTCCTGGTGAATCAGGTGCTAGGCTCTCTTAAGGCTCAGAGCATGATTATGTCACCTGCTCTGGGTAAAGCACCCAGATTCAAGGAGAGAGGACCTGGAATCTTCACATAAGGGTGGAAGACTGAATGGCTCATTGAGAGCCAGCTGTTTCATGCTGACTTCAATTTTTGTATAGCTCAGATCTACAATCTCTTACTCAAAACCCTTAGAGTCACATATTTTTCAGAGTTCAGGTTTTTAAAATATTTTACAGAGAGGATATAATGCATATCCTGTATCTTATATTATGCGTCCAGCAGACTTTGAGGCACAACCTTATAATTCTATAAGAAGCTGCATGACTCAGGTGGAATAACTATGGTCTACAACGAACCTCTTAGAAGATCAGATCAGGTTTTGATGTTGTCAGAGATTTTTGGATTTTAAACTGTGAATAAAATACTATGAACCTGTATTCTGAGTCAAAATAGCCTCTTAAAGCTATAATGGATTTTCTTGGGGCCATATACCCATTATCAATTCAAGTTCCCCAGGAAGCAGACAGCAGGACGTAATTCAAAGTGTAAGCAACAGAGGGAAGTTGTTGAAAGGTAAAGGGCAGCAGCAGCTGGACAGGGGGCAGCCTGCAGCCGGCGTAGGTCTGGCGTCCACCCAGCAGGGCTGGAGGCCCGAGGAGACCGCCAGGGGAGACCTTGGGCGACATCAGCTGGCCCGGGGGCAGCGCCTTCCGGAGCCGAGGTCTCTTCTTCCAGGCCTGGTGTCAGGCAGGGGCCGGGCTGCCGGGGAGGAGGGCGCCTGGCCCCAAGCCCACCTGCAGGCCTGCTCCCAGGTGGCCCCCAAGGCTGCCAGCGTCCTTCTTCCCCAGCGTCCCCGCATTTCCTTCCTTCAGTTAGTGGTTTCCAGCAAACACGGTGCTTTTCAGGACTGTGTCCTCGCTGTAACTGGGGGTTCAAGGCCCAGCTCCGGACCCTCCAATGACTCCCCTAGGCGGCCAGGTGGCTGCTGCCCCCCTTCCAGGCCTAGCCAAACAAGCGATTTTACAAGTTCTCTTTCCTTAGCTTTCCGGAGATGCCAGAGTGAACAGTCATTTACAGCTCAAATCAGGAAGGGATACCTCCGAGAGAGGAAGCCCAAAGGCCTAGAAGGGCTATAGGGACACAGCAGGTGACACTGTGCCTGGCAAACAGGTGCAGCGAATATTCCCTGGGGCTTTTAAAGACCCCCCCCCCCACCCCCGCCTTAAAAATGTGTGGCTCTTCCTGCCAGATTAGAAGTCCCAGGGAGTCTTCCAAAGACTTCTGGGCCCCTGAGGGTTCTGCACGTTCCCAGCGTTTCTCACCGAGCCCCACATTCTCTCGTAAGGAGACTATTGCAGCAGATGTTCCTGAAATCTCCTGAGGCAGCGGCACAGCATGCGGGCAGGAGGTGTAAAGAGTGCAAAGGAGCGATCAGAAATAACTCTCACCAAATCCCTGGCCACTTGTTCTAAAATATGGGTAGATAAAGTGTCCTTTGCAAATGGTCAGCCATGCAAAGTGGACAAACTTGCTGGACTAGGCCGAGCATGCTTTGGTAGACTTGAATATGATAATCCAATAAAACTTACAGCAAAGTTAATCTGACACATAGAGTGGTGTACATAATAGTCATTGTACTACATGGCAATTAGGCATAAATGAAAGCAGTTCCCATAAATGCCTATAATTAGATTTGGATTTCCTCCATGGGTGGAGGAAATGGATAGAGAATCTAGAAAATGCTATTGCATGTTTAATATACATATTACAGTTTTTTCTTAAAGAAAAATTACCCTCAGTTAGCTGCTCTGATGCCCATTTTGTGACAGAGTTCTGAATCCATCAGTGAATGTTCTTCTCCTCTCTCTCTCTCTCTTTCTTTCTCTCTCTCTCTCTCTCTCTCTCTCTCTCTCTCTCTCTCGGTTGCTTCTCCAGGATAACAAAGATAAGGAGGCAGGGGGTGAAGTATGCCACAAGGCTCCTTGGAAGCTGAGCAGGCAATTCTGCTATCACAATACGAGGATTTTTTACATAGGCAAGGAAAAAATATTTTGAACATGGAAGAAAATGGCTAAAATGAATGCTGGTTTTAAACAGTTGAACCAGATTTCTAGTTTTATTTGTGGCCAGTCTTCTAAGAGATTCTGACCAGTGTCAGTCCTGACTAAAGTCTTAGTACTGTGAGCCATTTGGTCCTCTTAGACCGACTCGTGGAGGGATACCAAGTTCTCTTTTTAAATTGTCTTGCAGGGGCACCTGGGTGGCTCAGTCGGTTAAACGTCTGCTTTTGGCTCAGGTCATGATCCCAGGGTCCTGGGATGGGGCCCTGGATTGGGCTCCCTGCTTCTCCGTCTCCCTCTCCCCATCCCCACCCCTGCTTGTGCTCTTTCATGTGTGCTCTCAAATAAATAAAAATGTTTAAAAAAAATAAAAGGGGAAAGGAGAAAAAATGAGTGGGAAATATCAAAAAGGGAGACAGAACATGAAAGACTCCTAACTCTGGGAAACGAACTAGGGGGGGTGGAAGGGGAGGTGGGAAGGGGGTGGGGGTGACTGGGTGATGGGCACTGAGGTGAGCACTGGGTGTTATTCTATATGTTGGCAAATTGAACACCAATAAAAAATAAATTTATAAAAATAAAAAATAAATAAATAAATTTTCTTGCAACTGGGGCTCAAAAGCCATTTAATTGGCATTTGTTGAGCAACTGCCCTGTGCCAACACAGGTTCAGGGCCGGAGATAAGGGAGGCTCAAGCAAGGTCGCTGTTCTCAAGTAGCTTGCATCCTAGGAGGAGCAGACCATGTAAGTAGATGGCAATGAGGAGTGGTGTGAAAGGTCATAGCAGAGATATGGATGTGGTGAGGCATAGGGCAGAGACCCGAAGGCCTCTGCAAAGAAGGTGAGACTGAGATGGGTCTTGTAACTGTGTTGAAGTTTTCGGTATAGGAAAGGAGGGGCCTTGCAGACCGAGGGGCCGTGGAGATGGGCGGGCTGCCCAACAGAGGACGAGATGCTGGCGTGGGAGATGAGGCTGGGTAGCAGTTATGCTGGGAACTGGCCTGGACACCATGAGAGAGGTCTGGACTTCCCTTTGAAGGCAACAGGCAGCGGTGGGAGTGAGTCCCTTGCTAATGAACTGAACTGGGTCCAAGTGCTCAAATCTTGGAATAGCCTTTTCTATGGGATCCTTGCAAGAGTCCAGCTGCTCCTGGCTCTTCAGCCTCTTCTTTCCACCTGTTCCTCACCCGGACTCCTGTGGCCAGCTGGAGAGAGTAGACGATTCAGAGCAAACAACCCTCGATGCCAGCACCTCATCCTCCACACCACCGGTTCCCAGACCAGAATCTCCAGCAGCTGCCACTGCTTCCCGAGGGAGCCCAAACAGTTGTCATTTTGGCATGTGGAGCTGGTAGAGATTTGCCATTCCTTCCGACTCAGCCTTCCCCGGCTCTCTGGCTTCCTAGGAAATAACTCAAGCAGACTTAGGAACTGATTTTGAGGACATTTGAGCTCAGTCAGAGAGATGTCCCAGCTTAGCAAGGGAACCCTACTTCCACCTGCACCCCAGATGCTTGCGATCCTTTTTAGAATTGTCGAAGCCTTCCACGGTCAGAGATAAAAGGCTGAACCCCAGAGGAGCCTGGGGGAACCATCATCCAGTATAAATGAGTTTCAGCCTCACCAAATAGTTTCCTTTCCTTTAATGTGGAGGAAGAATTAGAATTTTAAAAGTACAGGGCAGTGTAATTGAAGGGAAGAGACAATTGTCAGTATGTGCCAGGCACTCCGCTAGGCAAGTTCCGAACAGTATGTAAACTAATTCTCACCACCAGCCCAATGAGATGGGGATTATTGTTCCCATTTTATTATTGTTCCCACTCAGAGAATTTAGATAACTTGTTCAAGCGAGGCCTGGGATTTCAGAGTTTCTACTTGGATGAGTCTGGGAGAGAAAAGGAGAGGCTGGAATCATTGGGCACCATCTCTGCTGTGTGTAGGCAACACAAGATAAGTTGTCCCAGGAGCTTGGGAGCACTGGTGCCCAGTGCTCTGACCTAAAGGACCCCGCCTTCCAGTTGGGTGTGAAACCCTAGGAACTAATGACATGTGGCATCTAGTTAAGTACAAAGCTGTCAAGGAGTAATCATAGAATCTTAGAACTAGAGGAATCATCTTACAAATTATTGTGTGCAATCCTGACTTCACTCGTAGGGAAACCAAGGCCAAGAGAAGGGACGTGATTTGCCAGGGTTAGCTCATTTGTGAAAGCTGGGATGAGCGCCTCGGTCCTCACCAGCTGAGTGAAATATTCACTGCTTCCTCAATAGGCAATCTACCTAATTGTACTCTGTGGCTTTTGTGCGGTGCTTCTGCTTCCGCCAGGAAAGCTATTGGCAGGCCCAGGCCTGGCTGGGGTGCCTTGTGGGGGAGATGGGTGGTTCTCGGGTGCCTGGCAAGGGCAAAAAAGAGGGAGAATCAGGAGCAAGTGTATATAGGCAAAAAAGCAATGCTCTATTTTCTCTCAAGTTTTCGTCCCAGCCATGCAATCTTCAACAAATAGATGCCCCCCAGAAACAGTGATAACTTCCCTTTGAAAAGTATTTAACATAACAACATAATTTTGATGTCCAATCAAGGCCAATAAAAAGGATTTTTGTCTATATTTGTAATATCTCTGAGGCCCAATGACTCAACTGAGGTATCAGGAGGAAGTTGTGGGAGGTGCACCGAGATCGACACATTACATATGTCATTAACTTTGATATTCAGATAAGTTATTTATAATTGTGGAGCAGGTGAAGTTGTTTTTCTCGTTGCCAATCGTTCCATGTTGTTTCTGCCTACCCCTGGGGAAATTTCTCAGAACAAGACATAAAACTCACTCATTCTAAAGTGTAAATAGCAAACGATGCTTAAAGTAATATTTCTCCTAGGTGTATTTTCACTTTAACATTTTAGGTCAGAGAAATTAAGCTTTACTGGAGAAACAGCAGGCTTTGTTTCCAAGGTGGAAGAGGACCTTCTAAGGGTAAGTAGAATAGTCTTTGTGCTTCTGCGATGTCACTGTGTAAGTGACTCTTCAGTCTTTCAGCTAGAGGAGTCTTTCTGTTTGCAAAAATAGCTACCAATTAGTTACTGTAAATCAAATGTCTAGAATTCACCTAATACTATGAGTAGATGATAATAATGGATTAGGATTTATTGAATGTTTACTGAGTACCAAGTTGAAAGAAATCAATTTCATCCCACCAACTCCCTGTGCGGTAGGTCTTAACATCATCTCGATTTTATGAAGAATTTAGGTTTATAGAGTTTGCTAGGGAAGATTTTAGTGTTCCCATTTCACAGCTGTGAAAACAGAGCCTTAAAGAGAAATTTAAACTCTTGATTAGTCTTTGTCGCTCTGCTCCTATCATCTCTAACTTTAGTTAACACAGAAACGAATATTGGCTCCCTTTTATTTTGTGTTGTTTTGAGATTCTGCTTTCTCTGTGATGTTTAGTGACAGGCTAAGGCATTACATCTGAAATGAATATAAATAAGTCCAATTTGGCCCCTGTTCCAAAACCAAATTGATAAGGGCAGTATTTTGTGAGATTCATTTGTGGACATATGTGACTACATTGTTTCTTAAATGAACATGAAAACCATGATGATTATGATCTTTTGAAAAATTCATGGTTGAACCAGATCCAACTTAATTATGAGATTTGCCTTATGAGGTTGTGTGTACGAGTCATCAAGCAAAAGAAAGAACAGAAGGTCACAGAATTCACATCCGTGCAAGCATATGGATGGGTGTCTAAACACACACACACACACACAAACACAGACATTTCCACACATCTGGCTTGATCCAGAAAGAATCAGGAAATTCAAAGTCAAAATAAAAACCATTTTTATTTGTGTATTGTCTGGAGAAATATCACGAAATGTTATGGAAACAAAACTCTAAGCATGGCCCTGGGACAGTTCAGTTAAGGGCTAAATGAATAGCAGTGCCCAAACCCTGTGTAGGTAATTAAGACCCAAGGTCTGAAGCTCCCTCTCCCCACGATGTCTTCTCTCTTTCTATAGGACAAGTGACAGGGCCAGGGGATCACAGAGATTCAGGCTCCCTGCTTGTTGTCAGAGAGGCAATAACTTTTTTTGCATCATACCTAAAAAGAAATGAAAAGAGTTATAATTTTATTGTGGTTTTGGGCTGGACTCCTTTTGACCTTGATGAACCACACAGGGGGCTTTCTTTTATGGACACAAGGTGTTGAAAAGGGGACAAAAAAGATGTTTTTTGGGGAAAAAAGAGATGTTAGCAAGGTTTCAATTCAGGCAGATTATCTGGTGCATAGTAGGCACTCGATAACATTTGTGGAACCATTAATTGCACAAGCAAATAGCTCATTCAGCAACTATATATTGAGTTCCTAACATGTGCCAGGGACTGTTCTAAGCTCCTGAGATATAGCAGATAACAAAATAGAAAAACCTTTCGGGGATCCCTGGGTGGCGCAGCGGTTTGGCGCCTGCCTTTGGCCCGGGGCACGATCCTGGAGACCCGGGATCGAATCCCACGTCGGGCTCCCGGTGCATGGAGCCTGCTTCTCCCTCTGCCTGTGTCTCTGCCTCTCTCTCTCTCTCTGTGACTATCATAAACAAATAAAAATTAAAAAAAAAAAACCTTTCGTGTAATGGAAATTATATTCTAATAAACAGCAAGTAAACAAATACTTAGAATATATAGTGTTTTTAAAATGGTGACAAGTGCTCTGATAGGCTAAATAATGGTTCCCAAACATGTCCACATCCTGATCCCTGGAACTTGACATATTGGTACCTTATATGGCAAAAGAGACTTTGTATATGTAACTAAATTAAGGATCTTGAGGTGGGGAGATGATCTAGGTGGGCACAATGTAACACAAGGGTCCCTGTCAGAGTCAGGAGAGTCGGAGTCGGTGGGTGGTGTGTGTATGGGGTGTGGGTTCTCCACCACAGAGGCAGAGGTTAGAATAATGTGGGGCAGCAAGCCAAAGGATGCAGGCAGCCAATGGAAGCTGGGGAGGTTAGGGGATGAATTCTCTAGAGCCTCCCCAAGGAATGCAGGCTTGCCCATCTAGATTTTAGCCCTGTGATTTCAGTCTTCTGACCCAGAATTGTAAACAAAACCCCAAAACCAAAACCAAACAAACAAAAACTTGTTTTAAGCCACTAAATAGGTGGTAATTAGTTACAGCAACAATAGGAAATTAACACAAAAGCAATGGGAAAAACAAAGAATAGAGATCGAGAATTCTGAGGTGGAGGGGGCAGGGGCAGAGAGTGATTATAATTTAAAATAAAGCAAGCAGGGAAGGTATGCCAGATTGTATCTTCTAAGGATGGCTACGGTAAGATCTTCCATCCCATACTTTCCTCCCAATGCAGTGTTGATACTCTTCCTGTTAGAAGTTGCAGGGGCTAGGACATGAGAGCTCATGGGGCATCCACACGGTATTCTTTGTGGTACCCACTTTTGGAACTTTTGGTCACCATACTGTAAGGAAGCCCAAGCAGCCTCATGGAGAAGCCACATGGAGATGTTCTGGCTGAGGTACCCGCCGATAGGCATCATCAACTGACAGACATGTGAGTGAGTGAGCCTTCTACTCCTGCTGTCCTGTCACCCTCAGACTTGAAGGCCTCAGTCATTGTGGACAGAGATAAGCCATCTGCACTGTGTCCTTTCTGAATGCCTGACCTCCAGGATCCTTGAATGTAATAAGATGGTGGTTGTTTTACCTGCCACGTTGTGAGCTTATTTGTTAGACCATAAAAGTAACTGAAATAGAAGTCCACACTGAGAAGATAACATCCCTAAAGGAGGAAACGGAGCAATGCAATATCTGCTGGATGGTTATTCAAGGTAAGGAAAAAGACAACTGAAAGTTCCTTAGGGGAGAGTGCCTGGCACATGCTGGGAAGGGGCACATGCACAGCTAACGTGGGGCAAGAGGGAAAGTGGTAGAAAAGGAGTTGAGAAAGGTACTGGAGGAGTGCAGATTGTGTAGGTACTTGTAGGCCACTGAAAGAATTTGAGACTTGCCTCTGAAAGGAGAAGTCTGGAGGTGATAGGAGTATGATCTGACTCACATTTACAAAAGATCATTCCAACTGCTATGCTCAATATTGACTGTGGTGAGGCAAGGGTAGAAGCACGGAGAACAGTCTGGAGGATATTTTTCTAATCAAGGAGAGACACTTGGTCCAGAATGGTAACAATAGAAATGGTAAGTGGCTGCATTTCTATAAAGTGTGAAGATTGAGTCAACAGGTATCTAGGATATATTTTTCAAAATATAGAGACACTGTGATAGATTGGATATAAGGAGTGAGGGAAAGAATGAATGCAAGATTTACCTGAACAACTGGAAGAATAGCTTTGGCACTTACGCGGTAGTGAAAACTGCTAAAAGAGAGAATCTGAGAGGGGAAACCATGAGTTCGGTTTAGGATCTTATAAGGTGGAGATGACTACTAGACATCCAGGAACAGGCTGTTGATGTACAGGTTTAGCATTCAGGGGAGGGGAGTAGGCTGGAGACATAAATCAAAGAGCACACAACCTTGGGACTGGCTGAGATCCCCAAGGCCATGAATGAAGAAAGAGAAGAGGTCCAAGGACTGAACTCTGGGACACTAATTCTAGGGATCAGGAAGATGAAAAGAATCAGCAACACAGTGAGATGGGACGGTCCCAAAGATAGGAGGAAAGCCAGGAGAAAGTGTAGTTTTCTGGAAAACCAAGAAAAAATATGGTTCCCTAGAAGGCAGTTAGAGGAAGCGTTTCATGGAGGAGGGAGTGATTAGCAATGTCAAATGATGAAGTCAAGTCAGATGAGAAATGAGAAGTTACCTTTAGCTTTTGCAATGTTGGAGTCCTAGGTAACCTTTATGAGCCCTGTTTTGGTAGTGGTGGTAGTGGGGAATGATGAATGAATGAATGAATGAATGAATGAATGAATGAATGTTGGCCAGCAGGTTTCAGATGAGTAGTTTTCCTGTCAGAACACAAGAAAAAACAACCTGGAGTGTACTCTGAGGTGGCCAAAGCATTAGCTGAGTACATTCAGATGGTATCAAGCTGAGCTCTAGACATAATGATATAGGAAGGGTTCTGAGCCAACAGGAAGCTAGGCTGTGGCAACAATTACAAAGTCCAAAGCAAGAGAAGTCATACCTTTGGTTTTTTTTTTTGTTTGTTTGTTTTGTTTTTGTTTTTTTACCAATCAAACAAGCCTCAACCTTCCTTCCAAAGCAAAGATAATTTAGCGCCTGGTTAAGAGTGCTGTTTGTGGAGTCAGTTCACCTATTTTTAAAACCTTGATTTTCCTAGTTAGCAGCTGAATGTGTGGCTTATTTAAATCTTAAGTTCCTCATCTGTGAAATGGGGTTAATAATAGTATCTACTACATTGGGTGGTGTAGGGGTCGGATTATATTAAATATGCACAGTGCCTGATTCATGGTCAACTTCCAGCGACTGTTAGCAGTTATTACTATTAAATACCATCTGGGAGAAGAGAAAGCTTTTATACCGGCCCAAGGTAAATCAGCGCTACAGGAATAGCATTTATAAGCTGATCTCTGTGAAACCGAGTTTAGCTGGTTTAGCTATAATAGGTATTTTCTGTAGTTGTAGGATTTTATAGTGTGTGGTAACACCAGTCATCTTTTGTTATACCAGAATTGAATCCATGAGGACGGGGCTGCCATTTTTAACCTTACTCTCAGGATCAAAACACCCAAAAAAGAACCTTATAAAGGGCAAACTATTATGCAGATACGTCAGTGTTGGTTTGTTACCATGACATTGTGACTTTGATGTTGACCCTTTGGAGCTTTATTGTCCTGGGCTTTAACCACCCCTTCCCAAATCCACCCCTAATATACACACCCACTTAGTATGAGCTGTTGGCTGGTGGAAATTATCAGGGAAGTTCCACACTTCAAGTGGAATGACTGAAAAATGCTTGACGGCTAAAAAGGAACACCCAGAACTGCAAAGGTATTCCTCAAAAGAAAAAAAAAACAATCTAAAAAGTCTGAATTGTTTTCAAATTTAGGATCTCTAACATATCTGCATGGTGTGATCTTGGCCCTTTTGAAAGCATACATTGCCCTAATGGAATCATGAAAAGAGAATGACAAACGCAGCAGAGAATCCTAATTCAACTTCCACACATGGAAACAATTGTCTGAATTACAGCAAAACCTGGCAATCCCACATTGGCCTTCTTATTCGTTTGAGAACAAAATCCGCACAGAAAAGTCATCCTTGTATGTAAGTTTTGCTTCTTTTCCATCTCCAAATTACTGTTTGCCTGCTGTTGTGTTTAAATTAATAGCTGGGCACCACCCCCTACCTACCCCCCCAAAAAAAATTAAGTTTCTAAACCAAAGTAAAGCATAAGACCATAATCTCAGCAATTCAAATACATGTTTTGAATTCTTGCCTTACTTTCTTCACTTTTCACAAGAAGGCCTTCTGCAGCTCTCAGGGGAAAAAAAAGGATGAATTAATACGGAAAATAAAACTGAAGAGCATAGCAGGAGGACTGTACAAACCCCAATATCGCAGTCCTTTGTCCACAGATGAGAGCAAAGCTGGGGAGCGCTGTCCTCCTAGCCCTTGCTACGTTGGTGGGAATGGACCAGAAGCTTCTGCATCACCTGGGGGCAATGTTAGAAATGCAGAATTTCAGGTCCTACCCCTTCTGAAGTGGGCTCCGCCTTTCAGCTTTCTTCCCCAGGTATGTGCACGCATATTAAAGTTTGAGAAGTAGGGTCTGAGAAACTCTCGCCACTTGAACTTCCAAACCGCTTGTTCAGCTTGGTGTGAACCTGCATTTGCAAAACCAATCCCCGAATCGTGCAGGTGACTGACAGCTTTGAGGACGGGGTACAATAAGTCCCATATCATTATGCATAAATGTTCCTCCCTACCCATTAAAAAGGTTCAAAAGATACTGAGCTACAGATATTCCACATAATGACCTTCCAAATTTCTTGGCACCAATCATCTTCTAAGAGACTCCGGTGCCTGCACATATTAAATCTACCTCTTTGCACAAACTGTCAGTTCTTTGCTGCTGCCTTTTAAGCCATGCCCCATAAATGAGGCTATTGGAGAAAATACATCAGGAGTAACATGGACAAACTATAGATAGGTACTTAAGGAAATAAAAAGATTAAAGCACCTTGAGGAGCAGGTCTAATTATTAACTGTGGTGTAGTTTCTGAGTTCATTGAAATTCTGTTTATCATATGTTCTGACAGTGTAGGGAAGAAAGGGAAACAAGAATCTGCTTTGGGACTGTGTTCACAAACACACAGCTGTTGCCTTAACTATAGGGTCATGCATCCCAGAGCTTTGTTTTTCTTGTCTTCCAGGTGTTTTCTGAGGATGCATTACGTAGAATTTCAATGAGTTGGAGCTCTACCCAATGTATAAATTAAACTTAAAGCTCCTCAAGGAAAGTTCGAGCCAAATTGCTGTCCTCTGCTTATTTGAGGCGGTTACTAAGGAAGCAATGGAAATGACACTTTTTAAGCCAGGCTCTCATAAATCAGGTGTTTCCACACTTCTTGAAGTGACAATAGAAAGCCAATTGAAAAACATAATAGCAAAAGACACTGCTCCCAAACTGTCGTCAGACTTTGGAGTGAGTAAAATGTTTGACAGGAATGATTGTGTGTGAACATTATTCATTGCACCAAGAGCCATTCAAAGGCACCTTCAGAGCAAAGATTAATGAAAGAGAATTCTCAGGAAGTAACATAATACAGAATCTCGTCTTCTCCCTTACCTACCTCTCCTTTGGGGAGATTCAGATTTAGCTTGGGACAAGATTTACGACCCTGAAGTCATGATGAAAGGCAAGTCATGGTTTACAATGCTCTTACAGTGTAAGAGTCTCACCTCTGGATGTAGGGTTTGACATTTCTTAACCCAATTTGGATTTCCCCTTGGTGTTTAGAAGGCCAGGAAGACACCACTGATGAGTGAGAAGCCAGATGTCCAATGTCACAGCTACATAGGAAACCAATATCCCGACGATAATGACCCCTGGTTTGATCTGAGTTTGATGCCCTGCCCATGTCACTCTCCATCTATCAAAATCTCAAATGCCAGATTCATCTTCTTGACATTCTTATTAATACTTTTTGCGCATCAGAATTGATCATGGACTCTTTGAAGAGTCAGCCCAGAGTTATTGCTTAAGAAGAAAGCGTGGAAAGAAGACTGATTTCATTTGTCAGTCCACGTTTATAAGCAGCTTAGATTTTCTTCTGAAACGTGGAAAAAAAAAAAAGGCAAAAAAATCTTTCTAAATTCTGTGGCTGAGGCACCACGACCCTAGGCATTGTAGAGACCCACCACCTTGAAAAAGTGGGACAATGGTCTAAGAATGGGGAAACTCCACATTTTCATAACTGAATGCCATCCAACTGTCTGCTAGCCAAACAGTGAGGCATTTTCTGATCCACAACAAAGACTATCAACACTTCAGTCACTCTTCAGAATTTAACCGTACATTTACTGCGATCTAACAGAGAGAAGGCTGCCATTGGGAGTATGTATGTTAACTACTCATTCTTTGAAGTTTGTGGTTCCCAACCTTTCTGAGTATTACAACTCTTTTTTTTTTTAATTTTTATTTATTTACTTATGATAGTCACAGAGAGAGAGAGGCAGAGACACAGGCAGAGGGAGAAGCAGGCTCCATGCACCGGGAGCCCGATATGGGATTCGATCCCGGGTCTCCAGGATTGCGCCCTGGGCCAAAGGCAGGCGCCAAACCGCTGCGCCACCCAGGGATCCCACAACTCTTTTTTTTTTAATGGACTTTATTTTTCTTTTAAGTTCACAGTTTTAAGTTCACAGCAATTTTGAGCAGAAGGACCCAAGATTTTTCATATACCCCCTGCATACATGCATTGTCTCTGCCATGATCTCCATCCCCCACCAGAGCAGTACATTTGTTATAACTGACCAACCTACGTTGATAAATCATTACCATCCAAGGTCCTTTGTTTACATTGGGGTGTAATGGGTGTTTACATTGGGGTGCTCTTGGGTGTTGCACATTTTAGGGGTTTGAATAAGTTTATGACATGTAGTCACAAATTTATGATGTGTAGACATAGTATCATACTAAGAGGACTCCTTTTATAAAAGAATATTTTGTTTAAAAAACTTCTTATTTGGAAAGAATTTTAAATTTCCAGGAATAAGAAGAAAACAAAGAACTGTCCTCATTGCCCAGATTCATTTATTATGAATATTTTACTTCCTTAACTTCATCATTTTTTCTCTCTCTCTTGCTCTTGTCAATATAATATATTCATGAACCTAAGCCATGGCTCTTGCTCATTGCCCTTAATCTCCGGGACCGTTTTCCATCTTGTAAGTCTCTTAGTCTGAGGGCAGATCCTGATCTCAGGCTGCACAAAGCACTTGCTGGCCTGGGCCCCTTTCTACCATCGGGTCAGACATGTGGATTTAGGACTGACATTCTCCTGAAACCACTCACCTCCCAGTAGGTAAGTTACTGGTTTTACACAATCAGTACCAGAGGCTCTTGGGTCAATATCTCTGCCTATCTCACCTTCGGTCGTCTCTTGTTCTTTTTGTCAATTTACACAAATTCATGCACCTATTTTTGGGTTGTGCACGATGCTTTTAACTGATCTTTTCCGTACTTTATGCTTGTGTTGATTACAGCGGCCAGAACAAAAGGAGCCTAGGCAAAACTTTCTCCTTATTGCTTGAGCAGCAGGGTAATTTACTGGGTTATTAACTTAGGTTTTGTTTTTACTTCTAAAAAGTTCCCCAAGAATGAGTACCATTAGTGCTTTATTCTCTTTATTTTCCCCTTTCTCTTTACTGGAAGGGGTCAAGGCGCTGGTACTTCTTGCCTCACGGGTATTTGAAGAGCTGAAAGCAGAAAGTGCTTGAAACAACCTCACTTTCTGGCTTTCCTGAAAGTCTTGAGAATATCCCCTGATAGGGGAGAGAATGGAAAGGAGTCCATTAAAAAAATGTCAGAGAGAAGATGAACATTCTGGAAAGCCAGGAATGGTCCACAGTCTCTCTTGTCATTCCTAGGGGGAGGTGGCAAGTTCTCTAAGGGGAATGTCCTTTGTGCCTAAGGAGACTGGACCCCGGCCACTGGAGCCCCAAGATCTGCGCGGTATCACATCCAAACACGGCACTGAGGGAACGGTGTCCTTGGATTTTTTGTTGTTAATGTTTTTAAATGGTCATAAGGCAAAATTAACATTTTTTAAGTGTACAGATCAATGAATCTTAAGACATGTATAGAGTCATATAATCAGGATATAGGACAATTCTATCACCCCACAAAACTCCACGGTGCTATCTCCTTAGAGTCATCCCATCCCCACCCATAACCCCTGAAACCCACTGACAAATTTTCCACCGTCATAGCTTCATCTGTTTGAGATGGTCAACTAAATGGAATCATGAAGTCAGTATCCTTCTGAGACTGGTTTCTCTCACCCGGCACAGTATCTTTGAGATTCATCCATGTTTTTGTGCAGGGCAACAGTTCATTTCGTTTACTGCTGAGGAGTATTTACCACAATCTCCTTATCTCTTACCTGTTGGAGGACATTTGAGTTGTTTTCAGCTTTTGGCTATCACCAAAACAAAACAAAACAAAACCTGCTATGAGCTTTCAAATACAGATTTTTGTATGAACATATTTCCTTCCTCTGGTGTAAATACCTATGAGGGAGATTTCTGGGTCATATGGTAAGAGTACATTTAACTTTATAAGATGTTGCCACTGTTTTCCAGTGAAGGCTGTACCACTTAACATTTCTACCAACAATCTATGAGAGTTTCGATTGTTCTATTTCTTTGTCAGCACTAGATCATTGTCGGCATTTGTTATGATGCCCATTGTAATAGGTGTGTAATGGTATCTCTTTGTGGGTTTAATTTACATTTTTTCTAATATGCCCCTGATTTAAGGGCTCTTGTAGTTTCTTTTTTCTTTTTTTTTTTTTAATTTATCTCTTGTAGTTTCTGACAGTGGACTTATCAGTTGTGATTAGTATGGAACAGAGATGGGCATGGATCCCCCAATATTTTATTGTAATGACTCTGCGGCTGAGGATTGAAAGAAAGGCCTACTAACGATGAAGAATGAAATTCTCTACAACTCAGTATTATTGGGATTTCTGAGTCAGAGTAAATATGATTTAAATAAAGTTACAATTCTTGCAAACCCAGTTGTGGTGGCAATTCATGTCCACTTCATGCAGCTTACAGGTATTTCGAACCCATAATTCATAATTTTGTATACCTTATCTTGTGGTATATCGTATGCCCAATTGCATTAGTTATGATTTGATTATGAAAACTTAGCAAAGTGCTTCCAAAAGAACTCACATAATTACTAATGTAGGTATGCATCGCGCTTCTGAGTGGACATGCAATATTTCCTTAGATTGAGAAAATGGAAAACACCGCAAACCAAGGAAATAAAGACAATGAGAATATAGGCCCAGGTGTTAATTAGTGTTGAATGAAGGAAAGAAGGCTATGCATCAGTCGCTAGCTGATAAAGACAATAAGTCCAAAGTTGCTGGAACTAAAAGACGCTAGAATCCAAGTATTTTAATAAGTAAGTCAAATGTCTTTCTTCTTCTGGCCCCTGGCTATAACTATTCCTAAGGCGTTAATTTCAAGGATTCACTCTTTCCACTCTCCCCCTCGGGGCTCTGAACCTCTGTAGCAGGAATATCTGTGTCACATTCCCCTTCCTGGTTCAGAAGCCTCTGTATACTAATAAAGAATTTGTCTGGTCTTTGTCCCAGGTTCTTTGTTCTTCATGAGCCCCTGGGATCATAACTGATTTTATGTGAATGAGGTGACTAGTGGTAAGCCCCAGAGAGCTTCAGGATGGGGGCTGCTCACATGAAATACAGCCAGTGGTCAGGGGGATGGGACTCTGAGCCACTGCAGCCTCAGGGGAACGATATAGGGGGGCCTGGACGGAGGGGAGCTAGAGACTGGGTTAAATCATATAACTAATGATTCAAGCAATCATGGCTATGTCATGGAATCCCAATAGAAACTCTGGACTGGAAACTCAGTGGAGCTTCCTGGTTGGTGAACCCATCAATATACTGGGAGAGCATGTGCCTTGATTCCATGGAGAGAAGGGCACAGACCCCTCTGCTTTGCGCCCTCCCAGACCTTGCCCTATGTGTCTCTTACTTGGCTGGTCTCATCTGTACCCTTCACAATAAAACTGTAATAACAGGTATAGCACTTTCTTAAGTTCTATGAGTCAGTGAATTATCGAACCCGAGGAGGGTCATGGGACTACCCCTGAGTTTGCAGCCAGCTGGTTAGAAATTCAAGTGCCAGGGCACCTGGGTGGCTCCGTCAGTTAAGCGGCTGACTCTTGATTTCGGCTCAGGTCATGACCACAGGGTTGTGAGATCGAGCCCCACATCTTCGGGCTCTTGGCCAGCAGGGAGTCTGCTTGGACTCTCTCTCTTTCCCTCTCCCTCTGCCCATCCCTCCCTTGCCCTTGCTCTATCTCTGTCTCTCTCTAAAATAAATAAATAAATTTTAAAAAGAAGAGGAAGAAGGAGAAGAAAGGAGGAGAAAGAGGAGGAGGACGAGGAGGAAAAGGAGGAGGAGGAGGATGAGGAGGAGAAGGCGGAAGAGGAAGAGGAGGAGGAGAAGGAGGAGGAGGAGGAAGAGGAGGAGGAGGAGGAGGAGAAAAAGAAGAAGGGGAAGGGGAAGGAGGAGGAGAAGAAGAAGAAGAAAAAGGAGGAGGAGAAGGAGGCGAAGAAGAAGGAGAAGGGGAAGGGGAAGGAGAAGGAGAAGTAGAAGAAGAAAGAAGGAGGAGGAAGAAGGAGGAGGAGGAAGGAGGAAAAAGGAAGAAGGAGAAGGAGGAGGGAGGAGGAGGAGGAGGAGGAGGAGGTTCAAGTGCCCTTGAACCAGTGGCTGGGGCTGAAACAGAACCTCAGGCCACGGTGTGCGCAGGACCCTGTCACCCGCTGCTCCTGGGCCTCGGGGACCCCTCCAGGCTGCACGGCGTCTGGCAGCCCTCCCGGCCTGGGCCTGGGTCAGGGAGCGCCTTCTCTGATGTCCTGGGAGGAGAAGCCCCGGCGACTGCGGGGCCCCTGGGAAGAAGGCCACCCCCCTCTCTTCCCCTGTCGGTGGCCCTTGGTTTCGTGGCCAGGGATGGGCGGGTCCCACCGGGCTCCTGAGCTGCTCTCATCACCTGGGCACACTTCACTGCCACGTCCCCCTTATTTTGGGGCCTTTAGGAAAAAGCGAGCCGAGTGCCAGGGCGCCGGGTGGATGCTGTGCACCGGGGCCGAGCGGACCGAGGGGGCCAGGCTCCAGGGCCCGGGCGGCCTCCTGTGCCCTGGCGCTCCCGTGACACAGACACAGACACAGACACAGACACAGACACAGACACAGACACAGACACAGACACGCAGCCTTCAGCCCAGGGGCGGGATGAGCGGTGAGAGCCCCCCCCCCCCCCATAGGTTGCAAGCACCAGCAGGGCTGTCAGGCCTAAAGGTCACGTCCTTCTGAGGCATGAGAAACACAGAGGCTGCAGGCCTCATGCATAAGCAAAGCTGCTCGCTGCATTCAAAAGTAATTTAACCGGCTGGGAACTTATCTCTGTGATAAAGGCGGCACCTTTTTATGTATGTTAAACCTAAGGAAAGTGCTTAAAATCCTCCCTGGCATTTGCCTTGCGGAGCTCTTGGGGGGTAATGGGCCATGACGTGCTTCGAGCTCCCAGAAAGGAAAAGTGTGATGCAAGTGTAAATGTATTATTATTGCTATTAGGAATGGTGATCTGGGGGGGGGGGGGGGGATTAAATGCTAAAGATAAAATCACTGAAATCTATAAGGGAAATGTAAAATTGGGTCCATGAAGTTCCATACTTCAATTAAATTAAATGACCACATAATGCTACATTCTAATCCCGTGTGCATAAATTAACATAAAAACAAAATGACACAAAACTGCCAACATCAGCAGGAAATTGAGGGGCCATTAGTCATTAGCCTCTCCAAGCCCCTTCTCATTATTATTCAGGGCCTAGGACTTTGACAACTGCAAAGTGCTTAGCGCTCATTTGTTGGTAAATGTGCTTCCTCGGAGCTGATTCTTTCCTGGGCTCCCTTTCTAGCCATTGACCCAGATTCCCCCACTTCGTGTGCGGCCTGAACTGGGGCACTGGTCTTCCCAGCCTGTTCCTGGAGCAGCTGCAGATCCTCCCCAGGGCTTACAGGTTCTCGAGCATTCTGAGAGCTCCAGCAATTAGCTGGTACTTGATTGATAAAGAAGCAAGCCCTGGATCTGGCCTGTCCTGCCACCTGGCTCCCAGTGCAGTGGCGGAGGGTTAACCCTGTGATTCCTGGGGCCACACCTGCACAGGCGCTGCTTCTGCTCTGCCCACAAACCCCTGCAGGGGACGCTGAAACCCGGGCTCCCTGACAGTCCCTGGAGTTCTGGGATGCATGTGACACCAGGCACTTCAGACTGACGGTTGTGCTGTGGCCTTGTCCTCTCGGCCCTGGGGCCAAGCCTTCTTCACAGAGGTTCCTACAAAGAAACCTCAGCTCTCCCCTAAGACACTTATGATGCTGGGGAAAAATCAACAACAACAAATCAACCGTTGGCTGCAAGCATGGATTGTCATGGCAGGTAAAGCATGGATTGTCATCGCAGGTTAGGCATGGATTGTCATCCCAGGTTTCTAACCAGCACGCAGCTACCTAGCAGGAGTCGCAACCTGAACGACTGTTGTGGCCACTACAGGAGTTGGGCTGCGTCCTGGAGGCTCTGCTGAGCCCCTGGGGCCTGACCTGAGCAGCACCTGCCTCCACGAGGGCCGAGCTGCCTCCTGAAGATACTTCTGCCTCAGGAGGAAGGAGTCAGGCTCCAGGTCTGGTCACAGCGGCTCTGCCGGAGGAGGGCTGGTTTTGAACCCCGTGCAGTCTCTGCTTCCTATCTTGTGCACGTGCCCAGAGCCTGTGGCAGTACCGTTTGTTCCCGAGCAGCATTGTTTCAGGGCCCCTGTAATGGATTTAATACCAAATGGAGAGAGACACTGTCAACCTCCTCGCAGCCTGGTACCCTCAGGGCTCTGGCTCACTGCCTGATGGCCATGGAGGAGGAGCCCTCTGGGAGCAAGCTTCTTTCTATGCATTTACAAGACAACCCTGGAGACTCAGAAATGTTGAAGAAGCATATTTTAGGAGACTAGAGAGCTAGGTGAGCAGGTGTGTGAGTCAGCAAATCTGGATCACTTTGTATCCATAGGCTAGTGGAGCATGAGGAATCCAGAGTTCCCAGATGTATAATTAACATGCTCAATTTTACCTCTGAATTCTTTCGATAAATAATTATTGAGCACCTGCTCTCCCTGGAGCTCTGTTAGCTTCCGACATTACAGGCCTCCAAATCAAGTAGCGATAAAGAGAAATCAATAACTAACCCTAGTGATGACTCTGATGATCATGAGGAAGAAGATGATGTTGATAACTCCCACTTGTTGTGTATCACTTGTGCACCGTGCACTGTTCTAGGTACTTAATATATATTATTACTAATCTCTGCAACACTTCTAAAGATAGTGCTGTCTAAATCCATTTTAACGATGAGGAAAATTGAGGCAGACACATCCTATGGCGTGTAGACTTCAAAGATAGAATTCAAACCTCGATTTGTAGGGCCCTGCAATCCAAAGTCTTTCTACCACACGACAGGCTTTTTAATAGAAGACATCTGGAGTGCAATGGAAGAAGAGGAAAAAGAGGAATTAATGTGACTCTTGGTTGCCGAGAACTGAACAGCATGCTTCAGAGAGGCGCTTTCAGAGTTCAATCATTCAGTATATGGTAACAGGGGCTAAAAGATTTTGCACATAAGTGTGTACCATATAGCAATCCCTTATCACTTTTCCAGGGGGAAAAAAGCAGAATTATGCAAATATGAGACTACTGAGCTTTTCTCAGTAGCCTCAAAGAGTGATTCTTCCAGAGTGGTGGAGGTTGAGAAATATCCAAGACTCTTTCTTGCTCTCTTGGAGTAATTGTGAAGTTTCTTACATATTCTTGAGTTTTTAAAATTACCAAGACTAATATGAAAACCTTTTTGGAAAGAATGCAGGAGTAAAGAGAAATTGAAAGTTAAAGTGTTGGAAGTTAATTAAAGTTCAGTCTGGAAGGAAAATATAACATCTTTGACAAGATAATATAAGCCAATAGGAAAATGACTCAATTTACACACCACCTTTTAGGAATACATTTATTTTATCATGTGAGGCATAACTGTGCATGCAGACTAGCACTGACTCAATCCTGTCAAGAGAAAAATAAAATGTTCTTTCACTAATAGGCATTACTTTATTATTTCCCCGAAGATAAGATAAACTCAGCTGATGACCTGAAAGTAAGATGTATAAAATAGTCCACTTAACGTATGAGATTGTGAAGAAAATATGCCATCATGCTAAATAGGCTGCTCAGTAACATGTAATCCTAAAGAAAGACAAGACGTTTTCTGACACTTGTTTATTGCTACAATGATATATTGGGTATGAACTATGCCTCCAAATTATTTGCTCTCCAAGAAACAAAAATCTATCCCTCTAATGCTTATTACTGGAATGCTGTAGACAAATACGTGCAATTTCATGTAATTTTGTCTAGGCAAATCAGCCGAATTTCGTGCTGTCATTTTTCCCAGGCGAAGCTGATATCATTACCATATGACTACAGCCAGCAAACAGTTCTACAGCTCTCATATCCTCACAGAATCTTTTCCCCCAAATGTCAATGTCGTTCAAATGAATTCCATACAAGCAACATTCAAAGGAACAGTTCTGTAATACTGCCACCCACCCACTCCCTCCAAAAAAATTCGGGCTTACAAGAGAAATATGGGTTTTTTTTTTTTTTCTGGCAAGAACTTAAAGATATCTGATTTAAGTGCTTAATTCTAGGATGTCGAGCAGAGCAGAGCACTTGAGCTGTGAAAGACAGCCATGTGTTTTTACTGTAGATCCCACTCTACCATGCTATTAATTCATGCTTGATTATGCAGCGTACCTCAAATCCCATTTCTCGGTGCAACTGCAGTCCCCAACAAAACCTCAGCGAGGGATCCGTTCCTTTCCCTTCAATACACATCCTCAGCTCCTATTAATTTTAATGTAACATGTGATAGTAACAATATTCATAAATTCAAAAGATAACCACTGCCACTTTCAGAGCCTTTCCACTTCAAAACACTAATTTTATACAGAGTATGGTTATTTGGGCAAATGAAAAGAACATTTCTTTCTATAACTTTCTTCCTATATAGACAAGCAGAAGTGCATTATGTTATAATTGTAATAATTTTTAAGCCCTGCTTCTCCTATAGATATGTTTGCTTTTCACATTTTCACAAAGTGGCATGATCAACTTACTTAAATATTTCTTGCCTTGGTCAGTTTGAGCTGCTCAATAAAATACCGTAGACTCAGTGGCTTATCAATGACAGAGATTTCTTTCTTACAGTCCTGGAAGTCAGAGATCAGGGTGTCAGTATTGCGGGCACTGGTGAGAGCTCTCTTCTGGGTTGCAGACCACCACCAACTTCTTGTTGTATTGTCACGTGGCAGAAAAAGGGTGGCATGAGCTCTCTGGCCTCTTCTTAGAAAAGCATGAATCACATTCATCAGGGCCCCACCCTCATTACCCAATTAACTACCATAGATGTCACTTCCAAATACCATGACCCTGGAGCTTAAACTTCAACACATGAATTTGGAGGGACACAAATATTCAGTTCATAACACCTTGCTCCAGAGCATGGGCCTCAGTAGCTTATCAGGTTGCTGGGCTCTGTACAATCAATCTATTAGACTGTAAGATCAACGAAGGCAAGGCCCATGTCCATCTCATCCAAGTCTACAAGTCACTTAGTAGACTCTCTGGGAAGGGCCTCCACCTGTGCCTGTCTGCCCTTAGATCCATTCTGTGTGTGTGTGTGTGTGTGTGTGTGTGTGTGTGTGTGTGTGTAGAGAGAGAGAGAGAGAGAGAAAGAGAGAGAGAAAGACAGACAGACAGACAGAATGAGATGGGTACAGAGAAACCAGGAGGTTCTAGCCCTCCTTTTCTGTCTGCCGGGACAACATCTTTCACAGCTACTAAATCTCCTCCATGGCTCCAGCTCCACCAGAGAGGCCCTGCCTTGGTTCTGGCTTCCCCCATCCTCAGCTCTTCAATTTGAATGACACTACCTCCACCTGTTGTTCTGAGGTAGAGGAGTGGTAGTGACTTCCTTCTGCTGCTCTGCTCTTTGGGTGCCTCACTGTTCTCTGTTTGGCTGAACTCAGGAATGCAGATTATACTCCAAGAGAACTACTTGCATTTTCTCATTTGTTCTGATAGAAATCTAGGGAACATGTGTGGGAATGAATATTAAGGGTGTAAGATAATGGAGGAAGGAACATAAAATTGGATCGGGCCAAATTTACTGATACGGCTCACTAAGCAGAGCTTCTGCATTTAATGCTACAGCTTGTTAGAAAGGACTCTGTTTGATTGGTTGGCTGAAGCATGGACCGGAAGGTGGCCCACACTGAGCAAATTGGAAATGCCAGACCTGCCTTTGTTTAATGCAGAGGGAGGGATTCAAAGGCTTAGGGAGATGGTGATGTGAGAGTGGATTTGTCTTGAAGACCTACTTACTCACTCTGGGAGGCTTCAGAAGACACACCTTTCATCATGACTGTGAGAGATGAATTTGTGAGGGGATCCCTACCCTGGAAGAGCTCTGTGATTACTCTTCTCTGGAGGCCAGACCTCACAGTGGGAGCTGCAGTCAGTGAATTGGAACTGAAACCTAAATGCGGTGAGAATAGTTGGATTTCAGGGCAGCGGGGACATTGCTCCCCTGCCCAAGGCAAGGTGGGGGTGGGTGCCACAGTGAGCAGCAGAGGCAAAGCAGCAATCAGAATAAACGGACTCACATAGACCTGTGGTGTTAGTATGCTGATTGTGATGTTTCTAGAAGTGAAACAGATAGGAAGCTTACTAAATTCTTAATCTGTATAAGCAGAAAAGTTCTAGGACAAGTGAACAAAGTGTAACTTGAATCATAAAAACAGAGTCATGGATCCTCAATCAATTCCCAGATTTGAGCCAGTCTATAGACCCAGAACCCCTTGAATAAAGGGGAAACCAGATCCCCTGGAGAACACTGGTAAGCTACCAAATATTTGTCCTATTCATCTTTCTCCTAGTGTTCCCCAAAGGGACCTACGGCCTTTTACCAGAGTAACTGTGAATTGAGGGAAAGGAAATAATCAGGGCTTTAGGGCGACTACTGGACGTTGGTTCTGAACCAGCACTGATTCCAGGAGATCTGAAATGTCACTGTGGTCCACCGGTCAAAGTAAGGGCCTCTAGAGATCAGGAGATCAATGGAGTTTTATCTCAGGTCCATCGTCCACCTCACAGTGGGTACAGGCTGCTGAACACTTCCTGTGGTTATTTCTCCAGCTCTAGAACGCTTACTTGGAATAGATTATTTACATTTTGGCAGAAACATACTCTTCATCTGGCTCTGTTACAACCCATTTCCCGAGTGACCTGAAAAGCTGCTAATTTTGAGTGGGGCCCAGAAGAAAAGAAGGTCTGCAGTAGGTCCAGGCTGCTGATCCAGGTCCAGCAGATCCAGGGGTGCTTGAAGTGTCAGTGACAGTTACCCATGCTCTTTGGAGGCTTTAGCAGCTCCCTACAGGCGAATCATAACATAGGCCTTTAGGACTTTGGAGCAAAGTCCTACCATCCTCTGCAGATAATAACTTGCCTTCTGAGGAACAGCTCTTGACTGGCTATTGGGTCTTAGTCAAGACTGAATATTTGACCATGAGCCACAAAGGTACCATGTGATTCATTATGAACTAGATGTTTATTGACTCTCCGGATGATAAAGTTGGGCAAGATAAAGTTGGGCAGTATCAAATGGAGCTGGCGTGTATACGATTGGTCCCAGGCAGAAACTGAAGGCACAGGTAATTTACATGAAGAAGTGGCTCGAGTGCCCATGGTCCCCACTACTGCTCCACTGCCTGCAATTAATGATCTCATGGGGAGCTCCCTATGGTCAGTTGACAGAGGAAGAGAGAACTCGGGCTTGGTTTACAGATGGCTCTAGATGTTATGCAGGCACCACTGAAAGTGGACAGCTGGAGCATTCTAGCCCTTTTCCGAGGTATCCCTGAAGTACAGTGGTAAAGGAAAATCTTTCTAGTGGGCAGGGCTATGAGCAGTGCACCTGATTGTTCACTTTGTTTCTAAGGAAAAATGGCCAGATATGCAATTAAAGACAGATTCACAGACTGTGGTCAACAGTTTGGCTGGATGGTCAAGAACTTCGAAGGCATGTGACTGGAAAACTGGTGACAAGGAAATTTGGGTAAAGATATGTGGATGGACCTGTCTGAATGGGCAACAGCTGTAAAGGTATTTGTGTCCCATGTGAATAGTCACAAAAAGGTGACCTCAGCTGAGGAAGATTTTACTAGTCAAGTGGATAGAATGACTTGTTCGTTGATAGCAGCCTCTTTGCCCAGCCACTCCTCTTATCACCCAGTGAGTGGGCTCTTGAACAAAATGGCCATGTGGCAGCCATAGAGTTTATGTGTGGGCTCAGGAACACGAACTTCTATTCACCAAGGCCAACCTGGCAGCAGCAGAGACCAACATCAAGTCCCCAGAGCGGTACCATTCACCAAGGTGATCAGTGGAGTCACCTTATCAAGTAAAAAATCAGCTAAGCTACCTGTTGGTGAGTTGATTGCATTGGACTGCTTTTGTTTCAGAAGGGTCAATGTTTTGCTGTTACTGGAATAGACATTTCCTTTGGATGCAGATTTGCCTTCCTTGCACACAACGCTTCTGCCAAAAGTACTATCTGTGGATTTACAAAGTACCTTATCCATCATTATGCTATTCCACACAGAATTGCTTCTGATCAAGGAGCTGACCTCATGGCAAAAGAAGTGGGGCAATGGGCTCATGCTCATGGAAATCACCAGCCTAGAGCAACTAGCTTACAAGAGCAGTGAAAGTGCCTTTTGAAGACAATTATGATGCCAGCTAAGGTTGCGATACTTTGCAGCGCTGGGGCAGGGTTTCAGAAGACTATGTGGATGCTCTGAGTCAATTGTCTAATATATGTCCAATATATAGTGCTGTTTCTCATTTAGCCAAGATTCACAGGCCCAGAATTCAAGAGGTAGAAATGGAAGTGTCATGACTCCACACTCCACCTAGTAACCCACTAGCAGTGTAGTCCTAGTTCCAGAAGGAAGAATACTTCTCTCAGGAGATATAACCATGATTCTATTGAACTGCAGTTAAGATTGACACCTTGCCACGTGGAATCCTGATGCTTCTCAATCAAAAGGCAAAGAAGGAAGTTATGGTGTTGGCTGGAGTGAGTGATTCTGACCACAAGGGGAAATTGGACAACTATTCCACAATGGAGGTCCAATAGGTCCTGGGATTAAGATCAATGGAAAACTATGACAACTCAATCCAGGCAGGACTACTACTGGCCCAGGCCCTTTAGGAATGAAGATTGGAGACACCCCACCAAGTAAAAAACCATGGCCAGTTGAGGTGCTTGTTGAATATAAAGGTAATACAGAATGGGTGGTGGAAGGAGGTGGTTATAAATACCAGCTACAATCACATGACCAGTTACAGAAATGAGGACTGTAATTGTCACAAGTATTTTCTTATGACTCTGTGTGTACCTTTGTTTCCTTTCCTTTCTTATCCCCTTATCACCCAACATAAAATGTATAGACTTTATGTCATAGTATTTAAGTACTGTTAATTTTCATTAGTATTTAAGTGACGGGATATCAAGGGGACAGTAAACATCATTCAAAGTTTTTACCTCCTCTTCTGAGGAAGGAACTAATGCATTTTCAGTTGTATATAGGATGGTGAGTACCGGTTAGTTGGAAATATGACATTGTTATTATCTTCATTTAGAGATCGTGGCTTAAGGAGATATTTATGGCTGCCAACTTGACAAGGGATGGACTTGTGATGGTTAATTGTATGCCTTAAATTGACCGGGCCACGGAGAGCCCAGGTTATCTGGCTAAACATTATTTCCGAGTATGTCTGTGTGTTTCCGAAAATGCTAATGCATTTTTTTTTGTTTTGTTTTGTTTTGCTTTTGTTTTTGCTTTTGTTTAGCATTTGAATTGGTAGTCTGAGTAGAGTGGATTGTTCTCCCCAGTGTGGGTGGGCCTCATCCAATCCATTGAGGACCTGAATAGAATAAAAAGATGGAGGCAGGGAGAATTCTTTCTCTCTGTCTGTTGCTCTAAAACATTGGTCTCCTTCTGGACTGGGACTTGAGCCATCCATTCTCCTAAAGATCTCAGGCTTTTGAACTTGGACTGGGCCCATCTTCCTAGACCTCCGGTTTGGAAATTGTCTATTTAGGGGGAATTCTCATCCTCTATAATATATATGTATCTATAAATACAATACAGATGTAACCAATAGGTTCTATTTCTCTGGAGAACTCTGACTTGCACAACCTCTGATTCAGAAATTCTGGAGCAATCTGAGTTTTAAGAAGTACCTCCAAGTGATTTTTGATGCAAGCCAAGTTCGAGAACTTGGCCCCAGGACCCTTGGGTCCTAGGCCCCAGGACCCTTGTCCCAGTGCTGAAGAACTCTGAGCCCCAGACCTATCTGTGCATTCGCAGGAGGCCTAAATGTTCCCTAAATGAGACCATTCAGCTTCTTATCTACATCAATCAATAAGACAAGTAAAACACTACACTATATTGATGAAACTCATTAAGTAAGAATTCTCCTTTACTAACTCCAATAAATTCTTCCCAATTATCAGCTGAACTTCAATTGAATAGCTTTTCATTTTGCCCTGAAATTATCCTTTTCAGACAGGCTAATTTAGCACTGTTGACAATATTCAGAGTTTAAGAACCTTCACCTAGATTAATGTATATTCCCACATCCTAAATCCATGATGAAAAGCAGAAACAATGTGGTTGCTTTCCATGCATTTAGCAGATATTTATTGAGTCCCCTACTCTAGTCCATGCCTTATGTCTATAGCGGTGAACAAATAGATGTGATCTCCGCCCTCTTTGCATTTATCAAGCACCTTGGCTTGTTAAGCTTCATCAGGTTACAAGGAACAGAAATAGGTTCCATGAGATAAAAATCAGGTTTTTAGAGATACTGTGGATTTATACTAAAGATGCAGAAAAGATTTAGGAAATGTAGGGAAATAAGTAGCCATGGAGACCTATCTTACTGAGAAGTTGAACAATGATATCTCTTCATCCAAAATCTGCTACCCCAGATGCAGAAATTATATAAGGATAACTAAAATAGCAGTGTTCCAGCTTAAACAAAATTGGGAGTGATCATCTGCAGGTACCCATTATTGATGGCTGAGTTTAGCTAAGATGCTGGGGCCTCCAGCCCAATCAGCTTTAGATAAGAAGTCAGGGTCCAGTGACCCTCATCATGGCCATTTAGGGAGAAAGACCTGCCTTGAAGCTGAGGGTGGGACAGATACAAAACATTTTCAACGCACGTAGTATCCTAGACCAACATCTTCTGTTTCAAAACCGAAAGGATTCATCTTGAAACTTTTCATCTGGATTTATCAAGTCTTGCTTGATGTGAGAGAATAGACCTCTGCACAGTTGGAGATTTAGGCATCGGAGCTCAGGAAGGCCCAGCTCAAAGGGTGGGTAGGATGGGATTTGGGGACAGAAGATGTCGGCCTGCTGGGGATTGGCTGGGATGAATAATTCCATTAGACAGAATGTTCCACATGCTACAACCGACAAATTATTCTTTGTGTATTTGCAGCCATGGTCCACTCTAGTACTGCCTTGCAGATCAGCCTAAAGGGCCTATCTACCCAGAAAAACCTATTACAGGTCTCATGTCCACTCACATGAAGGGACATGGAAATAAACTCACTGTACAGGAAGAAAGGTAATTCTGAATGTCCTCATTTCAATTGGATCACAGTGTTTGCTGTAGGGAAGACAGGGAATCTTTTAGAGACCTAATAATCTAGGGGGGATTTAGAGGAAGAATTTTCTGAGTCACAGCAGGGGTATGCAGAAGGCCCACACTGGCCTGTTTGGAGGCATTATTGGACAGCTGCTTTTTATTCCAGAGCTCAACACAATGCTCTCTTTGCCATGAATTTCATGGGGCTTTAGGCAAAATCCTACCGCAATTCCTAGCCGATGCACTGAAGGTTACCATGACATGCTCGCTCTCACACTCAGGCACCGCACTTCCAGCCCTGGGGTCCTTTACTTTGGATACACCAAAACTCTATTATTAGGTAAACGAGCAGCAGCTGTGGAATCAGTCCTTAATTAAAACAAAGCCGTACAAAGCTAGCTAACATGTGCCGCCACACTCATTTTGGTTTATTGCATAAAACTGTTTTATCTTGAGATCATTCATTTACCATAATCATTTCCTATTTCTGGGGTGAAATTTTCACTGGGAGTTCACAAGGGTGTTCTTGCTCTTAACGCCTACCAGTCAACATCATAGTCCGATGATATTTCCAGAAACAGACATTCATATAAGGGGAAACAGTTTATATATTTTCAAAAGTATCTTACGGGCTTTTTTCACATACTGCCCGTGAATATCTCTGAGCCTATTCTATACAACCCTGAACACAGAAAGCTGAGTATAGAATTACTATAATTGCTACAATTTTTGCCCCAGTGGTCAGAGCTTCCTGGTAAACAGAATGTGTGCTATTGTTCTGGCACCAAGGGGGAAAAAAACATTCTAAGTGCTTCAAGATCCAATTTCAACAAATTCCAATTCTCACTCTCTAAAGTGAAAGAAAACATTTCTATTGATTTCTGACAAACAACTGGATCAAAGGGCTTGCTGTTTTTGTGCAAGGTCCCTCTCTCTATCTTTCGTTATTACGTTCTCCTTTGTTTGACTCCTTTGATTGGCTCGTTATAGAATGAACTCATCCAGACATCTTTTGTTCAGAATGAATTTTTCCCCTATAGAATTTTAGGGCTAAAAGGAACTGTAATCAGATGATCGGACGATATGTGGGTGAAGTCTGAATGGGCTTTGACATCATCCAGATGTTCTCAGGAGCTTTTGGCTCTGGATGCTGACTCTGGGGCCAGAGCCCTGGTTTAGGCTCCCTGCTTCAATTATTGATGGGCCCAATAGTGTCTTCACTGATGGTACAGCTGGCAGCCTCTTGACCAAGTGCAGGAAACACTGTGGGAACTAAATGGTGGTATTTTGCCATTTCATGGTGGATACAGCATTTTGGGCGCTCCTATTTGTTACAATTTTGCAAAGCCTGAGTTGTCTCCTAGATGTTCATTCATTTGTTCTTTTAAAAAATTAAGATACAATTTGCATGTTGAAAAATTCCCTTTGGAAAGTATATGATTCAGGGGTGCCTGGGTGGCTCAGTTGGTTGAGTATGTAATTCTTGGTTTCGGCTCAGGTCATGATCTCATGAATCCCAGATTGGGCTCCATGCTCAGCGTGGCATCTGCTCTAGGGATTCTCTCTATCCTCTCCCTCTGCTCCTTCCCCCCCACTCTCTCTCTCAAATAAATGAATAAATCTTTTTTTTTTTTCTTTTTAAGTTTATTCATGAGAGACACACACAGAGAGGCAGAGACATAGGCAGAGGGAGAAGCAGGCTCCCCATAGGGAGCCTGATGCAGGACTCGATCCCAGAACCCCGTAATCATGACCTGAGCCAAAAGCAGACACTCAACCACTGAGCCACCCAGGTGCCCCAATAAATCAATCTTTTTTTTTTTTTAAAGAAATTATATGATTCAGTGGTTTTTAGTTTATTTACAAAGTTGTGCAACCACCACCACTATCTAATTCCAGGATATTTTCATCACACCAGAAAGAAATCCACACTCACTGGCAGTCACTCTGTTGCCCCACCTCCAAACTCCTGGCAATCATTTATTTACTTTATGGATTTGTCTATTCTGGACATTTCTTATAAAGGAATCATACAATATTCCTTTTGT
Source organism: Canis lupus baileyi (assembly GCF_048164855.1). Taxonomy (NCBI): domain Eukaryota; kingdom Metazoa; phylum Chordata; class Mammalia; order Carnivora; family Canidae; genus Canis; species Canis lupus. The sequence goes on from NC_132873.1 coordinate 21,609,678, forward strand.
GTTTGGATTCTTTTCACTTACCATATGCTTTTAAGGCTCATCCATGTTATAGCATGTCAGTACTTCATTTGTTTTTATGGGTGAATATCATTTGATTGTATGTATATAGCACATTTTCTTTATCCATTCATCAATTGATGGACATTTGGGTTGTTTCCACTTTTTGGCTATTGTGAATTTGAACAGTCACATGCAAGTTGTAGGTAGACTTAAGTTTTCAATTCTCTTGGATGAACATATGGGGTGGAATTGTTTGGTCATATGGTAAATCCATATTTAACATTTTGAGGATGTCTTTGGTTGGTTGTCTTTGGTTGAGTTGCCGGATCCTACTACTACTATCCGCAGGATATGACGTTGCCGGATGTGACGTCAGACTCCTCCCCCCCCCCTCCGCTTGGCTGATTGGCTCGCTCGAATGAACGAACCAACCAAAGACACACTCAAGGATACGAAAAAAGGCGCGGAGACAGGTTCACACTGAAACGAATACACGGTTGACGACGCAGTAGGCGTGACCCGGAAGCGGAAGTGATGTCAAGGACACGCCGTTGCCTGATGTGACGTCAGGCTCCTCCCCCTCTCCGATTGGCTCGCTCGAATGTCCAAAGACACACTCAAGGATACGAAAAAAGGCGTGATCCAGAAGCGGAAGTGATGTCGCAGGACATGACGTTGCCTGATGTGACGTCAGACTCCTCCCCCTTCTCTGATTGGGTCGCTCGAATGAACGAACCAACCAAAGACACACTCAAGGATTTGAAAAAAGGCTCGCGGAAGTGACGTCTCCTTCAGATGATATATGTACTCCGCCCCACGATTTTGCTCATTTGACTTCCGGCTCTTGCCCCTATTTGGGCCACGATCCCTGATGTAGAAGGGGTCTTCCAGCCTTCCCCACATATGGGCGGGTTTGGTCTAAAACATCCCCCACCTATGATCCTTATGAAAAATACCCCTGTGCCTGCAGATGTGCTTAACTTTACAGAAAGCCCAGTAAACAGCTTTATTCATCAATATTCTAGGGGGCAGATTACTGTTGAAATGACATGGGAATTAAAGAAGATTCTAAATGATGGAACCCTGAAGTGCAGTACACAAATAACTATATTAGTGCTGAGACTGTGGATTTCACACCTGAGGTACTGGGAAGTACCAGGCTTCAAGGGCAATTGGAACTCGATACCTTCCTTACTCATCCACTGTAACCCTAAAATCCTTCAATGAACCGTGTATTCGTATCAGTGTAGTTCTATTTTCCAGAATGGCTGCTCAATTTTACGTTTTCACCAACAACGTATAACAGCTTGTTTCTCCACATCCTTGTCAGCACTTGTTATTGTCTGACTTTCTGGTTGTAGCCATTCTAGTAAGTGAGAAGTGGTATTTCATGATGGTTTTGATTTATATTTCCTCGATGACTAATGGTCTTACATATCTTTTCATGTTGATCACTTGAATATCTTCTTTGAGGAAATATCTATTCACATCCTGTGTCCATTTTTAATTTGGGTTATTTAACACTTTATTGTCAAGTTGTAGGAATTCTTTAAATATTCTAGATGTATAGATACATTACAGACATGTAGTTTACAACTATTTTTGAAATATATTACAGACATGTAACTGCAACTATTTTTTCCTGTTCTGTGAATTTTATTTTCACTTTCTTGATTGTCCTTTGAAACACAAAATTCAAAATCTTGAAGTCCACTTTATCTACAGTTCCTTTTATTGCTTATGTCATTCATTTATTTTTACCAACATTTTTGAGTCCCTATACTGATGCAAAATACAAAGATAAGTTAAGATACTATTTCTGCCCTCAATCAGAATCAGATTCTTGCATAAACAGTTACGTTGAGGAGTCATATTTTCAGGCAAACTCATCATCTGCTTCATTTAGACTTTGACTCAAAAGTCACTTCCTCAGAGACATCTTTACTGACCAGCTAACCTAAAGAGTACTTCCTATTACTGTGTCCTGACACTGTTACTTATGATGGCCTCTTGTCATTTTCTGACCTTATTTCTCTCTCATCAGAATGTAAGTTCCACAGAGACAAGCACTTTATGTGTCTTCTGATAAATTCCAAGCATCTATAACAGCATCTAGTACATAGTCGATGACAAATAAATACTGGTGAAGAGAATAGATGTTATTATCATAGGTATAAAGGAGAATCAATTCCACTGAGGAAAAGAATAAAGAAAGCCCTCTAAAAAATGGGGAAGGGAACCTTGAGCAGAGTCTTGAAAGATAAATTGGTAATAGAAACATGGTAGAGAAAAGGCAAACTAAGAAAGAGAATTCCAGCAGAGGGGATGCATGGACTAAGTTCCATAGGCATTTTACTAGGACATAAGGATTGATTGATGAGCTCATTTAGGTCTAGCATCTTTCTCAGGGGTGCTTTTGGCAATGGAGTGAAGGAGAGGAAACACCATTGGGCAGGGTCATCAGAAGTCTTGCAGCCTGATCCTAACATTGTCACTAATATATTATTGCCCTTGGACTGGATGGGGTGACCTCTCATTCTTAGGTACATCTATAAAACGAGGTGACTGATCTTTAAGGTATATTCTAACGCTAAAAATCTAGAATTCCATTTCAAAAAGGAGATTAACTTTTAATATCTTTACAGTGAAGGATCATTTATTTCTTTTTTCCTCTTTATTTCCTAGATGAAATAAAACTTACATGCAGTCAGGATCACAAATCTTAAGCATACAAGTCAATAAATTTTTATATACATATGCGCCCTGTAATAACCACACAAATCAAAATATAGAACTCCACCCTAGAAAGTTCCCAATCAACAGCTCCCCAGAAGTAAACCACTATTTTGACTTTTGTAAACATTGGTTAGTTTTGTCTGGTTTTGAATTTCATTTAAATGGACCCACTAGTAGGTACAGTGTCTAGATTTGTTTTTTTTTTACCCAGCATAATAATATATGTGAGATTCATCCACGTTGTTGAATATATCAGTAGTCCTTGTTCTACTGCTGAATAGTATTCCATTGTATGGGTATATCACAGTTCATTTATCCATTCTCACACTGAAGAACATTTGGGTTGTTCAGAGTTTTTAGCTATTACGAATAAAGCCGCCATTGACATTCTTGTGCATGTCTTTTGGTGGACATATTCACACATTTTCCCCCCTGGGCTTGCACCCAGGAGTGGAATTGTTAATTTATAGGGTAAACATATGTTTAGCTTTGGAATACGTACTTGCAAATATTTTCCAAAGTGGTTCTGCCAATTTACATTCCTATGACTAATGTGTGAGCGTTCCAATTGCTCCACATATTTTTCAGAAGTGATTATTGTCACTCTTTTAAGCTTTAGCCATGTGTGGTGGTCTCCCATTTGTGGTTTTGATTTGTGATTCCTTCACACAAATTATAATGATCTTTTCTCATGATTTAGACATTCTTTTGTGATGGGTGACAAGAAATGCCTATTCAAGTCTTGTTCCCATTTTAAATTGGATTGTTAGTTTTTTTAAATTATGAATCTGTGAAAGATCTTTATATATTCTGGATGTGTCTTTGTCATTAATAGATTTATTAATTTGTATTAATTTTATACAAGTATATTTATATTATTTATGTACATATGTAATTATGTATGTACATCAGTATAACATACATAATGTTCTATTTTATGTTACCAATATAATGAATAGTAGTTATTAATTTTGGGAAGCCCAAAGAAGCCCAAATTATTATTTCTGTTTTTAGTCATTTCTGGTTTTTTGCGTCCTGTTTGAGAAATCTTTACCTATTTCAAGTTCATGAAGATACTCTGTTTTTTCTAAAATCTTGATTATATTAGTTTTTACATTTAGTTTTATGATCTATTTTGAATTAATTTTATCAATATAGTGTGGGAAAGAAGTCCAAGTTCACTTTTTTTCATATAGATATCCAGTTTCTCCAGCACCATTTGTTCAAATGATCCTCCTCTCTTCACTGAATTTCAATGTTGCCTCTGTTGTTAAGTGACTGTAACACGTGGGTTTATTTCTGAGCTCTCTGTTGGGTTCCAGTGGTCCATTTGTCTATCCTTGTACCAGTATCATCATGTCTTAATTATTGTAGCTTTGGAATGAGTCTTGAAATCTGATAGTGTAAATCCTTCAACTTTTTCTTATTCAGATTACCTTTATTCTAGACCTTTTGCATTTCCATATGCATTTTAGAGTCAACTTGTCAATTTGCACACCCATACACACACACACACACACACACACACACAAAATGATTGGATCTCTCCTAAAACCACAAAAATCCTAGGAGAGAACACAGGCAGTAACTTCTTTGACATTAGCCATAGCAACCTCTTTCTGGATATGTTTCCTGAGTCAGGGGAAACAAAATTTTTAAAATGAGCTGTTGGAACTACATCAAAATTAAAAGCTCTACACAGCAAAGGAAACAATCAACAAAACTAAAAGGCAACCTATGGAATGGGAGAAGATATATGCAAATGACATATCCAATAAAGGGTTAGTATCCAAAACATATATAGAACTTCTAAAACTCAACATCCCAAAAATGAATAATCCAACTTTAAAAATGGACAGAAGACATGAATAGACATTTTTTTTCCAAAAGAAGACATACAGATGACCAACAGACACATGAAAAGATGTTTAACATCATTTACCAGGGAAATGTAAATAAAAAGTACAGTAAGGTATCACCTCACACCTGTCAGAATGGCTAAAATCAACAATACAAGAAACAACAGGTGTTGGCAAGGATGTGGAAAAAGGGGAACCGTGTTGCACTATTGATGGAAATGCAAACTGGTGCATTTACTGTGGAAAATGGTATGGAGGTTCCTCAGAAAGTTAAAAAAAAGAACTGTCCTATGATCCAGCAATTGCACAACTAGGTATTTATCCAAAGAATAAAAAAAATACTAATTCAAAGGGATACATACAGCCCTATCTTTATAGCAGTATTATTTACAACAGCCAAATTATGGAAACAGTCCAAGTGTCCATCAATAGATGGATGGATAAAGAAGATATGGTGTGTGTGTGCCCACCCCCCATATATATATATATATATATATATATATATATATATATATATACAGTGGAATATTACTTAGCCATAAAAAACAGTGAAATCTTGCCATTTTCAGTTACATGGATGGAGATAGTATTATGCTAAGCGAAATAAGTCATTTGGAGAAAGACAAATAATATATGATTTCACTCATCTGTGGAATTTAAGAAACAAAATAAACTAGCGAAGGGAAAAAAAGAGAGAAAGAGAGACAAACCAAGAAACATACCCTTAACTGTAGAGAGCAAACTGATGGTTACCAAAAGGGAGGTGGGTAGGGTTAAATGGGTGATGGGGATTATGGAGTGTACCTGTGATGAGCACCAGGTGATATAAAGTAGTGTTGAATCACTATATTGTACACTGGGAACCAATATATTGTATGTTAAGTAACTGGAATTTAAATAAAAACTTTTTAAAAGTTTGGATCTCTAACGTGATTGCATTGAATCACAGTTGAATTGATCATTTTGGGAGAGAAGTGACATCTTGATCTTGAGTTGTCCAACCATGAACTTGGAATATTTCTCCTATTATTTGTCTTAATTTGTCCATTTATTTCTCTTCTCAATATTTTCTAAATTTAAGCACCAATTGGAAAAATGAAATAAAAAATACAATAGCATTAGAAAATCCAAAACCTATGACTTATAATGTAAACCACCTTAGCAAATACTGCTCTCCCAATATATCTCTGTTTTGGGAGGATTTGTGGGTCTCATCTGTCAATGCATCACGTATAGATATGTTAATTTTTAAGCATTTTATTGAAAACATTGAATTTAATTCATATTTACTTGACTTTCTTCAGGAGTATTGACACCACATATAAATCCAGTTGAAAACTGCATGTCTATTTAGAAAAATCCAGAGTGTAGGAAATAATGAGATTGTTACTTTATGATTTTTTTTCCTGTTGGGTCTTTTAAGCTCTCCCTCTTGGATTCTGAGCTTCTTTCCTCTCTCATATTGTAACTTTCATATTGACAAATATCTGGGTTATTGTTATTTATTATTATTCGTTTGTTACTTGTTATAAAGTTTTAAATAAACGTTACTTTGCAAAGCATTCTTACAGTTATTACCTCCTTCAGTACTAAAAACAATCCTGTGATTATAATTGAGCAAATAGTGTGTCTGTCTTGCAGAAGATGAACCTGAGGGTAGAGGTCAAGTACTTGACCATGCTCATCTAGCTGATGAGTGAAATACCTAGGATTCATCGCCAGTTTCCTGATGGCAAGAGTATTACCACCACTTCTAGCACCAGTATTTTGTTGTTGTTGTTGTTCCTAAAATAGAGCAGAGAGTAGAAAGATAATTGCCTCAATACCAGGCTTCATTTTTAAATCCATAGCCTAATTTAGTACCAACTATACAAGTACAGAAAATTAGATCTTGAAACTATGCTGTTATGAAGGAGTCCAATTTCTTCCTATTGGTATAAATTAATGAGATAAAACTACTTTAAGATACAGTGAAAGAGTAACTTTGAAATGCCTTCTATACTTAGAAGTGAAACAAAAGTGCAGTGCAGACCAAGTTCTAGTGAAATTGGTACACTCACACCCAGCAGCTGGCAAGGTGCATTGCTATTGTCCTCGTGAAACCTAGTTTGGCAATAAGAACCCAGAGAGGCAGGAAGGCACTTACTCATATCTTTAAGTCCAATTATCTCATCTCAGAGAATTTATCCTGAAGACATGATTCCTTTAATATTGATTTTTAAAAGTCAAAACAGAACTCTTTATTAAAATATTATAACTAACTGCAATTGCCAGACATCAATGGATGTGTATTCAGATTGAAAACACAATAAATGTATAAGTTCAAGTGCCTTTCTTCCACAGACTGCAAAACGCGATCAATCCTTATATACTGGATACTGGCTTTACTTCCTAAATTCAAAATTGAGCGCAATGGAGCTCCACGTTTAATCTGAAGCTCTCAGTAAATGTCCATAATTCGGGGCTGTAGGAAGGGAGGCAGCTTCATGTGACTGAGAGCGTGGTGGTTGGATAGTTTGCTTCTCCTCTTCATACGTCAAAATATTTAATTTTCTGCTTCTTCCATTCTACTGCCCTTTTTACCCAAACTATTGGTAGCTCCGCATATTGTTTCTTCTTCCCTCTCCGTGCAGTAAGAGGGGGAAAACCTTGGTGTTTGGGCCAGAGCCTGCTGAGAATCGCACTAACTAAATAGCCCGCAGAGCTGACTGTGAACTTCTAGCAGCACAGGGAAAAAGGGAGAAAGTACTGTTTCAAGGCCCTTCCCTCTTACAGACTTGGCTTGACTTGTAAAAAATATCTTACAGAATAGAAAATGACATTAAAGAGTAAGTTAAAAAAAATAGAGATGATTCAAGTTTTAGATATTTTCCTGTATGGCAATAGGGGAGCCACATTAGTATTTTCCCCCTGGACCTATAAGCTGAGTGTACTTAAACATGTACTTAAGCAAATACTTAGATTGCACTAATTCCTCAGGACCGGGCAAAGGAACACAAATAGTTTGGGGAGGGACAATCCGGGGCTTTCAGTTACTTTATTATGGATATGAGTTTTGCATGATTCTTCAGTCTCAAAGCAGCAATGTAGTTTTCACTTCCACAGCCTGCTTGTATTTCTCTGCTGTCCGCCTCCCTTTTTCGATCTCATTCTTGGAATTTGGTCTTCCTGGGAGGATTAAGAAAAGAAAAACATAACTCTGTGCTGAGCTCATTTTACCATATGTTACATTATAGCTAGAAGCCAGAGAGCTTTTCAAAGACTCAACCTGAATTCTGTTGTACTACAGAATAAGTCAGAAGGAGCCAGAGGTGAGAGACCCAAACACCACTGGTTCTAAGCCTTCATCAATCATATTTTGCTCTCCAGAGTAACCAGTTTATTTCATTCCAATCTGAGATGACTCTCAGGGGGTACAATTGTTCCATATACTTTTAGAGAAGCCCATTGTTTCCCAAGGGCTTAATAACCACACTGTGGCAAAAGGCCTTTCAAAGTATTATATGACCCTTCTTAAAGCATTTGCCTCCATCTCCGAGGTAATGAAAGGGATAGGAAAAGGATTTTTCTCGAGGAACAAAGCCTCAAAGAAGTAGGTAGCTCCTTTCGTCTTTGTGTCTTAGTCCTTTCTCTAGGCATAGGATGTTCTTGGTATATTCTGAGCCCAGGATGTTGCTACTATATATTATTTGTACTTTGTGGATAACACATGAGAAAAAAAAAAAAAAGACAGCTTTAGGTAATTGCCCTGCATCAATTAAGCCTTGAATGGGAAGCAAAAAGAGAGAAAATGTCTTCTTTATTATAGACTTATGAACCATATGATTATGCTGTCTGCTTAGGGAAGCAAGAAAAATCTAGAAGTCTGAAATGAGATACTTTTAGGTGGAACTTATATGGCCCTCCTTGTCATCATCATGACTTAAATGGCCACAGAGTGTGGAGCCTGGAACAAAACCTATAAAACATGTCATCTCTGTCCTCAAACACACAGAAAGGCAGTTTAGCAGAGAGCTACATGTGTACATAGCTCATGCGAAACTCAAAGTGGTAGTTTCAGGACATGGTATGTGGGGAGGGTTACATAAGAATTTGTGGAGGTGGAAAGCAGGGAAACAGGACAGGGGTGGGCTGGGCTGGGGGAAATGCCCAGGGTTACTTTCAAAAATCACCAACCACTTTGGCTGACCCACTCGTTGATTGACTATGTGAATCCCCCTACGGGAGATTTGGGGCAGAGGAAGAACATGGGAAACAAGAAGAAGAGAATGCGACAGCTGAAAAGAGCATTACAGGGTGTCCCCCAGATGCTGCAAGTTGATAACTCATTGCTAGAATTAGATTTGTATTTGTTTGGTTCCCCAGGCTTGGTGTTTTTTTTTTTTTAAACAAATTTAGAATTTAAATGCCATTAAGCTAGGAAAAACTCCAAAGTTCAGATGGCTTCCAAGCAGTTTCATGGTCTTACAGCCAGTCTGCTTCACTTATGTTTATTGCCTGATCTCTGAAGGCATTTGAATAAGTGACCCCAAAAGAACTCCATGGCACAATGAGGAAACCAAGATCTACAAAAGGTGAGGGTCAACCCTACCGCCGAGGCCCTATAGCTGGTTGTGGCAAAGCTAGTGTAGAGCCTATGTTCCCTAACCCCCCGCTCCAAGACGGATAACAGCTGCCATTCACTTTGTGCCAGGTGGTGTGCTAACAGCCTTCTGTTTATTACTTTATTTAAGCCTCACAACTTTGGGAGCTAGATCCTGATTATTGTCTTCATTTTATGGACAAGGAAACTAAAATTTAGAGAGAGAAGGAAATTCATCATCATGGTGGTAGAAATCTATTGACAAAGCTTTTCATTTCTGTCTCTTCTGCTCTATGTTTTGTACAGTAGGTGTTCCGAAGAAGATGCCCTTGGGTGGTGGAAGGGGAGGAGGGCGGGGAGTGGGGGTGAATGGGTGACGGGCACTGAGGGGGGCACTTGACGGGATGAGCACTGAGTGTTATTCTGTATGTTGGCAAATTGAACACCAATAAAACATAAATTTATTATTTAAAAAAAGAGAAAAAAGAAGAAAAAGATGCCCTTGGCTTTGTTGCTGGTGTCAGGAGGATGGCTTTGAAGAGGCCAGACTAAGCAAAGTAGCTCATATGGAAAATTTGGTGGAATATGTGCTCAAGTTGAAAAATTCAGTGATGTTACTTTCTTTGTTCGACTATACGAGCTTAAAAAAAATCCCGCAAAAATTGATACATTTATCATAACTTAGAAAAATGATTGTTTAAATCAATTATTATAGCCACTGGTTTGATTTTGTTTTTGTTTGCTTTTTTTAAAAGATTTTATTTACTTATTCATGAGACACACAGAGAGAGGCAGAGACACAGGCAGAGGGAGAAGCAGGCTCCCTGCAGGCAGCCCGATGGGGAACTGGAGCCCAGGACCCTGGGATCATGACCTGAGCTGAAGGCAGACGCTCAACCACTGAGCCACCCAGTGCCCTTGCCACCAGTCTGATTTTGATTGCAATTAAGAATTCTAGCTTGATTTTTACCTCTTGAAAAGACTTAAGACATTTGCTTGACCATTAGGTTGGCCATATTCTTATTTCTTTTTCTGCAGTCACAGGACAAGCTGGTTTTAGGCTTCAAGGAGAGGAACGTGATGAAATAATTTCTGGAGTATGTTTAAGAAGGACTTTGTTGAATTTGTAATCAAATGAATACATAAATGGTTCTCACTTTATGCAATAGATAGATCCTAAGAGATTGTAATTATATTTCGGGTGGGGTGGGGGAGGTGGCCCTGAATCCAATTTCAAAATGGAGCTGTGAGAAAGATTTTATGTGATCAATGAATCCCTCTGCAAAGCAAAGAGTCATCTTGAAACACAAATGATCGTCCACCAACACATCTATTTCACCAGTTACAATTTTAGCACAGTACATTTCTGAAAAATCAAGTGCAACTACAAGGAAATTTTAAATATTGGAAATTTTCCTAGATGATGTTATAATCCTGGAAAACTTGTCCCAAAACTTGATACTAGTGTATGGTGTTTATAAGCAACTGAAACAGTGAAAGAACTGCACATTTGGGATTGGCTTCCCTGCATTGGTAGATAATAGTGAAGAAGTATTGATTTCCACTTGTCCATTCCTTTTTCATTCTTTGCCACATGCTTCAAAGGGGTCGGCTCTGAGCCATTTACTCTTTCACACCAAAAATTAGGTCTTTGAAACACAGGAGAATCTCCCACTTTCTCTCTCTTTCTCTGAGATAAAACAATGAAAGGGTAACACCTGTGGCAACCCTCAGAATCTTTTGTTTCTTCAGCGCTTTGTGAAATGAAGCAAGCGTGTGAAGTTCACATCAGAGACGGCAAGCTCTTCTGAGATATTTAGACTCAACTCAAAAGTTTGGGGGGAACCAGCGTTTTTGTCATTTAGTGTGTAAATATGTGGGTCAAGGTAACTTCCCCCATTGCATCTCTGGGCTTTTAGTGGTTGTCACAGATGGACAGAGCCACATAAACTTGGGGTGTGGGACGTGGACCCTACATCCTGGGGGTATGTGAGTCAATAGGGCAGCATACTGGGGTAGACTCAGAAGGGGGAGCCCACATCGTAGTCTCTGCCGTATGACCCTGGACTATTCCTTTGAGATTATTTTTCCACGACTATAACTGTACCTGCTCTAACCACATCTGGAGACTGTTTGAAGCATCAGATGAGAAAAACATGAAAGGGCTTCCAACAATACGGCAGAAAAAGTGGGAAAATGTGAGTAAGTGGCCTGGAGCCCCATGGTTGGTCTGCCTGAGACTCCAGAGAACCGACTAGAAGGAAGGCTGAGCATTTTCTCCTGGCAACAGTCCCAGGTCAGGGTGAGAGGACACAGGAACCGGGCAACAGGTCTCCCACGAGGCCCACGGGGTGGGTGAGGAGGGGACTGCTCTGTGTGTCCTTCTTCCTCCTGTGTCCTCGGCTGTAGTCCCGAGGAGAGGGACCCACCGAGGGAGGGGACGGTGAGCTCTTCTCAGGGTGGGGGCAGTCATTGCTCTGAACATCTGAACATCATGGTAACTTGGGTACCAGTTACCCCAACCCAGTAACGGGGTCAGGTCCCCATTAACCTTCTCTCCTGTTTTCCTGTCCCTCCTGTTCTGCCTCTTTCTTTGTCATGCTTGATTCTGCTGTTTCCTTTTTTATTCGGGAGTGTCCCTGTGCAGTGTTAGGGGCACTGAGAGAAGAGCACAACATCCACGTCCAGTTCAGCCCACAAGTCTGAAGACAGCGCTCCGTGTGGGGCCCCTAAGCAGGTAGGACCCTGCCGCACCCCCAGACACTCCCAGTCGGGCCTCCCCGCATCACAGACCCTCTCCCTCGCCCGAGGTCACCTTACTCTGACCGTTGTGATAATTTTCTTCTTTAAAACTAGATTTTCATAAAATATGAAACAGATTTCTGTTATGCCTCCCTAAAGGGCAAAGTCTCGTTTCCACCGGTTTTCACCATTATGTAAACAGAATAATGCCATGTGCATTTTCGTGTCTTCCCCGCCCCCCCCCCGACTTAAGTTTGTGACCTGCAATCACATCATTGCACATCTTCGCAGATGGTTTATCTGGGTGTGGTGCAGTATTGCACTGCAGGGCTCTAGCTCATTTACCACATCGATTCCACCATTAAAGGACTTTTGAGGTGCTTTCATTTCTGGGTATTAGAGCAATGTTTTGACGGGTGGATTAGGACTGCTGGCTCGAGGTGGTCTCAGAACTGTTTTACCACGTGGTTGTACCAGGGTGTGTTCTCACTACTTACAACACGTAGGAGATTCAGTTGCTCCACTTTCTTTACAGCACCTGGTATTGTCAAACTTTAAAATTGCTGCCCATGCGTTGAGTGTGTAATAGTACATCATTGTGGTTCTGATGGCCATTTTCTGATTTTTTTTTGTTTTTTAAAGATTTTATTTATTTATTTATGAGAGACCTAGAAAGAGAGGCAGAGACATAGGCAAAGGGAGAAGTGGCTCTCTCTGGGGAGCCCGATGCAGGACTCGATCCCAGGACCCCAGGATCACGACCAAAGGCAGATGCTCAACCACTGAGCCACCTAGGTGCCCTGTTTTCTGATTTTCAATTTGTTTTATTAAATAGTAGTAATTCCAAACCTCTTCAGCCTCATTCCCCTCCAGTCCTCAGTCTCTAGGCTCCAGCCCCTACTTAGAGTTCCCAAGCTGCCAGGCTCTCTCTTGCCACTGGGCCTTTGCACAAACTACTCCCTATCTCTGTCTCCCTCTTGTCTGACCACTCTTCTCTCAATTAGGTCTTCTCTTGGACATCATGAACCTGGGCCTTCAAGCCCCTTCTCTGTGCCCCACAGCACCTACTAAGTGATCCACAACACACTGCTGGCTTAATTCTCCCATATGAGGCTGTAAGCTCTCTGAGGGTGGGGGCCATGCTTCATTCTTCATTTATCCCCAACTCAGCACAGGACCTAACTCACAGCAGATACTGAATAAATATTTGTTGAATGTTCCAAACTGAATAACACATAAAATATTCAAGTGCTTAAATTCTTAATGGAACTGAAATGAAAATGTACTGTAAATTAATGAATTGAGGGACTTAAACCCTAAAAAATGAAGTGCACCTCTTTGTCACTTTTGTGGTCCCACAGAAATATTAATGACTTCAACTCATTCATACTGAATTTTGAGCTGGAGGGGGAACTTAGAGATCATATGGTGTCCATTTGTCATTTTACAAATAAGGCACTAGAGGCCCAGAGAAGTTGATGTGAGCATGTTCACACCACTAGATAAAGCTGAGATTGCCACCCCCATCTTCTAAGTACATGACCTAAATCTCAGAACTGGCTTGTTGTCAATTGAGGGGAAAAAACATGTTTTTCACCTGGCATAGTATAGTGTACATACAAAGGAATTCAGTGAGACGTGGGAGACTTTTGATATCTAGGTGTGGCTGCTACTGGTAAGCAGTCTGAGAAGAGGAGCCATCAACTATAAGGTTCGAGGTTCCAGTTACCCCAAGAGTAACTGGTTCCATGCTGAATGGGCAGCTGTTGTTCAGAAACTGTTTGACGAGCTGGGCTGGGAGCAGTGGCTCCTAGAAATGGCTCCTGGATCACGTGGCCATCAGAGTTTCCTACCCACCTCGGGAGTCCTCTACTACCACTGCCGGCTGCCAGAGCAAGACCATTGTGACATCACCCCCCCCCCACCCCCGGCTCAGGTGGCCTCTCAGCTGGGTCTTCCTGGTGTAACTGTCCCTTGTAGGTAACTTCATGGCTCACTCTTCACATGCACACACCCACACACGCACAGAGTTGTGATGCCACATGCTCACATGAACCACCTCGGCTGGAAGCTGGCACCACGCGTGGACAACTCCACATGCCACCCATCAGTTTCTCTGACAAGTTCACCCTGTCACACAATTAGGGAGATGTCAAGCAGAAAGAAGACATTTTTCTGAATTATTTAACTAATAAACTCCAGCACAGCTGAGCTCCTCAAATGTGTTCTTTTATGATCTTATTGAAATTCATGTTGTTTCCAAAGAGATATTGTCCACCCATTTTAACCCCAGGGAAAATGACTGAACTGCAATCTTAGGGGGAAGCAGACCTAGAAAATGCCAGGGGCTCTTTAGGTGTAGTACACTATTACGCTATGAGTGCATTTAAACAGTGTAATAATCAAGATGTGGCTCTGGTTACCTGCTGGCACTTCAGCATCAGATGGGCTATTCTGCTAATTACTCCAATTGAGGACTGCCTACTTGACTTTTTGAGTTCCTTGATTTAGAATGTTTTCAGTTGGAGTGTCTTCCCTTCTAGTCTCTGCCTCTGTCCCGAATCAAAGCAAGAAAGAAGACATAATCCAGAAAGGATGCAATGAGATATACTTTTTGCCCTAAGGGTACAAAAAAATTGGCATGGATTAGTTCTTTCTTTCTTTCTTTCTTTCTTTCTTTCTTTCTTTCTTTCTTTTTTTTTTAACAAACACCAAGATACTATTTCGATCTTTGATTCGAGATATTCTGTTTTAGGAGCTGGTCAGTAAAATCTGGCAAGAATTATACAAATGTAGCAATAATATAATGTTAAATGACAATTCTTATTATGATGTGCAGTTGAGAATAAATACTAAAATTACATTACATGAGAACATAATAAATGGTTGCATCTCCTAGGTCATACTTTGTTCAGGGCTTTGGGATTTTCATACAAAATGCAAATGAAGTCATTTGAGGATTCTCTTCCTCTGCCCTACCCCAAATAAAGAAATACAATGTTATATTTTTAAAAAGACCTCATAAGCTTTTGGGGCACCTGAGTGGGTCAGTTGGTTAAGCATCTGACTCTTGATTTTGGCTCAAGTCATTATCTCAGAGTCATGAGATTGAGCCCTACATTGGGCTCTGTGCTCAGTGAAGAGAGTCTGTTTGGGATTCTCTCCCTCTCCTTTTGCCTTTCCCTGTGCTCACTTGCTCTCGCTCTCTCTCTCTCAAATAAGTAAATAAATATTTTTAAAATAATAATGAAAAAAAATAAAATCTAAATCATTAAGAATTCCTCTCTCTCTCCTTTGGACACCCCTTCATGTGACTTGATAGGAGGAACATACACCCTAAAGTCAGGGGCACGACACCCCTGGCCAATATTATCCAATGAATTTCTTTCCCAGAAAATAAATACACAGCATAAAGATCAAGATCCTTTTTCATTTCAAAGCACCCTTTGATATTACTGTTACACTGAAATCCTTCCTCCCCTATTGACCCGACCCTCAACATTCTCGGCATTGCTTTTCAGCCTGCATATCCCTCTGCAAGCCAGTTGGAATTTGGCCTGGAAAAAAGACATATGGGCCTGCATGAGGTTATAAAATCTGGCTTGGAAATCCACAGCTTCTTATAAAAACACTATTTTTTTTTATAAATGTACCATTTTAAGGAAGATGGTTACTAAGCAACCTGATTTAAATTATTATGAGAAATGGGAGGAAATTCTTCCATTAGGTCTGTTTTTACTTAGGTCAAAAAGTTTGGTGTTTTTTTTTTTTTTTTTTTTTTTTTTTTGCCTGTGCTCATTTGAAGCTGTTTTTCCTTCTTTCTTTTTAATGCACATATACTGTATGCCACTTAAACAATGGGTGTTAGGCTATGTGAGCCCTGTGGGCAAACAATGGAGATGAAGTCTCCTATAAACTATGCCCTTGTGCTGAGATAGGGGGTCCTCAAGCTCTTTGGGGACAGTAACCCCCTCATATTACTGATTGTGAAGTGGGAATTTCATAAGAGTGTAGAAGCCCAAGGCTGAAAATATATGTGAGCCTCACGAGAAATGAAGCCAGCATTTGAAGGACACGAGAAACTTCTCTTTCCTGTTCTCAAGGCTTCATATTTCTCTCTGCTCAATTGCTTCATCATTCACCCTTTGTGGATTGGATTTTCTAATTCTTCATGGATATGATGGACAAAGTCACCCAACTGCTCTAAATGTCATTTATTATTATTATTATTATTATTATTATTATTATTATTAGAGTAAAATACACATAGAATATACATGGAATCATGTTTATTGATTTAATGTGAATACATTTGAATAAAGATTGGAATGACTTTATAAATACACATAGCATAAAATTATCATTTAAATCATGTTAAAGTGTACACTTCAGAGGCATTAATTACATTCACAGTGTTATGCAACCATCATCACTGTTGCAGTCTATATCCTTGTTATTCCCTCAAATAGAAACCCCATGCTTATTAAGCAGTCACTCCTTCCTCTCTCCTCCAAGGTCCCTGAAACCAGTCCCCTTTCTGTCTCTCTGGATTTATCTCTTCTGCATATTTTATATAAATGGGATCATGTAATGTGTGGCCTCTTGTCTGACTTCTTTCATGTAGCATAATGTCAACATTTATCCATGTCACAGCATGTGTCAATACTTCATTTGTTTTTATGACTTAATACAATTCCATTGTATGTATAAACCACATTTTGTTTATCCATCCACTGATGGACATTTGGGTTTTTCCACTTTTGGGCTATGATTAATTATGTTGTTATGAACACTCATGTACAAGACTGTTTTCACATCCATTGTCAATTCTTTTGAATATGTACCTAGGAATGGAATTGCTGGTTCATATTATAATTCTATGTTTAGCTTTTTGAGAGACTACTAAATTTTTTTCCACAGCTGCTGCACCATTTTACATTCTCACCAGCAATGTGTGGGGGATCCAATGTCTTCATATCCTTGCCAACACTTGTTATTTTCATTTTTAAAATTATGGCCAATGTAGTGAGTGTGAAGTAGTATCTCATTATGGTTTTGATTTGCATTTTCCTAATGACTAATTATGTTAAGCATCTTTTCACATACTAGTTGGCCATTGGTATATCGTTGAGAAAATGTCTATTCAAATCCTTTGTCCAGCTTTTAACTGGGTTATTTACCTATTTATTTGCACTCTTTGTAAGATTTCTTCTTATATTATTCACGCCAGACCCTTACATGATTTGCAACTATCTTCTTGAGTCATCTTGTCATGCTATTGAAAGTGTCCTTTGATTATATGTATATATGTATATATATATATGTGTATATATATGTATTTCCTTCTCCTTTAAAGATCCACTTTTTATTTGAGAGAGAGAGAGAGTGAGTGAGTAGGCGGAGGGGCAAAGGGAGAAGGAGAGAGAGAATACTCAAGCAGACTCCCCACCAACCGGGAACCCTGAGATCATGACCTGAGCCAAAATCAAGAGTCAGCCACTCATTCAACTGAACCACCCAGGAGCCCCCAAAATATATTTTTAATTCAAGAACCAGCAGAAACTCATCTGCTTCTGTAGGTCACAATTGCTGGGCCAGAAAGTTGACTTTGCCCAAGAAGAGACAGGTGTTCAGCTATGTCCAGGAGGATGGGATCATGTAGTATGAATCAGGCTTCTGGGTCCTCGCCTTTTGGTGGTGGAGACATGGATACACAAATGCTTAAAGGAGGAGGCATGGTGGCAAATTACCGTAGTTCAGTGTTCTAGCAAACAATAAGTGTTGTTCATGCTAGTGATTAAAAAAAAAAAGGTGCTGCCTACAGCACCTTCAAAGTAGACACACATAATTTCCAACTGGGGAGGGGGTGGTGTCAAGAGAAAGCTTCCTGGAGGTGGCACTTAACTGGCTTGGCTGTAAAGAAAAGATTTGTTCATACTGGGTTGGAAAGAAAGGCATCAGTGCAGTCAGGAAGCATAGTGGGATTCAAAGTCCAAATGAAGAGACACAGATTTGTTGGAGACTCAGATTTAAGACATAATGTCACTGAACCCATAAGAGTTAGTGGTATTGCAAAGAGAAACCTAGTGAGAAATAGAGCAATGCCAGATGAGGTGAGTCTTGATGAGGTGTGGAAAGATGATGGTGACAATGAAAAAGGGGTTCATGGAGAAGGCCTACTTGATCAAGTTCAACTTTGACCATGGGGTCTTTTATATTTAGTTAGGTTTGTCTTTCCTGCTCCAGGACCTCCTCCCAAACCTCCCAAACTCCATGGGCTTTCTTCCTTTGGAGCCCACAGAATTCCTTTCTCTAAAATTCACTTAGTAAATAGTCTTGTATTACTAATACAGCTCTTGCATTCGATTGCAACTCATTCTTCCATATTGATTCTTTCATTCTTGTCTCCCAAGCTAGACTATGGGCTCTTAGAGGTCCAATGATATTTTTACTCCTTGACATAGCATGTTGCATGGAATGAGTGCTCAATAATATTTGTTGATTTGGTGTGAATACAAAATTCTAGTAAAGATTGGAGTAACTTAATAAACTACTCACGGACATGCTTCTTTAAGCTTTTTTGTTCTGTGCCATTAATTTTTTTCTCTATATGTCTTGCATGAAATAGATCTTGTATTAGCATAAATGGGGACATGTTGTCTATGGTATAATTTTTTCAATAAGCCTGTTCATTCATTACCATTAATGATCTCTCTCCTAAGATTATGAAGGGGCTGGAAAAGATATGACAATGAGTGTCAATGCTTTTTCAAAAAGAAAACAACATTTTTAATCTAAAAGATCATTAGCGATACAATGATAAAAGTAAAACTTGAAACTTGAGATAATATATCATTACTGCTCTGAGAGGTCTAAGATAACAAATTGGAAAATTTGTCTAAAATAATTGCAGGAGAAAGATTGTTATTATCTGCTTTTGTGAACGAAACAAAGGAAATTACTATCCTTCTTGAGATAGATATAATTTGTGTGCATCTGGAAATTAATGATATTACAAGGTATAATTGCAGAATGTCTTAATTTTACCACATAATTATCTTCTTTCAGCAATATAGTATATTAGCATGGTAAAAATTTAATCTATAGAGTTTGAAACAGACAAAAGATATATTAAGATTTTTTTTCCTTATGAAAAGGTGAACAACCAAAGAGAGAAAAATCATGCAAAAGGTAATCTTGTTACAAAGCAAAAAACTTAAAACAGAAATCGATCCTAAAATGTCCCAAACATGACTGTTTTGCATCAGCATTTATCTCTTGTAGGTATTTGCCATTTATATGGTCATTTGAGTTCAGCTGCTAGACTCCCCTGGAGAAATGATGAGAGAGGCAAAAAGATGGGAAATAGGGACAAAAAGCCCAAGTTTACATCTGACCTTCCATGGTTACCACTGACTTTAAATCCTTTCAGGAATTGTGAGATATCCTGGGTATACATTTCTTCTATTTCGGGGTGAACGCTAGATAGCTGTTTGTAAGGTACGACTTGAGTAGTAAGTGTTGGGGAAACTCTTATGTTTCCAAGGCATCATTATTGCAAATGGGTATTTGAAGGTTGAGACATAGTTACCAGAAAGAACACTGGGAAAGGAGTCAAAAGCTCTATGTGCTACTCTGAATTATTTTATCAAATAATCAAGGGAAATGGAAAATTCAGTAAACTTCACTGTCTCAAGTTCCTCCCCTTTGAGAAAGAGGGATGTGTTACATAGGGGTGGCAAATAAGTTTTATCCCAGCTGCCATCCTTTTGATTTGTAAGAGCTCCCTGAAGTACTTACTGTGTTGAGAAAGATTCTGAGGCTGTTTATAGGCTCAGTGGAAAAGACCTGTGCACAATTAACATTTCCTCTAAGTGTAGTGGATGGGGAGTGACCGCAGGCGTGCCACGTACTTGTCAGTTCTGAAACTCTAGGACTTTCTGAAACTCTGAAACTCTAGGTGTGTCTGAAAAGGCTGATTTCTGACTCACAAATCTGTAGTTTACGGGACTTATATGTGTCTCTGCTTTGTGACCTCTGGGTCCCCTCGATATCTTCTTTTCTGATTATGAGGTTGAGATGTTGGCTGTTGACGTTTGCTGGAAGCCTGCAGTCCTAGCACCTCATGGGAACATATGCTCCAGGGTGTTTTAAATGTAATCCTTCTGCCTGCCTTGTTTTAGTAATTTAGTTCAACAAATTTCCTATGTGCTAGGCAGTCTGCTAAGAGGCTGTGGTTGCCCTGCAGCTGTTTGGAGACCCATTCTCCACAAACCGACAGCCCTGAACCAGCTGTAATGCTGGTTCTAGTGCTGGGAGGTGAAGGGCTCCTTATGTTTGATAACAAGAAATAGAGAGAGGCTCTCAAGGTCATTCCCAGAAAGAGGCAGGGATTAAAAGACATACAATAAGCAACCTAGCAGGGCTCAGGGCAGAAACTCAAAGAAAGTCGGGCTTCCCAGAGTCTAGAATTGGAAGGCTAACACAGTACTCAGATTCCCTTCCCTATGGTTCCCAGCCCTTTCCTTTGCCCCAAATCTATGTGATAACATGCCTGCCCAGTAGAGCACTCTGAGTTCTATCTTGAGATGGGGTTGGTTAGCACTGATTTCAGATGTAGAGGGCTATTCAGAACCCCCCAACACGTTTCTACTCTCCAGGATTGAAGGACATCATTTCTTCTGTTCTGAGGCTGTCCTGGAAAGATCCCCTTGTCCTTGTTCAAGGGGAGATAGTTGTTTGCATCGCTGACACCCTGGACTAGACACCACTTTTGCACTGACCTCTCTCTTTGAAGATATGGAGGTTGCTAGGTCCAGGGCTTCAGGTCTCAGGAAACCTGTCCCTTACTCTTGATCTGATTCTTGCTATCCATTTGATGTGCCTGAGTCATACTCACCGGCCATCTGGAAGGAGAGTGTGGGATTTGGTAGGCTGCTGCCATGGGGGAAGTATGAGGGGTGGCAGTGAGGCCGTGTAGGACAGGACAGGTTTTGGAGGCAATTTTAAGAACCTCCTCAGTTGTGATGACTGATGATGTATGCAGAGTAGGGGGCGAACGGTTGCAGGGAGAGTGTCAGGCCATGGCTAAGGGTCAAGAGTGGCTGAGAAAGATGACATTGTTGGGAACTAAGAAAGTGAGCAGGGCAGGACAGCAGACATGAGGGTAGCTGAGAGTGTAGCTGAACATGACAAAGGTTGATTTGCTGGGTTTTTATACCAAGTAACCCATAGCTTATATTTTAGTTGGATTATATATATTTTTAAAGATTTTATTTATTTATTTGAGAGAGAGAGACAGGACAAGCAGGAGGGACAGAGGGACAGGGAAAGAACCTCAAGCAGAATCCACATTGAGCATGGAGCTCATTGCAGGGCTGCCCAGGACATTGGGATCGTTACCTGACTTGGAATCAAGTTGGATGCTTAACCGATTGAGCCACCCAGGTGCCCCTGTATTCAGGGGAAAAAACAAACAACTTTCATGTGAAAGTCAATTGTTAGGGCATCTAAACATGCTCATCCATCAAAACACCCACCAGAGGAGGTTCCCGGGTTAGCACCCAAAAAGCCTGTGTGGGGTCATAAAGATGGAAGAGAGCTTGGAGATGGTTGGGTAGCGCACACCAAGGCAGAAAGTATAGGCTCTGAAGTCAGACCACATGTGCTCACTGGGTAGTTACCGAGGATGTAATCCCACCGGACCTCATTCTCCTTGTGTATTAGAACAATACCGACCTCGCAGCTCGTCATGAGGATTAAGTGAGGTGATCCTGGGCAACATGTAAAAGCTGGTTGCTTCTTGCTCTCGTCACCCTATCGTGATCATGTTATGTCAAAGAAACCTTGGTCCGGCATTGACAAGTGATTGAAGCTTTGCTGGGTTGCCCCAGGGACTAAGGGGTTTGATGAGTTAGTGTTTCTGCAACTCTGGAAGCCCAAGTTGAGACCTGATTACACATATGCCCACTATTTTCTCCCCATCATATAAAAAAAAAATAGCATAGGGACTGGAAAATGAGGAATGCTGAACCAGAGGAATCATTACTTAGCCCAACCTCTTCTTTTTACATGTACAGAAACTGGGGCACAGAGAAGTAAAATGACTAGGCCCACAGCCCCCAGCTAGATTGTGGCCGAACAGGAACTAGAAACCAGGTGGTTCATGGTTAAGGTGGCTTCCTACCATATCAATTTGCTTGTCACAAAATAAGTCGGGACAGTCAGGTCAACCTCCCCACTATTTGCAGATAGATTCTCACTGTTGGAGCTCAAACTGGGAATGCCAGAGGACAGCCAAGTTGATCCAGGGACAAAGGAACAGAGCCTTGGGTTCAGTGTTTAGAGGGTTGGGGCTGGGGCTCTCCTCCTGGGCCGAGGGGGTGCGGAGGGTCTGGCGATACAGGCAGGTGGGAGGTGGTGGCTGTAGATATACAAGGAAGGGCAGTGTGTCTGTGGTGCCGTGTGTGTGGGAGAGCTTGAATCACGCTAGGGAAGAGAGTGCCACCGAAGTAGTAGCGAGCGTTTGGTGGCAGGGATGGAAGAAGAGGAGCGTGGGATGGCTGATACTGTCATTTCTGTGGACGGGTTTTTCCTAAGCAGGATTTTTATATGTAGGAAAGCACAATAGGGTTTGCTGTGAAAAGGATCATCACGTCTCAACTCATCCATATCCTGGGGCACAGAAGGGAGGAGGGATCACATATTTAGTGAACATTTACTATGCTACAGATGTGCTAAGCCCTGGACAAGCATAGGCAGCCCCCGGCTGATCTGTGGGGATATGTCCATAGACCCCCCAGTGGTCGCTTGAAACCACTAATCTTGCCAAACCCTATACGTAGCATGTTTTTTCCTATACATACATACCTATGATAAAATTTCATTTATAAATTAGGCACAGAAAGAGATCAACAACAATAAAACTAGCATACATTTTTTCTTTCTTCTTTACAATTCCACAGATAGAAGATTCGTTCTTACTGTAGATCTTAGCAACCTCAGCATACGATTGCTTTCTCTTCCCTTGTTAAGTTGAGAACTGTCATCTTTTCACTTAAAGGAAGCTCTTTATGGCTTCTCCTTGGCATGTTCTGAATTGTCAATATTACTACTCTTGTGCTTTGGGGTCATTATTAAGTAAAATAACAGTCACTTGAGCACAAGCACTGCGACATGAGGATGGATGGTCTGATAACCAACATGGTCACTAATTGACTAAGGAGCAGGTAGTGAATATGGGGTGGAAATGCTGGACAAAGGGATGACTCACATATCCAGGGGTGAGATTTCATCACACTACTTAGAATGGCATGAAATTTAAAACATATGAATTGCTTATTTCTGGAATTTTCCATGTAATATTTTCAGACTACGGTTGACCACGGGTAACTGAAACTACAGAAAGTGGAACCGTGGATAAGGGGTACTACTGTGCTCACTCTGTTCTCACAAGCTGATGGAACAGATGGCCTCATTGTGACCCAGAAGAGTCCACTGGCCACACCCACAAAGACAGTGAGTAGCAAAACCAAGACTTGAGCCCAGATATAACTCTGACTGAAACTCCCAACTCCTTCTACTGCCCCACATGAGGCTTACAGATAACTAAGCCCCTACTAATTTGACCTCATTTTGAAAATCTGAAATTCTTTCATCGAATTTTCCACCTCAGAAAGTTGAATACATTTGCTTTGCTTCTTCATTATATTCTGTGTCATGGAATCACAAGTCCTCTAGGGCAGAGAGTTCCAGTGGAGGAGGGGTATGACACAAGCATTTCTGCAGCTGCCTAACATTTGAGAGTCTCCCCTTGGAGAAAAGCCACATGTTTTGGGGAGATAGGGTGTTAGGGTATGGTTTGGAAAATATTTGAAATTTCACTCTTCCTCTTTCTCTTCAGTATCAGGTGCCCTCGCAAGAAAAAGGCAGCTGTCCTGACTCCTCACTTCCTCCCTCCCCACAAAAAGTTACCAGTTTCATTTATTCAGTTAACAGATATCTATTATGCCTTTAGAGAGATGATAATAAACGTCTCAAACCCTTATTTGTGCATTTCTTTTGAGCCATTATTTCTTTTTCTATGAAATTTTATTAGGAAATGGTCAGGGACTTGGTTATAAGGACATTTGATTGCAATGTAAAAGATTAAAATATCTAACTGAAAAAAAACAAGCAATAAAATAGAATCCTACACAAAATATAGTATTATTGGAGCACCTGGGTGACTCAGTGAGTTAAGCATCTGCCTTCAGCTCAGGTCATGATCCCGGGTCCTGGGATAGAGCCCCACATTGGGCTCCCTGCTCAGCGTGAAGCCTGCTTCTCCCTCTCCACCCTGCTCATGCTCTGTCTCACTCTGTCCCTTTCTTTGAAATAAATAAAAAATCTTAAGATATATATATATATATATATATATATATATATATATATATATATAGTATTATTAAGTGAAAATGGCATATTGCCCATAAAAATATATCAATATTACATAAAACAACATACATATATTTTTGAAAGTTAATGGACTATTTTTTAGTGAAGTTTCAGCTTCACAGCAAAATTGAGCTAAAGTACAGTGTCCACATATACCCCCTGCCTCCACAGTCATACAGCCTCCCCCACTCTCAACATCTTGAACCACAGCGGTACCTTTGTTACAATCTATGAACCTACACTGACACATTATCATCACCCAAAGTCCCTAACACACATTATGGCTCATTCCTGGTATTATACATTCTATTGTTCTTGACAAATATGTAATGACATGTATCTACCATTGTAAAACAATATATTTTTAAAATAGGAAAACATACTTTAAAGTATTAATATTTGTGTTTGGATAATAGAATTGCAGAAGCATATTATGTCTCTGTATTTTTTACTCCAAGTATACATTGCTTTATAGTAAAATAATACTTTTCAAGAGCCTCTGTTTAAGTATTGGAACTGAAAGTGAATAGAGAAGTCTTGTCTTGATGATTACTCATAGGAGGCAAAGGAAAGTGAGTCCAACTAAAAAAGATAGATAGAAGAATGAGACTTGATATTTTGAGGGGAAAAGACAAATTTAAAATTAGTCTATAGCACAAAAAGTGGTTGATATCTAGTGTTTAAAAACTAAGGGAAAAATCCATTGGCCCTCAAGAAAAGTACAGATAATACTGTTATCTATCTTAAATAAAACAGAAAAAAGAAATGTAAATGGCTTTAACCTGGGGAAAGAGGCTCAACCTCACTAATACAAAAGCTAAAAATTAAAAATATACTGCAATACCATTTCCCACCTATCATATTGGCAATAATAATAAAAAAAACTTGATAAGATATTCTGTGATGATTCTGTGGATGTCCAGGGAAGTATTTACTCTTTGAACTGGTGGTCTTACTTCTAGGAAGCTATCCCAAAATGCACTAGCAAATATATGAAATAACATAAAGTTATTTGTTGAAACACTCTTTTAGACAAAAATGAAAATAACCGAAATGCCCAAAGATAAGGAATTATTTGAAAAAAAAAAAAAAACATGGTAACATGCAAACAATGAGTAGTATGAAATTATAAAAAGTCTTAAGAGAGTTCTCTGCATACAGTGATGGAGTGGTCTCCAGAATATAGTGTTAGTAAGAAAAAAATAAGAAAAGTAAAATTTAGAGCAGTGTGTTTACTGTGCAATCTTTTATGTAAAAAATACATATAATCATATATACTTATATAATTAGGAATGAATATGCATACATGCACACATATACATAATTGCTCATATTAAAAATAAAACACGGAATAATAAACCAAACACTGATGAAAATGATTACTTACATAGTGAGGAAGGAAATAAGGTTAGGGGATTGGGAGGGAGGCAGAAGCTAGACTTCTCTGAATAAATCCTGTTTTATAGACTTGATATTGGAGCAATGAAAGTGTTTACATAATTATAAAGCAAAGTTAAATCAAAATGACAAAAAGAGTACTGAAATATAAAAAGACAAAGGAACCCAACTATATCTCTAGTTGGTGGCATAATTACATAGAGAAGAATTATTTAAAGAGATTTTAAGGGACGCCTGGGTGGCTCCATGGTTGAGCATCTGCCTTCAGCTTAGGTTGTGATCCCAGAGTCCTGGGACCAAGTCTCTCATCGGGCTCCCCGCATGGAGCCTGCTTCTCCCTCTGCCTACATCTCTGCCTTTCTCTCTCTGTGTCTCTCATTAATAAATACATAAAATCTTTAAAAATAAATAAATAAATAAATAAATAAATAAATAAATAAATAAGATTTAAGAACACAGTATTTTGGTGGCATATGGCATATATTTATACCATAGAGAGAGATATCTTATGGTCAAAAACACTAAAAAGCAATGATCTTATTCTGAAAACATTATTAACATAATATAATATTATTATGGTTATCTTGAAACATACACATACACACACTCACACATCTTGATATATTTCTTTTTAAAAAGCTACCCATAAACATACCCATACAATTTGGCAGGTGAATTTTATCAAATATTCGAGAAACAGATAATTCAAAGTTTATATAAGATTTTTCAAAGAAAAGAAAATTGGGGAATGTTTTCTCTTCTCGTGATAGAATAATGCACCCCCACCAAAGATATCCATGTCCTAACTCTGGAACCTGTGAATATTTGCCTGATGTGGCAAAAGAATTTTGCAGATGTGATTAAATCAAGGATTAAGAAAGATTATCCTGGATTATATAGGTCCAATGTAAATTCGGTGGAATTATGAGTGTACTTAGAGATAAAAGAGAAAGGTAGAAAAATCAAAGTGAAAGAAGTAACAACAGAACAAAGGTCAGTGATGTGATTGCTGGCTGGAAGGAGACCATGAGTCAAGGGATACAGGAAACCCCTAGAAGATGGAAAAGGCAATAAAACTGATTCTCTCCTAGAGCCCATGGAGTGAGCATGGGCATACTGACACCTTAATCTTGGCCCAGTGAAATTCACTTTAGACTTGTGATCTCCAGAACTGTAGGATAGTAAGTTTGTGTTGTTTTAAGTCACCGAGTTTATAGTAAATTATTAAAATAGCAAAAGGAAACTAACACACCCCCTGTATCTTTTAAAGGAATAGCATAATTTTGATTACCAAATTCCAAGTCAGTGTGAGAACAAAAGAATATAGGTTAATCTCATTCTTGAATAAGCATTCTAAACAAAACAATGGCAAAACAAATCAAGCAAATATTAAAAAAATAAAACATCATTATCAAGTTGAATTTATCCTAGGCATATGAGGACATTTTATCATTAGAAAAGTTATTAAAGTAATTCACCACCATAACAAATTGAGGAAAAGCCACAAGATAATCTTGATAGGTGAAAAAAATGCGTTCAATATAATTCAAAACACATTTACAATTAAAAACTAAAAACTCGAGGCACCTGGGTGGCTCAGTGGTTGAGCATCTGCCTTTGGCTCAGGCCAGGATCCCAGAGTCCTGGGATCAAGTCCTGCATCAGGCTCCCCAGGGATGATGAATACATCATGAATACATAAATAAAATCTTAAATAAAATAAAATACTAAAAAATAAAAACTCTTGGGCCATGATGAAGTACTTAGGAGCAGAGTAGCTCTTGTGTTGCAAGCAACTATAAAACTAAGTGAAATATATTAATTACTGTTTTTAGATGTTGGATAAAAGTAACACATGACCCCAGGCCCTGAGAGAAAGGAATAAAATGAAATGACCACCCCATGATCACCTGGCTATCTACCTGAATGCACTTTGCAGACTGTGGTATAGGGAGAGCAATCTCAAACAGCATGGCAGTCTTGCTGAACAAAGGAGAGAGACATTGGAACTCAGAGCTCTTAAGGTGGCTAGAATTGACAGGGAAGTACACCCAAAGAAGGGAGCTAAACAGAAACAGAAGCCTAGACAGGAGATCCTCTTCTTTGACCAAATACTGAGCTGTGCATATGCAGAGTGAGACTCCACAGGCTGGGTAACAAAAGATGACCAGGGAAGAAAGAAATACTAGTGGACGAATTAATGATCAGACCTCACAAACAACTAGCAGACCTCACAAAGATTGGGATACATTTGATATCCAACCAGCCAGAATGGTGAGAACTCACGGAACCCACTTGGTATTTGGAGAGATCCTAGAAAGGAGCTCAATTGGTCCTAGCTACATCAGACCCATTCCAATACAGCTTAAGGATGAGCTTGAAAATATGAAGCTGGGGCTCCTGGGTGCTCAGTTAAGCATCTGCCTTCGGCTCAGGTCATGATCCCAGGATCCTGGGATTGAGCCCCACATTGAGCCCCACATCGGGCTTCCAGCTTAGTGGGGAGTCTACTTCTCTCTCTGCCCCTCCCCCTGCTTGTGCTCCCTCTCTCACTCACTCTTTCTCAAACAAACAAATAAATAAAATCTTTTTTAAAAATTAAAAAAATAAAAATATAAACAGATTCATAAGTAACTCAATGCCTGTTCCTTTAAGTGTTGGGACACCCTAAAAGAAGACAAATTCTTGCCTTCAACAATGTAACATTCATAATGTCTAATATCTAATCTACTGAAGATGTGCAAAAGTAAGAAAATGGCACTTTTAACCAGGAAGAAAATCAATCAATAGAAACAGACCCAGAAATTATACGGGTGATGAAAGTCATAGAAAAAGACTTTACAAATAGGTCTAAGGATATAAAGGACAACATACACATATTAAAGGTATAAATAGGAAATTTCAATAGAGAAAGAGAAACTATAAAACAGGAGTTGACAGGAATTATAAAACTAAAAAATACAATATCCAAAATATATTGATTGAATATTATTTATCAATAGATTAGACACTGCTGAAATAGTGAATTTGAAGACAGGCAGTGGTATCTATCCAAACTGAAGCCTAGAAAGTAAAAAAAAGAAAGCTTACCATATGGGAAAACATATGGGACAACATTAGGATAAAAAAAGAAAAAGAGATAAATTGGGGTAGAAGAAAATGTGAAGAAAAATTAGAAAAATATATTTAACAAATGATAATAAAAACACAACATAAAATGTCTGTAGATTGAAGCAATGCTTAGAGGGAAATTTATAGTTCGTGCTTTTATTTGAAAAAGATAAATTATTAAAAATAATGATCTAACTTACCAACGTAGAAAGCTAAGCTAAAAAGCAAAAGCAAATTAAACTCAAAATAATCAGAAGGAAGGAATTACTAAATATAAAGGCAGAAATAAATAAAATAAAAAGCCAACGAATAATACAGAAAAATCAGTGAAATAAAAAGTTGGTTCCTTGAAAGGTTAATAAAATTGATAAGCCCCAACTAGATTCGGGGAAAAACAACAACAACAACAACAAATTACCAATACCAAAAATAAAAGAGCAACATTGCAGATTGTATGACTTTAGAATAACATTAAGAGGATATGAAAAATTTTAAACGTTTGACAACTTACACAAAGTGTAAAAATTCCTCGAAAGAAAAGAAAATCACCAAAATGCATACAAGAAGAAATAGAAAATTTTAACAGCGCTATACATATCCATTAGATTTAATTTGTAATCAACATATTCACAACTTCAACTTGAAATTAAAATTGAAAACAAATGCACACTAGATCCAGATTGTTTCACTGTTGCATTTTTAAAATTTACGTTTTTATAATACAGAGAGGAGGAAACATTTTCCAACTCACTTTACGAGGCCAGCCTAACCCTGATAACAAAATCAATAAGACATGAAAAGAAGAAACAATATCTCTCATGAACCTTAGTGCAAATATCCCTATTAAAATATTTGCAAATTTAATCCTACAATGTATAAAGAGGATGATACTTTATGATGAAATTGGGTTTATGCCAGGAATGCATGGTTGGTTTAACATTCTACAATTAATTAATGTAAATCATCAAATTAATATAATATGATCATGTTAATAAATGCAGAGAAAACATTTGAAAATAATTTAACATCCATTCCTGATGAAAACTCTTAGAAAACTAGGATCAGAAGAGAACTTCCTCATCAATGGAAGACACCTACAAAGACCTACAGCTAACATTATAACTTAGTGGTGAAAAGTTGAATACATTTCTCCTAAAATGGGGAACAGGGAAAGGATAGTCACTATCATTGCTTCTATCCAACATTTACTTCAGTTCCTACTCAATGCAATCAAACAAAAAAGACAAAAAAAAGAAAAAGAACACGGATTTAAAAGTAAATAGTAAAACTGTTTTAAATTGAATTTTGTATGTAGAAAATGCTACAAACTCTACAAAAAATTATTAGAGCTAATAAGTGAGTTTAGCAAGTTTGGCATATTCGTTACCTATGGTTGCATAATATTACCTCCAAATTAGCAACTTAAGACAACATACATCTATTACCTCACGGTTTCGTTGATCAAAAGTTGGGGCACAGGTTAGGTGAAGGAGGATCCACTTGCAATCTATGGTTGTTGGCTGGATTCAGTTCCTTATGAACTGTGAAGGCTTCCATTTTTCTGCTGGTAGTGTTTAGAGATTCCCTCAGTTCCTCACCATACTGTCTGTCCTCTCCATTGAACAGACCCAGCAGTGCAGCTGGCTTCCATCAGAGCAACTGAGTAAAGAAAAGCAAGCTAGAAGCAGCAAGACAAAAGTCAGCCCTTTTGTAACCTAAACCCATCCCTTTTGCCATATTCTATTTGTTAGAGAAAAGATACTAAGTCCAGCCCACATATAGGGTGAGGATATTATATAAGGATATGAGTACTGGAAGAGAGGATCATTACTGGGGGTTATAAGAAACTGTCTACTAGATCCAAGTCACTGTATGAAACACATATAGTGTTATATGTTATATATTAGCAACAAAGAACTGGAAAATGAAATTTTAAAAACACCATTTACTATATCATTAAAAATACAAAATACCTAGAGACAAAGTTTAATGAAATATATTTAAGACTTCTGCAATGAAAACTACAAATGATTATTGAAATAAATGAAAGAAAACCTAAATAGATGGAGAAGTATACCATGTTCATGCGTTGGAAATCAAAACATTGTTGTGATGTCACTATTTACCAAATGCAATGCCAATCAACATTTCTGCAAGATTTTTGTAGAAATTGAAAACAGACTCTAAGATCTATATGGAAATGCAAAAGACCTAGAATATCCGAAACAATCTTGGGAATGAAGAACAAAAGTAGAAGACTTAAGCTATTTGATTTCAAGATTTATTTATTTATTTTTTTAATCCTTTTCTTTTTTTTTTTTTTATTTTATTTATTCATGATAGACACAGAGAGAGAGAGGCAGAGACACAGGCAGAGAGAGAAGCAGGCTCCATGCACCGGGAGCCTGACGTGGGATTCGATCCCGGGTCTCCAGGATCGCGCCCTGGGTCAAAGGCAGGCGCTAAACCACTGCGCCACCCAGGGATCCCTGATTTCAAGATTTAATATAAGTTGAAGCAATTAAGACGATGTGGTATTTCTGAAAAGATGAACAAATAGATTAATGGAGCCAGAGAGAGAACAGAAATAGACCTATGCTTATATGAGTTGCTGACTTTTGGCTGAAATGTCAAAACACCTTAACACCTTTAACATAAAAGCTATAACTTTAAAGTTTCTTGAAGAATACATAGGAGACTATATGTACAACTTAGAAATAATGAAAGATTTAGAACCTCTGGAAATCCCTGTCAATTTAAAAAAGATTGATGAAATGGAGTAATAGAAGCATTCTACATTTCAAAAAACATTGTTAGGGGTGCCTGGGTGGCTATTGATTAAGAGGCTGCCTTCAGCTCAGATCATGATCTGAAGGTCCTGGGATTGAGCCCCATGTCCGGCTCTCCACTGAGTGGGGAGCCTACTTCTCCTTTTCCTCTTCTGTCTCTCATACGCTCTCAAATAATAAATAAAATCTTTTTAAAAAAGACATTGTTAAAAAAATAAATAAGCTATGCACTGGGATGAAATATTTGCAATACATTTATCTTACAAAGAATCTGTATCTAGGATATATAGATAAGTACATTTCCCACGAGTCAATACTAAAAACACACACAACCTAAAGTCTGAACAGGCATTTCCAAAGTAGATACACACTGGCTGCAAAACAAATGAAAAGTGCTCAACATCATAAATGACCAGGGCAATTCAAATCAAAACTACAAGGAGATACCACTATACACTCACTAGAATGGCTGGTATAAAAAAAGACTCATCATGCCAAATGTTGGTAAGAATGTGGAACACGCAGAATGCTTAAACTTTTCTGACAGGAGTTTAAAATATTACAACCAATTTGGAAATCTATCTGGAAGTTTCTCACAAATTTAAACATACCTACCATATGACCTAGCGATCGTACTTCTAGGTATTTATCTGTGTTTTGAAGTAGTCTCTTCCATACCTGTATCCATTACATTCATTAAAAGAACACACTGAGAAAAAATTTTCTTTTTTTTTTATTTTTATTTATTTATGATAGTCACAGAGAGAGAGAGAGAGAGAGAGAGGCAGAGACACAGGCAGAGGGAGAAGCAGGCTCCATGCACCGGGAGCCTGACATGGGATTCGATCCCAGGTCTCCAGGATCGTGCCCTGGGCCAAAGGCAGGCACCAAACCGCTGCGCCACCCAGGGATCCCGAGAAAAAAATTTCTAATGAATATTATGGACATTGGTTATTAGGCAGAGTACAAAAACAACTGAAAGAAAAGTGATTGAAAAAATATGAAGAGGCAGGCGCAACTGGCTGGCTCAGTAGATAGAACATGCAACACTTTTTCTTTTTTAAGATTTATTGGTTTATTCATGAGAGACACAGAGAGAGAGGCAGAGACACAGGCAGAGGGAGAAGCAGGCTCCATGCAGGGAGCCCGATGTGGGACTCGATCCCAGGACTCCAGGATCACGCCCTGGGCCAAAGGCAGATGCTCAGTCACTGAGCCACCCAGGCACCCGGTACATGTCACACTTGATCTCAGGGTCATGGGTTCCAGCCCCACACCAAGTGTAGAGGTTACTTAAGCAAACAAACATGAACAGGCAGTGCTCAGAAGAGACTATATAGAAAGCTCTTCTACCTACGTGGAGATCAAGGAAATGCAAATCAATACCAGAGAGCAACAATTTAAAAAGTCTAAAATACTTAATACCTAAAAAAACTAGTTTTCAAACAATACCTGGTTTTGGCAATAATGTGGAAAATGGAAACTCAGTTGCTGAAAGAGCGTGAATTAGTACAACCCTTTGGAAGATAATTTGGCAAGATGTGGTGTACCTCAAGATAACATATCCTCGACTCTTTGGCACATACTCTTGAGACAAAAAGAAAACAAACCTGTGTGCACAGAAACCATGCCCAGAAATGTTCATAGCAGCAAGGTTTGTAACGACAAATCATTCTGAAAACATTTACATGTTCATCGCTATTAAAATGGGTAATTCTGTATGTCCACACCATCCTGTAATAGCCAGCAATGAAAATGAGTGAGCTAGATTACCTGCAGCAATGTGGATGAATTTCATAAATATAGGAAGAGAAAAATTGTAAAAGAATACATACTGTGTAATGATGACATTATGATGATGCTAAAGTACTAGGATGTTTTATTTATGGATGGACAGATAAGTAGGTAGATGATAGATGGCACAAGGCAATATAGTGTAGTGGTTACTGATAACAGACTCTAGATCCCATCTCCTGGGTTTGTATCCTAGATCTGTATTTTGACAGCTGTGTGATGTTAGACAAGTTACTTAACTTCTCTGTGTCACAGTTTTGTCATTTGTTAAATAAAGATAATTGTAGTATCCAACTTATCGGATTGTTATGGGGACTAACAATGAGTTCATATTTGTAAAGTACGCAGACCTGTGCCTGTCAGAGTATCTGCATCTGCTAAATAAGTACAAATGAGAAATATGAAATGCCAGAGAATGGTCACTGGTATAAGAGAAAGATATAAACCTATATTTTGAATATCTTATTTCTTAAGCTGGGTGGTGGATACACAGATGTTTTTACATAATTTCTTAATGGATCAGAAATGTCTCAAAACTTAAAAGCAGGCACCCAAACTATTTCAAGTATACTGTTAAGCTTGTAGAAAGAAAGACAAATTATAACTAGAGACTGATGCTGTGGTGTGTTTCAGATATCTGGGAAGAGAATCTTCCTTAAATGTGTAAGCCTAACTATTGCACTTCAATTTGGATGACATTTTCTAGAAGCATCCCTAAACCTAGGGGACAAAGGCATTGGCCTCGGAATCAGAAAACCTAAATTTTCTTCACATTTCTGCTGTTGATTCATTTTGAGTCTCTGGGCTAGGCTGTCTCCAGTGACATCCTCACGCTTCATTTTATTTATCTTTAGAATGGTTGTGTTGTCTTCCGCCTCTTTCAAATGGCAAGAATGGAACCATCTTTCCTTATCTTCAGCCCAGGAGGGAGAGTTAGAATTTCCATCCCCACCCTCCCCCACTGCCTTTCTCTAACGAGCAAAGAAGTTTATTTTATTTTAATGAAGTCTGTGAAAAATGATTCATGCTTGAAAGCAGCCTTTTCCCTTTACTTATGACGGCTTCAGCTTCCGAGTGTAAGCTAAAATGTAGAAAAATCCTATGTGGTTTCAGGATGTACATATGGGCATATGTGCTGTGCTTTCAAAAATTTCTTTGTTAGTGAATCTATTGTGCACACAAGCAAGAGCAGTCTAGACCCTCGGAAGGGGAGATTCTCAAGAAAAGTTGTCTTCTAATTTCCCAATTGTTTGCTTTCCATTGGTCACATTAGGGAAACAACAACATACTGGTGACAACCGATGGCCTCGGTGTGCACGTACTGTTGCATTTTTGAGAAAGCAGGTGTAGCTGTTTCCTCCCTGCTGTGCCCCACTTCAGAGGCCCAGACCACCGTTTATTTAAAAATAAAACAACAAGAAACAAAATGACTGCTTACCCTTTCCCATGTCATGGGGAATTATACACTGATAACCAGGAGGTCTGGCCTTTTAGGTCTAGTTGTTTGAAAAATAAAAATGAGTCCTCTGCGCAGCTGGTATGCTAATGGCATCTACTCAAGCTTTTCTCCTTATTATAAGGGAAGAAAATATTTGGCTTGCAGGGTCCTGGCTCATCCCTTTCTCTGGTTCCTCGCAGTCAGCATGGTGGGGCCCAGATGCGTCTCTGGTTGACTGACAGTCTCGAGCTTCCATCTAAAAAGAGGTTCAATAAAGCTCAGAGCTTACTTTGTCAAGCATGGTCGCTCTTTCTTTTTAAGCCCTCATACACTTGAAGGGGAATTTAATCCTTGCATTGCTGATTGTTTACACTAAAGGGTTGTGTTGTGAGAGCAATTTGTTGTCGGAGAGACCATTTGAACATTCTAATAAAGCTTTGTGAGAAACATTTTCTCTCCAAACAGAAAGCTAGATTTTTTTGCCATGTATCAATAAACATGAATTACCAGGGGGCTCAGAGCTTCGAACCTGGAGATTCCGAATGAAGCCTACGCTTCACCTATCTACCGATTTTTCATCTTTATTTGTTTCCCAGTGAGTCTAATGGCCCTCCACACGAATGCCACCTCTCCTTGTGCAGGTGACTAACACATCTCTACGGCATCACACCCAACAGTTTTCAGCATTCATTCATTCTTCAAACATTTATGGAGCACTCACGAGTGACTACTGGATGGCGATACCAACATGAGGAAGACTCTGGTTTGTATTTAAGGAGTCCATGGTCTGGTTCAGAAACTAGGCTTGGAGACCAATTACAGCCGACCCCTGAACAACACAGGAGTTAGGGGCGCTGACCCCCACCCCCTCCAGCCTGCCCTGAGACTTCAAGCTCTTGCACCCTAAACATACAGATCCAAGCGCCAGAGAATTGTTTTTCTTATTTCCTTTCAGCTTAGCTGAGGCAGGCAGTATTCTCAGAAGGAACTTCATCTGAAAAAGCACCACCACAGAAAACACAAAAGGAGAAGGAAAGGAAAAACAACGAAGAAAAAATAGAAATCTGTAAAACAATTATGCTGACAAAATATAGATTTTGTGTCTTATGACAGCCAACATTCCTGCCAGACCCACACACTGTTTCTTAAGCTCTTTGCTCGCCCATTCTCTTCCCTACCCTGTGAGAGTCCAGGCTCACAGATGTGGGAAAAGCAGTGTGTAGTCAATACTGCAGATGGGCCACCCTGTGCTATGGTGCAGGCCTCAGGCTCTCCAGGGAGTCAACATCTTTGAAGAAACAGTCTTCCCCAGAGACACTCTCCGGGTCCGCTGGGGATCCTGGCATAATTACAGACCCTCGGCAGAGTGAATGGGGTTATGGTGGGAGTCTTTTCCCCGTGGTTGAGAACGGAAGATCCAATGTTTCAGACATGTCTCTTGCATGACCCTCCCTCCATCCTCCCTATTCCCACCCAAATTCAAATTCAGACCTTGGCTACCTCTTGTTCAAGCTATTGCATTGGTCTAGTCTACAAATGCTGTGGTGATTTCTTTTTTAGCTCCAACAACCCGATCATCTTTCTCCCTCTGTCTACCAGATTGAGAATTTTTTGACCTGCTGGTCAGGGCCAGCCCCCTCCCCAGCCGTATATCCTTCACACACAACCTATGCTGCAGTGAGACCACAGTAACTAGACATACCATTTCCTAAACATGCCCCTGTATCCTATGGATACTTCCCTGGGGAATCCCCTGTTTCTTCAATTTAATGGGCTGAAAATCCCAACTATGCTTATAAATCCACTCCAGAATCATCGACTTGGTGAGCTCTACATCCTTCTCTTGCACTTACTTTACTGATTCATATTAGAGTTGTTAAAATACATACCTCATTCCCACTGACCTCACTCCCTTCCCCAGACTGGATTATAAGTAATTGAAGACAAGAATAAAATACCTTACAGATCAGTGTGGAGACCAAAAAAGAGACTATCTATGTACATTGCAAGCATGGGGATTGGCACATGATAAGCACTCCACAAACATCATCAAGGTTTGGAACACTGATTCTGGAGTCAAACAGAACTAGGTATGAACCCTAACCACCACTGACTAGCTTAGAGACCTTGAAAATCACTTTTTCTCACAGAGCCTCAGTTGTCTTACCTGAAAAAAAGGGGTTACTTACCACTGTTCCTTCATGGTGTTGTGAGAATAAATTAGGTGGTTGATTAAATTCAACCATAGATATAAAAATATCTATCCAGCACCCGGCACTTAGCAACTATTGTTACGGAGACTAGAATGGTGCTTCATTCTACAAAAGCCCTTAGAAAAGATTTGGGTTGAAGGTTTGTGCCTCAAACGCAAATATTTCCCATAGTATGTGAATCCAGATTCTGGTCAGGGGTCCCAACCCTCCCTCGGGTTCCTGTCCCTCCCCATGGGGGAGGGTACCTCTTCGTCCCATCCTGTTCTCTGTGGCTTTGTCCAGGATGGCTCCCTGCCTCGCCCCCCACTCCTGGTGCGCTCTCTGGATGGGAGCTGGTCTCCTGTAGAACGTGCTGCTAAACGGCCCTCCTCCATTGTGCTCACTATGGTTTTCTGGGGAGGACAAGGTAGGAAAGCATTCAATTTTACCGGCTTATTTGAGTTTCTACCATTTTGAAGATAGTACCAAAGGAGCCACACTGGGGAACTTTGCATGTGAGGATATTTGTGCAAGTACCTATTTTAAGTTTATCAGATTTACTATTTTTTTAAAGATTTTATTTATTCATGAGAGACACAGAAAGAGAGGCAGAGACACAGGCAGAGGGAGAAGCAGGCTCCATGCAAGTAGCCCAATGCGGGACTCGATCCCGGAAATCCGGGATCAGGCCTGAGCCGAAGGCAGACCCCCCACTGCTGAGCCACCCAGGCATCCCTAAATTGATCAGATTTACATGGAAGATTGGATCACATTGCTAATACTAATAAAAGAAAGAAAAAGAAGGCTGGTTCTATTGTCAATCTGAGAGGATCCATGGGATTCATTGCAACCAGGACAACTCCAGAAACCGCCCTATCCAGTTGCTTTGCAGGCGGGCCCTGATTTCCAGCCCTGGAACACCAGACGTACATTTCCTATGGCTATTAACCAGCCACCCAATTGACAGTCTCAGTTTCCATGTCTGTTCTGTGCGAGAGCAAGCAATGCATTGCAGGAAGCCGATTGATTATTTGCAAGTGGGATACACGATACCATCTCTAGTCCTCCAAACACAGCTGAAATCCAATTCCATCAACTGGCTTGGATTTAGAGGGGAAATGAAAGTCACATTTAGGAAAAGTGGGATTGACTCAACATGTTACTACTGATGCTTATGGAAAAAAAAAAAAAAAAAAAACAAATACAACAAAAAGACCTAGTTGTAGAGACATCCCCAGATGATTTATTCCTGAATATCAATCCCAGGGAATCCCAACTGTGTCTATGAGTTTAGTGATTTTTTTAGTAAAATTTTAGTAAAGTTTGATGACTCTCACAGACCCTCAGCTTTCTTATGTATTGAAAGAGATAATTATGTACCTCATGGTGTTGTTTTAAAGATTAATTTGGATAATAGATGCAGAGGCGAATTACCATGAAGCTAATGAAGATTAAGTTCCTCATTTGCACGAACCCTTTTCAAGACCTTGTGCCTAACTTTATATTTGTAATTTTGCATCCTTTTTCTTAAAGAGGGTGCAAAATTCGATGATCTTTAAAATCCACAAACCTGGGTCTGCTCCTAGGTGGACATACAGGGTACGTCCTCGTACCCTGTACGTCCAGGTACCTCGGATGGCAAGAAGCAGGTGATGAAGTCAGCAGGAGAGAGGACCTGCAAGAACAGGTGGGCGTCTCTCTGGAGACTTGTAGCTTTTATTGTTTACGAAGTGTCAGAGTGCCTCAACTAATAAGAGATCTAGCAAAATATCCTCTAAAAACATGAGTTCATCATGGCTTACATTGTCACTTCAACTGGTAGGAGCTGTGTCATGACTGAAAAATATTCCTAAGGGACGTAACCTGTCATGGGTGAACTGCAAGCACGGTCACCTGTGGGGGAGAGACTCTGGGGCAGGTGCCTCTCAGATCAGTCACATCAGGCTACAGCCTGCAGGGCCAGCCGCAGCTCCAGGT
This sequence comes from Canis lupus baileyi, assembly GCF_048164855.1. Taxonomy (NCBI): domain Eukaryota; kingdom Metazoa; phylum Chordata; class Mammalia; order Carnivora; family Canidae; genus Canis; species Canis lupus. Next base: position 21,648,731 of record NC_132873.1, read on the forward strand.
CTACACGGCCTTTGAGAGAGCTGGGACAGTCCCAGCCTGGTGTGTAGTAAGGGACACAGTGCTTTTCAACAGCCGGCCTCTGCTCCAACCGTTTATTTCAGACAGATGCACAGAGAATCATTTCCGCCCCCCCTTCCTCCTCTTTCCTTCCCCCTCCCCTTCTCCTTATCCTCCCGCTTTTCTTCTTCTCCTTTCTCTCTTCCATTTCATGAATCATGATACAAATTTCAATCCAAGATAAAAATGTACTTTATTTCACCCTTTCGGCTGTGATTAAGTTCTGTCCACAGCAAGGACATTGCCGTTTCCATGGGAACGCATACACTCTAAAGCTGAGGAGGATGGCAGCGTAGAAAAGTAGAAAGAAGGCAGAGAGGTTGGCTACAGTTGCCTTTCACCCACCATGGAGGAAACTGGACTGGAATCCAGGGGCTCAGAGAGATTTACAGCATCCCTAAATCACAGCACCCCCCCCCCCCCCGAGGAGCCAATAAAACAATTCTGGAGATAAGCAAATGTCCCTTATTGAAAGAGGGCCAGAACGGATTCCATAATCGCCTTTGAAAAGGCATTCAGCTGTTATTTTTTTTTTTAAGGGCAATTATTCAGTAGATGATTCGAGCAACGCCCGGGTGCCGGAGCCGATCCCTGTCGGAATCCAGGAGAGACAGCTTTTCAGCTTTGCTGGGCAAGAACCCAGCCTTGTTCACCGTCTACTCCTTCCAAAGCCACGCTGCTCCACCTCTGCTACGTTTAATCTCTCCAAGCTCTCTATCAAAGTACCCAGGACCTCCCAAAATAAGAGCAAAAATCTCCTCTCTCCCTTTTTACAGTTTTCTCTAAAGAAGAACTCATTATCCAGCCTTCCTATAATTAGTATCGACAACATTGCTGCTGGGTTTAAGCATATACAAATGCTATAGAGGTAGTGTTGGCGGCGAATGCTGATGCCATGGCTCTAACAGGAAAGCAAACAGTCACAATTCTCTGGGAGCTGACAGGGGCTGTGGGAGCCAAGGAAGAGCTGTTTGAGACCAGACTTAGGGCAGGTCTGGCCGAAGAGCCAGTGGTCAGGATGCCTCTAAATTAGTCACCTGATTCAGGGAAAGGGAAAGGGGAAAACATTGTGCCCTTAGGCCATGCAGAGGGCTTCCTGCCTTCAGATGCTGGGGTGAGCACAGGATGCTAAGAGGAAAGTGATCTGTCCCAAGGATCCTGGCCTGGTCAGTAGCATTTCCCCCAACATTGAAGTCACAGCTCATGATACACTTTTGAGCCTTGGTTCTCCCAGGCAAGGCTGCCCAACAGTGAGGAGCTGGCCGCATTCGGAGATGCAGGTGGATTGCCTCGACTTGCACGTTGTCTTGGGCAATGAAGCACCCAGAGCCTCAATTTTCCTATTAAAAATGGGATGATAATATCTACATCAAGTTTGAAATCGGCTGAGAAAAAGTAAGTAAGGCATTCAGTGTGGTGCCTGACATGGTCCGTGAAAATTGCTTAATAAATAGTGAATGTTATTAATCATGGTATCATTCGGCCCTCCTAATGAAGGCTCCCCAAGAAGGTGGCTCAGCCTCCTTGCCTGTAACCTCCGTCACTTAGGATGGGACCTCTCACATGGACACAGCCCTACCTCTTTCCCTTCTAGCTTCTAGGGGTGGGGGACACACTGGAGCACAGGCCCCCCCCACGTCCTCCACCCTCCGTCTCTCCCTGGGTCCTAATCTGACCTCTTCCAGGTAGATGTGCTGGATGATTTCCTTTATTGCAGAGACGGAGCATGAGCTGGGTGGGGGGAGCAGACTCCCCGGGACCCCAGGTCAGGGCCCGCGTCCACGCAGAGGCCTAGCCCACTGAGCCACCTCGGCGCCCCTTCCAGGCCGACTTCCAAGCTCAATACTGCCTGTGCCTCTGTCCTTCTCCACCGTCCAGGGCCCGTAGCTCGGGGTTGCTCGGTGGCCGCCCTCCGGTTCTTTGTCCCTCGGTGCATCCTCACCGAGGCCCTCCCTGCACCCCAGCTGCACGCACAAGGCTGCCGACAGCTCCCCTGGCTCAGCCCCTGCCCCCCACACTCACCCTCAGGCCTTAGCCCAGGCCACCCAGCCGAGGGCCTTCGGTGGGCCCTCCTGAGGCCCTGCCCATGCCCAGTCTGTACTCTCCGTCCTTCTGGCTTGTGGCACCGCCTGCTCATTGATCTGTCTCCCACTCTACTGGGAGCTCTAGGGGATGTGCAGCAAGTCTCATTCATCTTTGTGAAGTCCTGTGCTGACGGCATTTCCCGGTCCCTAGCAAGAACTGACTGCTTTGGGGTCTTTGTTGGATGAGTCGTGGACTGATGAGAGGCCCCCAAACCCTAAACCAGTCCATACAATGAGCTGTGGCCATCAACTGGGGCCACTCTTATGAGAACACTGGTGGCCACTCTCCTCAGATCACAAGTGCATGGGGAACTCGCTGCCCCATGGGGCCGGGGCCAAGTTCTCCTCTTTAGGGGCCTTTCGGGGAGTCCCAACCCTCAGCACACCCAGCAACAGGGGATAGACACAAGAATGTGCCCCCACTGCTGCTCTGAGACAAGGTGGAGCCCAGGGAAATATTTTTTTCTGGGATTTTGTCTAGATAAGTAGTTTGATGATAAAAATAATGACAAAGCTCATAGGCCCATGTGAGGTAGAGTAATTAAGTGATGAGGATTTTGACTAATGGATAAAAAAGGAGCCCTTATTTCTTTTTTTGCAGACCAATCAGCGCATGAAGAGTCTTGATAGGGGTGCCTGGGTGGCTCAGTTGGTTAAGCATCTGCCTTCGGCTCAGGTTGTGATCCCGGGGTCCTAGGATTGTCCCCATTGAGCAGGGAGCCTGCCTCTCCCTCTCCCTCTACTGGTCCCCTGTTTGTGCTCTCACACTCTCTCTGTCAAATAAATAAGTAAAATCTTTTAAATAAAGAGTCTTCATAATGTCCAGACACCATGTTTTCCTACTCAAGGTCAGGAGCCATTTCCTTGTGTTCTTAACTGTCGACTGAGCAGGTTCTGTGAATTTTTATATCTTTCACCACGGGTAAGAGATAATAATACCATTATCACCCATGATAATATAGCTCCTTAGGGCCAGTTTATATTGAAACAATGTAGATCTTTGGCCTCTGTTTAATGTCTGTCCCCGAATCACTTCTGATGCTGCATCATGCAGCCTGCCCCCATAAAGACTTCCTTTGCTGGTTCTCTCAAAGATCGTTTCTGTGCTTCATTGATAATGTCCAAACAGGCAAGTCTTACTTGGAGTATGAAGAAAAAAATGTGAACAATAATTTATTTTCTGGTCATATAAGGTTTTCTTTTTGGAATTTTATAGCATAAGCATAGTGTGATAGTGCTCTTAGGCTACAATCACTGAATTTCTAGAATGTATCCCTTTTGATGTTGATGTAGCCCTGTACACCATCACCAGAGAGTAAGAGAGGCAACAAGTCTTTAGCTGAGTTAGAAGAGCATTCCTATTCCTTTAAGGATTGCTTGTCCCTCACAAAGATGTGCCCTGAAGATCAAGACAGCATCATATCCACTGGAGACAGAAGACTGTATCACTCAGAAGGGCCCGTTGGGCAATGGGTCAATAGCCTCAAAAGCTCTCGGAGCACAGAACAGGCACCCTTGGGGGCCTGTAAAACAGGTGGCACAGAGCCCACGGAAGGGGTAAGGGGACCTTCCTGGGTGCCTACAGCAGAAGAGGTGCATAGAATAAAGGACACTGGGGCTATGTGGGTACTATAGACCATGGCACCGTGATCAGCACATAGGAAGGCAAGAGCCAACTGGGCCCCACAAATGTAACTCTAGCCCAAGACTGTGCAGCAGACCATCCAGAGTTCAGAGCCCTAACTTTTTTCTGTGCTCAACATCAGTGAGAATCATCCCAAATCAGCAAGTCCGTGACATACTGGTGGCCCAGCCTTATGTAATCTTGTGAAAGAAATACCTTAAAGTTTAGTGGCTGTGATCTACTGGCCAGGTGGCCCTCCTTTCAAGGATCTCTTTGGCCACAGGCTGGGAAAACTGCAGAGACCAGGAACACAAAACTTTTCAAGGCCCCACATCGGATCGGGGATGGAAAGCTGGAGAGGTCTTGAATCTTCTTTAAAACTTACCATATGAGAGAGCATTTGCCAAAACAGTTTTATTCTTGAAGTCTATACTCTTTTTCTTTAAAATTTTTTCTTTCTTTCTTTCTTTCTTTCTTTCTTTCTTTCTTTCTTTCTTTCTTTCTGAGAGAGAGCACACGTGCCCATATGTGCAAGTAGTGAGAAGGGCAGAGAGGAAGGGAATGGGAGATAGCAAATCCAAAGCAGACTCTGGGCTGAACCCAACATGGGGCTCCATCTTCTGATCCTGAGATTATGACCTGAGATGAAGAGTTGTACACTTAACCGACTGAGCCACCCAGGCACCCCAAGTCTATCTTCTTTTAAAGTTTTAAATTCGCCTCTATTGACTTAAAAATGTAATGTGTTTTAAACCTGCTTTGGTTTTGTTTTGTTTTGTTTAAATACGCAGCAAATTGTACATGCAATATCACCAACTGGCTATTTCTGATACTTATTGAAAGTGGGGTATAGAAGTGTGGCTCTTTCATCCACGTGCAGTATGAAAACTGTGAGACAAATGCACTTTCCCCTTGATGTATTAACTTAACCATCCAATAGAAATGTCTACAAACTCTGTAAGAGTTGAACTGAGGAATATAAAATAAAAATTCAAGGATTAAAAGATTTTTGTGTAGAAATACAAAAGAGAATTACCTTAAAACTATGGTTAATAATGATTGTATGAATCCTGACTGGTTCACTGCTAACATGTATAATGCTTGTGTGAGATTTAGGAAAATGTTCCCTTCCTCTGGTTTCCAGGTGTTTTCAAACTGGTGCAAAGCCCCACTGGCTGCTTTGCCTGGATACCACCATCAGTGCACAACCAACACAACTGTACATGGTAACCTAGATCCTGACAACTCTTTATGACTTCTCGTGTGCAACTAGCCCCAGGCCAGCTTCAGCTCTCTTTCTCTCTGAGTGCTTCTCCTTGCAGCCCTCACTCTGAATACAGGGGCTGCATCTTACTCTCTCCCTCATAGTTCTGGAGCCTGACATGGTGTAGGCACTCAACAGATAGTTATTGGTTGAATGAGGGAGTAAATTTTTTAAATGATCCATGCAATTAAAAAAAAAAAAAAAGTCCCACATGAAGGGCAATGGAAGAAACACAGCCAACTGTCGAAAGCATTTTGTGTCATTTCTAAATATTATAAAACCTTTTTATTCTTGGTAGCAATTACCTCAGTGACAATACACTACTAAATACCAGAATGGTTAACCTCAGAAAAGAGTATAAAGTGGCCCTGAAAAGAGTGGCAGGTAGTTAAGTGTTAATTTCTAAGGGTTTGGAGTGCAGAAGTCCAGAAATCAAGGAGCCCAGGACAAGAACTCTGCTTTGCTGATTTTCTTTTTTCATCTCGTCAGTGGTTAGTATTATACTTTGAAAGAGTGTGATTTAGGCTTGGGAGCAATCAGTGGCAGGACACCATTATGCTAACATTTCTAGGGAAAAAAGTCATAGGAACTTGCTCTTTTGAATTTCTCAAAAGTCAGTTGGAGCCTACACATGGAATTCCAAAACAGGTCTAGTTGGTATGCATCTTTCCCTTCCTTTTCTAATTCTATCACCCAAAATTGAGTATCCTGAGACATTAACAGCAGAGAGAACTCGGAATAGACACTGACAAATAGGCTGTAAACAGGAGTTGGTAGATAGATAAATCAGATGGCCTCGAGACTAGCATTTCTTGTTTCAGTGATGCCATCCAACCTAGTGGCCTGTTCCTTTGTGTAGAAAGGGAGTTTTAGTTTTGGTGAAAAAGCAGCAAATGCTGTCCATTGCAGCAGATTGGAGTCCAGCCCAGGTCCTTTCTAGCAGAGCTTCGCCTGGGGTGGAAGCTGCCCTGGTGGCCGGTGGCTTGGGCTAGCAACCTCGGAGAATGCTGATGGGATTTAAGAGGAGCTCAGTGCTGCTAAAACTGAGAACATGCAGCTCCTTTCACAGATTGACCATAACTTAACTTTCTGAGACTAAAGATTCACACTCATCCAACTCACACATCAGCAGTCATTCGCTGTTTTGAAAGAATGACTTTACAAAGCAACCCTGAAATATCCAGGTTTGTTTTTTAAAAAGCAGCTTATTTCCCCTCGTGAGGCAGAAGGTGCACATCTACTTGCTTTAACCTGGATACATGTTAAACCAGGCTCCAGAAAGAAAGAAATATCATTAACAAGATTTACCCAAGAGCTACCCAAATAGAAAAACGATGTGCGCAACGATCTGTTTCGCAGGAACGAGGCTGAATCAAACATCTGTTGGGCTTTCCTCCCCTCCTTCTCCCCTCCCCGATGCTTAATGACATCTGAAGTGCTTAAGCTTTGCACATTCCTTCACTAATTAAATTCCTGCAAAGCTGTCTCATGAATCAGGTGCTTTGTGGAGCACGAACACAGAGCCTGCTTTTGTGTCACTGGTGCCTGCCTAAGCACAGGTAGGAGCTGGACGTTCACTTGGCCTGCTCTGCACCCTTCTCCGAAACGTTTTAGGAGTTCTATTTTTCCCAAAGATCTTCCTTTGTTTTTTAATTACTGTTCTGTCAAAACAAAATTGACAAAGAAATGAGTTAAGTTACACAGATTGAAGGATGTGCAAGTACTAATTTTTGAGGGGATGGGGCTATTTCAGTAATTCAAGTGGAAGTGAAAGGAAAAGGAACTGCTGCCGAAGAGAAACCCTGCTGCTTCAGGCCCTCTGCTTCCCTCCCCACTTCCTCCCTTCCCTTCCCTTCCCTTCCCTTCCCTTCCCTTCCCTTCCCTTCCCTTCCCTTCCCTTCCCTTCCCTTCTTCTCTTCCCTTCCCTTCCCTTCCCTTCCCTTCCCTTCCCTTCCCTTCCCTTCCCTTCCCTTCCCTTCCCTTCTTCTCTTCCCTTCCCTTCCCTTCCCTTCCTCCCTCCCTTCCATTTATTCAACAAATAAATATGCACTGAGTGCCCCCTATATCTTCCTCACATTGATGAACCCTGAAATGAAGAACAGACTCAGTTCCTACTCTTGTGGAGCCTCAATCTCCATCTCAGATTCTAGGATCCTTAGTCCAAAACCAGAGCAAGCAGTGGGATTCCTCCCATGATCCAGACATGATATGGTCATTGAGGAGGCAAGAGGTTATAGAAGGAAGTTTCCAGCTGAAGGATCCCTTGGGTCAGGGATCCTGAGGACTGGCTCCACCGTAATCAAGAGTGCGTACTAAGTGCATGCTATGTATTGTAGAAATAATGCTAAAAGCTACCTCACATTAAATGCCTGTTATACATGAGGCACCGTGCTAAGCACAACACTAAGCGGCGCTGTGTATGACGACTGCAGTGGAAGACTTCAGAGCCATCCCAGTATTCAGGGGACTCTGCGGTGGGGATTGGAAGATGGGAATCAAACCAAGTTCTGCATCAGATGGAAAGAAGCTAGAATGAAACCATGAAATCATTTTAAAATTTTCTTCTTTTTTTTTTTTTTACCATGAAATCATTTTAATTAGGGAAAATTGGGTGAACCAAGACACAAAGGCAAGGCACCTGGGTGGCTCAGTCAGTGAAGCATCTGCCTTTGGCTCAGGTTCTGATCCCAGGGTCCTGGGATCGAGCCCCACATTGGGCTCCCTGCTCAGCATGGAGCCTGTTTCTCCCTCTCCCTCTGCCCTTCACCCCCACTTGTGTCCTCTCTCTCTCTCTCTCTCCCTCTCTCTCTCTCTCTCTCTCTAAGATAAATAAATAAAAATCTTAAAAAGAAAAAGAGACACAAGGACATAATGAGCAGCAACTGTTTCAAACTTCCTCTCCTTTCCTTTCTCTTCCAGGCTCACCCTCTCCTCCATCACAGGGGAAAGAGACACCATCAGCTCACCCAGAGCAGCAGGTCCCGAGCACACACCTTTGCTGGCACCTGCTCCGTCCCTTCTTTCCTTCCATTACTGCACAGGTGCTCTCTCTACCCCCACAGGACCAAGGCTCCCCACCGTGTGCTGGGACCAGTGAGTCAATGGCAATCCCCTGGTGTGGCTACACGATTGTTACATTGGTAGAAGTCGCTAGCCTGAAAGAGGAAAACTGCCCCACTCCCTAACTTCACCCTCTAGAACTCCAACCAGAACTGCCTACAAGTCTCTTTGTGTCCCACATGCCTTGGTGCTGCTGTGGCTTTGCCAAAGGTTCTCTCTCTGTCTCGAAAATCCTCCACCTCTTCTCTACTCTGCTAACTCCTATGAATTTTTCAAACCTCAGCTCGATGAGCACAATGTAGTTTAGGATTAAGAAAACTCAAAATAATAACAGCTAAGATATATGGGTTTATATATTTTTATGTAAAGGGAGTCCAGAAGCTCTACGGTGGGCACCATGCTAGTTAAGAACTCAGAGTCTTTATATTGTTCTGCTTTGCCATCCTCAGTCCTCAGGTCCTATCCTGAAGTTCACCTGCTGGTACAAGAAGGCTCCAGGAGCTCCTGCGGTTACATCTTCATTCCAGATTGGGGGGGGGGGTGGGGAGGAAAAGCAAAAGGGGCAGTTCCAGCTGTCTGTCCTCCCTTTTAAGGCATCTTCCTGACAAACTGATCAAAACGCCTATTTACATCTCATTGGTCAGAATTTGGTCACATGCTCACTGGGGAGACTGAGAAATGCAACTTCTCAGCTCGGCAGATGGCCACACTGAATAAATAATCTAACTGGCATTAGATTAATGAGGAAGGGAGTGGATATTGGGTAGGCAACTAGCAGTCTGCCCCAGCATCACCTTCTCTCATAAGCCTTCCTGAGACACTTTCTTCTGGTCCCTCCCCGCTCCGACAATCCTCCTCTGTGTCCCTGCTGCACCCAGGGGCATCTCTGCAGAGATGTGTGTTGCATCACACCGTCATCACCTGGCTTGCTCCTTTCTCCCCTCCAGTGGCTGTGAACTCTCTGACGATAGGCCCCGTCTTCATTGCATATGAATTTCCTAGCACAGGACCTGGGAAGTTAGTCCCTAAATAATTGATTATATTGTGGCATATTTCTGAGCATCTCATGGGCCTTGGGTTTTCCACTCTTGTCTCCCTTTTTTGGAACATTGGTATTTTCACAGAGAAAACACTAAAAATATCTGGAAGGTTAATCCAAAGTGCTACAAGCTACCACCATGATCGGCGCCAGTTTCAGAGGAAGGAGCACATGGTTTTGAAACCAAACTTAAAATAGTATTGAAATGCTTATTTCAATTTCCCCTTCAAATAGGTCATTTATTCGCTGTTACCAGGGAACTGCCCAGAGTGTGGTGGGTGGCAAGGACATTCTACCCAGGCTGCTATAATAGAAAAGGTCCAGAACATGAATTTGAACCAATCTCCTTTTAAATGACACTTTTTTCTTTTTACAAATGCAAATTGTTTGAGGGTGGGGTGGGGGGTGGGGGGGTGGGGAATGAGCTGGCTGCTAAGAACAAGATGGAAACATGGTCACATAGCTCAACTGAAGTCACATTTTAATGATACGTGGAAGTCTGGCCCTGTCTTTTTGTGGGAAGAGGAAATAAAGAGAGAACATTTTAAATGAAATATTGAAGGCCAAGACATAAGGAAATCATACTAATGTGACATTAAACCTTTCAGGGTCGTGGTACAAGATGCCGCCCAACACCACTGCATCGTCAGGGACTTCCTACTTCTCCTGCACTTTATGTTTTTTTTCTCTCGAATCTCTTTCTTTCTTACGGTTTTCACGGTCATCAAGCTCACCCAAGCCCTTAAAACAATAGCGGGGACAGCAGCAACCCCTCCTGCCTGATAAATGACCCCCAGCTCCTGGCCCTCTAGTTCCCCCCCACCCCCCCCCGGCCTTCCCACACACCCATGGCTCTCCCCACCCTCCACGGACTCTTGGCCTCCTCTCCCCCCTCAACTTCCCTCAACCCAACTGCACTGGAAGCGTCCCTTGCGTTGGTGGTTCCCAGCAGGCTTCTCCCCTCCCCCAGAAGGAGGCTGTCCCTCCAGGGCCCAGGCCAGAGCCCTGCTCATCGCATGGGCTAGAAAGCTGTTGACAGATGGCTCAGGGCTCAGGGGCCCATTGGGTGCTGCAGGCGCAGACACATGGCCTCCGAAACTTCCAGGGAGCTGAGAAAGTGGTTTAGTTTTCATTTCCTTTAAAATCAGGGGGGAAAGAAAAGCCCTGAATACAGCCATAATAATGAATATATACTAATGAATCCAGCCTGGATTATACTCCTCTCTGTACCAACAAAGCCATAAAATGTCATTTTTATTATTATTTTCTTAATCAGGAAGGGGCCTACGAAAGCCAAGTTGCCAGAAGCCCTGAAAGTCATGATGAGGCCCTGGACTAATTTTTCAGAGCCTAAGTAAATGGAAGTAAAAGTGTATCCCCAAGACGACTTCTTGGTGCTTATTTTTGATGCATATTTGCCTTGAACTCTCTCAATTTCTCTGATTTTTATGCTGGTCCAGTGCTGATCACTAGTCCAGAAAGAGCGAAGGCTTCTTCCTGAACTTGGTAAATCGATGTATATGGAATGTGACATGTTACTGTGTTATTTTGCTCACACAATCGCCTCTTTGATGGTTCAGTAAAAAGGTGGAAGAGAGAAACTTCTCATGATATCCGTGAAATACACACCACATTCAGTCTGTGTGTTTAAAGACATAAAGCTCCCTTTCCAGTTTCTAAAACTCTAATTTCTGTGTGTCAGGGCCAAATGGAATGTGTTTTAGCCGGCTCTTGGGTAAACACAGAAACGTAATCTTTCCTCTCTTAAAGCCGAGCCCGCTTCACACACTGCATCTGTGTGTGGAATGTTTATTTAAGCATGCAAGGATTAGGACTTAAAACTGGTTTGAAAGCACTGGTGGGTGTTTTTCTTAAAGCATCGAAGTCTAATGATTTGAGAATTTACAATATTTTTAATCTTCAGAGCTAATTTTCCCTTCCAGGTAATTTATATGCAACTTGAGTTTGAAATTAAGGAAATAATAACTGTACTCTCTTTTCTCTTTTGGGGGAGGTACAAAATGTTCTCTAAAGAACTGACATTATCTTGCAATTAGGAGTTTCATTTCTTTTTACCTAAACATAATTATCTCTAATCCAAATAAAATCCAGAAGATGAGTTGACCTTTTTCTTTGCACCATAAATTATAATCAGGGCCATCAATTGCTGCTTTATTCCATTAATTAATTTGTTTTTCTGTCAAAATGTCACCTGCCCCTTTCTATCTTTATAACAAATTTACATAATTTTAAGCTACTTAAACAGTTACCTAAATGGTCAGTTTTGTGTCTTCATAAACCCTCCGTGATTTACTTTTCTGTTCTTTGAGTTTTCCTTCTCATGGTCCTAGAATTACAGTGTGAGCATGACTTTGAAACGTCGCCTGGACGCCTCCCCTACTTTTAGGTGGTGAATGCCCCACAAATATGCATCTGGGATGAAGAGATGCCCTTCTCGCTCTGAAGGTCGGAGATTCCAATTCCACAGCTCCCTCTCTACTGTGCCTTCCTGTTTTAACTGCCCTGATCTTCAGGAAGATCTTCCCTGAATCTCAGCCCAGAATCTCTTGTTTCCCTTCTCGCCGGTTTCCTTTGACTCTGTCCTCTGCAAACACAGAGAGAGAATACCTTCTTGGCATCTCCTTTTTTTTTTTTTTTTAAGGTTTTATTTATTTATTTGAGAGAGAGAGAGAGAGACAGAGAGAGAGGGAGGGAGGGAGGGAGAGAACCAGCAGGGGGAGAGGAGAAGGAGAGGGAGAAGCAAGCTCTCGACTGAACAGAGAGCCCAATGCAGGGCTCGATCCCAGGACCCTAGGATCATGATCTGAGCTGAAGTCAGACGCCCAACCAACTGAGCCACCCAGGTGCCCTCCTTCTTGGCATCTCCTTAAAGAAACTCTTCCTAAATTGGAAGTCCAAGTCAGATGCTTTTGCTTCCTCTTCTACAGCCCAGTCTTCCGCTCTACTAGACCCATTGTCAACCTTTAAAAAAATGCTTACATGGTATAGCTATGCCATGGACTATTATTCTGCCATCAAAAGGAGTGAAGTGCTGGTCCGTGCACTGTGAAGTGAGACATTACGTCAGGTGAAAGAATCCATCAAAGGTCACATATTCTATGAGTCTATTTATTTATTTATTTATTTATTTATTTATTTATTTATTTATTTTTTATAATAGTCACAGAGAGAGAGAGAGGCAGAGACACAGGCAGAGGGAGAAGCAGGCTCCATGCACCGGGAGCCCGACGTGGGACTCGATTCCGGGTCTCCAGGATCGCTCCCTGGGCCAAAGGCAGGCGCTAAACCGCTGCGCCACCCAGGGATCCCCTCTATGAGTCTATTTATATGAAATATCCAGAACAGGTGAATCCAGAGGGACAGAGGCTGGAGGAGAGGGGGAATGGGGAGTGACTACTTGAAGGGGCCTGGGTTTTCCTTTGGGGGAATGACACCGTCATAGAATTAGATAGTGGTGTTGGTTGCATAAAAGTGCAAATGTACTAAATGCCACCGGATTGTACACTTTACAAGGGTCGGGATGGTGAATTTTATGTTATGCATATTTTACGCTTCCCCACATATGCAGGACTTAAACAGTTCTCGAAGTCTTTCACTTTTTCCTTGCAACTCCTTTTGAGGGTGGTGATGAAGATGATGGGTCCCTGTAGGCCCGACTGGGGAGTGCAATGAAAAAAGTCTACCTCAGCTGACCAGAGACAGAGTTCAATGGGGAGAAGACATGTCTAAGAGTGAGGCACTGGGTTTCACTCACTCATCAACCAATATCCATTCAGCACCTGCTATGTGATGTGTTCTGTGTGTCATACTCCAGGGGCTGGAGATACGGCCATGCGACATTTCAGGTAGGGCCCTGGTCCTCAGGAAGCTTCCAGTCCAGCTAGGCCATTCCATGACTGGATGAGAGTAAAGAGTCAGTTCATTCTCTGACCTTCATTTGACAAAAGAAAGGGGGTGAGTGGATAATTATATTTCATCATATTTACCCTCTGGAATCCACAGACTTATTGCAAGGATTAAATAAGATAATGCAAGTGAATGAACTTGTATTTTATAAAACACTGTATAAAATGGCAGGCATTAATATTCTATTATTCTAGTTTAATGTTGACCTTTTTCATAAAAAAGCAACTGCACCTTCAGTCAGCTATGAAACCAGTGTGGTTGTCTCTTTATAATATTTATTGGTGCTGGGGGAGCAGACTTCCTATTACAGATATAATATATGTTCTTTGTAGGAAATTTGGCAAATCTGGAAAGGGACCTTTTAATCAACTGTTATCCTGCCCCCAGATATGCCCACTGCCAGCATTTTAGTATATGTCCTTCGGTGGGGATAGATCGCAGGGTTAAGAGCAGGGATGCTGCTGGAGACAGGTTCTATCACTAACTATTGAACTTTCGGAGAGGCACCTCACCTCTCTCAGCCTCAATTCCTTATCTGTGAGATGAAGGAAATAACAGTAGCTTCCTCCTGATGGTGAGGATTATGAGATACTTGATACACATCACTTGGCAAAGTACTTAATGCATTATATACACACACACATATACATCTGTAGCTCGTACTTACGTCTTACACACACATAAATATAAACTTTTCCATTTGCTTCTTATTAGTGAAGCAGCAACAAACACATCTATCTTAATCAGTGCCTTAGCTCATTAAGTAACTACTTAAATGAGCCTCCCAAGTGTATTATAGTGAAACTTCTTTGAGATAAAAACATTCAACCCCTTCAAAGCGTAGGAGATCTTATAATCTGTGTACAGAAGTTTCCAAATTTTGTGCTGTTTATCATTCTTCTTTGCCTGTAGTGGGGAGAAACAATTCATATTTTAACAGCTGGCCCAGTGAGTTCCTTTAGACAGAAGTGTTTGCATTTAGCAAACATCTTTGATATGCATAGAAGATGACATCTTCAGGGTAGAGTATGAAAGCATAGTGAAACAAACCGTCCAAACAAACCTCATAAAAAATTCATCAAAAAAAAATTCATCAGAATGGGAGGAAGGGGCAGAAGGAAGAGTCTGGGGGAGAAACGACAGCAGGGCTGGTACAAAGGAGAAGGGGAAACCAGCATCGAGCAGGACTCTGAGCTCTAATGAAAGGCTGTGAATGAGAAATCTCCAGCGATGGGTCCACCAGATTGAGGTTAAAGAACCTGAAGTTCTAATATTCTAGGTTTATGTGTGTGTTGCCAAAATAAGTATGCCATCTCTTTCCCTCAAACTTTAATAAAGTCCTCTGTGCTTGTAAATACATGGCATAGATCTGCATTTAATTAACATCTTTTTTGCTTTTTCTTAGAATTATTAACAGATATTACACATCTTTCTGTGAGGTTTATCCCAAAGCCAAAGCCATATTTTTTGATAACTGATAGTTTTTTTTTAAAATTCAGTATCCAGTTGTTCACGGCTAATATAGAAAAGGACAGCTGATTTTGTATGTTGACCTTACATCCTGGAACTCAGTAGCTCTAATGCCTTTTTTGTAGATTCTTTCAGATTTTCTCTGAAGACCATCATAGTCTTCTGAGACTTCAGACCATTTTACCTCTTCCATGTTAGTATGGATACCTTCTATTTTTTGCTCTGCTGCTTGGCTTGGCTAGAACTTCTAGAACAGCGTTGAGTGGAAGTGATGAGAGGAAATGTTCTTACCTTGTTCCTAATCTTGGGGGAAAACATTTAGTCCTCACCACTAAGTATGATGCTAGTTGTATTTTTTTTTTCTTTTTTTGGTGGATTCCCTCAATTCCTAGTATGCTCCACAGAGTTTTTATCAGGATAGATTGGGATTTCACAAATGATTTTTCTTCACCGAGTGAAATAATCATACTTTTTTTTCTTTAATCTGTTAATACGGTGAAATACATTGAATGATTGTCAAAGTTTAAATCAACCCTGCATTTTTCAGATAAGTCACGCTCGGCCATGCTGCATTACTTTGAACTCAAATTGTTGAACTCAAATTGCTAAAATTTGTTAAAAATCTTTATGCCCATGTTCATATGGGATTCAGTTTATAGTTTTCATGTAATATCTCTGCCTGATTTTGGTATCGAAATAATTCTGGCCTCATAGAATGAGTTAAAAAGTATTTCTCTCTTTTCAATTTTCTGAGAGACTTTACATCGAATTGACATTATTTCTTCCCTAAATGTTTGGTAGAATTTGCCAGAAAGCCAACTGGGCTTGGTTTTCTTTGTGAGCATTAAAATTTCTGTATTAAAAAAATTTACTTCTCTAATAGACATAGGATAATTTTGTAATTTGTGCCTTCTGTCTTTTTTCTATATTAGTTTAGTTAGACTGTCAATATTATCGCTTTTATCAAAGAATAAATTTTTGGTTCCTTCATTTGCTTTATTGTTTTTCCATTTGTTATTTCATTGACTTCTGCTCTAATCTTAATTATTTCTTTTTTCTAATGTTTACTACTTACTCATTTCTAAATACTCTTTTATATACTACTTTTTCATTTCTGCTCTTGTTTTTCTAGTTTCTTAGTGTGGAAGCTGAGATCATTGATTTGAAACCTTCCTTCTTTTCTTTAATATCACCTTTAAAGCTATAAATTTCCCTCCAAGCACTTCCTTAACTACACCTCACAAATTTTGACACATTGCGGTTTCATTTTCATTCAGTTCAAAATATATTATTTCCCTTTTGATTTCTTTTTTGTCCTGTGAATTTGTTTGTTTTTAATACTGTGTTATTTAGTAGCCAATATTTGGTGATTTTTTGGCTCACTTTTTGTTATTGACTTGACTGTATACAAGATACTTTGTATGAATTAAATCTTTTCAAAGCTACTGAGACTTATTTTATGGTTCAGAATGTGTTGGTAGATGTTCTGGAGAAGCACGTATATTTGGTTCTTGGGGGTGGAGTTTTCCATAGATCAATTAGATCAATCTGTTGAGAGTATTGTTCAAGTCTTCTATAACCTTATTTATTTTCTATTTGTTCTATTCAACAAAGGGGTGTTAATGCCTCAGTATAATTGTGATGTATCTAGTTCTCTTTGTAATTTATCAATTTTTGCTTTGTATATTTGAAGCTCTCTTATTAGGTACATAAACAGGAATATTATGTCTTCTTGATGAATTGACTCCATCATCATTATGATACGATTCTCTTTTTCCCTGGTAATAGTTTGCTCTGAAATCTATTCTATCTGTTACTAATAGAGCCACTCAAGCTGTCTTTTGATTAATGATAACCTGACAGATTTTTCCATACTTTTACTTTTAACTTGTGTCTTTATAGAAGTATGTTTCTTGTGGGCCGCATCTAGTTGAGTCTTGTTTTTTATTCCATTTAAATATCTCTGCCTTTTAATTGGGGTGTATATTAGTTACCAAATGATATGTAACAAATTACTCTAAAACTTAGCTTGTTGAAACAGCAAACATTTATCATCTCACAGTTTCTGTGGGTCAGGAATGCAGGTGTAGCTTAGCTGGATGCCTTTGTTTCAGGGCTTCTAATGTGGAAATAAATTTATGAGTCCTGTATTTATTAATCAATCATTTTCGTTTTCATTCTATATGTTCCATCCAGGTCTAGTTTTGACTGTCTGATGAAGTTCATTAATTTGAAATTCTACCATCAATTACATTGCTGCAATTTTTCTGGAATGCCTTACTTTTGACTTATTTCTGACTCCACCCAACTAAGTTTCCTGAAAATTGAAGATGTGAGCTGCCCCTGCAGCAAAACCTCCTATCTCCTTGCCAAATATGCAGAGCTCTACGCCATCGAGTTCACGCTTCCACTGGAGCTGCTCGGAGGCAGAGACCCCCCCCACCCCAGATAGCTGCAGCGTGAACATGTGACCCCGAACTGTCAAGTACATGTAGCCCCCGGATCTCGGACTCTGGTCCATGCAGAGTTCCATTCGGTACAGAGGGCAGCAACCATGTGGATTATTCAGAAACAGCGGTGGCCACGATGGCAGCAGTAGCATCCAGGAGCCAGGGCGTGCGACAGCACTCGGCTAAAGCGGGGTCCTCTCCCCAGACTGGGCCTGTGGCATGATTTTGGCCATGGTGCTAGCTGCTATCCTTCCACTGTTCCCTGTTAATACACTGAGCTATCGTCTCTCTCTCTCTCTCTTTTAATTTTTTTGTAACATTTCTTATCTTTGTCTTCAATATCCTATCTGGTTGCAAATTCTTTCGTAATAAAGATTCTTTGGTTCCAAGCTCCAGAAACCTACTCTGGCTTATTAAGCAGAAATATATATGTGTGTATATATATATATATTAAAGGTATATCAGTTGCTCACAGAATTGATGGGAAGACTGACAAAATAAACTGGGAAGGGAACAGCAATCAAGGTAGTTCTGGAGGATGAAGTAACAGGAACTAACGTAGAGCCCCAAATTGTAGCTTAATTCATCAGGGTCCCAGCCTGGCAATGGGTCAGTGCCAACTATTTTGTTCTTCTATCCGTTAACTCAAAATTGGCCTCACCTATCTCAAGGAGCTGTCCTTTGGCTAAGGGAGGGCAGCATGCCTTGATTGATGGTGCTACCAAGGGCCCATACAGGGAAGAAGGGTAACTCACCAAAAGGACATCAGGGTGCTGTTGTCAAAAAAGGAGAACTAGATTATAGGCAGCAAAAATATAAATAAATACATACATACATAAATTGCAATAAATGCTTAAATGTACAGACGCAATGCTTCCAAAATGTTCTATATAATCCTAAGTATCTTTTTTTCCCCAATGGTCAAACTCTCAGAAACAAGTTGATTTTCATTCCAGTTGAGAAAAAAATGTTATTAAATGAACTTCTTAACAAGATGAATGGGCTTGCAAAGGGTGAACCATGACTCTCTCTTCCCGTGAGCTGAGATGGACAAAAGTCAATGTCACAGGTGCCGGGAGTCACCATAAGACGCTGGGCATCCCTGAGCCTTGTGCAAGAGTATGACACACTCTAGAGTGTGGGTCAGGAGAGAAAAACAGAAATGCAGCAGACAGGTAAGAACCATGCATTTATTTTGCCATTTGCAATCTCAGGTAGGTTAGCAGAAATTAAATTTCGCAGCAACTTACCCGAGGCTATGAGGGTTCATTAGTTTTTCAAGGATCCCGTAAATTTTCTTAAAGCACTTTGGTGCCATTCAGAAAGGAAAAAAAAATAGCATGAGGATATTTTGATCATAGTCCTGGAGCATGAAACCTGATTTAATACCCAAAGGTCACTGCACTGTTTTATTGTAGGGAACATTTCCCCTCGTGTTCAGAAGAAGTTACAGGATAAAATGAGCTGCGGTCGAGACGGCTTTCTACTGTGGCCTGCTGTTTAGGCTGCGTCTGTCCTGCGTTAGAGTGCTTGCACCGTCCTAAAGAGTTCTGGAATGAAGCTGCGTGACAGCTGTTTCCCCAAGACTTCTCTGGAAATAAGATATACATCTCATGTGGCTCTCCCAGCAAAAATCATTTAAAATAAATAAATATCCCATCTGTTGCTATCCATCTGAGTTTTTGCATCTCTGGGCCTTTCTCTGGGTTGGGCTCACTCCGTGTACTTGCATGTACAGGTGGCCCGAGGGGCGTCTGCAGGGCCCGGGCTGATGTGCTCTGACACAGGAGACTTTTCGAATCTCTCTGGGATTCAGAAAGAAAGCTTCTGGGAGGAAGTGGCCCTTGGGGTGGATCCTAAGCGACAAGGGGGGTTTGCTGGGAAAAGTGAGGGTAGTGGAGATAGAGAAAGGGAGAAAACTCTTGCAAAGAGGGGTTCAGCGTATGCTTGAAAGTGGACGTGAGTGGGAGCATGGCCTGTGCACTCTGCAAAGGCTCAGTGTGTGTACATATGACTGTGTATGTGCGCGGGTGGATAAGTGTGTACGTGAGTGTGTGCACGTGTGTGAGAATATAGTTGAGGGTGTGTCTAGGAGCCTGGAGGCTAGCAAAGGATGAGGCAAGAGAGATAAGAACCTTATTTCTGTGTGATGTCTGTGGTCTTAGTTCTTTGTCCGTAGAGTAAGGGTATTTCCACCCTCCGCAGCAGCAGAACCGGCGGCAAACATCAAAAGCCTTTCCGGACATCACTTTTTGACCTGTCTCATGAGCCCTTGTTCTAAAATCAGATTTTAACATCCGGTTGCCTTATTTTAAAATCAGCCCGCCCATTCAGTCATTTTGAACCCAAGACCCCGAGCCTCCTAGCTCCTCAGAGCAGTGGTCGAGTGTCCCTTCTCTCTGCGACAGTGTGTTCCGGCCCCCGGATGCTGTCCCCTTTTCACTGACCGTGCGATGGAACTGGAATTCCTGTGTGGACTAATTTATTGAATATTCTCGTGTAGAAGATGCCTTCTCTTAAATGAAAAAGAAATATAAAGAACTATTGCATCTATCACTCCCCACTAATAAGAAGTCTTTGACTCATACGAAGTCCTTGATGAAATTTTTGGCAGGTCAGTGACCCTTAGAAACAGAAGATCTCGCACGCTTGTGCAGATGCTATCACTGGCTGCCAGGCCTATAGGGAGAGTTATGTCCCTTACCTTCCACACGCCTTGCCTGGGTGTGAAAACAATCTGCAGCATTTTCCTGAAGCAAGAGGGCAAGGCCTTAACGGACGCCTGAACGTGGTAGCCACAGCCTGGCTTCGTTTTGTGTTCCTCTCTTTGCTTTTGCCTTTTGTTCTTCACATATTTCTAATTTATGCTATTTCGCTATTTTTTATGGATCTTTGTAAAGCCCCTTAAATCCATTCTGAGACAGGTAGAGTATAAATTTAAAAAAATAAGTAGTATGAAAAAAACATAAAATAAATCATATACTATATATTTAAGCACAACATGCTGTTTTTTCAGCACTGTGAAGGATTTTAACTCATTTTATAGCTAAGGGGCTCAAGGCTGAGAAAGGAGGTGCATTGCCAGGTCTCAGGAACATCCATTCTGTATTTCTTTTGCTACATCACACACTCTAAAAGATGGTTTTCTTTTAGAATTTGGGAAAATGTCAGCAAACATCTCAAGCCTGGTACTGTAGAAAGAAGAGTTTTCCCTGCGCTCCATCTGAATTCCTCAGGGACCCGTCAATGCTTCAGTCAACTCAACCCCAGACAAGAAAGGGGCCCAATGTGACGCCAGTGGCCTCCAAGGAGAGCAAGACCCCAGACCACTGCTGCACCGGGGCCCCCAGGCCGCAGCCCTCCCGTCCCTCCAGACAGGTGGGTTCACAGAGAGATGGAGACGCAGAGACCAAGAGGAAGGGGAGATTAAGCGCCTCCTCACCCAGAGCGGGGTGCTCAGGGAAGCAGCCATGAGGAGATGGGTGTCACCTTGGATTATGAGGCGGGGATGAGGCTGTGACACATATAAAATATCCCTATTGTGGGACAGGAAGGTTTGAGCAATTACGGGGCAATTAGGGAGAGAGCTCTGCGTCTTCCTGTGGTTCACACCAGTGTTTCTAAACTAAGTTCCCTTTTGTTTTGAAAATGTCCTCATGGACACTTGAGAATATGCTCATTGATGACAGTTCAGAAAACACTAACCGATTTTTTTAAAGATTTTATTTATTCATTCATGAGAGACACAGAGAGAGGCAGAGACACAGGCAGAGGGAGAAGCAGGCTCCATGTAGGGGGCCCCGCGAGGACTCGAACCCGGGACCCAAGGCCGCGGCTCCACCGCTGGGCCGCCAGGCGCCCCCGGAAAACACGGATTCAGGTCGTACTTTCTCTGAGAATTGATGTTTGTCCTCGGGAGAGGAGCGTGCGAGTGTGCGTGTGTGGGGTGTGTGGGGTGTGTGGGGTGTGTGTGCGTCGTACGTGCATGTGTGGTGTGGGTTCCGGATGTGGCGGGAGTATGTGCGGTGTGGGGGGTGAATATGTTTATGGGGGCTACGCACGTGTGCAGGGGTGCATGCAGGGAGCGGGGGGTGCGCGCGTGTGAGCCGAGCGTGTCCCATCGTCACCTGATTCCCTCCACCCGAATTTCCTCGGAGCAGGAGCTGCTGCCGCCGCCACCCCGCACGCACTGCAGCGCCCCGGCCGGAGTCCGCGCCGCCCACCCCGCACTGCAGGGGGAGGCGGGGAGCTGCTGGCGGAGGTCACCCGCACCTGCAGGGGGAGGCGGGCCCGAGGCGGAGGTCACCCGCACCTGCAGGGGGAGGCAGGGAGCTGCTGGCGGAGGTCACCCGCACCTGCAGGGGGAGGGGGGGCCCCCCCGAGGCGGAGGTCACCCGCACCTGCAGGGGGAGGCGGGGCCCGAGGCGGAGGTCACCCGCACCTGCAGGGGGAGGCGGGCCCGAGGCGGAGGTCACCCGCACCTGCAGGGGGAGGCGGGGAGCTGCTGGCGGAGGTCACCTGCACCTGCAGGGGGAGGCAGGGAGCTGCTGGCGGAGGTCACCAGCACCTGCAGGGGGAGGCAGGCCTGAGGCGGAGGTCACCCGCACCTGCAGGGGGAGGCGGGCCCGAGGCGAAGGTCACCTGCACCTGCAGGGGGAGGCGAGGAGCTGCTGGCGGAGGTCACCCGCACCTGCAGGGGGAGGCGGGGCCCGAGGTGGAGGTCACCCGCACCTGCAGGGGGAGGCGGAGAGCTGCTGGCGGAGGTCACCCGCACCTGCAGGGGAGGCGGGCGCGGCGACCAGGCGGGGGGTGTGAGCAGCAGCAGACCGCTGGGCTCGGGACGGCAGCGCGCACCCCTGCGCGTCTCCCGAGAAGCCTGGGGACCCTGACCGCCCTGACCCCGGGGACGGAAGGAAGAGCTTCGGAGCCGGAGAGGCCGGGACCGGGGGACGCGGGCCGCACCTGGGCAGCCGGGCAGGGCCTGGACGCTGCGGCCTCCACCCGGGCCGGGCTTCTCTGTCCCTTTTTGCAAAATGTGCGCAAGACGGTGCGGGGACGTGAGCGCCTCCCACGTCTAACGTAATAGGATTCGCCGTGGAACCTGGAGACCGAGCCCGGGCCTGAGATCCTGCATTTTGGTTTGTTGGGTTTTTTTAAAAAGTATTTATTTATTTGAGACAGAAAGAGAGTGTGTGTGCACAGCAGCCGGGGGAGGGGCGAAGGAGGAGGGGAGGGAAGCAGCAGTTTTGCAGACCTGAGCTGGGCTGAGAGCAAGAGCCGATGCTTCATGCTTCACCCCCGGCGCCCCGGGCGCCCCCGACGTCCTGCCTCCCAGGTGAGCGCCCGCCTAAGGCAGCTGCCGCTGGTATTGGACCACACACTGCGAGTAGCGGAGCTTTAGCCTGCCTTCCCGTCTCTGTCTTTAAAAAAACTGAATCTTAACAAAGCAGATCGAGGATTCCTACCTTCTTCGGAGATCTTTGTTTTCCTCTGTTGGGCATATGATGTTGTTTGTTTCATTTTTGCGATTATTAGTAACCGTGCAATGCCTGGCATATAGGAAGTGCTGAGCACACCGGGAGCTGTTCTGAGAGCAATATGTGTATGAGCTCATTTTCTCTTCACAACCACCTCCCCAGTAGCTACTGCTGTTGTCCCCCATTTTACGGGTAAGAAACCTGAGGGCGACTGAGATGGAAAGTATATTCCTATAAGCTGTTTTGGTGTTTACTAAGGGAGCCCTACTTCAGGCTGCATTTACAATTCACACATGATACATAAGTCTATTGGTAATCATTTTGAAAATAAAAATCCAAGACTTTTTGTCCTTCTGAAGCAGTCCGTTAAGCTCTAATTATCTTCATTTTGGAGGTCAAGTACCAACAACTTTGCCTGATTCATCCAGATAATTGAGGGAAATTATCTAGCCTCCTTGCAGCCCACGCTTGTATTGAATAAGCCATGAAGTTTCCAAGTGATCATTTGTTAGCACTCTTTCTTGCTAAGGAAAAAAAAAAAACAAAAACAGAATCAAGAAATATTCGTCTGCATTAAGCTCCCCTATCCAGCATCATCTATGTTGGGTGAAACCAGTTCTCTGCCATTCTACCCTCTGCCATTCTGTCTCTGAGACAGCTTGACCTGAAAGTTGGTCCAAAGGGATATTCCACGTGGGAGGGGGGCAAAGCACCTTTACTTTAGGGGAATGAAGATGCAAATTATGATGTAGTTCACATGGCTAGGCTGTATTCCAAGTGGAGGGTCTCCTTTTGTGTGGTGTCTTTTTCCCTTTCAGAAGGTCTGGAGCCAGGAGTATCAGGCTGCCTAAAAAGATGGTTATTTCCTTGTATCTGTACCATGAATCCTCATTACTGAGAGTAATTGGTGTCTGTCTTTTTCTCCCAGTCTTAAAGAGTCAAACTAATGTAACGGATGAATAGAACTTGTTGGGTTATATCCAGTGCCTTGCCTACCACTATCCTTTGGATTTAAATAAGCTGCAACAACAGATCTATTCAATTAATATAGTTCTGTTTGGAATTACTTAATGAACGTAATTTCCTTCCGCATTTGTGCAAGATAGATAAGAATTATTCATCTAGTAATTGCTAAATTTGGTGGAAAATGTAAGGCATTCTATAAGGTCACTTAGCCTCTCAGGGATGTAGCTAGCAAAACGTAAAAGACACGAAAAGAACATTCTCCTCCTGTATTTAATAAACATTGTCTGCATCTAAAAGTTTATTATATTTTATATAAATGAATGTTTTTAATTGCTCAGAAATACATTCTAGCCCTGTAACTGAATTCAGGAAAGCCCTCCAATGATTTTGGACCTATAACAAACGTTGCAACACATCAACTTAAGATTATAAAAGGAAAAAGTCCTCAAGTCCTCAAGTTGTTACTAACTCAGTGTCTACAAGCTTCTAAAGGTTACTAATAACACTCCTAGAGGATAATTTTTCTTTCCTATAGCACAAATTATTAGTGCATTTTTGTTTGTTCATTTTTGATTCCCTGAGGGGAAATGCCATCATCCCTGTGTTAGCAACGAAGATGTAAGACTACCAGGCAGCATCACATTTGCAATAAAATGAGTTAATTTTGCGAAATAATTTCAATATAGTAATATAAATCTATGTTTTATTTTCTTTAATTATTCAGTCATGACCATCTTGTTTTATAAGCCATTGGTTCTTTTTCTTTGTGTTCATTCTGTACAAGGTAAAAGATAAATTTAACTAAAAACACTTTGTCATTGCCTGAGTAGTCAGCAAGATCACCTAGATTCAGGCTTCATAAGTGACCTAAAAGATCAACTTTCAAGTTTCTTGACTTTGGATAGAGTACCAACATTAATATTCACTATTTCATGCCAATCAGAAGCTCTGATAGGTTGTTAGATATATATTTGATTGATTTTTAAAGAGGCAGAAGGAAAGGATAAATGTCTAAATAATGATTTGATCAAAAATGATTTGAACATGATATTCAGGAAAGGAAATAATTTTTTAAGGTCTTTATAGAAAAAGAAAGATAAACAGCACTGGCTGAAGAATTATCCAGACAAAGTTAATAAAGTTCTTTAGAATGACATAGAAGGGGATCCCTGGGTGGCGCAGCAGTTTAGCGCCTGCCTTTGGCCCAGGGCGCGATCCTGGAGACCCAGGATTGAATCCCACGTCGGGCTCCCGGTGCATGGAGCCTGCTTCTCCCTCTGCCTGTGTCTCTGCCTCTCTCTCACTGTGTGCCTATCATAAAAATAAATAATAAAAAAATTAAAAAAAAAGAATGACATAGAAGAAGAAGAAGAAGAAGAAGAAGAAGAAGAAGAAGTAGAAACAATGATAAAA
Source organism: Canis lupus baileyi (assembly GCF_048164855.1). Lineage (NCBI taxonomy): Eukaryota > Metazoa > Chordata > Mammalia > Carnivora > Canidae > Canis > Canis lupus. Next base: position 21,673,562 of record NC_132873.1, read on the forward strand.
ATGGCAAAAGCAAGAAAAGGAATAAATGGAAACAAGTAAAAGATGGAGAGGAAACTAAAAATGAGGGAAGATTATAATAAAAAGTGGAAAGGATCCAGCTTGTCACCCTTCCTTCCAAATTGCCTTTGTCGACACAAGTTCTAGTTTACTCCCTTAGTCTGGAGCCTCTTTGTTGTTTGGAAGACCTGTGTGAGCCAGCACAGAAGCAAATGCTGCTCAATTCCTAACTGTTGGATTCTGAAGCCGTAGTGGAAAGAGTGCAGCAGGAACATTAGGAGTCTAACTGGGAGCAGCAGACGTGGTAATGGGGATCATCCATAGAAAACAAAGGATTCTTGGTGTCTCCTCCTTTGAATTAATGAAATAGTAGAGCCCTGCGACAATGCAAAAATCCTCTGGTCCATGTAGAAGTACCAGGAAGATGGATTCAGAGGTGGACCATTTGCCTTTATCATGTAGTTCAGCCTCACCAAACCTGGAGATGATATTCCCACAAAGATGGACCTGTCTGCTTACAATAATGAAATAGCTTTCTAGCACTTTGATGGAAAGACATTTAGGTTAGCCTCTGCTGTTCAAACTTGATCATAAATAAAGAAAATAAGTGATCATCTTCAGCTTGCAACGTTGGTCTCAAGTTTAGCCAAACCATCAGTGAGTCTTTCATTCGTTCAGCGGATATTTATTAAATGCCCGCAATGTGCCGGCTGCAGTTCTAGGAAGTAGGGATTTGGCCATCAACAAGACATAGTTCCTAACTCTGAAGTATTATGACACACAGTAATCCAGTGAGAAGACTTTGTGGTCTGATACAGAACTGATAGATTTACTCTCATGTTTACTCACTGAGCCTTTCTCACACAAGGTTAAAAACTCTTAAATAGGGAAGAATAGCGAGTGAAGAGAAAGGATCCTGGGTAGGGCTCAACAAAACAAAACAAAACACTCCAAAACCAACAACAAAAACACCATCCTACTGGCCAACTGTAGCTAGGAGCATAATTTCTTCCATGCAAGACTGTGGCTTTCAACAAGGCCAGCTCCCAGGCTAATCAGAATTTCAAAGGACACAGAAGACCACTTAATAGGCTTATACCTAAACCTGTTCTAGATTAAATTCTCTGGCTGTTTGACACCCTGGTAAGGAGCCCAGATTTGTATTTACAAAAAGGAGTTGAGAAAAATTCCTCCTTGATAGAAACAAGAGAACAGAGTAAGGCAGGAGGGTTGGGGGAGCAGGAGATAAGTGCCAGGAAACAGAAACACCACCTCAAACCCACCTCTAGTGTACTGTTGGCAAAGTTCAAATGCACAGGAAAGTACCGGAGCAATGCCCCTCCGTGCCCCCTGATGCAAAAAACGCACTGCCCCTTGTTTCCAAAGGCCCATGGCCAAGACCTCACATTTCTCCCCGGAACAGCAGGAATGATAAATCTCCACCTCTAGGTGACACAAATGGTTAAGTGTTGACAGAATTTGAAATAGAAAGTACTAAAACCCTGCCTCCGAGTTACAACCACTAATCTTACTGTACCTTCAGAGCTCGAGGACGGTTGCTCCTGACACTGGCGACCCACCAGCAGGAAAATTATGTGAAGAGAAAAAAAAAAATACAAACTTGTATTTTTAACCTCAAAATGGTTGGAGGGGATGCAGCCTGGATGCAATGGGAAGGAAGCAATATGCTTTTTAACCGCGACGGGTAATACCTTTACATAGATGTGTGTTCATCCCCAAGCTAATTAACATTCAGACAAAGCTGTCATTCTATTATCAGTTCCAGCGATGAAGATGTTCATAAATAGAAAACTATGTGAGTCAGAGTTTAAGCAAACAGCTTTTCCTGACACCTATGAAAAGTCTTAAAAATCATTTCTGTATTGACTTGTACCAGCTGGGAAGATTTTCTGTAGCTACTAAAGCAGTTTTCCAAATGATTTTCTAATAAGGTCAAGTCAGGGTTTAATACAGACTGTCTCCTAGACGGTTGGAGAGAAGTCTTAAGAGTTAATTCACTTCTAGCTAAGGTTGCTGATTCATTCCAGATGGTTTATATTCACACAAGGTCAATAACCGATTCTCATTTGCAGCATTTTTTAACTTGACTTTCTACTTATTATTAGGAGGCTCCTCCAGGTTGACTTATTTACTACTGAACCAATTCTGGGAACTCTTACTGTAAGTGTCGATCTTAAAATACAGTAGAATTGCCATTGAAATGTCAGAGAGCAGCTGGTGTCTAGGTGCTCCGTGATGGAAGGAGAGTGAGCTGTGCTTTGTCACCTTCATAGGGACAAGACTTGACTGGATCTGTCACATGGGGGGGGGGGGCTGTCACACTTGTGCTGGTTGGCGCATACACAGGTCTGCAAACATGCCTTCCGTCTACAACAAATATTTACATTTGACATGTCATGTTTACAAGACACATTCATATTTATTATTTAGAAACGTGAGTACACACTCATACTTATTTAATTGGATTTTATCATAATCTTAACAGGAGAGACACTAAAATATATCCTTGTGTCTGCAAGAAAATCTTCCCCCAATCCAAGGCTCTGCAAAAATGTATGTGTCCTAAGAAATCTCTGCTGCTTCTTCCTGCATATGGTGATTAGCAGCACAGCCTCCAATTATTGCAAGCATTCTAGTTCTGCTGGTAATTAATCTCTCTAAGTGTCAATTTCATTAGCTATAAAATCAAGATAATCATAGTCTGCCTTTAGAGTTGGTATAACAATTAAATGAGATAGTAGACATAAAGTGTCTCGGATAAGTGACTTGGAAAAACAGGCCTAGATGTATGTTAGGCATTATTCCTACCATACCTCCTCAAATCTAATGTCAGTGACTGCAAATGTACCATTGTGGTACAAACCACTACAAAAGGAAAGAAAACCCAACACTGCTGGTTCAACTATGCAACTATGATGAAATAAAATGAAAGTTTTTGCTTTTTCATTACTTAGAATTTTTATTTTACGTTTATTTACATCAAGACAGTCTTTTTAGACAGAGGCATTGGTTTTATCATATAGCACTTGTGCATGTACAAAAAAATATGAGTGGGAAAATTGGCTGAGGTATTTCTAAACTTCACATTCTGAGTCTGACTCCCTGAATTGGTTTTTGACTCATAACTGCTGAGGGCTGTGTTCTCTCCACACAGTATCCTCCAGGCATCAAGAGTGTTAGAGATGCTGGATGACCTCCTAAGCCACTGACACTCTTCTTGCTGGTGCTTCCTCGATCTTCTGAAATGATAAGAGAATGTTTTCATTCAACACCAGGATGGCTAGGTCTTCCTCAAATGACAGTTGAATCATTTGTTGACCGAAACGTACAGGCCCACCCTCAGGAATAAAAATCCAGTTGACAAATGCACAGCAATGATGCTCCAAATTGGGGAATTAGAATTGATCAAATAGAGAATTTTCCCTGTTACTTTTTCCCCCTTTCTTGTATGAGTAAAATAAGATGTGTTAATATCTACAGTCAAAATGAAATCGAAAGTTAGGCACTTTCCTATCGAACGTGGTATTGAATCTAACAGTGGCCATGAAACCCAACATTTATTTGTTATTTATTAATTTGCAAAATTATATTTATTCATTTACATTTGTGGAGCGTCTAGTCTATGGATGCATATTAGGGGAGGTATCAGGAATTCAAAGAGATTAAAAGGCTTAGTCACTAAGACAAAGTGACAGATGCAGCCCTTGGTCAGAGAGGGAAAGCAAACCCTCACGCAAACACTGAATGCAGTGGCTGCAGGTCCTAAGTGCTGCATGCACAAAGTATACTGATGGTACAAAGGGGACCTCCTCAGTGGATTCTACTTAGACCCGAAATGGAAAAATAAAAATGAATCTGCACACCAGCAAGAGAGCAGGGGTACAGGGTTTTTCTTAAAGGAAATGCTGTGACCTACCTTTCTTTCTTTCTTTCTTTCTTTCTTTCTTTCTTTCTTTCTTTCTTCTTTCTTTCTTTCTTTCTTTCTTTCTTTCTTTCTTTCTTTCTTTCTTTTTTCTTTCTTTCTTTCTTTCTTTCTCTCATTTTTGTTCTCTTTCTTGAAAATTTATTTATTTATTTGAGAGGGTGGTGAGAGGCAGAAGGAGAAGGAGAGAGAGTCTTAAGCAGATGCAGGGCTTGATCTCAAGACCCTGAGCTCACGACCTGAGCTGAAACCAAGAGTCAGATGCCCAACTGACTGAGCCACCCAGGTGCCCAGAAACACTGTTATCTCTGATTTTTCTTCAGTTTTATTTTACATGTCCTGTCCGTATTCCTTGCACGGGTAGGTTGAAATCAGCCATTACTCTACTTTCTTCTGGGAATGCCTTTTTGTAACTGTTGTCTATTCTCCTCTTGGGTTATGTTCACTTACTGACTTGTAGGAACTTTTTATGTACTATGGACAGTAACTCATTATATGTTATGTATTTTGCAAACACAGTCTCCATTAGGTCATTTGTCTTTTATTTTTGTGGGTAGCAACTTTTATATTCCAATGATTTAAATATTTCCCCAGTCAGATCTGTCGATATTTTCCTTTATGGTTACGAGGTTTTGTTGTATTTTTATTTTTTAAAAGATTTTATTTATTTATTCATGAGAGACACAGAGAGAGAGGCAGAGACACAGGCAGAGGAAAAGCAGGCTCCCTGAGGGGAGACCCCATGAGGGACTCAATCCTGGGACCCGGGGATCACGCCCTGAGCCAAAGGCAGATGCTCAACCACTGAGTCACTTAAGCATCCCAGTTACAAGGTCGTAGATTGGCTTGTAAAGGCCTCCCCTACCCTAAGACAGATTCTAAAATTTCTAATATTTTCTTCTATCTTAAAGGATTTTTTTACCTTAAAATCTAAAGCTAAAATTTCTTTTTTTTTTTTTGCCCCCAAATGCATGTGGAATTTAAACCCACCCTTAGATTTTCCACTACTTCCTACCAGATTGTTATTACCTTAGAAAATTACAAGCAGGCAACTTTAAGTAATCAATGCCAACAAAGGAAAATTGTGTCATACATGATATAAAACTACTCTTTTAGTTTCAAGTGTCAGCAATTTCTGTCAAAATAACGTTGGTAAGACAAGACAATTTTTTTGGTTCTCATAAAGCAAGAAAGGGCAGGGATGGGTCGGTCCTCAGAAATGGGTGGATCTGGGGATTTGAAAGTCATAAACCCCAATTCTACGACTTGTTTCTGCTTCTTTCTTTGTATTGGTTCCTTTCTCTAAATGCAAACATATTTTTTCCATATGGTAGGAGAAATGGGTGCAGAGCATTCCAGACACATTCTGCCAGTTCAACAACCAGAGAGGGGATGTGTTCCCCATCAGATCTAATAAAAAACAGCTCGGGGTAAGCGTCTAATTATCCTGCTCTTTAGTCACTGGTCACTTCTTTCTCAGGCAATGACCCATCCCCAGACCCGGAGGATGGAGTTCTGTGTTAGGACTGAGGAGACCTACGTCGGACGCCCAGCCCAGCTGCCAGAGCAGTAGGATCTAATAGCAGAAGAAAGAGGGTGATCGAAGACACAACTGCCGGAAGACTCAGTAACCGACAATCAATCCTTCCCGTATGTGATTAGCTGCAGTCAATAATCACAAAAGTATAGGCATTTACATTTTCTTGTTGACTACATTAGGGATTTATTTAATTTTTTAAAATTTATTTTAATTTTTTAAAGATTTTATTTATTTATTCATGAGAGACACAGAGAGAGAGGCAGAGACACAGGCAGAGGGAGAAGCAGTCTCCATGCAGGGAGCCCGATGCGGGACTCGATCCCAGGACCCCGGGATCATGACCTGAGCCAAAGGCAGATGCTCAACCACTGAGCCACCCAGGTGCTCCTACATTAGAGTTTTAGACATACAAGTGGCTTTTCTTATTTTTTACTATCTTAGGCTCATATTAAAATTGGCGGCCAAAACCTCAATACACAATGATTTATTTTAAACCTGGGTTTTCATCATTCGGTCTAAGATAAGTTGTTCAATCTCACGTAGCTGAAGATTTTTCATCTGTAAAATGAGGTCTTTGATTTTATGAGGTAAAAAAAGGGAAAGAAGATGATCCCAAAACCCAAAGGAGTCTGGGATTCAGTTTTTGCCACAAATGCTTCCAAAATCTTACAAGTGCATATTATTAGGTCCACTTACAAGGTGAATTAGCACTTTCATTAGGCAAACTCTGCTCATGGCATCGTGCCCCTGTATCCTGCGTGCCCTTCTAGATCTTGCATGTGTTACTTATGGGAATGATAAAGCCCAGAAATAGAATTCCCTCTATATGAGTCAGGGGCTCTTTCAGGACAGTAATAGAAACCCAAATCAGGTTAGGTTAATGGGGTAAAAAAAGTATTTACCCGTTTCTATGCCTGGAATGGGGGGGCGCGCAGCGATGAAGATAAAACTGCAGGAACCAGGGTCTTAGAAACTAAGGACTCAAAGACCCGTGTTCTGTGTCCATTTGGTTCACTGCTCAAGTCTGCTTCTCTTTGCTTTTTTAGACTCATTATTTTGTAATGGGGGGGGGGTGGCATGGAAACCCCAGGTTAGCAATCATAGCCAAAGGACATATTTCCACCCCAAGAAATGCCTCTGTCCCTAATTGGTTTATGTGCACATGACTTGGGCCAGCCTCTGCTGGAATGGGAATAGGCACATATTTACTTCTGTGGCCGGGGAGATGGCATCTATTAACCAAAAAATGGGGTGGGTGGGGAGTATGGTTGCCAGACTTAGCAAATAACAGTTCCTCCTGTATTTAGTCTGGCAGCCCTAGGTGGGAGAGCTTTCTAAACAGGCAAAATTAATAACCACCACAGTTGACTCCACTGTTCCTCAAGAACCTGCCTTGTGTCCTTTGCCATGTTGCTCGTACGAGTGGACAGATGCAGACAGACAGACAACGGCGGCACAGGAACTTGGCTCGGCATTAAGAATATGCTCTGTGTTTTAGTCCTTCTTGAGAAACGTTCCTAGTTTTCCTTACAGCTAGCGTGCCTTTTCCATAAGCATTCTGGTGGCTGGGAGTTATGTTCTCTGTCCTCACCATAGCATCACAGAGCTGGGGAGACGCCTGGAGCTTCTGGTCGGCCCTTGGACAGGATTTGTAATTCTGGAGTACAGAGACTCATCTTCCCAAGAGTGTCACGCATGGTCACTTCTTGATGAGGAGGCTATACCAATTCGAAGTGTTTCTGGAGCTTAGAGGAAAGAGAGGAGGCTGGGAGGCCATCCAAAGGAGCTTTGACCAGTGGGGAGCTGACGAAGACTTTCTGTAGAAGAACAGACATGCCCAGTGTGTGCTGTAGGCAAACGTACCATTTAGGACCGTGAGGGGCAGGGCCAGAGGGAAGCAGCTTGGGGATGGGGAGCTGGTGCATTGGTCCCATGGAAGGATGATAAGGGGCTCAGTGCGAGCCGTGGAGGTAGGACGGGAAAGGAGACACCTTCACGCAGTCCAGACTGATAACTCAGCAGGAACTGGTGGCTGATATTTTCCATACTTAACCTCACCCCTGCCATCATCAGTTTCTCACACTGTCAAGAACCCATGAGCAGCACACATTGATTTTTTAAGAAGGCCAATATTCAAATATTTGCTAAAATACCACACAATTAGTGAGTTCGTCATATTCTCGCCATTTTAATGCTGTTTTTAAGTGGAAGTACTTTTCATACATCTGTCCTCTTAACGTTTACTTTTACTGTGGGAGTTGTATGCCCAAGGATGATTCTACTGTGGTGTTGGTTTAAGTGACTTTTTAACGAAGATATGCAAGGATCTAAATTCATTCTTTTATTTTACATGGTTCCCATTTTGACCTTATCTTCAAAGTGATGCGATGGGGAAAATGTCAGATCAAGTGTCAGCTGAGCTGCTCCAGACATACATCTTCCTTGCACAGGTCAGCTAAATGACCATGGACGTGGGGCAGGACCTCAGATTCTCCACCTACAAAATGAGGGAGCTTGGGCCAAATGATGGTGTTTCGGGAGCCTTCCCAATCTAGTACATCAGGTTCGGTGGCTGGAGAAATTATAATTGAGACCAGGAAAAGATGCTGACCTTTTGTTGAACACTACCTCTTATTGAGTAAGCAACAATCTCAGATGTGGGTTTAAAACACAGGCCTTGGAATCCAGCAGAACCCAAGTATTGGGTTCAAATCCTGATCCTGACATTTCACATCTTCCTCCCTAAGCCTCAGTCTGCATTTCTGAGACAGAAATGGAAGTACCTGCTTTCACAGTGTCATCATAAAGGATGCATGAGTCGAGGTATGGGGAGCACTCTACACAGGGCTAGGCACCTAAACCCCCCAAATGTCGAGGTTGACGTTTTATTATTATATGCGGTGTGATAAGCTGGACGAGCTCTTCCAATCATCCATGTGTTTGTACATTTATTCAATTGTTCATTCAAAAAATGCTACGTGCTACATCTGCCCAATAAATAGTTGCTTGGGTATGCAAATCAGCATGGCCTCTGGCTATAGGCTTCCATCAACAGTTTTTGTGTTCGAACTTTCTGACTTCCCCGGCATGCTGCGATTGCAAGATTGAAGCACATTTGGAATTGTTATCATCATGTTATCTTTAAAAGTAACAGGCTCCTGGTTTTAATTAATCTTGGCCCCTAAGTTTTTCATGAAAAGAAAAGTCCGTGAACTCACGCTGTAGCATCTATTTCCAGAGCTGACGTGTTTAGTCATTTGCGTGTGAAACTGCCAAAGGCAGGCTGGGTTACTGTCCTGTGGAACATCTGCACAGTGTTTGTCATTTTGGCATTTGAGAACTTTGTAAATATGTGCAGACCCGTGACAACCTCAGGATTTTGTTTCCAAATGTGCCATCGATGAATAATGGCTCAAATGAGCAAAATCAGCTAGGCGACAATTTGGGTGGAAAGTAAGGATGGGAATTACAATGTGTTTCCAAGGGCTCTGAGGGTAAAAATCCGTTCCTATCATTGCAAAACAATGAAGTCTTTGGAAGCACAATAATGTGTAGGATGGCTTTAGAATCAGACAACTTGCTTTTGTTTTGGAAGCACAGATTCAAGTCTGGCCTCAGATAATCACTGGCAGAAGCAGCTTTCTTGATTAAGCCAGTCCCATGAAAGAACATGTGTCTTTATTACAGAGAGTGCCTTCTCCTAATTCCCACCTTAGAAGCAAAGGCCAAGTTCCCCTCGGCTGAGCTCATGGCTCTCTCAAGCCAGGGCTCGCCGCCTCAACCCCAGCCACCGGTAATTTGAGATAAATTCAGCTCGCACTGTCTCTGCTAGCGCCCCAGTGGCTCTCTCTCCTTTCAAATGACTCAATCTTTTGTCTTCAGATGGTATCTCAGAGATGTGCAAAGGCACTAAGGAGATTATTTTTGAACATCTCCTAGAACTCGAGAAACTCCTTCACAGAAGGTTGAAACCATGCCTGGTCATTTAGTCTGACTCGACTTAAAAAGGCATCAAATACAAATAGATTCTGGGAAATAAATCAACTTCAGGATTTTTACTGCTGAAGGCTTAAAATAATTCCCAAAAAGGCTAATTATGCCTTTCTTTGCTCAGTAGTTGGGCTTAATAATAAACACCAAACATATGGCAGAGACTGGGCTGCATAAACCCTCATAGCCTTCTGTTCAGCAGCAGGGGTATTGGTCCTAAAGAAATTATGTACAAAAAGCTTACCCATATTAATAGTTGTAGTTGTAATATCTATTCATCTATTACCACTGAAAACTCTGACTGCTAACTGGCTTCCAAAAATGTCTTTCAACCTTCCAGTAATCAAAGGAGCATCACGTAAAATAACACTAACCATCTATTTTTCACCTATCAGATTAGTAGGGTTTTTTTAAATGATGGTAATATTAAAGAGGATTTGATGAAATAAGCACTTTTATACCTTATGGTGAGAATGTAAATTGGAACAATCTTTCCGGACAGCATTTTGGCAAGAGACACAAAGGCTGTGAAAAGTATTCATATATTTCCATCCCTTCATTTCATTCCCAGAAATCTATGTTAAGGAAATAGTATAAACCGTGGATAAAGATTTAAATCTAAGAACGTTCACTGCAATATCATTTATAAGAGCCAAATGCACAATGAGAGAAGAATGATCAAGCAAGTTGTGTATGTCTACCACATTCTATGGGACGTCACACGATCATTCAAAATCATGTCGACAATTCCCTTTGAGAGCAGAGGAGGAGTGCAAATAGGATACAGAACAATAGATATACCATGATCTTGACTGTTTAAAATAATATAGCCAACACATTTTGGACTTCAAAAGATGTTATTCTGAGAACCTCAGCAGTTTGTGAATTCCAGGATAGAAGCTGAAATGTGTGTTAGTCAGGGATTAGGTGGCGGAGAGATGCAGGTGCCTAGGGCGCTGTCCTTGGGGAAGCTCTGAACCAGCAGAAAAATCCAAATCCAATCGCAAGAAATATTCTTTTTGATATTACCAAAGTCGGCCTTCACTGAGGGCAATATAAGCCTCTAAAGAGCTCCTGCATGTGTTTAAATAGCAAGGGGTTCTGAGGCCCCCACTCTGAGCACTGTGCCCGGTGAAGGGGAGATAGGATTAGGCCACGGAAACACGGTTCCTGGCTCCCAGAGCTCAGCGTCTGGCCAGTCCTCACCAGCCCACAGTCTAACACCTTCCTCTTGGAAGTGGCAGCAAGTCAGGGTCTGGCAGGAGATGCCCAGCAGGATACGTGGCTAAGGGATGCTGGAGCTGGCAACACAGGGTACCTTGTTGGAAGTGTCCCTCCCTCGTGTGATCCTCCAGGCGTATAAGGTCTGTTAAACACAACTGCCTTGTAGCTGGGCCACGGGGAAATCGCGGGAGGGGCGGTCCCCACACGGCAGCAAAGCAGGCGTAAGTGAGCAGCTGAGGCCTAGTAGAGCACTCACGAGAGATGCTGAGAGGAGCACAGAGCAGCTGGCGGCTCAGGGTGGGGGGCCACCAGGATGAGTGGGTGACACAGCCTTCCCCCCCCCCCCCCGGCGGAAATACCCAAGAAGGGGCCGCCCTTCTTCATGCACCTTGAGTGGAGCTCAAATGATTATTCTTTCAACATTAGAGGAAAGGCCAGAAAACATATGAAGCATCTCTGGAACAGGTAGGAGCGACGGATATAAAATCCTGGGGGGGACATATGCCAAATATTGCCCAGGGGTAAGTGGGGTCATGGGTTATGGGCATATTCATTTCTTCCTTCCATCCACATGTGTTATGATCACAGGCACGAAATGCCACTTTCAAAAGCTCCACTCTAAACAATACTCGTGCCAATCGTGTAAATTCCTACTACCCTTACCTTCCTTCTTCATCATTCCTATCATTTTTTTTCTTCCTTCTCTCCTTTGCCTGCCCACTGATCACAAGTCTTGTCAGCCAGCCACAGGTAGAAGCAGCTTTTTTTTCTTTTCTTTCTTTTTTTTTTTTTTTTTTTTTTTGGCGATGACCTATATTTGGTGTTAAAATAGCAAAGCTCATCATGCACCATTTTAAACATTCACACGTATTGATTCTTTTAATCCACACAGCAAACCTCCCGGGTAGGAATACCACTACTCCTGTTTGGCAGACAAGGACACTGAAGTGCAGAGGTCTCCATCAACTTGCCCAGTCACACCTAGTGAAGAACAGGACTGAGATTTGAGCCTGGACCCTCATGCTCTTGTCCACCTGACTGGGCAGCTTGGGGGAAAACGTAAAGAACACTGGTTATACTTCCTGTCCCAAAATTGCTTAGTATCTCGGATTTTATATAAAATTAAGGGTACAATTCCCGGGGTCCAGAGCCCTAGTATCTCATAAGTGCTGTGACATGGACCCCAGCTCAGTGCTCTAAAATGCTCACTATTCCCAGTACGCAGCACCCTCACCAACGGAAAAGCAGACCCTACAATTCTACTACTTATCCGTGTGGTCTTGGCTGAGTGACTCGAGCTTTCTGGCTTTAGTTTTTCAATCTATGAAATGGGGTAGTAATATCCACCTCATTAAATAACATTTATATTTATATATCCTGAACACAATGCCTAGCACCTAATTAGTTCTCAATTAGTTCTCAGTAATAGTAGCTATTTTTTCCCATCAGTCATTAGCAAACTTTATATGTTAGAGGGCTCATTTGTCCTTATATAGCTTACATTCTAGGAATCAGCAAACTACAGCCTGTAGGTTAAATCTGGCCCATTGCCTATTTGTATAAATAAAGTTTTATTGGAACACAGCCATGCTCACTCATTTATATGTTGTCTGTGGCTGCACTTGTATCACAACAGCAGAGATGACTAATTGCAATAGACACTATATAGCCTGAAAAGCTTAAAATATTTATTCTTTGGCTTTGTATTGGAGACGTTTGCCAACCCCTGCTAGAGACACACTTACTGTGGCAATAAAACCAATCGACACAATCGGTGTCCTTTTGTCAGATTTTAGGTAGGTATCTTCGCTTGTTTTGTTTATTGTACAGAAAACTAAAGTAAGAAGGTTTGTTTTCTAGGTAAATAACATAGAAAATGTATAAAATAGAAATTTTAAAAAGTTGCAATCTTTAAAAAAAATCACAAATACACAAAGTCATTTGGCAAGATGTAAAATGGTTTACAAATCCCCACATCATTTGTCCTTTCATGTGTCATTTCAACTTTGCTGCCAAAGGCTTCTTTCCTAGGCACTGATATTCTTATCAGAGAGGCAATGATATATGTTTCAGCCCCTTTGTTCATACGTTTGGGTATCATCTGCCTTGCCCAGAGATGAATCAAAATGAAACATTACAGGAGTGACAATTGTGGAGGTTATGGCTTCCAGAATAAAACAGCAGCCCAGTGATCTGTAGAATGTCTCCAAAGGATATTAAATTAATCAGCCAAGGATTATTGTGCATTTTCCTGAACATCTGTGGGCTCTTTCTTTAGGGTGTCTGGGTGGAGTTTCTATGAGGAGCGGGGGAAGCACTGCTATTTCACATAGATGGCATGGAGGGAGAGACGCTGGGTGGGCAGCAGGGACTCAGCATTCAAAGTCCGGTGGCTTCTCTGGGGCTACGAATACACGCTGGCCCAAGGAAGCAAGGCTGTGCCCTGTGGCTTGTTTAGAGAAAGCTTAGGCTGGTAGGAACGGAAAATTTGTTTTTCCTATTGTGCTCTCTCAGAATCAAAGAGCAGCCAAAAATCCCAGATAAGAGAGAGATCGAGACAGAAGGAGAGGGAGAGAAAGATTTCCCTTTAGAAGGACAATTGAAGAGAGGGGCAGACCAAAAATGTACAGCGATTGTACATGGTTACCAAGAAAGTGAGGGATTCCTTTACAATTCAAGTTCACATCAAGTGACAAGGATCACAGATCTAACTAACCAGGGACCTGGGGAAGCCTGGTTTGGAGGCAGAGATACAGGGTAGAGACCCGTGAACCATGCAGTTTAATGTAAAAAGTGGTTTTGTCTCCAGCCTCCACCAAATTAATTGTGACAAAAATCACTGTTCAAGGAAGGTACTTGCCTAGAAAGGTGTGATAGCAGGGTTCGGTCAGACAATGTTGCATTGAGAGAAGACCGGAGGCCACTGCCAGAGTCAGAGAAAACCCGGGATCGGGACTAGGACAGGCCTGCTCGCAGTGCGGATTAGTCGCTGGGCCCGGGAGCAGTTGGAGGACATTGCTTCACCTCTCAGAGCCTCCCTTTGCCCTGCCCGCCGTCAGCCCTGCTCATGTGTAGAGAAAACAGGGGCCCCCAGGCATGCCTCAGACTCTCTGCTCCCCCTCTCAGCTTCAGGCCCATCTACACCCACAGTTTTTCTTGCCTCTTTATTCCAAAAAAATGGAATGCCACTCCTCTTGTTCCCTTTAAGGCCATCTGTGTCCTTGCCCTTCTTCCCTCCCACCGCCTCTGGAATCCCAGTCTCTGAATTTCCTGTCTGCTCCTCCTCTCCCCTACCATCCATCAACATGAGCAAATATTCCCCCTCTCAATATTCCCCATCTCTCCCCTGAAATTCCCTGGCCTTCCATTTACCTCCTCATTCTGGAGACACTCGGGGGCTATTGGCTCTCACTTTTACCTTCTCTGGATATTACTGCCTTCTCTGGATATTCTTTTTAATATCTAACATTTACTTTAATATTTAAAGAAATATTTTCTGAGATACCTGGGTGGCTCAGTGGTTGAGCATCTGCCTTCAGCTCAGGTCATGATCCCGGGGTCCTGGGATCAGGTCCTGCATCAGGCTCCCTCCAGGGAGCCTGTTTCTCCCTCTACCAATGTCTTTGCCTCTCTCTGTGTGTTTCTCATGAATATAAAAATATATTTCCCTATGTTGCTCATTTTATTCTCACATTTATATTATAGAGTCTTAAACATTAGGTAAAGTTATGTTCAAAGTCCAATCCCACCACTTGGCTGGCTGTGTGAACAAGAACACCTTACTCACCCTTCTATACTTGTTGGTTTCCTTGTCTGTAAATTTGAGATAATATACTTATTTTGATTTTAGGACTAATGAAAAAACATAAACAAGCAAATAGATATAACTAATCCAATATATTGCATCCAAAAGAGAGAGAGAGAGAGAAGGGAAAAAGAAAACTGCTTCTGGCATATATATTTGTATAGAAAGATATTTTTTGGAGATTATGTTTGTAAAATACATATAAACTTTCTCCCTTTGTTGATATGATTTGACTGTTTCCTTATGAATCTATTCTCTCTCTTCTCCTCTTGCAACTCCCTCTCCTTGGATAATGGTACATTATACATAAAACTGGTCTTCCACAAGAGTAGGGAAGGAGAGTAGGCTACACACATTAGAATTATCTGGGTTCCCATACTCATTCTCAATCCCACCACCAGAAATCCTGATTCAGTATTCAGAGTGAGGCCTGAAGAATTTGTGTTTTGAAGATTCTCCAGGTGATTCAAATACTTGCCCCTTCCATCCCAACCTGCCTCCCAAATAAAAATCACTGCTTTGACCTTAGGTGGGTACCCCAAGCTAGGCCTCGAGTCATTCACGGGATACCTGGAGTCACAGCCGCACACCTTTTCAGTTGGATTAGCTACACGCCTTCCTGGGAACTAGACACATCGATGACAACCTGTTTCCATCAGGCAGCTTTCGTTCTTTCTTTATAAGGATTTGAGACAACTGTTTTTGGTTGGCCCGTGTGTGTAACTGGAAGTGTTTTGGAGATTTTTTTTGTATTTCTATGCCAACTAAGTATTTTCACGTCTAACCTCCTACTCCAATGCAATTATATCTATGCAATCCATGTTTGAGGGTTCTGACCCTCAACTCCCAACAAAATATCCACCAAGTATTTCTGGGAATTCTCTGAGATTACTCATTAGTGACTTCTCATATTTTTGTTCCTCTCGTCTTGCTCCTTCCCCTGGGAGTTGCCATGTTCATCAGACTCTCTTGAACCCACTGGACTCAGCAAGGCTTCTCCTTGTCTCTGCTGTTTCTATTCCCTCTTCTGGGTGTCACTGCCTCAGCTGGACACTCTCACTGCTTTGGTCATACCACTCATCCAACAGGCCTTCTGCCAGTGTCAATTTAAGGGGAACGTGACCCCCAGGCTGCTATTGGGAAGTAGGTGGAAATGTCTCTTTCTCCATTCAGTGTGAGATTCTCTTAAGGGACATTAGGGCAATGTGACTTGATTAATCAGCATAAAGGATACTGGAAATAAATTTTCAATGGTGAAATTAGTAGTATTCAAGAGGTGTGCTTGGCTGTACTTTG
Organism: Canis lupus baileyi; assembly: GCF_048164855.1. Taxonomy (NCBI): domain Eukaryota; kingdom Metazoa; phylum Chordata; class Mammalia; order Carnivora; family Canidae; genus Canis; species Canis lupus. The sequence goes on from NC_132873.1 coordinate 21,689,357, forward strand.
ATAAGGATATTTGAAATGCTTTCTTAATCACTTTTGGAGTTTGGATTAAAGATAAAGAAATTTCAAATGCTAAACAAAAAACATACTAACCCTTGGATTTAGGCTGAAATCAATTCACACAGATATAGCATTGTTCATATTGAACTGTTTTAAAAAAAAATACCACGCAGGCAATACAGCAGACCGAGACATATTTTTAGTGGAGATCTGGCTTGGGAGACAAATCCAAAAGATGAACATTCTACTATACTCAGAATCGCCCTTCCCATTAATATTTAAGAATTAGTAACATTCTAATTCAGCGTATCGAAACTGATTCCTTTTTCTAGAATGAGTTTGTTTTCTCTCAGGAAGTTCCTTAAATTCATTTAAATAGATTTTGGGTGGCCCACCCAACATTTTCCCAAATATGCCCAAACGTGGCATTCCATCTACACGTAGTTCTTGAAGTTTGCTACCACATTAGCATGTCTATGTTCTCCTCATGCCCCAGTCAGATTTCTCTTTCCAATTAACAGAGCTGGCTCCTTCCTTCTCTTTCAAGAGCTGTTGATCCCATTTAGGTTCAATGACACCCCTATTTCACTTTGCTGTTAGAAGTGGAGAGGGACCAGTCACTCATTCCTCATTTGTCAGTTGTAACCAATTTATAAATAGACTTAAGAAGTCAAATGAGAAATAGCACAGTACTGGCAAAGTTGATATGAGTAACGTGTACAGACACTTGACCTTTTACTTCAGTTTGTACTCATCCACTGATGAAACTAAAAAACTGGAGAAATGCAGACCTTCCCAGCAGGTAAAGGTCTAAAGTAGCTATAGAAGATCAGGTTCTATGAAGCAACTCCTTCTCAAGTCAGACAAATCCAAACAGTAAAAGAAAGTGAGCCAAGGTTTAACACAAGCCATTGACACATTAGACCCACACAGGAGAGACCCAAAGGACGTGAGACTCTCACCAGTGTCCTGCTCCAGGCTGGTGACATATAGACAAGGGGACAGGAAGAGAATGGCTCCCTCCTCCTATACTTTTGATCAAATACTTCAACCTCTAGGGCTCTAGGGCACATTTATAACTTCCCTTCCCTTACACTCACTTTTTTTTTTTTAAAGAATGTATTTATTCATTAGAGAGAGAGAGAGAGAGAGAATGAGCAGAGTGCAGGGCAGAGGGAAAGGAAGAAGCAGGCTCCCTCCCAACTCAGGGCTGGATCCCAGGACCTTGGGATCACAACCCGACTGAGCCACCCAGACACCATCCCTTACACTCACTGTTTAAGAGGGTATAAGGGGTCTTCGGTACTAAGGGTATAGGTATTTCAGAAGGAGGAGCAAAATGAAGTTAAACCCCCTCTTCTGGTTCTCTCCAGTTTTCTTTCCTCCTAGGCAACTGGAGGTAAGATTGGGGTGGATGAGGGGCTTGGTGCCACATGCTTGAGAAGTACTTCTCCTTTTTGAGGGCCTGGTGGGCAATGGGCAGGACCCAGAAGAAAGGGAGCCATGAGCCTACTGTCAGGCCTATCTATCTCCACCTTAAGTTAATGGGGGGTAAACAGAGTCCCAGATGTCTGTCTGCTTAGCCAGCACAGAAGTTAGAGAGGTTCAAACCGCAAGACCTAGATGCTTATTAGAGAGTCAGCATTTGCCAGGAATAGCCTTTAGGCAGTTGTGGCCTCAGAACCAAGTAGAGCATCTCCACAAGCCAGTCAGGTAACAGGCAGCCCCATCATCTCTTCACTGTTTGCAGACACCAGCATTTCCCCACAGATAAGCCTCTCCTGAAACACCTGCTTGCATTTCCACATATGTCTAGCATCAGCATCAACCCCACTTCATTATCATAGGATGATGATTTGTTCTTAAGCCAAGATTGTGAGCCATTTCCCTGTGAGCCATTTCCATCCCTGCGTGTTCTGGTAACAACAGTGGGGTTTGGACATGTGCTTGATTGCTTCTGATACAAATACTAGTAACTATTTTGGAAACTTGACAGTTGCTCATCAAATTCTTTTCTAATGGCTAAATGTTACAGCCTTAGAAGAACTTATTAAAGAATTATTACCTCGTTTGAATCTTTAATAGTCTTCTATCTCTTTTTATGGATATCAACATGCCACTCCCTCATAGAACTACTATCATATGATTATGTTCATTAAGTCTAACAGCTGTCCTTCACCATCGAGAAAACTGAGGCCCAGAACATTAACGCAGTACTTTTCTGAATATCTCAGTTAAACTACCTGATTTATTTTGTATTTCTCCAGAAGATTATACTCCATGTTATGAAGTTTTGTCCTATCACTTACATTGGACTCTACCAGTCTGCACAAATTTTCCTTTGGATCTGTGAAAATCTGTTAGCCACTTCTATTGAGAGGTGGGAAATAGAAAGTAAGAGGAAAGAGTCAAATCATCGCTGGCTGTAAGTTGAGTTCTGTTTAAGAAAATCCATGTTCTAGCTTGATAAACTTTCGCTAAAAGTCTCAATTAAGAGCAAGTGGTCCTGGAATTTATTCTCAGGTAACTAGTTTATGCTCTAAAATCAGATTAGAAGTTAGTTGGTTTCTTTGATCTTTTTTGTTTGCTTATTTGAATTTCAATCTTTTCTATAGAGAACATGAACTACTTGTGTAACTTAATAAAACTGTTGTAAAGAAGTTAGTAAATTGTGAACACTTCGAATTAGCATGAAGATGTTAACCCCATGGGAGAACTGTCTGAATGGAATTGCTGCCCAGAACTGACTGACTATAGCCTTAGGACTGTTTCTAATGGTTCTCTAGTTCATTAAAGCTAGGTCTGCTAGGCTAATATAGCAGTGTGCATTCATTTTTGAAAACTCACTCTGCTCCAAACACATAGCAATGATGGATAAAGTACAGAAAGTACCAAAAAATTCAACTGACCTAAAAAGGAGAGATTAATATCTTACTGGGCCAGTCATGGAAAAGAGATTTTTTCCATCTATATATTTTAAATTTTAATGTTTTTTAGTTTGAGATAATTGTAGATTCATATGCAGTTGAAAGAAATAACATAGAGAGATCCTATCTACTACTTACCCAGTTTCCCCCAATAATACCTTATGCGACTATAGTATAATATCTCATTCAGACAATTGACATTAGTATAATCCACCAATCTTAACATATTTCATGAGTTTCACGTGTATTTAATTATTTATTTATTTTTATTTATTTATTTTTTAGGTAGAACTTGGACTTACGACCCTGAGCTCATGACCTGAGTAGAGATCAAGAGTTGGAGGCTTTAACCAACTGAGTCACTCAAGCACCCAAACATGCATTTAACTCTATGCAGTTTTATATTGCATATACAGATTCACATAATCACCTCCACTGTCAGGAGACAGAAGAGATCCATCACCATAAGGATCCCTTGTACTGCCCTTTTATGACCACAGTCCTCATCTCTATCCCCTGGCAACTACTAATCTGTTCTCCATCTCTAAGATTTTGTCATTTCAAGGCTGTCATATAAATGGAAGAATCATACAGTATGTGACCTTCTCAGATTGGCTTTTTAAACTCAGCATAATTCACTTGAGTTCCATCCAAGTTGTTACATATAGCAATTCTTTTCTATTGCTGAGAAGTATTATATGGTGTGAACGCGCCACAGTTTGTTTATCCATTCACCTATTGAAGGATATCTGGGTTGGTTTTAGTGTTTGGCTATTACAAATAAAGCTACTATGAATATTTGTGCACATGTTTTTCTGTGAATGTTAAGTCTTCATTTCTCTGGAATTTTCATTTCGCTCAGAATTTTTTTTCTGTCTCCAAAAATAAAAACATAATAGGATGAAATCATACCATTCTCACAACTGGTCTGTGAGTCTGGCTTAAATGATAGCACTCATGTTAGAGATGAAGAGACTGGAATTGTCAAAATGCTTCAGTAAAGTTAGTCTAAATGTAAGCTTTGAAATTGGTATTCTCTCTCATTTAAGGCCTTGTTTATTCTTTAAGACAGCTCTTTTAGAAGGAAAGTTTACTCCATACCTTGAATCATAATCTGCTACCTTTGAGGCTTTAGGTACAAATGTCTAAAATCACCAAATTCTGCAAACATATAGATGTCTGTGGTTTTGAAAATTGATCCTTATCCCTATTCTCTTAATGAAGAGAACAGTCCAGTGACTGCAGACAATCAGGAATGCATTAGTGCCAACTGAGGGAAGAGCAGGAAGTCTGCAAAGCCTTCAGCTGAAGCTAGATTAGCAGCCAGAAATTCTTCCCCATAAGCTGGAAAACAGCTGTCTCTGGAAGCTCTTGCTCCAAAGGAGGAATTACTTACACTCTTTTCTTTAACTCAAGAGATCAAGGCCTGGCCAAATGAAAGACCAAGTCGTTTGTCTATTCATTCACAAAGGGCAAATCTAGCATCCCCAACCACCGACTAGCTATACTTGAAAAAGTAACCTGGAAACTAAGAACCACCAAACCCTAAGCTTCATTATATCTTAATGAAGATATAATGGTTGATGGTTGATGGTTTCATTTTATTCAAATGGGCCACTCAATGATTATATTTTTGTCAATATTTATCCATGTAAGAGGAGATGAAAAGTCTTAATGACTCAGCAAAACCTAAAAAAAAAAAAAAAAAAGAGAGAAAAAGTGAGTCTAAATCCATCAACCCCAACATGTGCATTTTAGAAGATAGGGAACCAGCCGAATTTAACAATATGCTAAACAGGTAAGATATTTTATCTTAGAATTGAAGTCATCAGCAGTGAAACATGCGGCTTCTTTACTCTGTCCAGAAAAACAAGAAATGTTCTGGCTCTGTTGTAAGAGTCATGAATTCAACCCAGGGCAGGCAGGGATGCAAATGACCTGAATATGCCACTTTCCACAAGTAATTCAGATTAAATGAATTCCCCACCTTTCCTGGTTACTGGGTTGGCCTTACATAGAAATAGAATTGATCGTTGCCAATGAAATGGGATTCCACATAATAAAAACTATAATGACAGTAGCAACTAACATTTATTAAGTGCCAGCCTGAGGCTTAAATGCTTCACAGGGATTATTTCTTTAAATTTTTGTGATAATCCTATAAGGTAAGTATAATCATCCCTATTTTATAGATAATGAAACTGAGGCTTAGAGAGGATAAGTAAATTGCCTCATATCTCATAGCTACTAACTAATGGATCCAAGATTCAAATGTGAGCATGATTAATTGCAGAGTCCAAGTTCTGAACCATATGCTGAGCTCTTTACTCTTAAACTTTATATTAGAAAGTCACTTGCTTGGATAAGATACAGTCCCTTACTAAATGGCAATCTCATTTGAAGGGGATTACATGTTCAGGTGTTATGGTATTACTAATCACCAACTCCAGTGTCAGTGAGTTTTCCAAATCCTTTATAACTTGATAAAAAGCTGAGAGAAAGTGTGTCAAAGAAACAAAGGGGAGTGAGTATGAGAAGTTTAAGGATGGCAATGAGGTTGTGGAGGGGCTTTGGGAGTCTGTAAGAAGGCTATAACCAGAGTCCCTATGACTGCTGCCAAGTCTAGCTGAAGAGATTTAGAGCAAGCCTACTTTTATTCCTCTGCCTATAAAAGGCATTCATACCCACACAGGACTGGCCTTACTCATTGACCATTCTTTTATGCTGAATTAACTTTATTGATACTTCTGGGTGGCAGTAGTATACATTCTTCTTAGACCTCCTCCCCAAATACACTTTCGTCCACGTTTTTGGGTCTTAAACTCCATATAGGAACAGTCTTCTTGCCTCTGTTTATACTCAATAACCTTTGATGAGTAAGAAACAGATTTAAAAATTAAAGGGATGGAGAGGAGTAGAAACTAACATGAGCTGAGAATCTGTTATGTACCAAGCACTGTGCCAGGGATTGACATATATGACCTCCTTAAATATTAACAGCAACCCACCCATGAAGGTGTATTATCTCCTTTTAACATTAGAGGAAACCCACATCCAGAGCCTACTCACAGTTTCACAGCCTCACCAAGCCAGGATTCAAGCACAATCTTGCAGACTCCAACTTCCATTTTTGAGCCACTACAAGATCAAGCAAGTGAGCTATAAAGTAAATATCTTAGAAACAAACCCCTGATTAAAATTAAAATAATATTCAAAGGAGCAAAAAGGATACTGACACCTTCTAGGCATCTTGATAGTCAGGACATAAAAGAAGGCGGGATTGGCCTCGATGGGGAAAAGTAGTGAAAGTAATAGGATAGAAAACCTAGTCAACCATAGAGTTTGACAGCCACTCATTTGATGTGGTTGTGAATGGCATGTGCCACTCATGATCAACAGAAAGATGGCCAAGACGTTGAATCCTTTAATCCTTCCCTGAGAGGAGGACACGTACAGTTAACATTCTAAATAAAGTTACTTTTCTGATTACAGGGCTGGTTTCTGACTTCAAAGCCCAATGTGGTTTCTTTGAGAGGTAGGATGGGCCACTGTGAGTCCTGGTTCCCATGTGGTCTTCTAAGAGCAGCCAAGCAGAAGATAATCCTGGGCTTTCTCATTGCCCTATTACAAATGAGGTTTTCTGTGAAGAGTGACAGCTTTTAGCTTTTGCCTCTCCCATAGGAGTTTCAGTTCCAATCATTAGCATTATTTCCCAATGAAAGAAAGGATGCACAGGGAATGCCTTTGGCCAAATTATGTCCTTGTCTCACACTCAAGTGCATTTCTCTTGGTTTGAGGGAGAAAGCCTTGAGCTCTTCTAGAGGCAGTTGTTTTAATCATCTCTTTCACCCCATTGGTGAAGGACGGATTGCCACCCTAAAGTTATGTGGATGACTAAACACATGAAGCCAACACTGCACAGATGAGGTCAACAGAAGTTTGTGAGTCACATACACTCACAGTCCAGGAAAGGAAGACACTGTACATCACACATGGCCACATGAGGGTTCACTCAGGAGCAGAGGGAAAAACCAGGCAGGCTGTGGGAGACACGCACAGTAGTATGAAGAAGGTGAGATGCCCTTGATTTCCATGGGAGTATGTAATTGATTTATTTGAATAATAATAATTCCATGAGCTGACAGGGAACTAAAGTCTGCACTATGCCTGGTCTCTGTGTTGAGAAGTTGCTGGCTGGAAGACCTTACCCACAGGAGCAGAGCAGGGAGGTAAATTTGTGATTAGGTCTCAGTTTTCCTCAGAAGTCAAGCAAGGAACACATAATATTAGGCCTTAGTTTTAGCCTTTGTACTGCACAAGGATATGTCATTAATGAAATGAACAAAAGTAGAGAAGACATAATACAAATAATACTAATTTTGATTTGTATATGTTCTTACTCTCTCAACTTACATGCTCTGGAAGTAAACATACCTGTCCTTCCCCTTTTCTTCATGAAGCCTTGGAAAATACTCTGTTCCTTTTGATGGAAGGCCACAATAACCAGAAACTTAGAGTTATTGATTGAGGAAGCCGATTTTTGTTTGAGCAGATGTTGCCATCCATTTTTAAAATTAATTTATCAAATATTTATAGAAACTCTGAATAGAAACCCTCAGTATATGAGCTATATCAGAGTTCTTTGGTTGCAGGCAACAGAAACTGACCCTGGTTGACTTCAGCAAAAAAAGGAATTTGTTGGATTTCATTTGAGTAGTTTAGAAAAAACAATCAAACAAACAAACAACCTAAAGAACTCAGAAAAGACAATAATCAGGGAAGCTCTTGGGATCATGGCAACAGAAATGAATGGACACTCTTATTAAGGGCAGCATAGTAAAATGAATCCACTCTAACACTTCAGTCATTGGCTTAACATTCAAATTAAGAAGAGTCTTAATGGCACTACTTAAATCTTGGCCAAAGAATGGGGGACACACTGATTCAAAGCCCCATCAAATCTGCAATAGGTAAGGGATGATTTCTCAAAGGAAAATCAAATGATTGTTTATCCAAAGAAAGGGGAAGGGATCCTGGGCAGGTAAAAACAAAACAAAAAATACAAGTACCCATTTCTAGAGAGATTTTTTAAAAAAATATTATATGAATTAGAATATCCGTGATTATTAAACCAAACAAGTAAGTCATATTTTAGTTCACTTGTTGGTTATACTTCCTGTGTATTTTTCTGTTTGTATACATATCTTTACATTTAATTAAAATGAAGCATTTTTAATGCCTCAATATCTAGCTATAGGGCAGATTGTTATGGATTTAATTAATTAATTATTTGTCTGTTTGTTTAATTTTTTAAAGTAGGCTCCAGGGGCAGCCCGGGTGGCTCAGTGGTTTAGTGCCGCCTTCAGCCCAGGGCGTGATCCTGGAGTCCCGGGATCAAGTCCCACATTGGGCTCCCTGCATGGAGCCAGCTTCCCTCTGCCTGTATCTCTGTCTCTCTCTCTCTTTCTGTGTCTCTCATGAATAAATAAATAAAATCTTAAAAAAAATGATTCAAAGTCTGAATATACTGTGTTCTGTGTGTGTGTGTGTGTGTGTGTGTGTGTGTGAAAGCAAAACAACTGGTATCTAGAACTGTGTGTCCCCCTTGTCACATCCAAAGATTCTCTAGCTGTTGGACAATAGGTCATCTAGTTTCTCATTGGTCTCTACAAGAGAACTGGGCCAGTATAAATATTTTTCCCCCAGGGATATTAATCTTACCATCCATCCTTGAGAGTTAGGAAGGAGGCAGAGAAAAATAAAAAAAAAAAGGAAGGAGGCAGAAATGGTTATGGTTAGCCTAGATCTTAATATTTTAATATTTTTAATATTTGTTACAACCGCTTTGTGCAGGCCTATGAAGGAGGGAAGATTGTGGGCCAAGTGGTAAGGAAGCGTTTTTGGGAAAGAAATTTGACTTAAAGTCATGACTATCACTTAAAAGTGTGTAGATGAAGTTTAAACCAAACATTTCAGATTAAGTTTCCTTATCTAAATTATCTCTCCCTTTCCCCCAAATCCCATCAAAATTATATAGATAATGTCAAAGGAAAAACAAACCCATTGTAGTACTGAAAAACTGAAAGGAGTACTTCCGAGTGAATAAAGAATTTCTGGAAGATATAAGGCAAATGGAAAATCCCCCCAAAGCTGAAGAACCTGTAACTCCATGTAGTTGAAAGAGAGGAACATTCTCCCTCAGAAAAAAGAAAAAGAGAAATGAGACAGAAAAAGTAGGAAAACAAATCTTAAAAGGAAGGAAGGAAATAAATTTTTCAAAAGAATCTTAAAATCCTAAGATCAAGGATAATAGGAATTAAAAGAGGGCTTGCCTGTATGGAAAGGTAAGTTGGGTAAATAATTAAAGCCTACAGAACAGCTGCACCAGTGCTCTGCTCTCAGAGTTGCTGGCTCTGTTGTTTGTCCCAGGATATACTCTTCTCTTGCCCAAATAAATGAAAATCTAATACAGAGTATTCTCAGGGTAGTTGTTGGGACCAGAAAAGCATGGAGCTTCCTAGATAATATATGATCACTATGTGATTGCCAGTAGAAAAGAAACAAGCAACTTGTACATCTTTCCCTCACCTTCACTTAATAATTGCCAAAAGAAAGTTTGCTATATTCAGAACCTGTCAATGCCAGAAAAGCAAAGATTTTCACTGGGGCTAAGGAAATGCACTTTAGCTACCTACCTAGGTCAATATAGAACATTAATAAATATGAATATACAGCCAACGATCATCAATCATTTGAAGAAAATGAAGGACATGAAAGAGAGAGAGCAGGAGTGAAAGAACTACTTCCTGAAGAAACAAAGTTAATAGAAGAAACATAAGAAAGTCAAGAGCATGTCACACCCAAAAGAAGAGCAGATGGCTTTAAAAAGAATTTATCAGAATCCTTGGAAATTAAAAACATGATCCCCAAAATAAACAACAGATGGCTCAAATAACAGAATTTACATAGCAGAAGATAAAATTAGTAAATTAAAATATCTGGCCAAGGAAATCTCTCAGGATGCAATAAAAAATAATGAGATGAAAATAGGTGCAAAATTAAGAGACAGGAAAGATAGTTACAGGAGATCCAACATTTGTCTAATTGGAGTTCCAGAAGGGAAGAAAACCAAGAAGAAATTATTAAATAAATAATTATGCAATCACATAAAAAATGCTCAACATCACTAATCATTGCAGAAATGCAAATCAAAACCACAGTGAGAAATCGCTTCAATGCACTAGGATAGCTATCATCAAAAAACAAAACAAAACAGAAAACAGAAAATGACAAATGTTGGCAAAGATATGGAGAAACTGGAACCTTTGCACATTACTAGTGGGAAGGTAAATGGTGGTGTTTCTGTGGAAAACAGTATGGTGTTTTCGCAAAAAAATTAAACATTGAATTATATAATCCGGGAATTCCACTTTTAGGTATATATTCAAAAGAATCAAAAGCAAGGACTCCAAAGACATTTGAACTTTGTTATTCACAATAGCATTTTTTACAGTAAATAAAAAGTAGAAACCAACCAAGTGTCCATCAGTGGATAATTGGATAAACAAAATGTGGTATATACATATGAATATTGCTCAACCATAAAAAGAAATGAAATCCTGATACATACTTCAACATGGAAAAACCTTGAAAATATTATGTTTAAATGAAATAAGCCAGGCACAAAAGGACAAATATTGTATGATTCGACGTATATAAGGTGCTTAGAGTAGTAAAATTCGTAAAGACAGAAAGTAAAGTAGTGATCACCAGTGGCTGGAGGAAAGGGGGATGGGGAGTTATTGGTGAATGGTTATAAATTTTGGTTTCAGAAGATGACAAAGTTTTGGAGATGGATGGTGGTGATGTTTACACCATCATTTGAATATAGTTAATGCCACTGGATTGTACATTTAAAAATAGCCAAAATGGTAACTTTTATGTTATGCAAATTTTGAAGCAAAACAAAATATATTACATACTGTTTTTTTCACTTAAACAGACATTTTTAAGAAGAAAAAATTATATAACATTTCACTGAACTTAAAAGTCTCAGATTGAAAGAATTAATTGAGTGCTGAGCAGGAATAATTTTAAAAGAAATAAACCTAGACACCTCAAACTGAATTTTCTGGTCTAAGATTAAAGAGAGACTCCTAAAGCCACAATACAAGAAAAATAGATTACTTAATCATATTGACATCTTACCTACAGTACAGGATGCTAAAAACAAAAAATGATAACAACAACAACGAAAAAACAATGGAGTGATGCCCTCAAAGTTATGAAGGGAATTATTTTAAATATAGAATTCTTTCTTGAGCAAAACTGTCATTTAGGGATCCCTGGGTGGCTCAGCGGTTTAGCGCCTGCCTTTGGCCCAGGGCGCGATCCTGAAGTCCCAGGATCAAGTCCCACGTCGGGCTCCCAGCATGGAGCCTGCTTCTCCCTCCTCCTGTGTCTCTGCCTCTCTCTCTCTCTCTCTCTCTCTCTCTCTTTGTCTATCATAAATAAATAAATAAGTCTTTTAAAAATAACTGGCATTTATATGTGGAGGGAAGAGAACGTTTGGACCTATAAGGTCTTCATTGACCGCTTAAGAACCCTTCTTAGAGTAATTATTAGAAGATGAAATAGGGCAAACTGTATATTTCATTTAAAGAAAGACGTGCAATTCAAGAAAAAAATAGAAACTAAAAGACGTTTTAATTAAAGTTAAATAACTATTTATAGTGTGTCTATAAAATGCACTACAGTTTTTAGGAAAAGGTATGCATAATGTAAAATAATTAATAATAATTAGAATTTAAAATTCAGAGTAATTTCAACAGGGGAAAGGAATGGGGTGAGAAATTAAGTGAAAAGATTTGACTAGTTTTGTAGGGAATGGGATTTTAGATAGGGATTAAATATCAATTTCAAGAGAACATGTACATTTATATATAATTATTGAAAACTTAAGAATACTAGGCAATAAAAGCAAGATTTAGAAATTTCAGAAACCATGGGGAGAAAAAGAAAACTTTATTGACAAAAGGGAAAAACAAGGACAATTGCAAAATAATAAGCAAGACCAAACAAAGTCAAGAGTCTTGCAAAATAGAAGACACAAGAAGGCAGGAATGTGACTAAGGATAGATTTAGCAAAGACCCAGCACCTGCATTGTCCTGGGAACTCTCTGGAGTGCTTTGCAAGTATTGACTATTTTAACCAAACATATAATTATCTCAATAAGTGTGAATGGGTTAAATCCCTCAATTAAAAGAGATTCTTATGTCTTAAGTTATGTTAAAGCAAGGGAAGAATGGGAGCAAAAGTGAAAGTGAGAGCAAGAGAGGAAAGAACACCTTAAAATAAAATTAGTTAAATTTTTTAAAACAAAGAACTGGGAAAACTACACTAAACCAAACCAAACAACAAAATAGCAATGGCAATATGACTATTGAACAATAAAACTCAAGTTGAAGTGCATTAAATGAAAGAAAAGGATTATTTGATAACGGTGAGAGCTAGAAACTATTAAAAGCTTTAAGAGTACTGACTTATGAGCCTCAGAATAATATCAAAACTTACTAATCCAAAACTATTAGGAATACCAGGATTTGAACTGATTGAGAAGATAATAGAGTGAAGGAGGAAGTCTCAGTAAAAAGAAATTACCCGATCAGTGCTTGTCCTGGGAAATGGTCACCTGGACTACAACCGAGGCTCACTGGAAGAGGTTGAGGGAGAAATAAGACTTAAAACATGGAGCAGGTTGAGGAGTCTAGACTTTACCTTCCAGGACAGGTGACAAGGAGCAGGAGAGAGAAGTGATAAAAGGAAGATTAATCAGGCAGCAATTGCAAGACTGGCTAGAGGGGCGCCTGAGGGGCTCAGTCAGTTGAATGTCTAACTCTTGGTTTCAGCTCAGGTCATGATCTCAGGGTCATGAGATAGACCCAGGACAGCGGCTGTGCACTCAGCAGGGAGTCTACTTGAGATTTTTTTCCCTCTGCCACTCCTCCTTGCTTGCTCTCTTTCTCTCTCTCTAAAATAAACAAATCTTAAAAAAAAAAAAAAAGAAGAAAAGAAATAGCTGGAGAAGAAATGGAGTATTGGCAAAACAGTCCAAAGCGCATACTTACTGTTGGTAAACCAGTGGTACATTTTCACAGATCTTTATGTTCTTGGATTATCACAAAGAAGTGTTTGGAAATTGAATTCAATAATGAAAGCACTCTGAAAACTGAGGTGCTATAAATATGTAATATTAATATTAATTATTCTCATTCATTCTATAGTATTACATTTAAATACTTAGAGTCTCTAAATTATGATCAATGTAAATTGGTATCTGTAATCCTTATCCTGTAGGTAATTGGAAGCTTTGAAGAACGTGATCAAAGTGAATTATTTTCACCAAGAAATCCAAGAAAAGCCAGAGTATGAGCAATTACAGAGTCTGTCCAAGCATATCGCTTTCCTCTCCGTTTTTTTTTTTTTCTTGCATGGTTATCCCACTCTATACTATGCAGAAAGTTAAGATACAGGAACTTGAAAAGGTCCTACTAACTAGAAGGACATTTTCTCCTGTGGGAGAAGCTTTTTTGTTGTTGTTAGGATATCAAATCAGTTTTGTAAATCTAAGAAAATTTTGATATTTAGGAAATATAACTTTTAACTCTGCAGTGCTTAAGATATGCACAGAAGCAGGCCATGAAGAACAGATCTGACTGGTTTTAGGTACTGTTGTCAGAGACACACTCCCCCTGCTCAGCTGCATTCGTAGGGGAGAGCCAAGATGGAGATAAACCCAACAGTAGATCATTCAAAAACGCATTGCTTTTTAGTTTGGGAGCATAATCAATTACTTCCTCTTCTTGCAGCTAGGTCTTTCTAATTGCATATTCCCTAGGTTAATGTTCAAATTCATTTGCTATCCCTGACCACACACTAATTTATAAGTGTTGGAATGGCCCAGATATGCTGGTTGGCAGTGGTGCATTAGCCCAGGATTAGCCATTTGCCACAAATAATTACAAATGGTTGATTCACACCCAGATAACTGAGAATCCTTAAATATATATTTTTTTGTTAGGAGCCAATTGTTAAATGCCTGTGATAGCTGTAATTCTGTGTGTGTGTGTGTGTGTGTGTGTGTGTGGAGAGAGAGAGAGAGAGAGAGAGAAATTAAGAAGAATTTTATGATAATTTTATGGTAATATTTTAGCACTAAAAGGTAATTACCAAAATCTTGCTTTTAGGAATTGAAATCATTCTCTTTAGCCTCTCTCTAACTTCAAATATGTGAGAATTCTTGTTTTTAAAGGAAAAAATTCGATGATAATCTTTAAGTAAATGATTTTAATGTCACATACCAGAAAGAGAACATATATATTACATATGAGGTATCATTTCTCAGCTGACTTCATCAAGAATGATCATTTTCATGATTTTTATCAAAGCTTACACTGGCAATAAAAATAAGCATAATTATCATTCTGGCTTCACAAAGCACTGTTGTGAGGTATTGAGAGTAGGTGTTAAGATATAGATAGGATTATTATTGAAGGATATGAGCCATTTATATATTTTTCCATAATATCTATGAAATATAATAATTTAGAAGGAATAATAATCAAAGTTTATATACAATCACATTTTCTTGACAGATGGAAATAGGTGAGTAGTTCAGTATTTGGTGAATCTGTCCCAAATTACAAGCTAAAGATGAGATAGTTACTGATAATTGGTAACAGCAATTGAGAAATTAAATGAATACCAGCTTGCCAAAACCTCATATTAGAGATGATTACTATTCTACCCACCAATCATTTTCTTGCTGCCCACTTGCTCCTCTTGGAGATGTCTGGCTGTGACCAGAAGGGACCTTAGAACAATGTGTCCTTGCCTAGCAGACAGTGTGAGCTGATTGGACCAAGGTTGAAATCTCTCCAAAACTGAGGCCATCACATTCTCTCTCTTGGTTTTGGATATGCAAACTAGAATGCCATTTGTAATCAGAGATGGAAGCTGCTATTTTTAGGGACATATGTAATAGTATATTTTTCAAAAGACAAAAGCATCAAGCAGGTGCAGCAGAGACAGCACATGAGGCCAGAGAAACAGGGAGGGAGAGAAAGAAAAAGAATTTTACTGATCACTTTTTGATTCTGTAAAATTTGACTCTACTTGCTAAAGTTGGGTCTTGAAATGCATCTATATCCTTACAATAAACTTCTCTTTAATTAGCCCAGCTTAAATGGATTTCTTCTTGCAACCACGCATAAGAAACGGTTCAACCACTACGTTAATCTTCAAGACTTCTAAAGATGGCAGTAACTTACATTTTTCTGCCAGAATTTCTGAGAGAAGCAAGCAAAGAAGATATCAGAAATGTAGTTGCCTCAGTACATTTTGGTTTGGATTCCAAATCAGTTTAGGGAAGCAGTGGGTGAACATTATTTTTACATGGCCCATAGTCAGCTTACTCTACTCACAAGTGGGACTACAACACTATGGAGATAGAAGTTGTCAAGAATTTTTAAATTATTTTCTTTTAAGTGATATTAATATCAAGTGTAGGGATTATACAGAGCAACTGGATCTGCCATTCATCGCTGATGGAATTGTTAAATGATACAATCGCTTTGGAAAACTATTTGACAGTTTTCTATAAAGTTCACAATATATTTGCCTTTTGATCCAGCAACTCTACTCCTAGATATTTACCCCCAAAGAAATGAAAACATGTACAGAAAAATACTGAAATAAGAATATTCATTTCAGTATATTTATTGTAGCCTAAAATCAGAAAAAAATCAAACTGTCCATCAAGGGATCCCTGGGTGGCGCAGCAATTTAGCGCCTGCCTTTGGCCCAGGGCGTGATCCTGGAGACCCGGGATCGAATCCCACATCGGGCTCCCGGTGCATGGAGCCTGCTTCTCCCTCTGCCTGTGTCTCTGCCTCTCTCTCTCTCTCTGTGTGACTATCATAAATAAATAAAAAAAAATTAAAAAAAAAAAACAAACTGTCCATCAATAAAAAAATGGATAAACCAGTTATGGCACATTCATACAATGGGATGCTACTGAGTGATAAAAAGGAAGAAAATACTGATACACACAATGGCATGAATGAATCTTGAAACGACTGCTGAGTGAAAGGAGCTAGAACCCTAAGGTGTATTCAGTAGCAGGCAAATGTAATATATGGAGACATAAATCAGAGCAGTGGTTGTCTGAGGGGAGTGGTTGCAGACTTTGAAGAGAACTTTCTAGGGTAAGAATTTTCTAGGGTGATGGCAATGTTCTATAACTTGATTAGGATACTGGTTTACAATTGCATACATTTGTCAAAATTCATCGAACTTGCAATCTGTGTGCTTTACTGTGAGAGAAAAGTAAAGACATTATTTGATCAAAAAATATATGAGGGCAAAAACAGTTACTAAGGCAGAGTCGGTAAAACAGGAGAACGGAGGGGGATACATTCAGAGGAAAGAGGCTCCAGCTTGTTGTTCAACTCCAGGGTTCCTAGTATATCTGCTTCCCCTGGAGACTCTGGTAATAGACATTGACCTTGAGATTCCAGCACACATGAAATATATGAGACCCCAAATGAGTTAACCTCTTGGCTATAAAACAGTGATGGTGACAGTGAGAGCACTCACTTAGTGGGATCACTATAAGAATTAAGTGACTTAACACATGCAAGGCTCTCAAAAAGTGCTTGGCATGTAAGAAGTACTTGATAAATGTTAGAATCTTGTTCTTTAAAAAAAAAAAAAGAACTCTAAAGTGGATCTTCATGCATAGACTCGCTCTAACAAGCTTTAACATATCAAGTAAAAAAAAAGATATATGGACTTTTGGAATTTTGAAACTGCCCATATATTTCTCTGAAAATGGTGGTTTCTATTCAGAGAAGAGATAGTTCTGAACTTTTCACAGGGAGTCAAGAAGTTGTGAATTGTATTAACGGTTTCACTATGTTGCGTACCACAGTTGGGTGGGAAAGACCATTGGGGTTATAAGCATTTCTTCTCATGCCAATGACTATAAAGTAAACATCCCATTAACTGAAGTGGTTACTGTGCCGGCTTGTTTTCTCCAAATTACATAAACTATAGCTAGTGAGACTACTAGTGGAATATTGAATAGTGCATTTGCTCTTATTGGTTCATCCTTCATTTGATCAAAGGCTATGAACATCTTCATTTCACTTCAGATTTTACCAACGGTATCCATGAATTAGACCTCAAAATGACTACATTACTGCAAACTAGATTAACTTAGCCAGCTTATATTACTGGCAAGAGTTTGTCTTTGTTCTGAGATAGATATACTGTCCTAAAAATCTGATATAGCCCTCTTTAAAAAAATTTGATGAATTCCCTAGTAGTGTACAGGAATCCAGAGACATTACTTACTGAAATGGATGCAACCGTATAATGTATCTTATTGAATCAGGACTATTTCCCAGTTGATTATTGGATGCATAAATCCAATCAGAGTTATCACCTATCGAACTGAAAACATTAAACTTACAAAGAAAAATGGATCACCTGGCAAATCATAAATATTGCCATGGCATCTACATCATGGTACTCTTTTGTTTTGAGTCACGGCGTGGGAGAAATATTAACTCTTTCAAGGGACGGGGAGTAGGGTATGTTCTTTTTAGGGACAACCCCCTATAATCAGGTTTAGGAAGTCAAACTACCCTTCACATCTGAAAAGGCACCTTTCCAAGCAACACGTGACAGGCTCCTTCTGTCTCCCTGTCCTTTCTCCTTGGAGCCAGTGACCTCCAGAGCTGTAGACAAAGCAGCTTTTCTGCTGCATTTAAAACAAACAAACAGCACAGGAAGGTGACCCCATGTGATCAAGAGAATATTAGGCTGTTCTCACTGATCATAAGAATGTAAAGTCGAATTCTCATTAATATGCTGTTCCTGCTTTACTCCTGAGAGAAAGTTGAATTTGGGGTTACCAGGAGAAAGCAGGGCCATCCCAGGGTGAAGCAAAGTGGGTTTTTTCATTTTAATTTTAGAATGGCTTGTCAAATCCTCTATTATTTCCCTCCTCTCTATGCCCCATTATGTTTTTCTTTGTCTCATACGTACACTTAGACATCAAGTAACCACATCTTACATTATTTCTAGAGACTTTTGCTTTCAAATGTTATGTATTTTCCCCCATCGGCATATTCATATCAGTCAGATCATGTTTCCTGCTTTTTCATTTGGAGACCAAGGTCACTAGTACACCCATGATGAAAAGACGGCCCTGTTTCGTACAGGCTGTCTGTCTTCATTCCTCTATCATTAAGTGTGGCAGACATTTTGCTACATTGGTATTCTCTGCCATAGTCTGTATGTTAGTTAACATTCTTTTGGTTGGGAGTGAGAGGAACAGTCTCTGGCTAAGTTAAGTCAAAAAAGTAACTTATTGAAAAGATGCTTAAGCAGCTCTCAAAATCTGAGGATGAAGAAAAGAGCCAAGCCCGCTGGCTGAAATGTTGGCAGCAGGACTCCATGGACCTTCTTTCTACCCCATGAATCAGCAACTCGTGGTCCCATCTCTGTGTGTCTCCATTCAAAATCCCAAATTGGAGATTCCCTCTGGAATCTGATTTGCTTAGCTTAGGTCAGGTGTCCACTGCTGTATCATTCAGCTTCAGCCAGAAGGGAAAGCAACTTGATATAACATTGCTGCTGAGGGCTGCCCACTCTTCCCATAGGGCGTTTCCTTGAAAGGAAAGGGAAAATGGCCCTGAACTGAGAGGTGACAGCAGGAGGCATTTGAAGCTCAGGAACCTCTCTGTCCATTGTTTTGAACCGAACCATGCCTGGCAAGCATTTCTTCAATACTCTTCCATCATACTTCCAACAATGGCTAGAAGCATTGCCCCTGCATCCTAAAAGAATGGCACATTCTTCAGCCCAAATGCTTTTGTGGCTTTAGAAATGTTATTTGGCTCACCTTGACATGGTAGACAGAGTGCAAAGCTAGCAATGGATTACAATATACCTACCAAGCGTGATAGACTAAGTTCTGAAAAAGAAACTTCTAAAGCCAAGTAAGATACATCTACCTCCCAGAAGACATAATTTAGGATAGAAGGAGAAGGGCTCTTTTAAAATGCCAGCTGGTTAGTTTATAGCCTCTATCAGTGCTGCAGAGATGGAAAAGGAAGGTGTCAAAAAAGTAAAATAGCTGATTTACTCTCTACAGAAGATTAACAGCTTTGCTAGGCCAAGGCAAGTAAGGAGGTAAGAGCAGAGTGAAATGTTCCTGTTGGACCCACACTGATGAAAAGGGGTTGGGTGAGCAGATTGACCAACTTCTTTCTATTGTGATGAAAACATTGCCATCCATCATGATAGAATCTAGCCAGTCAAGATTTGGGAATCCAGATTGTTTAAGTTTCATTTTCACAAATTGGGACAAACAATGATTCTGGAACTAAGTAATCAAATTTCCTCTTATCTAAATTCAGGATATCACAGACCATTAGTCTCCTCTGAGAATGTATTCACGTCCCCCTTTATGGAGTAGAGACCAAAAGCCCCAGAAGGAAGCTGTAACTTGGTGAAGGTTAGCATCAGTAGGGTTGCTATGGCCAAAATGTGGACCAAACCCAGGAAACAAGATGTCAGGCAGGATTGGAGGCAAACCAGTTTCCAAGCCAGAGTTGGCTTGTTGGGGCATCAGATTGGCTCACCCTCTTGCTGAGCACCGCGAAAGGCAAGTGCTTGGCTGAAAATCACTGCTCCTCCTGGCCTGGAGCGAGAGCAGCACCAATCTTACAACCAAGCCTGAGTCTGGAGGAAGAGGATGAGGAACTGAGTGCAGGACACTTGCTTCCACACATCTGGAACCCAAGGTCACTGACTGGAAATAATCAAAGGAGGTCATAAAGGCATGGCTAAATTCTGGAACATAATGAAATGAAAATGAATAAGAAAATATCTTTCTAAACCTATTGTAAAAAATCATGTGCTTTAGCAGTGTGCTAAGAAAACCTATCAGAATCTCACCTAGTTTCTAAGCTTTTCCAATGTAAAGGATACCTTTCTATTCACCCATGACCTGGGGTATGACTTCATGGGATGCACAGCCCCTATCATATTTAAACTGTGCCATCCAAGCCTCTGAAAGATATTCAGGTATTAGGTGAGTGCTTCTAAACCCTGTCAGATTCAGTATCTCTTTTTAGAGCAAGTATTTTGTAACATCTCCTTTCCTATCTTGAGATGATAATCACAGATAATGTATCTTAACTTCACTTGTAACTTTTTAAAAAAATCAATATAATGCCATAGCTGTAATTTTAAGAAATAAATAGAAAGTAATTTATAATAAAAAATACATATTTCAATATGTAAAAGCTCAGACATGCCTGCATTAAAAGAATGAAAAAGCCAGATATTTGTACCTATATGTAGAATTACTATGATTGCAACAGCTAAAAATGCCAACAGTTATAGGTGCTGTGTTGGCAACTCAAGTGCCCCAAGCAGTATTGCTGTCAGTGATATAATTTTCTGAAGTGGCTAACAACTTTTATTAAATTCCCAACAAAGCAAAGTATAATCTTCCATCCGTTTGCATGGTAGCTGCACTCATGGGAAATTCAGTATATATTTAAAGTGTACCCAATGTAGTCTGTGTTTAACATAAAGAAGAGTTAGGCTTTAGGCTTAGATAATTATAAACAGGTTTCTCACCTTCACTGATGTCTTTTGGGACATTTAAAAGACATGTAGATCATGCATCAATTATTCGCTATGCAAGACAGTCTTGTATATTGCAGAAGATACACAATCCCTGACACTTAGCTCATGAATGGCCATTATCTCCCCTAAACATTGTGACAATCGAAAATTCTCCTCCACATTTCCAAATGGTCTTAGGGGAAAGTGTCTCTGAGAGCCACCGTACGAGGGCATCTTAGTATGAAATATCATTTAAAACACAAGTCAATTAATTGGCCCTTATGCAGTATCTTCATAGTTTTAATGGTAAAAAAATTCAAGCATGCAAAACTCAACTCTGGGCACAGGGAGAGAGGGGACAACAGGAGGGTCCCTCAAATAATTTAAGCCAAGAGCAGATGAGAATGTTATAAAAACTACACATTTGATCTAGAGAACTAGTAACTGTGTTGTTGACAACCTAAATCATGTACCAAACCTATACAGATCAAACCTGCCAGGTTTTAATCAATTGTCCAGAATGGAAAGAGCTCACCATTTTAGGTTGCCGCATCCACCTGAGAAATCGCTAACATGGCATCAGATCCGACTCTGTTCTGTGCTTCTGACCTTCTAGAATACTTCTAATGTTTCATGGAATGTTTTAATGTTTCATGTTTAATGTTTGCACATTAAACATTTAATATTGACCTCCTGTGGCTTTTGCATAATCTAAGCATTAAGCCCTTTGAGGGCAGGGATCTTTTCTAACATATCTTGGGCTTCCTCCCAGGAACTAGTAAACAATTGGTGAGCACTCCCAAGAAGGAATGGAGAACAAGGGATGGGAAGAACTGCTTCCAGGGACTGGAACCTGGTGGCAGTCAAGAATTTTTGCTGTCTCCAGAGATGGGGAACCTGGTGGCATGTGGCCTGCTGGATTTCAAAATCACTATGATTAGTCACTGTTCTCTACCCCTCATCCTTCCACCTTATAAATGAGAGTGTTTGGTATGTCCTTCTCATCTCACCATTGATGTAGGATGTGAGTAGGGGGAGGGGATGGAGATCCTTGTGTTTCTAGTTCATAGGTCTCTAGGTGGAGAGGCACTATACTGGAGGAGTATATGCTGAAGAACCTCATCGGCAGCTGGATTTGACTATGATAATAATCCTGGACTTCAAGTCTGATACCATAATGACATGAGACTTTTGAGACTGTAGTAGATTTGCAAAAAAAGGTCACAATCTCTTTGAATTTCTTCCCACACTTGGTCCTGCGGCCTGTTTTTGTCAGTGCGACACCAACAAAGTACAAAAATAAGCTTGAAATGTGCTTGCACTTTGGGATTCAGAATTGTTTGGAAACCCTGTAAGCAAGCTTGACTTGCCTTCTAAAGGAGAGGATGTGGAAATAGGCCACAGCCATCCAGCCATCCAACCCATCCACAAGCTGACCTGCAACCACATGAGTGAGTGAGCATGCGGAAGTCCAGCAGAGCTGCCTATGTGAGTCCAACCCAAGTAGCCAACTTACAGAATCATGCGCTAATCAGCGGTGGCTGTTTTAATCCACTAAGTTTTGGAGATGGTTCGTTACATACACAGATGAACCTATGTAGTAACTCTACAGCTCTCAGTGATAGGAACCTCATCACCACGAACAGCCACTGTGAAGTTCCCCAGATAGAACTGCAGAAGGCTTCATTATCTGGCTCACTGGAGACATCAAAGTTCCCAGCTTATCCAAAGGAACACTGGCCACTCTGATTACTGGCTTGTTTTATATATCCAACTTTTACACATAAAGGTTTCAATCTTGCTAAGTTATCAGATCCTGAAACCGCTTGAGAGAAAGAAACTTCACGGTCCAATACACCTACCTGACATTTTTAGGCAGTTACTCTGACTTTAATTTTACCTTTGGCTTATGAAACCTTATGTAATGCATCAGTTTTGCTCCCTAAAAGCTTTAGGGTTTATCAAATTACATGTTGTTAGTTGACCCCTCTGCTTTTCTCCCCATTATGCTGGCTTACTGCAAGGTACGTGTGATTAAATATCATTAACCAAGGGGAATAAAGAAGTCTTGTAAATACGCATGCCAACCTTTGAGCAAATACAGTTTGCAGGCTATTTCAGAAGAGAAACGCTGGAGTTCTCATCTGGCACTTCTATTTCTGAGTTCAGTGGGAGCTATGTGAGGTGACCGGGGTGCTCAAGTAGGGGTAGACAGGCCTGGTTTCCTAGTGAGGCCATTCCCTCTGTTTTCTGTGAGATCTTAGAGTTCTTTAACCCACCCCAAATCTCAGCTTTCCCATCTGCTAATGGGAATGATGAAACCTGCTTTGCCACTCACAGGGTGGGTGTGAGGAATAAATGAGGTCATGCTCTTGAAGAGATTTTGAAAACTCAAGACAAAAACTTCAAAGCTACGTGTGTCAGCATTATCAAGTGTTCACCAGGCAACAGAAGCCTTGTGTATAAAAAGTTGCTTCTAATGACAAAATTTCACCTCTACACAGTAATATGTTAGTGAATCAGTAGCTACCACGCTTATCAGAGAGAAGAAGCCAACGCAAAGCCCTCAGGCCTTGGTTCCCTGGCAGCTAGGAAGCCAGGGCACCTGCCCTCCCTGGGCAGTGGTCTCCACCTTCTGTTCAGAATTTCTCTGTCAGCATGGTGGGGGAGATCTTCTGAGCATGCGTCGCATTTATTTATGACATTAGATCATTCGACCATTTCTATGCCTACAGGGTGTACTTCTACCAGAAATGTATCCACACTCCTCTTATACGCACCCCCTGATATTTGCGAGGCCCAGGGCAAGAGGCTGAATGGAAATTCGCATGCCCTATGTATGAATATCTTTGAAGTACCACATAAACTCATATGGCGGTTAAGTAAAATATATTATATTCTCCTATCTTGACAAATATACCTTCACACTAACCTTGAAGGCTAATTTCAAATTTAGAATTCCTCAGACTTCTCAGACACATATGTAGACATCTCTGTCCTCATGCCTCAGCTCCACCCACACTTCCCACAAAGTTAGTGGTTTTGGCCTCTGCTCTGAGAACCGTGCTAGGGAATATGGTCCACACACAGTAGGCAGACCCAGTAAGAGTTCTGCATGAGCCCTGGAAGTGTGGTATGGACTTTTGGGCAGACATTTCTAGGGTCCTAGATACCTAGAGTATGGTCCAGAAGGGAAGTCATGGGCCCTCTTCATGGCTGCATTCCTTTGGTCCTGTAGACTCCTCAGCCTTACTTACTGGGATCCCTGAGGTCTTCAGCTCTCACAGTTACCACTCCCCTTTCCCCAACTTCAAAAGTAAAGTCATGACTCAAGAAGAGATTAGGAGGGACCTTAAAGCTGTTTTGAAATGAACAGGGCATGAGTACCATCCAATCATCCAACCATCAGTGGTAAAAATAGACACAGACTATGAGCAGTTGCTATGGCCATAGTTCTGCCTGGAGCTGGCATCTCTCTCTCTATCTGATATTTGTTCATAGCTTGTCCCTCTCCCTGCTACACTGGCAAAGTCCATACAACTGACACTCTGTCCCAGGCGACTTGCTGGAACTGGAACTCTTCCCTGACCCCCCAGCGTCTTTGACTGGAGCCCTGACACCCTTCCAAGTTCTTCCCAGCTCCTCTTTAAGGGGCTGGATGCCTCAGTCAATAAAATTACCCAGATGCATAGTGCCACTATCTGCCTTACTGTGGTAAAACCTGCTGCCTGTATCCCCACAGTTCCTCCCAACCACTGGCATGGGCCCCATCGAGTTTGTCTAGAATTATTCTTCCCTGATCTTAGGGGAAAGGCTCCCAGTGCTTCCTCATTGAGAATGATATTTGCTGTGGG
Organism: Canis lupus baileyi; assembly: GCF_048164855.1. Taxonomy (NCBI): domain Eukaryota; kingdom Metazoa; phylum Chordata; class Mammalia; order Carnivora; family Canidae; genus Canis; species Canis lupus. The sequence goes on from NC_132873.1 coordinate 21,713,842, forward strand.
CTTTTCATAGATGGCTTTTAAGATGTCGAGGAATGTTCCCTCTATCCCTACACTCGGAAGAGTTTTGATCAGAAATGGATGCTGTATTTTGTCAAATGCTTTCTCTGCATCTAATGAGAGGATCATATGGTTCTTGGTTTTTCTCTTGCTGATATGATGAATCACATTGATTGCTTTACGGGTGTTGAACCAGCCTTGTGTCCCAGGGATTCCCATCCACTTCCTGGGCACTGAACCACCATCAGGCTGGCTATATGGATAGACTAGATGCAAACACAGAGAAACAGAAGCAAGACTTTGATGTAAGCAGGGTCCTATCTTTCTGGCCTGGCCCTCCCTATTTCCAGGCTTGATAGTCCTCGGTTTCCACCTTTGTGGCTGGGAACTCTTTTCCATCCCATCGCTCCAGCCCAGAACTCCTGGATCCATGGTTATCTTCCCTGGTTTGCTCTTTCTGCTCCCTGCTTCTAGCAGACGCTGTGTCCTGACTCCTTTTTGACCTGAGCTCCAACGTACCCTCTTGCTCACTCAGTTAGAGCATCTGACTAATCATCTCCCACTTGGGAGAGGTGGGATTCCTGATACACCCCCCCCAGGCCTACAGGCCCTTGTGTCTCAGGCAGTGTCTCATGGGTCCCCAGTAGAAGTACAAATGCAGTTCCATGTATAGTATGTCTAAATGTTTTAAAGTTATACGTTAAGCCAACCAACTGCTAAATAAAACACAGTCTATTATCTTACCTGGACAAATGTACCTTCCTGGTGTCCTTGAAGTCCAGATTGAAAATTCAATTTACTAAACTCCTCAGAGCTTTATGCCAGGATGTGGAGGCCCATAAGAACTAGTCTTCAACCTGTCACACAACCTCCTCATCTTCTGACCTGCCTTTGCTCCACATGAGGAGGGATCTTGAAAGGACATGTGGACATCCCACTCCTCATGCCCAGGGTTCATCCACACTCTTTGAAAACATCTTACCTTTGCCCACCTCATCTCTGAGGTGACCAAGCCAGGGAGGAGGTTGGCACAGGCCCTGTAAGCAGCCTGAGGCTGGGGTCAGGCTGGGGTCCTGGATACCCAGGCAGATGTGGTCTAAAAAAGGGGATGTGGGCTTTATGTGGGGAGTTCCCCTGACCACGGATTTCTTGCCCTGTGGGGACTGGCACAGCAGGGGAAGGGAGAGAATGAGCCCATAACACCTGAGGTCTGGTGCAGGACTTCTCTTCCAGGCCTAGAGGCTGTTAGGAGAGAAATAATGAAGAAGTTTGGCTTTAAATGTGTCCAACCTGAGATGCTGTCCTATGTGGAGCTGTCCTATAGGCCTTTAGGAACATGGTTACAAAGTTTGGTCAAAGAACCACAATCAGCAGAAACGTGAACATCACAGAGCTAAAGAAAGAAAATTAAGTGGGATTTCCCATACCAGCTGACAGATGGTAGAAAGTTATTGAAAACAGGGAAGCATTGTAGTGCCCCTGGAATCACTGCTCCTAATAGTGCAAAGGTGGTTGCCTCTGCCTCTCCTGGTAAGGCTGTTTTAATAAGATACATGGCTTTCCAGGAGCCATCTGGGGCAGCTGGAAGGCACACTGAGCTAGATTAGGGTTGACTACAAGTGCCAAAAAATATCAATGGCTTATGTAGTGGCAGTCGGGCTGCAAAGTTGGCATCACAACCACCAGGAGCCAGGCTCCCTCTATCTATCATTCTGAATAATAGTTTCCACCTCATGGTTCAAGGTAGGTGCTCAAGCTCCAGTCATCGCAACCACATCCTAGCAAGCTGGAAGGAAGAAGAAGAAAGTACACGCCTTCGCCTTTAAGGACATTTCTCAGAAGCCGTACGGGGCAGGTCTACCTTCATCTATCTCACTGGCCATCTCATGGCCACACCCGACTGCAAGAAGCTGGGAAATACAGCATTTATTCCAGTCTGCTAGGGTTCTCTCCTCACCCCTCTCAACAGGGGGTTCCATTACTGGAGCATAGAATGGAAATCCAAGGACAATTGGACAATTAGAGACTCTGCCACAGGTTGGAAGGGAAGAGGTAACAGAAAGGGGTGGCCTGAGCAGCAGGCTTTCTTTGCTTCTGCTGCACAGAGAAGTCCTGGGGGGTACGGCCCCCCCTTCCGCCCTGGTCCTTCTGCTGCTGTTTGGGGGGGATGGAGACCTCCCCCACCGCCAGCACTGGGGCCTTTCAAGTGAAGCCCGAGCAGTCGGCCCCTGTGGAGGTTCTGGGTGACAGTCAAGTCTTCACCTGTCCCTGCTCTGCTCATCAAAGGCTGGCTGTCTCTCTGAGCGAGCTGCGGCTGTTCTTGGGCCCCGCAAGCTGAGAAGTTTCCGGGGATTAGCAGTTCTGGAAGCTGACTGGCCCTCGGGTGCAGAGCACATGAGCAACTGTGCCGCGTGCAACATGGGGCTGGGCCGTGCAGGGCCTGCTGCTGGGGACCCGGTCCGCGACTGCCCCGGAGGCCCTGCGTCCGGTCCTGGGGGTGCAGCCACCAGCCCAGGTGGCAGCTCGGGAACCAGGGGACATTGAAGTGAGGAAGAGGAAGGAAAGTAAGAAGCAGAGCCTTCCAATGAGAGTCTATCCTCTGCCTTTGTGCTTTGAGCCCCTCAAAGTCAAGGGCTTCCGGGCGTCAGGAGGCAGCAGGTCAGGGAAGGAGAGTCCAGGGCACTGCAGACCCCTTGGGGCACCAGCAAAGGGGCCACTCGGGCCGCATCCCAGCACCAGCTTGCCCCACCCGGTAAGTCCTCGGCGACCCCATTGATCCGTGCTCTCCCCCAGTTACCCCGAACTGCAGGCCCAGGCGGGGGAGCAGCATCCTGGCCAACGCGCAGGGTCTAGGGCCAAATGGAGCCCAGGTTAAAATTCCGGAGCTGCTATTTACTAGGTCCGGAGTCATAATCATAGTAACCTAAGCCTCAATTTGCCTACCTGTAGGATGGAGGGGAGAGGGAAATACCTCATAGGGTAGCTAGGACACTTCCATCAGGATGGTCCGCATTAACCCCTGGAGCGGTTCTGGCCCATGCATGCATACAAGCTGTAGTTGCCTCCTCCGTCCCTTGTCCCCCACTGCAAGCACTGAAGCCTGGGTAGGGCCTGCCCAGGAGAACCCGCTGCATCTAATAATCCTTGCCCATCCCCACTGTGCCCAGCCACAAATTCCCTCTCAGCTGCTATTCTTGACTCTCCGGTTGAGCCCTACCCTTACTTATCCAATTCGTTCTCACCAGTCACAGAATGTCCTTTCTCAACAGCTGCCTGGCCCACATCAAGTTCTCCCTGCCCCAGAGAGACTTATGGAGGAAGTCTTTAATTTCTCCTACCACAAAAAACTGCTTGTTGGCTAAGTGATAGCTCAGCCCAGATGACCTGGGCCTGCTAGTCCTGACAGTAAATCCACAGCTGTGAAAACATGTGGTCCTAGGAACTGAGCATCCCCTGATTCTGAAGCCCCTCTGAAGCACCCCCACAGTGACTAAAATCTTCTTTTGGATCAGAGCAAGATGCAGGGTGGACTGGAGAAACTGGAACCCCAGACATTTCCTTCTGGGCTGTTGCATATATTTGTAGGTCAAACCTCCTTATTCCTCCCTCATCTACCTCTGGCTGGTGACATCCGCCCTGGCCAGAGGAGCCTGGCCACACCGAGTCCAGCTAACACCGGAGGCCTTAGACTGGCAGACACAGAAGAACTTGCTCCTGATCCTGACTTGCTTCCTCAGTAAGACACACTTGGGGAGATCTGAATCTGCCTTCTCTTCCTCTTCCTCCAGCCACAGGGCAAGGACCCCTACAGCCAGCCCTCTGCTGGGCTCACTTCCCAGTCCTTGGACTGGTTTCCTTCTGTTACCTCTTCTCTCCTCTTCATTATGAATGCTTCCCTCTGGATTGGATCATTCCAAACACCATGAAAACATACTTTGCCATTTCCCAGTTAATAAACAAAACAAAAGAGACTTTCTCCTCACTCTGCTTCCAACCACTCTCCTGTTTCTCATTCCTTCATGACACAATCCATTATGGCTTCCATTCCTTTCTCTCTGCTGCAACTGTGGTTATCAAGACTTCCAAAGATCTCCATGTTGACAGGTCTTGGGGAATATTTTCTACCTTCATCTTGCTTAGCTTCACATCAGCTTTCAGTTGACCACTGTCCTTCTTCTTTGGCATCTATAATGCCAACTCTCTTGTGATTTTTGTCCCTAGTCACTAATCACTCTCTCTCTAGCTTCTTTGCTAGTCTACCCTCTTCTATCCAACTCCTAAATACTGGAGTTCCTCACTTCTCAGCCCACAACCTTGTTTTTTTTCTTTACACTCTATTGAGGGCCAGATATGTCTCATCTATTTTTGTGGGCTTAGATCTCTCTAAATACCATTTATATGCTGATTACTCCTCAATTCACAAATATTTCTCAAACTTCACCTCTGAAATTCATATTCAACTCACTACTAGAATTATCCATTGAGGATCTTACAGGTATCTGCAAATGGCCAAAATGGAACTTTTGATTCCCTTAAGCCCCTCTTTCTTCTTCAGCCTTCTTCAACCAAGAAAAAGGCATAACACTTCTACCCAGTTAGTTGCTCAGGCCAGTGATTCTTGTTGAATGTACATTCCACAAGGGAAGGGATCTTTGTTTTCATTGTTGATGTATCCCAAACAGTGACTGGCACATAGTTAGCACTCAATATTTATTTATTGAATAAATGATTTCTTTAATTTTTCTCATGCTCCACATCCAATCCATCAGCAAATCTGATTAATTACACTTCCTTTTTTAAAAAAAAAAGATTTTATTTATTCATTCATTCACGAGAGACACAGAGAGAGGGGCAGAGACATAGGGGGAGAGAGAAGCAGACTCCATGTGGGGAGCCTGATGTGGGACTCCATCCCAGGACCCCAGGATCACGACTTGAGCCAAAAGCAGACGCTCAACCAGTGAACCACGCAGGTGCCCCTGATTAATTACACTTCCAATCCAAACCAGCACATGCACCTGCTCATGCCTCTTCATCTCATGGCCACCATTCTGATGATCTCTCACCTGGATGCCTGAAATAGCCTTTCTTTTTGTCTTGCTGCTTCCACTTTTGTACCTTGCCAATCTGTTTTCTTTACAGCATCAGATGATACAACTCCTTTGCTTAAAATCTTTCAGAGGCTTCCCATTGGGCTTCAAGGTAATATGAATTCCATTCTTTGGCCTACAAAAACTTGAATGGCTATTTCTAACTTTTGGATCTCATTTCATTATCTTTCAGACTTTCTCATTAACTTTTAGTTATTGGTCTTCCATGGATACCTAGAAATTTCCAATTTCCTTCCACCTCAGGGCCTTTTCATTCACTGCTCCTTTTGCCGAGGAGTATTCATTCTTCTCTTTGCTCTTTGAATGGAAGATTCTTTCTCAACCTTTATGTCTCAGCTTAAATATCACTTTCCAAGAGATCTCATTGAACAGCTTACCTTGGTATTTTCTATTACAGTACTACCATTATTAACATTCAGTAGAATCTATTATTATTTTGACCATTTGTTTAAATGTTTATTGTCCCTCCCCACCTCTTTCTCTACTCCTCCTGCATGTTTATTAACTTCATAAAATCATAGGCTGTGCCTATCCTGTTCACCATCAATGCTACTGGGTCTGGTATAGGTATCAGCATTTGCTCTAAACCGTATTTATTGAAGAATGAATGAATGACTCAGATGTGCTTCACCTGTCAAGTTACATGTGCATTCTTGAAATATCTGGTCCAACTTCGCAAATATTTGAATATTAAGTAACTCAGATATCAGTTCTAGGTACCCATTCTTTCAGATTTACATACGGTTGAGAGTAATTCTCTTTCCTGCAAAAGTTTAATGTCCTCCTCAGGATGTTTATGAATTCCTGGTCTTATGCTCTCAAGAGCACTTCTGGTCTTAATTTGCTGCTCCTGTAAATTCTCAGTCTCGTTCACATCTCTTCTCATGAAGCTGTTCTTAGATTTCTGCTCCAACATATTCCAGATGAGAAACAGCTTTCTCTTTCTCACTGGCCCCAAACATCACCTGACCAGGCATTTGAGGATAAAGTAGAGTTTCTTGATGCGTTAGAGCATTAGTTGGGATACAGAAGAAGAAGCCAGAGAAACAACAGTGTTTACACTACAGCACTAGGAAACAAACAGCTTTAAATTTCAACATTAAACATTCTTGTCCTTAAAAGTCCTGGAGCTACCACCACTGCCACCCTGCCATTGCTGATTTTTCACTGGTGACATTTCATGGCCTGGCCTCTTCTCCTTTCCCGTTGTTCTTCCCCTCATTTCTTTTGGACAACAGCTTAGTGCTCTCTTCCTCTTCTTTTAAACCAAAGGGTGGTGGGAGGAAGCAAAATGGGGGGTGAGTAACACTTCCAAATAAACACAGAAATAGTCTAGTGCCTTGGAAACAGAGTGGCAGCTCTCTGCTCCTCCCCGTTCGACAGACAGCTGCATCTTCTGGTGCATGGCCTTCCGTGTCCCCACCCGCAACGTGTCAGTTGTGGATCTGACCTGCCGCCTGGAGAAAGCTGCCAAATATGACAACATCAAGAAGGTAGTGAAGCAGGCATTATAGGGCCCCCTGGGCTACACTGAGGACCAGGTTGTTTCCTGTAACTTCAACAGTGACACTCACTCTTCCACCTTCGACACTGGGGCTGGCATTGCCTTCAATGACCACTTTGTCAAGCTCATTTCCTGGTATGACAATGAATTCGGCTACAGCAACCGAGTGGTAGACCTCATGGTCCACATGGCCTCCAAAGAGTAAGAGCCTCCTGGACCACCAGCCCCAGCAAGAACAAGAGTAAGAGAGAGGCCCTCAGCTGCTGGGGAGTCCCTGCCCCAACTTAATCCCCCAACACACTGAAAATCTCCTGACCTCCAATTTACATCCCAAACCTCCAAGGAAGGGGAGGGGCTTGGGGAGCCCTACCTTGTCATGTACCATCAATAAAGTATACTGTACCCAAAAAAAATAAAAAATAAATAAATAAAAAGAAACAGAGTGACTGCAGGTTGTTGTGATTCAAAAAAAAAAAAAAACCTTTTTAATTCTATTGTACATACTCATACTGTGCACCAATTAAAAGAAGTATATTTATTGCTATAAGTGCCTACATTAATAGTGATAGAGAGAGAGGGATGATAGAAATAAAGACAGAGATAGAGATGATTGGGCAATTATTTTGGTTTTCCAAAGAACTCCTGTGGAAAGGCCTGAGGCCCATGACCTTGATTCTCAGTGAGTCATGACTTTGGAGTCTGAACAAAAATTCTTCTTCTCTGGGTCTGCAGCCACCCTACCTCTACTCTCTCTTACTGTACCTGTTATACATTGGCTCATGTAGACCAAGTAGCCAAGTCTGGTAGAGTGTGAGCTGGGGAAAGGGTTTAAAGACATTCACACAAATCCCAGTTAATATTGGATCCAAGGAAGAATAAGAATCTTCATTTGGATGTAAAAGTATGGAATACCCTTGGGATTGGTTGGACTTGATTTCCAAAGAATAACTCTGAGCACGTAGGAGAACTCATACATCTCAGAAACAATAAGGAAAATAATAAAAGGACTATGTTCCTCTGGTGAAAGAGATTGAAATCATTTGCTCTAGATGAAAACATTTGGAAAGGTCATGTTTAGATTACCCAGGGAACATAATAGCTGACTCCCTAGAGCTCAGAGCAAAGTGCACTCTCAGACTTCACTCTGAGATTGAAGTAGGTTTTCTTGTACTCTAAGTACAAGTTGATATATTCTAGACCATTCAGGCTGAGAAAACCTGGTCTCTAAATACAGAGGAATTCATACTTTATAGAGAGGTCTGAGCCATTACTGGCTTGCTTTAATTAATGGAGAATGGGGTTATAAATGGAATAATCAGCATCAATATTTCTGTGGGTCACTGAGTAAGACACATGCCAAGTATTCTAGAAAGAATAGAGATAGGACTGTCCCACCATCCGTGGCAAGGTGGAGAAACAAGGGGTTGTTGTTATTCCTGTGGGTCTCCTCTTACCCACAGATGGCAAACAGGGCCAATCCTTGTCCCCAGCTCATTGCCTCTTCCAACATGTTTCCTTTGTAAGCTAAGTCTGTGAAGAAAGCTGGGGCCTGCCTAGGGGCCAGGCACGGTCTCTCTGATGAGGACAGCTCTACTCTTGTTCTTTGGATGGCTTTTACTACCAACACTTCTATCAGACCCTCCTTTGCTTCTTGCCTTCTTGAATGCCACGTTGCTAGATTCGGTCAGTGGAGGTTAATTCGATCAGAATTAATGACTAAAGGAATTCCTACTCAGTCTCTTCTCTTCTGCTTTCAGGCGTAACTCACTTGGGAGATCCAACAGTAAGGATTTAGGGGGCTTCTAGACTGATGTTTGTAGTCAATAGTGACCTGAAGTCCCTTTCCTTCCTTCCCTGACTAGTTCTGTAGTACTACAGGCACTGATGTGATTCCTCCCTTTCCTCCACTTCCTCCAAATTCAGTATATAGGCAAGACATTTAGATAGATCTCCCAAAGCCACCTCCTTCTCTCCATTCCCACTGCCACCAGCCCAGCCCAAACCTCAACTGATGTGAAGGCAATTTCAGATGCTTCCTTCTCTTCTCTCTTTTCCCATTTTCCACACATCAGCCAGAATGATCTTTTAAAATGCAAATCAGATGATGCCTCTGTCCTGCTAAAGCCTCCAATGCATTGGCAGCTTCAGAACTTCTATACAGGTTAGAAGAAGGACTGTCGTGCATTTACCTAATATTGTGGAAACAGCAATTAAAGAATGTGTGGAGGAAAGACTAATGGGCTTATGGGGGGTGGAGGAAACCTCAAACCACTTTGAATAAAATCTATTGTATCTTATGGCTTGAAAAGACCTCCATGGGGTAGCCCTCCTCTTTCTCTTTGCCCTCGAATAGACCCACTATCCCTTTGCTCACTGTGGGAGGGACCAATGTGGACACACTGGTCCCTCCCACAAGCCGAGCTCTTTCTGTCCTAGGACCCTTAGCACATGCTCTGCCCTCCATCTCTGCTTCTGCATGACTGAACCCTCCTTGGCCACCATGTCACCCCCTCAGGGCGGTCTTCTCTGACCTCCCTAAGAACCACCTCCCATCCCCCCTTCTCCCTCCTTCCCATTACTCTGTATCACCACACTGAGCTTTCTTCATAATACTTTCCTCAATTTTGTCAGTCTTCCTGACTAGACTGTAAATTCCAAGAATGCAAAACAGCATTTCGATTTTGTTTCCCAGCACTTAGCACAGTGCTCATCACAATAGGCACTCAAAAAATACCCGTGAATGAATGAATGCTTGAATGAATGAATGAATGAATGAATTATACTGGGTGGCTGTATTATTTCTTTTCTGGTCAAAAGAATCATGTGTGACTAAATTAAGAAGGTAACAAGGAGGGCCGTCCCGGTGGCTCAGCAGTTTAGCGCCGCCTTCAGCCCAGGGCCTGATCCTGCAGACCCAAGATCGAGTCCCACATTGGGTTCCCTGCATGGAGCCTGCTTCTCCCTCTGCCTGTGTCTCTGTCTCTCTCTCTCAATCTCTCTCTCTCTCTCTCTCTCTGTCTCATGAATAAATAAGTGAAATCTAAAAACAACAACAAAATAAAAAGAACGTAGCAAGGATTAACAGCAAATTTGGGCTTTTCACGCAGTTTCAACCATTCACATGCATAAACCTAAAACTGGAGTGGGAAGTATAGATGTATTATCAAGGGATAGTCTGATGGCCCCTGAACCCAGAGAATAGGTATCAGGGATCTGGGAAGGTACGTGTACAGATATATCATTACCACACTTAAGTGCATCTAGAACCATATGGTCTAGTGCTGGGTTCCTCAGCTCCCACACTATTGAAATTTGGGGCTGAAAACTTCTTTATTGTGAGGAGCTGTCAGGCACATTGTGGGAAGTTTAGCAGCATCTCTGGCCTCTGCACACGAGATGCTAGGATCACCCTACCAGCAGTTGTAAACAACCAAAAATACCTCCAGAAATCATCCAATGTGCCCAGGAAACAAAATCATCCCAGTTGAGAACCACTGGTCTAGGGCACCACTTAACCATCTTCAGGTGGATTGCAGTGATCTGAAAGACCTTGGGGTGTGCAAAAGAAAGAAAGAAGAAAATGAGATTGGTTATAGGTTGCTTTTTATTCCTGGCATGAGGACTAGCACACAGTATTCAAAGGCCAGAATGTGTAATCAATCTAGCTTTAGCTTCAGAAATAGACAAAAGATCTACAGGATGAAGCCTGAAGCTCACTAGAGACTTCCAAAAGAAGAGAGAGGTGAATTAAATACGACTAGATAAAATAATTCATGCAACAGCAACAGGATTTAATTACGGCTGGCTGCAGTCTATGAATGTGAATCAAAAAAAGTGCCAAAGGCACATCGAGCAATGATGACTGAAATGATGCTCATCGTAAACGACCGGCTTATGAACCAGGGCTTGCAGGATGGAACATGGGGAATGAGCTGCGTCTGGTAGGGCCCTAATCAATAGGCAAGTCCAGGTAAGCAGTTCAGGAGCTGCTAAACTGATGCGATCATTGGCCATGGCACGGGGACGGGAGCGCTTTATAAATCATCCTGACATCAGTCCAAGCAGTAGAAAAGCAAAGCTGAGGTTTCGGACGCTGGGTCCGGAAGGAGGCGGCATGTGCACAGAGAAAGTAAGTAGAGAGAAATGAGAGGGACGAGGCGGGAGTGATCTGGGCTCTGCCCGTAGGGAACAAGCGCCAAGACTGTGTTGCAGAAATGCAAACTGAGACACAGAGAAGGCGTCAAAACAGTTAAGTAAACGGGCCTCGAAGGCACTTGGAATGGAAAAATGATTATGGCGCAGAGCCCTCCCAAGGAAAACAGGAAACACTCTGCACTGGGGGAAAGCACAGAACCTTCCTCGCACAGACAATCCTACATGCAAGTGGAAACTTGAAAGGAGACACAGAGCCGCAAACTCTCGCACACACACTCAGGAGCCACATAACAGCTGCCTGATGCAGAGCAGAGTCTGTGAATGTGTCTTTGAAATTATCAGTGGCAACAGCTGAATAAGACAGAAGCTGTGAAGGCTTCTTCTCTGTTAAGAGAGGCTTTTAGAAAGTATCCGGGAGGCCACGGGCTTCAGGATTTCAGCAGCAGGGGAAAAGTGTTTTGAAGCCCTAGGCCGCAGCCTGAACGTAGGAATTGCTAAGAAAGTGATGTTTAATTACAAAGAAATCAGCACAGATTTTCAGTTGGGAAACTGTTTTGCAAACCTGCGAGGTGAACCTGTAAAGGAACATGTTAACGGCTGAAGCTGCCTACCCAAATCATTTAAACACCTTTCCGGAAAGCATTTGACACCATTCTTTGTAAAAACCCTAATCTGCAAAAATATATTCTGGCATTTACAAGGCAAGCTATTTTAACCACAATGAGGAAAAGAATCCAACCCCCCCCCCCACTTCCCCAAACCAATTTTGAGATAGGCTATCGAGTTACAGTCAATATTCTGGTATGGCAGGAAGAACACTGAGGCTCATTTGAAATACTGTGTGCAGCTCTGATAAGGACATAAATATGGAGAAGGTGGAGCAGAGAGCAACCAAGTGATAAAGAGACTCAAAGGAGACATACTTTACATTAGCACGTATCTTGCAAAATCAGCAACTGCACAGCACTTGGTCAGCAAAGAAGGGAATTTATGAGTGGATTTCATTGAGATGTTAAGGGGAAATCTAAAGGGATTACAACTGATCATGCAACAGGGCTGCTTGATTTTGAATGTATGACCAGGGTCTGCAAATTCAGGTGCATTTTTAAAAATGTAAAAAAAAAATTCTTGTTTATTTGTTTGTTTGTTCATTGGTGGAGGTCGTGGGCCTTTTGAAGTGGGGAAGAAGGGCCTTGAGCAGCGTAGGGACAATGGAGCAACTGTGAGAACTGTGAAAAGGAGAAACAAAGAAGAAAATGAATCTTACAGCATCTTGGACATGGCCGTATAGACTCATCCCACCCTAGACTGGAGAAATAGCTGTTTTTCTCCTTGGGTCCATCTCACAGTTTTATGTATGGATATGTTTCTTCTTAGATCAACCTCATTGCAGATTTTGTGTAATCCTGCCCCATGACGCAGAAAGCAAGCCGTCTCACCATGATAGAGAATCTAGACACCTACATCAGGCTTCTTAATGTTCCCTGTGGCTTCTTTCTTATTTCAAGTCCAACACATCCTTCAAGATTCACCCAAATTCTATCTCCTCTAAGAAGTCTTGGTTGACTTCTTTGGTTGAACGTGATTGCTTCCTATTCTGAACTCCTCTGGCATTCTCTTCTCTTCGTGACATCAATTTATTGGGTGTTTACTTTATACCTAAAGTAAGTTGTATCAAGAGCAAAGAAAAAAATCAGACTATGGCATTTTGAGTGGGGAAATAAAGCAGGAACAGATTAAAATGAGAGAACTGGGATCTAACTCGAATTAAGATTTGAAAATGGAATAGATCAATTTTCTTAGAAAAGAGAAAAAGGACTTTAAATGCTAATATATGGTTTGTGTTTATGCTAGGTTACTTCATTATGTTTTCACTAGGTAATCCTACTTTACAATATTTGCCTGTGTACATATACTTATGTAAATTTTTATTTATTTATTTTTTTAATTCTGGAGGGAAAGACACCTGTTAATAACTATGATTTCCTCCAGGGAATGGAGTAACTGAGAGACACTCAAAGAAGACCTAACTGACATGAGCACATCCAGTAGGGAGTGTGAGAAGGGGGGAGATGATTGAGGACTTTGGATTTGCCCCATTCGTGGATTATTTTTATTTTTGTAATGCATGCTCACGTGAGTACCTGCCAGAGTCTCCGAAGAAATAAACCACTGCAATTATTTTAACAGTGAGAATTTAACATAGGAATTTTTAACCAGGTGTTAAAGCATTTCAAAAGCGTAAAGGGAACACCGAAGTATCACACAGGTCATCACTGCCCAGAGCACCCACCACTTGGGGCTGGGGAACAAAGGGAGGTAGGCAATCACTATATGTTAAGAGTCTGGAAGGGAACTTGGCTGGCCCTGGTGCCTCGGGATCTCAGAGGGCGAACTCAGATCTCTGACAAGGGGTATCAGGGATGGTAGGGAAACCTCAAAACTGAAATCAATGACTAGGGGAGAGTCAGGCAGGAGGGCCTTGGCTGAGCCACCCCCGCGGGAACAGAAGAGCAGGGAGCGGCTGGCTCTTCCTCCTTCCCCTTCCTTCCACCCTTCTCTCTCTCTCTCCCCCTCTCCCCCACCACCCATGCCCCCTAATGGAGATGATGGCAAAGCTGTGCCAGGGAACTGTGTACAGTGTTGGTGAACCTTATTCACAGCTTACCAGTTATGTTGTGCAAACCCTATGATCCCCGTGGGTGATATAAACAGTTCAGCTCTCTCCTAATCCTAAGAGTCAGAAACAGCCTCAAAGACATTAGAAGTGGACCCCGCGCTGATGTCTAACCAGTCTCCTTGGAGAGGAACATTGGATTGGTAGGGAGTACATGTAGTTAGGAGCGAACAGTTTTTATTCTTTCTCTGGCTCTGCCACTAAATGGGCGATGGTATATAAACTATGCATCTCTTTTAAAATAACAATAGTAAGGGATGCCTGGGTGGCTCAGTGGTTGAGTGTCTGCCTTCAGCTCAGGTGATTATCGGGGGTCCTGGGATTGAATCCCGCATTGGGCTCCCCACAAGGAGCCCGCTTCTCCCTATGCCCGTGTCTCTGCCTCTCTGTGTCTCATGAATGAAGAAATAAAATCTTTAAAAATAAATAAAATAAATAAAATAAAATAACAATAGTAAGAATTAACCCCTGTTAGACTATGACTCTCTGGCCTCTGTTTCCCTGTCCATTTGAGGAGGTTGGACCAGCTGATACTGAAGGCTATTTCTGCAAGACACTAGGATCCTAACACAAAGGAACTCAAAGGTCCTGACTAAAACATAACTACAAAGAAAAGCTCCCTCACATATTTATAGACCCCTGATCTCTCAAGACTGATAATAGCACAAACTTTTACATAAGTACAAAAACTGCCAACTCGACATAGGTTATTATTCACCATCATCTATTCTCCTGCTAGGAATTAGATGAGAAAAAAAAGGGAAGAGGATCAACAGCTTTTCAGAAAAAAAGTCATTTAGGATAATCTGTTTCTTGCTTTTGGCGTGTAGGTGTGTGATCATCCCACATTTGACTATAACCCTTAATATTAAATTGGGAAGAAGATAATGCACATTTTTTATTACTTTGCTTTTTCCCATTCTTATATCCTGTTTGACTTTAAAATTCTCAGTCTATCACAGGCCTTTGAGATGAGTTAGTATTTTCAAAATGGAAAGGTCCAGAGACCAGGGATGCTTGAGAACTTGCCTGAGGACACCCACCTGGTAAGAACTGAGCTGGGATCTGAACGTGTGATGAGTTTTACCTATAGTGACAGTACCGGGACTGCCAACACTAAAACTGATCTTGTCGTAGAAATCCTATTTTTTAAATAAAAACTCTCCTGTCAGTGTGTAGCCTTGTAACTCTTGACGAGCCAGGGATAGGGACATTAATACACTGCCAGACCCTCGGCCAAATGACCTGACACCACTGAATCCCTGGAAGTGTCACCAAAGCAAGTCATAGGCCAGCCGCCCACCATGCTGATGGGGTCCACAGGTGTCCAACATCCCCAGAAACTTCACACCACACCACTGGGCCTGAGTTGTAGAATATGATTGAACCCCTAAGAGTCTCAGGAATGGAGTGATTTTATAAGCACAGACACTCATTTTCTTAGAAACGTTCCTGTGGAAAAAAAAAAAAAATTGTGCACCTGGGCTAAAGCAAGCCTCTTCTGTTCACCATCAGATGATTTTAGCTACAACATTTATAGTGCCATTTTGGGCTTATGATGAAGTCCCTCATAGGCTTTTGGACCCCCCCTGCTGGGAAATAGAGGGCTCACTGTAATAACAAGACGCCTGCCTCAGAGAGAGATCTTGATTCTTCATCTGCACATCTGTAGAGCCCCAGAAAAAGTGAGGGCAAGAAAGCAAGCACAGGGAGGAGAGCAAGCCTTCCCAAGGAATGGTCCCGGGTGCAGGTTCCATGTCAGAACTCCAGGGACAGCTAAGCAGAAGGAGTGGGGAGAGCTGGTCCTGTTTCTCCTCTTCCCTCCGCAGATAGGCTGGAGGTCCTTTGAGAATGCCATGCCCTCTTCAGTGTAGCCACAGCCTGTACCCAGTGTCTCCCTCATACCTGAAAATGAATTACTTTAATCAACTATCAAAGTCAACAACTAATTGCATCCAATATTATCTCTGAAGGGAGGGTGGAAGGTACTGGGGGTTTCGTAGACCAGGGCCCAAACCCCAGGAATTCCACCATCTTTATAAATCTATACAGGTACACAGCCTCTTGAGTCTGGGTGTCTTCGTTTGACAAAGGTGAGTGATAAAACTGCTTTTGTTGGCTGGAATAGTAGTTTCCTATGGCTATTGTAATTAAAAAAAAAAAAAACAACCTTAAAATAACAGAAATTCTGACTTTCATACTTCTGGAAAATCAAGTCCAAAATCAAGGTATTAGCAGGAGTACGTTCCTTCTCAAGGCTCTCGGGAAGAATCTTTCCTTACCTCTTCCAGGTTCTGGTGGCCCCAGGCATACCTTGGCTTATGGCAGCATAACTCCAATCTCTGCCTCATCTTTACGTGCCCTTCCCTCTGTCTCTTGTCTTATAAGGGCATCAGTCGTTAGATTCAGGCCAACCCTAATTCAGATGATCTCATCTTGATTCTTAACTAATTGCATCTGCAAAGACCTTATTTCCAAATAAGGTTAAATTCTGAGGTTGCAAGTGGACATGAATTCTGGTGTGTGTGGCGGGTAAGGGGAAACATCACTATCAACCTATGATGGCTGACTAGGAGGCTAAATGAGAAGTATCTCACACAATACTTGCATGTTATAGGTCTTGAATAAATAAAGGGATGGTTTTTGGTTTTATTACTATTGCTACCGTAGGAGCCATTGTTTTCCTAGGCAATCAAAACAAAATGTTTGATCTAGGAATGAAAGGGCAGGCCTGGGGAGTAGTAGGGGAAAGGACAGCACAGAGACCCAGCAGAGAGAAAGTGCTAAAGTGATGATTACTATGTGGACTTGCTTCATTTCTATGCCGCCCGAGGCCAAGACCCAGGATAAGCTATCGGCGTTGGTTGGGGAAACTAGACTCTTCAGCCTGGCCCGGCTTGGCTTTATTTCCCTGAGGGAAGAGAAACAGAAGAATCTGGGGAAAGGAACTCTCCACATCCCCACTTCTAGTATATGTATTTCAGAATGTTTCTTACAGGAGTGGAAGAAGAACAGATTCTGGAAGCAACACTCCCACAGGCTGAGGGCTTCTCACTGAAAAGTGACTCTATCTCTCAGAGCTGAGCATAGAGAGAAACTCATGATTCCAGATGATTCCCGAACCCTGGAAATCAACCAAGGATAGCAAAAATGTGAAGTCAGAGACAGCTGGAAAAGCTAGACCCCTTCCTCCCCAAGGCCAAAATGACAGGCATCCTGAATGTTCTAAAATTAGGTCAACACAATTTTGAATACACTAAAATTTCATTCTGATACAAACTGTGCACTGCCAAGCATTGTAACTAATAGTTTTGGTATGTTTGACACACCTTTATGTCATCAGAGGAGATGGAGGGGAGAGAGATGAGTCACAACTAAAAATTATTAATTATTATTATTATTATTAGTCTTCCCTTGAAGACTAACTTCGTTCTTCCAGAGACTAGCCTGTGGGCTGTCAGCCAAGTGTTCCTAACCTTTTCTCTATATCATGGATAATTTTTTGAGAGAAAGAGAGAGCATGCTGACACACCTGAGCATGCGCAGTGGGGGGAGGCTCAGAGGGAGAGGAAGAGAATCTCAAGCAGACTCCACATCCAGCATAAAGCCCAACATGGGGCTGGATCTCATGACCTGAGATCATGACTGGAACTGAAATCAAGAGATGTGTAACTGACTGAGGCACCCGGGCACCCCTATACCATGAATACTTTTGACAGCTTGATAAAGTGCATGGGCCTCTTTTCAGAATATGTTAAAAAACAAAATAAAATAAAATAAAACTACTGACACCAATATTAAAATACCAACAACAAATTCGTGATATAGTCCATACGTGCTTCTTTTTAAGGTATTAAATCACAAGATCCAGCAGGAGGTCCTCCTGCTTCTGTAATTTTGAAGTAATGAGGGATACAACCAATATTTCAAGATCTCTGCAGCACCCATGGTGGATCTACAAATATCTGTGATTTGTTGCGTACACTTCATAATTGAAAGAAATCCTACATTTTAGTAAGAGGATAGTGAAAATAAACCATAGTTTTTTTCCCTATCTAAGGTCACAGAAGTCTATCAATGGAGATCGGTGGCCCCGAAATTTAGAACCCCTGTTCTAAGCAAACTTTTCAAAGGTACCCAGTTTCTGGTGGGGCTCTGCGGGCTAACCTGAGCACCAACACAGTTATGTTGGCAAAGGAGGCCCCCTGCTGGCCAGAGGGTTTGTGCTAGTCATCTGAAAACTCCTTTAATTGGCCATGTTAGAAAACAATAGGTCTGGCAATTAATTCATTCACATCAAGAAATGGAGCAGGAAAGCTACTTGTCAGCCAGGCTCCGGGGTATCTAATCAGTATAGGTTTAAAAGCTCCATTTGGCTTAATGGGGAAGTGCTGATGGTTTGTGGCTGGCTGTTGGTCATTAGCAGAAGAGGATGAGATGCCAGCCCAGCAAGCTGTTTCTAAGGGGGCCAATAATGACAAAACCCCCGCAGATTGGTTAAAGGTTAGATTTCCACCATGGGCTTGTCTAACCAAGATCTTTAGGACCTGCATTCGGTACTTGGAGTGTGGAGCCAAGGGGAAGGGAAGGAGAGCAGAAATGAATTCAGGACTAACTGTGAGCCACATACCAGGTGTTTACAGATATGCTATTGCAATCAATGCCTAATGCAACTCTGCATTTTTTAATTGACTTTTTTATTTGTTTTTATATACAGATGTAAATGAGGCTTGGAGAGGGATGTTGTCACTTGCCCACGGTCACTGAATGAACAGCCGTGTGGGTTGGAGGGATGGGAGCCCATCTGATGCCCTGTTTCCGCCACCAGAGGCAGGGCAGTGAGATGCCCACAACAGTGCCCACTCCTCTTGGCACAGAGTTCTGGAGACTGTTGTTTGGTTTGAATCCCAGGCTTCACCATATACTAATGGTGTGAACTTAGAAAAATTAATCCATCGTGTGCTTCAGTTTCCCAAGCTGTAAAATGAGAATAATAATAGTACCTATTGTAAGGGATGTTGCATTGATTATATATGAAACCCATCTGTAGGCAATCAATAAATGATAGGGGTGATCACTCTCAGACAATATTGCCTCCTGAACACCAACACAGCAACACAGCAGCCGATAGCTTAGACCAGTGTTCCTCAATTGCAGGCGATTTTGTTCCCCAGGGGACACTTGGCAATGTCGAAGACATGTTTGGTTGTCACAACCAGGGGGCCAGAGATTCCTTTAAGTACCCTCCACAGAAAAAGACAGCTCCTCCCACAACAAAAAGTAAGTAGCCCCAAGTGTCAGTAGTGCCAAGATCGAGAAACGCTGCCCTGAACTGAACAACAGGGAGATAAAGGCTACTTTGCCAGATAGGATGAGGCACTAGATTGAAACCACAAGGCCCCATCCTAGCAGAGGGAGGACAGACAATAAACAAACGAATAAAAAAGAGACCATTGGATGACAGTAAATGCTCTGAGAAAAAAAAACACCAGAGCATGATTGGGTCAGCCGGCTTTAGATTGGACGAGCAGAAAGTCTTCACAGAGGAGGTGGCATTGAAACTGGAACCTAGATGACAAGAAGTGACCAGCCATTGAAGATCTGAACAGAGAGCATATAGCTGGCAAAGGGATAGTTCTTCAAAAGGTGCCAAGGTAGGGAGAACCTCCATGTGCCTGGGGAACAGAAGGAATGGGAGGCTAGAGACTAGCTATAAGGAAGGACGTAGGGAATCAAGTAAAACTCCAATCAGGCCACACAGAATGGCTTCTTTTGGACAATGCTACCCCTTGATGTACTCCCTAGGAAAAAATGTGGCCTCAAAGAACTTGATGGTAACTAAAATATGTGATTTGTTATGTGGCATAAATTTTAAGTTGGTTTTAAAGTTGGATTTTTTCCCCCTTTAGGAATCAATACTAGGAAATCTCTTTCCTAGCAATAAATTAGTTAACAAGGTCAGTTATTGGAATTGGCTATTTCTGTTTGAGATAAACCGCATTTTTTTTTCTATTGGAGCTTTTTCCCTGAGTAGGGTGTCATATTACAATGCATATTCTGAGAATCAGTAAAGCCAGGATAGGGGGTGGGGAGGAGGGCAGATGAGGTGCTCTGCTAAACCCATAGAGCTTTGCCCATAGCTCCTCTGCACTCAGAGGCTAAGGAAGGCTCATCAAAGGACCTGATTATCTACTTTTTCCAGTGCTCCTGATGGATTTCTTCACATGAAGGCAAAAGATGCTGTAACTTCTCCTACAAAATTGAAATTGAGTTGTAATTCATTAAGCAAGCAAATGAAGTAAATTTTGATAAAATATCCAAAGACTGATTGGTTTATAGGATGGAGGGGATGTATATATACATTTTATACATTTATAATATAGGGTCATGTTCTGGCCAATGAGCTGTATCACTTCCAAGCTTGATATTTAATTGCTCAGGTGAGACCCTTCAGAGCTGTATTTTTCATTTACCATCGTTTCAGGTAGTGGCTGCTCATCAGCTTTGTCCAGGAGGGCAGGCGATGCCAGTGCTGAGCAGAGTCCCTGGGTATCTCATATTGGATAAGTAGTGTAAACAAAAATGTAATTTTTTTTTGTTTCAATCCCCTGATATTTGGAGATTGTTTCTTACTGCAGCATAATTATTATCCTGACTGATATACTATAACATCATCCAGAAAAAAACCTTCTGAAGATGGAAATAATCATGGGAGAACTGAATGATATAATCTATGGTTCCAACAATCAGAGAAAAGACGTAGGTAAGTTCCCTCTGCTTTGAATCATGCACTTAACCCTTTTAACATCAATAAATTCTGCTCATGAAACTTTTTTGTTAGGCAGTGTCTACAACATAGCTACAAAAATCTGTCCGTAAGCAAAGCAATCCTCCCATTCCTCAGTGACTTCAGACCCCATCAAATTACCGCCCAGCCTGGCATTTAGATTCCATACACAGTTAGCGCCACCGTGTGGTATTCACAATAAGTGACATTTGTCATAGGATTATAAAAGTAAGGTCACTTACCAAATAATATCATTTACTCATTGAGAAAGGGATTGTGTACATGATAAAAGAAACCATATCCAGCTTGCTAGGATGCCAAATCAAAAGCAAGAGGGGAAATTCTCCTGTCATGTGAGCCAGGAAACTCAATAGTAGTGAGATTTGCTCATTTATTTATTCATTCAACTAATATTTACTAAATTCTGCTATATACCAGATACTGTTCTGGGGCCTGAAAATACAGCAGTGAACAAGGGAGACAAAGTCCTTGCCTGAGTTGCAAAGATAGACAATGGAATAAATCAACAAAGTAATATATACTACAATGGCAGATATGATAAGTCCTATAAACCAGAATAAATCTGGGCTAGGGCATAAAGAGTGGGGGGTGGGGGGGAATTATTTTAAATAAAGTTGACAAAAATAAAGGCAAACTGTCTACATTTAACCCTCCAAAAGTTACTTTGGAAAAATGATCCAAAATCTCAAATATATATAAACACGAGCATTCCTTTGCAAATAGTAAATGTCAAAATGCTTCCAGATGCCCAAAAACTTGGTTTTTAAACATTATCCTCTTAGTCCTCTTAGTTGCTGTAACAAAACTACCATAGACTGGGTGGCTTAAACAACAAACATTTATTTCTCACAGTTCTGGAGAGTGGGAGGTCCAAGATCAAGGTGAGGCAGATTCCGTGCCTGGTGAGAACCCCCTTCCTGGATTGTAGATGGCCATCTCTTTGTGTCCTCACATGGCAAAAGGAGATTTCTGGGGTCTCCCTTTTGAGAACATTAATCCCATTCATGACGACTCCACCTAATAACATGATATTGGGAGTTAGGATTTCAACATATGAACTAGGGAGGGACACATTCAGTCTATAGCAACCATCCTGAAATCATGATTCTTCAGAGAAAACACTGATTTTTCAGGACTGAGGCAGGAAATGAACATGAAGAGCCCATTTTCCGTTATGACAAAAAATGCAGCATTCAAAGACTAATAACAACTATGGTCATGATAGTTTTTACCTGTCACAGCAAACAAATTATAGGGACTCCCACTGGTCAAATTGGGAACTATTCAAGCATCAAGATAATAGTAACTGTTATTGATATTGCATTGGCTGATTACAATTCATGAATTTGTGGTGATTTGTTTTTTTAAGGGAAGAGGCTCTGTTTTATAGAATGCCAATGGAAGGTATTATAGAGAGAATCATTAATTTGCAAACTATAGCAGAATTCATGAAAGGATCATCCTGTATATTAATTCCTGTTGCCAATGTAACAAATTAGTACAATCTTAGTGGTATAGAACAACACAGATTTATTATTTAACAGTTCTGGAGGTCAGAAGTCTAAAATGAGTGAGTATGGCTGCTCTCCTTCTGCAGACCAGGGGAAAATCTGTTTCTTGCCTTTTCTACTTTCTAGATGCTGTCTACATTCCTTGGCTCTCATGGCCCCACATCATTCCCACATTTGCTTCCATTATTGCATCTTCTTCTCTCTGGCTCTGACCTGTTTCCCTTTTATAAGGGCTCTTGCAATAACACCAGGCTTACCCAGAAAATCCAGGATATTCTCCTCATCACAAGATCCTTAATCAGATCTGCAAACTCCCATTTTGCCATGTTAGGATAACATATTTACAGGTTCCAGATATTAGGATATAAACATCTCTGGAGACTATTACACAGCCTACACTGTATACGGTGGCATATATGTGTGTATGTGTGTGTTCTGGGTATATGTATATATGTGTTCTATAATACCAAGTATACAAATCACTTGTAAGATATTCTTGCCAAAAATGTTTAACTTGAATCTAATCAAATATTTAGTGCCAACTTCCAGCCAGCTTACAGAAATGACAGCATAATAATCAAATACATTGCACATATGGGACATGCTATATGTGCACTATCCTAGACTCCTCAAAGTTACAGTGTCATAAAAATAAATGGAGGATAGTCTAAAATTTTTAAAAGAACTTAAGACATAATAACTAAATGCAATATGTGAACCTTGATTGGATCTTGGTTCAAATGTATTTTAAAGATGGTGGAATTTTAAACTTGGGTTAAATATTAGATATTATGGAACTATGGCTAATATTCTTGTATTTATATAGGATAATGTCCTTAGTTTTTGGAAATGCATGTTGAAATATTTAGGATTGAGATACACAATTCTGAAACTTACTTTCCAATGGTTTAGATAACAACTGTGTAGAGGGGGAGGTGGAAAAGTGAAACAACATGGCAAAATGTTCATGTTTCATTACTCTAAGGCGGGGAGTATATAATCCTATATTGCAGCTCTGACAGTTAATCTTATGAGTCATTTGGTTAGGTCATGATACTCAGATAGTTGGCCAAATATTATTCCAGAAGTTTCTATGAAGACAATTTTAGACGAGATTAACATTTAAACCAGCAGATTTGGGTAGATTATCCGTAATGTGGGTGGGCCTCATTTAATCAGCTGAAGGCCCGAATAGAAGAAGACTGACACCCCTCCGCTACAAGTATGAATTGTGTCAGGAGACCATCTTCTGACTTAAACTGCAGCACTGACTCCTCCTTGGGGCTTCCGCCGTATTTTAGTGATATAAATGTATCTATCTTCCTGGGCTATCTAATTTATAGTTAGCTTGCTTATTGCTACCCTCTCAAAAAGCTAAAAATGATTAAAAGTAGCAGGATGGGGAACAGCTGGAGAGATTTAAATAACCCAATGGTGCATAAGAAAATGGCTTTGAAATGGGAAAATACACATATTAAATGCACTACATAGGGACGTGTAGTCTTTCCTTTATGGATAATTGAAGGCAGACTCAAAATTGTAAAGGAAGTAATGATAAATTAATAACAGACTTTAAAAATGAACTTTGGGAAACTTTTAAACAGTAGACAGAAAGGGGCTTCGTTCTCTTGGTGTCAGTGGCTCACACCTGAAATAGGGAACTTAATCAGAAAGAGTACAATGAAATGGAAAATTGCCAAATTGGAGAGTTCCAACATGTAGCTGAACATTTAAAGAGCTTTAAGAAGTAAACTAGCTGGAAGTCAAACCAAACTTATGTCCCTTTAGATAAAATAACTGCCCCCCCCAACTTGATATATCTTGGCTATTGTAAATAATGCTACAAAGAACATGTTTTAACTTTTCTAGAATTTCACAGAAATATAATTTTACAGTAACTACTCTTTTGCATCTGGCTTCCTTCACTCATTTGCCCATTCATCTACTGAACATTTGGGGATCTTTCTAGTTTGGAGTCATTAAGAAAAAAAGCTGATATTCATATACAACACTTTGTATGCTTATCATATCCTATGCATCCTATATGCATATCCTATGATAAACCTATGTTTAACTTTATAAGAAACTGCTAAGGGCACCTAGGGGCTCAGACAATGCTCTGCCTTTGGCTCAGGTCTTGATCCCAGGGTCCTGGGATAGAATCTTGCATTGGGCTCCCTGCTCACTGGGGAGTCTGCTTCTCCCTCTGCTGCTTCCCCTGCTTGTGATCTCTCTCGTCTCTCCCTCTCTCCCAAGTGAATTAAAAAAAAAAAAAAAAAAAAAAAAAAAAACTGCCAAAATATCTTTTAAATGGTTGTGCCATTTTGCATTATTACTAACAATATTTGAGAATTCCAGTTGCTTCAGATCTTCACCAATATTTTGTACTTGTAGTGATATCTCCATGTAGTTTTATTTTTTAAATATTTCATTTATTTATTCATGAGAGACACAGAGAAAGAGGCAGAGGCATAGGCAGAGGGGGAAGCAGGCTCCATGCAAGGAGCCTCTGTGCGACTTGGTACCAAGACACTGGGATCAAGACCTGAGCCAAAGGCAGATGCTCAATCACTGAGCCATCCAGGGGTCCCTAGTTTTACTTTTCTATTAAGGATGTAGAGCATCCTTCTATGTGTTTACTGGCAATTGGAGTATCTTTCATGGAGAATCTATTCAAGTATTTTGCCCAGTATTTAAAGGGCTGTTTAACTTTTCATCAATGAGCTGTAAGCATTACTTGTATTTCCCAAATATAGGTCCCTTGTCAAATGTATCTATTCCAACTATTTTCTCCCAATCTGTGACTTAGCTTTCCATTTCTTACTGCTTTCAAAGAGCATTTAAGTTTTAATTTTAATATATTCCAATTTACTTTTCTTTAATGATTCATGCTTTGTGTATCCTAAGAAACCTTGGTCTATCCCAAGATAGCAATTTGTAAGTTTCTCTCTGTAATTTCTAGGATTTTAGCTTTTAAGTCTATGACTCATTTTGCATTCCCAATTTTGCACTAATATTATATATGTGAGAGGCAAAAGTTGAGGTTAGTTCTCATTTGAGTGTATAGTTATCTCATTTGTTAAAAAGATTACTTTTCCCTCACTCAATTACTTTGGCACTTTGTCAAAAACCAATTATCCAAGAGGTACAAATTTATTTCTGAACTCTATTCTGTTCATTGACATTTCTTATAAAACAGGTCTACTGGAGAAAAAATTCACTCATCTTTTCCCTGTCTGAAAAAAATCTTTTCTCACCTTTTCTGAAAGATATTTTTGCTGAATATAGAATTCTAGGTCAACAGGCTTTTTCTTTAAGCACTTTACAGATGTTATACCAAGGTTTCTAATTTGCACTTTGAGGAAAGAAAAATACAGTCATTCTCTGTATGGAATGTGTCTTTGTTTTCTTCAGCTGCTTTCCAATTGTTTTCAACAATTTGATTATGGTATACCTTAGTGAGGTTTTATGTGTCACTCTGCTTATTCAATTTCTTGCATCTGTGAGTTTATAGTTTTCATCAATTAGGAAAAATTTCAGATACTATTTCTTATATTTTGTCTTCCCTACCCCAGTTTCTAGGAATCCAGATACAAGTATGTTAGAAGATTTGTTATTATCCCATAGGTGGCTACAACGGTAGCTGTATTTTTTTTCTCTTGGTGCTGTAGTAAGCTTCGGTTCTGCAGGGACCAATCTAGTGTAATTCCATCTCATCCTTCTCATCTAGCTAGTGACCAGAAGTAATCAAATAGCAGCACTGATTTTTAAAAATAAATCTTAGATGTACTTGAATTAGTTTAAATGTATTAACTACAAATAAAATATTTAAGGGCTATTAATTTAGAAATGTGTAGTTTTTTCAATACTTTATTGTCTACAAAATTATTTTATGTATAGTTAACATTAGAAATGATATTGAATATGAGACCAACAATGAGCTGTTGCAGTTTTTTTTACTTTGATCTCTTTTATAGAAGGTAATAACAATCTGTGGAAAATGCTTTATTGTATCATGCCAGTATACTACAAGGAATATTTCAAAATAATACAAAAGTAAGCCACAGACTTGACTAAGTGAAGATCAACTCATCCAAAAATCACTTTCCTTAATTTTTTCATAGTAATTGCCAGAAGTCCAATAAGCTGATTTTTCCAAGAAGGATCATTCTAATAACTTTGAGTGTTCAATCCGTGCAATGGTCCAGTCAGGCTTTACTCCTTGTGTAAACTCCCTCTGAAATCTAGGGAAAAAAATTACAAATAATGTGAATCTTAACATTAATCCAAATACTTCTTGGATAAATTACATAATTTGCAAATGTACAATAGAGGCAGTTTTTAGCAACAAGCTAATGGTTAATCATAAATAAAAATCAAGGGACGCCTGGCTCAGCAGTTGAGCGTCTGCCTTCGGCCCAAGGTGGGATCCTGGAGTTCTGGGATCCAGTCCCACACTAGGCTCCCTGCGAGGAGCCTGCTTCTCCCTCTGCCTATGTCTCTGCCTTCTCTCTGTGTCTCTCATGAGTAAATAAATAAAATCTTAATAAATAAATAAAATCAAAACAAAAAAGTTTTATTTACCAATTCAGTCAAAAATATCCTCACAAAATTAGAACATTCTCCACTAAAATGAGTATTTTTAATGAACTGATATACATTGTAACATCTGCCAGTTCTTCAATATTCTATTAAATACTAGCTATAACAAATGCTTATTAATATGAGGAAAAATAAATTGGGACTATGGTAATGAAAAGGGTACTTTAATGGAATTTGGTTTATAGACATTAGGTCAATTTTGAAAATAACAGTTTTAGTAGGGAACATCAGAAAAAACAGAGGTGAGCATTGATCATATTGTTATTTAATTATAAATAATGTCTTGAAAAGGAGATGATTCAGATTTTCTATAACAAAGCAAAATTCAATAAAAAGAAAAAAGCACACTTCAAGAAAAGTGAAAAAAAATAAGATACCTTTACCTTAGTGAAACAATATATTTTCTTTCTTAGGTCATTTTTGGGCTGTTTGTTATTTAAATCAAGTTTATATAGTTTTGGTAACATACTCTCTTTTAAATAAATATATAATTATTTCTCCACTGACTGGCTCGATTGGTTCGCTGTTCCAAATCTTATTAGCACAAAAGTACATGACAGTGTCTCTTTTAAATCAGTTTCTAACCTAGTAGATAGTACCTACTCATATGCAGGAACCCTTCAATTTTGTATCTGAATTCCTACCAGAGTACCTGGTAGATAAGAAATGATCAATAAACATCTAGAGTGGGATGGTCCATGTGCCAACTGTAGCAGATTTTATTTTCCAGGAATGGCTATAACCATATGCCCCATCCCACATGTTCTTCTGCAATGTGACCCTGCTATTGCCCATAAAAAGGTGGAGTCTCTCCATGCCCTTTCAACCACAGGTCCTAGGACTATTTTGACAGGTAGGCTAGGGTGGAAATGATGTTCCAATCCCAGGCAAAGCCCCTCACTAGTCTAGCCAACGATCATGTAAAACATGTGAACAGCCTGAGCTACCACAAACCCAAGCCATGAAGAGAGGCCTTGGAGAATGAGACGTTATGTGGAGACGTCAAGGAGCACCAAGGGGGTGTACATGTGTGTGATGAAGCCACTGGGGAAATGAATCCTCCAGCCCCACCACCCTAGTTGATGACAGACGAGGCAAAGAAAACCTCACAGCTGGGTCTTTCCAAAATTTCTGAGCAGTAAAACAGCAGAGAAAATAAACAGCTGTCTGAAGTGACTGAGTTTGGGAGTGGTTTATAATGTAGTAAGACAGCTCAAATACCTTTTAATTAAATTCAGCAATATTACCTCTTTCTAATTTCTGAACACTTCTGTTTCATGTCCAGTATGTCTTTATGACTTTCTCTCTTCTTAAATAACTTGTCAAATTTCAATCCTTTTCTTCCTAAAGCTCCCTTTAGTTTTCATACCTTCATACTTCCTTCATACTACCTTCCATTTTCTAGAGAAAGGAAACAATGAAATGAGATTAGACTTACTCATAACTTGCACTAAGAAGCTGTTTAGTTTCCACGTTCTGATCCCCCAACTTAACCTGGAATACACTGGCTCCACTTAAAGTTTCACTGGGGATGTTGGCACTGGTTAGATACCAAAAGCACATCAGGATGTTAACAAACTTCCTTCCTTAGAAAAAAAACACACACACACACATACAAATACAAATCACAAAAATCTATCATCCATGTATCCACAATGAAAATTAGAAATTGGCAGCAGCTACACAGTTGTTACAGATAATTTTTTGTACTTATTCTATTCTAACTTAAGATACTTATATTGATACTTTTTATTTTTAGAGAGTTCTCTTAGGGTTTGTGACATATTTGGCTTTTTCTCTGCATCTCAGAAAGAATAGTTATGATTTACTGAACATGTACCATTTATCCTAATTCACTCTGCTATGTGCCTAATGATTATTACAATGTCCTGTGTTAAAATCAGTTAATGAAAAATAAATAAATAAATAAAATACAATCAGTTAATGATCATGGTGCTGAGATGCAATTTGAAATATCAGGGGAGAAGATAATATTTATCAGTAAAAGTACCTATAGAAATATTTCAAATTAACATGTATATGAAAAATGTTTAACTATTTAAGACTCTATATCAGAAGTGCCTTGGAAAATATGTAAGCAAAGGCTAGATTTCCTGTGTGCCTGGCACATGATACAGTTGCAAGTATTTGTAACTCAAATCTATTGACTCAAGTAAATGAGTCAATAGATTTTTAGGAATAGGGATGCATAGGGAAAAAGGTATGCATTAGACGAGAAGAGCCAGACAACGACTAAAGTTCCTTTCATCCTTTTTCATGCTCTCCAAACAAATCCAATTTGGGAGTTCCATAGTTAGTCTTATTTTCAAAAAAGTCATTAACCGATATTATTTATTTTTTCTTTCACATCTTACTCCTATTTAATATACAGCTGGACATTTAAAATGCTGAATTGTTTCCTTCAGGTTAAGAAATATGAAACACAGATATTTTCTATTTGAGACATGATAGCTGCCTTAGACAATTTTCATCAACTTAAGTGACTATGCCCTCTCTTATGAATGAAATAATAGTAGACAATGGTCCCAGATACAAGGGTTTAAGTAACTATCTCCTATCTCTACTCTCCCAGAGTCAGGTCTTTAATGAATGTATTATTTTCCCTGAAGTCTGCTTGTACCAACAAACCCCCCTATTCCATGACTCTCCACTAGTTTAGCTTATCTGGCCAACTATTTATCATCTAAAGTTGACTATGCTTTAGCATTACCTTTCTCATCATAGTAAATGGAGATGTCTCCTGTCGATGTGTATACAATTTCATCTATGTCAGCAGCAAGGGCATTTTTATGGTTGTCAGGTAGTGAAGTAACCTTTTCCTTCAATACATGTAGCACCTGAGTACGGAAAAAGCAAACCATAGTTCACTTGTTGAATTTTCAAATGCCTTTCAAAAAGCAGATGAATTCTTTATGGTAGGAATTTTTCTAAGCCTATTTTAAAATTTACTACCATATTTACTCATATTCAAAAGCAAGGCTGAAATGCATCAAATTGTTCAACAGTTGATTCCGAATAGAACACTTAGGATAAAGACAAATGAAAGACATAGTTACTTATGCCTTAAGTAGCAAGTCATTCTATTCTGTGCTTTTATATAATCCAAAGTACCAAAGTAAAGACACAGGGACACTGGCTAATGGCACACATACTACTTTTAAGCATAGATAAGGGTAATGAGCATCATTCTATCATAGGAGAATAACATATTTATTTTTTAAAGTAAATTAAAAGTATACTTTACCTCTTTGGCCACAAGTTCTTCCAACAGATCAAATTTACACTGTGACAGTAACTTGGACACATGAGCAAAAGCCTTAAAAAAAAAAAAAAAAAAAAAAAAGGATGGAAAGAGGTTGGTAATCGTTATTGCAAAACACCATGCAAAATACCATACAATGTACAATGCTCATATTTAAGTAGCTTAGTATCACAAAGACTATTTTATGATAAATAAATAATGTCAAATACTATGATATCATTGTTAGGCATGACTCCTTCAAATTGATTGGCTTTTCTCTTCTTGTATGGACTTCCCCTACCATATACAGTGGTGAGCTGATTGCCAATTACGTATCCACTTTCAGGACCTGGGAAAAGATGCTGTGTGTGTACACATTAGCTCCTAAATAAAAATCCTTCTAAAGATTTCCTTTTGAAATAATGAAGTAATCACTGTTATCACTGTAATGACTATAATATGAAACCCTCCTCTTAACCATGACCACAAAGAATTTGAGAAGCAGTACAATCTAGGTTGTACTGGGAGTCTAGAGATTTAGGTTGCAATCTGAACCTCATGAAGATTGGTAAGGCAGGTTTGAGAAAGTGGGAAAAAAGATAATGAGGTTATACAGTCTAATACAGTGGTTACCAACTCTGAAGTAGAAGAATCCCATTTTAAAGTAGGGGGGAATGAACTGCAATCCTCCACATCCTTTGCAGTGAGAAATGAAACTGCAGAAGACTCCACTTATCTTTAAGGAGCTTTCAGATGACATGAGAAGGGAAGTGAGTAAACTGACAAGTTCAAGAATTATGATGGGTAAGGACAGGATGACCTGAGCAGAAAAGTCACTTAGGCCAATCTGGGAGGACCAGAGAGAGCCTCTTAAAGAAAGATCTAAGATGAAATCTTAATAACTGGCAGGACAAGAAGGATGTGCAGACATATCAGGCAGACAGTAACTGTTTAGGATGGGATAGGATGGGATGAGCAGTGTTTCCCCCACATTCATATGTTGAAACCCTAACTCCCAGTACCTCAGAAGATGACTATATTTGGAGAAAGGCTCTTTAAAGAAGTGATTAAAAAAGCTGAGGGTGAGCCTTAATCCAATCTAACTAGTGTCTTTATAAGAGGAAATTTTGACAAAGCACCCAGGGAACGTGCACACAGAGGGAAAAAAACCATGTGAGGACACAGACGACAGCCGTTTGCAAGCAAAGGAGAGAAGGAAGCCAAACCTGCCAATACCTGGATCTTGGACTTCTATACTCCGGAACTGTGAGAAAATAAAGTTCTGCAGTTTAAGTAACCCAGACTGTGGTATTTGGTTATGTGCCCTGGAAAACTAGACAATAATAGAGTTGAATTCTGAGAAAATGCATATAGCTAAATGGATTTAAGGACCCCTTACAAACACGTTAAAGGTTCTGAGGGTTCAGAGACACTATTATATGTCAATAAGCCTTCATGTGAGGAAGATGGGTGGTATTTAGGTAAGAAGAAACAAAGACTATAGTGATCATGGTGAAACTCAATCATTACATTCTAGTTTGGCCAAGCTATGACGTTTGTGTGATCAAAGATTCCACCAGAACAAATGATCTGATAAGATATTAACAAACCATTAGGAGGCTGCTCTGACAAGGCTTTGATAATATAAGATTGTCTAACCCAAAGAGGCTTCTATGAAATAGCCCTCTAACGCATGCAAGCAAGATACGGGAAAATAAACCCTAGATGATTAATGTGGTTTGATGGTGTTATGTAATAGGGAAGCTCAATCATATGCACATATCAATCGTGTGATATTGTGATAAGGCTGTATATACACATTTATTCTTCCTACTGGTTCCTGGCACAGAGCTCCTAAAATAAGCCCCTTTCAACATACTTGAGTTTAGGCTAATGAGGTGACTGTTGTCAGAAGAACCAAGCTTGTTATTAGAGGGTTGGAACTCTCAGCTCCACCCCAAGACTTCAGGGAGGGGAGAGGAGCTGGGGATTGAATTAATCACCAATGGCCAGTGATTTATCAATCATGCCTACATAATGGAACCTAAATAAAAACCCTACACAAAGGGATTAGGAGACCTTTCAGGTTGGTGAACACGTGGAGGTGTTGGGAAAGTGATATGCCCAGAAAGCATGGAAGCGCCATACCCTGCTCCACACCCTTCTCTGTACATCTCTTCCATTTTGCCGTTCCCGAATTGTGTCCTTTTTAAGAAACTGGAAATAGCCAAGTAAATTGCATTCCTAAGTTCTATGAGCTGTTCTAGCAAATTATCGAACTTCAGGAAGGGCGATGTGGCCAATTTATAACTGGCCAGTCAAATTGAGAAAATGCATATATCCAAATGGATATACTTATGAGTAGCATCTGAAGTGGAGGCAGTCTCTGGGACTGAGCCCTTAACCTATGGGGTCTGCGTTAACTCCAGAGTGTCAGACTGTTGCAGGCTGCCCTAATGAGGCCTGGATGACACATGAGTGTCTAGCCTAGAGAGGCTTCCAGGAAATAGCCCTCTTTTTCATAGAAAAGGCTAAATCTTGCAAACAAGATTATAGGAAAACATACAGTATATGATTAATGTGGTTTAATGGCAGTAATAGGGAATATATCATGTTATTTGTACGTATTAATGGAAAGCAGGGTCTGTGGAGCTAATAAAGCTTAGTTAGCACTGGACCACCTATTTCTCTGGCTCATGCAATGAATAAAAGCTTGACTAGACTGTACTTAACTATCTCAACTGCTAGTGACTAGAGGACCAACACTGCTTGTAGACTGGGTCACAGGACAGTACATATAATGCATCCTGGAGCCAATTGTTTTATCATCTGTAAAGGATTATCAGACTAGAATGATGATCCTTAAGATGCCTTTCTGGGGGTGTCTGAGTAGTCCCATTAGTTAAGCATCTGCCTTAGGCTCAGGTCATGATCCCAGGGTCTGGGGATCAAGCCCCACACGGGGCTCTCTGCTCAGGAAGAAGACTGCTTCTCCCTCTCCCTCTGCTGCTCTCCCATGCTTGTGCCCTCTCATTCGGTCAAATAAGTGAATATGATCTTTTGTTTTAAAAAAAGACTTTTGTTTTCATATTCTCTGGTTAAAAAAAAAATCTGAATGAACATGATCTAACGATAACTTAATATTCACAACCCAAGATAACATTTTATTGCTGGGAAGTTAGCTTAAGGAGAAAGGGCGAGTGGAGCCCAGGTGAATAGATGGAAGTAGCTAATGTCTTTGCACCAGCCCTAGAATTATACCCATGCAAAGAAAGATACAGTTGTATCAGGAAATCTAGTAGGGAGAAGGTTTTTCGGCTGTGTCCTCTTAAATCTTAGGTGCTGATGAACTGATTTGCCTGATACAAAAGGGTATGTTAAGTAATCAATGGCTTTAGGGAATTGGTAAATATTCGCCATGGATGACACATTCCTTTTGAAAGTCACAATGGTTAAATGGTTAAAGCAAAAACTGACAGATGAGGCAAAAACTGTTTATAGACTGGCTGATAAAGGGGTGGAGATACTACTTAAAAGCAAGGAGGAGGGCTAAAATAGGACCAGAGTGGCTAAAAAGTGTTCCATGTTCCTCTCTGTTCAGAAGATATGGGGCCTAAGGCCTGATTCCTGTCCATGGAGGCGAGAAGATTTCATTCCTTACTGACACATAAATGAGCTGGTACAGTTATGTAATGCTATGACGTAGACAAGCTCACATATCATTGGTGAGTACGGAGGCGGACAGTGGAATCGTGCCAACTGACCTCTGCATGCACAAAAGACTTTGAGAACTGACACAAGCGGAGATTTACCTCTTATAATGCTATTAATCAAGCTTGCCCTTTGCTCTCTAATCTTCTTATAAACACACAAAGCAGTCAAGAGGTGACGCAAGGAAGCAGGAACCAGGAGTTAACATCGACACTGATTATACAAAGTTGGAAACAACTTAGGACTGACAGATCGTACAAATAAATATAAAAACGACTGTGTTTACAGAAACAATCTGAAATAAATTAGGACTATATCACTATCAGCATACGATCAGTACTGTGAAATGGTTGCACCTACAAGTTTAAGCAATATGACAGTTTTGAGTTGGGAAGCAGACTAGGACTTCTGAAACGTTTGGGAATGACCAACTCTCTAGGTGATCCAAAACAAATTTTTATAGAGGGACTTTCCTCCCAGAAAAATGCCTGGACCCACACAATCCGTAAAGGGCGGCCCAGCTGGCTCAGCGGTTTAGCGCCTGCCCTCAACCCAGGGTGTGATCCTGGAGACCCGGAATCGAGTCCCACGTTGGGCTCCCTCTGCCGGTGTCTCTGCCCCTCTCTCTCTGTGTCTTTCATGAATGGATAAATAAAATCTTAAAAAAACCAACAGATAAAAAAAAAAAAAAACTGTAAATAATCTCAGGACCCAAAGTGACCCTTATGTGGCAAGGGTCAGGCTGGGGAATTATCAGTCCCTTGGAAAGAGACACAATAGGCAGGAGGTCAGGGCTATGAATCGCCAAAGGCTATTTCTCAGGGTGCGGGGTGCTGTGCGCTTATCAGCCACCAGTTGTCTCAGCAAATTCTCTGAAAGGGGAAAACTGCTTATCCCTAGGTTCTTCTCTAAAGCGAATTGTGGGGGAAGGATTAGGGAGGGGGTCGGGACACCGGCAAGGAAGCTCTACCAAAGAGCTCACAGAGAGATCTGTTTGGGCAGCCTGGGTGGCTCAGTGGTTAACCATCTGCCTTGGGCCCAGGCCGCGACCCTGGAGACCCGGGATGGAGTCCCACGTCGGGCTCCCTGCATGGAGCCTGCTTCCCCCTCTGCCGGGGTCTCTGCCTCTCTCTCTCTCTCTCTCTCTCTCTCTCTGTTTCTGTGTGTGTGTGTCTCTCTGTGTATGTCTCCATGAATAAATAAAATCTTTAAAAAAAGAAAAAAGGGGCAGCCCCGGTGGCTCAGCAGTTTAGCGCCGCCTTCCGCCCGGGGCGTGACCCTAGAGACCCGGGATCGAGTCCCACGTCGGGCTCCCGGCATGGGGCCTGCTTCTCCCTCTGCCTCTCTCTCTCTGAATGAATGAATGAATGAATGAATGAATGAATGAATAAATAAATAAATATTTTTTTAAAAAGGGGAAAAAAGAGAAAGTTCTGTTTTTCTCCCCCAAATTACACCGTTGCACCGTCTTACTCTTGCAAAAACAATCGTTAACTACTCATTCCTTTATCCAGCAAAGGTCTGCGCGCTGCCTACTGGGCGCCAGGCACCGCCTCCTCGACCGTGTAGAGGAAGAATCGCGTTCAGGAACGATTGAAGCCGGGGTAGCTTTTGAGTGGCAGAGATGGGCTTTGAATCGCATCCATTTCTATCGGATTCAAAACCTGTAGGACGGAAAAAGAAACCGGGGGGCTCCACCCAGGCGGTCCCAACCGGACCCCGCGCTCCTCGGCGACCTTGCGAAGCATCAACAGAAGCTGAATTGAATGAAGCCCCAGAAGGAGCCTCGGGCTCCGCGTCTGGGTCCCTAACCGCCCCCCCGCCGGATTAACTGCAGAAAACGCATCGCTGGACCCCCCCCCCTTTTTTTTTCCTTCTTGCGTGTTAACAGCTCAACCCCCAACTCCGCAAACCAACCTGCTTCGCTCCCTCGGAGAATTCCGCGATGCTGAATTCCTGGTCGAAATAGGCCCAGATTAGGAAGGCGTAAATTCGAGTCCGAACCCAGTTGATGGGGTTGGAGAATCCCAGGATGATCATCTTGGTTTTCTGGCGCGGCTGGGGCGGCTCCTCGGCGCTGTAGGTGCGCCGGGCGTCGGCGGGGAAGGCGGAGAGGGCCGCGCGCGGGCCCGGGGGGCTGAGCAGCGGACGCGGCGGGCCCCGAGCGAGCAGCGCCGAGGCCCCGGCCCCGCGAGGAAGCGGGGCCGCTCCGGAGCCGAGGCGGCGGCGACAGAAGCAACAAAGTCCAGCCAACGGTGGCCTCACGTCGGCTCCCCCGGGGGCCCGGGGGCCGGCGGACCCGCCCGGCAGCGGCGGCAGCGAGAGCAGCAAGCGGGGCCGCAGGCGGACGGCCAGCGCCATTTTCATGACTTCTCACCCCATTTCCTGTCTGTGCTGCGCCGAATGGACGTCGGCGGGAAACCAGCCGAGCGGCTTCCGGAGGAGCCTAGCGATAAAGCGGGGCTGCCTGCTGCTGCCGCCGCCTCTGGCGAGTCAGCCCCGCTCCGGGTCTCACCGAGAGGCCTCCGCGTCCTCAGCGGCCTCCGCGCCCGCGACCCAGCTCTTCAGCCAGCCGCGCTCGGCGGGGCCGCCGTTCCGCGGACCTTTTTTTTCTCTCCGGCTCGTGTTTCCGGGCGGATGGCGCGCTGAGGAGCGCAGCGCACCGAGGTTTCCTGGACTCGGAGGAGGACGGGCGTGAGCGGCCATGGCCTGGCAGCATCTCCCGGTTCCCCGGCTCGAGGGCGTCTCGCAGGACCAGTTTATGCAGCAGCTCTACCCGCAGGTAAGGCGCTCCCTACCACGTAGCGCGGCTCCGAATGGTTCCTTGCGGCCCAGGGTATGGGGAGGAGGCAGCGGGCGGCTGGGGCCGCGGGGGCGCGCGGGGCGTGGGGCGGACCCATCGGCTCCGTGCTCCGGGGAGAACAGCTCCACGTTCGCGGGCAGGACGGCAGCACGACGGCGGGGAGCTGAGTGCGAGAAACGGCGAGTCTGACAAGCACGGCCCGCTGCGGAGGTGGCCTTCGGGGGACCCCCTTGCTCGCTAGGCCTCCTTCCGTTACCATGGCAAGGGGGGGGGGCTGGTTGGTTGGTTGGTTGGTTGGTTTTCTCCCAACCCCACGCCGCCTCCGCCTCTCGCCCCGGGTTTCCGGAAGCTCAGGGCAGGTATCCCCGCCGCGGCTGGTCGAGCCGAAAGGTGGCCCGTGGAGTCCGCTCGCGGTGCTGGATTCACAGCAGCAGGTGTTGCGCTGCACTGAGCCAAAAGGGGAGGAAGCGGTGGGAATCCGTCGGGAAGCTTGCCCCGGTCCTGGATTCCAACTACCCCGGGTTCCAACGGTGCAGGGGTTGGACTCTTCTTCGTGTGTGTGATTTTGATCCTCAGCTCTTTAACAGAAACCTCAAGAGGAAAATATTAAGGAGGAGCGAAGTATTTTTACCTGCAGTGCTTTGTAAGGGGATCCCTACTTGAGGAAAACTGGGACTAGAGAGCCCGGCCCATCCCTAAAGAAACAATAATCCGCAAGGTTGAAGTAGGTTTATGGTAGACCCCCTCGCTCCCCACGGATTTTGCTTGATGTTTACAAGGGTGGTCAGAGAGCTAGAGTTCTCACTATTGAAAAAAGCAGGGATGGGCAGCCCGGGTGGCTCAGCGGTTTAGCGCCTTCCTTGGGCCCAGGGCGTGACCCCGGGGTCTCGGGATCGAGTCCTGCGTCGGGCTCCCTGCGTGGGGCCTGCTTCTCCCTCTGCCTGTGTCTCTCATGAATAAATAAAATCTTTTTTTTTTTTTTTTTTTTTTAAGCACGAATGTTTTTGTTTTTGTTTTTGTTTTTTAGGAGTTTGCAACCTACAGAGAGGATTTAAGCCTTTATTTGTTGGTCTAGTGCTGGATGGTTTGTGGTTGCCCTCACCATCTCCACCTCAGGACTGTGTTGGTATAAGATGCTTGTAGAGCACTGAGGAGAGGCAGGGATGTATGTGGAAATGCTTTGTAAGAAACATGGTGAAGGGCATTTTTTTAACGTGATCTTCCCAGACATGATACATAATGTGTCACAAAGAAAGCATCACTGTTTCCTTTTTTTTTTTTTTTTTTTTTAAATTTATTTATGATAGTCACAGAGAGAGAGAGAGGGGCAGAGACACAGGCAGAGGGAGAAGCAGGCTCCATGCACTGGGAGCCTGATGTGGGATTCGATCCCGGGTCTCCAGGATCGCGCCCTGGGCCAAAGGCAGGCGCCAAACCGCTGCGCCACCCAGGGATCCCGCATCACTGTTTCCTAAAGTGGAAAATTGCCAACAGCACTGTGGTCACAATGTAATAAACTTAGAAGTGAGTGAAACTGCAAAATAAGGCCTTTCTGCTTAGAAACCTTGAAGAATATCTATGAGGGGGCATAGTCTTCAGATTTTTTTAAAAATATTTTTTAAATTTTATTTTTATTTATTCTTGACAGACAGAAAGAGAGAGGCAGAGACCCAGGCAGAGGGAGAAGCAGGCTCCATGCAGGGAGCCCAATGTGGGACTCCCATCCTGAGACTCCAGTATCAGGCCCTGGGCCCGAAGGCAGGTGCTAAACCACTGAGCCACCCGGGCTGACCTTTTATTTTTAATATTTATTTTATTTTATTTTTATTTATTCATGACAGACACAGAGAGAGAGGCAGAGACACAGGCAGAGGGAGAAGCATTTTTTAAAAGATTTATTTATTCATTCATGAGTGACACAGAAAGAGAGGCAGAGACACAGGCAGAGGGAGGAGCAGGCTCCATGTAGGGAGCCCGATGTGGGACTCTATCCTGGATGTCCAGGATCAGGCAGGCCCTGGGCCGAAGGCAGGCGCTGAAT
The DNA here is from genome assembly GCF_048164855.1 of Canis lupus baileyi. Lineage (NCBI taxonomy): Eukaryota > Metazoa > Chordata > Mammalia > Carnivora > Canidae > Canis > Canis lupus. The sequence continues at coordinate 21,752,024 of NC_132873.1, forward strand.
CGCTGAGCCACCCCAGGATCCCCAGTCTTCAGATTTTTAACGTGTTTTAATAATTAACAGTGTGATATAGGTGCATGAAAAGATAGACCAGAGAAATAAAATGTCTGGAGATACACATACATCCAGAAATAAATTTCCGTTTATATGGAGATTTAGTATGTGTTGAACTTGATATGTTAAAAACGACTGGGGCACACCATTTGCTTCGATGTGGATGGAACTGGAGGGTATTATGCTGAGTGAAATAAGTCAGTCGGAGAAGGACAAACATTATATGATCTCGTTCATTTGGGGAATATAAAAAATAGTGAAAGGGAATAAAGGGGAAAAGAGAAAAAATGAGTGGGAAATATCAGAAAGGGAGACAGAACATGAGAGACTCCTAATTCTGAGAAACGAACTAGGGGTGGTGGAAGGGAGGTGGGCGGGGGGTGGGGGTGACTGGGTGACGGGCACTGAGGGGGGCACTTGGTGGGATGAGCCCTGGGTGTTATTCTATATGTTGGCAAATAGAACACCAATAAAAAATAAATTTATAATAAATCACTGGGGCAAAGGAATTTTTTTGTTTTTAAAGATTTTATTTATTTATTCATGAGAATCACAGAGAGAGAGGCAGAAACACGGGCGTAGGGAGAAGCAGGCTCCATGCAAGGAGCCCGATGCAGGACTCGATCCCAGGATCACTCCCTGGGTCGAAGGCAGACACTAAACCACTGAGCCACCCAGGAGTCCTGCAAAGGAACTTTTAAATAATAATAAATAATAATAATAATTATTATTATTATAAAATAATAAATAATAATAAATGATGCTGGGGCAACTGGATAGTCACTTAAAAATGATAAAATTATATTTATGTCTGACACCATACACAAGAGTTATCTCTAAATGGATCAGAGATGCAAATATATTTTTTAAAAAAGAAACTATATAGTACCAGAGGGAAACATGGGTAAATTCCTCTATAATGTAGATCTGTGGAAGGACTTTTTAACTGTGACTGAAAATTCAGGTGTAGTGAAAGATTAAAATTTGAATACATAAAATTCAAGCTGGGGGGATACCTGGGTGGCTCAGTGGTTGAGCATCTGCCTTCAGCTTGGGGTGTGACCCTGGGGTCCTGGGATTGAGTCCCCTGTCAGGCTCCCTGCATGGAGCCTGCTTCTCCCTCCGCCTGTGTCTCTGCCTCTCTCTCTCTGTTTCTCATGAATAAAATAAATAAAATCTTAAAAAAAAAATACAAGCTGAGAAAAAATTATTTGCAACATGTTTCATAAAAGGGCTGTGAAAACCCATGTATGTAAAGAACTTTTAAAAATTAAAGGGTGGGTGTGAAAGGCCACAAGTCTGATAAAATGTGAGCAGTTGTAGCCTCTAAACATGAAAAGATGTTCAGCTTTACTCAGAACTTAAAGCCACACTGAACATACCATTTCTTATCTATCATTGGCAAAAATCAGAAGGCCACTTTTTAATAATAATACTCTGTGACTCTGTAATACTTGAGGCTGTGAAGAAACTGGCACTCAAATACTTTATGCCAAGTGGTGCAACCCTTGTGAAGGGGAATTTGGTATCTATGTCTCTGTGTTTACTGTATGATCCAGCCGTCCCTCTTTTAGGAGTTTACTTTAGGGATTACTGGAAATAACCTAAAAAAAACTTTGCATAGGAGAGTGATTGATTAAATTGTTCATTTACACTGTGGTATACAAAGCTGTAAAAAAGGATGAACTGATAGCAGTGATTTCCAGGATATATTTTTAAATTAAAAAAAATGAAAAGAAAATACATAACATGCCACCTTTTTGTGTAAAAAAGAAGGGGAAATAAAGAAGTATATATGTTTTTGGTCTTGTTGCAAAACAAAACAAAAAACCAGATTGATAAACCAGAAATGAGACTAATTATAGGGCTTGATTGTGTATGAGGTGGAAGAATGTGACTGGTGTGACCTTTTTGTATAGTTTGGACTTTGGGGATCACATTAATGTTTTCAATTCTAAAGTAATAGTAATAATAAAATTAACAAGGATGAGGAATGATTTAAAAACCTAAAATTCTAATATAGAATGTAAAAACAAGGAGAAGAAAGATAAGTAACCCAAGTCACTTTTGAATATAATACTCTATGTCCTCAGTCTAAAGACTAAAATGATTGTAAAGAAATACTGAGCTCTAGTTAATAGACTTGCTTTATATAGTGATGTGACTTAGCAATTGTGAAAGTACTTATTGTGAATTTGTGCAATTGATTAAACATGGAGGATGATGGAAGTGAAGTTTCTCACTGTTAAGAGAGATATAAATAAAAATTAAAATGAATCTTATGGTAAAAGATCAGAAGGGAGGTATCAGTATTATGGCTCATATATACATGCATTAAATGTATATATAGTATGTATGTCTGCTTGGAGAGAGATAAGTAGATATGGTATATACCTATGTGGCGTGTATGTCTGTGTGTGTATGTGTGTACACGTATTTGGGAAAGGGGGAAATGAGTATACACAGACTTCCACGTATTTCCCAGCTCTGTTCACTGAGAAAGCATAGAAGTAATGATACCACAGTAGCAATGAACACACTTAACACCCAGATCATGGTTTCAAAGTAGCATTCCCTTTAAAAGAAGCCAGAGCTGCTTGAAGAAATGACTGTAGGGCTGGGATGGAAAAAGTATAAAAGGAATCTGTGTTGTGGTTTTGGTTTTTGTTTTTTTTGTGTTTTTTTTTGTTTTTTTGTTTTTTGTTTTTTTTGTGTTTTTTTTGGTTTTTTTTGGTTTTTTTTTTTTTGCTATAAAGTAAGGAAGTGTTCAGGTAAAGTCACAATAGCCAGCTTGTTTTGGATCCTCCTGGCCAAATCTAAGATAATTTGAGCATCAACATTTTATCAGTAGATTATAACCAAGTGAATAAAAATAATAAGTGGAGATAAGTAAATTAGAGCATTTTGACATTAGAATGCCAACTAATATAGAAGATGATGAAATTTTTAAAAATCATGATTTTTTGCATTCATCATAGCATACTTAATTCAGGCAGGAATTACTGGTTGATCAAAGTTAACACCACAAATAGAAAACAATATCATGTGCTACCTGATATGCTACACTGAGAAGGGCACAACATTGCTTCTTTGGCACATTCCTTCCCAAAGTAGGTGACTTGAATATTAAAGAAACGTCAGATAAGCTGAAATTGAAGGGCATTCTACAAAATAACTGGCCTATACTTTTCAAAAATGTCAAGGTCATGGAAGAAAAAGGCTGAGGAACTGTTACAGAATAAGAGAGACAGGGCAACTAAATGCAATGTGGCATCTCAGAAAGAGGAAAAAAACCCAACAACTATAAGGGATATTATTAGGACAGTTAGCAAAATTTGGATATGGACTGTGAAGTAGTAGTAGTAGTAGTAGTAGTATGTCAGTGTTAAATGTAATTTTGATAATTATTCTGTGGCTAAGTAAGAAAATGTCTTTGTTCTCAGGAAATATACTCAGGTTTTTGGAGATGAAGGCGTATGATGTCAGCAACTTACCTTCAAGTAGTTAAGGAAAATTTAATTTTTAATAATATGTTTGTCTCTATACACACATAGTGAGAGTGAGAGCAAACGGTAAAATAAATGGGGCAAATGTTAAATTAACAGTTGGTGAATCAGAGTAGAGAGTATATGGGAGTTCTTTGTTCTTGCAACTTTTCCACAAGTTTGAAATAGTATCAAAATAAAAGGTTAAGAACAATATTGACTATAAAATATACATTTTAATCATTTATATTTTTGTCATAAATAATGCTTGTGAAACTACTTTTTTTTAAAGATTTAGAAAGATTTATTTGAGAGTAAAGCAAGCATGCGGGTGGGGAGGGCAGAGAGAGAATCTTGAACAGACTCCCCACTGAGTGCTGGAGCCCCAGAAGCAGGACTCAATCCCATGACCCATAAGATCACAACCTGAGTGGAAATCATTAGTTGGATGCTCAGCTGACTGAGTCACCCAGTCGCCCTGATAATTCTTTAAATAATATTGATTTTTTGTCCTCAGCTAATGATGGTACTACTATTTCCTTTTATTTGTTTTCCTAGTGTTAAAATTTTGTTCTAAGTATATTACATTGCTGTTATTCCTATTTTAGTTAATAGCATGAATTGTCAAAAGACTTGTTTGAGCATCTTAGGATCAAGAATCATTTCTTACTGTTTTTGTTCTTCTATTGCCAAATATAACTCCATATATATTTTCATTTTCCCTAATTTTTTGTTGTATATTTTTCCAACTTACAGAGAAAACCTCTAGTGTTGGAAGGAATTGATTTGGGGGCATGTACAAGCAAATGGACGGTGGATTACCTGAGCCAAGTTGGAGGGAGCAAAGAAGTAAAGATTCATGTTGCTGCAGTTGCTCAGATGGACTTCATTAGTAAGAACTTTGTATATAGGTATTTTCTTCTGAGGTTTACTCTGGGACTACAAATAACTTCTTTAAAATCTTTAAGATATTTTTATAGTATTATACAAAGACCGTGTGGCATTTCATCTTTTGGCTATTTTGATATAGTCATGGAACAGCTTACTAATTTTTAAAGAGTGGCTTTTAAAAGGCAAGAATTCTGAGTTGTTACAATTATATAAAGACATTTTCAAAGACCATTTTTCATATAGGGTGTATGCCTGATACCTTCTGGAGCCATGGAAGGAACTGGATTTCTAGAACTGGAGTTAGATTACCTCTAATGTTGGATATGCTGTACTCATTCAGTGCTTTATTAATTAATTGATCTTCCCTCATTTAGTAATTATTATCTAGAGTAATGAATTCTGAAGTTTTCCTTCATAACTTACTTTGATTTTTAATGCACTCATTTTTAGAAGATTTTCTAATTCCTAATTGTGAGAGAAGCGTAAGCCCATGTTTTCTTTTTCTGCTCTCTCCAGTAATATATAGGACATGTAGTTGCTATGTTTGGTATAGTTTTTCATCAACTTGGATAGCTTTCAAAAAATCATATTAAATTTTCTCTTTTGACAAAATAACCTTAAATACTTTTAATTTCCCTTGTGGTTGTCATTTTATGCTTAGAGATGAGATGTCTTAAAAGTAAGGTAGTTAAAAGATGCTGAGTGTCCAAACTTGAAAGTTTCAGATGTCAATAATCTTATAGATTTAATGTTATTTATTCCCAGAAGTTTCATTAAAAATGTTAAAAAAACAAATTTTTATATTCTGAGCACGGGCAGTTTCCAGCAAATTCAGTCTTTTGAAAAACTATGTAGTTCACAAAAGACTGATTTTTAAAGAAAGGTAGTTCTCACTGTTCTTCCAGAGTTTAGAGATGAGTAAATGGAGCTTCTAATGTCCAGAGTCATTCCTTTCTCATTAGAGTTTTCCAAGCTCATATAGCAGCTTGCCAAAACATTTCTTAGTTTTTGATCCTTTGAATATCCACCATTATAGTTTTGGTTTTTAATAGGCCGTGAATTGAATTTAATTGCCGTAAGTTTTTCTAAGAGTAAGAACTTTTCATTTTTTATTAAATCAAAAAGGTGGAAGCAAGTGCTGGAATGATGAACATTTTTAGGTCGGCCGTTAATGATGTTTATTTTCCAGAGAGTCCAAAGCCATAACAAATGGGTATTGAAACTTCATCTAAAATTGCTTTGCTATTTTGTCATGTTCCATAAACTTTTCAAAACTTGTTTTTGAATCACATACATTATGTAATAGTTCCTATCCCAGCTTTCTCCAAGCCTTTCACTAGAGCAACTGAAGAATTGCAAGATTATTTTCTTAGTGCAAGAAAAAAATAGATTTAGTCATTTTGGCAGTTACCAGGGAGTAGGAAAAAAGGGAGACATCTAGGTCAGAGAGAGTCTAGAAAGGAAGAAATCCTACACACATATATCATCATCATCACTTCAGTTTAAAGTTGCATGTCTGCTTATTAAATATTTGAGGAGCAATACATTTCCAAGTCTTAGCTTTTACTTCTTTCTTCTGGGTGGCTCTCATTGTTCTTCCTGAATCAGGGTACTGTGAACGGGAGGAGTCATGTGTGGTGAAAAAATACTGTTGGTATTCTTCTGGTCATAGATTTAAAAAAATAAATCAGTCTGACTCTTATAAGCTTAACTGCTCTGTCACATCTAATTCATGTCATCATCTTGCTCTTATTGTTTATTATACTTTTATCATTCCTGATCTTGGTTTGCAAAGCAGCTTTTGCAAATGGGGAACACAAGAGTGAAGATTTTTTTCCTTGTTTTAAATGTTGGTAACTGCTTTCATGCTGCTGAAATGGTTTAGTATCGTTGTTAACCCCACCATTTGTTCTTTACTGAACACTTACTATATATCAGGTGCTGTGCCATGCATCCTAGGTTATATTAATCATTTAATTTAGGTACAATCTATGAGGTAGTTTTGTTTTCAGTAATTATACAATTAAGAAAATGGAGGCTTAAAAACATTAAGTAACTTGCCCAAGATCATATAGCTTGAAATAATGGAACCAAACTTATACCCAAATTTGCCTGACTCCACAGAACCCATGATCCTAACCCCTCTTTGATATTATCTCCCTTACTAGTCTGTCTCCCAGTCCAGACAAATGAAACTTAAATAACAGATGTCCTTCTTTTTGAAACATGCACAGGATAGATAAAACCTTGAGTCTAAGAAACTTTTAATTCATACCTCATTTCCCCCCTCTCAGCTTTGCTTCTGCAGAAGCTCTGAGAGGCACCACTTCCTAAGGAAAAAGATTGCTGAGAACACCCAAGTTCTGCTTCTGGATTTTTTTTTCACTCTATCTGCCCTGTTCTTATAAAGGTTTTGAAACACTTTTGAGTTTTCCCTCATAAAAAGATAAGCCTGGGCAACGGCACCAATTACAGGGGTAGCTCTGGACCTGAGAGGCTTCCATATTTTCCCCAAACTCTTGCAGAGTTGCTTTGGTAGAAATGAAGGGTATATGGTGAGGTCAGAGATGGAAAACATTGCATAGGAAGATGCCAAGTAAATTTGTTGATATAATTAACTAAAAACTGTAGTAGCAAATGGGTCTGAGCAGATGGTAGACTCCTCTCTTGCAATGCTCACTCTTCTACATAATCATCAGCAGTGTCTTCAAGTTCAGATTGACATTCACGCCCACAGGACCCACTAGTCCATAATCTGGCATTAGATTCACTTAGCTTTGTAAAAAGATACAAGGCAGGAAAGCACATACTAGCAGTATAGTATCAGTGGGACTCCTTATGCCAATCCAGGAGCCATTTTTGTCTCACCAACTGACAGCTTACTTCCAAGGGAACAAGATTATAAAGATGGGTACAGACACATATTAGCTAAATTAAGCAACATAGTCCACAGAAACCAGTGATATGAAATGGCACATAAATTTAGCTTCTGTGTTCCTACAAGGGACAAACTCAATTACAAGAGTTATACCACACACAGGGAAGCCAGATCCTTTACTTTTTAACAAATACTTATAATCCACTCATCAGCCTTTCAGTCCAAATCAAGAGTCATTTTTACAATAAACATGGTTAACTGATATCACAGCAGGCATTCACATTTATCTTAACCCAGTAGGTTTCTACAAAAACATTGCTAGGAAAAGGTAAGCCCAAGGTCATCTTATAGATAAGGAGAAAGGGTTTTTGCTAACACTTTCTCCTCACTTCCTCAGTACAGATTCCAAGTAGAAAGATTTGGTGGTAAGAGTGAAAGGACTAAAACAAAAGGAGAGAGAGAAAAGACCACTACTCTTAATCAGAGGTTTGGAAGCTGGAGTGCAGTGGCGGTTGTGGGGAGAGGCTTTTGACCCAGATGCTTTTGAGGACTTCATTGTCTTGATGTTACTGTTGTCATCTTCATATAGGGGTCAGTACTTTTGATTCTAGAATGTTGAAGGGACTGGATGGAACCAAAGAAATGGTAGCCCTCCAGGTTCTCAAGAGTGAGCTAAAAGGAAATGAACTCCTTCTGTGATGTTCAACCTTGTTTAAAATGAGATTAGGAGATAGCCATTTGAACAGAAATATGGAGGAAGAATAAAACTCGGTCACTTCTCTGAATTCTCCTTAAGGTATTCCTCAGAATTCTTTTTTTTTTTTTTCTTTTTTTTTTTTTCCTCAGAATTCTTAAAATGATGGAGTGGTGAAGAAGATTGAGAGCAATGTTGTGGGCTTCTGTTTTCTGTGGTAGTGCCAAAAGGCAGGAAGATCAGTGAGAGAGTGAAGGACTTGATCTTCACTGGATCATTTGCCTACTGTCTCTTCCAAAATAGCACTTAGTATTTTGTCCGATTCCTTAGTCACAGGACTTGTTTTGCCATGACACTTGAAGTAGTAAGTTTGAAAGTTTGTTTATATCCAGATGTAACCAGATACCATAGAAACCTTTTTCTAACAGTAACTTGGAATAGGCAGATATTAACATAAAAGGATTCATCTGTCCTATAGATTTAAAAGTCTTTAATTTTTGAAATCATAATTTTAGACAATCTAGGTCAAATAAGCACACTGCTAAATGAATTTTGAAAGTTTAGAATTACACATAATTATAATAAAATTATGGATATTGTAAAATAGAAGGATATATACAACTCCAACAAGCCTATATATATACTGATAAGGGTATGACTAGTTGATTTACTATTAGGTCCAAGACTTCTTTTGTGTTTATTTCAGAACTTTACCTTTTGATAAGTTGGTTCAGAGGGCAGCTGAAGAAAAGCATGAAGAATTCTTTATTTCAAAGGTAAGTGCTTTGAATGGATTTTCTTTAAGAAGCATTAATATGTATATACTAGTTGGATTTTCTTATACAAGAACATTAGATACAAGAGCTATAGCCTTCTCTGATAGCTGTTTTTAAGGTTCAGTTGTATATGCCATAGATGTAGTTTTGCTGTTTATTAGATCTCAAACATTGACTAAATTATTTTTCTGTACCTCAGTATACTCATCTGTGAGATAGGAACAATAATAGTTCCTATTTGATAAGGTTTTTGTGATAGTTAACTAAATAAAATCTGTAGAGTACTTAGCACAATGCCTGACATGTGGAAACTACTCACTAAATGTTAGTGATTAATAATACTCTCTTTGAAAATGCTTTAGTCTGATACATAAAGTTCAAATGCTGAAGGAGAACTTTATTTACATATCTTATTGGCTATTAAAACTACTTCTATATTATTATCAACGTGATTTTTGTATTTGTTATAACATTTATTCAGGATTAAATGCAGAAGAATTCTACTTATTTACATTATAGTCCAATTTTAAATAATCCAATTTAAGTTTCTTGAGATAAAGCATGGAGGCATATATATATTTTTAAAAAATTCACTGTTATCTCAAAAGCACATTTTAAAAATAAACTGCTTTTTAAGCTTTGAATAAAGCTGTTGTCTGCATCTGAGCCAGCCAGGCTGGTGGCCGGTTTGGTTGTGACAGGTGCTGCTACTCACCGTTCTCACAACAGGTGGTGGTTATACTAGACTACCACCGGGATCCCTCAAGCTCTGCAGGTCTGTGAGTCTACAGTATGATTAGATTGTCTGCTGAAACGGATTCCACTGACTGTATCTGAACTAACTGTGTATTCATCTTATTTACATACTTTCCATACTTTTTAGATGTAAATCCTTTATCTTGCCTTGGTTTCTTTTACTTCACTTGACATTTCACAGCTATTTAAATCTGTACTGCTCATTACTCTTGGATAGGAAAGTTCTCAAGGTCAACTGCATACACATGTATATTTGTGTCTTAAAATTAGAGAAAGTATGTAAATAAGATGAATTTAGACTGTCCGCTCAGTCTTCCAGGAAGCAGAGGCTAAGATGGAATTAGGAGTGCAGACAGGTTTATGGGGGAGTAATACTTTTGAAAGGACAGGAGTGGATTGGGTGGGAGGAAGCCATCAGACAGTAACATAGGTCTAGCAGAATCTCTGCTAGCTCACTGTGGACCCCTGAGCAGAGACTGCCTGTCTGAGGAGTCCTGTGTGGGTGACAAGGTCTTGGCCTTTTACCATCTTGCTCAGTCATTGCTTGGGACTACCCCAAGAAGAGCATAAAAGGCTGAGGTGGACCTGAAAGAATTCATAGCTAGCACCTGTCAGTTAATCACACTCTTTGCCACTAGTGGTAAATTCTTTCTTGAAGGGGTTCTGAGCAGTATATCTCTGTGTCTGCCCCATTCATTTTTTTTTTTCCCAATCCGAAAACATTAGAACTGGCAAAAAAAAAAAAAAAAAAAAAACCCTCAGAATTTTGAAAAACATACTTTGAAACCTATTTAGCCAATAATAAATTTATAGAAATTATCTGATGCTACTTAAAAAAACACTGGATCTGAGAGTTGATTTAAATTTTTAGCCATAGATTTAAAATATGTTACTAAGGTAAATAACATGGATTTTGAATTTTGTGTTATAATAGTCAGTATATGTATAAAAGAGGCAGAACTCTGAGTTGGATTGCTTTTGTGCTTGACCCCGTATCTGAGTTCTCTAATTCTTAGAGGAAACGCAGATAACAGTAGTGTGTTATAATTCAGACAGTTCCTTACTATAGCTACTAAGTGAAGAATAATTGGCAGTTTTTAAAAGTATCAACATAAATTTACTACTCTGAAATGACATATTTCTTTTTTTTTTGTGAAATGACATTTCTAATTCATATATGAGTTGACTCTAAAGGATTTGGCTTGAGAATCTATATGATCAGTGATAGGCTTAACTTGATAAAATGCAGCGTTCTAGATTTTTAAAAAATGTATTACTGTATAAATTATATTTATTTCCTACTCTGCATTTGCATTATATTAAGAAGTTTATTATTGGCCACAACAGTACCTTGAGATCTTGTGTGTTACACAAATGAGAATTCTTTTTAAGTCTTATTGTTAAGAGTCTAAATAAGTTAAAGTCCAAATTAAGCATTGTGTTTTAGATGTAGTAAATATATGTTGCCTTTCAAATTTATTTTATATAATATTTTGTGGATCCAGCCATTATTACAAGCAGCATATAAAGACATTTCTTTATATGGCCACCAGAGAGCATTAGTAGAAAGGAAAAGAAAATGGAGCTCTTTTGAAAACAACTGGGTTAGGTTTTTAAGACTTAATTCCTTCCGTCTTTTACTTTCTGTTATTTTTAAATGAATATTTATGTTACTTTTCTTTGGGATGTTTAAGGATGAGAAGTACTACTTACGGTCACTTGGAGAAGACCCTAGAAAGGTAAGAATTCTGAATGTAAAACAAAGGCTTAAAACCTAATGGATGTATATATTTTAACTGGCCCTGTACTTTTTATACTTATTGCCTGACATACGACCTGCTTCTTTTTTTCCCATTCTTTTCTCAATGATTTGTGCCCTTGAATAAAAATAAAACAATTAGGGGTGCCTGGGTGGCTCAGTCAGCTGAGTGGCCGATTCTTGATTTGGACTCAGGTCATGATCTCAGGGTCCTAGGATCAAGTCCTAAGCAGGCTCTGTGCTTTGCAGGGAGTCTGCTTGAGGTTTCTCCCTCTCTTTTTCTCCTCTCCCATTTGCACGCATATGCTCTCTTTTTCTACGATAAATAAATGAATCTTTAAAAGAAAAAAAGTAAAATTATTAAAAGTTGATTACTTAGCTTTTAATTTTAAGCAGGACCATAGTATCTTTTAATAGATGATTAAAGTCGTCTACTCTAACCTTTACACAATTAAAAAATCTTTTCTACTATGTATTTTACAGATGGTCATTTAGCCAATAAAACATAATCTAAGATAATTATTAAAATATCGAGTAATTCACTAATATAAGCTTTGACATGTATTGAGAATCAAATTAATATGGCTGCAGTATTAAGTATTGGTCCCTAAAATGATGAAGTAATATTCTGTTTTTTCCTATTATGTCCTTATTTAGTTCTTTAACTGCTTTTAGTCTCCTCTCTCAGTAAAATCCACAGGTTTTACATAGTTAAAATTGTTAACTCCTAAATTTTAAATACTTAATATTGGAGTAGATGGCGATTGTATGATTGTTGCTTAAATAAGAAGAACCTATTATTAATGAGGCATATTAAGCTTAACTGTACAATATTGTTGAATCTGCAATCTATTACATAGTCTGTTGTTCCTTCATTAGAAAGATCATATATTGACTGTGGTCACCAACTAGTATTTTAAAGCAATGAATAGAGTTTTACTCCGTTCCTCCTTAATATCATAGGCTCTGATGGCAGCCTGAGGTAAAACAAGTATTATACCAATACTGCATTTATTATTAAAATTTTTACAGTGTTTCTCTCAATACAGGATGTTGCAGATATCAGAAAGCAGTTTCCTTTACTGGAAGGAGATATCAAGTTTCCAAAATTTTTCAAAGAGGAGCAGTTCTTTTCCAGTGTTTTTCGAATTAGCTCGCCAGGATTACAGCTTTGGACCCACTATGATGTATGCTACATAAATGAGAAATCCAAATCTATAGTAGATATTTAGCATCTATAGATATAACATTTACAGTTTCAACTTTCTGTAGAATACCCTGAAGATCTGGGAGGCAAAATTTGCTGAAAGATGAGATTTGAAAACTGGTGCTCTGCAAGTTGATGATACGGGAGTAAATGATTTAGCTAATGCTACAGCCTAGTTAGTTTTCTCACATTTGCATTTCTTTGTGGGAGTGGTCTTGATTCATTGTATTTTGTGTGAAGTTTTATTTAGTGGTTTTTTTTATATGTGATAAATGGCCACCAGATGAGGGGGAAAATTGTACAATGAAGAAGCAATAAAGTTGTGACAATGAGGATGTGGAAATGATACACATGACTAGATGGAACTGTTATTCAAGAGAAAGGCAGAAGTTTATGGAGAGCGATTTCCAGTTCTAAGAATTTGGGGATATCTGAAGGTCTTAGATTATACATCCCTGGAGAATGTGAACTGTCCACTATATTTTTTGAGCAACAAGATGTATAGAATATTGTCCGTGATCATTTATTCTGGGGTATTATAATTTTATTTGCATCAAGTATGTATATATAAATATTTTAAACACACTAAAAGTATAGTATTATGTATGGTTTGGTGTTGGGTGGAGAAATTTAGGAAGCTAAAGCAATACCTAGTAGGTTTCTAAAGATAAAATAATTTTTTAAGAAGTTCTAAATCAAGCTATATTAAGTTTTATAAGCATGTTATAATTCAGCCGAGGGCCCCTTGGGAAGATTTTTAACATAATAACTAAATGAGATAGACATGAATTCTTAGCATATTTTTTAAAGGTTTTATATAAATGATATAGTGAGAAAATGATGTGGTAACTTAAATAATATTTTTAATTATGTGACTATTTTAAATTTTAACTAGTATCACTTTTGTCTAGATTTATAATAGAATTCTATGAAACTTTTATTAAAAATAACTCAAAGAAATGCTTGTTACATAGTTATATAGTTAAGGTTTACATAAGAAAAGGGTTTGTAGTGAAAAGAGAAATGGTTAGGTGGGAGCAGTATGTAAGTAATTATGAATATATCTTGCTTAGCATATATTTTAATTCCTTTGCTGAGAATTATGTAACTCTGCCTTTTACTATTTTCCATAAAGTGTACCCTTGAGTATGCAGAAATAATCAAGATTACTCCATTAATAAGTACATCAAGAAAATTTGCCAGATTATAATTCTGTAGAGATAATTTGGAAATCAAGATGCCTATAACTAAATTATGGTTGGCCATATATTAAAAGAGTTTAGCAGTGGTTGATTACAGTAGTACCTTGTGTTTTCCCAACACTTAATTTTTCTAAGTGCTTTCCATCTGTTTCTAATGTTGGCTGTATAGCATTCCTTGGCAGTTAAGTAAGTACTAACCAAGGGGAGCTTCAAATAGGTGAAACTACCCTCTCTGTCAGAATGGTGGGGCAAGAGCAGATAGTTCTCAGATTTCCAGTCCTTCCCATTTTAAGGCAGAGCTGCAGGAACATATTTAATAAAGGCGCAGTTGCATTTACAATACAAATGTTTGCATTGTTAGATTAGAATATTTCTGTAAGAGTTGTAGATAATGTGAATCAAGTCTTACTAAAGGAATGAGATTTACATTTAACTGTTTGGAATACCATTAGTTTTGTTTATTTAAATTTTAGATAATGTTTATCCATAAGTTCTTATTGGCCTTCAGGTAATGGATAACTTCTTAATACAAGTGACAGGAAAAAAACGTGTTGTACTATTCAGTCCTCGAGATGCCCAGTATTTATATTTATCAGGTACTTTTTTTTAAGTTTACATTTCTAAAGTCTAGTCTATTCACTTACTCTTTTTGAGAAATCTTTTACTTTCATAGAGAAACATTGTAGGGCTTATTTCTAATTATCATGTATTTGTGTTCTCCATGGGTATATATGTAATGATAGGCTATATGAACAATAAAATTTTAAGTTTTAATTATACTACATAGATGTCAATAGTCATAAAGGGTGGGGGGTGGTCATTGAATATTGTTTTAGGTTTCAGGAGAATAGTAATTGTTCTTACACTGTGGATACAATAAATAATTGTACAGAAAAGAATAAATTTTCAAGTTTATATTTGTGATTACCTTTTAAGAAACGCTAACTTTGCTTTAATCTCTATCATCATGTTTTTGGGAACTTTTCAGGTACTAAGTCAGAAGTCCTGGATATAGATAACCCAGACTTAGCTAAATATCCACTGTTTTCCAAGGCCAGAAGGTATGAATGTTCCCTTAAAGCTGGAGATGTATTATTCATTCCTGGTAAGATTTCTAGACTTCATTCATTTCCTATTTATAAAATCTGTACTCTCACTCATCCATTATATGACTGTTTTAGTTCAAAAGTATATTTGTTATATGTATTCTATACAAGTTGATTTTTATATACCATTGTTTAAAGTATGCTAAGCACATTCTTATAAAATTAATAGTCTTGCTTTTCAAAGGCAACTTATAACATTATACTTCTATCTTATTAAATGACATTAAACAAGATACATTATATCTGGGAGAAGATTATACCTGCTGGTTGTTTTTAATCATTTCTAAAATATTTGCATATTGGGGCTCTTGGGTAGCACAGTCGGTTAAGCATCCAAACCTTAGTTTCAGCTCAAGTCCTGATTTCAGAGTTCTAAGATTGAGCCCCACGTCGGGCTCCACACTCAGTGCAGAGTCTGCTTAAGACTCCTTTCTCTCTCCCTCTTCACCCCCCCATCTTTCTCTAAGATAAATAAATAGATCTTTTATAAAAATAATAAAATATTTGCAAATTTTAGAACTGTCACTTAAATATTTACCAAGAAACGGTAAATATATTTCAAAGCCAAAACAGACTAGAGATTGTTAAAATCTCAACACCTGTAATGTCTTTTGTGTGCATTATTTTCTGTGGTCTGAATTAGTGCCACTTTGCACAATTAATAGGCATTAGTTGTTAGTGATGCAACTAACATCTAATTATTCAAAAGTGAATACCTGAAGATTATAAAAATCATAAGATAAAAGGAATGTATTAACAAATTATATAGTCGTATTTCTCACATCTAAGTTAATATATTTTAATCATTAATACCTCTTTTCAGTGACAGAATTAAATAAAGAAGTTTTTTTTTTTTTTTTTTTTTTTTTTTTAAGAAGTATTAATAAGAATATGATCTCGGAGTGCCTGGGTGTCTCAGTTGGTTAAGTGTCTGCCTTCGGCTCAGGTTATGATCCCAGGGTTCTGGGATCGAGCCCTGTGCAGGCTCTCTGCTCAGCGAGGAGCCTGCTTCTCCCTCTCCCTCTGCCTGCTGCTCCCCTTGCTCTGTGTTCTCTCTCTCTCTGTGAAATAAACAAATAAAATCTTTAAAAATATATATGATTATCTCATTTAGGGTTACCTTATAAATTGCTTGAGGACAAGGAACTATGTTTTGGTAATCTTTATATTCTCCAAGGGGCCTGATACAATGTCCTTAACATAACTATCTATAAAAATTGAATCATTAATTTCTTATTCATAAGTTCTTTGTAAACAACCAGCATACTAGTCCTTAAATGCGTTGCCATTATTTAAATTTTTTTGGTTTTGTATCTTTAGAGTGGTTAAGAGCTATGCGGTTTTCTCTTATTCTGTATACTACTTTAAAAAGCCAGAAATACTTAACATTTGCATGTATTTTGAAATAAAAGCAAAACCCCTGTCTTTGCATTTAAATTTAACAGAATGGTTAGCTTTTTTCCTGTTATATTGAATAAGGAAAAAAGATTCTGAAAGAATAGTTAAGATTAAATCCATGTTTGAAACTAGTTTTGCAAATCAAAATATTTTAAGCTTTTGTTTTTCCTAGAGCACTCTTAGAATGAATTTGTTTCTAAAATTTAGCATCTTACTTTCTCCCATTCACAAGATTAAACATTTTTTGATGTGGCTAGTATTTTTTTTAAGATTTTATTTATTTGAGAAAGAGAGCACAAGCTGGGGCAGGGTTGGGGGACAGAGGGAGAAGGAGAAGCAGACTCCCCACTGAGCAGGGAGCCCAACTCAGGGCTCCATCCCAGGACCCTGAGATCATGACATGAGCCGAAGGCAGACCAGATGCTTAACCAGCTTAGCCACCCAAGTACCCCATTGACATGACTATTATTTCATCTTGGTTATATATTGTGATGTTGCTTTCATATTCCTATGGCACCTATAGATTGAAAACATTTAGATTCAATTGAAAACAAAGAAATAAATGTTCTAAAGGAAGTGAAAAATTAATCAGCTGTATCATATGATGATACTTATTCATCCTCTCCACCACAATATTTGCTTTAGTTTTATACACTTACTGTACAGGAGCCGAAAGAAATATAAGATATTTATAATTGCATTAGCTTAATATAAAACTAAGGAAGCTACAATGAATGCAAATTTAAGCAAGTTAGAAAACCAAATTCAGCTTGAATAGGAGGTCTTTGAGAACAAAAATATGAGAACAAAAGTACTGTGCTGAGGCGGAAAAGGTCAAAGATACTCCTCAAATAATTGAAATGTTCTGTGTACAAAAAATAAACACTTTTGATGTGGTTGTATGACTCAGGAAGTGTAAACAAGTAACAAAACATAGCCCCAAATTACAGAACTTACAAAACAAATATAACTTTATTATGTCTTTCAAGTTAAAGGGGAAAATTGCTATTTTCCAAAGGTTTTAAAAGTAGAGTTGTGTTATTGACACTTTAAATTGGTTGGCAATTCATAAAAGTTAAAATGATTCTGTTAAAATCAGGAGTGTGCTAACGAAGGGATCTAGTTACAAGAATTTCTTACATTGGCTATATGCAATTTGTGATATTTCACTGACATTTTGGTTTGTTTCTTTTTTTTTTTTTTTACTCTAGGTTTTATTTTTAACTTGTTTTTTTTCTTTAAACTTTCTCCAGCTTTATGGTTCCATAACGTAATTTCTGAAGAGTTTGGAGTGGGAGTGAATGTCTTTTGGAAGCATCTTCCATCTGAATGCTATGATAAAACAGATACCTATGGAAACAAAGATCCTACAGCAGCATCAAGAGCTGCACAAATTTTGGACAGAGCTTTAAAAACACTGGCTGAATTACCAGAGGAATACAGGGACTTCTATGCACGGCGAATGGTCCTACACATTCAAGATAAAGCCTATAGCAAAAACTTGGAATAAATAATGAAGTGAATGCAATGAATATAAACTTTAAAATACAATTCAGTTCAAATATTGGAAGAGTATAACAAATTATTTTTTAGAAGATTATTTGTTAAAATAGGAAAGAAAAATCTTAGGCTTATGGATTAAATAAATAGGAATTGTTATTTATGGTTTCTATTTAATACAGATTTTTATGATTCAAAGACTGCTGTATTGGGTGGGACCACTCTAGTTTTCAGATGCAAATAGCAAAAAAATCCAACTTAAAATGACTTAATAAAATGTATTGAATCATTATATAGTCTACTGATAGAATGGGCTTCAGTATTTCTGATCCAGTGATTCAGTAGACCAAGAGCCTCTAGGGTTTTTTCTCCCATTTTCAACTGCAGCATTGGCATCATCCTAAGGCTGGCTACCCTCGTGGTCATGGGATGATTGCCAATAGCAGTTTGAGCCATGTGCATCTTCATTTACATGCAGTGGAGGAGTCAGGCTGGATTCCAAGGGCCTTCTTTTAATATGCAAAAGATTTCCCAGAATTTGCCACCAAATCCTTGGGTCTCATTAATTTAAAGTGGCTTAGACCTGTCCATCCCTGAACAGTCACTGGGAAAAGGTATGAAATAACTCATGCCAGTCAGGTCTCCTGGAGCTTTTAAATAGAATCCTCTCCCTCTGAGGCACATGGGAACATCAGCATGGATAATTTTTAAAATCAGGATTCAGATTAGGAAAAGGTGAGCAACCGACATCTATATCTTTTTGAGCTTTTCAAAACACAGATGTTTAGGCCCCAACTTTGCAGACTTGGATTCAGTATGCTTGGGGTTTGCTATATAGTATATGTATTTGATAGACCTCTGAGGTTGTTTTGATGTATAATCAGGACTGAGTTGGATCAGATGATAGTAATTTGGATTATTTTGTGATTCATCCAAAACACGTTTGTTTGATCTGATCTTGGTTTTTCTTGGCATTCACTGCCCCCCGCCCCCTTTTTTTCAATGTCAGAAAATATTCAGATGTTTTAATTTATACCTACAGCTAAACTTCAACCCAATTAGTTTTCCCCACTAAATGCTTTTCACTTACCCTTTTCTAAAGAGAAAAAAATTTTCAAGAACAAATACAGGAGAGATCCCAATTATGTTGTCATCATTGAAGACAATGAGCCATTGTATGTGGATCTGTGCCATTCTTTGTTTTGTACCTAGTAATTCTATTGCAGCATCATTGAAAAAAGACCAGATATATTTACTGAACACAGATGTGCTCATCTAAAGCAATCTGAGTGCGTCAAGTTGGTGCATTTTAAATTATGGAGAAAATAATTTTCTGTTAAAATAATTCATCCATATCCTGTTTTTGGAGTTGGATTAATTTCAGATATAAAAAGCAGATTACAATAAATAAAAAAGGAAAAGTATATGAAAAATAACTCTCTTTCCTAGGTGTCTTTAGGAAGAGATACTGAAGTTACTCAGGTCAAAAAAAGTGTAAAGATGGTCTGTTAGAAAAGGAAGTTACTTTAGCCAGATTATTAGATTTTTTTTTCATTTTTGGTTACTTACATTAAGCAAAGAAATTGTTTAATGATTGCTTTTCCCTTGGGAAGAAAAAAAAAAGACAAAACCTCTGTTGGAACAGTACTTACAGTCAGCTTTTAGATAAACCTTGGTTGTTTTTTTTTTTCTTTTAAACCATTAAGAGAATTGGTGCAAAGTATATATCCAGAATCATGTAGAAAACTTGGAAGTTAAAACTGAGATTATAATCTTCCAATGACTGTTCATTTTAATTCAGTTTATTTGGGAAGCAAACTGGATCACCTTAGGCAAGTTAAGAAACTTAATCTTTATGAAGCTTATTTTCCTCATCTTTAAACTTGTACTTTATAGGGTTGCTGCAAAACTACAGAGGTAATTCAGGGCACGGACAGTTGAGAGCTGATGCTAGCTTTCTGATTTGAGATGGCTCTCGTTGCAGTTAAATTCTATCTAGAAAACTAGAAAATAAACCCTTTAGGAAGTTTTAAAATTATTTCCTTGGTCATAATTTCTGATGTTAAGAGTTTATTTTAAATTCAAAATATTTTTATCTTTTTAGCTGACCTGATTGAGACCAAATGAGACGTTTTTAATGTTAAAACTTTAAAATATTAAGCAGTATGTGTTAGCTGCAACTTCTCAGGAATTCCAAATCTTAGAACTTTATTGCTGAAAAGGATCTTAGAAATCACTTCATCAATCCAGATTGCTTAAGGGAGTGTCCAGGCTTACACAGCTGGGTGATGGAACCTACAATCACGTTGTGACCAGATCAGTAATTCTCCATGCTTTCTCCCTTAGGTGCAGCTCATCTTTGTTATTCTTTGGCTACAGCTTAGGGGCTTGACATGATTCATAAAAGAATTTTTTTCCTCTGTCAGCAAAACTCACTGTACCACACAGACAAAAGATACAAAGTAAGACAAAGGGATACAAAATAAGATTAATGAACAAGTAGCAGAGAGTTCTATAAAAATGGAACACTATGCAAAGAATGAGACAGTATTGTGGCACTGGCAAGAAATTTTTCCAAGGTGATTAAATGAGAAAAAAGTTGCAAACTATAGGTATAGTATGCTGCCATTTGTGTAAAACAAAGGTATGCTCTAAGTAAACATAGGTGTATGCATAGAATTAATTGCTAAAATATGCAAGAAACCCGTGAGGGTGATTGCCTCTGAGAAGTTAGACAAGTTAGGTGGGCAGACTAGAATCTGCAGTTGTGTATTTTTTCTGCCCTTCTATTATTCTTTCAAAGTAACTTTTTGAAATACATGTGTGGACTAATTAGTTTTTGTGAACATTAACAGTGTTTGTCTAGGCATATAATTACATTGGAATTCTATTTATTCAGTAATTAAAACTTTTCACTCATTTTTTAAAAGGGAAATAAAGTCAACAAGGCTTATTTTGTATCTTTCTATCCTTTTGAACAGCAGCTATGTGAACATTTGGAAAGAACCTTAGTAGGGAGGCTTTTCTCTCACCTATCTAAAGTTGCCAACAGACATCTAAGCTGAATCTAAGTTGACAAAAAAAAAAAAAATGTAGAAAGCTGGAATGCAGGTCTGGATGGATTGGAACTGTGCTACTGACTCCTTCCCTCCAGTGCTAAAACACAGATGTAGTGAGGAAGAACTAATGTAGATTGGCAGTCACCCACACATCTCTGGTATTACCTTAAAGTCTTGTTTCAAGCATACAGTCCCTAAGTGTTGGGTGTTTTAAATACACCTAAGTTATATTCTATTTTTTTAAAGTTCCATTAGATGGGATACTAAAATGACCATCCTAAGTGACTGCCTGTCTCTACCACTAAGAACTGCTAGGTCTCTCTGCCATTGTAAAGACCAACCTGAATTTACAGATGACATCTATCTACATGTATATCTTACCCTCTAAAACATGTTTCTCTTAAGGACCCTTAAGTATAACAATAGCTATTTTAGGAATACTACCTTTGGTTTCATATTTTTGCTTTTAAGTCTTAGTCTATTACACATTTCTATACTCAAATGCTTGGGATTGTTTTGTCTGTGCCTAGACCATTCTTGCCCTTGCCCTTGCCCTGGGTGCTTAGGTATTACATGAATGAAATGAAAAACAGATCACACCATATTCTCAGTAAGTCTCTTAATGACAGCAAAAGGAATACAGACACTTGAAATGATTAGCACATAGAAGGAAAAACTTGTTTTTGAGTAATTTTCTTCAAGAAATTTAACAGAAGATACGAAATTCTTGTGGGGCAATTTAAAGGAGAGAAAAATATATTTACAAGGAGAGGTTCAACATTGCTCATATGAAAGGAAAAACATGGAGGATTAATGAAAACATACAAACCTAAACTGGCAAAGTGGAAGAAATAGCTTTCTTCCAAGTAACAATCTGAAGTTTTAACAAATCTAGTAACATAAAGCACATCCAAACAGACTTCTCTGGATTAAATTTAATACAATTGTACATTCATGCTGTGGCGGTAACAACTTTCACATTATCTGTGTGGCTTCTCAGTTGACTCTCAAGACACAAACACAAAGGCACAGTCTAAAAGGATACACTAACATTTACAATAGTTTTAAGTAAATGTAGAGAAGACAAATTTGAAGTCTGAAAATATTTGAATATGGATCAGCTGGAATATATTTTCATTCAAAAAAATACTTCTACTTTCAACACTAGTTTTGCTGCAGTGGCAGTTCCAGGTGTCCAGTAAGTTATTCTCAATATTCACTGAACATATAACAATTATAATTAAGCAATCACATGACTAGATAGCTAAAGAACCTAGATTTTTAAATATCTCAGGTTTTTAAAATGAATCCTGCAGGAAGTCCTACTTTTTCCATTTCAAATGTTAATCCTGTAAAAATAAGTGCCTTTCCTTCCCCCCTCATTAGTGTATTCACTACCTTATGAATTCACTACCAAATGAATTTAACCAAGGATTGTTAAATATTGAAAGAAGCCATCCAATCCATCATGGTACTTTAAGATTAGGTAATAAAATGCTAGAATCAGGCTGACATGTTTCTTTGTTGGGAATTTTTGGTCTCAAAAGAAACATGTATTTAAAGAAACTGAAGCAATATAAACTAACATGTCCTTTAAAAAAATTGAGTGATACAATTCTATACTTTATAGAATTAAGGGATGTTATTTTTAAGCATTTGGTGAGTAAGAATTCTTTCTCATAACTGAATATTTGGAATGTATTATAGTCATTAAAATACAATTCTATGAAGAAACCAAGAGATTAACATTTTAATTCTGTATTTTATAAATTTAGGTCCTCTGGGTTATTAAGATATTAAGCTTCAGTGTCTTTTTTTCAGTCTGAAAGCATCAATGTTACTTCCCTGCTTAATTATTTCATGACCTATAAAAGCTAAATTCTTAATAAATTAAAAAGTGTTCATCCTTTATTGTAATCACACAGCTGTCAATGTTGGTTGACATTCATTAGGTCTTGGGTTTCTGAAAATGTATTTATCTAGGTCAAGAAAAACAGGCAGAAGGAAACCTCACCCAAATTATGTAGCAGTGTTAAGCAAATTCAGTTTTTGAGCCAAATTAAATCATTTGTGTCTTCAAACTTTCCCTGTAACTTTTCTTATAGCAATATAATTTTGCATTTTGGCCAAAGAGAGCTGCTTTCTTTTGGCAGACAAAATCATACTTCTGGAGAAACATTGAGTTAGATCTTTAGAATCTGTCTCCTTTTCAATAGAGCAGTAACAAATAGTGTGTTACACATTTATTTCACCTAAGTTGATCTCTTTCAAAAGACTGATATGATGAAAAGATTTTAAATCTGTAGCATATTTTTACCCAATATACCTAATTATGTTCAATTTAAAACAATTTTTCCAAAAGAACTGGTTTTTGGTCAGGAGTCAAGAAACTACAAAATAACTTATCTAAAAGTTGTCAATTAAAAATTAAGCCATAGTGCTTAAGTGTAATGTTTTCAAAAACCAACTATACACTACTGCATGTTCTTGGAAATTTGGAAACAAATATACTTGACTCTTAAAAAAATACTTGGTGGCATATTAAAGAATGACTATGAGTTTACAAAACATATGAAGCAGGGTATAGTTAATTCCAAAACTATGGAAAACATCAGTGTGCCTTTGCTTTACTTGAAGAGAAATGGAGTTTTGAGTGCCAAATAGCTAATTACCATTAGCGTCACCAAAATTAATCCCAAACATTACTCAGAAAATAAACTATTTCCAACAATTTTCCAACAATTTTCAAGACCTTTTATATAAGGACTATATTGTAACTTTCATTCTTAAGGGTCTTATCTCTCTCCTTGTAGGATTATCACAAACCATCTTTTACTTTTCAAATGAACTAATTCTAACCCAACCCAAATTAAAAACCGTTCACATTCACAAGCAAGGAATACTATTGCACATTATACTCATTTTAGGAATGTGTGCTTCCTCCCCCCGCCCTCCCCAAAAAAACTGACAATGCATCTATGAATTATATCTCATTATCTGTATTTATAACACTCAAAGTGCTTCTGCTCTTCCACTGAACAAGTATATTAATACTTTTATAGTCTCAGAATACTTCATGAACCCTGAAGTGATTCTCTATGGAAGGAGCTTCCTTTGCAAAATGAATTTGGCTAGTCACCTGCATACCAAAATCCCCAAGAATCTGAACAAATTTCTTGTGCTCCTTTCCAATCCAAGATCTCATTGGATCACACACTTGGTAAGGTGTTACATGGGTATGAACAATAATCCCTGTTTGTGCAAATTCTTTCAGGACTTCTGGATAAGTAACCCACGTATTGCTTCCTCCAGAATGACCGCCATCCAGCCAGTACATTGTTCTTATGCTTCTGATAAAAGCATCTATGTTCTTGTCTTTCTTGGCTTCTTTTAATTCAAAAAGCAATTGATTCAAAACAACACAACCTTTACTGAATCCAATCAAAGTAAAAGAAGCACCATTTAGTGATGGTGGGTAAAAACTCAGGGTGGACTCATCAAATTCTTCACAGGTCCTCTCTTTTTCTCCCTGGCAACCATTAGTAGTGTGAGAACTGGATCTACAATTAGATGCTTTGGAGTCCTTATTCAAATCTTTTACATTCTTCTTTGATATCAGACTGTTCTGACTTAAGTTAAAAGCATTAACTAATAACATATAAAGGTGCTTAAAAGCTCCAAAGTCAGTATTGTGTTCTGGAGCACCAAACATATTACTTTTCACAAAATTGTCATAGCAGCTGAATTTGTGCAAATGCATTCGCGAGCACTTTATCACCCAAATATAACTACTGGGGAACCGGTGGGCTAAAATGGTGGCAACATTTTCTAGACTCCAGTTTTCCCACTGATAATTCTCAGGATGACGAGTCATAATTTCATGGTAATTCTGAAAGGTAAGAAAGATGAAACAAGCATTAAATACATATTTATATAAAATTATTTCCACAAAATAGTTTCCCATTTTTATTGTGGAGGAAATTGGGATGTTATATGACCAATGGTTAATGTACTAAAAATGAAAACTGTATGTCTATCATTACCTTCTGATCTTAAGATTTTAAACAAATAATTTCCCAATTTAAACTTAAAATCTATCAAAAGACTGGGTTATAAGATATAGCTAAATAGCATAGTAGAAATTTTAAAAATTAAACTTACTTTAAAGGGATTATAGATATTTTTATTTATTTTTATTTTTTTAGATATTTTTAAATAAATTTTATTTAGTATACATACAATCTCCTATTCCTAAACACATTAACTGAAAATAAAAATTGGTTTATTAAACTTTTTGATAACACAAAACCTTAAAATATTTTCTCATTAAAGCTGTTATCCTGAATCCCTCCCTTTTTGGATACAACCAAATTTCAATTTTGGGTACAACAATTGAACAACATGGGTTTGAACTGTGCAGGTCACTTACAAGTAAGTTTTTTCCTGTAAATACAGCATAATACTGTAAATGTATTTTCTCTTTCTTAATAACATTCTTTTTTTTTTTAAAGATTTCATTTTTGGGATGCCTGGGTGGCTTAGTTGGTTAAGTATCTGCCTTTGGCTCAGGTCCCGATCCCAGGGTCCTGGGATCTAGCCGCATATCCGCTCTCTGCTCAGCCAGGTGTTTGCTTTACCCTCTCCCTCTGCTTATACTCTTTCTCTCAACTAAATAAATAAAATCTTTAAAAAATTCTATTTTTAAGTAATCTTTACACCCAACATGGGATTCGAATCCACAACCTGGAGATCAAGAGTCCAATGCTCTATCGACAAACTGAGCCAGCCAGGTGCCTCCATAATAACATTTTCTTAAAAAAAAAAAAAAAAAGATTATTGGGCAGCCCTGGTGGCTCAGCGGTTTAGCGTCACCTTCAGCCCAGGGCATGATCCTAGAGACCCTGGATCGAGTCCCACGTCAGGCTCCCTGCCTGGAGCCTGTTTTCTCCCTCTGCCTGTGTCTCTGCCTTTCTCTCTGTCTCTCATGAATAAATAAATAAATCTTTAAAAAAGAAGATTATAAAAAAATAAAATAAAAATAAAAAAGATTATCTTATTATAAGAATACAATATATGATACATATACAAAATATCTGTTGAATCAACTGTTCTGTTGTGTATCAGTAAGGCTTCGGGTCAACAGTTGGCTGTTAATAGTTAAGTTTTGGGGGAAATCAAAAGTTATATGTGAATTTTCAACTGTGTGGGAGTCAGTGCCCCTAACCCCTGCATGGTTCAAGGGTCAACTGTGCAATGAACGTTCTAGAAAAATCTTTTTATATATCTGAGATTACAGCAATAAAAATAAATTCCTGGATATGGGGCTGGCCCAGTCAGTTAAGTGTCCAACTCTTGATTTCAGCTCAAGTCATGATCTCAGGGTGGGGAGATGGAGCCCTACACTGGACATGGAGCCTGCTTGAGATTTTCTCTCTCCCTCTGCCCCTCCCCCAGCTTTAAAATCCTTTTAAAATAAATAAGTAAAAATAAATTCCTGGATATGGAAAGATTGTGTCAAAGAATATTCATAATTTAAGATTAGTTATACAGACTCCAATGCTATCTTCCAGAAAGGTATGTATAGCTCTTCTTTTCGTTCAATTTCTTAGGCAAAGGACAGCTTATTCTAATTTGGATTTATTGAAAATTTGAATGAAATTATAATTTTGTTTATTAACCATCTGGATTTCTACTTGTGTCTGTGCATAACTTTGGTCCTTTTTTATTTGGTTCTTGTTTATTTAAAAGCATTCTATATATATATTAATAAATTTTTGTTTAGGTTCCAGGATATGCATATAAATTTTGTTTTCATTTTAATTCACAGTAGCTTTTTTTAAAAAGGGAGAAATTCATTCAAATTTATTCATTTATTCTATGAGATTTATTGGATACCTACTGATTGAGTATGGATCAGAACAGACTAAACTCCTGCCCACACAGAGCTCACATTTAGTACAGAGATACACAATAAACAACTCCATAAGTAAACAGAGCAACACTGTTCAATAGAAATATAACATGATCCATGCAAAAAAATTTCTAGTAGCTACATTTTAAAAAGAAGGTAACAGGTGAAACTACTTTGAATAATATATTTTATTGAGCCCAAATATCTAAAATATTATAATTTAAACATGTAACTGATTTAAAAAACTAGTAAGAGATGATTACATTTCTTTTTCTTACTAAGTCTTTGAAATCCAGTGTGTATTTTATACCTACAGCACATCTCAATTTGGATGCTAAATTTTCACTGGAAATACTGGATCTGAATTTAGATTTCATAAAATTTACAGTTGAAAAAGCAGATTCACATATCCAAGTTGTTCAAATATACTTAAAAGTTTTCTAGGAACTGAACTATCAGTTTTCAGGTTTAAATTTAAAGTTAAATATAATTAAAAATTTAGTTCCTTGGTTAGACCAGCTTTCGAAAGGTCAATAGCCATAAGTGGGTAGAAGTCAGCACAAAATATTAAGATGGTGGTTAAGTGCAATGGAGTATAATTAAAAAAAAAAATAAAAAGAACAGGGCAAAAGGAATACAAGGATTTGGAGAGGGTGGAAGATTATTATTTGAAACACAGGGTGGTCTCCAATAAGATGATAGTTGAGAAGGACCTGAAGGAACCAAGGGAGTGAAGCAGGATATTTCAGGCATAAGGAATTGCAACTACAAAAAGCCCTGAAGTGGAAGCATGACTGGTATAGCCAAGATACAGCAATGAGGCTAGACTAGCTCCAGCAGTGTGAAAAAAAAGAAAAAGTGATCACCAAGGTCAGAAAGATTGTTGGGGAGAGGGGGAGGTGTGAGAACTTTGGCTTTTGCTCTGATAGGGTTTGGAGCAGAGGGTTGATGTAATTTCTGTTTTGAAAGGATTACTCTTGTTCCTATGTTGAAGGATCAGGAGTTGAAGCAGGAGGTTACACAAGTGTAATCCTGAGGAGACAAGGTGGCTTGAACACTGAGTGGTAGAAAAATTAAGGTGGTAAAAGTGGTCAGACAATATATTTTGAAAGTAGAGTCTACAGAGTATGAGAGAAAGAAAAACAGAGTTGTGATTTTCCTTTATTTATAACACTATATACTATACATGCTGAACAATTTTAAATGCACTTCTCTTTTGACCTAGTAATTCCACTTCTAGGAATTTATCTCAGTGATATAACTGCATATATGCATAAATAAACATGTATAAGGTTATTTATTTTTGTTTCAAAAGAATGAGGCAGGTCTATGAGTACTCAACATGCGTTATAAAACAAGGGCTAAAAAACCCCTGTAAGCTACGCTACCATTTGTGTTTTAAAATAAAAAAGTTCGTGGGGTCCCCAGTGGTTCAGTCATTTGAGGTTCCCAGTCTTTTTTTTTTTTTTACATTTTTATTTATTTATGATAGTCACACACAGAGAGAGAGAGAGAGGCAGAGACACAGGCAGAGGGAGAAGCAGGCTCCATGCACTGGGAGCCCGACTTGGGATTCGATCCCGGGTCTCCAGGATCGCGCCCTGGGCCAAAGGCAGGCGCTAAACCGCTGCGCCACCCAGGGATCCCCTGAGGTTCCCAGTCTTGATTCAGCTCAGGTCCTGAGATTCAGCCCCATGTCAGTCTCCACGCTCAGTGGGTAGTTGGCTTCTCCCTCTCCCTCTGCCCCTTCCCTTACTAGCACCTTCTCTCTTTCTCTCAAATAAATCTTAAGAAGAAAAAAAAAAAAAAGTTTGCATCAGCATAGAATGTCTCTGGAAGAATACATATATCAGCAACAGTGGTAGCCTTGAGGAAGAGAAATGGGAGACTGGAGAGATTGGTATGAAAAGGGGATTTACTTTCTAATGTACAGTCTTAAACTTAATTTTAACAATATTTTTCTATTAAAAAACTAAAACTGGGCAGCCCGGGTGGCTCCGCGGTTTAGCGCTGCCTTCAGCCTAGGGCTGATCCTGGAGTCCCAGAATTGAGTCCCACATCAGGCTCCCTGCTTGGAGTCTACTTCTCCCTCTGCCTGTGTCTCTGCCTCTCTCTCCTCTCTGTGTATTCTCATGAATAAATAAATAAAATCTTTAAAAAAAAAAAAACCTAAAACTGATAGAAGTAAAATTCACTAAAAAACTTTAGTCTATATACAAAGGTAGAAGGGAAGATGGAGAAGCCATCCATAAAACCACCAATTAGAAATAATCATTAAAATTTGAGTCTAGCATTCCAGTTTTCTCTAGTATACACATTTACAAATACATATATTAGACAGCATTCTTACTTCTTCCTCAACAAGTTTATGCATCCAGTTTTCACTTAACAATATATTTCAGGCATGGTTCCATATCAATAAATATAGATTTGCATCACAATTTTTAGACTTCCCATCAAAAAGATTAATATCAATTTACACTCTCACTGACAGTATACAAGAATTTACCCACATCCTTACCCACAGGGGCTACTAACATTAATTTTTTTAAAACCTTCACTACTATGATAAAATACCTTACTTTTTATTTAATTTGCATGTTTTGATTCCTAAGAAGGATGAATATTTTTCAATGTTTATTGACAATGTTCTTTTTTGTTAATTCTGTGTTTGTGTCCTTTGAGAATTTTCCCAGATACTCAATTCTTTCTTACAGTTCATAATCTCATTAATAGCTTTTCATATGTTAAAAAATATTTACTCCCAGGAGGAGGCTATCATTTAGCTTTTTATGGATGCTGCTACTGCCCTCGGCATATTCAGATTTGTGATATAAAATTAAAATAGGAACTTAGATCTCAAAGAGCTCAGCTAAATCCTTTTTATAGCTATGGAAACTGAGGGCCTAGAAACTATATAGTTATTTCTATTATACAGTTATTTGGTTAATGAGTCAAAATGAATTCAAGATTCTGTAATTCTCAGTTCAGTCTCTACCACATAGGTAAATCTAAAAACTTGGTATTTTCTTTGATTAGCCCTAAGTTACATGATCAAAGGGGGGACATGCTTATACAAAGGAATTGTGTGCACTAAAATATAAAAATAGTATTGTTACTGTTGTGTCAAAACCCAGATCCATTAAAACAATGGATAAATACTCCCAAATTCCAAAAAGAAACACAAGACATCCCCATAGAACTTGCAGACAGGTGGCCAAAACTGGTTCTGCAACTCAGGCTATTACCCAGGGCCAGTCTACAGAAAAGGCTAAAGACTATGGGAAGAGAGTGCTTTCTTTCAAGAATTTTTATCTCAATTGGGAATGCAATGTGCTTATTCCCCTTGGGCGGTGGGGAGGCATGTAGGGAGCAAGCTTCTCCACATCACCAATGAGGCAGGTGGCAAAAGAATCTCTTGGGAGAGATTAAGGAGTTCTTATTTCACAGTTAGATGCTTGCTGACCTGCAAAAACTTACAGGCCTATCCCATACAGCTACTAAAGTTAAAGGTACAAAGATCTTTAGGAAAACAACATGCAAGTGTCTACAACAGTTCGGAGACATTCATGATTAAGTTTCAAGCTAGGTGGATTATTCCTACAGCAGAGCAAGTACAACTATATTCCTGGCACAGAGCTCCTAAAACCCTTGGAATTTCCCAGGTGACAGGAACACCTTTGTTCTAATGGGGTGACTCTTGGTGGGCTTCTGAACAGGAACTGGTCAACCAGAAAAACCAAGACATGACTGAAGTTTGGAACTTTCGGTCTCACCGTCCATTCTCTAAAGAGAGACTGGAAATGGGAGTTAATGACTGATCATGACTGTACAATGAAGCCTCCATAAAAAAATCCCCAAAGTATGGGTTCAGGTAACTTCTAGGTTGGTGAATACATGGAGGTTCTAGGGGAGTGCTACACTGAGAGAGGTCTGCACCCCTTCCCACATACCTTACCCTATGCATCTCTTCCATCGAGATATTCATCCATTATCATATCCATTCATAAGTGGGTAAACAGTAAGTAAATTGTTTCCATAAGTCACTCTTACAGATTAACTGAACCTAAGGAGGGTATCATGGCAACCCCAATTTATAGGCAGTCTGCAGGAGCACAGGTGACAACCGGGGACTTTTGACTGGCGCTGGAAATGGGGGTGCAGTCTTGTGGGACTGAGCCCTTAACTTGTGAAATGTAATAACTCGGGGTAGATACTGTCAGAATTGAGTTATAGGATATCCAGCTGGTGTGCAGAGCATCACATGGTAGGAGGAAAAACCCATGTAATAGGTTTCAGAAGTGTTGCGAGTGTGGTAGTAGTATGAGTAGTAAGGCGTGACATACCAGGACATACATTTAGGGCATGGTCATCTCTATATCCTAGTCTTTAGGAAAACAGGTTTTTTAAAGGTAAAATTGGCAATGACCCAAATGTTCACCAAGTGCTGAATGAGTAAACAAATTATATATCCATACACCAGAAAACTACCTCGGAATAAAAAGGAACATACTAATGATACAGGCAATAGTAAGAATGAATTTCAAAAGCATCATATACTAAGTGAAAGAAGCCAGACACAAGACTACATACTATGATTGCAAATTAATGAAAATGTAGAAAAGGCAAAACTATAGTGAAAGAACGCTGATCAGTCGTTGCCTATGGCTGAGAAAAGAGACCAACAGAAGTGGGGCACAAAGGTACTTTTTAGGGTGATGGAGATGTTGTATAACATGATTATGGTGTTGGTTACATAACTTAACATTTGTCAAAACTCATCAAATTGTAAGCTTATACTTAAAAAAAGAGATAAGTATAATTTTATACTGAAGCTTTAAAAAGCAAGATAACTCAAGAAAATTGGAAAATGCCTCCTTAAAAAAATCCTGATTTCTGTTCCCTCCAAAATCATTACTGGATTTAAAAAAAAAAATCAATGTACTTAAAGAAATATGAATTACTATGTTCTCAGCTCACCTGTTAATTCAAATGAGAAAATAACAAATATAGAATAAAAAACCACACACAACACCAACAAAAATGATTGCAAGAGGAACATCAAGAAAGTAATGGTAATTAAAATTTAAAATTACTTGGGCAACCAGATCTAATTGATACCAAACAACAAATCGGTATCAACAAGAAGTAAAGCTTCTAATGGTACCCTACAAAGTTCTGTTGGACCAATTCTGTTCGGTATTTATCCAAATTAAAAATAAAGATATTGAAAGAATGCCTATTTAATTAATATATGATACAAACCAGAATAATGGTTCTATGAAAGAACTGATATACTAATAAGATGAGCTGTGTCTAACAGGGTAAATTTCACACGAATAAACATTAGGCTAAAAAAAAAAAATCAAGTACAAAGATATGAAGAAATGTGAGCCAAAAGCATTTCATATAACAATAGCCATCTATGATTTATCAAGCACTTCCTGCACTGTTCAAAGCAACTTACATATATTCATTCATTCAACAAGTTATCTACTGAACACCTACTACATGCCAGTCACTGAACACCAATCACTAAGCATCAGAGATACTTAGTGAAGAAAACAGACATGAAACTGACATTGTAGTGTTGCAAGACAGACAAAAACCGAAATGAATAATACAGTAAATGAAATGGGTAAAATAGAAGAGGAAAGCTGACAGGGATCACATGTATGTATACATGTGATTATGATACAGGATGATCAGAAAAGGCCTCACTGTGAGGGCAACTTTTGAGCAACTCAAAACAGGTGAGGTAATGAATCCCACAGATATCTGTAGGCAGATTGTTCCAGGCAATATGTGCAAAGCTTTTGAGGTCAAGTGTGCTTACCCCGAGTAATACGAAGAACGCTGTTAGGGCAGAGTAGACAGAAAAGGGAGAAAGGCAAGCAAGAGTGGGAAAAGATAAAGATAGTGAAGAGCCCTTCTTCAAGAGTACTCTGGCTTTTCCTCTGAGTAATGGGAAGCTACTGGAGAGTTTTCAGCAGTGGTGTGGCATGATTTGACTTACTTTTAAACTGGTTATTCTGATCACTTAGGTTTAGAAGGGAAAGCAGCTTTAATTGTTGATCGAGGTATGAGGTGTAAAAGAGAGGTTACTAAAAGATTAACTTCAAGATCTCTAATTTGAGCAACTAAAAAAAAAATTCCATTAGCCGAGATGAGGAAACTGCAGGAAGAACAGATTTAAAAGCAAAGATGCAGAGATTTTATGTGTGAGGTATCTATTAAATATCCAAAAGGAAATACTGTACATGCAACCGGTAAGTCTCGAGTTCCAGGAACCTCTCTAGGCTAGTTATACAAATATCCAAGGTCATCAGAGTACAGGTGGAATGTAAAACCACAAGACTCCAAGAAATCACTACGGGGATAAAGGTAGAGGAGAAAAGTCCACAAGCCGAGCACTGGGGTAGCCCAATAATTGAAAAAGTCATCAGAAAGATGAGAAGGAACTGTTACTCACGAGGAATTCCCGTATTTAGTCCTCATTGATATCCTATAAATTATTATTGCTATTTTATAGTTGAGGTAGCTGAAATTAGCCAGAGATGTCATAGCTAAAAAGTGCAGAATCAGGGTTCAAACCTAGGCAATTTGGCATTAAAGCCTTTTGATGCATTATCTTACTCTTCTCTAAAGGACCTGGGTTTTTAAAGCATTTCATACACTCTCTGTAAAGCAACACTAGATCACTGTCCAAAAAGCTAATGGAATCTCAGGCTACATAAGGAAATGGATGATGTCACCAAAAAAAAAAAAAAAAAAAAAAAAAAAAAAAGGTGAGGTATGACACTAAGTGTATTCAGCACTTTTTTTTAGACCTTATCTGAAGACTTGTATTGTTTTCTGGATGTAACACTTTATAAATATTTAGCAGACTCTCAACAAAGGTTCGTCGTCGTCATCATCATCATCATCATCATCATCATCATCATCATTATAGATGCACATAGTAGCTGTTCCTCCAATCTCTGGAAGCCGATATCAGTAATGTCACGCTGTTTTCTCCCAAACTGAGCACCAGAGGATTAATGACCTACTCTGCAATCTAAATACTAGGGTTTGTTTTTGTTTTTGTCACTGTTTCTATTAGCAGTCAATGAGACCGGTTCCTTATTTTAAGGATAAGAGGGAAAAAAAAATTACATGCATCTTCATCGTCGTTTGACACAGAGCACAAAGTTTGCGACTCCATCAGTCTGAAGCATCCATCTCAAAACCAAACTACTACTACTGCTTCAGGGAGTGAGAAACCCAGCTGGCCAACATTTTAGCTTCCCTGTCCACACACCGACCCGTACTACCCCCGACAGAACTTGGCTCTGACGATGGAAACGCCCCGGGTTCGCACACTGCCCACCGGGGCCCCGCAAACCTTAGGTGCCCCCGGGCGCTGCGGACGCCGTCGGCGCGACGCTCCCGCCTGGATTTTGCATTTCGTGAATGCAAACCAAACGGCCCACGTACAACTAACTAACTAACTGACGGGACGGCCGCCAAACTAGACAACACAGCTCTGCATGGAGACCTAAATTAAGACCCAGGACAAAACATGGGAGACACCCCTAACTCTGGGAAACGCACAAGGGGTGGTGGAGGGGGAGGGGGAGTTGGGGTGACTGGGTGACACTTGGCGGGATGAGCCCTGGGTGTTACGCTGTATGTTGGCAAATCGAACTCCAATAAAAAAAAAATAATAATAATTTAATTAAGACCCAGCTTTCCCAGTACCAGACAGCCACGAATATTTGCCTGAAGATCTAAAATCAAATAATAAAGCTAAAAAAAAAAAAAAGTACAGAATTCAGGTTGAGCGCAAAATACTGACAGGCTTAGCGATTACTGCCCCTTTTACTCCCCACCCACCCTCTTTAGTCTAGAGTTAGTAAAAAGGGGGGGTCATACCTTTAGAATTTTTATTTTAATTAATTAATTAATTAATGCATGCATGCTTTATGTTTTGCTCGTTTGCTCTTTAATGACTGCCAGCGTTTTCGGCACCCCGCGTGCTGGGTTAATCTGAAAAGCCACGCGCCTGCCTGCGGCCGAACCCCCGCGCGCACCTCTGCGCCGCCAGGTTATAGGGGTGGATGCATACACCGCGCGGCCTCATTCCTTCGGGCTCGGATTGCACACACCCCGCCCCCCCCCCCCCGAGCTCGGACGGACGGACAGCTGGCTCTGCCCGAGGTCGTCACCCTCCAAGGGCACCTCCCTCCTCCTCCCCCCCACCCCGGGGCTCCCGGGGCTCCCGGAGCGGGGGGCCCAGGGGTGTGGCAGGGGCGGGCCCTGGGATTCGCGGGGCCACGCGGCTCAGGGCACGTGTGGGCGTGTTCGGGGCAAGCCTGGAACCCCGCACTGGGCCGGGGCCCGGGCGACTGAGGCCGCTCGCAGAGGCGCGCGGGGAGGGCACAGGTGTCCTACCTGCACGTCCCCGGGGAAATAGAGAACGTGATGCTGCGGCTCCTCCCTCGCCGGGTCCCCAGGGAGCGCCGGCCCCGCCGCCTCGGCCGCCAGCAGGAGCAGCTCGTTGCTGCGCTGCGGGTCGGCTCCCGGCACCGGGGGCAGCTGCACGCACTGCGGCCGGCGCGCCGCGGCCAACGGGGAGCCCCGTGCGCAGCCGCCGCCGCCGCCGCCGCCGCCGCCGCCCAGGTTCATGGCTCCGGCCTGCGAGCGCGACGCGGCCATTCCGAGGCTGAGCTGCGGCAGCAGGAGCAGCAGCGGCGGCGGCGGCGGCGACCGCAGGAGCCTGAACTCCCACATGGGTCGCTGCCGCGAGAGCGGTTCAGGGGCGGGGGGAGGTCCTGAGGGAGGGACCCGGGCGGGCCGCCCAACGGTCCCGGGCCGGACGGGGCGCGGCGGCGGCGGCGGCGGCGGCGGCGGCGGCGTCACAGGCCGACGTGCGCGCGCGCGCGGCGTGCGTCGGGGCGGGAGGGGTGCGCCAGGAAGTGGGCGGGGCTCCCGCGGGTTGGGGAGGGGGCGTGGCCCGAGGGAAGGCTTTCCTGATTGGTAGGTTCTGCTGCGCGGGAAGTTCGAACGGCAGCCTGGGGCAGGGCGGGAGCAGAGCCAAGGAAGAGGGAGCGAGCTCCGGGCTCCGAAGGAGGGGCCGCAGCTGGAGTGGGTCCAGTCGCTGGGTAGGGTTTTCAGTAAACTGTGCTCCCGTCTCTGTAGGCTCACCTTTCAGGTGAGGTGTGTTGTTTTTTTTTTTTTTTTTTAATATATAGTTCTTGGAGCCCCAAAGAAAGAGAATCTCCCTTTTCTCACAAGCTTGAGTTTTCATTGTAGATAGACAAGATTTCTAGGTTCATGGGAATTGATGGTTAGATACGAAATCTATCTAACGCACCTTTGGTTGGAGGTGGGGGAACAGGACGCATGGACTGGGACAGCTAAAGTGGGCCAAAGGCGTTTATTTCCTGCTGTGTTTGCAGCCAACGGGATTTGCTAGTTTATTTCTTTTTTATCTTATTTTTTAAGGTTTTATTTATTTGTTCATGAGAGACAGAGAGAGAGAGAGGCAGAGACACAGGCAGCGGGAGAAGCAGGCTCCACGCAGGGAGCCCGACGTGGGACTCGATCCCTGGTCTCCAGGGTCACACCCTGGGCTGAAGGGGGCGCTAAACCGCTGAGCCACCCGGGCTGCCCGGGATCTGCTATTTTAGAGCTTCCAAAAACCACTTTGCACAGTAGGAAAGTGATGAGACGTCCAACAACCGTCTGTGGCCAGGTGTGTAGGAGTAAGATTTGGCCAAGTGTATGCCAAAGATGGGAGGAGGACGGCTCCTCCATATATGTAGCTGTTTGTGAGGCGAGGCACCCTAAGGAGCCTTATAGGAGACAATAGCGGTGAGAATTATAATAGCTATGGCCGCCATGTACTGACGATGCCTTACTATAGATCAGGAATTGAACTTGATAACTTAAAGGGAACTTTCAACTTTTAATGTTTGTGGGCCTGCTCATGGGCTCCCCGGGGAAATGTTACATCTAACATTTGCCAGAGTCAGCAAAAACCTCAAAGCTTGGGCTCTGTTTCTGTCCTGAGCACCCCTTGTACATCTGCTTCACTTAAAAAATCAATCAATCAATCAATCAATCGAGCAGCATTTCATACATAAAGGAGTTTAAAAAAAAAACAAAAACAACATGTCCCTGGTTCCCATAACATTAAGATCATGCAGCCCCTATGTGTACTAAAAGCTTAAGATAAAGTCTGTAACTTTCAGAAACGTCTTTTATCTAGTGATTTGTAGCTTTTTATGTAAACAGTGTATACAATCCTACACCAAATGTTCCTTCCTTAGAGCCCTCTCTTCTCCTTTTTTGTTTTTTTTTTTAAGACTTTATTTATTCATGAGAGACACAGAGAGAGGCAGGGACATAGAGGCAGAAGTAGGTTCTCTATAGGGAGCCCGATGCCGGACTTGATCCCGGGATCCTGGGATCACACCCTGAGCTATAGGCAGACGTTCAATTGCTGAGCCACCCATGCGACCCTAGAGCCCTCTCTTCTTTATGAAGATTGTGCTCCTGGACAGCTGTCCTAATTTGGGATGGAACAAAACTCTTCATTTCTTTGAGAAATTCTAAAAGACTATTCATTTTGTGTTGACAAACTGGGCACTTCGTATTATTAATTGTTCTGAGTCTATATATGTATGTATTGAAGTATACACACTGTTTTCTTTGCTCCACATATCAAAAATTTTAAAATAGTCTTGCGGGGGCGGGGGCGGGGCTTGCCTGGGTGGCTCAGTTTGTTAAGTGTCTGACTTCAGCTCAGGTCATGGTCTGGGGTACTGGGATCAAGCCCCGTATTGCATTCAGGGAGTCTGCTTATCCCTCTCCTTCTGCCACTTGTGTGCGCTCTCTCTCTCAAATAATTAATTTTTTAAAAAATCCCAGACAGTCTTGAAGTAAGAACACAACTGAAAAAAATGATAAAATATAATTTTATTATATATATTTAGTGAATTCATCTAGGTGTAATATACTAACCTACAGTGGTCCAAATTATTAGGTTCCATCTGACATCATAATAGTGTAAGCAATCAAAAATTAATTATTACTAAGTAGATCTGCTTTTTAACAATTACTAGTTAAAAAGAAACAGGCCAAGTATATAATGATGAATATGTAATCATGTTTAGGAAACCAATCTTCACTCTATTTTGTGAATCACATATATATTGTTACATTTTCTTGTTAGGTAGAGGATTACTGAAATACAATCCAAAAACCCATATACATATATTCCAAATGTAGCTTTTGATTTTTATAGTCTTGTTTTTAGGTTGACCTTTTGAGTCAGTCACTATTGAAGAGGATGGCGAGTTCTTGTGTTTTATAAAGAAGGTTAATTGTGTTAAATATTAAATACTACAAAGTTGTCCCAGTCATTTTAAGATAATTGAGGTCTTTAAGAAATACAAATAAAGATTTGAAGGTCAGAGTAAAGAAACACTGAAGTAAGTACAATTTTTTTCCCCCACAGTCAAGGATTTACATGAGCCTTTAGTAGCCACTTCCAGAGAAAATGATAGCTCTTATCTCATCAGTTGAGGTATACATGCCATTTATGTTAAGTCATTGACATTGTAATTGCTTTTCATAGGTCCTATTGATATTACTGTAATACCTGTTTTCTTTCTCCATCCCCTCTTCTCCTTTCCAGGAAGATCAATATTGTAAATCACTACTTTTCTAACAACGACAGGCACAGACTGCCCAGCACTTTTCCCCTTTATTCACTCTCTGAGGTGGGCTTTTCTCCCTGAAAAAGGTCTTGCATATATGCAGTTAGTGTAACTAGTTGTTTGAGTTTACCCCTCCTTTTTTTCAGATGGACGTGTCCACAGGAATTTTAATATACTTAAAGGGCCCAAAAGGCCACAGCTTATCTCCAGACAGTAGACAACGCTCAAAAGATCCTATGGGGCTTTCAGAGCTTTTGTTACACTATTCAATATAAGAAAAATTTGCAAAATTGGAATGAATCTGAGAGAATGTAATTAACATACATTGGAAAGGATAGCATTAAAAGGTCATAAATCCCAATATCTACAGAGGTTAAGCCTGTATCATAAATAGTAAATTTGGCCATGTGTAATACAATAGGGAGTGGTAAAGACTACAGCAAATTAGAGGACATACCATGTTCCAAGGAGACAGTCACTATTCACTGCCATCCAGTGGTAAAATGTCGAATAGGTTTTGACAAAATCAAATTTTTCTTTTTTTTTTCCCCCAAATTCAAATTTTTCAAAGGAAATCATATACATAGATTTTTCTGTGTCATTTCCTAATTTATAAATCTTGCCAACTAATTAAATTTATTTTAAAATTTTTTATTAAATTAAATGCAGGCATAGACCAGATTTGGCCTATGGGCCACAAATGTGCAATTTCTCTCCTAAAAGATAAAATGAATGGGTACAGAATGGCAGAGAATGGGGGTGGGGGAGGTGGGAAGGAGACCTTATATATGGGTTCCTATGGGAGACTGAATGGAAAAGGAGTGAAGAAAGCAAGATTTTTAAAGTTTTTTCTTTTTTTAGTATTTTTTTTAATTTTAAAGATTTTCTTTATTTGGGAAAGAGAGGGAGTGAGCGAGAGAGAGAAGGAGCAGGGAGAGGGGCAGAGGGAGAGAGAACCAGACTCCTCACTAATCAGGAGCCTGATGTGGGCCTTGATCCTGGGATTCCAGGATCATGACCTAGGTGAAGGCAGACACTTCACTGAGCCACCTGGGTGCCCCTAAAATTTTTTCGTTGAATTTGGATTGGATCCCATTTGATATTCTTCGAAAGATTCCAATTATGTTTTAATTCTTTTCCGTTTTTCTTGGCTTTGGACAGGTGTGTTGCGTATTTTTATAAGCTTCTGTACCAGAATTGGACACTGAAAGGAGCAGGCTTCAGATGAGGTATGCAACTCTAGTGTATAATTTTGCCCCCACCCAAAATGCCTAATAAAACAAGATTACAGAATAAAGGCATGTGGGGATTTGAAAGCTTATTTTTTGGCTAATTTTGCTAGCTAAGCGACACTCTTTCCACTGCCCTTGTAGCATATGATTTAAGTACATGCTTCAGCAAAATCCATTGCTTCAGCAAAATCCAATCACAACATATCAAGACCTTATGGATTATCTTTAACACTCAATGAACCCTCAAATGCAATGATTTAGCTAACTCTTCTTACATATATTATACTTTACCCGCTATTAAAAAGTTATGAAATATCAATTAAAAACTTAATAAATCCTCAACAAAATACTAGCAAGCCAAATTGAGCAACATACAAAATACACCAAAAAAAAAAAAAAAAAAAAAGGATTTGTTCCAGGATTGCAAGGTTGATTTAACATCTGAAAATCAATTAACATTATATACCATACCAAAGAATAAAAAGCAAAAATGCCATGATCGTCTTTTTTTGTTGTTTTTAAGATTTTATTTATTTATTTATTTATTTATGAGAGACACAAAGAGAGAAGCAGAGACACAGGCAGAGGGAGAAGCAGGCTCCTGGTGGGAAGCCCGACACGGGACTCAAACCCTGGACCTGGGATCATGCCCTGATCCAAAGGCAGATAGATGCTGAACCGCTGAGCCACCCAGGTGTCCCCCATGATCATCTTAATACACACAGAAAAGGCATTTGACAAAATCCTGTGCCCTCTCATGATTAAAACAACAACAACAACTCAACAAACTATCAAATAGAAGGGAAAGGGACTTTTTCAACCTAATAGAGGACATCTATGAAAAGCTCATATCATTAGTGGTAAAAGACTGAATGTTAGCTCTATAAGAACAGGAAGAGGATAAGAGTGTTTACTCTTGCCATTCCAATCAACACTGTACTGGAAGTTCTAGCCAGACAGGCAAGAAAAAGAAATAAAAAACATCCAGATTGGAAAGGAAGGAGTAAAACCATGCGGATGACATTAATTTATTTATAGAAAATTTTAATAAATCTACTAAAAACTATTAGAAATAATGAACAAGTTCAACAAGGTTGTAGGATACCAGAACAATATTCAACAATCAGTTGTATTTCTGTACACTAGCAATAACCAATCCAAAAGTGAAATCAAGAAAATTCCATCTACAATAGCATCAAAAAGAAAAATACTTAGGAATAAATTTAGCAAAGAAGATGACGAACTTGTATCCCGAAAACTACAAAACATGTTGAAAGAAATTAAAGAAAACCTAAATAAATAGAAAGACATTTCATGTTTGTAGATCAGAAAATATTATTAAGATGGCAATTCTCTCAAAGTTGGTTTACAGATTTAGTGTAATCCCTATCAAAATCCCACCTGTACTTTTTTGCATACATGTACAAGCTGATCCTAAAATGCATATGGAAATGCAAGGGACCAAGAATAGCCAAACAGTCTTGAAAAAAAAAAAATCAAAGTTGGAAGGCTCATAATTCCCCCCTTTCAAAACTTACTACAAAGGTACAATAATCAAGACAGTGTTGTACTGGGACGCCTGGGTGGCTCAGCGATTGAGCGCCTGCCTTCTGCCCAGCGCGTGATCCTGGAGTCCCGGGATGGAGTTCTACATCGGGCTTCCTTTATGGAGCCTGCTTCTCCCTCTGCCTATGTCTCTGCCTCTCTCCCTCTGTGTCTCTTAATGAATAAATAAAACTTAAAAAAAAGAAAAAGTGTTGTATTGGCATAAGGAGAGATACATGGACCAATGGAATAGAATTGAGAGTCTAGAAGTAAACCTTAAATTTATAGTTAATTGATTTTCAACAAGGGTCCCAAGAAAATTCAATGAAGAAAGAAGTCTTTTAACAAGTAGTGCTAGGGTAACTGGACAGCCACATGCAAGAGAATAAAGCTGGAGCCTTTTCTTACACCATACATAAAAACTAGCTCAAAATGGGTCACAGACCTAAATGTATGCACTGAGATTATAAAACTCTTAGGAAAAAAATATGAGTAAATCATGACCTTTCATCAGCCAAAGCCTTCTTAGATATGACACCAGAAGTACAAGAGTCAAAAGAAAAAAATAGATAAGTTGTACTTCATCTAAATAAAAAACTCTTGGTGGCTCAAAAGGCACCAGGAGAAAGTGAAAAGCAACCTACAGAATGTGAGAAAATATTTGGAAATCATGAACCTCATAAGGAATTTGTATTTTGCATCTAAAATATAGAGAATATGCAAAGAATACTTACCACTTACCAATAAAAAGACAAATAACAGGGCACCTGGGTTGCTCAGTTGTTTAAGCATCGGCCTTCAGCTCAGGTCATGAGGATCAGGGCCTGATTAGGGTCCTGAGATCAGGCCTTGCATTGGGCTCCCTACTCAGTGAGGAGTCTGCTACTCCCTCCTCTACCCTCCCCACTTGTTCTCTCTCTCTTTCTCTCTCTCTCTTTCTCTCTCTCTCTTTCTCTCTCTCTTTCTCTCTCTCCCTCTCTCCCTCCCTCCCTTTCTCTCTCTCAAATAAATTTTTTTTTTTAAAAATAATTTTTAAATGGGCAAAGGATCCAAATAGATATTTCATAGAAGATCTAGAAATGGAAAATCAAGACATGAAAAATACTCAACATAATTAGCCAAGAGAGAAATGCAGATCAAAAGCCCAAGAGTTACCACCTTATACCCACCAGGATGGCTATGATAAAGAATACAGATAATAACTAGGGTTGGTAGTCATGTGGACAAGTTGGAATGTCATGCAATGCTGATAGAAACAGTGAAGGTGTTTGAGAAAACAGTTTGACAGTTCTTCCAAATGGTAAACATAGATTTGCCATGTGGCCCAGAAATTTCACTCCTAGGTATATACTCATGAAAACATATCCACTTAGCAACTTGTTTACAAATATTCACAGTATCATTATTCATAACAGCCAAGAAGGGGAAACACCAAAATGTCCATTAACTGATGAATGAATAAATAACCTGTGATATATCCATACAATGAAATATTATTCAGTGATAAAAAGGAATGAAGTGCTAATACATGCTACAATATTGATTAACCTTGAAAACATTATGGTAAATGGTAAATGCTAGTTATAAAAGACCAAATAATGTATGAGTCCATTTAAATGAAGTATCTGGAAACGGCACATCTATATAGCACAGAAGTAGATTAGTGGTTGCATAGAGCTGGAGAGGAGGGAGACTAGTTAAAAACTACTCACTAAGTCTAGCCCACAATTAAGGGAAGGAGAATTAGGCTTTACTTCTGAAGGAATGTCAATGCTCTTGTGGACGTATTTTATTTTATTTTGTTTTTTAAATTCAATTTAGTTAACATATACTGTATTATTAGTTTCAGATATAGAATCTAGTGATTCATCAGTTGCATGTAACCCCCAGTGCCCATTACATTCAAGTGCTTTCCTTAATGCCCATCACTTAGTTATCCCATCTCCTACCCACCCTCCTCCAGCAGTCCTCAGTTTGTTTCTTAGATTTAGGATTCTCTTATGGTTTGCTTCCCTCTAAGTTTGCATCTTATTTTATTTTCCCTTCCCTTCCTCTATGTTCATCTGTTTTGTCTCTTAAATTCCACTTATGAGTTAAATCATATAGTATTTGTCTTTCTCTGAGTGACTTATTTCGTTTAGCATAATACCCTCTAGTTCCATCCATTTCATTGCAAATGGCAAGATTTTTTTTAATGGCTGACTAATATTCCATTATATATATGTACACATCTTTATCCACTCATCTATCGATGGACATCTGGGCTCTTTCCACATTTTGGCTATTGTGGACATAGCTGCTCTAAACATTGGGGTCCAAGTGCCCCTTCAAATCATTATGGTGTAAGTACTAGTAGTGCAATTGCTCAGTTGAAGGATAGTTCTATTTTTACCTTTTTGAGGAACCTCCATACTGTTTTCCAGAATGACTGCATGAGCTTGCATTCCCACCAACAGTGTAAGAGGGTTCCCCTTTCCCTGCATCCTCACCAACATCTCTTGTTTCCTGAGTGGTTAATTTTAGCCATTCTGACTGTGTGAGGTGGTATCTCATTGTGGTTTTGATGTGTATTTCCCTGATGCTGAGTGATTTTGAGCAATTTTCATGTGTCTGTTGGCCATTTGTATGTCTTCTTTGAAAAATGTTCATATCTTCTGCCCGTTTCTCAACTGGATTTTTTACTTTTTGGGTACTGAGGGGTTTTTTGTTTTTGTTTTTAAAGATTTTATTTGTTTATTTGAGAAAAAGAGAGAGAGTATGATTGGGAGGAGGGGCAGAGGGAGAAGAAGAAGCAGACTCCCTGCTGAGCAGGGAGCCAAACACAGGGGCTTCATGATCTGAGCCAAAGTCAGACGCTTAACCCTCTGAGCTATCCAGGCGCCCTGGGTGTTGAGTTTGATAAATTCTTTATAGATTTTAGGTACTAGCCCTTTATCTGATAAGATATTTGCAAATATCTCCTCCCATTCTATAGGTTGCCTTTTAGTTTTATGGACTATTTCCTTTGCTGTGCAAAAGCTTTTTATCTTGATGAAGTCCTAGTAGTTCATTTTTGCTTTTGTTTCCCTTGCCTTTGGAGATGTACCTAGTAAGAAGTTGCTG
The DNA here is from genome assembly GCF_048164855.1 of Canis lupus baileyi. Lineage (NCBI taxonomy): Eukaryota > Metazoa > Chordata > Mammalia > Carnivora > Canidae > Canis > Canis lupus. Next base: position 21,796,281 of record NC_132873.1, read on the forward strand.
CAGCCAAGGTCAAAAGGGTTGCTGCATCAATTCTTCTCTAGTATATTGATGGATTCCTGCTTCACATTTGGGTCTTTCATCCATTTTTGAGTTTATTTTTTTATATGGTGTAAGAAAGTGATCCAGTTTCATTCTTTTGCATGTGGCTGTCCAATTTTCCTAACACTATTTGTTGAAGAGACTTTTTTCCATTGAATATTCTTTCCTGCTTTGCCAAATATTAGTTGACTATAGAGTTTAGGGTCCATTTCTGGGTTCTTCATTCTGTTCCATTGATCTATGTGTCTGTTTTTGTGCCAGTACCATACTGTCTTTATGATTACAGCTTTGTAATACAGCTTAAAGTCTTGTGGACATATTTTAAGACAGCTATACTCAGACTCTACTCTAGGTGTATTAGGATTCAGAGATCTTTGAACTTAAGCACAAGGGGTATAAAATAAAAAGTGAAGTAGAGTTAGCTAAGCCATTATCTATAAAATATAAGATGACTCTGAAAGGTAAAAAGAAAAGAAGAAGAAGAAGACGACAACGACGATGACGACAAGCTAGGGACCTTGGGAGTCAAGGAATAACAAGATGGTAAATATATTGGGTTTTCTTTTTGCCTTATATATTACAGAATTAAAGTTAAAGAATCCAGCAACTTAGAAACTCCTGTAGGCACAAACAACTGTTTCAAGAAAAGGCTGCTGTTGCCAAACAAAGCAGGAGGGAAGGGGAGGCCTGGCAAGGCTTAAAACTTTGAGAAAAATAATTGCTCTACTCCAGCAAAGTATCACAGAAAAAAACTGTGGGCCACCCAAGAAGCAAAGGCTGAGTGGGGAGCCTAGACTTCTACCCTCAGGTTGAATGAGGTGCCTCGACACCCCTGCTTGCATAGTGTCAGAGAAGCCCAAGTAGAGAGCCTGGACTTTTATCTCCATCACCAGTAGTAAGCCTTCTCCTTCCCCTACATTGTCAGTGGATAGGGAGAGTCAGGACTTTCACCATTGCCCAGCAATAATGGTCTCAACAATGGGCCCACAGTGTCATTATAGGCCATGTGGAGAGCTAGAACATCTATTTATACCCAGTAGTAATGAGAAGCTCTTCCTCCCATCCATTGTCAAAGCAGGCCAAGCAGGGAATCTGGATTTCTATCACTACACGGCAGTAGCAAGGTAATAACCTTCTCCCCTGCTATAGTCATATTGGACAAAGTTTAAAACCAAAAGTTTAAATAATATACAGAATGAGCACTGGGTGTTATACTATATGTTGACAAATCGAACTCCAATAAAAAAATACAAAAAATAAAAAAAAAATTAAAATTTAAAAAGGATACAGATCATATAATACGAAAAATTCCAGGTTTCTTTTGAAAACTACCTGTCATGCCAAGAATGAGGTAAATCTGAAACTGAATTTAAAAAGACAAATAATGGATACCAACAGTGAAATATCAGAGGTGTTAGAATTCTCTGGTAAAGATTTTAAAGCAGCAATGATAAAAATGCTTCACCAAGCAATTATAAACACATTTGAAAAAAAAAATTTAAAATAGAAAGCCTCAACAAAGAAAGTCTCAACAATGCAATAGAAAACTAAAGACAGGGATCCCTGGGTGGCGCAGCAGTTTGGCGCCTGCCTTTGGCCCAGGGCGCGATCCTGGAGACCCGGGATCGAATCCCATGTCGGGCTCCCGGTGCATGGAGCCTGCTTCTCCCTCTGCCTATGTTTGTGCCTCTCTCTCTCTCTCTCTCTCTCTCTCTCTGTGACTATCATAAATAAATAAAAAAATAAAAATAAAAAAAAAGAAAACTAAAGACAAAAAACAAACAAACAAACAAACAAACAACAAACCTACGTAAAAGCCATAGAGGATGGGCTCAAAATCAGTGTAGGAAATAGAGGAAAGAGTCAGTGAACCTGAGTATAGAGTAATAGAAGTTACCCAATCTGAACAACAAAGAGAAAATAGACTGAAAAAGATAAACAGAGCCATGGGGGATTGTGAGACTTTCACAAAAGATCTAACATTCATGTCATTAGAGTTTGGGAGGAGAAGAGAAAGCAGAGTTTTAAAAGTAGTTAATGAAATAAAGGCTAAAAATTTCCCAAATTTAGCAAGAGCCAGAACCTATAGACTCAAGAATCTGAAATGAACCTGAAATAGGATAAAGCAAAAGGAATTTATGCCAATATACATCATAGTTAAACTTGTGGAAATTGAAGACAAAGGAAAAATCTTGACAGCATTGAAAAAGAACTGATACCTGATAAAGGAAATTTTCAACTTCTAATGTTTGTGGGCCCTACGCCTAGGCTCCTTTAACATTAACCAAGGTCAAATTGACCCAACAAAATTTCAGTGCCATGGAGCCAAGATAGTTGGAGATGATGATATGAAGAAACTGAATTTCAATCTGGAGGTGGGGGGGATTGAGAACACTCAGACCCTGAGGCTTTGTCTCATCCAGCTATTATTAAGAGAGCTAGCAGATAATAATCATCATGAATCTACTTGTTTAGCTATAGGAATGATTAAGTTTGGGAAACAGAGAAAAACATTTTTACATCAAAGAGTAAAAGAATTGTCCCACACAATACTTTACAATCATGCCATATGATGTATAAGAGGCTATTAACTCAAGGACGGGGAGCAGAAAAGCTATATCTGGAGAACAATAGGGTCAAGAGTCAGTATGCAAGCTCAGGACCTTAAGTATCCTCAGTGTGCCAAGGGTAATGAGATTCCGTTCTCAGGTAAACTCTACAGCTGGTTACCCACACCTCAAAGCATGGGGTCTGTTTCTGCCCCAAGTACACACTGTACATCTGATTTGTTTACATAACCAAAAAGGAGTATTCTGAACACAAAAGATAAGAAAAAGAAAGAAACTTCCTGATTCTTGTCTAAGTCATACATCCCTACATATACTAGAAACTTAAGGTCTGCAACTTTCTGAAGTGTCCTTTGTCTAATAATTTGTAACTTTTTAAAAAAAGATTTTATTTATCTATTCATTAGAGACACACACAGTGAGGCAGAGACACAGGCAGAGGCAGAAGCAGGCTTCAGCAGGGAGCTCAATGTGGGACTCAATCCCGCAACTCCAGGATCACGCCCTGGGCTGAAGGCAGGTGCTTAACCGCTGAGCCACCCAGGCGTCCCAATTTGTAACTTTTCAATGTAAAAAGATGTATATAACCCTACACCAAATGTTCCTTTGCAGGAGCACTCTTTTCTTTGGAAAGTTTGTGTATCCCCTGCAGCTGTCCTAACTTGGGCTTGAATAAAATTCTCTTACTTCTAGAGATTCTAAAAGGTTTGTTCATTTTATATCAACACATCTTATCTATAGGAGAAAAACAATGGGAAATGATAGCAAATTTCTCATCAGAAACATGGGAGTCAGAAGGAAATAACAATGTTTTTCAAGTGCTGAAGAAAAGGAACTGTCAACCTAGAATCCTATACCCAGTAAAAATATCTTTCTGGAATAAAGGCACACAAATCTACAATTTGAAAATAAGTTCAGTTTTTTAAAAATTTCATTAGGCTCCTTCCTTTGTCATCCTCTTACAATAGGCAACAGTAATGCCCATTGTTTGCTACCATGTTACAGGTCACCATTGTTCAAGGCTTCAATATGACTGCCCAGTTGACTTAGTGTCCCAGATTCCCCACACTGTCACCAACCTCAGATATCAGTCTAGACATTTTTGGGTGGAGGAAGTGGGGAATGTCATTATTCCTGACATGTGAAGAAAATCTGCTTATCAGAGAATAAAAACAAAAGAGAATCAAATTCCCAGGTTTAGTCCCAAAAGCTCTGAGCTGTCTTTGTTTCTGGGAATTATCTCAGTAGCATTTTTTTTAAAGCACCACTTTCATTTTGTATTAAAGTGCATGAATTTCATATATACTGCTTAGTGAATTTTTAAATTTATAACTTTATTTTTAGAGCATTTTCAGGTTTACAGAAAAACTGAATGGACAGTACAAAGAGTTCCCATATTCCCTCTATCTCCCCAACCTGAACCAAAGGTAAATGCTTAAGGGACTGAGCCACCAAGGTACCCTGTTAGTTTCTCTGATATTAACATCTTCCATTAGTGTGATACTTTTGTTAACAATTGATGAGCCAATATTATTATATTGTAATTAACTAAAGTTTATAGCTTGTTTACATTAGGACTTACTTTTTATGTTTTACATTTTATGGAGCTTGCTGACTGCACAATGCCATATACTGACCATTACAGTATCCTACTGAATGGTTACCCTACCTTAAATATTTCCTGTGCTCCACTTATCCATCTCTCACCTTCCCCTTCCCCTCCACTGAACCCCTAGCAATCTCTGATCTTTTTATGGTCTCAAGTTTTGCCCTTTTCAGAACATCATATAGTTGAAATCATATAGTAAATAGGCTTTTCAGATTGGCCTCTTTCATTTACCAATATGCTCTTGAGTTTCCTTCATGACTTTTCACCACATAATAGCTCATTTCTTTTTACTGCTGAATCACATTCTATTGTATCCATGTATCTATTGTATCTACACTGTGTTTATCCATTCACCCATTGAAGGATATCTTGGTTGCTTCCAAGTTGTGATGATCTTAAGTAAGGCTACTGTAAACACTTGTGTGCTGGTTTTTATGTGTGAACACAAATTTTCAGGTCTGGAGTGCCTGGATGGCTCAGTCTGTTTGGTTTCTGCCTTTAGCTCAGGTCATGATCCCAGAGTCCTGGAATTGAGCCCCACATTGGGCTCCCAGCTCAGTGGGGAGCCTGCTTCTCCCTCTCTCTCTGCTGCTCCCCTTGCTTGTGCTCTATCTCTGTGTCAAATAAATAAATAAATAAATAAATAAATAAATAAATAAATAAATAAAATCTTAAAAAAAAAAAGTTTTCAGGTCATTTACGTAAACACCAAGAAGTGTAATTGCTGGATCATATGGTAAGAGTATGTTCAGTTTGGTAAGAAACTGCCAAAATGTCTTCCAAAGTGACTGTACCATTTTGCATTCCCACCAACAATGAATGAGAGTTCTTGCTGTTCCACATCCTCACCAGCACTTGGTGTTGTCAGTGTTTTTGGCTTTCAGCTATTATAATAGATGTGTAGTGATATCTCATTGTTTTATTTTGTAATTTTCTAATGACATATGATGTTGAATATCTTCTCATACGTTTATTTGCTGTCTCTGTATCTTCTGGTGAGGGGTCTGCTCAAATCTTTTGCCCTTTTTAAATTAAACTGTTTTCTCATTGCTGGGTTTTAAGAGTTCTATATATACTGCAGATACCAGTCCTTTACCAGATATGTATTTTGCAAAGATTTTCTCTCAGGCTATGGATTGTCTTTTCATTCTCTTAACAGTGTTTTTCACAAAGCAGAAATTTTTAATATTTATCATGTCCCACTTATCAATCATCTTTCGTGGATTGTGCTTCAGATGTTGTATCTACAAAGTCATCACCAAACCCAAGGCCACCTGGATTTTCTCGTATGTTATCTTCTAGGATTTTTTTAGTTTTGTATTTTACATTTAGGTCTATTCTACATTTTGAGTTAATTTTTGTGTAGGGTGTAAAATCTATGTCTAGACTCTAGACTTTTTTTTTTTTGCATATGGATGTACACTTGTTCCAGCACCATTTATTGAAAAGACTATCTTTACTCCATTGTAATGCCTTTGCTCCTTTGTCAGAGATCATTTGATTATCTATGTGTGGTTCTATTTCTGAGCTCTCTATTCTGTTCCATTGATCTTGTCAGTAACCTTTTAATAATTTCCCTTATTTGCTTAGGCTGATTTGAATTGAATTTTTATCAGTTGCTGCCGAATTATCACTGATTAATTCAAGCACTTGGTACATGCCAAGCACTGTGCTAATCTCTTCACATAAATTTAATCACAACAGCCTTTGAAATAAATGAGGAAATTTGGGGTTTGTAAATTTGAATAACATGTTCAAGATCATACCACCAATAAGTGACCCAAGTCTGTCTGCCTGTCTATACTATACTACCTGTCAAAGATGACCTTGTAACTCCTCGCTCAGGCTATTATGGTTGCTCTAATAGTTTTCTTCTGCTAATTACTGCTTTTAATTACACTACGGTTGCTTTCTAAATTAAATACTGACTCCTTAGCCAGCACTTAAAGCCTAAATGATTCTCCAGATTTTTTCTTACATTCTCTTACATGCTCAGTGGGACTACTCTATGATCTTGTGTTACACCCTCTGCTTTATTATATCAGTATGTAACCTAACCTATTCCTCATACTTGCTGCATCTCCAAGTATCAAAGTTCCTCTTGTCAGAGTCCACCTCAAATGCCATCTTTTCCCTTGATCCTTGTCAATTTTGTACCCCCACCTCACCCTAAAACCAGAGCTGAGAGTTCTCTCCTTAAAGTAATCAGAGATTTTCATTTAAACCTCAGTAGCAGGACACCTGGGTGGCTCAGTGGTTCTGCGTCTGCCTTTGGCTCAGGGTGTGATCCTGGGATCCTGGGATTGAGTCCCATATCAGGTTCCCTCACGGAGCCTGCTTCTCCCTCTGCCTGTGGCTCTGCCTCTCTCTGTGTTTCTCTCATAAATAAATAAATAAAATATTCAAATAATAATAATAAACCTCAGTAATGGCATATCTTATGCCTTGTGTTTTTAGTTTGACTTGCCCTTGCTACTAGACTGCCACCACCCTGACAGCTTCTATACTGAGTAGAACCTGGCATGTATGTTTTATTTTATTTTATTGAGTATATAATATGTATACCAAAAGCTTCACTGACCACTGGGGTGGCAAAGATAAAAGGCATAGCCACTGCTTAAAAAAAAAATGTATGGTAGGAGAAGCCAGACCAGAATGCAATTATTTTTCTGTAACTTACATTCTAATATGAAAATAAACCTACACTATCGTGGAATGGAGCAAAGAGTATGAAGTGCTTAATGCAGTATGAATCAGGAAAAGACAGAAGACTTACCGGAGGTCAACAAATAAGAGGAGATAGGCTGCTGAATGAACAACACATGCCAAAGCAGAGAGGCCTTAAGAGAGCATTTAGAGTGCAGGTAGCTCGGATTAGCTACACTACAGTGTTTGAGTTAAAAGACGACAAGGGATGAGGCCAAACAAGTAGGGAAGGATGATATCTTAAAAAAAATTCTGAGCCATGCAAAGGAGTTTGCATGGCATCTGCTGAAGGACAGAAAAGTTATTGTAAGGTTTTCAAGCAAGGAAATTCTATGATCTCACTCATGCTTACATGGATCACTCTGACAGTTATTTGGATAATAGATTGGAATTAGCTGAGCCTAATGACAGGCAGGAAGAGCAGCTAGCAGAATGCTGCAGTAGTCTAGATCAAATAGTATTAGCACCTGAATAGGCCAAGGTGAAGAGAGAACTTACTTGAGAGATATTTAGGAGACAGAATTTATAAAACTTGGTGATGGGGTAAAAGTAATTCTTTAAGATCTCAAATTCTCTGTGCCTGTGATTCATTTAAACAGTGTCTTTCTCATGCCAACCTAAAGAGATCCTTCTTCCTCTTCCACTGTAGTGCATCTCCTTCTTTCTTCCTTTTCACCGAGACCACCTTGCCAAAACAGCATCTGCTACCAAAGGGACCCTCCAAGGAGTTTCTGCCTCATTATCAGAGCTTCTGGTGCTACTAGAAGGTAAAAGAGCCTCTGCTTGCACTGCTAAACTTGGGAGAGATGTATTTCTTTTGTGGGCGGGTGGTGGTGAGGAGAGATGTGCTTCTAAGATGAAAATTAGAACTCATTTTTTTTTTAGAAATAATATTAAAAGGTACCCAGGCATATCATGTGCTAAATGGTCTATTTTTTTTCTTTACGGTCTGTTGTAGGAAGATATAACTGTTTAAGGCACTTCAATGACAATTTATTAACAACCTTCTTTTTTAAAACCTTGGAAATTAAGTAGAGGGCTTCTTATATACTGGTGTACCAAGATGTAGGGAACAGTTCACCTCAGCAAAAAGGAGTATTTTATTGTTGACATTCTTTGGACTTGCTGTTACATGTTAATGGTAATAATAATAATAATAAGGTAGACCTACTTTTAGTCTTTTTTTTAAAGATTTTATTTATTTATTCATGAGAGACACAGAGAGAGAGAGAGAGAGAGAGGCAGAGACATAGGCAGAGGGAGAAGTAGGCTCCATACAGGGAGCCGTCCTGGGACTCCATCCCGGGTCTCCAGGATCAGGCCCTGGGCTAAAGGAGGTGCTAAACCACTGAGCCACCCGGGCTGCCCTTTTTTTTTTTTTTTTAAGATTTTATTTATTTATTCATGAGAGACAGAGAGGGAGGGAGAGAGAGAGAGAGGCAGAGACACAGGCAGAGGAAGTAGTCTGTTTTATTATTGTCTTTAAGTTTTCTTGCAACTAATGCATCTCTTGTTGCTTGCTCCTAGAGCTATTATTTCTAGTCCCCCTTTCTGCTCCACTACTTGGTCCACTTATGTTTATATATGAATTAGCAGTTGAGAAGTGGAAATTAGAGGTATGTCGTAAGACAAGAAAAATTCTGAAGGTAAAAAGTCTAGACATGAATCTATATTCTCCATTTTACCAACAAAATGATCTGGAGCTAGTAACAATTTCTCTGAGCCTCAGTGTCCCCATCATTAAAACAGGATTAAAACATCTGTTTTGCTGAAGGTTAAACAATGTAATCTATTTAAAGCACCTGGCCCTTAGCAGATATTCTCAAAATATGAATTCTCTCCTGCAAAAAACATTTTCAGATTTTTTGGCTGCCCAGGTTGTTTTGAATATACTCGCTACATTTAGGGAATTCCCAATCTTAATGTCAGTGCTGCTTCCCCAAGGTAAGCTCTGAAAACGAGATTTCCAGACTCTCACAGCTAGGGCGCAGACATATGACCTGGCCTTCAACATTCAGCACACCTGCATAAGACTTTGACTGGAAGTTCATAGCTCAAGGAAGGAAAGATTCTGCTTGGAAAGCAATTTGCTGGCAAAGGCATCTGACCTTTGGAGGTGGAAGTGCTTGCAAGGTTAAATTCCTCGTACAGAAGTGGCCTTAGTGGGCAGTGGAATTGGCAGCAGTTGCTTTTAGTGTTTGTGGGGCAGTAGCTAGTAGTATTGTGACCTCCTTATTGTGCCAGTTCCACAGCGCGGTTGTGAGCATTGTTCCTGGAAGCTGAGTTCCATACCTGTCCCTCCAGCCTCCCGGCAACTCTCTGAGTCTTTCCATCTCCTCTTAAGCTTCTTTTCTGCTCATTCAGCCAGAATTAGCTTACGTCCTTTACAACCGTGAGCCCTGACTGATCCACAGGTCTCCATTGGTATTAATACCTGTGAGTGAGATCCCAAGAAGACTGTCAAGGTAGAGGCAGTAATGATGTAAGTTATAATCGCCTTAAACAAAAGCACATAGTTCTCGGAAGCAAATCTTAGAAAAATTTAAGGAGCTATAAATGAGTGGAGATTGAGGAATATAACTTTTGAGGAAATTGTAATATTAGAATATTTCTGCCAAGTTTTAGTTTCTCTGTTGCTGTTGGAAATAAGTAAGAGAAGTAGATTTTCATGCTCCCCTCAAAAGAAATTATGTCATACCATATATATATATGTAATCCCTGGATGTTGATTCTGCAGAGCTGTCCCAAGTGAGTTTATCAATTCAAGTCAAAGCCGGAATCAAAATAAATCAGGCATTATATGGCATATTAAATTTCTAGAGCTCAACTCTGTTCCCTTAATCTCTTAGCAGCAGTAACAGAGTGGCAGCTCTCACTCATTGCAGTAGGGAAATAACAAAGCAAGAGTAAAATTGCTGTTGCAAAATGAAGCACATCACCACATTTCCATCTAATGCATTATAGTTCATGAATCTCCCAGGAGCCAGAAAAACACAGTGAAGTCTTTAAAAGTGAATCCAGATGTCAGCCATCACCATAGCAGTGCTTTAATTATCAAAAAACAAAGAAATAACTCCTTAGGTACATTCTAAGCAGGTGTTCTTTCACACACACACAAAATAACAGAATAGCTGAAGAAGCAGCTGTGGCATTGTATCTGTTTCAATCCAGAGAAGAAAAGTACAACCTAAATAACAGACTACCCAGAGGGAGCTTAGAAAAATCACATTTATTAGGATTTTGCGAGTATTAATCTATACAACATAACAACTGATTAATATTAATTACTCCATTTTACAGATGAGAAAATTGAGTGCCTCATTTGCCAAGCATTTCTAACTCAAAACCTGTCAGTCTTTGATGGGTTCACTGTATAATGAATTTATTTTTCAAGATCTTTTAAGTATACCTATAGCATGGGGTGGTTTTTAGAAAACATATATTTTTAACACAATCCATTTTCATTCTAGGAAAGTTAGAAAATAAAGAGCAAAAAGGAAACCTTGAAACAATCTCTAATAACTGCTATTTTAAACTGGAACTTCAAAACTGGGTCTGTGGTTGGGTTTCAGAAGATCCGTGAACCCCTGACGCTAAAGCAAAAAAAAAAAAAAAAAAGACAATGTGCATTTTCCTTGGGACTATATACCTTTCATCAGGTTTGCAAAGTGCTATCATTCAAAGATCAGAACTCTCCATCCTTCTGGACTTTATGTATGTGCCTGGAGGAACAAAGACATCACCTACAAGTCACAGCCTGAGAAAGATGGCCTTTATCTATAATGTTAAATGGGCCAAAACAAGTAGTTATTTCTAAAATTTGGCTTCTCCTTTGCACATTAGCCTTGCCAAATTATGGAGTATTAGGAAAATATTTCCTTTCTTCCTTAAGAGTTGCATTTTTTGTTTTTGAGTGTTTCTCTGTATATCCAGTCTTGATTGTTAGCTGCTGCTGAGGAAGCAAAAAAATAAAATAAAGAGATGCTTTTGCAACTCACATTAGTAGGAAGATCTGACAAACAATAAAATATTTACAAGGAGCAGCAGAGTCAAGGTGGTGATATCATGGATGAGTAATTAAAACCTGAATATATTTCACAGCAGAGAGGAAAAAGGCAGTTGAAAAGAAAGAATGATGACATAAATGAGGGAGCAAAAGACTTGATAGCATCTTTTTGAAAAGCTAGGGGGTAAAGGCTTTGTGATTGAACAGGACAGGAAATCAGGGGACCACCATCCTTTGATGTTAATGTAGCAGGAAAAGGAAAAATATTGAGAGATACCCTGTGGTGTAAAACACGCTAGATGGATGAGCTATTTGATGAACCGTACCACCCATTCAATGATCTCTTAGTGAGACCTTACTATGTATGAAGCACTATGGATAGAAATATGTGTAAGAAATAACTCTCAGCCCCAAGGAGTTTATAGCATAACTGGGGAGAGAAATATAAATCAGTTCTGCAAGGTAGCAGAGTCAGAAGCCAGGGACAACAATATTTGTAAGACTGCAGTGGAGGTGGTCAGTAAAAGCATGAAAGAATGGTACTCAAAGTGGGTCTCAAAATGCAAATTTTTTTTGTTATCTGGCAAACAAGGAGAGCAAAGACAGTGCAGAAAGGAGCGAGTCCAAAGGCATGCAGAGGTGTAGAAGGATGGCGTGGGTAGAAAATGCCATGTACATTGACATAGTGGCAAAATAAAGGACTCAACAGGTGGCACAGGGCTAGTAATGATGTTGGTTTCTGCAAAAATCCAGAGAAAAGAAAAAATCCTCAGCTAAGTCAGTGACAAGTGGGGAGAGAGAGAGAAGAGGATTAACTTAAGAAATAGCTGGAAAGTAAGAATATCAGGATTTAGTACCTCTTGAGAAAGCCATTATGAACCCTTGCCAAGGCTGCATTAGCAACAAAGATACTGAAAACATCATGTTAGAATCAAAACCCCACCTCCTCTTTAAGAGACTACAAGACATAGGGGGCGCCCCGGTGGCTCAGTCGGTAAAGCATCTGCTTTTGGCTCAGGTCATGATCTCAGAGTCCTGGGATCGAGCCCCTCCACCAGCTCCCTGCTCAGCAGGGAATCTGCTTCTCCCTCTCCCTCTCCCTGGCCCCAACTGGCTCATGCTCTCTCTAGCTTTCTCTCAAATGAATGAATGAATACATAAATAAATAAAATCTTTGGGGGGGGGGGGGAAGGGACCACAAGAACTAGTTTTATTATGTCTCACACCTCTGTTTACCTGTTTATCTCTATTTGGGCTAAGCTTTCCCCAAATGCTCACCCTCATATTGCTCAAGTTATTATCTCCAGGACCCTTTGGATGCAAAACTCAGGGAGTACTATTTACATTATATTCTGTGCAAATAGGACATAGGGTACAAGCTGAATGATGCCCTGCTCACCCCTTCCTCAACTCCCAAATCCTTTCACTGTGACCTTCAAAATGCCCTCCAGAATGTCTTATTGTGTGATCAGCAAACTGCCCTACAGCTTCAACCTCTTGTTTAAATGATTCCTTGCATTAACTGAAAGCTCTGATATCCTGTTGTTCTTGCAGCCTGTCCATGTGGAAACTGTTTTTCCTCTTACATCCAAAGCACCTCAGTGCTAAGAGGTGGAGTAGATGGCTTTGCATCCATAGCTCCTTGCAAACCACTTCATGCCCTTCTCTTTCTTCAAAACTCATTTCCATTTCTTCCCCTCGTCATCACCAATATTTAATGTCCTCCTTCCCATCTCAACCACTGAAGACTTTAGCTTTTGGTTCATTTTTTCTCTTCACCTCTTTCTATGTGATCTCTGGAACTGTGTCATTTATGTGGGTGATTTATCTCCACTTGCTGTCTCTATTCCTGGATCTTCTCACCTCCAACACCTGGTCCTCCGTTCCATTGCAGCTGCACTACCTCAGCCATTTCTCGAATCTCTCAGAACCAAAGTTTGGTACCACTGAAATCTGGGCTGTAGATATCTGGCTCCGGGCCATTGTCCTTTTATTCTTTCCCCTTTTCTGTAGAACTACCACAGCCACAATTTGTCGATTTAATTGAGACTTCCAGTACCCTGACCCCACACATTTTCATTATCATTTAATCCCCTTTTCCTTCTACCTTTTTGCCTGGTTTAAGTTCTATGATTATTGAATCATAGAGATTATTATAATCATAATAATTGATATAATATGATTATAATTATAATAATCATAGTTATTATGATGACTCCTTTGATAATACCTATCTTTGCCTCTTTATTCATTCTGCCTGGAGAGGTAGAAAAACTTATTTGATTGGAAAATTTGTGAAGAATTACTGAGCATGCTCAGCTCAACTCTTTCCTTGCCCCGTGGGTGATAAACCTGCCCACAAAAAGCACATGTTCCCCTGTGCCCCTCTAAAGGCAGGCTCTGTCCTGTGCAAAGATTGGAAGAGGCCTGGTCTGTCCCAGTGCTGCACTGTGCTGGGTAAGCAGGCTAATTCTGCACTGCGCTGGGTGAGTGGGTTCAGTATTAGGAAACTCATTTCTGTTTTTTCTTTTGCCAGTGGTGTTTCAGCCATACTGGTCTTTGGTTTCCTAGAACAACCCAACTCTTGGTACCTTCCTGTTTTTGGCCTTTCTCTGCCTGATTCACTTCTTTTTCTGCTCTTCTTTCAGCTGGCTCTTAATTTTTTAAGGTTTCGACTTAACGCTTCTCTAAAGTATTCCCTGGCTTCACTATTGAAGGTAGGTTGTCGTCCTATTATGCTTATGTCTGCCTCTTGTGGAGTTTAACTTGAATATATTGATCTGGGCCTCAAAGGAGAAGGCGTGTGCTAATTAGAATTTAAACATACGGAGGCATATAAGATGGCCCAAGGAAATAGTCAATGTTGGATAAGTGGAAACAGTGTTGGGCGAGATCAGAACCCTGAAGAACCTATAAGAATTATTTCCAGGGAGAGAATTCAATGATGGAACTTGAGAATGAATAGTCAGAGAGATAGGAATTCCTTGAGACAGGAGAGGAAGGAGAGATCTTTAAGGAAGGTTTAGTTTACAGTGTAGAAGCAGCACTGAAAACTGTCAAAAGGAATCCAAAGTTAGGGTCTGGGCCTTTGCTATCTTTCCAAGAGAAATCTTAGCAGAAGTAGGAAGGGTGTTAAAGCCAGGCTACAGTGGATTGGAGACTAAAGACATGGAATAGTTTAGAATAAGTATTTTTGGAAACTCAGCAATGAAAATGAGAGAGATGAAGCAGAATAGTTGGAGGGGAACTTAGGACCAAACAAATTTTATTAAGACTGGAAAAGATTTCACCAGTTTATGGATGAGGCTAACAGATTGGAGAAATTTACAGTATCGATAGTCTAGGTACTAGAGAAGGCAGGAGGGTAATCAGCTTTAAAGAGGAGTAGCTTACTTCTCCTGACAGAGGAATGCTTCTTCCTCTGACCCTGGAGGGAAGAATGCATATGGCATCGGTAAGTTTAGGAGAAGATGGATAGGAAATCTGGGAACAAGATTGTTCTTGGGAACAAGAACATCAGTTGAGAATGTAAGAGTTGAGGCCCTGAGGAGAATGGTAGAAGTTTATAATAGCTGCTTGAGGTGGTAGGTGGGATGATAGACGGAATTTTCACCAAGGAATAGTGAAAGGATTGGTACTTAGTATTATAGCTATGGCTGAGGCCAGTGGGAATCTTTATCCACAAACTCAGGTCTGCAGAAAATACCACACTATTTTTTTTAAGCTAATTTAAATTTACCTCTGAGCCTCAAATTAATAAAGCTGGAGAGTAATTCATTCTCAATTATTACTGGGTTCCCCAACCTCCTCCCCTGAGAACTGTACAAAAGCCGCTACCTTAGAGACCCCTCCAGAAAAGTAGATTTAAGTTATTGGCTCATTCTGCTTAGTACTGAAATAACCACTGCCCAACCCATGAGCCATCCTTCAGATCTGGCAACTCTGCTGCATGTTTTGGGAATAAGACTCTTTTGCTAGTTAATAGCTCCTATGGCCCCAATCCCGTCTACCTGTATGCCTGTTGATGCATTTTCATATACTTGGCATGGACACTCTGGGATCTGTGGACCTCTGACCTTTCCCAATACAGAATGTAATGCAATGATTTTAAAATTGTGACTGGAGAGGCAGATTAAAAACAAAATTTAAGTAAATCCATACAAGCCAGATTGGGGGTAGTGATGGTGTATGAAATTAAATTAAGTTGTCACATACTAAGAGGTTAACTGCAACCTGGGTAAGAAGTTCAGAATCCTATTTTCCCAGATCAGGTGATTAAATTTATAATGTTTACAGTAAAAATTAGGAAACTGTGAAACTCAAAAAGATACCTAGCCACACATGATTTTCTGGGAAACCAAATTCTAGAATATAATGTAGACAGGGTTAGACAAGGTTGTAGGTTAAATAGGGTTAGACAGGGTTGTGGGTTGACCTAGCGAGCAGAACTTACTTACCATGTGGATTGAAGATGGCTGCGAATTCTTTGAAATTTGTGTCATTGAGAGGTTGAGTTGAATTCCTTACTTCTTGAATCTAGCCTGGACTCAGTGACTGCCTAATTAATGGAATTTGGTGGAAGTGACATTCCGGAACTTCTGAGGCTAAGTCATTAAAAGCTCAGGGGCTTCTTTCTGTCGGGGCCTCCTGAGCAGCCATGTAAGAAGTTTGGTTACTTTGCAGGAGAAACTGCATGGGAAAGTGTTCACCTAAGTCCAGCCTTCTAGACATCCATATTCAGACACGATGAGTGAGTTACACTGTCTTTCACTCTCCAACTCTGCTCAACAATCAGCTGAATACCACCAAGTGGCTACCTAGTCAAAGCTAGATGGAGTAGATGAGCCTCTTAGCCAATCTCTGCTTGAATTTATGATTATAAAAATCACCCCACGTAACAAAATTTTAGTTGTTTTAAGCCACTAAGTTTTGGGGGAATTTTTAAGCAGCTGTAGTGCTTGTTGAATTGTAAGTTTGTCTTGTCAGTCATGTAAAGTAGCAGGGATAATCAGATGTCTTAAATTTGTCAATATAGTTTAAAAGGCTTATTTTTATGTGTGTAAATGGAGACTAACTTTTTAAGGAATTTTAATCTGTTGAACTTAAGAATTAATTGAACATTCATCAAAGAATGAATGAATGTGATTTATAAAGGATTTTTACTTCCCATCCCAGTACACTGATAATGATTAGGAAGTCTGACTATATCAAAAGTCTGGG
This sequence comes from Canis lupus baileyi, assembly GCF_048164855.1. NCBI lineage: Eukaryota > Metazoa > Chordata > Mammalia > Carnivora > Canidae > Canis > Canis lupus. The sequence continues at coordinate 21,812,428 of NC_132873.1, forward strand.
GAGGATGGAGACCACTTTGTTTAAGAGAATGTAAAGTGATGGAATCCTTTGGAACACAATCTGCTGTACCTTACAACTTAGTGATTCTACTCAGTTATTTATCCAAGAAAGATTCATACATCTATACACTAAGAGATGTGTTTAAGAATGTTCATAGCAGGGTGCCTGGGTGGCTCAGTCAGTTAGGTGTCTCACTCTTGATTTTACCTCAGATCATGATCTCAGGGTTGTGAGATCTAGCACCATGTCAGGCTCCCTGCTGGGTGTGGAGCCTGTTTGAGAGTCTCTCTCTATACCTCCCTCTGCCCCTTTCCCTGCTCAGGCATGTGCTCTCTCTCCCTCTTTCTGAAAAAACAAGAACAAAAACAAAAAAACATTTAACAAAACAAGACAAAAACTGAAAACAACCAAGATGTTCATTGACAGAAGGATGGGTATATAAATTGTTGTTTATTCAAATTGTGGAATAGTATATAGCAGTGAAAAATGAGTGAACTATACAGATGCAATAACTTAGGTGATTGTCAGAAATGTAATGTTAGTAAAACAAATTACAGACAAACATAAAGTATGATATCCTATAAGTTCAAAGTCATATCAAGCTAAATATGACTTAGGAATAGACATACTCATTTGTAGATAAAACTTATGGAAAGCAAAGGAATTGTAAACACAAAAATAAAATAGGTAGCTACTTCTGGAAGAGGTGATAGGATGATTACAGAGAGTCTGGAAGGCTTCGAAGGTAATGTTCCTTTTCTTAAACTGGGTGGTAGTTATATGGATGTTTATTTTGTTGTTCTTTAAATCATGCATATTATTTTATATGTATCAGTTTATATATGTGTATATATGCACCTATACATATATTCTTTTATAAGCATGAACTACTTCATAATTTTAAAAATTCACAATAAAGTGAATTTATTCGATTTCCAAGTTATGTCTCAAAGCTTAAAAAAAAAGTAACTTTACATTACACTTGAATAAATTGACAGCTATTAAAAGCACAACAGTGATTAAGTACTGCTGCCCTTTTCACCCATAGGAACCCTGTAGAACATTTCAAAACTCAACTGGCACAGTTCATACTTTTCTTTCTGTCCTCTCTAGTGGGGTTCCCTTCTTTTTAAGATTTTATTTATTTATTCATGAGAGACACAGAGAGAGGCAGAGACACAGGCAGAGGGAGAAGCAGGCTCCATGCAGGGAGCCTGATGTGGGACTCAATCCTGGGTCTCCAGGATTACACCCTGGGCTGAAGGCAGCGCTAAACCACTGAGCCACCCGGGCTGCCCCTCTAGTGGGGTTCCTATCGTAATATTATTTATGAATTTCAGCCTTTACAAAAGATGGAAAGAGTTTGAATATATGCAACTTTTGCGTTTGAATTCAACCTGACAAAGGGAACTATAGCCACAAAACTTCCCTGACAAAGGGAATCTAAAGCATGACTGTCTGCTTGAAATGGAGAAAGAAAAATATAAGGAAATAAAGAGAGGACAAGCACAAACTAATAAATTACCTGGCTATAGATGTTTTATTACACATTTATAATTTCTCTTACCATTCAACTTTTTTCAGGATTTTTACCATTTATGTGATCCCTTCCTATCAGTTTGTTATAAATAATATGTTCATTTAAAAAGGCCATATGCTATTCTAATAGCATTAACAGCCAGAAGCTTCTCTCTCTCCCTTCACAAATATTTTTAAAATTTCTTAAAAAATCAGTCTATTCTTGAAAGTCAGTCTTTCATCCTGGCATCTGAGTCAATAAAAGAGCCTTAAATCATCCCTCGTGACTTTATAATCGAATTTCCTTCAATGAGATCCTTGTGTGGGTATTTGCTGACTTAGAAATCTCCCAACTACAAATTGCCCTCTAGGTTTTAAGTTCTGTGCTCTTCCCTTCAGAAATTCTGCTTAGTTTTTTTCCCCTCAGCAGAATTTTCTTTTATGGATTTTAAGGTAATAATTAGGCAAGGGACAAATTTCAGAACCCCCTTGCCTTTCTTTTCTTGCATTTGATCTTCAGTTTTCCTCTCTTGTGTATCCATTCTATTTCTCCCTATACCTTTCGCTACTTTTCCTTTGAACTCCCTCCTTTTTCTGAGTGTGTAGCTATTAATTCCCCAATTCCCAAAATAAACATAAGAGATTTAGTATTTGGTTGCTAATCTGCCCCCTATTTTTGCTGCATCTTTGTTTTGCCTGTCTCCAATCTCTTTTCAATTTTTGTCCTGTCTCATTCCAAACATAATTTTATGCCTTTTGCCAAACACATTTTCTCTTGGTTTTACTCCTTTTTAAAATTTAACTCTCCTTTTTCTTGGCAATCATTTGAAAATTTAACAAAATATATAAGTTATTATATTATTTGAAACTTAGAAAAGTTTCCCCTGGGAGCGAAGCCAATAGACTTGATCTCTACATTCTTGTTTACAGATAGCCAAAGGAAGGGTAGACGGAAATATCTTGCCTTAAGCCATATGTTAAGTCTGTTAGAAAGGCAAATTAGGTCAGGGATCAACTGGCCTCATATCTATCACCACCTGATACACTATCACCTGAACCACTTCTTTCTCAAGAGAAATCTAGGGACTACCTACATCAAGTCATCCTCCTCACTTTTCTGCTCTAAACCCAAGTATTCAGATTCAAAGGATAAGGCCCAGAAAGCTCCATGTTTAATAACCCCACAGTCATTCTTAGGTACAGTAAAGTAAAAAAGGAAGGAGGAAGAAGGAAGGAAGGAAGGAGGGAGGGAGGGAGGGAGGAAGAAGAAAGGAAGGAAGAAAGGAAGAAAGAAAAAAAGGAAAGAAAGAAGGAAAGAAGGAAGGAAGGAAAAATTGAAAAAAAGAAAAAAGCCACTGCTCTACTACTGTAGCTCAGCTTCCTAAAGTAGTGAAGTAACTAACCTTTTTGTGCACATTGTGTGCATCCAGTATTGTGGTCTATTTTTTCATAGACATGTTATTATTTATTATTAATTCTATAAAAATCTATTGAGTTAGATTTCTTAAATCTATTTTATAGTAGAGAAACTGAGGTTTGAGCCAAAGTCATTCAGCTGGTAACACAAAGAGTCCATGCCTACCTCCATTACTCTGGATTTTAAGAACTGTGGCATGGTACATGTTTTAAATGTAGCATAAATAGGGATGCCTGGGTGGCTCAGTCAGTTAAGCATCTGCCTTTGGCTCCAGTCATGATCCCAGGGTCCTGGGATTGGGCCACCCCAGGCTCCCTGCTCAGCAGGGAGTCTGCTTCACCCTCTCCCTCTGCCCCTCCTCACCAGCTCATGCTCTTTCTGTCTGTCTCACTCTCTCTCAAATAAATAAATAAAAATTAAAAAAAACATAAATGTTGCATAAATAGCTATCAGATATAATGTTACCATATATATGGGATTATATTCATCTCCTAGTATACTGCAAACTATAAAAACATGAATCGATTAAACTCACTCAAATATGTCTACTTTTTTATTGCTATGATTGACATAAACATTATATTAGTTTCAGGTACACAACATAATGATTTGATACTTGTATATATTGTGAAGTGATCACCATAATAAACTTAGTTAACATCCATAAACACTCATAGTTATGAATTTTTTCTTGTAATGAAAAATCTACTCTTGGCAACTTTGAAATATATAATCTAGTATTATTAACTATAGTCACCATGCTGGACATTATATCCCCAGCACCTATTTATCTTATAATTGTAAGTTTGTACCTTTTAACCACCTCTACCCATTTCACCCATCTCTAAGCTCCTATCTCTGGCAACTACCAATTTGTTCTCTGTATCATGACTTCAATTTCTTTTTCTTTTTTTTTAGATTCCACATATGACTGAGATATTTGTCTCTTTCTGTCTGACTTGTTTCACTTAGCATAATGCCCTCAAGATCCATCCATGTTGTTGCAAATGACAGAATTTCCTTCTTTTTTTATGGTTGAACAATATTACATTATATATATGTACCACATTTTATTTTTCCATTCATCCATTGATGGACACTTAGGTTGCTTCCATATCCTAACTATTGTAAATAATGTTGCAGTGAACGTGGGGGTGCAGATATCTTTTCAAGTTAGTGTTTTTGTTTCCTTTGGGTAATTACCCAGAAGTAGAATTGCTGCATTATATAGTAGTTCTTTTTTTTTTTTTTTAAGATTTTATTTATTTATTCATGAGAGAGAGAGAGAAAGGCAAAAGCACAGGCAGAGGGAGAAGCAGGCTCCATGCTGGGAACCCCATGTGGGACTCAATCCCAGGTCTCCAGGATCAGGCCCTGGTGGGAAGGTGGCGCTAAACCGCTGAGCCACCCAGGCTGCCCTATATAGTAGTTCTAATTTTAGTTTTCTGAGGAACGTCTACACTGTTTTCCATAGTGGTTGCACTAATTTACATTCCTACCAACAGTGCAAAAGGGTTTTCTTTTCTCCACATCCTTATCCCAACTTGTTATTGCTTGTCTTTTTTTTTTTTAATATAAAGATTTTATTTTTAAGTAATCTCTGCATCCGATGTGGGACTTAAATTTACAATCCCAGGATGAAGAGTAGCAACTGAGCCAGCCAGGCACCCCACCTATCTTTTTTATAATAGCCATTCTAACCGGGATGAGGTGACATCTCATTGTGGTGATTTATCTTTTCGTGTATCTGTTGACCATCTGTGCGTCTTCTTTGGAAAATGTCTATTCGGATCCTCTGCACATGTTTTTAGTTGTTTAGTTTTTTGCTATTCAGTTGTACGGGTTCTTTATATATTTTGAATATCGATCCCTTATCAGATACATAATTTGCAAATATTTTCTCCCATTCAGTAGATTGTCTTTTCATTTTGTTGATGGTTTCTTTTTCTGTGCAAAAGTTTTTCAGTTTGATGTAGTCCCACATGTTTATTTTTGCTTATGTTGCCTTGCTTATGGTATCAAATTGAAAAAACATTGTCCTTAAGACTGATATCAAGGATCTTACTGCCTATATTTTCTTCTAGGATTTTTATGGTTTAGGTCTTATGTTCAAGTCTTTAATCCATTTTCAGTTGATTTTTTGTGTATGGTGTATGATAGTGATCCGGTTTCATTCTTTTGCATGTAGCTGTGGAGTTTTCCTAATAACATTTATTGAAGAGATCATTTATTTCTCCATTATGTATTCTTGATTCCTTTGTCATAAATTAGTTGACCGTGTATGCATGGGCTTAGTTTTGGGCTATTATTCCATTAATCTATGTGTCTGTTTTTAATGCTAATGCCATATTGTTTTGATTACTAGAACTTTATGATGTATTTTATTTTTTTTAAAGATTTTATTTATTTATTCATGAGAGAGACAGAGCGAGAGAGAGAGAGAGGCAGAGGGAGAAGCAGGCTCCATGCAGGGAGCCTTACGTGGGACTCAATCCCAGGTCTCCAGGATCATACCCTGGGCTGAAGGCGGCGCTAAATTGCTGAGCCACCCAGGCTGCCCTTTAATATAGTTTAAAATCAGCAAGTGTGATACCTTCAGCTTTGTTCTTTCTCAAGATTGCTTTGTTGTGAGTCATGAGTTTACTTTTTCTTGAAAATTATCTTTTAATATAGAAAATGTATAATCAAATACAATGACAAAAGAATTAAAAATTATGAATATACTAATTACGTCAAAGAACCACGATCAAGTTTTGGTCATAAAATTTACAATGCATTGTTCTGTGTGGGAAATGCCTCTTTTTTTTTCTTCCTGCTATCTGGACTACGAATGCAGTAGCTAGAGGTAGAGACACCACCTTAAATCGCAAATTAGAAACTGAATATTGAGGATGGTAATAAAAGTCTGAGTCTGAATGTCTATCCATAACACCCTGAACTGCTTTCTAGATTTTAACAAATTCTATCATGTAAATGTTAATGATTGTAAAAGCTAACAAAGCTATACTTGGTATTATTTCAAAAGGATAAATCAACAATGAGAATGTAATATTTTAATAATAATGCATATGTTGTCATTCTTTGGTTCTCAGTTATAGCTATTAAAATTCTGTTTTGTGCTTAGCAATCATACAGGAATTGTTTGTAGCACACTTCAAATTTAAAATAAACTCAAAATGAAAATGACAAATCCGCTGTTAAGATAATTATTTATGATTCTATGGTAACTTTTTAGAGATAACTTTGCTATGTCAAAAACAAAATTTGAATTTTATAGGATGAGTAATACATTGAGACAACAGAGGAACTCTGTTTTCCCAGTTTCCAGGTTTCTGGCTCTATTGCACCAAGCCAAATGTCCTATATCCGTTTAAAGTACTCTAGCAGATTTAGGATTGGAATGCAAGAATTACGTTGTAATGCTGGATAAAACTGGGACTAATGGGAGGAAATATGAACTCTTGGAGAAAGTTCAAGTATCAACTAAGCCAGTCAAAGAATCACAGTTTATCATTATAATTGATACTTAGAAAAATATCTTCTGAAGAATGAAGTGAAAATCCTTCATTCCCTATTCTAGAAGTTGACCCATTATACCGAATTCTGTCATAGCAGAATTTATTCCCATGATTTAAAAATATTTTTTCCACCTTGCTCTTCTCAGAGGGACAGCATCACACGTGTAAGAAGATATTGTCGTTTTTAATCTGTATCTATTGTATATTTAGGGAGTGGATAGGTAAAGTAGGGTTGGATTTGGAAACCCGGAGAGAACATGAAGAATCAAATATTTTGATTTAAAAAGGAGAAATGTAGTGTTTTATAACTAATGTAACAAATTTTAGGAAATTGCTCTTTCTTGTTATTGTTTTTGAATGCAAGATGCATTGAACAGGTCCAAAGAGCAAATTGCAAAGTGGACTTCAGTGGACTTAATGCAAGACGAAATTTCTGCATTTAAAATAGAAACTACTAATATTTTCCTAAATGTTCAAGTTTTATAAAAAAAAAATAGATAACTTTAATTTCAGGATCTTTATAGGTTGGATTTCCCCCTTTTTTTAATTTAACATAAATAAATGTTAAAATCTAGAGGCATTCTCTGAAGCTATTAGAGCTACTAAAAGCCACTACACAAGGATTCCATTTGAAGATCCCCCCAGAGGACAAATTTAGTGAAAACTCCATTCTAATTTTCCTTCTATATAATGCCAGAAGACCAAACTGACCCTGTCAGGATTTGATCCTTTAACTCTGATTTCTCACCTGAGATTTGGACCATATAATCATGCTCTAAGTACTTTAGCAAGGCATTCTAACACTGCATTTCTAATCAGGGAAACATAAAACAAGATTTGTCCTTAAGCTGTTTTACTTTTCCTTATAATGGTCTCCATTTCCTTTCATGAGGCATTATCTTGATAAATTGCTGTTTTTTAAAGCTCACTTCTTGCCTGGAAAATGTGTAATAGGTCAGACACTGAAGGTTCTTGTTGGGGTTGAGATTTTGGCCACATGTTGTATAACCTTACTGCATGCTGTACTAATACCCCATGATATTCCTGATTTTGCTCATTGTTTCTAATTTGTATACTGGCTATATTAGTAAATTAGACTGGGTAGATTCTCCCAATGATAAAGGATACTCTTTAGCTAAACTAAGAACTAAAAAGCAAATCAGAATATTATTTTACTTGGGAAAATTATTGTATTCTCAGTACTTAAGCTCTGTGAAAGAAAGAAAGAAGGAAAAAAAAGAAAGAAAGAAAAGAAAGAAAGAAAAGAAAGAAAGAAAAAAGGAGAGAGAGAGAAAGAAAACAGTCCTGTAAGTCAGGTCACATTCCTTGAATTCAAATGTTAATTATTCCCAGAGAAAATTACTGTGCTAATTGATTTATAGATGTATGTTAGAATTTGAATCACTTACCTACATTCATCCCTAGAAATCTAGCAGTAGTTTAAAGAAAACTTACATGGTAATTTGTCTGTACTTATTACACTTGGAGGAACACTTAAAAAACACTACACATAAACAAAACACAAAGCAGGCACATCACGGTGGAGTACAAGTTCCTTAGAGTGACAATAACAATTAGTATAAAAAGAGCAGCGTTGGCTCCATTGAGGACTACTATTTCCTCAAAACCAAAGGAGCAATTTAGAGGAAAGTTATCAGAATTAGTCACTATATCAGTGAGTTGGTTGTTAAGTAATGCCCTGAACCAATTTTGAAATAACACACGAGTATAGTAGTGCTACTGGGAAACGGTAAAGAAAACATTTCTGAATTCATTTATATTTACCTAGACTTTCTGTCAAGTAAGTTTTTTATTACCAAGAAGTCAAGAAAACACCTGTCCCTCTGTTAATTTTTTATAGCATTAGGTTTATACCTCTAATAGAGGATTAAAAGACTACTTTATAATTATCAAGCATGAATCTCAGATTCATATTTAAAAATAAAATTCATGTCATGCCCAAAGTCATGGAGAAATTTAGAAGTGGTGTTTAAAATAGAAATTTAGACTACTGACTTGAAATCTCATGCTCTGACCACTAGACCACACGCCTGCCCAAGAATACTTACATTTTTTTTACTGTGTATTCTTCTTTGTAATTAGATGCAGTGATTAGAGTGTCTTTTGCATTACTCTGCATTTTTCTTTTAAGTCAGGGTTGTAACCCACATAGGGCAATGTCCCTTACAAAACTAAACAAGGGATTTTCAGTCTTGCAATACAATCTCTTGATATTTGTTTATAGGTTTCACACATCAAAAAAACAATGAAATCTGTAATTTTTCAAATTACAATCTTCTCATTCTCTAAGTTATGTGCCTATGAGAATTTGCAAATCTTTTGAAGAGAATGTAATCTTTATGCTTACAAAATGTAGGCTTTCATATTTGGGTACAATTACAAATCAAGGCCTTCCCCCCCCCCCCCATAATAATCAGTTCTCCCAGTTGTGGGTTTTCCTCATTTGAAAATAAATTAATGGGAATTTTAAAATATAATTCATCCAGTTATTAAATCTTTTCAATCTTTAAAATTAGAAATCATTTCTATTCTCAATCTGCAAGGAAACAATGGCAGAACAGGCCTGATAGCATATTACAATTTAATTTCTGTTGACTGAGGAAGTAAGAATAAACAGCTAAAACCACATTAATTTAAATCTAAAAAGGGAGAAAACTTCTATGAGTCCTTATTGTTTTACTTTTTTTTTTAATGACAGCTATATATTGCGTGCTTAAATATTGAGTTTTTCTCTATCAAGTACTTGTCCAGAAAGAAAGGCCATTTTGGAACAACAAAAATTCAAAGTACTATAGATGGCTTTCTAAAGAATTTGAGTTAGTATTCAATGTTGCAAAAAACAGTGATAACTTTTGTAGCTCTAACCATCTAGTTTATAAAATTAGAGATTGATATATAAGGGAACTGATTTTGCATAGTCATTCATTTTAAAATAACACATCATAGTTACTAAATCATACAGTTATATGTAGAGGCATACATATTTTCTGAATGCTGTCATGTAATTATGTAGAAATTTCATTTTCAAAGCTATGAATTTGAGACACAGGTTACTTTTTTTCCTATTAATACTTTATTAATTGAAATGAAGATGTGGTCATTCACATTTTTCCCAGACCTTTCTGGAGCAATCTATATATAGGGCAGGCAGTGGGAGCTGGGGGACCAAGGAAGCAATAGACATATGTAAAACTTGTTAACTCTTAAATAAAATGTGTGGGCTTGTTGGGAGGATATAAAGAGTTTCCCAAAGGGAAAATAAAGTAGAATCAGGAACACCAATGCTCATACAAAGAAGTACTCTTCTACATAATGGTTGTCTTTTTTTAAATCAAAACTCTAGAATATAAGTTTGGAGAACAAGTTCTTTGTCTAATTTGCTCAACACTGCTCCTCTGGTGTCTAGAATCACAAATACTTATTAAATGAATAAATGAGTGAATAGATGAATGAATATGCAGTGATTCTTCTAGATATATTTTAAATCAAATTGCCATATTAACCTTAATAATTATGGGTAAACTGAAGGTAATCCCACTGACAGTGAGTGGTATAGGAAGTATACACATTGAAGATGTTTGAGAGAACAGAACTGTGGCTGGGATCAAGGATTCTTGAGAACAAATGGCCACTTGGGCAACCTGAACTTTTCCACAGTAGTTGTAAGTTGTGGAGAGACCATTGATTTATTGACGTGAAAATCTCTTCTTAAATTTATGGATGAAATATGATAATTGGGCTTTCCTTTAAAATCATACTTTGATCAGACACTTGGGTGGCTCAGTTGGTTAAGTGTTTGACTTTGGCGCAGGTTATGATCTCCTGGGATGGAGCCGTGGGTCAGGCTCCCCACTCAACGGGGAGACTGCTTATTCCTCTGCCCCACCCCACCCCGCTCATGCACTCTCTCTCTCTCTCAAATAAATAAAATCTTACAGATAAAATAAAATAATACTTTGAGAGCTAAAGTGGAGAGGAATAGATGAGGTATAGATGAAATAAAAAATAGATGAGGTATAGATGAAATCAAATTTACTCATGTTGATAGTGGTTGAAACTGGGTACATGGGATCCATCATACTCTTCTCTACTTTTATGCTTGAAACTTGAAAAGTCAGCAAACACACAACCCTCCACTTAAGCATGACATAATAAACATTTATATTGCCCAATACATAGTCTAATCTTAGAAGGGCCTACTCATATCATGTAGGTTAAGAAAATTTTTGAAAAGATTTGTCTTCATGACAAAAATTGCTTTTAGCTCTAGATGCAATAAATCATGATGTAAATCATTATCATATCACTGATAACAGGTTTTTAATAATCTCGGGGGAAAGCTAGGGAGCATAGGCTTATGTTTACCCAAAGCTCAAGTTATCCTCAGCACATCTTGACATTCAGCTAGATGAGGGCTGAGGAAGTCAAGGAGGTTAGTGGGAAGGTAACCAAGTAACCAAGATAGCTTCGGAAACCCACTTACTGCTACCATTTGCAGAAGACTTAGGTTTGGCCCTCTCATTGGGCACTGGAATTTATTACTTTAAAGTGCTTTTACATTATTCTCATTGTTTGAGCATAAGCCAGACTTATCTGTCAAATAAAATTAATCTTAGTTCTGGCCTCACAACCTTATCTTAGTCCATTTAGGCTGCTGTTAAAAAATACCAAGGGCTCATGGGTGGCACAGCTGGTTAAGTGGCCAACTCTTGTTTCTGTTCAGGTCATGGTCTCTGGGGTCATGAGATCCAGCTCCTGGTCCAAGTCCATACTCAGCACAGAGTCTGCTTAAAACCATTCTCTCTCCCTCTGCCCCTGCTTCCCACCTCTAAAATAAATAAATACATCTTTAAAAAATATCATTAGACTGGGGAGCTTATAAACAACAGAGATTTGTTTCACACAGTTCTGGAGACTGGAAGTTTGAAATCAGAGTGCCAGTGTGGTTGGGTTCTATGAAGCCCCCTTCCAAATTAAGGCCAGTAGACTTCTCTGAATCCTTTTGTAAGGGCACTAATCCCATTCATGAGGGCTCCATCCTCATGACCTAATCATACCCCAGAGGCTCCACCTGCTAATACCACCACAGTGGGCATTAGCTTTTCAACATATGAGTTCGATGAGGATGCATTCAGACCATAGCAAACCGTTTAATGATTTTATTTTTCTCTTAAAGTCTAATTCTTTAACAAGGGACACATGTTTTTCCCTCCCTCTTCAGAGGATTTTTTTTTCAAGTCTTTTTCAGCTCAGTGATTTGTAACTTCATAAATAAACAGTCTAATATATATTAAGTAATTAGGGTAAAATGAGTTTGAATTCTCAGTGTGTCTTTAGGCACCATCATAAGTAATGTGATGCATTCAAATAAGAGTTGATGAGAGGAAATGAGGTAATTTTTCCAGTCCAATCCTCATGTTTTCCTACTCAAAGAGTATTTTCATTGAGATTGATTTACAAATATTTGGCTTGAAAACTTAAAAAAAAAAAAAAAAAAAAAAAAAAAAAGCTATGTATTATAGGGTCATCAAGGGCAGGAATTATCTCTCCACAGGGATCTTTTTAATTTTCTCATAGCACGTAATAAACAATTCTGTTGCATGGTAGGCCCCAATACCTTTCTTTGCACTCTTAACCATCACTATCACCACACAGCCTGCTGTGAAAATAAATAATTCCAATCTTTAATAGTGTTAATCTGAAAATTTTTAAGCCTATCTTTTTATTGAATTAAGAAAATACACAATGGCATCATTGTACAATTGAAACCCACCCACTGTGTGTTTGGTACTAAGACTGAAAAATCATACTGTAACAGAAGAAAGCCAAAATTAAGTGAGCTGTTCACTTCAAATTGTACCATAACTCTCGTATTCATACAATGTATTACAGTTTCCATCTGACCTCTCAAATCTACTTACAAGAAGAGAGGTTTATAATTCAAATATTATAGGAAGAGGAAATCTAATTTTGACCTTGAGTCAAACTGATGCCAAAGGAACTTTATGGTTTTCTTTACTTTATAAGCTGTAATTGCAAATACAGTTTCCTTCATCTAAAAAACTATTCCACCCTGAAATTTTCAAACAAAAATAGTTTGCAGAAACATTGGCAAAAGACATCTTCAAAGGAAACTAACTAGTTTGAATTAGAAGGAGAAGGAGGAGAGAGATGGTGGATATTTTTAAAGGGATTATGTTTTCAATATTTTGGGCATTCGATGTCTAATTCCTGTTGCTTTTTTTAAAAGCATTTCTCATTTAAAATTTAAAAGTAGATTAGTAATTTAAATGTGCTTAATTTGTAAATAAGATAAAAATAACATGTGTATAAGATAACTTGAAGAGAACTTAAAGCTTCTCTTAAATATTAAATAGAAATAAAATTGTTATTAGGAAATGTCATAAAATACTAAAATGGGTAGTATTAATAAAGACATAGAAATGGTGTGAAGTTCATTTATCAAAAATATTTTGACTGATTATTTCTACCAGAATACTTGAGAATATAATTTCATGTTCGATACCAAAAAAGAAAAAAAAAGTTATGTTGGTTGTCCCCAAAACTGTTCATTATGATGTGTCTATAGCCAGTTAATCTCAAAGTAAATCATGCCTAACTTTGAGATTAACTGGCTCATTACCTTTGCCACAAATGTTCAATATAAAACACCTCAGACTTCTGGTTTTATGAAGTTAGTGTATTATTCAGTAGGTGAGAGGTTAGAGTAGGGTGTGACATTAGCATTACGTAAAAATATTATTCCTTCAGGGTGCCTGGGTGGCACAGTTGGTTAAGCTTCTAACTCTTGATTGATTTCAGCTCAGGTGGTGATCTCAGGACATGAATTCAGGTTGTGATCCTGGGGTCATGAGATTGAGCCCCACTTTGGGCTCTCTGCTCAGTGCAGTGTGCTTGAGATTCTCTCTCCCTTTGCCCCTCTGACTCCTGTTCTCTCTCTCAAATAAATAAATCTTAAAACAAATTTTTTAAATTAAAATGTCCCTTCTCACTTCTTATTGCCTCAGATTCTAGGTTATTTCACTGACCTCAGTTCTCAAATAGATAACTTTCGTGTACGTATATGTGTATTAAGTTCTCAGACTCAAATAGTTTTGATTCCAGTGAATATTACACATGGATTTTCACTACCAAAACCATGTTTGACCAAGGTTGCACAAAGGAACCCACCAAATTCGTCTCAAATGTTTTTAGTTTACCTTTGAATTAAATATAGAAAATACAGAAATGATAATTGCAGCAATGAATAAAAGAGATAACCTGAATCATTAGGAATACATAAATGTTGGACTGAGGTAGTTCATTTATCTTTAAACAGCCATCATATTAAAGAGAAAGTTCAGAAGCTCTTACTTGTTTCTAGGAAGACATAATTAAATACAATAAAAACAAAAAGATTCAAAGAAGCATCACACCTTCACAGGAATGACTTGTGTCAGGTCAGGATAAAATGATAGGTTTAGAAAGATAAAGCCATTTCCTGAAGTAATAGCTCACCCCTTCCCCACCAAAAAAAATCCCCACCAGATTAAGAAAAACAGAATAAACTACCCCAAGACAAGAATAATAAGAAAATAAAGATAAAAATGGATTTCCTAATCATAAAAATTGTAGTGGCTGTTGTACATATCCAAGAAGACAATATACCATGTGGTGAGACCCAATCTTGTTTGCATTGTGGAAAACTTATACCTTGGGTAGTAAATGCTCTGTAGGACCTCTTCAGGAATAGGTGGTTTATCTTGTTAGATTCCTAAACTGTGCAGGGCAACACTATTCAATTCATCCTGTGGTTCCCACTCTCAGAAAGAATATGAAAATGGGTTTATGTTTTTACCCAATAGGGCACTTCATAGAAACTTAACTATTAAACTAGAAAGGACATGATAGGATTCCTCGTCCAACTCCCTCATTTTACAGATATGGAAACTGAGGAGCAGAGAGAGAGCCTAAGCCATTTGTCTAATGTTATACACTTGTTGACAGGCCGGAATAAACACATGGCTTCTTGATCACTGGCCCAGAGTTCTTTTCACTATGCAGTATTACTAATCAGGGACATAGCTGTATCAATTCAAAACCAAAAATGTGTTATTCATAACATTGATGATCTTCTTACAGAAGTAATGTGGGACCTGAATGCCATTACAATTATTGTCGTTGTGGTTGTTAGATTTCACCGCCTTTATCCACCTGCTGGGGCTCTATTTTAAGGCACACAGGCAAGCAAAGTAGTCTACTCTCTTGTAACATAAAATAGTTACTTTGGGGTCAAAACGATTATGTGAAGATTCCTGCAGGAAAAGTTCTCTTTTTAACACTCTTGCCTTCTCCTGTTTTCCAAAATAAGGGTAACTTAGAGAAGAATGGACTTTGGATACCCACTTGCCCTTGGCTGAACCTCGTTAGCCATTCTTGGTGTTTCCATTTGAAGAGATGAACAAAGGAGATGATTAAGTAACAAAACCTTTCAGGGTATGGCTTTGCTTACTTTCAGGGAGACAGAGAGGACGATTGTCTATTAAGATGGGAAAAACAAATAAGAATTATAACCAATTGAGCATTTGCCTATAAAATTAGAATTTAATTATAAATGTAATTAATATAAATGCTTTTTCTATATCAATAATCCCATGTAGGCTTCCCACACTGCCCTTAACATTTGGTGCTCCTGATACCTTGTGCTGAATATTTTCTTTCAAGTCAGAAAGGAAAACTTACATTTTGAAAAAGAGAAGAAACTTCAAATATACTATGTTGTACATAATCTTCTTTTCATTTTACTCTCCTTTTAGATTTAGAATAGATTTATATAAATACATATTTAGGCTGAATGCCAAACAGCTTAGTATTACAATTGTCAGATGCTGAAGCTAGATATAATAGAATGAACTGTTGGAAGAAGAAGAAATGTGAAATGTAATCACAATTACACTTTTACAATTAAAAAAATGTCGGTAATGGAATTTTTAAAGTTTGGTCTGGTACAGGCACAAATATTCATATTTCTGTCGATCTATTTCTCAATTTCACAATTAAAAATTCTTATTCTTTTTCTATATAACATTATCAGCTTTCACAATCTTCCCTAATTTTGCAACATTTTGCTCTTCCAATAGTTCCAGCGTATAAGGAAATCTTAATCCAAGTTATATCTGTACATTCAAAATGAATATTCATGTTAACCAATACATTAGAATGGCCTTCCTTGTTGGCATATGGCCCCTGCTTTACTAATTGTACATGATGCAGACATGATGATGTTGACATAGGTATGTGGCTACTTGACATTCCAAAGGCTAAAGGGAGGCTATGGTTGAAGCCAAATAGAAATCTTGGCCAAACACCAAAGTAAAAAAATCAAACTTTAGGAAGTCCCTAATTCAGAGTTTGGTAGAATATTTCAATAAGCAAAGGATGTCCTAATTTTTTATAGTTTTTCGATTCTTTTTTTCTCTTTTTCTGGAGAAATAACTAGACATTTTAAACTGAAATCAGTGAATTCCCCTAAAATCCACAAGATGGTGCTATGAAGTGGCATTTAGAAAATTTTTGAAAACCATATGCCTTGTAGGAACAACTTTCAGGCAGGGCCAACTAAGTACCATTTAATGATATCGACTACAGGTAAACGCCATTTAAAGAAAGTAATGTCAACCAGATTAGTTGACATTAAAGAAGGCATATCTTTACTCCTACTGTAATACTTTTAATACTTTGTCCCCCAAATTATACTTCTGAAATTCTTTTATTGGTCTCCAGTTTTAAAAATGTCTTATGAGAAGGCTAAGAAATAAACTTGCATCTTAGTGGAGCTAAGTCGTAATGAAAAAAGTTCTGGGCTCAGATAGAGACCAGAGTCTAATCTCCGCCCTCCCACTGAATCGTAGCATTCAGCCAGCCTTCCACGTATTTCAGCTGTTCTCCACCATGGGTGATTTTACCCTCTGGGGAATATTTAGCAACGTCTTGGAGACATTTTTGATGGTAACAACTTGGGTGACGAGGCTGCTACTGGCATCCATGGGTAGAGGTCAGGGATGCCACTAAGTATACTACTGTGCACAGGAAAGACTTACCCACAACGAAGAACTATCCTGCCTAAGATTAACCGTGCCTAGGTTGAGGAACTTGACCTATTCGTTCATTCCTTTGTTGGCTTGTCTGCTCATTCATTAACTAGTTCATACATTCATTGACTTCTGCATGTACACATTCATCACTTCAACACATTTTTACAAAGCGTCTACTATGATTCAAGACCAGACTAAGGTTTAGGGATTAAAAAGACAAAAATTATCCAATTCCTGTTCAGCATGAGACTATGGGGACCTATGAAATAATGTAACAGTATGTGATCAGTGTTTCAGTGTTAAATGTAGGATGTTCTAGAACACAGAAGAGAATAATAAATACCAGAGAAAAGGGCAGGATTCAGGAAGGCTACACAGGGATGGGGGTTGTTCACTCTGTGGGGGGACGGAGGTCATAGAATGAAATTTTGAGCAGTGCACAAGCTAAGCCAGAGGCAAACATTAGTCCAGAGTGTGCTTGGTGAGCAGTAGGCTGCTGTGGTGTCAGATTAGAGAGAGGAAGGAGGTTGGGAAAGAAAAGTGAAACTCTTAAAGTAGAATGGGGTCCTGCTGAGAAGGGCCTTGGGCTTCACCCTTCAGCCATCAAAACTTAAAGTAGAAGAGTGATATTAAAGTAAAAGAGTGGTAATCACTTTACCTCTTTAGGTCTGGGTTTCACACCCTTCAGGTATTTGATGAGATATGTTAAAGGTTGCCTTTAGTTTTAAAACTACATTTTATAAAGTCAGTCAATTAGATATATTAAATGCTGTATATTCTTAGGTTGATATTAGGGCTATCAAAAATCACAATACAAAGTAAATATACACAAAAGTTGTGTTGTTACAGATATGTGATTTCACTGTAATGAACAAAATATAATATATTCCTATTAATATATTATTTGGCATTTGTTTTAAGGGTGGACATACTTGAGAAGATCAAGTTAGTCTGCAGAATATAGTCTTCCAATTGGTTATTTCCTATGTCAATAACTTCTTTTGGTTGTACCCGGGATAGATTTTTTTTAAAAAAGATTTTATTTATTCATGAGAGACACGCAGAGAGAGAGAGAGAGAGAGAGGCAGAGACACAGGCAGAGGGGGAAACAGGCTCCGTGCAGGGAGCCCGACGCAGGACTCGATCCCGGGACTCCAGGATCACACCCTAGGCCAAAGGCAGGCGCCAAACCACTGAGCCACCTAGGGATCCCAGGGACAGATTTTTTTTTCTCCCCAGGGACAGATTTTTAAAATATTTTTTCCTTAACCTTCTCTACGTTTATCAACAAGTTTCAGGCAATCTAATTAGATCTAAGTAATTTAAGAATGCTTTATAATTTGAGTAATCACTTAATAATATGAGTGCTTTAGGGACATAAAACACTGGGGTTTCTTATGTCGTACATTAACAAATGAAGAGAACCCAAAGATTAACAATTGTTTGAATTTTACTTAAGTAAAATTAGTAGCTATCAAACTGAATATTTGATATAATTTGATTATGATTTATAAAATGTTTTATGATATATTTCTCATTTGATATTTTTATATTTGTAATTTAAATTCAGTTTTAAAATATAGATAGCTGAACCCCTGTTCCAATCCAGTTCTGTTGTCATTCAGAATTTAGTCCATAGGTCAAATGACATACCATGAGATTTTAAAAAATTGGATGGGGAATGCAGAAAAGAAGAATGGGCCCCATATCTAAATAAAATACAGAAATCTCCTTTGGGAAATGCTGCCATTATTGTACCCCAAATAGAGCCATGAAAATACTAATGATAAAGTGACAGAGGCACCAGGAAAGCCAGGGCTGTGCTAACAGCCTTCAGAACTGGTTAGGGAGGCAGGAACTAAGCCACTTTCATCCTTGCTTGGATGAAATGGTCTGATTGCATCTTTTTGAATCCTTTTTTCTCCTTCCCCCAAATCATGATCTTTCCAGGTTTCTGTATCATACTTCCTTGAATATTATTAATGAAAACCTTTGATGGATCATTTCAGATTTGAATATCCATTCATATTCATTTTCTTCCACAGAAATTATTGTTAAAACCCAACAATGTAAAGTAGTGTTGATTTTTCACAGTGCTTGTGTTTTTGAGACAGCATCATAGACTTATTTCAAGATAGAGGGTTTATCTTCAAAAGATGAGAAATATATATGCAGTTGTAAAAAGGATTTCAAGCCCCAGAAAAGTGGTTGAATTCCTTGGTACTTTTCAAAGGCACTTTGCAGTAGCAGGGGCAAAGTGTGAGGGTGACCTGCAGCACCCACCCCTACCCCTGCTTCATCACAAACTCAGCTTCCACCTCTATGGTCTCTTTGTTCCAGATCAGATATCCTTCGAACAAAGGTTATGATGAGGGTGTCAGATGATCTCTAAGGTCTTTTCTGACCTGAACTTCTGTGAATTTGTATTTTCATTTTTTTTTTTTTTTGAATTTGTATTTTCAAATCCTTTCCAGAAAACACAGAACTTCAAGCTAAAGGAGTTGCATAGTAACTGAGAGGCTACAAGGTAGGATAAAGAAAACATTAAAAACAATAGCAGCAAAAAATTAATCTTGTTCACCTCTTCTTAAGAAATTAGACATTTTCTATTTAAATGCAATGAAAAATAATATTTAAAAAGTTAATCCCCGGCAGCCTGGGTGGCTCAGCGGTTTAGCACCGCCTTTGGCCCAAGGCGTGATCCTGGAGACCCAGGATCCAGTCCCAAGTTGGGTTCCCTGCATGGAGCCTGCTTCTCCCTCTGCCTGTGTCTCTGCCTCTCTCTCTCTCTCTCTCTCTCTCTCTGCGTGTCTCTCATGAATAAATAAAATATTAAAAAAATATATAAATAAAAAGTTAATCCCTTCAAACACTACAGTATACAATAAAAGAAAAATCAGCAAGAACAACTTCATTGGAACCTTCAGTTTGAATGTCCTACAGAGACAGAACTTAAAGATCTGACCAAAAGCAGAAATGGTTCTCCTCCTGAAGGGCTCATTTTCTTTCTTTCTTTCTTCTTTCTCTCTTTCTTTCTTTCTTTCTTTCTTTCTTTCTTTCTTTCTTTCTTTCTTTCTTTCTTTCTTTCTTTTTCTTTCTTTCTTTCTTTCTTTCTTTCTTTCTTTCTTTCTTTCTTTCTTTCTTTCTTTCTTTCTTTTTTAATATTATTTATTTATTTATTCATGAGAGACACAGAGAGAGGCAGAGACATAAACAGAGAGAGAAGCAGACTCCATGCTGGGAGCCTGATGTGGGACTCCATCCCGGAACTCCAGGATCATGCCCTGGACTGAAGGCAGATGCTTAACTGCTGAACCACCCAAGCATTCCCATGGAGAGCTCATTTTCAATGCAAGGGATGGCTCTGAACACACACGTGATTAGGACATGCAGACATCACAGGAATGCTTCTGTCTAAGGTCTCTGATTCCTGTGCATATAGGAGGTTACTATCTTGGAATCAATGAGTTGACATTCTCTTGCATATACATAGGACATGAAGAACAACAGTGCCTACTACTGCGCAGAGCGTGAGTGGCCACTACTGGGTAAGTTACAAGATGTATTATCTTTCTTAATGAAAACTGGCGTCATCACTCAGTGGTTGGCATTTTAGACTAAATATTAACAAAACCTCATGACACAACCAAAATTCATGTTACCTAGGGAAAAACTTTTCTAAGCATTCCCAGCATTTTTCTGAATATGATAAGATACACTTTGTGAATTATAGTTTTAGAAAAAATTTTAATGTAGTCCCATAAATTAGAACAAATTTTCAGCAAAAAATCAAAGTCTATTTTAGGAACTGTTTTTCATCTGCGATTTGACTAATAGCTATAAAAGACAGCTTTGGAGAAAGCCTCTAGGAGACATTTCATTGCATTCAATGCCTAGGTTGCATATTAAAGGAATGCACAACTGAATGACCACATGGAATAAAAAGGAATGTGTGGCATAAAACATGGCGTACATGGTATAAAAAGGCAAAAAATGAATTAAGGGGTGGATAGGTCACAGACTTTTAATTTTTGCCTAGTTACATGAGATAGTCCCTGTATGAATGAATAGAATGCATAACAAGTGATTCCAATTTAAGCTAATAAGGATGCTTACATTCTAGTCTACTGGTCTTTTATGATAAATTCAGCCAACCGAATCCATATTGTGTAAAGGGAAAGACATTTCCCAAAAATGTAGGTTAATTCTGGAAATCTTGTGGGTTTTTTCTTTCCTTTATTAAGACAAAAATGGCTGGAGATAATTTCCCATAATTAAGGCAGCAGTGTGTGGGCAATGGAGGTGTCTCTGTTAGTTGTTATGACTTCTTTCTGGACATTAAACCCCTTTTACTCATTTAAACAAACTAAAAATTAATTTTTACAAACTAAAAATGGCAGCAGTGAAACCCATTTGCTGTTTTTAGAAAATGACTAATAGAACAGATATTTCATAATGTCACATGATTCAAATAGTTTAAAACAAGTAATTAAAACCACTTCTGTGCTTGTCCTGGGATGATAACTAAAGTCGCCTTTTTAAATTATTCATTTATCAGATCATATTTATATGAAAGAGGAAATGAAATCTTTTTGTGTTTCATGAAGAAGGGAGAATGTAATCTGATATAGTGAAAAAATAGGGCAAAAATAAAATGTTAAAAGAAAAAAATTGCATTAGGAACTAGATTTCTGGGGTGCCTGAGTGGCTCAGTTAGTCCAGTGTCCGACTGGATTTCAGCTCAGGACATGATCTCAGGGTCCTGGGATCCAGATACTTAGCAGAGAGTCTGCTTGAGGATTCTCTTCCTTTCCCTCTGCTCCTCCCCCTGCTTGTGCTCTTTCTCTCTCTCTCCCTCTCAAATAAATAAATAGATCTTTAAAAAGATTACTAGATTTCTGTCTTTCTATGAGAAATTATCACATTTTCCTGAGCAGAGGTAAGTGCTAGAATATGAAGATTGAAAACAGACTCCTAGCATTAATTTAAAATGGTCTTTAAAACATTATTTCAATGTTCCTAATAGGAAACTTTCTAATTACCATATTTTGAAATGTAGCAGGTAAATAGGTAAGGAAATGCATTTAGTTAATGGAGCTAATTCTTTTGCTTGTCTAATAAGGATTTGCCTTCTCTTGTGGTAAGTTGGCCAAGTCTCTTGTATATGGAGGTCTAGAAAACTCTTGAACAGACTACAAATTATATATAACCACTGGCTTGGAAATTTCTACCCTTGATATTTCTGGGTTTTTGCCCATTTGGGGGGCCCAAAGAGAGGATACAGGCAGGGCAGAGTGGTGCAGTTTCCTCTTACCCCTTCAATCAGAAGCAGGCTGGTTCAAAGGGAAGTGCAACCACAGGGCAGGGATCAGGGTAAAGTGAGGGTGACCGGGTTGGACAAATACAGGGTAAGGTTCCGTTTTACTTAAAATGTCATCATTTTGTCCGCCACAGATTTCTTATTTTGCATTAATTTTGACTTTTTAGGATAGTGCATTACCACGCTTTTTGGCACCCACTTAAATTTTGCATGTGAAGTGAACGCTTCACTTCCTCACCTTGATCAAGCAGTGCCTGAGCTCTGCATTCCTGTAGCCGTGTGGAGCTGAACTAGAGCATGGCCTCTCCCTTTTACCCACCTTAGCTCTGAGGGGCCACGGAAGGCTCCTAGAAGACCTAGGTTCTCCTTGCTTTCAAAAATGAAACTCAAGGGTACAGAAAGCTATCTTTGTCTCACAAGGGACCAAGGGGAGTGTTAGGAAACAGGTATCAGATAGAACTGACACTGGGACTTGGAGCTATGCTCTCTTCCAGTGCTGCTGCTGCTGCTGCTGCTTCTTCTTCTTCTTCTTCTTCTTCTTCTTCTTATTATTATTATTATTATTATTATTATTATTATTATTGACAGGAATCGTAATAATCAAAGGAGCTAATGCCCTGAACGTGGACTTAGCAGGAGATTACGAGGAGTCAGAATAACTCATTCACCCAGAAAGTATGGAAAACTCCTCCAAAGCATGCTAACTAAATAATGAGAGGTTTGATGCTCATACATTGTAAATATGACATAGAGCTCTTTTAAATAGCAAAAAAGGCAGGATTACGTGTGGCTGAGCTAAAGCAATACCAAGGGTGCTTTTCAATTCCTGAAAAGAGCAAAATAAGACTTTCCAGTCTTACTGCTGAACTTTCCATCGGACTTGCTGGTATCCGTCTCCTTGTCTTAGACAGGCTTACAGTCCGCAGGCAGGGGCGGACGCTGCCTTCCTCCACAAAGAACACTGAGACCCTGCCTGCCTTCTCTCCATTTGTGTCTGACCTCAGTAGAGTGGAGAAGCGGATTAAGGCTCACTGAGTAACTGCTGGATGTTGATGCTTTCAGAAATGTTATCTTCCTTAACGCCCCAGCAGCCCTGTAAAGGGAGAGACATTCTCACAGGGATGGTCAGTAGAGTGGGAAGAAGCTTTAGTTCTAGCAGTTGTTACAGCTAGAACTGTGGGTCCCTCAGTGTCACCCTGGTTGTTTTTTTTTTTTTTTTTTTTTGGAGGAACAGGTAAGACTAGATGTAATGTGACTGTCTTCCCTTGTAGCAAGTAGACTCATCATAGGTTTGTTTCGAAAGGTGAGATACAGGGCCTTCCAACTCCATCGTCTTCCTTGGAAGGAAATGTTGGACACCGCAGTACTTTTTGCAAACTGGGAGCTAATGCTACCGTCAGTAAAAGCTCTCTAAAGGAGAGAAGAGAAAGTTAGGGACATCGGCCTAGTAAAATTATTTTGAAATTATCTGCTGACATTAGTGTTGGTTTTTAGGCATTCGTATGGGTATATGTCTATTTTATGTGTATCTATTGTAGGTTCAGTGGTGGAAAAAATACCTAAATATATATTTAATTCCATAGGATCCCAAAGCATTTTGAGGATTTAAATTGATAAGCCAACCTCAAAGGGACTGATTCTTGCAACTAAAACACAGACACCTCTGGGGTGAAATGTGGCAACAGTTTGACAGGCATAGCAGTAGCTTAGGCCAGAAAGGATTTATCCAATTAAAATTATGGGATGAATTTTGGCTGGCAGAATGTAATTACCAGCCTTGGAATGAATCCAGGATCCTGAGGTTAACACCCCTCCTCTTGCCAACAACCCTCCTACCTGCCAACACTCCGAGATGGAGAAGGCTGGATCTGACACAATCGCACATAATACTGTTGTGACATCTAAGTACAATGATGATGATGTGAGAAGCATCATGAACCTGATTTTTTTTAACACTCATTATGTTACTTATTTTTATGCCACATTAGGCTAGAAACCAAATGTCCACATAAATGTTAATTTCCTCAAATCTGTGTTTAAAAAGTATAATTAGAAAATTAAAAAAAATAGATCTAAAAATTAATTTATTCCGTCAAAGTGGTTATTTAGTGATTATTTCACTCCAGGAACGAAATTGGATCAAAACGGTGACATTTAATCCCTGCTATCTATGTGTTTCAAAAAATCAGGTTTTTTGTAGGAGCAATGTGTTCTCAAGGTTCACTGGCCTAGGGAAAAAAGGGAGACGCTTAAATGCCTGGTTCACATGGCTTGTCACCCTGGAGTTCCGGGGCGGGCAGGTGCTGGTACTGCTTCGCCCTGGGGTGGGCCCAGCCCTCCGCGCCGCGCGGCCGGCAGTGCGGGAAGTGCCCGGAGACCACGGGGAGCGGCTGGTGCGCGCGGAGCCCCCTGCCCGACCCGCCTCGTCCTTCCATCCTAAGAAGGCGGGCGTGTACAAAAGACCCTGGTGGGGACGCCCACGCGAAGCCAGAGGGGGCGCGAAGGCGACTCCAGGCGACACGTGCCACGGTCCGGCGGCCCGCTCGTCGCGAGGCGGCCGCGGAGCGCGCTCGGGCCGGGGCGGGGGCGGGGGCGGGGGCGGGGGCGGGGGCGGGGCCGGCGGCGGGGCTGCGCGCACACCCGGGGCCGCGCGCGAGGGTCGGGCCCTCCGCGGGCGGCGCTGCGGGCGCTGCCTCCCGAGCTGGGCCTGCCAGTGCCCCCGCCCCAGGTGCTGCTCGCGGCGGGGCACTGCCCCGAGGCCCGCGCCCCGTCCCTCGCGTTAGCCTTCCCAGGGCGGGTGCCCCGCAGCACGCGACCCCGCCGAGGCCCCCCACCCCCGTGCCCGCCAAACCCCCTCGCGCCCCCGCGCGCCCCCGCCGAGGCATCCCCCGGGCCTCCCAGCTTCCGCGCGCCCCTGCCCCCCACCGAGCCCCCCCCGCCAAGCCTCTGCGCGCCCCACCTACCCCCCAGCCTCCTCGCGCCCCCTCCCCGCGACCCCGCCGAGACCCACCTCCCTCCGCGCCCCCGCCGAACACCCCCGCGCCCAGCCGAGCCCCCGCGCGCCCCCGCCGAGGCCCCCCACGGAGCCCCCGCGCGCTCCCGCCGAGCCCCCGCTGAGCACCCCCCCGCGCGCCCCCGCCGAGCCCCCGCCGAGCCACCCCGCGCACCCGCCGAGCTCCCGCTGAGCCCCTCTCGCGCCCCCGCCGAGCCCTCGCTGAGCCCCCCCGCGCCCCCGCCGAGCCCCCCCGCGCCCCCGCTGAGCCCCCCAAGCCCCCGCTGAACCCCCCCGCGCGCTCCCGCCGAGCCCCACGAGCCCCCGCCCAGCCCCCCTGAGTCCCCCCGCGCGCCCCCGCTGAGCCCCCCGCCCCCGCCGAGTCCCCCCCCCCGCGCGCTCTCGCCGAGCCCCTCCCGCGCCCCCGCCGAGCCCCCCGCGCGCCCCCGCTGAGCCCCCCGCGCGCTCCCGCCGAGCCCCTCCCGCGCCCCCGGCGAGCCCCCTCCGCGCGCTCCCGCCGAGCCCCCCGGCGCGGCCCCGCCGAGCCTCCTGGCGGCCCCGGGAGCGCGGAGGGCGGCGCGTGCGCAGGGGCGGGGGTGGCGGGCGGGCCCCGGGTTCGGGGCGGCGGGGTGGAGCCGTGGCTGGGGGCTGCGCGGCCGGGGCGCGTCCTCGGAAACCGCTGGCGCTGGCGCGGTTGCTCGGCGGGGCTGTGAGAGCGGAGAGCGGAGAAACCCCGACTCCGCTGACCAGCCTGACTGCGCTCAGCTTTCGCGGTGAAGGTAGATTCCCCCAACACCATCTTTGTGTGATCTAAGTGTCCACAGGGAATCGAAATGTGGAATGGGAGGATGAAACTAATCCTTTCTTTTGCACTGTTAGGGGTTGCCATAAACACCATTTGTTACAAAGCATAATTATGTTGGGAAAGTGCCTGATGAGACAATTAAGCTACATAAACACACTGAAAACAAATGAAAGCCAGAAGACGCCCACACCCCTTGTGTAAAGCAATTTTTTGTTTACATAGAGACGAGAGGGGTCTGAGCTGCTGCTCTATTGCAACAATGTTATTAATGTCTGCAAAAACCTAATGACCGTATTTTGATGAATTTTCGATCATGAGATGATGGTCACAAGATGAAGAGTCGTGGCCATCAACTCAAACCTGGACCAGCCGTGGATCCCTGCGTCCCCTCTAGGTGAGGACGGTTAGGCCAATGGACAATCCTAGAACAGGAGCCGAAGCCAAAGGATTTAAGCCCCGGCGGTACTGCTATTTGTACCAGGGCACAACTGAGCCTAAACCCTAAAGCTTAACATGAGTCTCAAACTCGTACACCATGCACTGGGGTGTTCCCCACCCTGAGAACGTTACCTGATACAAAATAACCCTTATGAAATAATTTGTTGCCTGAATTCGTGAGGGCCACATTTATTTTTAGTTAGGATATTTAAAAGAGACCGAAAGAGACCAAAATATGGCCTGATTTTGAAAAGGGGAATTTTTTTTTCGTTATTTTCAGATATTTAAATTTCTTTAGTTTATAATATTTGAGACATGAAGAGATAACGAGTTGAAAAATGCCCGAGTACCAAAAAGAACCAAAGCAACCTCCAAAACTTATGTGATTAATCCACTTTCAACTAAAGGACATCAGTCACTTTTTTGGCTCTACTGATTCACACAGACTATTATGTCAGATTTCAGTTCAAGGAAGAGAGTCCTGTGAAAAGATTTTAAACTGAAAGGGGAATTTTGCAGATTAAAGTATGAGAGGAATTTAGTTAAATAGTTTTCACTTACAGCACCCAGATGAGTCCCTTTTATTTGTTCATGTATTGTCTATTACATGGCCCATACAGAGAACTTTTCTTTTTGCCAGAAAAATAGCTTTTATAAGAATCTTCATTTCCCTAGTAAATCTCATTTAGCAAGAAGATCATGCTTATTTTATTTAAGTAGAATAGACCTTGAAAACAGGGATAATCTAAGGAACATGATGTTTAAAAGGAAATAACATATAAAAGGAAATAACATACTTTAATAAATATATGCATTTACATGACAATTTAGGCTGACAAACTTTCCTTATATTTTCTAGTATTGTAACTATGTTCGTATGTTTATATGTGCATGACCACAAAGACTTGACTTCCCGGTTGACTCACTCTGAGGATTTTATCTTTTAGATGTTCTCCAGGAATGACATGGTGAATTGTTCATATTATGACTGCCTGGCTTCTAAAAAATATCTACTTTTTTTTATGGTTGATGAACATGAAAATATGAATGAGACATAGAGACCAAAATGAACCATGATTTTTCTCCTTTTCTAGAAAAATCACCATGTCTTCTTCTAGACTGGGGCTCCGTGTGGCTTCTTGTTTACTAAATATTTCAGAAGCCAGAAGAAAATCCATGGTTGAGAACATAGCAAAAACAGCTCTTCTTGAAAAATAATGGTAGGAACAACAGACAATTGAAGCAAATATGGAGTGTTTTGATACAATAATTTTTGTATTGTGCAGATAGTGCTGTAGAACACTCTTCTTAGACTTTCCTCCTTGTTCTTGTGCAGCTTGTTACAGCTTCTACAGGACTCCAGGATGCAAGATAGATCTCTTATGTGCACATGTGCTCTTTCTGAAAGCCCACAGAAGCTCAGCAATGCACTTATTCACTTTGGAGGGTGAGTGTCTGAGATGAGCATTGTTCAGGATTTCAGGCTCCTGAGGAGGATATATTTACATAAAGGTTTAATGTTTCCCTCATGGGCCATTTATTTGATCATTAATAGAATGAGCATAATTGTACATTATGCCTTTTATTCAGCAGGCTAAATAAAAAATAGACTTGTCAAATACCAGCTACTTTTCAAAGCTCTCTTGCCAGCAAAGCGCATGCCTTCGTTACAACATTATTTCTACTCCATTTTTTTCCCATATAAAAACTCTTAGGCAATTGCATTTAGTGATATGTGTAAGATCACTCAGTAATTCAGAAGACTGGGACTCAAGCCTCCTTACTCCCTAGCCCAGTATTTCCAATGAGAGATACTACTCTTTATTTTACCCTTGTAAAAACGTTCATGTGATGACACACAGTTCTAGATACCAGTTGTTTTGCTTTCACACACACACACACACACACACACAAAACGCAGTATATTCAGACTTCAAATCATTTTTTTTAAAAGATTTTATTTATTTATTCGTGAGAGACATACAGAGAGAGAGAGAGGCAGAGACACAGGCAGAGGTAGAAGCAGGCTCCCTGCAGGGAGCCTGACATGGGTGGGACTGGATCCTGGGTCTCCAGGATCATGCCCAGGGCTGAAGGCGGCGCTAAACCACTGAGCCCCCCAGGCTGCCTCAGACTTCGAATCATTTAAATAGAATTGCTTTGTTATTAAATCAGCTTTTTGTCAACAGGTGAGCATTAAGGTCATAATCCTGAAGCATTCCAGTGTATTTTAATTTCTGAGTCATTTTTGATTTGGTGACTACTTTTCATGAGAAAGAAGTGTTTTCCCTTAACCCACTTGTAATGATGGACACATTTAAGTTACTGTCTTACAAACTGCAGGAGCTGGAAATGTCTAAGAAAATTCCTGATAATTGCTGATAAGAAAACTCCTCTGGAGTCAGTGTGCAGCTGTGCTTTTGCATTCTCTTTGTGGGAAGAGCCAGCTTGGGCCTCTCATTGTCAGACACAGTACCTCTAATGGGATTGGGTTACCTGTCTCTGTGATTAAATGAATGTGCAGAGACATTTGTGGAAGCTGTATACTGATGGACACCTGGGTCTTAACTCACAGTTTTTATCAGCTTATTAGTGGCAGCAGCTCAAGTGGAATTATAGCTATTATACTCCATTACAAATACCAAACAATTTACTTCTGCTGAGATTCATACTGACGGTTCCTTCTGCCAGCAGTAATTTTTTCCTATAAGCATGCTTAAGAAATTGCAGGAAAGAGTGTTTCATTCTTTTAGCATTTGATTCAATTGTATCATATGAAACTGAGAATAAAAAGCTTTTCAGAAGAAAATTTAGAATAAAAAAAATAAAATCATCTCTTTTCTTCCAGGAGCTAGAGTATGTTGAAAAAATACGTAAAATAAGAGGTTGCATAATCTTGTTCTTGCTTCATCTTTTATGGTTTTAAAAATGAGAGAAGGTGGCACTAGCCAAGAAAATGACCTGTTGTTTTACAAATATTTTAAATGCATTTATTTTTAAATAAGTGGACTAAATCTGTAGCATCCATATGAATGAGAACTCATACATTTTCTGATTAAGCAATGTGAAAATATTTAAATAGCCTAAAATGCCTCAGATAAAGGAACCCGAGTGAGTTATAAATTTTAGATTTATACCAGGGCAGGGCTCTGTAGATGGTCACTTGGCTATGAGTGAGTGACATATGTTTATCTTTTCATGTTATTAAAATTAATAGTGTAGGCCTGCCGTAAACTCTGTAGTTCCTATGTATAACTTATTTTTCCTCTCTTCTGAAAAGTTTAATTGTTAGGCTGCCAAGGGACAGGGCGACAAAGGTATAATAGCATAGCTAACGGTTTAATTACTGCCTGAAAACTTTTGTCCTTCACTTTGAATTTGCTTTTGTAGGCTTAAGGGGGACTTTTAAGGAGGCTGAACCAGGCTTGTAAACTTTAAAAATAACTTTGGGGTAACGTGCGGCTGCCATACAAGTGTATGGCAGCTTTCTCCTCCAGGTTACAGATTCAAGTGAGTCACAAGCCACCAAAAGCTGGAAGTCGTTAACATCTGAAGGCTGTTGGTGGCCTCTGAAAAGGAGATGGTGGAGACAGAACAGTTTCTAATGGACAGGTGCATCTATCCCAGAAACCTGTGCTTCAGGCACTAATTGGCCTATCCTAGTTTTTCCAAGATGTCAGATTTTGATCCAGGCAGTTTGATCTGTGCATTTTGGAAGGAAAAATTGACAAAGCCTAGAGGATGAGATTGAGAAGGAGAGCATTTAGAGTGATGTGATTTGGCGATTGAAAGATGAGGCTACCGGAACGCCTGGGTGGCTCAGCAGTTGAGCACCTGCCTTTGGCCCAAGGTGTGATCCTAGAGTCCCAGGATGGAGTTCCACACCAAGCTCCCTGCAGGGAGCCTGCTTCTCTCTCTGCCTGTGTCTCTGCCTTTCTGTGTGTGTGTGTGAGAAGAAAGAAAGAAAGAAAGAAAGAAAGAAAGAAAGAAAGAAAGAAAGAAAGAAAGGAAGGAAGGAAGGAAGAAAGGAAAGAAAGGAAAGAAAGAAAGAAAGAAAGAAAGAAAGAAAGAAAGAAAGAAAGAAAGAAAAGAAAGGAAGGAAGGAAGAAAGAAAGAAAGAGAGAAAGAAAGGAAGGAAGGAAGAAAGAAAGAGGCTATCATCTTAGACTAAATTAGGAGAACTTTGGCAAGCCCAGTAGCAAGTCCAAGAGATTATCAGACGTAGACACCAAAGGCTAGCATCTGAACTGAGCCATCTGGTTTTATAATAACCAGATCTGTTTATAAAGTAATGCTGTAAGAAGTAGACATTACTACCCATGAATTTTATGATTAGTCAATGTCACTTCAGAGGTCAAATCCCAGAATTTTTCTATCAAGCTAAATTTAATTATAACAGAAGAAATAAATTATTAAGATTTCATCAGAGAAAAAAATTCTTTCATGTATATGTTATTTTCTTTACAGGGCAGAAATATCCTGAAGTATTGATGCTCAATATATTTTCATTTTCAAGACTGCATAAGACCAATTATTACAATAGCAGCTTCTATTAATGAGTTAGGTAAGATTTCAGCTTCTATGTTTACATATGTCTTTTGATGAAAGATAAGCTTTAGGTAGACGTGAATGTTCTTTAATTATTGATTTCCTGTATAAATCTGAATACTCAAGAGAGTGTGCCCCCAAACTTCATTTCATTATTGTTCTGAACATGTATATCTCCCACACTTCCCATTTCCTCTTTATTAAAATGAACATTGGGATCTGAGATTTAAATATTCTTTCACTGAAGATGATGATCTCATATTTTATGTGGTTAAGGAAACCTTTTCTAGTTTTAACCTGTGAAGTAATAGTATTGAAATCAGCTTTGATTTCACTGATAGGTTGGCATGGAATGAAATAAGCTAGGCAGTTGTGCTTTGGATTGGGACCCTGAAATCTTAGGTTAGTTCATGGGTTGAAATGAAATGAGCTCCATGTCTCATAGAGATGTTGTTGGGTTTAATTGGACAACTTGAATTGGAAGGATCATAATTGTTTAAAGAAAAGCTTATATTATCTTAATATTGTTTAGTAAAGGGTTCAAAATATTTTTAAATAAACCTGATTTCAACTTAGCAGAGTGTCTTCTTTCAAAAGGCATATTTGTTTGGAGAGCAAAGAGCGGACTGATAACTTCCAGCAAACACAGAACAGATTATCTTGAATGTTAATCATAGGAAGTAAAATTTGCTTCTTTGTTTTTTATCTTTATTTTTAAAATGGTCATATTACACTACTGAAAACTCAAAGTAGTAGTATTATAGGTGTCTATAATATGTACTTAGGTATAATGATGGGTGTGATCCTGTAGTCCCGCATCGGGATCCCTGCATCGAGCCTGCTTCCTCCTCTGCATATGTCTCTGCCTCTCTCTCTCTGTGTCTCTCATGAATAAGTAAATAATAAAAATCTTAGAAGAAAAAAATTTGATTACTGAACAAAAACAAAAATCAAATACTTATGCTTCAGAAAAATGAATGTATATTTTAATGTAATTATTCATAAAGCATTCTGAAAATAACATGGACTTTTATCAGATTAATTTGATAAAATTGAAAAAATTTAAAGTAACCAAGTGAAAAAAATACAAAGTTGTTTAAGACTGATAATTTCTCCACTTTGAGGAATAAAGAATTGGCAGAAATGTGAAACTTGATGACAATTGGGAGGTGAGGTGAAGGGAACTGTTGGATCTTTTATTTTTCTTTATTTGGATAAAAACAACCTTTGTACAGATTGCAAAAGAAAAACAACTAGTGGGACAGTAAAATTATAGCTGCTTCTTTGGATGCAATTGAAAGTTTAATGATTGCTATTTGCAGTTTCACACGTTAAGGTAATTGTCTTCTGGCTACAACTTGGGGGCCTGTAAGTCTATCACTATGGAGGTTTGAGAGGGGATCCACTCTTGCCTGGGAGCAGTGAACCTCTTTCCCACTTACGCTCTCTCTGTGGACGAGTGTGGAGCTGTGGCCAGAAGTAAGAGAAAGTTTAGGGTAGTGTGTCATTCCTATTGGAAACCATTTTTCACAAATCAGGACAGTTTGTAATAATACAATCATTCGTCGACTCCCTGGGAAGAGAACCTTGAAGAATTAACATCAGCAATAGGCTCTCATGGGTTGCAGTGCATAGCTAGTCGCTGTGCCTTATCTCTCCACTTTCCACCGCACAACACTGTGGAGCTCTAAATGCCATGGGATGGGGCAAATCAACCATTTTGTCCCTTATAGA
The DNA here is from genome assembly GCF_048164855.1 of Canis lupus baileyi. NCBI lineage: Eukaryota > Metazoa > Chordata > Mammalia > Carnivora > Canidae > Canis > Canis lupus. The sequence goes on from NC_132873.1 coordinate 21,844,833, forward strand.
TTCACCATAGATCATGAGAAACAACAGTAGTTTCTAATGAGTTCCTTAGACTCTTCAGGGCAGAACAATGGTGTGTTTTGCCCATCTGTGTCCTATTTTCTTGAGCAGGGGTAATGATGAGGTTGAAAAACCACTTAAATGTTAACTCCTACCCCTGTTTCCTCTGATTTTTTTTTCTTTCCTATGCACAACTCTCTTTAAGATTTGCTTTAGAACGGAACTGTCACATGCTTGATTTAAGCCCCAGGGGTAAGTTTAATTTGGAAAATTTGAGCTATGTCACTTGAGGTGTTTTTGAATTAGGCAAATTGGGAGAAAAGAAAGACCTTTTGCCTGGACTGTCTAGCTGCACCGTGGTTAATTACGAGATGCAGAGCCTCATAACCTTTGGGGGAAAGTCTGCCTTAGGATAATTGCATTCTTCTCTGTATGACCTCAAGTCCCTGTATGATGTTGCCTCATTTTTATTTAATGCTGAATTGTCTAACAATTGGGATGTAGATTTGGACTCTGATGGAGTTACATCAAGTAGTAGCAACAGGGAAGGAGACTTGTTTCCAGAGGAGCACCTCACTGCCTGTGTGTTTTAATGTGACCTGACAACCTAAAGATTTATTTACCAGGGCAGTCTTAGCCCAGAATTTGCTGCACCTTTTATCCAAGGAAGGGTTAAGATTCAGCGGCGGGGGGGGGGGGGGGGGGGGGGGGGGGGCGGGGGGATACATTTCACACAAAAATGAAGAGTTCAGAATTGTCCAGACCAGAATAATGATTTTAATTGTCTTCAAAACAATTATGTTCAATTACATTAAGTCTCAAATTAGCTAGTACATGAAGTTCTTCATTACATCAGGACTAGTCCACCCCCAGATGTTCATCCTGCGTAGGAGACAGTTGACAATCGGAGGGTCTGGACACAGTATTTCTCCCTTCCCTTGCCCTTTTGCTTCATTGGCAGCTACTGTACCTCATGATTTAAACATGGACATTTCTAATTAAATGAGAGCTCAGCTGCATTCTTAAACTAATTTATAACATTTGATTTGAAATGTAATAGCTTCAATCTTCATCTGATTAAAAACAGTCATATACTGTATATGGTTACTATTTTGATGCTGCAACATGCAGTTTTTATTTTTACATTCCCCTTTCTACACAGCTGTTCATCTAATATCATCCAATTTTTAAAAAATTTTTTTTTTTTTGGTTGTTGTAACAGCATGCTCAGGCATTCTTATGAGGTAGAAGTATTCAAATTCTAGGACTTTACTGTTCTCAGAACAGTGAAGGGATGTTTTTCACTTAGGGTAATCCCTTCTCACGGAAACCAACTTTAGGATAATACGTTAACTAACTTTCTTTGGGAGGAAGGGCAATGGAGAACATTCTAGTGACATGAAAAATAATTAATGTTGATATGTGTAATTCATGTATGCTTTATATGCAAATGTCCTGAATAATATATTTCAGAACTTTTTTATAGCAACTGTAAGCTTGCTTTTAACTTAAGGAATGGTTTCTGAAAGTGGGGTTCAAAATTGATGTTCAGAGGCCTTATAAATAATGTAAAAATTATTTGCAAGTTTTATGCATGTTCATTTGTGTATATACACATATGCACAAACACATGTAATTGTGCATCTAATTTTAGTTTAAGAACTTTTAGGATAATGGTCACAGCAATACAGAGGCTCAGATGTGAGAGCACTGTGAGTTTGAGGACTTGCAAAGGATGTCAGTGTAGCTGGCTGGAACTTAAAGATGGGTTGGAATGAGAGAGGCATTCCTGGGCATGTTAAAAAAAATGAAGCTTCAGAGGTAATTAGAGGTCAGAGCATGAAGTCCTATATTGCAAGTTGAGGAGTTTAAACCTTATACCAAAGGCGCTGGGAACCACAGAAGAGTTTTAAGCAAGAGAGTGGTATGATCAGCTTTGAATTTTAGAAGCTTACTCTGCCTACATATTAGAGGATGGACTGGAAGCAGGCAAACCAGTTTGGAAAGGTGGTGGTGCCTTAGGTAATACAGTGGAGAGAATGGACAGAAACCATAGGATGTTGGGGGTGGAAACAAAGCAGTGGTATGTAAGTGTCATCACTTACAAATGATGTAAGAAAGGGGATTTGGGGGGAAAGAAAGTGAATACTTTTTTACATGCTGCCACTTGGCAATTAGATATAAAATGGAGAGCTAGGGGACACAGAGATCTAGTCTCTATTTATTTAAAGCTTACACTTTTCAAAAAATATTTTGGACTTCAGTTTTCATTTTCAATAAAAAACACATGTGACCTGTTAGGCTCTCTTTCATTTTTATCTGTATTATGTCTCTAGAATTTTTCTTTCCTCCCTTTTCCCCTTCCTCCCTGTGTCCTTCCCTCTCTTCTCTCTCTCTTCTGTCCTCCTTCCTTTCCTCCTTTTTCCTCTTTGTTATAATCCAAGTGATACACACATGTGGCTGAAAGCTGACTATATCACAGGGTTTGTTCCCAAAACTCTAAGAACCTACATAACTCCTCTTTCCCTATCACTTAATTCGCTTCTTCCCAAAGCCAAGTGCTTTCAGCCCTTTGGCCTTATCATATAGGATTCAACTCCAGATATCTAAATGCCAACTCATATTGGTGCTTTCTTGGTTTTTCAGTTTTAGGCATTGTCTGTTGACTTCTCCCTGCAGAAGGTGAGGATTTCTCTTCCTTTTACCACTCACCCCCACCCCCAACATACACACACTCACAAACTCTTCCTAATCTTCCTTCTTCCCCATACAATTATGTCAAAATTTGGATAAATATTTAATGGCTACATTATTATAGGTATGTTAAACATTATTCACAATGAAGTATTCAGAATGTTGTTTTCGTTTTACCCTTTCTGCACAACTTTTTCTTTTGGCTGGAATTGATCATTATATTTTTGATTGTTTATTGACCTAGTTTTTTATATACAATCAATGGTTTAACCCCAACCTCTCTGTTAATAATGACATCTCTCCACACATTTAGATTGATAGAACATTCAATACATGGAATGTTCTATCTGTTTAATCTCCTTAAGGAACTGTCTTCTAGACCTTTCTGACCTGTTCCAATCTAGACCAGTTGCCCTCAATTTGTTGAGGATAACTGTAATCATGGAATCTCCCTTAACCATCATCCTGGGTGTTCCCTTTATCTCTCTCCATGTTGAATACACTGGTTACTAAATTTCATATCTTCTCTTTTTTGTCCCCCTTAGGTTATGTCCTTGTTTTAGGGGAACATATCTTCTATTTACTTCTAAAAAGGGGGGGGGGGCGAGTATATGGAGACCTTGGATGTCTGAAAATGCTATTATTCTATCATCATACTTGTTAGTTTGGCTAGGTATAAAATTCTAGGTTAGAAATCATAAGCCTTTATTTTGCAGACATTGTATTATTGAACTTTTATTTTTATGTTACTGTTGTGACCTTTAAAGCCATTATGATTCCTAATCTTTGTATGTGATCTGTCATTTCTCTCTGGAAGCTTGCAAGATCTTTACTTTGTTTCTAGTGTTCTGAAATTTCTGTGATGCACCTTTGTATGGGTCTATTCTCATTTATTATGCCAGATATGTGTTAGGCCCTTTGAATCCTTGAAACTCTTGTTCCTCAGTGACAGACAACTCTTGAATTGTTCCACTGATGATTTCTTCCATTTTCTCTGTTCTTTCTGGAAGCCCCATTATTTGGATATTGGAACTCTTGTACTGATTCTCTACATTTTTTTCCTCTTTCCCCCATCACTTTATATTTTTATAATACTTTCTGGAAAATTTCCTCTATATTACAGCCTTCAGTAAGTCTTTCATTTCTTTTATATTAATTTCCAGATGCTTTTGTATACTCTCTGAATGTTTTTTTATTTTATTATTTGCAATAACGTCCTGGCCATGTCTCATGAATGCAATATCAGTGAGTAATTTTTTTATGTTTTCTTCTTCCTGTATTCTGTCTGTTTTTCAACCCCTGCCCTCACTGTCACCCCCAGGTTACTTGTTTGTTTAAAAGGCTTTCCCGGATGTCTGATGATTGTTGGTTGGTGCTTACCCTAAGAGTAGACACTAAAATACTGGAGTGGATATTTTCAGTATATAGGTGGAGTTTGTCAGCTGTAGACTCATCTGACTGGATCATTTCTTTGATTACCCCCTAGATCAGTAATTTTTGGTCTTTCTTCTTGGGCTGTTCAAGTTCCCCAGAGAAGGATCTTCCAGTCTTGAGGGTAGACACAGCTACGTTTTAGGAAATGAATTAAGGAAGAGGGCTAGTAGAGTCTTAGAATTTAGTTTGTAATAGTCTCTTAGCTCCCCTCTTTTTATTACTCATCTCTGCCCTCAGCTCTGCCCAGTATTCCCTAGCTGACATGCCCTGGTGCCAGATGCTTCTTGTTTTCTGCCAGGGTGGAGGCAGGGCACTTGCCTATCAATGTGGAGGTGGGGTTAGTATCTAACAGCTACTTAAACAGAATTCCCATGAGCCTCCCTGTTTTGAGCTTTGCTTTTATCTTCCATTCTGAAGTGGGTCTGCCGTTTCTGATCATTATCAAGTATCTGTGGCATAAGTCAGGTTCCTTCACTGCTGTCCTTTTGCTGCCATGGGCCTACTAAATCATCTACCACTCTTATATCTGTTTTCCAGGTTCCACACTCTTATATCTGTTTTCCAGGTTCCAATGCTATTGCCTCCTCTTCCATTTGTTTGAGTGAGTCCTCGCTTTTAGAAAGTATCCCTTTCCCATCTTTTTCCTGGGGTTTTAGGAGGAAGTGAAAGTAAACATAAGAATTCATACTCTCATCTTCACTTGGAAGTCCTTACTTCTGTAATTCTTCTCAATGATTTTTAATTAATTTGGATCATTCAAGAACACTTAAGTCACCTGATTTGGAATCAGTGGTAAGTTTACAGAAACATATTTTTTGTCTTATGTCCAACTCAATATTAAAGATATTTAGTCTCAATTTCTGGGCTTTTATACATTTTTTTAATAAGCTGTGGATCATACAGCTTCCTGTATGTTTTCCCCTTTTTCCTTACTCAGTGTTTTTACATGTGGGAGCCAGTGTTTCTGAAACATGACCCTGTTTTCCATTCACACATAAATCTTCATGAAAAGGATTGAGTGAAAATGTGGGGGAGGGGTCAGGGAAGAAGGGGCTCAGGCAAGTTCTCCCAATAATTTTCTAGTGAGAGTGGGCTTACCTAACATGTAGGCTCATAGCATTCAGCTTTAAAAGTCTGGACTATAGCTATGAATTTTATAAATGATATGGAAACTTGCTTTTTGTTTTATGTCATTAATCAGATGAAATAATGTTTGTACAGTGCCATATAAATTGACATTATTTAGAAGATTGAAAAGATGAGGTGCTAGCTTAAGTAAGTTATATGAATAAAGAAATAGCTCATACATGATTGATTTTTAGTTTTTTGATTTACCTTAAATTATATAAAACATTAATGAATTTGATTAGAAATATCAGCCTTGTTAGATGTTTTTTTGAGTATCTTTATGACTTGGAGGACATGTGCCATGACAGATTCACACGATGTCAACACTTGTGTGATAGTCTTGAGACCCTTTGATTACCTTATTACAGATTGTCAAAACATGGGCTGATCTGGCAAATCAGGCACAACTTTCCCTTCAAGAATTTTCTACCCTGATTCTCTAGTTGCTATGGAGATTGCCTTATAAAACAGCCCTGGATTTGGTTGAGATTAGTCAATTTAGATGCTGGATTCTGATATAATTCTCTCCATCATCAGCAATGCCCTCATTGCCATAGTATAAAAACAGTGGTTGATTTTACAAGCATATGTTAACATAGTTTTAGGACATAGCATTTAGTTTGAGAATTTTAAGTATACTGGCACTGTATTTTAAGAAAACTGAAAAAACAAGGGATTATGAATTAGGAAAGTACTTAATTGATTTAGTACATTTTGATTACAAAGGAGAGGGCAGCCCCAGTGGCTCAGCAGTTTAGTGCCACCTTCAGCCTGGGGTGTGATCCTGGAGACCCCGGATCGAGTCCCACGTCGGGCTCCCTGCATGGAGCCTGCTTCTCCCTCTGCCTGTGTCTTTGCTTCTCTCTCTCTCTGTCATGAATAAATAAATAAAAAATCTTAAAAAAAATTACAAAGGACAGTTACCAGATTATTCATAAATGCATATTGCTATGGGTTTAATAAATGCAACAGGATTGTATCTACCAATATAAATGGAGGTACTAATGAGGAAGGATAAGGCCAAATGAGAGAACTGGGATAAACTAACCTGTTTTTCCACAGCAATTAAGGAGGAGCCCAACCTTATTTGAAAAAGCTGCACTCTTTTCTTTCAGTTTGACTCTGTGGTAACGTGAAGTCCAAGCAAGTTAACACCCTGTGGAGCAAGCCATGACCAGTTGAAGGACCTGAGCTAGTAGATGCATACTCTCACCTTTTGTTCTTGAGATGGACAATTCTGAGGCCCATTCTAGCAAGACCAAGCCTCAGTTGCTCACAATGATGACTAGCTTGATAACACATCCTTGTATTGACTCTCCCTCTTTCCCTGTTTCACTCTTGATATATATTGAATAGGATTTATTGCAAATATTGAAAACAAAATTACTATAAAAATCTTCGGATGAGTGAGTGGAATGCATGAAATCTTTGCTGCCTGGCTGCATGATGAAGCCATGGATCATGGTGGGAGACATTAACATTCACCCTTTACTAGTAAAGGTATCCCCGGGGGGCTCTCAAAGTTTAAGGGCTCTAGGTTTTCCAATTTTGAGTAGTTATTTATAGTACCCAGTGATTGATTTTATGTGATCACTGGTGGTGTTTTAGAGACTGTGAACCTAATAAGGGATTTATAGCAGGTGACTGATACCAAAGCTAACTTTTTGAGACCTTGTCCCCAGATCTTAGCAATTCTTTTTTTTTTTTTTTTTTAAGATTTTATTTATCGGGGATCCCTGGGTGGCTCAATGGTTTAGTGCCTGCCTTCGGCTCAGGGCGTGATCCTGGAGTTCCGGGATTGAGTCCCACATCGGGCTCCCTGTATGGAACCTACTTCTCCCTCTGCCTGTGTCTTTGTCTGTCTGTCTCTCTCTCTCGTAAATAAATTTAAAAAATCTTTAAAAAAAGATTTTATTTATTTGAGAGAGAAAGTGTGTGCAAGTGGGGGGAAGAACAGGGGGAGAGGGATAAGAGGACTCCGCACTGAGCATGGAGCCCGACTCAGGGCTTGATCTCATGACCCTGAGATCATGACCTGAGCTGAAATCAAAGGTCAGATGTTTAACTGACTGAGCCACCTAGGTGCCTCCTGATCTTGGCAGTTCTTTTCCTGATTTCCTTTTCCTTTTTATCCCTGCTTCCTAACATTTGCAGTGACTTCTAATGTCAAAGTCACTAGGATTAGAAAATTCTGAAGAAATGACATAGTGATGCTAGTGACATTGGGCCTGTAAAATGAACTACATCAGTCCAAGTCTGTCCACACCCTTGTGTATCCACCAGCCCATCTCCCTGCTCTCCATTGGTCAAGTGAAGGTGTACTTCTTCAGGAGACCCAGAGCATGTAATGATGTAATGACATAATGTAATGATGTAATATAACATGGTTATAACATTGTTATTAATTAGATCAATTATCATTTAATGTTTGATATTAAAATTCATGCATTAACTCATTCCCCAGTTTTAGTTAACCAAAAACATATAGTAAGATAATATCTTGAGATATTAATTCCTGTGTGCTTCTTTCCCCCATAGCCTATGCGTGACTATTTCCTGGACAATCTGAGTTACCTGCTACCTTGAGGGGTATAGAATTTTTATAGTGGGAGTGAGAAAGTAGCAGTCTGGGATGCTAGGGTGGCTCAGTTGGTAAAGCCTCCAACTCTTGATTTTGGCTCAAGTTATGATCTCAGGGTTGTGAGATGGATGGAGCCCTGTGTCAGACTCCATACTGGACATGGAGCCTGCTTAATTCTCTCTCTCCCTTTCCCTCTGCCATGCCTCTCCTTCCTCTCAAGAAAAAATGAAAAAAAAAATGAAGTTCATTTTTGGATTTTTGACAACTTAAAGGAGAGGCCTCGGAGAAGCAGTGCATAAAGTTTATACCATTGCAATAGAAAAAACAAGGGAGGAGGCCACCTCACTCCCTGCCCAGAAGAAGATGAGGACTGGGGTGGGGGGTTTGAAAGGAGGATGTTTGTTATAAATAGTATGCTCTTTCCTTTCCCAAGTTTTGAACCAATTTTTCAGTAAAGAAAAGATGAGAAGAGGAAATACTAACTTAATACTGATGAAACTAACATTGACAGCTGAGCTTACTCAACCAGAGAATTAGATAGACTCATCCAGCCCATTACAAGCAGCCCTGGACAGCACAAGAAGGCTTTTAGCAAGGAGGAGTGGACCAGAATACATGTTTCCTTCTCACAGCTAGCTCCTAAGAAGGAAGAAGGAGGAAGAGTTTGCCTATGCAAACCAACTTCTCTTCCAAACTCCCCATCAGGGAATGAAATTTAGGAGGAAGAGAGGCCAGTGTTTATTTCCTAGGGCTGCAGTAACAAAGTGCCATACACTGGGTGGTTTAAACAATAGAAATGTATTTAAAATTTTTTTTAAAAATATTTATTTATTTGAGACAGAGAGAAAGCAAGCACAAATAGAGGGAAGGAGCAGAGGGAGAGGGAGAAGCAGACTCCCCACTGGGCAGGGAGCCTGGATGTCGGATTTAATCCCAGGACCCTGGGATCATGACCTGAGCCAAAGGCAGGTGCTTAACCAACTGAGCTGCCCAGGCTCCCCAAATGACAGAAATTTGTTATGTCATAGCTCTGGAGGCCAGAAGTCTGTGATATAAGTATCAGCAGGGTTGGTTCCTTTGAGGGCCATGAAGGTAGGATCTGTTCCTTTTTGGTTTTCAGATGGCCCTCTTCACGTTTACATGTCATTTTCTTTATATATTGTCTATGTCCAAATTTATTTCCCTTTTTTAAAAGATTTTATTTATTTGAGAGAGAAAACAGGGGGAGGGGCAGCGGGGAGGGAGGGAGAGAGAGAGAGAGAGAGAGAGAGAGAGAGACCGACCCTCCAGCAGACTCTCCACTGAGGGCAGAGCCTGACACGAGCTCAAACTCACCACCCTGAGATCATTACCAGAGCTGAAACCAAGAATCAGACACTTAACTGACTGAGCCACTGTAGCGCCTCTGAAATTTCTCTTTTATGAGGACACCAGTCATACTGGATTAGGGTCCCAGACTACTCCTGCATATGACCTCATCTTAACTAATTTTATCTGCAGTGACCCTCTTCCCAAATAAAGTCATATTCTAGGGTTCTGAGGGTTATGGCTTCAACATATGAATTTGAGATGGGGCACAGTTTAACTCACAACAGCCAGCAAGACCGGCAGAACGCTCTCCATCTAGAAATATCAGTAGTGAGCAAAAAACATTTCCCCCCCCAAAGGAGATTTAAAGAAGTGGACGTAGGGTCTCCCTTGAGAGATGGCAAAGAGCAGAGGGACTATGGGAAGGACACTGGGAGGACTTGACCTGTTAAAGGAGCACACGGTAAGAGTTAGGGCTAGGCTTGTGATGACTGAGAGATTATTGAGTATGGTTGGTGGTCAGTGACCAGGAAGATGTGTGGGAGCAGAACATGCACAAGGAAACCAAACTCACTCATGTAGACGTTTTTTTCTTTTCTTTTCTTTTTTCTTTTCTTTTCTTTCTTTTCTTTTCTTTTCTTTTCTTTTCTTTTCTTTTCTTTTCTTTTCTTTCTCTCTTCTTTTCTTTTCTTTTTTCTTTTCTTTTCTTTCTTTTCTTTTCTTTTCTTTTCTCCTTTCCTTTCCTTTCCTTATTTTCTTTCCTTTCTTCCTTTTTTTCCTTTTCTTTCTTTCTTTCTTTCTTTCTTTCTTTCTTTCTTTCTTTCTTTCTCTTTTTCTTTTCTTTTCTTTTCTTTTCTTTTCTTTTCTTTTCCTTTCCTTTCCTTTCCTTTTTCCTTTTTCCTTTTTCCTTTTTCCTTTTTCCTTTTTCCTTTTTCCTTTCCTTTTCCTTCCTTTTCTTTTCTTTTCTTTTTCTTTTTTTTCTTTTCTTTTTCTTTCACCAGTTGGGGAGCGTTGGTTGGGTGAAAGAGCCAAATTAACTCTTTGCAGCTGTGAGTAGTGGGCTTTGTATTGAAGGCATTACACAATGATGATATATTGGCCAACAGAAAGATTTCTTCTGGCAGAGCCATTCCCAAGGCTTTGCTATGTCCCATCTGAACCCTTCTTTGGGGCAGCCCCAGCTTCTCAATAGCCTCCTAGAAGGCAGTAAGAGGTCCTTACTAAGAGGAAGAATCTTTAGGAAGTGACAGGCCCAATTCTATCCCACCTATGTACTACATATGTATGTATAGGTGCCCATGTATTTTTGATCAGCATGAACTAAAGGACTATTGGGTATCTAGACAGGAAAGCCAAGTTTTAAGAGGTCAAAATAAGGATTTTGGAGCTGAATAAACCTGAGTTCAAATTTCAGATCTGCTATTTATTTGCCAGCTGATGTTAGGAAAATGTTTTTGTCTCTTTTATAGTCTCTTTTTGTTTTTGTTCTATTCAGTGGAGAATACTATCATCCTGCCAGGATGATTTTGAGAAATAATGCCTGGATGTAAAGGTCCTGGTACACTGCCTCCCACCAATAAGTAGCTGTCACTGCTTGTAGCGATTCTCTGTGGCTGTGTGGAGGAGGGTGTTGAGTGGTGGGGGCCCAGGCTATTCCCTTCCACCATAAAGGGAAAGGATCCCTCAGTTCCCTTTTGTGTTAGCAGGATTCCAAATAAGGCCTCTTTTGAGAAAAAGGATTGCAGGGCAAGATGTTTGAAAACCTCTTGGGCAGGAGATCTCTAAAGTGCTTTCATCTCTAAAATTCTAAGTTCTATAGCAGATAGCTTCTTCCTATTGGTTTTTCTTTGCAAAATAATATTCAGTGCCTATTTTAAACAAATACTATGAAGTTACATGAAGAGGTATTTGTGAACATCCAGATAGTATCGGAGTGCCTATTATCTTTCCATTTACCATAGTTAATGCTATTGTGACTACCAGAGAAGTGTAATAGAGTACCTTCCCCTAAGAAAGATGGGGTAATGGAATCTGTACCTGAAATAATCAGAGAACACCATAGGACAGATTAAAATATTCATATTACTGAATACAGCATAAATAACATATGCTAGATTGCTCAGGAAAGTATAATTCTTTAAATGAATGATATGTCTGCACAACGTGGTAATTATCTCAGCATATGCCCTACACGAGAATAACAAGCTTTTGTATATACATCCCTATGAAAGTATATGTCATATACAAGGAAATAACAAAATTCTTGGATGTGAAAATATATATAACATGTACCCCCAACCAATGTACTATATATTTTTATGGATACCTATTTCTCCATGAAAGTATATGATATATGAAGAGTTTAGAGACATGTAACTCTTATGTTTATAATAAAGATAGAGGATGGGTGAATTTTTTCTCTATAGCTGAAAAACAGACCTAGAAATCTTGAAAAACTTACTCATGTTTTTCCATCAAGACAGAAGCAGAATGAAAGGCTTCACAACTTTTTATTTATTGGATCTTGCCTAGGACTTTTATTAATTCTCTTTTTCAAAATTTCAAGTGTTCCATGTAAGGTTAAAGTTCACCTCTGACCATCATCCCCATTCCTGGTTCCCTGAACCCTTCCCTGCCAGGTTATGGTGTGAGGAGCTTTTGGACACTCTGAATTCAGAATTTCTTCATGTTTTTGTTTACAAATATGTACATACTCATAAACTCAATATAGTATTGCTTGTGTGTGTTTATAACATAAATGCTTTCAAAATAGAACTTTTTCATTCAGCAAGATATTTTAGAAATCTATCCATGGTATTACATATAGTTCTAGTTTGTTCCTTTTAATTTCTTTTTTTAGTTTATTCCTTTTAATTGCTGTATAGTATCATGGTATGGATATATCACATTTTACCTGTTCCTCTATTTGTAGACATTCAGATTACTTCTCATTGTCCCTACTATGAATCATGCCGCAGTGAACATTCTTGGATAGTCTTTCTCGTGTACAAATGCAAGAATTTCTCTAATGGAATGGAGTCATTAGGTATAAACATTTAAAATATTTTGACAGATTAATTTTTACATGAAAATCAACCAAGTGTTTACCCTCATTTCTTCATCCTTATTTCCATAGGATGGAGCAAGTTTTTTCTTTGTACTTTATTTTTTACCGCCATACCAGTGACAACTCAGAGACAGGTGGAATTACTATTTCTTAGCAAGTCCTATTCATTTTGAATCATAGATGCTTTAATCAGTGAATCATTATTAGTAAGCTTATTTGTCCTTTAGAAATGAAACGTGACAGAGTAAACGGTAGCATCCAGAGATGTACTGTAGAGTTTTGTCCACCTCCCCCAAATTATTTTCTGCTACTTCAAGAAAAAACAGGCAACAGAATGTGTCAGTAAAAATGCAATTTAGGAATTACACTTGATCTCGTTTTTTCAGCCTGATGTTTCTTTTCTTTCATCATAAAGATCAGCTGCATTTTATTTTTTTTCTTAGAATAACATCCAGTTCTAGTCAGCATGTTTAATGTACTTCTCAATGATGTTCTAGCATAATAAATTTTCGTATCTCGTGCATGTGTACATATGGTAAAAATTTCTTCAAGTTCTAGCCATGTGGGGGAGGAATATTGTGGTTGCTTTGTTAATGCAGTGTTTGTGTTGGAGCGGTTAGGCCCCGCGCTTTAACTCTCAGTGCTGGGCGTAATGAGATGGCTTTGATGGTGGCGGAAGAGTCTAGTGGGACGTCCCAGCTTCACACTTCAAAGCAGAGCATATGGGGTGAATACTGGGTAGCTTCGTGCTCTTTGGGGATGGATGATTGGGAGACAATTCCTAACAGCTCTGTTTGAGGAAGATATTGGAAAAGAAATGGTCTATCTTTAAAATAATCCTGAATTGCAAAGAGAGAAATGTCCACCTCCCCCCTTCCATGGATTGAACTAAGAATATTTTTCTCCTAGTCTGTACTTAATTAGAGGCAGTGCAGCATCACACTACTATGCTGTATTTTCAAATGACTTCTCTTTCAAAGGACTGTAGTGAGATGAATGGGCCAGTTTTATTTTAGGTATGTGTATGAATTTAGGCAAAAACTTTTAGGGCTATCTGTTTTACCATCTGAGAGATTTTTATGGCTTCTGGTAGAGAATCTTTTTTTTTTTTCTTCTCATTAAAAAATACATAAATAAAAAAATCAACTAAACAAAAATCTCAGCTATATTAAGAGAGCTAGACTGAAACTAGAGGATGCTTGTAAGATTTCAAGTCTAGCACCCAGTTTAATTTTTAGATTCTGTGCTTCTTTCCCTTTACTTGTTATTGGGTCTGAGGTGATGGGGTTGAAGTATGCTCTTTTTGATTGCTATGTACTTATGAAAAAATTTGATTCTTGTTTGAGTATCATTAGAGTTCTGATTTAAAAATAATACATCACACATCGTATTGTGGGTCAGAGGAAAGAAAATTTGTCTATTCCTAGAAGAAAGGAAAAGTCAGACCTGAGTTTTTTTCTAATTGTGCCTTTTGGCTGCTATTGAAAATATAATAAAATTGAGCTCATCAGTTATGTTCCTTGAGCTGCTGAAATGCAAGTCTGTTTAACAGTTAAATTTTAACTCCATTTTTACCAATAGTCCTAAATTGCTCCTAAAAGAAACAAAAGCAGTAGGGAAAGGGGCAATATTAAATACCACTGTAAATATGAAGCGTGTTTTAGTATAAGGCAGCCATATCCATTTAATTAAGCAGATTCTTAACTACTGTCTTTACATACAACTTTATTGTATTTTCTCTTTAAACACTACATTTCAGCCACATGTTTTTCTCTGAGTCTATAACAGACATTTTGTTAAGAATATGAAGCATAAGCTTCTCATTCCATGGAGTTATTCTCATTGCATAGCTCCTCCTTTGCAAAGAGGTATAACTAAAATCTCTAAAGTTAAGACTCTAAGTGATAAATGTACATGTATAGAAACGACTAAAATTCATTTTTTAAAGATTTTATTTATTTATTTTACATACAGAGAGAGAGCCAGAGAGCACAAAGCAGGGGGAACAGCAGAGGGAGAGGGAGAGGAAGAAGCTGGTTGGTTCCCTGCTGAGCTGAGAGCCCAACTTGGGGCTCCATCCCAGGGCCCTGGGATCATGACCTGAGCCGAAGGCAGATACTTAACTGACTGAACCACCCAGGCACCCCTAAAAATCATTTCTGAGTAAATAAGATCAGCCAACCATGAGGGTTAAAACATACTGAAAAAATATTGTCATTATCGGCCTTTTCAGAATAAAACTAACGAAAATTGAAAGATCAAAGCTGTTAATGATGGAAGTAAAGATTGCCAAAAATGGAAGAAAAGTGAAAAAATATTGGTCTTTTAACAGGGCACAATTTAGGAAGCTACAGAATTTTCCTTTGCCTATTTTAAGACCAGCATGATGGTATCATATTCGTTCTGCACAAGGTGATTCAGATGTTTTCCTTGTCTGACAGTACTGACTGGTTCAGGGAGCCCACGTACAAGTGGTTTTGATGGCTGCTGATGGGACCAGTGTTCTGGGGACAGCTTATAAAACATGAAAATAATGGTGGAAATGGATCCCATGGTTTCTCACCAAGGATACATTGGGTCCCCACTGCTGTTAAACCCACTTCTCACTTTGTTAGCATAGGGACCCCTTACTGTCATTTGTATGTTTGGAATGGAGCCCACTTTTCCAGGTTTGCAGTATCTAGTACCTGCAAAGTGCTTAGGAATTCAAATTCAATTCATTCAACCTAACAAATGTTGATTAATGATAAGGCAATGCCTCAGGGAGTATGAAACCTAGAGGAATGAAAGTCCACGATTAACTATATAATACAAGTAGATTAGATTTGATGTTAAAAAATACATCTTATAAAAGCTGTAAAATACGATGTGAACACAAGAGAGAGAGAAATGAATTTCAGTGGAGGGAGAGTACAAGTATGAAGTAAGGATTATTAATTAGTTCAGAAGTTCTGGTTTTTTTTTGGATTCACTGAAAGTGCTGGAAGTCCTCACTCTGGAAACATTTGACTTCACTGTAGAGAGAGTGGTGACTTTACAAGAAATGCACACAGAGCTGTTTTTGTTTTGTTTTGTGTTGTGTTTTTGTTTTTTAAAGATCTTATTTATTAGAGTGTGAGTGCACAGCTGGGGGGGAGGGACAGAGAGAAGGGGAGAAGCAGGGAGCCTGACATGGGGTTCCATCCCAAGACCCTGAGATCATGACCTGAGCCAAAGGCCGATGCTTAAGGACTGAGCTCCCCAGCCACCTCAGAACTGTGGTTTTAAATAATAATGCACTTACCTGAAAACCAATGATTTGGTTCCCACAGGCTTGAGCTCGATGTATTCAGAATTTTTATCTTCTGTAAAAGACCTGTTTGATTTGCATGATGTGCGCATTTGAAGTTACGTGGGATGATTTTAACATAGATAATTGTGAAAATAAAATGATAAAATTAAAACTAACTCTTCTGAATATGTAATTTATATCACAAATAAAATAACTTACTAGTAAGCTTCTGACTAAATTTGATGCTCTTCTTTAAAATGCAGGCAATCTAAATTTATTTTTCAGCAAAATTACAAATACCCACCTGTCATGGGCTCTTAAGTTGCAATTATTAGAAACACAAATGTTATTTCCTTGAATATAAGGAGTGCAGTGTACTCTCTCTATTACTAACTATCATTTTGGCTTTGGTTGTCTTTTCATTGTACTTGAATAATGAAATATTTCCTTTTCTGGCTTCATTAAAGAACAAAAATTAAGTTGGATTCCTTCCACATGATTTTGTGTAGAAGACATAATGGAAGAGGAGTGTCGTTAAACTATTCGGGGATTTCTAGTGAGTGAGGACATACCAGTCCGGGAAGGTAGTCAGAACTTCCAGAATTCAGAAGAGTGGTGTGGGCTTTCAAGGAGAAAGGCAGCTATCGTTTACTGAGTCCCATGCAGCAGGCCTCATGCTAGTTGCTTTTCTTAGCTTATCTAATCTTAATTTCTTCATTTATTCTATGGAGTAATTTTTTCACTTTCTTTTTCCCCTTCCTTTATTTTTCTCTCCTTTCCTCCTCCTTTTTTCTTTTCCTTTGATTTTACTAAAGTATTTTAAAGCAAGTTACAAAGATCATGTCACTTCACCCCTACATATTCAATACATATTGCTAAGCACTGTGGACATTCTCTTAATTACCGTGTCATCATGCCCAGCAAAATGAGAATTCTCTGGTACCATCTAATATCCAGTGTATAATCCAGCACATGTCATCCTGTGCTGGGCTGGTATGAATCTGGATCTACACATGATTCATGCACAGCATTGATTCATTGTATCTCTATCAGTTTTTATCTAGATCAGTCCCCCTGTGGTCCTTTAGTATCTTAATGTATTGTAAAGAAGCAGAGATCACTTAGTAAATTTGGGAGATTGTCTTTGTGGTGTGTACAACCTCATGGGCTTCCAATGCTAGGTTCCCAACCCAACTCAAAGGAAGAACATTACCCAAGATTTCATACAACCCAGGGGTACAAAATGTCTTTTAATATCCTCCACACTTTACCCCTCCCATCAACATTGCAGCCTACCTTAGAAACAAAAACCAAATAACAAATCCTAAAATTGCAGTTGGATAGATTTCCTATGCTTATTGTGGCTAGAGGCCCAATCTTAGCCTCTGATGTTCCATAATAACGAAGGCTCACACTCCTGCCATCCCAAGGCAATACCACCATTCTCTAAATACCTAAATTTTATACATCGCAGACAGTATGTGTTATCTCTTTCCTTGCTTACTGGGGACTGTAATTAGTCCCATAAAAAGATGCCATCAGCAGCAAACAGAAGTCCTCTGAGGCAATTCCCCAGAAAAAAATTGGAAAGCAATTCTGTAGTCTGCCTTGGAAGATAAGGTTAGAGACAGAAAATCCAGATGTAAGGAATGGAGGAAGAGGATGAAAACAAGTTGTCATCCAAAGTAGCCACCAGGGGTGCCTGGGTAGCTCAGTCAGTTAAGTGACTGCCTTTGGCTCAGGTCATGATTCGGGAGTCTCTGGATGGACGCATGGAACTGCATTAGGCTCCCTTGCTCAGCAGCGCGTCTGCTTCTCCCTCTGCTCCTCATCTCGCTTGTGCTCTCTCTCTCTCTGGCTCACTCTCTCTCTTTCAAATAAATAAATAAAATCTCTAAAAAACCAAAAAAAACAAAGTAGTCACCAATAATGTTTAAATATTAGACTTCCTTACAGAATATCTGGATTAGTGTTTATCCAATATAACTTTCTGTGATTATGGAAATGTTCTATGTCTGCACTGTCCAGTAGGGAGACTACTAGCCATGTGAGATTACTAAGTACTTGAAATGTGGTTAGTGCCACATTTAACTTAATTTCTAATTATATTTCATTTATATATTTAAATTTTATTTTTAATTTTTACTTTTTGATTCTCATTTCTCCCACTCCCCCACACTCTATCTCTGACAACCAACAATGTGTTTATTCTCTGTATCTGTGAGCTTGTTTTTTGTTTGTTTGGTGTTTTTGTTTTTGTTTTTTAGAGTCTATAAATAAGAGAGATCATATGGTATTTCCTTCTTTTTTATGGCTGAAAAATGTTACATGTGTGTATCAGACATAATTTCTTTATCCATTCATCCATCACATAATTTCTTTATCCATTCATCCATCGATGGACACTTAGATTGCTTCCATGTCTTGGCTATTATAAATAATGTTGCAATGAACAAGGGGGTGCAGATATCTTTTCAAGTGTTTTCATTTTTTTCGAATAAATACCCAGAAGTGGAATTGCTGTATCATATGGTAGTTCTATTTTTAATTTTTTGATGAACCTCCATGCTGTTTTCCATAGTGGTTTCACTAAATTATATTCCAATTTTAGTATATGTGCTTCCAAAGTGAGCACTGCACTAAATTATATTCCCACCAACAGTGCACAAGGGTTCCCTTTTCTCCACATCCTCATCATACTTGTTGTTTCTTGTCTTTTTGATGATAGCCATTCTGATAGGGATGAAGTCACATCTCATTGCGGTTTTGATTTGCATTTCCCTGATGATTAATGATGTTGTGCATCTTTAAATGTGCCTTTTGGCCATATGCAAGTCTTCTTTGGAAAAATGTCTATTCAGTCTATTCAGATCTGCCCATTTTTAAATTAGATTGTTATTTGCTATGAGTTGCACGCATTGTTTATTTATTTTGGATATTAGCTCCTTATCAGATTCATGATTTGCAAATATTTTCTCCCATTCAGTACATTACCTTTTCATTTAGTTGATGGGTTCTTTTGCTGTGCAGAGCTTTTTAGTATGATGTAGTCCCACTTTATTTTCGCTTTCATTGCTTTCGCTTTTGGTGTCAGATTTAAAAAATCATTGCTAAGACCTACCTGAAGGAACTTACCTATGTTTTTTTTTAGAAGTTCTATGGTTTCAAGTCTAACATTCAAGTTTGTTTTTTTTTTTTAAGATTTATTTATTTATATTAGCGAGAGGGAGAGAGAGTACATGCCAGTGGGGTCGGGGGCAGAAGGGGAGAATATTCAAGCAGACTCCCCACTAAGTGCAGAGCCTATCTCGGGGCTCAATCCCATGACACATGAGATCATGACCTGAGCCGAAACCAAGAGTCAGACAGTCAACCGGCTGAGCCACCCAGGTGCCCCACGTTCAAGTCTTTAATCCATTTTGAGTTGCTTTTTGCGTATGGTGCAAAATAGTGCTCTAGTTTCATTCTTTTGCATGTGACTGTCCAGTTGTCCCAGCTCTGTTTGTTAAAGAGACTGTTCTTTCTCCATTGTATGGCTGTTCTTGGTTCCTTTGTCCTAAATTGATGACCATGTATGTGTGGGTTTACTTCTGGGCTCTCTGTTCTGTTCCCTTGATACATGTATCTGTTTTTATGCCAATACTGTACTGTTTTAACTACCATAGCTTTGTAATAGAGTTAGAAAGCAGGGAACATGATGGCTTTAATTTTGTTCTTCTTTCTCAAGATTTCTATCAGGGTTTTTGTGGCTTTATACAAATTTTAGGATTGTGTATTTTATTTCTGTGAAAAACTTGGTTGGAATTTTGATAGGGATTGCATTGAATCTGAGGATTGCTTTGGGGAGTATAGACATCTTAGCAATGTTGAGTCTACCAATCCATGAGCATGGAATATCTTTCTATTTTTGGGTATTGTCTTCAATTTCTTTCATTAAGGTCTCATATTCAATATACATATTTACCTCGTTGGTTAAATTTATTCTTAGGTATTTTATTCTTTTTGTTGTAGTTAAACAGGATTCTTTTCTTTTTTTTTTCTTTTTGATGGTTCATTATTAGTATATAGAAATGCATTTGTGTATTGATTTTGTATCCCACAATTTTACTGATTTTATTAGTTCTAACAGTTTTCTGATGGAATGTTTAGGATTTTCTATATATAATATCATGTCATCTGCAAATAGTGACAACTTCATTTTTTTCCTTTCCAATTAATTTAATTAAAATTTAATAGTACATGTAGCTACAGGTTCCAGTGCAGGTCTGGTCCTTTTACTCTTAACTATTTCTTTTTCTTAACAAAATGCACAATTTGATGCTGCTATAAAATTGTTTAAAAATTGAAGGCACTGATTTTATTAATTCTTGTCATGAATTTTCCACATGAAACTAGATTTGTGATGGGTTGGAGATTTTATCCTCTTCGTACAAAGACAAGCTTTTACCATGTAACTAACTTCAAGGGAAAATTAATTATACCCAAACTTTGATTTTTAAACATTGTATAAGTTATTTGGTTTAGTGGTGATGATTACAGAGTGATGGGAAAATATTTAAGGTACTCTTAGGATTGGTTAAAATGGTAGATTTTGATGTTAAATATATTTTACCACAATAGAAAATTATATGCTCTACTTTTTATTGTGTTTGATTTCAGTTTAATTTTGTTAAAATATCCCACTGCCTGTGGGTCTTGCTGAGAATTTGGTCCTGCATGTTCCTGGCTGTGATGTGTTTCTTCTTGGTGAGGCTGACCTGCCTGAGAAGTACATTCTTGTTCAGAGAAGGAAGCAACTGGACTGGTTTATAAGGAGGGATTTCAGTGCTCTTGAATCTGACCTGGGATCTGCACCTGCCTGAAGATGTGGTTTCACAGGTTCTCGGTATGTTTCTGTTCTGCTTTTGTTTTTTCTTTTTTTTTTTTTTTTTTAAGAATTTTTATTTATTTATTCATAGAGACAGAGAGAGAGAGAGAGAGAGAGAGAGAGAGAGAGAGAGAGAGAGGGACAGAGACACAGGCAGAAGGAGAAGCAGGCTCCACGCAACAAGCCTGATGTGGGACTCGATCCCGGGTCTCCAGGATCACACCCCGGGCTGCAGGCGGCGCTAAACCGCTGCGCCACCGGGGCTGCCCCTGCTTTTGTTTTTAAACTTACTAGAATCCTGAGGTCCCCTTTGTTTGGTCTCTCCCACATAAGCAGAAGGGTTTACAGTTGGGGACTCCTTGAATCAGGTGAGGTTCTTCTCTTGGCTTTTACTCTCACCCATGCTTTTATAAGCTGACTGGAGATAGTCTGGAAGCCCTGGTAGTATATTTGAAGAGAGGCCCCCAGGAGTGATATAATCAGGATCTTTAATGAGCCCTGCAGCATGGTCACTGATGACAGTGGTTGCAACTCCTGACACTGGGGAAGGTGCCTGGAGGCCTGCTGCTGTGTCTACAAGTGTGAGGTTGTTTCCGGGGCCGTGATGGGGGCACTTGAGGGGTAGGGGCTTGAGTAGAGGCTATTTGAGCTGGTAGGAAAGTCTTTGAGTACTTAAACATCCAATGTAGTCAAGTGGATGCTTACAGCTTGAGAACAGGCTCCTATGACGTAGAGAGCAAACACCGGGAATGATATTCTCTCTTCCCTTGGATCTCATCAACTTTTGCCTCTCTCTGCTACTCCAGTACTCCCCTGTGCTTAGGGTTTGCCTTAGGGAAAGGCAGTGCCCTGCTTCAAAACCCAGCCCTCATTCCCTGCACTTTTCCATCCTACTGCCATTTATTTGAGTTTTAATCCTTTCCTTCTCAAATATCTTCTGTGAGGGTCACAAATTAGTAACATTTTGGTAGTTAATACCTACCTAGCAGTTGTTAAAATACTAGATCCCCAGGAACAAGAGGTGGGCAGGCACATTTCCTTGTGGCACAGCTCTGCTGTGGTTGCATATAGGTCTTGTGCAGAATTCTGCTCTCAAAGAAATGATACCTATAATCAATTAGGGTAGAACAATGAAAAAAGCAGAGGCTGTGAGGATATGCTCAAATCTTGGCCTGGCTGCGAACTGGGCATTAATCTCGGTAAGCCTCAGTTCCCATATCTATAAAATGGGCATAAGAACTGTACTCCCTCATAAGACTGTATGGTTGAAATTATATCTGTGAAGTACTAGATATGATACTAACGGGCCATTTTTTTAAATACACTGTAGAGAGATTTATTAAAGAGTGATTATAAATGTTTTTCAGTATTTAGTTATGGAAAAAAGGAAGAAACTAATTGCTCTCTGCCAATTTTAACCTCACATATTTTCCCACAATTTGTCTCACAAATGTAGAAGTGTAAGTTTTGTAACTAACTTTCAGAAATCTGTTTCCTGGTTTCTAATTTGAGCTCATTAAAGACTGAAGGAACCTAACTGCAGACTAAGTCATTGCGGTGCCAGGTGACTGGGATTGGTCAGGTGGACAGGAAGTAGAAATGAGGGTTATCTGTGTTGGGGCACAGAAGAACTGGCTTTAGCAGTAGGTTAAGCAGACTCTTGAAAAACTTAATTCTTGTTTTTGTAGTGCAGTGAAGATGAATGGGTCAGTATTTGGGAAGAACTTTAACCTGATAGTAAAAGTTAATCTGAGTTAAATGTTCATATTACGTCTCTTAGGAACAAATTTGGTTTGTAATTATTTAAACCAAAGTGGATGTTGCTTCCCAGTCTCATGAAAGAATTGCTTATGGTTGAGATAATCTGTGTCTCTACTCCATCATTGCCTATTTTACATTGTTTGATTTGAAACGGTCAACCCTTTGGGATTTCTAATTTCTTCTTCATTTTACTCCACACAGAGATCTGTGATTTACATGAGTAATTTCATCAACATCTGCAAATCCTAAGTTAAAACTTTAAGATGCCAAAATTGGCACAAAAAATATTTAAAGATGGTATTTTAAAGGTAATGTTTAGTGCTGGGAAAGATGTAGTTAGAGGCACTCATGCTGCTAATGGTAATATAAAAAAAGCCTCCTGGAAGTGAGTCAGTGATATGTATCAACAGTTCTAAAAATGCATATAACTGCCTTGCAGGAATTCCAGTTCTAGTGATAAATCCCTGGGAAATAATAAAAGGTAGATGTACTTATCTACAAGTATGTTTATCAAAGCATTATTTATGATAGCAAATACTGGAAACATTACAAATGTTCAGGGTTTGGGAATGGTTAACTGGACTATAGCATACTCAAGTGAAAGATTGTTATATAAGGAATTAAGTGTGAAGTTTCAGAAGAATTTTTAATGATATGGTAAATATAATACAATATAGAGAGAATTGTAATTAATGGATTAATGTGACAGATATTTTTTAAGTACCTAGTGTGTGCCAGGCATCATCATCAGTGTGCAAAATAGAATTTATATGCCCTCAAAGAATGTATATTTCAGTGGGGAGGGATTGAAGAGACAGACAATAAATAACAAGGTTGATTAATAATGAACTACATAGTGTGATAGAAAAATGATATGTGGTATAGCCAAAAGAAAAAAAGAATTGAACGGGACAAGGGGCTTCATCATGAGTTCTAGGTTGTAGGTGAGTTGTGATTTTGAATGGGATAATCCAGGGGTGCCTGGATGGCTCAGTGGGTTAAGCATCCCACTCTTGATTTTGGTGCAGGTCATGATCTCAAGGTCATGAGACTGAGCCCTTCATTGGGCTCCCTCAGTGTACAGTCTGCTGGAGATTCTCTCTCTGTCTCCCCAGAGAGAGAATGCCATGCTCTCTCCCTGCTTGCATGCTGTCTCTCGAAGAAATAAATAAATCTTCAAAAAATAAAATAAATGGAATAATCCAAATTAGGCCTCATTGTAAAGGCAGCATTTGAGTAAAGACATGAAGGAATGAGACTGTTAGCCATGTGGAGATGTGAAGAGTCTCAGGCAGAGGGGATAGCCAGTGTCAAGGCCAAAAGATATAAAGTACTATAAACAGTATGATTTCAGTATGGTAAGACATATGTGCATGTATTTTATTTATCTCATCTATTTATAAGAAAAACATTTTTAAATTCTTAATACTTCCAGATTACTTTAAAAATTTCTCTAAATCAATCTTATGATTATTTTCTATCATCTCCATAAAAGGTAATTATTAAGGTTTTGCAGTGGTCACTCTTATATAACCTGGGTCTCAGTGTGTTCATTCAGTTTGGGTTAGGTGGGGGATTCAAGATAAGAAGGGAAAACAGCACAACTTTTTTTCCCATGTCCTTTTTTGCTACTGTCTCCTGACAAGTGGTAGAAATCTTAGTTTGTGCAAAAAACTTGTAAAATTATGAATTGCTAAGGTTAGGCAGTCCATTGTTCATCAAGAGACCCCCTCATTTAGGAGTCTCCAAGCGGATGCTAATAGCAGAAAAATAAAAATGTTTCAAGGAGGAACAGTGAATTAAGGAACATAGACAGTTTCTAACATTTCACAAACCAGATTGTAAATCAAATTTAAGAGATATGATCATCCGAAATCTTAGATCACTGTACTTGCATGAATTCTCCCTTAAAAAAACACTTCTATCGGAGGAAGTAAATGCTTTATTTTTTTTACAGTGATATCTTTTGAAATAGAATTTATAACACTTTTGTCATTAGAACAGATGATATTCACCTAGCTCTTCAGTGAATTTAGTTCCCAACAATGGCAATTTCCCTCCTGATTTTTAAATTTAGTGACTATATGATTTTTCTAACTTTTCTTTTTAGTTACATCAGTGTTTCTCAGCATATTTTTTCATTCTTCCCATCAAAACAGGAAAGCCTCAACACATTGTAGTTGTGTTTATCTTTTTTCTTAAAAGAATTAAATAGAACTGGTCAGGGCTCTCAGCTGAACATTTACAGCTAACTGTGCTGCATAGTACCTGATAGGAGACATAACCTGTAAGGGAACAGGTTTCTGCTGTGAAGGGCCCTGAGAATATTATACACAGAAGAGGAAAAAAAAGTGAGGTCAGAAATGATTAACGGCCTTAGTTACTGCCAAACACACAAAATCTTTTAAGCCAAATGCCCTTTAAAAGTTTGTAGTTGGCCGCCTTGTAGGGAACATAAATAAGGGCAAAGCAATAATAGTTGATACTTTTAGGTCTATAAATAAATACTTTATACATATATATTTAAAAACCCTAAACATTTGTGAGATCATTTAAACACTCCTGGATGATATGTTGTATGACTGGCCTGCATATATGCATCATTGTTTAAAAATATAAGGACAGTTCTCTGAGCTTATGTTTCATGTGGTGCCTTAGGCATTGTAGATGGAGGGAACTGGTATGTATTGGAATCAGGAACTTCCATCTGGTTATTTAAATGGGTTACTGAGAGCTGCTCCTGCTTACTTGGCTCTCTACAAATAAGAAGTGTGGCATCAGGCACTTTTCTTGATGTTGAATGGCCCAATTTACCCCGCACCAAAAATTTTACCTAGCCTTTGAGAAATAATTTCTAATTTTAGAATGAGTCTTGTTTTAAAGAACCTGTTTTCATAATTTTCTGTGTTTGCTTGTAAATCTAGTTGGGATGAGGGAAGATCAGAGTCTCAATGTGTAATTAAGTATGTAACCTGTGATTGAAACTCCAAGGACTAGGGTCTTGTCTCTGCCTAAACTGGTGAAGGGGGCTGTTCTGCAGTGGAATACCTGGAGCAGGCAAGTCACCTGAGGCTCCCCTCACCTGGGCTGGCTTCATTCCCTTATGATGCTAATGCGTACCTACCTCTGTAACTTCCCTTCCGGGTGATTGTTACTCTGAGAGATTCCAAAATGAGAAATTGAGGCTTCTGGGAAAGCACCTTAGCTATTTTGCAGGAAGACAGCTTGAGCAGCATCCTCAAGACTTGATGGTGAATTCAGACTCACGGGGAGCCACTCCCAGTCCAGTGCCATACAATTCTCTCTTAGCTTTATTTTCTGTGGATCCAGCCACATGCATAAGAGTCCTGCATTCTTCTTGCCATGGGAGCATCAGACTTAGCAATTATGTTTGAGTTTTATGGCTTTAGTCATCAAATGTCCTGTTTCGGCTGCAGTTTCCCTTTAGTACATGTTCTCAAAAATGTAAAGTACCGATATATAACGTTGACTAATTGCTTTTGGTGTGATAACTGTTTATGTTTTTGAACCTAAGTTCTGAGTCTGTTTGTTACTGTGTTAGTTACTCTGAAACAAAGACCACATTTAGGCTAGGTTTTATCTTATTTTAACTTTCTTTGTGTTTTTATACCCAGCAACCTGCATGGTTCCTGGCACCCAGCAGGATTTCAGTAAAAACATATTTAGTGAGGGAGTTGCACATCGGTCCATAAGAGTTTCTCTCTTTATTCAAACTGTAATGCAATCCACAAATTTGAAGTTCACTCTTCAAATATAAAAATGTAAAATATCCTGAAACACCATCTCAACTCTTCCCTCACACATGTTTTGATACTACCCACCAAAGAGTAGCTTAATATAATAAATAGAACTTCTAAAGACATCTCTAAGCAACTTCTGACCCCTTGAAATGAAAATCTTTCTGTAGAGGAAAATATATAGAATTTTTTCACCTTTAATTGATTGAAGATGATGGTGCCTGGAACTATTTTTGAAAATAATTTTGATCTAAAGGAGGAAAAAAAAATACATGTGTTTCTTCTGAGCACTGCTTTTTCATTTTTCTAATGGGCTCTTCACTATTGTTTTGTCTGAATGCAGTTTTTTATTTGTGTTATTCCAGACGTGGTCCTACCACAAGCATCTTTAAACCAGACATTAATAGCATAGTTCACAGTCATTACTGCCAGTGCTCAAACACAAATATTGCATTTGTGTTTGCAAAAGCTACACATCAGATGTTAATTAAGTGCATTTGGTTTTTTTCTGCTTAAACAATCTGGCATAAAGAGTTTACATCTATATCAGTTCACCATAAGGTCTCTACAATATCTGAATCACCAGCCATACAGTATATGATAAATACAGTGTTTCCACACAAGAAAATAACAGAATTGTCAGGAAAACATCAGGCCTGTTATATTTCCCTGTGAAATAATAGCAACTGAATCTCAGTTTCTTTTTCTTTTTGATAAAAAAAAAGTATTTAGGAGTAAACACCAATATTTAGAATGATAAATTTTTCATTAAAGAACACATGGAAAGTGAAATCATACCAAAGATTTTTTTCCTTGTTTTTAGCTTGCTTCAGGGCGTTTTGACAGTTGCGTTGGAATAAAATTGGAATTTCAGCTTTGCAGTGAGGAGATTCATGCTGCCGCCAGAGCAGCCGAGTGCCAATCTGCAGGAGGCAGGAGCGGAGCGAAACCGCAAACTGAGAAACAAACTTTCACATCAGGTTTCTAATTTTAGAGCAAAAAAATTGAATTACTTTAATTGTGACATTTAACTAGAAATACGATTTGCTGGGATTAATTATCTCCCTTATTTAAAAATTCTCACTAAGTTTAAATTAGCATAAAAAATCAAATTCAGCATTTGAATAAGGTCAATGGGACTGCTGAATTTAAATGCAGAATTTGATTCTTTAGAATTGGATCACAGTATTGGTGCTGGACTTGGGAAGGATTAAATGGAGGAAATTGGAAAAGCATGCATTTGGGTAGAAAGCAGGGTTTTCCCCCCCCTTCCCCTTTCTCTCTCTTTTTTCAAGGGAGAAATGGGTCGTGGCCTCATAACCCCACAGGGAGGAAACTACTACCTGATTAGTTCAGGAACTTCTCAGATTCATTGAATGTGTCTGTATTCACTGCTTGAATAAGGTAAAGCACTAAAATCAAATTAATTATTGTATAACTAAAGTTTAACAGAATGTAAAATACATATACAACAGGGCATACACAAAAATAATCATTCTGTATTAAGTGGTTACCTCTTATTTTAGTTAAAAGAATGTAAAAGTTACTTCTGATGTTTAGTTTTATTTTTCTCTGAAACAGTTAACTTTAGAGTATGCTTTTGAAGGAATCTTTAAAGTAGGGTTTTATTTTAATTAAGTAAATCAGTATTGAGACAAGTGTATTCTTTATGGAGCTCCTGCACTCTAGGTTTAACATCTAAACTTTTTTTATCTTTAATAATTTATCATAGGCAATGAATTCATTTTTTAACAAGAATGATTAACTTTGCAAATTCTACTAAAAAAGGGATAGTTATTGGAGTGCCTGGGTGGCTTAGTTGGTTAAGCATCGCTGACTCTTGATTTCTGCTCAGCTCATGATCTTAGGGTTGTGAGATTGAGTCCCATGCTGGGTCTGAAGGCTGCTTAAGATTCTCTCTCTCCTGTTCCCTCTGTGCCTCACCCCTACTCTCTTTCTTAAAAAAAAAAAAAAAAAAGGGATAGTTATTAGGCATGTGATGATAAAAGGCCCTTTAGAATTTGGTGGGTAGGAGATATAGGAAAAATCCCATGGCTACGGGGATGGAATGGTCCGTGCCACTGTAGTGGGGGGAGGAAGAGCCCTGGGTCTCT
Source organism: Canis lupus baileyi (assembly GCF_048164855.1). NCBI lineage: Eukaryota > Metazoa > Chordata > Mammalia > Carnivora > Canidae > Canis > Canis lupus. The sequence goes on from NC_132873.1 coordinate 21,872,813, forward strand.
ATGAAGGAATTTCTGTTGAACGTGACTTGCATCCCTGGAGTACCTGGGTGGCTCAGTCAGTTAAGCATCTGATTTAACTCAGGTCATGTTCTCAGGGCCCTAGGGTGGAGCCTGATGGCCCTGCATTGGGCTCTACACTCAGTGGGGAGTCTGCTTATCCCTTTCCCTCTCCCTCTGCCCTTTTCCCCACTCATTCTCTGTCTCTCTCAAATAAAAAAATAAAATATTTAAAAAAAAAAATAAATAAAATAAAATAAAATATTTTAAAAAAATTTTTTAAAAAGTAATTTGCTTTCCCAATGGGATAAACTACATGTAAATATCTGAATGTTGATTGGCAGATCAAAGTTCTGGATAGCAAAGCACAATAGGCACAATATGTATTTTGAATAGTTGTTCTTACTATAACCCAGTACATATATGTTCCTTAGCAAAATCTGAGTGTGATCCAACTATTTGTTGGGAAGATGGTAAAAATGAGGCCACTTCTTGAGTCAGAATAGGATATATATATATATATATATATATATATATATATATATCAGCTTTGAGGAAATAGGACTATTTGTAACATTACCTGTTGAGGGGCAGAGGAGAGAGAAACCATGCTTGGATATTTTGTTAATGAATGACATTAGCATTGACAAAAAAATTTCCAATTGTACTCTGTGAAATGTTAAAACCGATATAATTCTCAAAGATATTTAGAGTAAGTGATTGGTATATGAAATTATGAGAGAGAGATGTATTGACTGTTAGGAAATTTAATTTTTATGAAATCAGCATTATGGAGAAATGTAATCTGATTCATTCCTGCAGAATTCCCAGTAGGAGGAGGCCCAGCTTCGGGAGTTGAAATGTTTCATTATGTACATGTGTGGGAAAAAGATGAAATGTGGTTTCCGTGTGCTGATTTTCCGTAAAACGTCTATTAGTATGAAAGTACACAGGCTAGGCAGCAAAACCCCCAAACCACGGCTGTCTGGGAGAAAGTGAACTCAGCAGGATATCTCTGATGGAGACTGACATCATGAGTAATAAGTTTGAAAGTAGCAAGAGAAAGCAATGACAGTAAAATAATGTTGAAGTAGTAGCTAAGGAATTGTCATATGCTGAAGATGAGGTCAGCCTTTTATCCCCCATCAATCTCTAGTTAACTTTGCTTTTGGAAATGTAAGGTTCCCCCAAAATAAAGAAATTGCAAACCTAAGCTTTTTATACCAATGCTAATTTAACCAAGTTGTCCATCTTATAATGTAAACTATAATTAGAGCAGGGCTATTTATGTAACATGAGCTACACCATCCCTGAGGCAGGGAAAAGCGGGACATTTGCCCCTAGGCTCTAGAGTAACAGGGCTCTAGAGTGGCAATGACAGTCCCAGTCCCTTGGGAAGCTGGAAATGGAAGAGGTGCCTCCAACAGGTTATACCAGAGGAGGTGCACATAATACTCCAAAGTCTGCCAAATCCACATTGTCATGAGACACAAGTGTCTTTGCCCTTCCCAATTCTAAGGCCATATGGCACTTTTAAAGCTACCTTCTTCTCTAGGCAAGACTGTTGTTGAGATTAATTTGAATCAGATGTTAATCAAACTCTGATGACAGGTGTGTATTGGAGGAAGAAGAGATGGGTACATAGTGTGATTTACTCCTGTCACCTTCACCCTGAGGCTTTGGCACTGAATTTCAACCCCTGTGGAAATGGCCTTGGAAATGAATCAAAGGCCAAAGGGTTTTGCTGCTGTTGATATTTATTTATCATGAAAGTGTACTTTCATTTTTCTGTTGATATTTTGGAAGGTCTAGGCTCTTCTTATGATTTAGGCATGGGAGCCAGCCCATATGTGATGAGTTGCAGTGTTACCATAGACTTTCAAGACTTGGCTTTGGAAAAAGAGATCTCTAGTGCCATTCAGGGCTCAAATGCCAATGGATTGAAGGGCATCCAAACAATGAGTTTTCCTCATGAAGGGAAGGGTTTTGGAGACCAAGAAGCTATGGAAACCTCAGAAGACTCTCACTGCATGACTTAGAAGTGACCTTGGGATCATTTTTCTTATGTATCTCCTAATTACATAGAAGCTCAAGTTAAAAAGTTGATGAATGATCAAGAAATTGGTAATATGGGAAGAACATTAATTGGATTTACTCCCCAAGAATGCAAGAACTGTGCCAAATGTGCTGTAAAAGAAAGTACTGCGGAATTCTGGAAGGTGTGGGAAGGGAGGTATTTTCATGTGATCCAGTCTGAGACTTCCCTGAAATTTTAAGGAAAATATCAATCACGACACAGTTTTCTTTTGGCCAATAAAGATGAAAGGAAGATCCGGAGAGCTTGGTTGTAGCTGTGAGGCGGAAAATTCTCTGTTCAACAAAAACAGGTATTTATAGACTGTAATCACCCTATGATATTTCTAGTTGTTGTTAACACTTCATGAGAACCTACTCTGTATCAAGTTTATGCCCTGTTCTACATTAGAAGCGTTCCTGAATTGGCTGGATAAAATAGCCATGGTTCCTGAACTACTTTTAATTATTGTGAACAAATCTAAAAATGGATTCAGTTCATCTGATTTTCCTGAATTCTTTATTCCTGAGTTCTGTATTCAACTCTCATTTTTTGAGTAATCATTTTTAAAAATGTACACTTTAAAAGATCAAGTACTAAGTGACTAAAGCGTAGGGAGAATTAGAAAATAAAATTTCTTTTTCAAAGCATGATTGTCCTTTTCTGCCTTCCCAGTTTCAGGATGACCTATTGTTCATTTTAGAGGTAACTCCAAAAGCCATACTTGTCTAATTTTTTAATGTTTATATGGGGAGATGGAATGGTGGTATTGGGCTTGGCTTCAAGGAATTGTGTTTATCTTTTTTGGAATTTAAATGGAAAATCTGAAGGTTTAGGGAATGTATTGCTTTTGAGCAAAGAGAAGGGTATCAGTGTAAGAATTTTACTTGAAAGAAATCAAAATATGTAACCTCTTTGTGAACTAAGAGAAGCCACTTGTTGATTCTGGCAATTTTTTGTAAACACTTAGTATTTATATTGCTTTAGTACAAGGTGCTTTCTCTCCATAAGGCACAAAGAAATGAATTTTTTCCATAGATTTTGTTTAACAAGAAAGATTATCTTGTCTAGTAAGAACATACAATGTGAATTTATTTTAATGAGTAAAAAAATAAGAGGTTGAACTCAGTCTTTTATAGGATTTAGTCACCTATCCTTATATATATATATTTAACTTACCTTTGACTCTGGAATCTGATTGCATTAATTTTGCTTCAGAATTGTGATTCTGTGGGTGTTTTTCACTGTCAATATAAATACGACAAAGATAAATGATGGACCAGGTATGGTTTTCAGTCATAAAGAAGTTTTGTTGTGGTGGTGAAGAGAGCAAATGCTGTCCATTTAGACCTGCTGGGCCAATTTCTTAGTCTGTAAGAGCTGAGAAGCAGAAACGCTTCATTCTTCTTTCATTTTGGTAGAGGCCACATAACCTAGTAGGATGAGCACTGGTCAATGGATTAGAGGACGTGTGTTCTGGTCCTTGCTCTCATCTTCCATGTAGCTGTAGTTCCATTACCTATGAAGTAGGGAAAATAGTTCCACCTTGATGGAAGGCTGTATTCTAGGGGAATAAAATGAAGTACTTGGTAGACTGTAATGCAAAAATGAAATTATTATTCATACTCTTTGCAGATCTCTTGTGGAGCTTTGGTTCAGCTTTGGGCACCGAAACTAAACCGATAAGGGAGGGTAAAAGCAGCTCATGCCACTGAGTCATTCGGGGTTGTAGGAGTTGATTGATTTACCAGTTATGTGCATTAGCCTCTTCAGGTTCCTATCACTGTATTCCAGACCACTGGCTTCGAGTAAGGCCTACGTAAAACCAAACACCCATTAATCGGGTGCAGAGTTTCAGTTTTTGAAGTTGAAAAAAATTCTGGAGATGGATGGTGGTGATGGTTGTACAACAGTGTGAATACTAAGTGCCATTGAACTGTGAAAATGGTTAAAAATGGTTAAAATGGTAGATTTTATGTTATGTATATTTTACCACAGTTAATTACTAAAAAGTATATATTAAGTTCACAAAAGTTAAAAAAGTGTGAATAAGATAATTTTACTAAGCCTATACTTTCTAAATAAAATGTTGGCAAATTTCTAATATCTGTTGAAGTATACAAACATGAGACCTGCTTTTCCCTTTTAATCTATTATGATGGACTCTGGCACTGCATGTGAAGTTTAGTTAATGGTTCAAAATAGAGTTAATTAAATTTGACCTTTGATTCAACTGTCTATTTAAAAACAATAATTTACCATTTTTTTGTTAAATACATAATTTTCAAAACCAGCACAATCACATATCTTACCTCCGTTCATATTCTAATTCCCCTTTTCTTCCTACAGTGTTTCTCTCTTCCCCCTTTCCCTTGCCCCACCATGGTTCTTTAGAAAATCTGAAACAGCTGTTAAGTTCCTGAAGGTTTATCCTATGGACAGATGCAGTATATATCCCTAGCTCTTTCTATGCAGAAGTAGCTGGGATGGATCTATCACAACTAGGATTATCAAATTGGGTTGAGATAATCTGACAAAATGAGCTAAGAAATACCCTGACTCATATTAACCTTTTCTCTTATTGGCCTCTTAAAAGCAAATGGACAGTTTGTGGGAATGTTTCTGCAGTACTTCTCTTTTCATTGGACCACAAAGTGGACATTGTATGGACTGTGGCTTCCTAGTTCATCTAATCCCCGGCTCCTGCCACAGGACTTTGTCCATGACTTGTGCTAATTGCAGATAGAACAAAATCGATGTGGACAAATAGATTTTACAGTTTATGAACTCTTCAGTGTTTTTGTTCTATCCCACTTTAAACTTCAACTTTTAGTCTCTTAGAAGAAAGACAAAGAAAGCAAAATGCTGGATTGTGAGGGTGATAAGGACCCTTGATGTCGTTGTTGTGGAGTGAGTTGTCATTTGTTGGGCTTGATTCAACAGTAAGTTAAACTATTTCATCATAAGGGGCCGAGGATAGGCTAGATAAAATATAACTGCAAAATAAAACAAAATGGCGGGGGTTGATATTTTCATTCCTCAACATAATGAAAAGCCTTGCTCTGTAATTGGTTTGTACTGTCTTGGAAGTGGCGTCCATGGCCCACAAAGGACCACTCTATGAGAGATCTGCAAGGAATTTATCATTCCCTCTGGCTGAGCCAAAGCAGGCTTGATATACAATTTTGTTTAGTATAAATATTCTCATGTTACTGTTTATTCTGTGGGGATATGAGGATCTCACTGACAGGGTACGTGCTCCACTGCCTTGCTTTTAAAAGGCATTTATTTGACTGTTGTTTGTACTTGCCCAGAAACTTCAGAGAACAGCCCAGGAACTTGTTTGATAAGCATCCAGACCATGCTCCCGGAGTATGTCGTGCTCGGGGGTTAGAAAAGCTTATTGTTTTAAGCAGGCCTGCATATGGCTTTGTAGGGGCCCATTTTTCATAGGTAAGAACAATTAGGACAGAATTAGACTACTTCTCCAAGGCCTAAGAAGAAGGTTCACCAGGCTCTCTCCTGGTGAGCGTGGCTCAGTTGGACTCAGTGTGGCGTTGGAGGACCCTGCCACTTCTTTTGTCCCCGTTCGCAGTTCTCTGGGGCAAATTAATTTGTTGTAAATTAAGATGTGAGTCAGAGACCTAAACATGGAATAAATTTCTCTAAGTGTGCAGTGTGGGCGCCGTCCAGCTATTGTCTGTCAGCCACACGCCCACCCTTCCACACGCTGCTCTGTACCACTGGGACACTGCAAATCCTAGTTGTTCTTTGCCAGCTGCTCTCCTGTTAGGCTCTGCCAACGTAGGGCCTGGATGGGAGGCTCTGCCAACATAGGGCCTGGATGGGAGGCTCTGCCAACATAGGGCCTGGATGGGAGGCTGCAGAGCAGCAGGGACAGGGGCCTGCTCTTTCCTACCTGCTTCCGGTCTCCGACAGCCCCACCACAGCAGTGGCTCTTGAGCTGACAGGAGCTCCTAGTTCCACGTTCCAGCTTTTGTTCCTGACACTTTCAGAGCTGGCCTCATCCTGTTCCTCAGAAGCCCCAGCAGCTCGCCGAGGGCTGTCCTCAAGCTTCTAAGCTCTGAGAACCCCCGCCTCCTCCTCCCTTTGCGCCCTAAGGCTTCCAGGCATGCTGTTTCCTGCCCTGGGATCTCTGGGGTACCATCGTCTGTCTTTCCTCCTTTGCTTCGCCAACAGCTTTTGGTTGACCAATTCTTTATTTTCTCTCTTTTGCAATACTTAATGGGGTTTCTGTTTCCCTGACTGGATCTTGTCAGAAATAAGTCTGTCAGCAGACTGAATTGGAGGAAGGGAAAATAAGACAGAAAATATTCAGGTTGAGAGTATAGTTTTATTAGAAACAGCCCATTGATGATTACTCGCCTTCTCTTCTCATTAGCATTTTATTCTCATAATTTCATCGTTTTGTTTATTGCCAAACCTTAAGTTCCCTTTGACAGTCTTGCTGTTCCTTCGGCTAAGAGAGAGTCTGAATGCTGATCTGGAGTAAAGGTGGGAAATATTATGATAAACAATTGGGTGGAGTTTCCCAATGAATGCCTTTCCTGTAGTAGCTGGTTCTACAATTAAAAATTTAGACTAACGTAATTTTTAAAATGAAATTCTTTTCAACTATAATAGTTATGTATCTTTCTTTGTGTATCCATCTTCCCCTGCCATGTAGATGATGCTTTTTAGCCAATGGTAGGCTCCCAGCCAAACTCCTTTCCCAAACCCCATGTCACATCCAATTAGCTTTTTCTTAGGAAACCCCATATGTAGCCATTAGCTGTTTCCTATCTTCTTAGGTACCTGTATCTTCATGAAGACCAACTTCTTTGGAGAAAAGTAATCATTGTTACTAATGTAGTCTAGTAATGACCTACTGTTATAAAACTATATTGTTTCTAGTGAGTATAAAGAATTTTTGGTAATTGGTAAATATTACTCTCTGTCCTGAACTTTTGTTTCATAGTTCATCTTCTTTGACCATATCCACACCAATATTTCACAAGGATAAAAGGAAGGTAAAATAGAAACATATGGGAACAGACATCTTAAGTAAACTCTTTAAGCCTCATTAATTGTGGCTACCTTCTATTTAATTCCTAGTAAGTGTCAGGTACTCTTACGTGATTTTCACAACTCTCTGGAACAGGTGATGTAAAGGAATAAAATTCCCCACGTTCTTTTTAGCCTACTGGGTCAACCAGGAGCCTCTTCCCACCATATTTCATACCCTATAGATCTGTGCCACTGTTCTAACCCTGAACACAGTATCCTTGGACCCACTCCTCAGAACTCTAGGCCTCTCCCCCTAGGCCTGGTCAGCTTTTGTCTTTAGTTTCTTGTGACCCAGTTATATTTGCACATTAAGTTGTTTGCTTGATCCTCCCATTCTGTGGTGCCTCTATAGGATAGTCCACCTCAGAGTCCTACATTTCCCCAGACCTTAGACCTCCTTCCAATACTTCTACACTCTTTTCTGACTTACAGTTTCATCCAGATCTGTGTTTTACACAACTAGAATATAATGAATTATTGCCCATTTATTTCTTCCTGTATCTGGAGGATCCATCAGCATCTAGTTTCATAGCTTCCTCTCCTGGACTATCATTGCCTCCTCTGCAGGACCGATCCTGTGCTACCGGGCACACCCCTGCCTCATCAAGAGAGGAAGCGGAGGATGAAGCCCCATATCCCCAGGTTTCTCCCCACAGAATTTCCCGGATGGAGGCACAAAACTTGTTCCAATTAATTAGGAGATTCCTGAAATCACTCCTACTGTCCTGAAAGAGCCAAGTCAGCCACAGGATCTAAAGTGGTCCCCATCAGTGTTTAAGTCAGGGAGGAAAATTACCACCAGATGGTGCCAAAACTGCAGCTAGGACCAGGTGGGTTTGGATTGTGCAGCCAGTACCCCAGAAACTGACTGCCTGACTGTATAGTCACTTGCGTTCTTTTACTTTGAATTCATATCCCCACATTTTATTCAGTCATGTTCTTTGAACGTGACACATTGAGCTGTGGCATCTCTCATTTGTCTTGTTGGCTAGACTGTACAGTCTGTTAGGCTTCCTTCACAGTATTTATTGAGCACCTACTATGTTTTAGTGGTGCAGATTTACCATGATGCTGATGACACATAAGCTACAGGTACCCTGACTTGCATGAAGCCCTTGTAAGGCCTGGGATAGGCCCTGGCAAAAACCTCATAAGATTGTATAATTTTGTAAAACTGGCAAAGGTATGAGATTTTTTTTTTTTAATGTATGAGATTTTAGCCACAGTTTGTTGAAATGACTGTCTCTTCCCAATTCTACTTCACCATTAAACTTGCTCCCATGACAGGTGGTAGTAGAGGGACCAGGGTCAGCTTCATGGGCTTACAGTCTGTGCAGCAGCACAGGGTCCTGTGCTTGGTTTAAGTGCTTGGCTGTCCCTGAGATTCTGAATAATTTTAAGAGGACCCTCATTTTCATTTGTACCGGGTCTCACAAATTACGTAGCTGGTTCAGGGAGTGGCCATGGGCATTTTTGGACCCAGTTAAAGGGAAAGTTGAGTTGGGAATGATTTGGATTTAGTAGGAAATATGTATGTGGTTCATAGTCATTCCATACATAGCTAGGCTAGTGCCGACTCTTCCAGTGTAGGAATGGCCTCCAGGAATCCTCTCACCCACCGTGATGGCTCACCACAAAGCAGGGCCAGAGGATTGGCATAGATGAATGTGTCCTCTGGTGCTAACACCAGAAATACATAAGCTATGGAGGAAAGACAAGGTTCAGGAGGAAAAACAGGCTAGTGTGTGGAAAATCTTTCCAGTTATTAGTAGCGTAAAACTGTAAGCAGAGGATGTGGTTCTTAATAATGCCCATCCAAAATAGAAACTCTGTCTTGCAGAAATATGTGTTGATGTAGTATATGCAGTTGTAAATACACTAGGTTATTGCCTATTTTCATGATGATCATACGAAATAGAACTACTCAAAATTCCTTTTTTCTGAGGGAAACAAATTTCTGGTAGAACTACGAAGAGCAAGTGTGCCTATGTGGGAAGCTGCATTCCAAACGTTAATAATTATAAACGGATTTACATTTACCATTCTAGAAAAAAAAATGAATAGGCCTTATATTCTCTTTATATTAAAGACAAATAATTGTCATTTGAAAAGGTGATCAAAGAGTATGCAGCCATAAAAATGTGGAAAATATATAGAAAAATATTATAGAATAATTAAAATGTCATGTCATTTCTTAGGAATTTACAATAATGATAAAATTTCTCTGCTTTTAAAAATGTGTAATTTATTGTAATTTATTTTCTCCTTCTAAGTTCACTTATGATCTTATTTTTAATTTTTCATTTATTTATTTTTGAGGTATGATTGACATGACATTATATTAGTTTCACTTATAGAATGTATTGATTTGATATTTGTATGTATTGTATGATCACAGTGAGTCCAATAACACCTGTCACCATATGATTATTTTTCTTGAAGATGGCACTCAGCATTATACAAGTTTCAGGCCTCACCAAACCTGGATCTGCACCTGTGCGCTGAATACATTTGGGTATTTGACTCGTGCATTACCTTATTTAATCCTCACAATGTCCATCAGATATTGATATTATTCCTGCCATACAGGTTCAGAAACCAAGGTTCAGAGAGGTTAACTAACTTCCTTGAGGTTGTACAGCTGGTAGGTTGTAGGACCGGGTTTAGATCTGACCTTTTAAAGTTCATGCTTTTTACACATTGTTCCCTAGTTTCTGCAGTGATGAGACATTTCCTTGAAAAACTCTCCTAAGGCCATCAGGTTAGGATATATGCTCCATAATGCACATCCTTTCTTTCATAGCCTATTCCACAATTATTTAAAGATTAAAGAGAATGTCATCACTGTGCTTCAACCTCTATGAAGGACGCTGTTTTGTTTACAACATAAGGGCTCAGCATTATAGTCAGTGAATTCATTCCTTTAGGTTTACTCATTTTCAGAGGCACCTTAGAACAGCCTCTTGCTTCAAACATTTTCTCATTTTTCCCCTTCCCAGTCTGGGGAGGCATCCAGGTACACAAAACCGTACGCTCAGAGTTCATCCCCAAGACTGTTAGGGTTGCTCAGTTGGTTGGAGAAATGTGATTGCCTACTCATTCACTCCTTTATACGGATGGCTGGTACCCATTCAGGGTACCCGGGGCGCATTTCCAGGGTGGTGTGTGTAGTGGTTTTCAGGCCGTAAGTGCATCCATTTCATAGTTCAGTATTTTCGTAAACTGAGTCATCCTAAAATGGGAAAACACCTGTATCCAATTTTCCCCGGAATGTGCAACTTAGTTCTCTTATGCTCCCCATTTCAGATGAGGTTTTCTGGATGACACCATCTGGGAAATGTCACTTTGATTAAAGTAAATATGCAACATAGTTAACACTGGGAGCCTATTTGAATTTTGCTAAGTAGCCACATCTTACAGAAGCAGAAGGCAGGCGGCTCTTTGGACTGGGAGAGCTTGAGAGTGTTGCATTCCACGCTTTGGTGTCAGTCGAATGGCAGTGTGTGGCCCACTGAGCTCTGAAAGGTTTTGTGTATTTTTCTTTTCTTACCATTGGGTAATTTTTTTTTCTCTTTCAGTTTATTTTGACAATAAGAAGAAAATATATAAAAATAAAAAAAAACCCTTAACGTTATGATTGCCAAGTTTTTCTTCCAAACTAAGAAACCAGTTGTTGAAAAATAAGATGAATGGTATCCTTTGTTTTATTTTTGGTGTAGCACATGAGGGCACTGCCACTGGAATGAGGCCAGGTTCCCCAGGCAGGAGGAGGGGGTAGTGGCTGAAAGGAGACCTAGAGATTTGGGGGGAAGGGGGTCAGTTTGTTGTGTCAGGATTTCCTCTTTCTCTCAAAAACATCTCTTTCCTTTCTCAAATGCCCACCCCTCCTATCTTTCAGTCATTCTTTGTGTTTTCAGCACTTGCTACTGTTGAGGATGTCATCTATTTATAAGAAAGCACCATTGGTACAATGTGGGGCTTTCAGTCTTTTCGTTGTGGTTTTTTTCAACTTCCACAGCTACTGACTTATTTGACTGTGGGATCATGTATGGTCGAGGGCAATAGTTGTTAATGTGTAGCAACCCCTATGACTGTTAGCACTATTCTTCCTTTATTGTTGTCTTGTCACCAAGTGGTTTTGGAGAGCCGAGGGGCAGAGTTTTAAGTTCCTTGTTCTGCAAGTCGACCTCAGAGCAGTCCCTTCTGATCCCTCTCTGCCACCCACATGCTGGAATTAAGAGGAAGGGTTGGGTGGGAAGGGTCACATTTTCAAGGACGCAAGGGAAACGTCTCAGTGCTCTAAAGCATCCACATGTTTCCTAAGAAGTTAAATCTAAAATTGCTCTGTGGACATGAGTAAACTATAACTCAGCAGAACCTGTAGCACTTCCCCAGTTCAGAAGTCTCCTCTGAAAACTTTACGTACTTTGGCTGGTGTACTTAGCTCATTTATTATGAATTTTGTTTGCAAGGGTGTTTTCCCCGCTAGACTGTGAGCCCTTTGAGAACAGAGACTGCTTTGTTCGCCTTGGTAATTCCAGCGTCTGGCATCAGAAAATTTTTGTTGAATAAATTAATGTACAAATAACTGAATTCAGTCAGAGCCCTCGTGCTGGGTCAGAACTAGACAATCTCTAGGCGTAGGTGGCTCAGTCACTTATCCACTGACCTGTGGTTTTATTGCATGAAGTTGACTTATATTGAGGAGCTATGCTTAAAAGAAGAAGTTGTTTGGAACTTCTAGGGAACGCAAAGTTTGGCTCAGCTTACGTGTGATGTTGGGGAAACAGGGTGGAGACACCAAAATTCTTCATAAAGACAGGCAATAAAATGACTCCAGAATGCAAACAACCTGACTGTGACTTCCCACGGAAACATTAGCAGAGGATGAGGTGTTAGTTTGAGTGCTCACACCTCTTCCTGTCGTCTCTCCTCTTAAATTCAGGCTGTCTTTTAAATGCCCCATGATCTACTTGTAAACTCTTTAAGCAAAAATGATGCCAGGTTCTGTTCTGTGGCTACCAGATTGGAGCTTTCTCTCCCTGCTTTATTCAGCTAATTGAGCTGTGCTGGAAGGTTCAGTAATTTATTCTATGGAGTCTTTCTGTACAAACAATCCCAGGCAGAGGGAGAGAGACTGAGCTGAATCTCTCAAACACTTGAAATGCAGAATTTGTGTTTTGGAAAACACCAGTGAGTCACTGTCCTCAAATGTCATCAATAAAAGACAGTCTCCATCATCAGCTTTTCATTAACTGAGCTCAGAGTTGCTTCCTTTTATTGCTTTTTGCGTGTTTATAGTATCTCATTCTTTCCTTGATTCTGGATTTTCACACCATATGGCCACATCTTTAAGTCATTTTTCAGCTGCTCTATTAAATAGTAAAATGAGATTCAGAACAGATTTCTTTGATTTTAAAATAGCATTTTGGGTGTGTGACTTTTTAGTAAATAAAAAAAAAAAAAAGAATTAAAGCATTCAAAAGCATGAAATTTCAGGTATTCCTACCCAGACAGTGGAATATGTAGCTTTCTACCTTCTTAGAGTAAATATACATTTATCTCATAGAATTTCACCTGTGGTATGAATTGATTAATTCACCTTGCATATTGAAATTCATTTCTACTTAAATAAGATGTAGCCTCCACTATTGTTAATGAACATAGATTGAAAATGAAAATGAAAGTATATCTTTCATAACTCTTCAATGTTATATTTCTCATTAAAAATGATTATGGGCATCTATGAGCATACATACTACACATTGATAATGCTCTGTTGCTATTATTGTGGTTGTGATCCTAATATTTAATAAAATAAAATGTGGCATTTGTTTATGTTTTACTTTTTTTTCCTGGACTATTTAGTGCCACTTCCTTGAGAAGCTGCAAAAGAGGGAGTGGTACTACTAACATTTAGATCTCATGCTGTGGAGTTGGTCAGTGAGGGTTTAAAGCATATAGTCCCGCAATTTAATACAGTTTACATTGTAAAGGATTAGCCATTTAAAAGGCTATTAAATATTTATTGCTTGTCTTCTGAGCCAGAAGGGCATTTTTGTGTAAGCTGATTGTTGTTTTTTTTTTTTTTTTCCAATGGATAGTACTTAACAAAAGGAAACCACTGCATGAACAAATTGTGTAATATGAGTAAATTTGTCATTGATCCAGACTTTAGCAGCAGGGACTGTGTCAATCACAATTAATCAGCTTATGAGTATGTGATCTGAAATCTTCAATTATCCATTAAAATCTGGACATCGACTTGAATAAATGACTGGCCTAGAGTTGATTGTTTCAAGTTAAAACCAAGTGCACTCAGGATCCAAAAGGTCAATAGTCTCTTAATTGTAATTCAATAAGTCAATTTTAAGTAGTATACAATTTGTGAGTGTTATAAATATAGTTCAGTATTTTAACTCCAATTATGGTACTATTTGCTAAAGAAATATACTTGAGTTGAGGATAAGTCCATAAATGAGTATATTGGGATTACTGTTGATTTTTTAGTTCATTATTTAATAAGACACAGAGGAAAGTAGCAGTCCAAACAGCAACATTCTAAATAATTCAGATAAAATTTTAGTTTTCCTGAATTATTTGGTATATTCATTGTTTTTATTGTCACCATAACAAACTTACACAAGTTTTTTAAATAACAGTAACAAAAAAGTAAAAAATCACTTTTAATCCTGTTTAAAATTTTAAAATCACTTAATTGAAAATCACTTCCACATGTTCACTCTATCCTTTTCATAACATAAATCTCTGGAAGAGATTGAAGATACCTCCCAACATGTTGTGTACCATTTTTAGAAAGTAGAGATTGTCTTTAAGGCCAAAATTAAGAGGGCTGTGTGTCTGTCACAAAGCAAAAATCATCACCTCCCAGCATTTGCTAAGCACCTAAAAGTTAGTGGTGGTAGAGAGTTAGATAGACAGCAGTGCCTTTTTCCTAAAAATTTGAAATTAAGAGAAATGGCACTTATCCAAGCAAGTAAAAGAAGGATGAATGACGGTGTGACACAAAAAAGTGTACTGACAAATCAGAGGGACAAGCACTCCTCAAGGTGTATTGTCATTTTCAGCCTGTAGGTAAGGGCAGAGGTCCCCACCTTTGAAGGAGATCCAGCAGGGGGTTTGGAAGATTAGTCAGTCTCTGGCACTGCCAGATTGTTACCTGGTAGGAGGCAGCTTACTCTTCCCAGAAAAGTACTTACGCAGTAACTATTGAGGATTTATTGTGTGTCAGGCCATGTTTCAAGAAGCAGAGGTATGAATGAAGCAAGATCCCGGCCGTCAGGGAGCTTGCTGCCTACCGATAGTCTACAGCTAAACAAGTCAACAGAAAAATTGTCAGCAGATGCCAAGTGCCACGTTAAGAATATAAAGCAGAGTAAGAAGATGGGATTATTTTTAGTCCTGTTTAAAAATTAGGTCTGAGGGGTGCCTGGCTGGCTCAGGCGGTAAGGCTGATCTCAGGGTTGTGAGTTCAAGCCCCATATTGGACATAGACCTTACTTATAAAAGAAAAAATGTAAAGAATCAGACCTGGAGTGCATTTGCCTTTTTGTAAGGTGGTCAGAGAAGTCCTCGTTGATAAGATGCCTTTTGAGCAAAGACAGGGCAGAAAGAACAGGGTATGCTTTGTGAGGCAGTAGGATAGCTAGAATGAAGCAGGCAAAACTCTTCCTCTCTAGCCTCCTTGTCTTCAGCAATCGTGTTTGACGTAGCATGGTAAGAGACAACTTACGAGAATATTCTCGCCATCCTGGAAAAAAAGTTTTCTCATCTCCATTTATTGAGGACCTTGTATGGCAGCCATTGAGTTGGGCATTTTGTAACAGTCCAAGTCAAAATTTTTATGGTGTCCTTTCTCTAATAAGGAAGCTGATGCTTAATTAAAGTTAAGTGACTTCCTCAGGCCTACGGAGCTTTGAAGGGTGGAGCCAGCATATGATCTGGGGTCAGTCCTACACCAGGTCCCTCCATGATGCTGTTGTCTCTCCAGGAAGGTACAATACATGGGAAAATGGCAACATGCATGTATTTTTAAAAATAGCCTCAAAATGTGACAGATATTAATGTTTTTAACTAGTGAGAAAGGCTGAATTTTATACTGGAAAAAGTCAGAAAAATAAATGGCTACTAATCTCTAATTGGCTTCTTTGAAGGTAGCAAGATTTTCTACCACAGAGAAGTGGAAACATGACTATTATCTTGTAAGTTTGGACTCCTAGGGCCACTGATCCTCATAATACAGGACTCCTTTCTCAAATGAGAAATACTTGCTTTGGCCATGATACTTTTTTTTTTTTTTAACTTTTATGTACTTTATTAGGAATGCTTGTTTTTCTATGCAGATATAGTTAGTCTACTATTATGAGTAAAATACTATTATGATTACTATTACTATTACTATTATGAGTAAAAACCACCCACCTCGTTTAAGCAGCTTTGAAAAGGTTTTAAAAAATTGCCAGCTCTCAACTTTACCAATCTGTATTCAAATAGATAAGATTAATATCCATTACTATTTTTCCAGAACTATATATTTTTTAGGGCATCAGTATTTTCAGTGATGAAGTGTAAAGATTTCTATCTATTTAAGACACATCACCTGGAGTATTAATTCAGTTGAATATCGATGTATGGAAAAGTGATCTTCTACTGGGTTAATTAGAGATACAGATCTTACTCCCTATGCTGCTTCTTTCTGGAAGATTTTGGTCCTACACTTTGAATTCACCTTGCAGAGAAAGAAGTGATAACGAAGTGAAGTGCACATATAATGAGTATCTGTTAAAATAATAGCTCTGGAAAGAAACTGAAGTTTAATGCAACGCAGCAATTTTCTCTACTCTTTTAGCAGATTCACATTACAGCTGGTTTTAGGTCTTGGCCCAAGTAGTTGTAAGTTCTTGATGTCAATGCCATATGTTTAGGGGGATAAATATCATTCCAACAGCTATTTAGATCCTGCCTTCATTCATGTGTGCTACACATACATTTTAATACTGGACTCTGTTTTTTTTTTTTAAATGAAAATGTCTATATCAAAAACTGGCTTAGAGTTTTCATTGTCTTTGTAATGAAATCATGGTTAGCTTTGAAGAGTGAATAAGGTTTTGTGGTAAAGATTCATGGGGGCAAAACATCTATATAAATATACTACAGCAAACCTAAAATACTTTCATCCCCTCTTTGTTCTCTAGTTTGCTTTTGGTAATTTTATAATTTTTAAGATTGAGGATGAACATTCATAATATATTTTATGTGCCTTGCAGTGGAGTAAATATCCCCCTCCCTTATGTATTTCCAGGCAACTTGCATCAACTCTAAGAGGGTTTCTCTGGAAGGCTAGACAAGAACTATGCATTGGGTTGTTTGTTCTTTATTCGTATTTCACTGACTTATTATTTTTTTCAACCTCAGGTATCATTTCCAGAATAATTTCATCATTTTTCTAAGGAGATACTCAGAGGCAGTTGGGGATATGAATTCCTCCCATCTGAGTGTGGCAGTTAGGAGCAATGGCTGTCTCTAGAAGGAGGAAAGAGCTTGGGTTCTCTTCTAGGGTGGTAAATAAAGGCTCATTTCATCACTTTTCCAGGGTCTGCTGTCACCATTGTATGATTCCAGATGCATTTTGAAGTCCTTGTCTTTGTCTATGTGCTGCCTAATTCATCCATTAAATACAAATCAGAAAATTATAAATTTAATAACATATTTGATGGTACAATGAGAATCTAGAGAAAGGGGGAAAAAGGGTGTGTTCCTTAATTTAACCAGAATCGATGATTAAATTACTTCGCTTGGCACCAGGAAATTTAAAAAATTTTAAAATAGCCCCTATGATTTCTGTTTAGGATCTTGCTTTGGATATGAAGTGTGCACATATGGAGTAATCAGAGAGCAATTTGAAGCAGTGCGTGGACACAAGAAGGAGATAAATCTCTATGCTGGGCATAAATGGACTGTAGAGACAAGAAAGCATCAGAGGGAAAGACAATCAGTTTTGCAGGAAACACAGATTGCTGAGAAGGTTGAGAATATTAAAGATGGAAATATGAGCAGGAGGGACGCCTGGGTGGCTCAATGGTTGAGCAATTGCCTTTGGCTCAGGGTATGATCCCAGAGTTTCAGGATCGAGTCCCACATCGGGCTCCCTGCATGGAGGCTGCTTCTCCCTCTGCCTATGTCTCTGCCTCTCTCTCTCTCTGTGTTTCTCATGAATAAATAAATAAAATCTTTTAAAAAAAGGAAATATGAACAAGAGCACAAAAATGGGAAATAAGCGATATATAAATGGGCCACTGATAGGCATGTGTGTATAGCTATAATGAGTGGTTTACATATTCTTCCCCCTGCTTGGCCGTGACCATCTTGATGGGGAAAAAAAAACAAAAAACAAAAAGAAAAACAAGGTCTGGTCCTTTCTGGATGTTCTGTGTTGACTACAAGAAGCCTTCTCCAACCCCCCTTGGAGAATTTTTTGCTTTCTATCTATACTCACTCTAGTGGGGGGGGGGGGGTCTGGGAAGACTTCTTGATGCAGGAGATAAAGTTTAGAGAGGGAGAGAGGGACTTTCAGGCAAAGAGAATACCAGATATAGTTAGATAGAAGTGAGATCTCTGGTGGGAAATAATCTTCCATGTACTTTACAATCTAGTATCAACTATTTCTAAATTTATCAAAAGACCTACTGCTTTTATGAGACATTGTTGTACAATTGCTTTGGGACTTCATATTTCAAGTACTTGTGAAAATTGATAACAGTTCATCAAGTATAATAACAAAAATTATAATTTCCCCTAAATTCCATCTTCTACCATTTTTAGGTTGTTTTTTTTTTTCCTTTTCAACAAAATTCACAGTGAATCTTTTTTTTACATATAAAATTATGAGACGAAAAAGGCAAAGTTCATAATGGACATCACTCCACATCATTTATCTACATAAATAGGGGTAGCATAGTTAATTCTTTTAGTACCATTCTGGAAATTAACACACCTAAGTGACAAGATTGTTAAAAACTGATAGTATATACAAATATTTCATATACTGTGCCATATAGTGTATGTAAATAGGTATATAGATATACATGTATATACATGTATATATGTAAATATATACATTTGAAAGGGGTACCTTACATTTGTTTGTGGTCTCTTTCATCACTTTGTACTGTAGCATCAGAAGTTTTCCTTTATACGATTAGTCCTTTAGAAACCACAGTCATCAAAGTAAACAAAATAGATGGTCCTGACTATATAATATTATATGGATTTAACATAATTTTCACATTATGTACAATGACACTATTAAATGTGTTAATACAACACATAAAGTGACCAATTCTCTTTAAATTTTAGTGTTTAGCATATTTGTTTTGATTGTACGTGTGGGAGCTGTGAGAACAGCTCTGCAAAAATACTTTGCAAGTTACCATAGTGACTAAATTGTAGTACTTTATGGTGTTGTCTTTCCCCTGGGTCTTAATTCAGTTGCATGTTTTTTCAATCACAATCCAATAGGTGATGTTTAAATTTTCCTATTAGAAAAGTGTATACACACATACAGTTTTATTACTTTACATAAATGTATACTTTGATCGTATTACACATTCTTAAAGTCTTCTTTTTCTCTTTTACTTTTTGCTGGATTCCTACATCCCTTCTCTCCTTCCTTCCTGCCCCATCCCAGTAATCTATGTTAACAAATGGTGTGTAGTCTTTTATTTTTTTTCCTCCATTTTTATACAGTTATATGCAGACCTATATATGTATGTACAAAAATAAAGCAGGATTTCATGGAAATCCTTCCAAATTAATTGATATACAGTGGTTCCTATTCCTCTTAATGCCTACTTAATACTCCATGAGCCAAAATTTATTTAACCACTTTGTTTCCACTTTTTTTTTTTCAATAAAAACATACATATGTCCTCACTTACTGGTGGTGCTTTTATTTCTGTGGGATAGATTCCAAGAAGTTGAAATTGTAAGGTCAAAGAATATATTATGTATTTTAAACTTTCATAGAAGTTACCATATTACTTTCCAAAGGAACTGTAACACATCACATTTATACCTAGCAGCATTTGCAAGAGTCTTTTCCCCTTGTCCTTACCAGCAATAAGTATTATAATTCTCATTAGTTTTTGCTCCTCTCATAGGTGTAAAGTTTCAGTGTTACTCGAAATTGAATTTTGCTATTAATGAATTTGTTGGTTGAAAATTTGGATGAGTCTAAAGAATATGTGTATTGGAAAATTTTATCTACTTAAGAATTGTATGTTCGTATTCTTGCCCATTTATTAGGTTTACCTTTAAAAAATCCAATTGTGAGATCTCTTTGCATATTACATATATATCATCTGATGCAAATATGTTTTTTTCTATATCTATTGTTGCTCTCTTTGGCTTTCAGGCATTTTATGCTCTATAGAAGTGTAAAAAAATGTATAGCCCTTCAAAAATATTTTAAAATAAAATTATCTAACCCCTCTCTAACCTCCCCAAAACCAACCTTGTTGAAATTCTAATTGAATGACATTACAAGATATAAATTACATTTTTATGGAGCGAAGTCTTTCCAACCAAGAACCTGGTATGTCCTTCCACTAGCCAGACCTTATTTGGTATCTTCCAGTAGTGTTTTTTTCTTAGAAAAAAAAAACTGTAATTAGAATATTTTTTTCATTTTTAGATACCTAACTGAGGAAAAGATGTTGATATTTAGGTATTTATTTTATATCCAGCTGTCTTGCCAATTTTGTTAATTTTGAAGTTGTTTTTGAGAAAGAGACAGAATCATATAAACGGGTGGGAGGGGCAAAGGAAGAGGGAGAGAGAAAATCTCAAACAAACTGGATGCTAAGTGTAGAGCCCCACATGGGGCTTGATCCTATGCTCCTGAGATCATGACCTGAGCTGAAATCAAGAGTTGGAGGCTTAACTGACTGAGTCACCCACGCGCCCCTGAAATTTTTAAAAAATTTGCATTCTCGTAGGCTCCTGGCCATGCATTCATGTTACCAACAAAATATACAGTTTTACATCTTCTAGTCCAAGTTTTAGGTCAGCTATTTATTTGCTTTAAAAATTACCAAGAAAGTGGGATCCCTGGGTGGCGCAGCGGTTTAGCGCCTGCCTTTGGCCCAGGGCACAATCCTGGAGACCCGGGATCGAATCCCACGTCGGGCTCCCGGTGCATGGAGCCTGCTTCTCCCTCTGCCTGTGTCTCTGCCTCTCTCTCTCTCTCTCTCTCTGTGTGTGTGACTATCATAAATAAATAAATAAAAATTTAAAAAAAATTACCAAGAAAGTAAAGAATGATAGAGATACTGAGCATATCTGCTGTGTTGCTAAATTTAATTAAGGTGGTGGCAATGTTTTCCTATTTAGAATAATATACGCTCTTGATTTTTTGT
Organism: Canis lupus baileyi; assembly: GCF_048164855.1. Lineage (NCBI taxonomy): Eukaryota > Metazoa > Chordata > Mammalia > Carnivora > Canidae > Canis > Canis lupus. The sequence goes on from NC_132873.1 coordinate 21,893,387, forward strand.
AAGCACTCTTTACTGTGAGTTGTTTTCTTCAATTACTCTTATCCTTAGTTTTTATAATTGGAGAGGACTGCTCCTGAATAACACATTTACATGTATCAATGTTTTTTAAATGATTTTTCTTCTTTAATGTGTAGATGTAAGGGATTGTGCTGACAGATTTCCTACCATTAAGTTACCTTGCATTCCTTGAAGAGAGCACCTTTGGTCATACTACACTAGTCCTTTGTCAAGTTGATTTTAGTCTTGCTATTGCTTTGTTGAGACTTTTGCCTGTATTCATTGTGAAATTGATCTGTTTTTTTCCTTGTATTACCATCTTTACGAGGTTTTGATATTAAGGTTTTACTTCTTTATGAAATATATTTGAGAGCTTTCCCTCTTTTTTTCTGTAGTCTAGATTAATTTAAATCATTCACAACTATAATTGTTTAAAGTTGGATAAAGCCATATTGCCCTGGTGACTCTTTCAAAATGATAGCTCTCTTCTGTGGTAATTACCATATTCAAGTTTTTACTTTTTAGGTTGATTTGGTGATTTATACTCAATTAGGAAACCATCCTGTTTTTTTTTTTTTAAGACTTTTCAAACTTGTTTTCTATGAAGTTATATAGAGTATTCTTATAATTTTTTATCTCTTTTGTATCTGATTTTTTTTAAAGATTTTATTTATGTATTCATGAGCGACACACAGAGAGAGACAGAGACACAGACAGAGGGAGAAGCAGGCTCCAAGAAGGGAGCCTGACGTGGGACTCGATCCTGGGTCTCCAGGATCAGGCCTTGGACTGAAGGTGGTGCTAAACTGCTGAGCCACCCAGGCTACCCTGTATCTGTGGTTATTTTACATCTTCTTGCTTTTTTTTTTTTTTTCTTGTTTATCTTTCCTTTATCTTTAATCAAGTTTTTGAGTCCTTTTTTTTTAAAATCACATTTTAGGTCTTTTCAAAGAATAAACTTTTTATGATATATTTATCCTTTCCATCATGTGTTCTATTTTATTAATTGCACCTCTTGTTATTGTGGATTCTTAACTTCCTAGTGTCTTTAAGTTTATTCTCCCAATTTTTTTTGTAGAGAGCACTTCTTTATTTTTAAGCATTTTTCCTGTAAAAACAAATAATTTAAAACCTTAAATTTTCCCCCACAGAGATCTTGCTATATCTCAGGCTTTATGGATCCAGTGGTTTCTAGTTTCTCTTTTTATTTCATCATCAGTTTATTTAAGGCTTATTTAAGAGAGTATTTTTAGATTTCCAAGTTGTTAAGATGATTTGGGTCACCCTTTTATTATTACTTTTAATTTTATTATATTGTGATCATAGACTATGCCCTGTTAAAATTTCTACTTTAAAAAAAAAAATCTCTTTGCCCAAATTCCTCTCTTTGCCTGTCCTTCAGCTAAAATACAGTTCTACGGGCCCCTGCTTCTTGCCAAGGGCAGAGCTGTTCTAGGGGAGGGCAGAGCAACAGGCTGGAAAGAAGCTGGTCCCTGAATAGTCCTGTGGGAAAAGCTGCATCCCTGCCAGGGCCTCTCACTTTAACACTATTATGTGAGAAAAAAATAAGCTTTTGACTATTACAGGACACTGTTTACATTCTCCCTCTTACAGTATCTTACCCCTTGTATTTGTGAGCCTTATCTGCAAACTTGTGTTTGCATTACCTTTTCATAATGTTTTGGCTCTTACTCTTTAATACAGAAATCGAGTTTCTTACAAGAAATAAAAAAATGCAATGCTTAAAATTCTAATGTCACATGTAGTGGTAATGACACTATAACCACAGGCATACAAGACAAAATTATGTCCTTAGGAAAAAAAAATGTTCATATATATTCATATAACTTATATTTTTATTTCAATATGGAAATATACTTAAATTGGCTGTCTGTGGATGTGTATTGTGTTTTATTCAATCTAAGATGCCATTGAATCTAAGTCATAACATTATTTTTTGTACTATGGAGGAAAAAACTGCCAGTTACCTGATTCAGTGACTCAATGCTTCTTAACACTTAGAACTTTTATTTTGTACTTACATGAAGATTACTTTTGGACTTCTTTGTTTCTTTTTTTTATTTTTATTTTTTAAGTCCCATTTAGTTAGCATACAGTGTAATATTAGTTTCAGGTGTACAATATAGTGATTCAGCACTTCCATATGTCACCTTGTGCTCATCACAGCAAGTGCATTTCTTGATTCCCATCACCTATTTCACCCATCCCCCCTACACACCTCCCTTTGGTAACCATCAGTTTGCTCTCTGTAGTTAAGTCTCTTTCTTGGTTTGTCTCTCTCTCTCTCTCTTTTTTTTCTCCCTTTGCTCATTTATTTTGTTTCTTATATTCCACATGTGAGTGAAATTATATAGTATTTGGTTTTCTCTGGCAGACTTTTTTCGCTTAGCATAATACTCTCTAGCTCCATCCGTGTCATTGCAAGTGGGAAGATTTTATTCTTTTTTTTTTTTTTTAAAGATTTATTTATTTATTCATGATAGACATAGAGAGAGACAAAGAGGCAGAGACACAGGAGGAGGGAGAAGCAGGCTCCATGCACCGGGAGCCTGACGTGGGATTCGATCCCGGGTCTCCAGGATCGCGCCCTGGGCCAAAGGCAGGCGCCAAACCGCTGCGCCACCCAGGGATCCCAAGATTTTATTCTTTTTTATGGTGAGTAATATTCCAGCCATTCATTGGTCAGTGGACATTTGGGCTGCTTCCATAATTTGGCTACTGTAGATAATGCTGTTATAAAAGAGGGGTGCATGTATCCCTTCGAATTATTTGTATTCTTTGGGTAAATACCTAGTAGTTCGATTGCTGGATCTATTTTCACATTTTGAGGAACCTCCATACTATTTCCCATAGTGGCTGCACCAGTTTGCATTCCCACGAACAGTGCAAGAAAGTTTGCCTTTCTCCACATCCTCACCAACACTTGTTGTTTCTTGCGTTGTTGATTTTAGCCATGCTGACAGGTGTAAGGTGATATCTCTTTGTAGTTTTGATTTGCATTTCCCTGGTGATGAGTGATATTGAGCATCTTTTCATGTGTCTATTGGCCATCCATAGGTCTTCTTTGGAAAAATGTCTGTTCATGTCTTCTGCTCATTTTTTAGTTGGATTATTCATTTTTGGGATGTTGAGTTTTATGTCCTTTATATATTTTGGATACTAATGTTTTATCAAACAAGTCATTTGCAAATATTCTCCCATTCCGTAGGTTTTTTAGTTTTGTTGATTGTTTCCTTTGCAGTTCAAAAGCTTTTTATTTTGATGCAGTCACAATACTTTGATTTTTTTTTACTTGCCTCCCTCTCTTGAAAGAAGTTACTATGGCCGATGTCAAAGAAGTTACTGCCTGTGTTCTCTTCTAGGATTTTTATGGTTTCAAGTCTCAAATTTAGATCTTCAATCCATGTTGAATTTATTTTTGTGTATGGTGTGAGAAAGTGGTCCAGTTTCATTCTTTTGCATGTTACTGTCCAGTTTTCCCAGCACTATTTGTCAAGGAAATAATTATTTTTCCCATTGATATTCTTTCCTGCTTTATCAAAGATTAATAAGTATGAGTTCATTTCTGGGTTTTGTATTGTGCTTCATTGATCTGTGTCTATTTTTGTGCCAGTATTATACTGTTTTGATTGCTACAGCTTTGTAATATAACTGAAAATTATATTATGAAATTATGGAATTATGATTCCTCCAGCTTTGTTTTTCTTTTTCAAGGTTGCTTTGGCTATTCCAGGTCTTTTCTGGTTCCATATAAATTTTAGGATTGTTTGTTCTAGGTCTGTGAAAAATGCCATTGGTACTTTGATAGGGATTGCATTAGCTGTGTAGACTTTGAATAGTATAGACATTTTAACAATATTTGTTCTATCAGGCCATGAACATGGAATGTCTTTCTATTTCTTCGTGTTATCTTTAATTTCTTTCATCGTTGTCTTAGAGTTTTCAGAGTACAGATCTTCAGCCTCTTTGATTAGGCTTATTTTTAGGTATCTTATTGGTTTTGGTGTAATTGCAAATGGAATCGTTTTCTTAATTTCTCGTGCTTAATTATTGGCATATAGAAATGCAACAGATTTCTGTATGCTTTTGTATCGTGTGACTTTACTGAATTTGTTGATCAGTTCTAGACGTTTTTTGGTGGATTGTTTCAAATTTTTTACGTATAGCATCATGTCATCTACACGTAGTGAAACTTCTTCCTTGCTAAATTAGATATCTTTTATTTATTTTTGTTGTCTGATTGCTGTGGCTAGGAGTTCCAGTATTATGTTGAATAAAAGCCATAAGAGTGGACATCCCTGTCTTGTTCCTTACTATAAGAGAAAAGCTGTTTTTCCCTATTATCTTAATTCCCTAATATCCTAATATTATCCTAGGATAATATTAGCTGTGGGGTTTTCATATATGACATTTATTATGTTGAGTATGTTTCCTTTAAACCTACTTTGTTGAGAGTTTTTATCATGAATGGGTGTTATACTTTGTCAAATGCTTTCTCTGCATTCATATGGTTCTTTTCTTTTATTAATGTAATGTATCACATTAATTTACAAATATTGAACCACTTTTGCAACCAAGGACTAAATCCCACTTGATTGAGGTGCATGATTTTCTTTCTAACTGTATTGTTAGATTCAGTTTGCTAGTATTTTATTGGGAATTTTTGCATCTAAGTTCATCAGGGATATTGACCTGTAGTTCTCTTTTTTGGTGGTGTTTTTATCTGGTTTTGGTATCAGGGTTATGCTGACCTCATAGAATGAGTTTGAAAATTTTCCTTCCTTTTCTATTTTTTTGCAATAGTTTGAAGAGAATAGGTGTTAAGTCTTTAAATATTTGGTAGAATTTCCCTGTGAAGCATCAGGTCCTAGACTTTTGTTTGTTGTTTATTGATTGCTGATTCAATTTCTTTCCTGGTTAGTGACCTATTCAAGTTTTCAATTTCTTTCTGTCTCAGTTTTCATAATTTATATGTTTCTAGGCATTTATTCTTTTCTTCTAGGTTGTCCAATTTATTGCCATATACTTTTTCATAATATTCTCTTATAATTATTTGTATTTCCATGGTATTGGTTGTGATTTCTTGTGTCTCATTTGTGATTTTATTTATTTGGATACTTTCTCTTTTCTTTTAGATAAGTTTGGCTAGAATTTTATTTTATGAATTTTTTCAAGGAACCAACATCTGGCTTTATTGATCTGCTTCTTTTTTCTTTTTCTTTTCTTTTTTTGTTTTTGTTTTTGTTTCTATATCATTTATTTCCTTCCCACTGGCTTTAGGCTTTATTTGTTGTTCTAGCTCCTTTAGGGATAAGATTAGGTTGTTTATTTGAGATTGTTTTTGCTTCTTGAGGTAGGCTTCTATTTCTATATAGCTTCCTCTTAGAACCATTTTTGCTGTATCTTAAAGGTTTTGGACTGTTGTATTTTCATTTTCATTTGTTTCCATATATTTTATTTTATTTTTAAAAAGACTTTCTTGGTTGGAGAGGGAAAAAACACAAGTGGGAGGGGGAGAGGCAGAGAGAGGGAGAAGCAGACTTCCTGCTGAGCAGGCAGCCTGACTTGGGGCTCAATCACAGGACCTTGGGATCATGACCTGAGCTGAAGGCAGATGTTTAACCACTGAGCCACCCAGGCTCCTCTGGCGCTTGTTTTTTTTTTTTTTTTTTTTTCCATCTGTTCTGACACTCTGTATCTTTTGATTGGAGCATTTAGCCCATTGACATTCAAAGTAATTATTGATAGAAATGTATTTATTGCCATTTTATTATTTGTGGTTGTTTCTGGAGCTTTTCTTTGATCCTTTATTGTCTTTCTCTGTTTCACATTTTGCTTTTAGTTATATATTTGGATTTCTTCCTCTTTATACTTTGCATGTTTATTAGTGGGTTTGATATGATTACCATTAGGTTTGTTTATAACCTCTTCTGTGTATAACAGGCTCTATTGAGTGGATGGTTGTTTAATTTTGAATCCATTCTTTTTTCCTCTCCTCCCCACATTTTAGGTATATGTTATTATATTTTGTATATTTTTTGGTGAGTTCCTTGACTCACTTTTTACAGAAATAGTCATTTTTTACTGCTTTTGTATTTCCTACCTTTATACTGTCACTTTTGGTCTCCTCTTTCTGCTCGAAGAATCTCCTTTCATATTTTTTGCAGAGCTGGTTTGTGGTCACAGACTCCTTAAGTTTTTGTTTGTCTGGGAAACACTGAATGATAGCCTTGCTGGATAGAATATTCTTGGCTATAAATTTTTCCTATTTGGCAATTTGAATATATCATGCCACTCCCTCTGGCTTGCAAGTTCTTGTTGAAAAATCTCCTGCTAGCCTTATGGTTTTTCCCTTATAAATTACTGACTTCTTTTGTCTTGCTGCCTTTTTTTTTTAAGATTTGTATTTATTTATTTTAGAGAAAGAGAGAGAGAGACTGACAGGGGGACTGACAGAGGGAGTGGGAGAATATCTCAAGCAGACTCCCTGTGGAACATGGAGCCTGACAAGGAGCTCAATCCCACAATCCCGAGGTCTCGACCTGAGCCAAAATCAATAGTCAGATGGCTAACTGAGCCACAAAGGCACCCCTGTCTTGCATCTTTTAAAACTCCTGTCTTGCTTTTTCTTGGGAAACCTGGGGAGCTATTTTGTAAATTTAATTATAACATGTCTGGGTCATGTATGGGTCTGCTTTTGTTGATTTGAATGGCAATTCTCTGTGCCTCCTTGATCTGGATGTCTGTTTCCTTCCCCAGATTATATAATTTTTCAGCTATTATTTCTTCAAATAAATGTTCTGCTCCCTTTCTTTCTCTTCTGGGATTCCTATGATACAAATGTAATTATATTTGATGTAGTCACTGAGTACTTTTGGACTTCTTTAGATATAGATTTTTAATTATACATTATTGTTGTGGATAGATAAAACAGAATAGATAAATGAAATTAGTTAGATGAGATATTCCCCCAAACTTCTTCCTAGGCAGACAGTCTGACTTTTCTCATTCACCTTCAGATCATAGTCATTGCCATTCAGTTTCCCCCACTCCCAAAATATACTCTGTGACATTAAGAATCTTAGAGAAGCAGAATATTTTAAAAGGATACTTCCCTATTGTTTCTGAGATGTTCTTCCAAACCTCTGACACCAGTTCTGCAAGTTTTGATATACATGTGTGTAGTGTATATCAAAACGGTGGCAATGATGACCACCAAAGCTATATGTGTCTTAATCCCTGGAACCTGTGAATAGGTTATATGGCCAAAGGGAATTAACACTGAAGACAGAATTAAGCCTCTTAGTCCATCAACCTTAAAAATATGGAGATTTTACTTTATTATCCCTGTGGACCCAACCTAATCACAAGGATCTGCAAATGCATAAGAAGGAAGCAGAACAGGAGGTCAGAGTGATGCAATGTGAGAAGAAATTGACCTGCTTTGAAGGTGGAGGAAGAGGACCATGAGCCAAGGAAAGAGGGCAGCCTCTAGAAACTGGTAAAGGCAAGGAAATAGATTTTTCCAGAACCTTCATAAAGAATACAGTTTTGCCAACACCTTGATTTTAGCCCAGTGAGACCCATTTCAGACTCTGAAGCCTGTGGGAGTTTTGTCATGGCAGCAATAGAAAACTAATACAATGTGCAAGCAATAGTAATGTTTCAAGACTGCCAGCTGTCTAACAGCAATTTAATGACATACCCTGATTTCAGAGACATTAAAGTGTGAAAAAATATGTACCTCAAATATGTACTGTTAATATACATGCCAAATGTATATTAAATAAGTGTCATAGAAAAGATCATCTTAGAAATTGTGCCTGTGAACTCAGATGGTCTTCTGATACTCAGAATCCAGTTAGATGTCATTTTATTTTATTTTATTTTTAATTTTTTAAAAAGATTTTATTTATTTATTCATGAGAGACACAGAGAGAGAGAGAGATAGGCAGAGAGAGAAACAGGCTCCATGCAGAAAGTCTAATGTGGGACTTGATCCTGGGACTCCAGGATCATACCCTGAACCAAAGGCAGATGCTCAACTGCTGAGCCATCCAGGCATCCCTGTTGGATGCCATTTTAATATCAGTAGTAACTGTGTCACAATAAAAATATAAAAGAAAGTGGGATTTTAAAAGTTCAAAAGTCTTTAGGGCTAAGTGGGAATATATGTGAATACATAAGAGTCAAAATATGTAAATTTAATCAAGTGTGGCAACTGGGACACAGGTTAAGTGACCTTTAAAAATTCTGGAGCCCTATACCCCTCCCCCCAATTATAGAAGGCTGGAGGCAGCATATTGTTGTCTTAGATAAGAATTGAGATAATATTCTTGTCTGTGGTCATTGTACAACTTTGCAGTCAGGAATATAACACAAAAATTGTTTAGGGCAACATTATTGTTCTGTTGGTGATTAAATCTCATCATGGGAATTATTGCTGGTAATAGCTAAAACTTCATAAAAATGTAATTTGAAATAATATACAGGTTAGAAGTGAAAAGTACTACAACTTTAAGGATTCAGAGACCCTTATAGAAAGAAAAGTATCTGATATATATAATAATTCACATCACTCACATTGGAGATCTGTCAAAATACACAAGAATATTCTCTAACAGTGAATGAAGCAGAACAGAGAACAGAGAAGTTGAGGAACATGAAAAAGTAAACAATGGTGAGCAACTTTCCCATGTCATTATTTAATTGGAAAATCCTAATTTTGAGCTTCAGATGAATAAGTACTTAAGTACTTGTATTATTTTTGTTCAAATGAATATCAAGCTTCTCCATCAATCCTAGCTAACTAAGCACATGTTGTGTTCTAACTGTTCTCTGGCTACAAACCCCTTTTCAATGGCTTAGTAGCTGCTGACCCACTCATATCTCCAGGAACCCTCAATTCCCAGCTTCTAGGACAGTTGGTTGCTGACAGCTCACAGATGAGTTTCTCCCCAAGAATTGTCCCCAAAGAGAGTTACCTTGTCCAAGTCACACTTCCTCTTTGGAAAGAGCCTATATAACCCCCGGCTGATGTGTGCCACAAAGCCCTGGCCTCCTTGCTTCAGCTGGGGCAACTGTGAGGGAGCTTCCTGCCTCTGACCTCCTCCCCCGACCCCCAGTGGATGGGCTGAGGCCTCTGCTGCAACTGCATTACATTTAAATTCCCTCTGCCCAATTCTGCTGCCTTTACCCCTGACAGGTAGTGTTTCTGACCGTGTTCCTCAAACCTCTAGTATGCAAGTCCCAGAGTCTCAGAGTTTATTTCCCAAGGAACACAATCTACAACAGAGATTTTAAAGCTGAATCATGTGCCACTGGTTGACAGTGAGGACCGCCGTTGCCGGTGTTATATGGAGTACCAGTAGCCCTCTGGCTTACAGTTTGGGTGCAGCTTATAAACTTTACCTGGTGGTGAGCAGGGAAGGAATGTGTGTAGACCGGGATGCACCATTAGCATTTGAGAGTAGTAAATATAAGGATTTTGGAATCAGATTGCTGTTCCTGGGAGCCATTGACACATTGGAGCGAGACTATTTCAATTATTCACCAAGTGAGCCTACTTACTAGCATATAAGGACGCTCTTATCTCCTATAATAGAAGGGCAAAAAAGGCTAAAGATCAGAATCTAGCTTAACTAATAAGGGCAGTGGAGCATCACACAAGTTCATTTATCAACCCTGAGAATTTGAATGAATTGAGGTTAGGGCCGTGGCTGGGCATGAATGGTACCCTGAGATTTGGAATAGAGACCTGTGGGGTGATAGACTCAAAAATCTGGAATCCCCATATTCATGTGAACTCTTGAGGCCTGCGGAAATGGTCCACTCCTTCCTGTCAAAGGCTGACATTCCCTTCTCGCTTGAGCATGACGCATCTATTTTTCAGCCCAATCTGCACCCCACTTAGAATATACCCTGCCTGCCCACAGGCTGCCAAACCAGTAACTTGGTGACTTGCAATGTTAACCTGGCTGGGAAAGTGCTGGGCCTGCTGAAGGAGGAGAGGAAACGTATCCTGAAGGTGCTGCAGGACCCAGCCAACATTTTGGGCAATTGTTCTGCTGTCATGTAGCAGAGCCCGAAGCCTCCAGCATCTCTTAGGTCCAAAAGAGACGAATAGATTGGAATTGTGAGGGTGAACATAGGTGATGGATGAATCTTCCATATGAAGTGATTATACCAGACCTAGATAATTGGCAAGAACATGTACATGATGTCCAGTAAATTTGGGAAGTTTAGATTCCTTGGCATACCAAATAATGTTCCTAGAATATGTTTCGCTTCAACTTTATAGTTTAACTCTTGAAATTTTCCTTGAGTGAATATTAATGAAGTCTTTGGCTCAGATGATTTAGCCAACTTACAAAAAAAACAAAACAAAACTGTCCTTCTCCGTGTAACTATGATTTGACTACTGTAGTGTATATTTCCGTTAGACTTTCTCTTAAATAATAAGGAAATCAGTACTCTATTAAGTCTTTCTTTTACTGTCAGTCTTTGTACTCATGAACTTGGAGAGGTGCCATTTAAGACTGAGCAAAGATGTTAGTTGTAATCTAATGGGAAAATACATGACCAAGTGCTTCTTGTGATCTTGTGATCATTACTTGATACTGGTGTCTACTGATAAGGCCACCCTGAACCATTATAAATGCACTCCATAGATCATTACAGTCAGTAGAAGTTGTTTGCCTGTCACAAGAATTTGCAATTACACTAGAATGTCATCATTTCAGGAAACTATAAAGCAATGAACATGTTTATTTTCAGCCGCAAAGGAAAAAAATATCCTGAGAACCAGATTTTCTTGGCAGTTTGAAGCATTTATTAGAAAATCTGTAATTTCTTTTTGTAATCCCACACTCAGTGGGCATCCCCTTTAATGGAGGTATGTCAGGCTTGGAGAATTATATGGTACATTCTGAACTTGCTTTGCTGGGAAAAATAAGACTCATGACTTAATTTATAGGCTTGTTGAGTTCACCACCCTCCTGGCTCCCTGGAAGGCAGAATGAAAGTCTTGTAATGGCTTCAAGGGGCCTAAGGTTCTCTCAATGCTCTTGACGCTTGGAATGGAGGGCACTGATATTTTACCTTAAGTAATGCCAAATACAGATTGGTTTTCTGTGAAGTTAAAGACTATATAGGAATTTTCTGGGTAATCCCACTGGGAGGAGATTTTCACCATTTTTGTACATTTCTACTTCATTCCCAATTTTTTATTCCTCCCCACCTAGTGACATACTGGCTTTGAGGTTGTTGCTCCTTCAAAACTGCTCTCAATATGGAGAGAGTAAGAGTCATTGTTGTGTTAGGGAGATGTGGCCTAGCTCCTCTCTAGATCTAGAAATGTACTGGCTGGCTGCATTCCAGTTGCCAGCTATGATTCCCTGGGTTATTTATTTCTATTTTTAACTTTTAAAAAGATTTTATTGATTTATTTGATAGAGACGGAGATAGTGAGAGAGAGCACAAATGGGGAGGAGAGGGAGAAGCAGGCTCCCTGCCAAGGAGGGAGCCCCATGTGGGGCTCACTCATTACCTGGGATCATGATCTGAGCTGCAGGCAGATACTTAACCAATTGAGCTACCCAGCTGCCCCTGGGTTAGTTTCCATGGTGTGTAGGGGGGCTTCAAGTGGACTTTCTCTTTAAGTGGCAGGTGTTTGTAGTTTTAATCCAGTAGGATTTAAACATACTTTGGTTGATATTTCTTCCCCTTAGTTTGCTACCTCTTTCATTATACTTTCTTATCCATTGAATTGAGTAAAATCTACCTTCCCCTTTGTAACACAGGAAGTCTGGGTGCTACCTCCTTTGGTGCTGGAGGAAGGATCAAACCACACAAACCCGTGATTGTGGGAATCCTCACCCTGGCCCCAGCCCCCTCACCACCATTGAGATCCCAAGCCACTCCCTTTTTCAGACTCTCTCCTGTGACTTTTAGATCTGCTTTGGAGCCCCGTTACCCCCCAGAATTCCTCATCATATGAGCATGATATTTAATTTCTTGTGTCAGCTTAGCTAGGCCACAGTATCCAGATATTTTGTCAAATGTTATTCTAGATATTTCTGTGAATATATCTTAAACATGAAAGTAATATTTAAATCAGTAAACTTTGAGTAAAACAGAGTGTCCTCCTTAGTGTGTGTGGGTCTCATTCAACCAGTTGAACGCTTTAATAGAAAATGACTCACCTTCCATGAAAAAGAGGGAATTCTGCTAGCAGGCCACCTTCAGACTTGAACTTCAGAGTCCACTCTTCCCTGGGTCTCCAGCTGGCCACCCCACCTTGTAGGCTGCAAGGTGATAGTAATAGTCAGGAGGATGTGCTCCATGTAGAACCACAGAAATGGTTACTAGCACACAGCCAGATAATCTCAGCAAAGGAGTCTTTCAGTCTATACTGTGCAAAGAGATCAAGGAGGTTGAGGATAAGTATCCACCCCAAAAGTCACAATCCCTTACCAGTGTCTGGGCATGGGCCGGTTCTCAGACCTGAAAGGGAAGGCCAAGTCTCTGGAAGGAAGGACCCACAACACCATGGCAAATATTTATGGCAATGGCTTATCTGTACTTTTCCCAAAGGGACCTAAGGCCATCTCCTCATTGATATTTACTAAGATGTTACTATGCGCCATGTCTTAAGAATGTGACTCTTGCTCTTTGGGACTCTGCAGAGTTAAGTCCAGGGTATTATAAAATGATTACATTATTCTAATTCTGCTGTTTTAATTATAGGTGGTATTCTTTTAAGATCTAAATTACATAAAACATTGGTTCTCAATAAGAAAATTGTAACATTGCTCCTCATCTTTGGCTAATGCAGAAATATTCCATAGCCCAGAGTTTACAAAGAATCTTTTCATTTAATGAGCTAAATGACCATGTGTAATACATTTAAATTATGACTTATACTTCTCTCATTTACTGTTTGTTTTTGTTCTTTTATACCAAAAGAAATTAATGAGGCTGAGAGTCTTAAACTGTGTTTTATGTATTTAAAATAATTATGATTAAAAGCCTTTTACACATGTGTATTTATCATGAATTCTTGTTCAAAGAACTATTTTTCATGGTTCAAGAAGCAAAATTAATTTAAATCGGCAGCTAATGCACAGTTCTCAATTCCATGAGTCAACTGGATGCTGCTGACATTTTTATGTGGAGCCTCCTTTATGTAATAGAAGTGTTGCACTAAATGATGTATCTAATATAGGAAGGGATGGCACACTCATTGTCTGAAACCCATGCTGCAATGTTCTGGGTCATGTCATGGGCCATAGTGCTCCATCACTTTCATGTTCTCTAACTATCCTGAAGTTGACGTGTGTGACTAAACTGAATGGTGTAATAACGTGCTAATCTTGACATTTGTGTCTGGTGAAACTTCAGGTGACTAATGCACATGCCTCTCATTCTCCATCTGAGTAGGGGATAAATTCACATTTGCATATCCAGAACCCCTAGGACGTGGCAGTCAGAGGATGCTCCTTCACTATGCACATGTACTGTAGATTTGCATTTGGTCTGAATATTCAGAACTCTAGTGTCTCAACCGTTAAAGAAGTTGGACTCCACGGTAGACTGAAGGCTCGTGGCCCTGTGCGGCTCTCCGTGTGTGCGCCAGATACTTCTTGTGGTTCAGAGTGTATACTTTTGCATGTTTTAAGCGTGGGTCGCTGATCCCTTTTCTGTTCAGCATGTAGCTGTAAGTGAAGCTGCAGCTAATGGCCAAATACTCTTTGTGTTAGCTTGGATTTATCTGAGAATATTGAAGTGAAGAGCTAAAGGGCTCTATTCTCCCCTTCCCAAATATGCAGGAAAGAGTAGACTCCAGTCTTTGAGTGGTAAATTTTTAAAGTGGTTGGTACAAGGATAATACATGAATAGGTAATAGCCCTGGGGGGCTTAGGAAAAATCATCTTTCAATAGGGGAACTAATATATGCTGTCTTTGAAAGGGAAGGAATATACCAAGGATCCAAGTAGAAGAGGTGAATTTTTTTGCTAATAAGGCACAGAGTCACTAAAACTAGTATCGGGGTAGCAAGGAATGATATAGAAAAATTCTGGGGCACGGTTGCTATAAAGCAAACAAGAGATATCCAGCAAAGCCAGGGACTGGAGAGCACTCACAGATGTACAAGTACAAACCAAAGGAATGGTAGAGAACTCTCTGCAGGAAAGTTAGGAAGGGGAATTGCACACAGACAGCACTGAGTGATGTCCCTCGATTGCAGGAGCACAACAGATTGTTCAAGGAGTTTGGGCGTGTGTGAAAGAGCCTGGAGACCACTCCTGGGTGTTTCCTGGCTGTGGCGAGGGTGCTCACCATACCCCATCATTCAGACCTTCCCTTTTTGGGAAGGAACTCTAACACCATTCATCCCTTTTCATTCTTACTCCCAACTCAGAAGCCAGGTGTGTACTGAGCATATGAGGAACGCTGGGGCCTCAACAAATAGTAATACAAGTGGACTTCTTCCTTTTCAGTCAAGAACTAGTCCTAGTAGGCCTCCAGAGCTCCATGATCCACCTTGCGGTATAGAGGGCCTGCCTTCTCTGGGCTTTTCTTAGTACCAAATACCCTGCCATTGCTCTTTAACTGGCCGCCCTCTCCTTCCTTAAATGCTCTTTGTGATTTCCAAATGAGAAAAACTAATAATCTCAAAAAGGGAAGATGAAAAAAATGTCCAAGACAAGTTTACCTTCTTCATGATTTTACTTGGGCCAGTAAAACTAAGTTGGGTTGTAGCTTCATCCTTCAGAAAGGCTTTGAGAGGATTGTGAAAGACTTTTGTTTGTCTGGAAAGTGGTAAATGTAAGAATGTATGAGAACACAAAATGATGTAGAAGACCTCTTTACTCTGCTGCTCCTTTAATTCTATGATGAATTAGAATTCATAGGTGGTAGGATGTATGGTATTTTTTTTTAAAGATTTTATTCATGTAATCATGAGACACACAGAGAGCGAGGCAGAGACATAGCCTTGCGGGGAGCCCGATGTGAGACTTAATCCCAGGACCCCGGGACCACGACCTGAGCCAAAAGCAGGTACTCAACCACTGAGCCACCCAGGTGCCCCAGGATGTATGGTGTTCTTATGGTGGCTTAAGAACTTTATATTAAGAATTGTTTTGCATGCACATATATGAACCAAATGACAATTCAATCTATTATGCAGGGTAGATGTTTGTTCTTGTTAAGAATTCACAATCTCCAAAATATATCCTGGAATCAATGTAATCCATTGCCACATTTCACATCTTCTTTCTCTCTCCCTGGAGGTTTATACTCTGTTGAAAACACGGTAGTGAGTAAGACTTGAGACCCTTCACTGTACACCTCACACTTGCTTGCTTACCAAATTTAGAAAATGGGCCAAATATTAAATATGTATGTTTCAGGTTAAACAGAACTCAATTAATATCATCAATTAATTGAGAAATTATTGGTTTGGAAATGCTTTTTCAGTTCACCAAAATTTGGACAGGAATTTTAAATTACATTGTACAAACATTAATGAATGACTTTCTTTGATTGTCCTACAGGGTTCAATTAAGATCAGTGGGTGAAAGTTACTTCCATCCAAGCTGCCTCAAATAGAGTAGAGTGGTATCAAGAGGGGTTCAAGTAAGCTCCGAGGCTCCACTAATGCTTGGTGGCTAAAACATGAAACATCAGATTGAAAAGATTCAGATGCTGAGTGAAAGATCAGGCTTCAAGGGCTTCTGAACCCCGAGTTTCCAGAGGTCCCTGAAAACTGCAGTTGATAAGCTTATTTATGAATACTCACAGAAAACATGGCACGTGGCGTGGAAAAGAATCGAATTTTTAGGAACTTTTTGTTTCTTAAAGATTACTTGGTGCTTTACTTTGAACTTTTAGTAGAAAAGCATTTTGACTTCATAGACTTCTCACCTCTGACCCTGGCATTGCCATCTTGATCAAATATAACTAATTTACATGGGGGGTTTTGATCATTAAATCGTATTCATATCAAAATGGTTTTGATCTGGACACTTAGTAGTGACCCACGATATTGCTTTGCTTTCTCTTCCCTCCCCCTAACTCCAACAACTATAAATATTAAAATTCTTGAGGACTTTTCTTATGTTGCTCCCCACACATTTCAGTAAATCATTATTGTCTAGACATCAAAAGAAAGTCAGAAACCATTGCTGGAAGTGAAAATTCTTCAGGGATTGTTATTCAATACTAGAGCAATTAAATAGGATATGTTATTGAACAATAGAAAGTACTTCTCTACAGTCTGTACACTTAGCAGACGCATCATTAACCAGCAAGTCATCGTTTCAGTTCAGGGCCACATATGCTGAAAAAGCATGGTTTTGTACATGGATACATTATCTTTCTTTGGAAAATACTTAACACTTTTAGTAGAAAATGAAATATTGAGTTCCACGTGAAAGCTATAATTTAGTATGTTGTGATTATCTACTTGGCCATGATACTTAAGTTGTGTAGCAGAAACAAAATTATTAAAGTATAACAACAATCTTTCTCATTTCATCAAAAGATACATCCCTATGTCCTTATGGAATTCTCATCTGCCATAGTTCAAGGCCACAAGTCAGGCCACAGGATGGTGTTTCTGTTCATAGGCTCCTGTGGCTAAGGCCATGGCAATGGACAAATTCAGTTTACAGTTTATTCATTTTATCAGTTTTAAGGTAATATTTATGAATGTTTATTTGTGGAGGATACACATTATTTCAAAATTTGTGTGTAAAGTGAAGCTTTTAGTATTATTAAAATTGCGTTGTTTCAAAATCACACAATTTTGTACTTTGCCCAATTTAGAACTTAAATTTGCACTTATCCTGCCACCTTATTGCATTAACTGCATTTCCAGATGGACATCTTAAGGAGGGTTTCGTGTAGACCCTGTCCAGGTTGTCTGTACTTTGTTGAATGATGGGAATAGGGACATGAGGAAAATTGTGAAGAGAGAAGCTAATTGGACTTAATGTAGACAAAAGCTAACATGACTTACATGTTGCTCTGTGTGTATCTGTGTGTGGATCTGTAAGTAGAAAGAGAAACAGAGAAGGACAGAGGATGAGAAAGGGACCCAATGGCAAGGCAGGAGGACTGCAGCAGCCTGAGGTCTCAGGGTAGGCATAAAAAAGATGCCATGTGGTTGTAGTTTCAGACTGGGATTTTCCTTTTTGCCTCTTCTTCAAGAGATTGAAATAGAAACTCATGTTGTTATTTTTTAAATAAATTTTAGTGTTTTAGAGAAGTTTTACGTTTGTGGCAAAACTGAGTGGGAAAGCATAGAGTTCCCATATACCCCCTGCCCAACACACTCAGCAGCGTTCCCCGCCATCAGCATCCAGCACCATAGTGGTACATATGTTACCATTGATTAACCCACACTGACACATCATTATCACCCAGATGATGTAACCCCATAGTTTACATTAGGGTTCATGCTTGGTGTTGTACAGTCTGTGGGTCTGGACCAGAGTATAAAATTATGTGTCCGCTCTTACATTATAGTTAGTTTCAGGATAGTTTCATTGCTCTAACAACCCTCTGTGCTTTGCCTGTTCATCACGCCTCACATTATTATTTAATGCTTTTTGCTATTAAATATTTTGGGACTGAATCTTGCTGATCTGGGTGTTGAGACAGGAGAAGGAAGGCCTAGATGTTTTCAGGTTCTAGATGTGGGTGTTTAACCGTGAGTGACACCAGGGCATATTGCCGGGCCTTGGACCGCTCGCAGATTTGTACTTAGATGACAGGAGAGCACTTCACCAGTGCATGTATCCAAGCCGGGGCAGCCTCTGGGCCATCCCTTGCAGGTAATGCTAGCCAAGGGGATGGGGAAGGTGGGTGCCAGGGAAGAGCTGGTGGACATGGCCCGGGTTTTTGAAGGCCCCACGTGCATTCAGAACTATCAGACAGAAGACACAACTGAATTCCAGGATCCACATGACTGGCTCACTGGGGACATTTCCTTTAGTGTATCCATAATACGTTCTCCAGTAAAATAAATAGCAGGCCGATTTCTCTGGGCCCTGGTAAGGAGTTGCTCTCAATACCTCTGAATTCCAAATGACAGCAAGATCCCTCTCCTGTCTCCTACACTAATCCAGAAAGCAGGTGTGTAAGATAGACTCTGACCGAATAATAAATTTTAAGAATATTAGACGTGTTAGAACATACCAGAAACTAAGATACTGAGGGAACTAAGTCATTAATGTTAACATAATATGATTTTGGTGATAATTTAAGTGGCCACGTGGCATAATGGCTGAGAGATGGCCTTGGAAATCCAGGCTGTCTGGGGTCAGAACCCAGGTCTGCTGCTTTGTCATCTGTGTGACTTTGGGCAGGTTACTTGACTTCTCTGTGCCTCAGTCTTTTTCATCTGTAGAAGAAATAACAGATTAACAGGAATAACAGTGCTCGCCTCCAAGGGTTTTTGTGAGGATTAAGCAAAGTAATGTTTAGTAGTTTAGTGATGTTTAATTAAAGTACCTGTCATATTGAACACTGCCTGGCACATAGTGTGTGCTCTGGCAGTATTTGTTAAATAAATACCCCGGCTTTGTCACCTAACAGATGAGGGAAGTTCTCTTAGACATAATTTACTTCAAATCTTCATAGGGATTTCTCTAGTCTGACCATAAAACTTTGTATTCATGAAGTCACTGGTGTCAACATTTGGAGTTTTTTCTAATTACTTCTCAGCAGTGCATGAGGCTTTTTTCTACAGAACAGTCTCTACGTTCAAATCTTTAGGATGCCCCATCCCTGGATAAGACCACCATGGGTGGGTGGGAGGCAAGGCAGATCCAGGCAGGGAACAGAAGTGACCAAGTGGAGCACTGAGACAAGGGGAGGAAGGAGCTGAAAGGGAGCTGAGGAAGGCATCATTCCTTCTGTGAAGACCTCCAGTGGATCCCCAGTTGCTGGAAGCATCCAAGGCAGGAAGGTTTCTGACCTCTCCTACCTTGTAATATTGTATCAGATTTGTTTTATAGCATAGGGATGCAAATGGCACACAGGGCAAGAGGCTTTGCAAGACTCAGTACAAACAAATCATGCTGGGGTTGAGGAGAGTGTGAACATTCCAAACCCCAGATGGAGCATCAGGCAATGAGCCTGGTTTTCCTGACAGGTTGGTGGAGTCTACCTCATTAGTGAGGGGAAAGTCCTGGAAGTCACTGGAGCCTTGTCCTCTCTGCAGGATGTCTCTGTAATTGTGGTGACTTAGAACCGAATGGGCCCTTAGCAGTGCTTTTTGGTTAGAAGACACTGATGTGTTATTACTTAGAGCTAGATGTGTGGAAAAATGCGTCTCTCACTCCTTCAGTTCTCCAGCACCCCCTTTTCTGAGTTGAACACGCATCTAGTGACTATTATGTTATCTCTCTAAATGATATAACAGAAAATATTAAGGTTGACCCCACACATATTCATTTATGTTAAAACTGAACCTTGCATTTTATAGGAATGATATTATACTTCCCAGATTTCAGAATATTGTTATATTCATTTGATTGTTATATGTAACATATAAGATGGCATGTTTATTATATACAAATAGACAATTATCTGATACATATAAGATAATACAATGTAATATATGTGACACAAAGCAGATTATTTTCTTACCACCATTGTACAGATGAGACACCTGGAAGTCAATAATGTATAATATAATAAAGTATAACATTTTAGAAGTTCATTGATTCATATAATCATTCATTTACTCATTAAGTATCCATTAAGTAAGCTACTTCTCTGGGGCATGAACTGTGCTATGTTCCAGGGAGATAGAGAACGAGACCAAAAAGACCCCATTCCTCCTAGACTTTATATTTTCATGGGCGAAGGAGAGGCATCAAACAAACAGATATCTGAAAGATGATGTGAGAGTATGAAAGACTTGTTAAGACAAAAATAAAATGGGTGAGGGATCCAGTGAGTCTTGACTGGATGCTGAAGGGAAGGCTTCTTCGAGAAGATGACCAGTGATCTGAGGCTTGAGAAAAGTCAGGACGGGGCATGGGATTACCTTGGGACTGAGCCATCCACAAAGACGGGAACAGAGTCCAGAGTCCCAAGGTCAGCTGTGTGCCTCGAAAGGTAAGGAGCCAGCCAGGCCAAGTGATGTAGACGAGGTAAAATCTCAAATCTCAGGATTTGAGATTTTACCCTACTTACAAGCTCGGAGATCAGCCTGTTTCTATTTCATGGATGCTGACAAAGACGTAAGACCTCTGGGCCAGGCTCAGCACAGCAGGTGGTGTGAACATGACATTTGTGCCAGTTTCCTTAATTCCCCACATCCCATGGGGGCAACGTAGATGGGCCAGGTGGATGCTGAGTACATAGTAGGCTGTACTTGTAAGTATTTGTGCTTGTAAGGTACCTAGTACTTACTTGTACTTAGTGAACACTTATAAATACTCTGTACTTACAAGGAACACTGAGTTCAGGAACCCATTGCTTTATTGATAGCAAGGGGTAAATAGGATCATTCTTTGTCCTTGAGAGAGACGTTATCTCATCCAGCTGACCTGGGTGGACAGGCCCTTGCAATGTCCACACACCCAGCAAGAACTCATCAGGATGCTCGGTTCCCTGGCAGGTGGCCTCTCCCACCGCAGGGGAAGAACATGAAGAGAGGTGCAGAAGACCTAATGTGTCCCTGGCCAGGATTTACTTAGGGATGGCATGAGACTTCATTTGCCAGTTTCTGGCTTTATACCAGTATTCATAGATACCTGCAGGCTTCTTATTATTCTGTGCAGTGAGCAGTGAGGGTCCTGGCAGGAAACTGATGATGCATTTAAGGAATTAACTGAAAAGGACTTTGTGAAGGGACTGATTACAGAGATATGGGCTGGACACCAATAAGGAAACCAATAAGAGATGGTGAGGGATTCAGAGACCATTGTTACCAAGTGCAGAGAGAGCTTAGAGCCGTGAAAGAGGGACTGCCAGCAAGGCACTGAGGAGGTGGGGCAGGAATGAGGGCTGGGGTGCAGAGAGCTAAGGCCTCCCCTTCACCCTCTACTCTAAATACTAATCTCGCCTGCCTTATTCCCACTAGACAAATGCTTCTCCTGTCTGGAGAAGCCTGTAGACAAGGGAACTTGTTATGGAGGTCAGATCCCAGGAACCACAGCACAACAGAGAAAGATGGAGAATGGGTCATTTTATTTATTTGATGAATAGAAAATTCCTCCATTTCCAGAATTACTACATTCTAATAAAAGGTATACTGTATTTACCTTGAAAAGAGAACGTTTTCCCCCATGAATCCTTAAAAATTAACTTTAAAGATATACAATGAAAAGCATTTAACTTTTTTTTAAAAAAATAGCTGCCTTATGAAATTGTTTGACTCATCCACTTGTGTACAGGTGCTAAAGGCTTTCATGTGTGTTCTGTTTACACTCAGGAAGGACCTCTGGCTTGAGAGACAGGAAAACTGGATTCTGGTCTCCAATTTATCATTAACTGGTTATAAAAGGACAGGGTTGTTAATGGTCTCTAAAGCTCTTTCTGGTTTGCTGCTGTGTCTGAATACTGCATTTGAACGAGGAAGCAGGACTTTCTCTTAAGGTGCAAAGTTGATTGAGTTCTATAATTAGCGTTGCCCTCTTCTTTGCTTTTTAGTACAACTTTTTTTCTTTTTAATTCCTGTTTTATTGATATCGATACCTATTTATCTCCCCATGGGAATTCTGGTTTATTTAGAGTTCACTGTATCTTGGTCAAAACCAATCCAGTTTCATACATGATACAAGTGACTTCTCTTTTTTAATTAAAAAAAAGTGACATATAAAATTGAAAAGTGCAGAGTGAGTGACACAAATCTCTAGTTTTTCTATTAGAATAGAAACATGATATTATCACTGTAGCTCTTCAATCTGACATCATCTATGTGCCCAATGTAATTACATGCTCACCGCATGTGTGATTATCATCTGAGCCAATCCATTCTGCTAGGGCAGTCATATTATTTATTTTTACACGCTGATGCTACTGGAACCAGAGTCTTGACGATTGGCTTAAAATCTAAGCCCTTGGAAAATTTGGGGTCTCTAAACTTTTACTTTAAAAATAAAGAGCTTCTTATAGCCACATTTGATATTTAAACACAGGAAATTTCACGTAAGTCATTTGTCCTAGGTTGACATGTGGAGAGGATTATTAACTAGTTCCTCTAGGGACACAGATACACTTGCATTTCTCTATTTCTTTGGTCAGATTTATTTAGCCACCTGATTTTCACGCTCAGACAACTCTGGCAAGAATCATAGTGTGATAAAGCTGAGTAAAAGGACTCTGGGGTTAACCTGCCCAATTTCTGGTTTGGCAGGTTAAGAAGCTGAAGTCCAGGTAGGCTGGCACTTGCTTAAGTTGACACAGCTGGATGCTGCCCATACTGGGTCTAGAACCTAGATCTCCAGCTAAAAATACAGTGCCACAGATAATACATATACAAGTTCTTCTTGCAAAAAAACCAGAAGATAGAAGAAGAATTATAGTCTTTCTTGACTGCCCTCCCAATGCCATCATCCTTCCCAGAACAACCGCTGTTATCAATTGATGTATATTCTCTAGACTTTTTGCTGAATGTTTATATATATGCATACGTGTACACACGTATGTGGAAATGTGTGTGTAGAAATATATGATAGTGGTCTGTAGTTTTTTTTAAAAAACATAGTTAACATTAGACTTTACATGTGGTCCTGCAAAATGTCTATCCTGAATATTTTTCTGTATCAGCATGTATCTACCCCATTCTTTGAAACTGCTGGATAATTTTCTGAAATATAAATAAGCCATGGCATGTGATGGACAGTTGGATTGTTTCCATTTTCCTTCCTTAGAAACAACGTTATGACACAGCACTTCTCAAAGTTTAGTGGTGGCACGGAATCTCCAAGGGGGGCTTGTTAAAATAGATTCTGGGGCCCTACCCCTGCATACTCAGTAGTTCTGGGATGGAATATCCACCTCATTTCTAACATTTCTAACAAGCTCTCGGGGAATGCTGGAGGTCCAAGGACCATAATTTGAGTCATCTTGCTGTGATGAGTAGTAGTACACAGGCTTCCTCTGTACATCTGTGAGTACTCTTGGATGGGGTTAGGAGGAGGAGGTGGCTAAGAAGAAGGATTTACTGGGTCATAGGCTTGTGTATTTTTAATGTATAGATACTAAGAAATTATCCTCCAAAGTGGCTATACTGCTCTGTATATTTGGTTAATTCCCCCCAGCTGAGTATGAAGTCTGAGAGTCCTTGTTTCTTCCCATGCTCACCACTTTTGATACTTCGAGTCTTTAGTCTGATCCTCAGTGTGTTTGATGAGCATGATACTTTGCTTTTCCCTGATCACCAATGAGGTTGATCCTCATTTTATAATGCACAGGCCATCTGAACCTCCTGTTCTGTGAGTTGCAAGTCATACCCAAAGTGTGTTTTAAAAATAGGCTGTCGGTTTGTTTTTCTCATTGATTTATAGCAATTTCAATATGTGTTTCAGATATTAGTTCCTTGCTTGTTTTATATGCCTGAAAATGTTTTGCCCAGTGCTCTTTCTTCTATACAATGCAGTTATTACTCTATTCCTGATTTTATAACGTTACCTGAATGGTACTGGTCCCTCTGAGGATTATAAAAATTCCAGAATAAAACATTATTTTCCTGTTGGACCCTCAGTTCAAATACTGTGACGACCATACTGCTAAATGTGGGCCGGTGATCAACAGATTGTGGAGAACCTGAGAAAGGGAATAGGTTAGACATTCCCCCACCTAATTTAGCCAAAGGAGACTCCATAGTGGAAGAGCACCCGACCTAATTTAAGGGAATAAAACTCACATATTGAAATAAAGCAACCTCCATCTTGTCAAAAAGGAATTTCTGTAAGCTCCTGAGTAAAAGTTCTAAGCCACTTTGACATAGGATTATTCTCTTTTGACTTATTATAAACATTAAAGAAAATTTAATGCCCATCTGGACAGTTAGTTTTTGCCAATTGCTACCACCACCAGCTGCAAAACTACACTGACTACAAGCCATCCAGCTGCCATGCATAGCCGGTGCCAAGAGAGAGCAAAGCTGCCAACGCTGCTTCAAGTGGCTGGGCTGGTTTGCAGCCAGGATTGGAGGGAGGATGTGCTGTGAAACACAGTAGTCACGACTCGGATTTTCAATGAATGTTATTTGTGTTTGCTTTTTTTTCTGGTCATCTACTGTGGGAGGCTGCTGGGGACACCATTTCTTTCCTGGAAATGGCAGCAAAACATGTTGATCCTTCTTTCTCTGCCTTTTATGTACTTGCTGGCATCCTTTGCATTCACATTTTGCTTGCACACAGTCATTAGCTGGAACCGCCTGGAGCTGCAGAAAATGGTGTCATCTCTCCAAGTCTGGGTTTCCCTAGCTCCTAATCTCTCCCCCCATCCCTAACAGCACCCCTTTCCTTATTTTTCCCCTTATTTGTTTGGCATTTGTTTTCTCACAAAACAGCAAAAAGAAACTGTTTCCTCTGCTAGTGTTTTCCTGGATGCGTTCTTATATCTTTGCATTTGGGTTCCAAATACTCTTGTATAGATGCTTCCCCTCAACAAGGAGGTGGTTCTTCTTCCTTCCATTTAGGAGCAAATCATTTTCCAATTCAGGAGATAAACTCTCCATTGACATTTGTAGTAGATCGTACCAGTGTTCATCACTTTCAATTTTCTTTCCCTGTCGTGCTTTTCCCAGTGGGTGGATTGAGTATTCATCCCCTCTCTGTTGAAGTCAGGAGAAGCCATGTGACTTGCTTTGGCCAATAAAATGTGGGCAGAAGCGATGTGTGTAACTCCCATACAGTAGTTTTAAGAGCCAGCTTGTTTGAAATGTTTCTTTTCCTTCTGCCAGGAGAGCAGCAATGCCCAGATAGAGACTGCTCCATCAGCCTAGGGCCTGGAATGAAGACTTGGAGTAGCTCAGCAGCTGTGCCTTGATGGACACGTAGTGTTAGAGAAAACAAAACTGAGTTGTTGAAAGCCACTGAGATATTTGGGATTTTTACTGCAGCAAAACTTAGCCTACTGTCACTGACACACTATCCTTTCACTCGCAGATCTCTACGAAAAAATACTCTTAACAAGTCGAAATCACTTGGTAGAACACGGAATAAGAAATCTAGGAAAGTTATCCCTAAAACCGGGCAGGGCTGCATGCCTGCTAATGTGTATCTGGCCAGGTTAATGGAGGATCTTAGAATGTGAGAAGTTGCAGGGATCTTAGAGTTCTAACCAAGCCCTCATTTGGCACATAAGGAAACAGGCCCAGAGATGTTCAGTGTCGCACTTCAATCCAGCCAGCTGGTTGGTGGAAGAATGTGGCCCACACTGGAGGAAGCCAGGTTCCCACTCCCATGCCCTGTCAGCCATGGCTTCTCCTGGGGTTTTCAGCTCAGTTAGCAATAGGAAAACTATAAGAGAAGATTCTTAATTTTTTTTTTCTATCATTTTATTTAAAATATTTCCGGAGGGCAGCCCTGGTGGCTCAGTGGTTTAGCACCGCCTTCAACCCGGGGCGTGATCCTGGAGACCCGGGATCAAGTCCCGCGTCGGGCTCCCTGCATGGAGCCTGCTTCTCCCTCTGCCTATGTCTCTGCCTCTCTCTCTCTCTCTCTCTCTCTGTGTGTGTGTCTCTCATGAATAAATAAATAGAATCTTAAAAAAATATATTTCTGGAAAACTTACACACATTAAACTTCCATCTGCCCACTTGAAATCTCAGATTGTTTCCTTTTCTTTGTACTACTGCTTCACGTTAAAGACACTTAATACCAAAATGAAATGCATATTTAGAGAAGCAAATGTACTTTAAAGAACAAACATAAGAGGTTTTTCTTTTAGGCACTGTTTTAAAATATCCACATTCATGATCTTCTTCATTTACCATATAGTTAAGAGTTGACTGTGCAACCGTTTTTCTAAATAAGTCATGTCTAATTTTATTTTCAAAGATGTGAAGGGTTCTACTCACTTCATGGATAATAGGTCTTCCTATTTTGTAAGTTGTTACTCCTTAATAATAACAGAATCTGATATGTATATAATACTACTTTTTAATTATTTTTATTTTTTATTATATTTTTTAGAGAGAGGGAGAGAGGGAGGGGTAGAGGGAGAAGGAGAGAGAGAATCCTCAAGCAGACTCTCCACTGAGCATGGAGCCCAACTTAGGGCTCGATCTCACAACCCTGAGATCATGACCTGGGCTGAAATCAAGAGACGGACGCTTAACCGTCTGAGCCACCTGGGTGCTCAGCCCCCTGGGAGCACTATCATGCTTACTATTACTAAAGCTCTGTTCAAAATTCTGTGTACCTTTGTATAGACCCAGCCCTCAGAGCAAATGTGTGATGTGATGTATTGTTATCACTCTTCATCTGCAGATGAGGAAATGGAGGCACACAAAAGTTAAGTGACTTACCAAGGGTCATACTGGTGGTGGATGGCAGAGCTGGGATTTGTACCTAGGCGGTCTAGCCATATTGCCCCTACAAAGCTGATAATATGATAAAAGGAAGCAGCAGCAACAGCAGCCGTGTTAATAATTAGGTAACTGCCACATGCAGGTACTGTGTATCACTTTATGTTGATGTGTGATCCCTAAAACATGCATTGCAATAACTTAGGAAGAGGAAACTTAAAGACATTGTGTGACTTGCCCAAGGTCCCATAAATGACGTAAATGGCGAACCTGGTGTTCTAGGCCAGATCCTTCTGGCTCCAAAGTCTGTTCTGCTCTCACTTTGCCACGCGGCTCTTCTTTTTCATGTCCTCTCTACGGAAAAACAGTGTGACAGAGAAAAGGCATTGCTTCCAGTGAAGTTTTACTGCTTTATGTACCAAGTGCACGAAGTAGAATAATAGTGAGGTCTATCACCTGGAAACAGCCTCTGAGCAGATGGCAACCTTCTCATCAAGGAAGTGATGGAGGGGAAACAGGCAATGGATAGCGTTTGTACCAGGCGCCTGGCAATGTCTGCTTTTACCCCGTGTCTCTATGATGCTGTAATCCTCACGATATTTCTTTAGGAAAGCCGCTATTGTTCCCCTCTTTTCGAAATGTGAAATTGAAGGACAGAGCATTAAAGTGCTCAGGCTGCTAAAATTCTGATGTCACTTATGGGGCTGCTAGTAAAACTAAGGTCCTTTTACTCAGATATCATGTTCTATGTGATGGATTTCACAGTTTTGACCATCTGAGAATGTTTTTTGCAGAGATTTCCAAAGCCTGAGTGGAGCTTTCTAACACTAAAAGTGTTTGAACAATTTTTAAAAAGAGATACTGGGAAGGTTTGTTTGTTTTTTTTTTCACATTGTATGTGTATGTTTTAATTTTAATTAATTGAAGCTAAGGAAGTGGTTATAGGACATGGAGTCATTTTTTAAATCACTGCTTGCTAAATTTCAGGGCACAGTCTTGGATCTCCTAAATCCTCCAATTTGTGAACCCAGGGTTGTGGGAAGACTCTAGCCTTATTCTTTAACCCCCATACCTCTAGGATGGAGGGTATGGGAAAATTTTAAAGCACTGGAGGCTCCATAGAGTATTTGGAAGTACATACTAACATATGTTAGGATATGGCTTAATAAGCACTGGGTGTTATACTATATGTTTGCAAATTGAATTTAAATAAAAAGTTTTTAAAAAGATATGGCTTAAAATGACGGCTTAAATAAGAAGTTACTTCTTTCTTACAAACAAGTCCAGGCATTAGCCATTTTGGCCTGGTGGCGCTTGGGAATCATGATGTCAAATACTTAAGCTCCTTCTGTCTCCAGTTCCACGACCCTTCGTATGCTGCCTTTATCCTGTCATCCAGGATGGCTTACAGCTCCACCCACAGTGCAGTCCATGGAAATGGAGAAAAGGGGGCCAGGAGTGGGTACATCATTTCCCTTTTGGGCATGTTCTGGAAGTTGCATTTATTCCCTCCACTCTCCTATTAGCCATAATTCGGCCGTGTGGTCACACTCACACACTCAATTTCAAAAGAGGCTGGGAATTAAAGTCTGTATTCTGGGTGCCCAAATGCTGCAACAGAAGTGTATTACTGTAGAAGAAAGGGAAAACCACTATCTGGGGACACTATCAGCTCTGCTCCCTCTTCGGCTTTATGTCTCTGCCATCACAAGAAGATGCCCAGGCCTTGTTCTTTCACAGCCAAGTCCAAGCTCTTGTCTGTTGAGTGCTTAAGCATCCCTTTGTAAAGTTACAACCCTACCTAGTCCAGTCCCGGAGGAATGATAGATCCAAGGAAGCCTGTCCAACAACTAACAGTAATTAATAAATAACTCAAATTCGTAACTTTTCTTAATAAAGAAAGATCCCATCATAATCTACAGTAATCGTTTTAAATCACCCTTTTCCTTTCTCCCTGGTTCCCAATTCTGGAAAGCTGTTCTTAAAAAAAAGAAAAAAGCCCCAAGTAAGCATATTACTTGCTAGCAGCCCTTTGGCCTTCCCTACAAAATCTTTTCATTATTCAGTCCCTAATGGCTTTTTCTCTCTCCTATCACTCCATTTTTAAATTATATACTTCAGTTAAATCTGTCTCCTAAAAGCAAGAATCTATTTGCTTGAAAGGCAACAAGCCAAGGGGGAGAAAGCAAATACAGGTTTTCCCTTGCCCACTTGGGGAAGAGAGTGAAAAGAGAATGCCATCAGGGTGCCTGGGTGGCTCAGTTGATTGATGTCTGACTCTTGATCTCAGCGTAGGACTTAATCTCATGGTCTTGAGTTTGAGCCCCATGGATTTTTTTGTTTTTGTTTTAAAGAAAAGAGAATGCCATCATGTTGATCTTGCTATGTTACTCTCCAATCCATTTTCCATACAGAGGTAGCCAAAATAATTTCTATAAATATAAATTAGGATAATGTCACTCCTGTGCTTAAAATACTTCACAGGTTTCACAAGCTCCTGTGTAGAGTGGCCTGGCCCACCATACCTCACTCCAAGGTCTCTACCCTCCAGCCTGTCTCCCCTTCTGCTCTTCAGTGAGATCTTTCCTGCCCAGAAGTTCCACACTGCTGCTGCCTTGCCTGAAGTGCTCTCCCCAGTGTGGGTAACTCCTATTTGTTTGTTTGTTTGTTTTTGGTTTCTCTAAAATGTCTTTTCAAAGATGCCTTTCCTGACTTGTCACTCTACAACAAAACAGTTTATTTCCTCTAATCAGATTCAGTAGGTATCATGACACATGTTTATATGTGACTTTATTTGCTTAATACCTGAGTTCTTTACTAGACTATAAGCTCTAGGAAAGCAAGACCCCGTTTCACCGACCACCATGTACCTAGAGCGTCATGCTATTGGGGGATGAAATTCTCCCTATAAGCTTCTTATGAACTTGTGCCATTTATCATCAATAAGATAGATTCATTATTTTTTAAGCAGAGGATGCAGAGCCTGCACTCAAATCTGTACTAGTTAGGAGATGCTCATCTCACCTCTTCTTGCTTCTCTTCAATCTGTTTTCCGTTCTACTCTAACCACAGATGTGATTATCCCATAGTCCGTCTATGGATCAAGACATCTTACTGTGAAATACAGGAAAGCTAAAGCTTATCCTTTCTCAGAGCCTGTTAGGCCCAAATCACTGTCATATACCCTAACTTTTTGGAGTGAAATGGTGTTTGTGGTCTGCACTGCATTGGCATATATATTCATCAGTGTTCTCCAGAGAAACAGAACCAGTAGGATCTGTCTCTATCTCTCTATCTACTCTGTCTGTTTCTACTATCACTGTATATAGATGGAGAGAGATTTTGAGGTATTGGCCATGTGATTATGGAGGCTGCAAGTCCCCAGTCTGCAGGGTGCAGGTGCAGCCTGGACACCTAGGGAAGACCCAGTCTTGTAGTTCAAGTCCATAGGCCATCTACTGCAGAACTTCTTTTTGCTCAGGGGAGGTAAGTTTTTTCTTTTTAAGATTTCATGTATTTATTTATGAAAGACACACACACAGAGGCAAACACACAAGCAGAGGGAGAAGCAGGCTGCCTGTGTTGGGAGCCCAATGTGGGACTCGATCCCAGGATCCCGGGATCACACCTTGAGCTGAAGGCAGATGTTCAACCCCTGAGCCACCCAGGCATCCCAGGGAGATAAGTCTTTTGTTCTATTTAGGCCCTCAATTAATTGAATGAGGCCACTGACATTACAGAGGGCAATCTGCTTTGCTCAAAATCCACTGATTTAAAGGTTAATCTTATCCAAAAACACCCTCACAGAAACATGCCAAATGTTTGACCACATATCTGGACACCATGAGCTAGCTAATGTGATGCATAAAATGTAACCATCATAGAGTACAAACTTATTCCTCTGGGGGAGAAGAGTTCCAGTGTTCTTTTGAGAGCACAGACCGTCCCCAAATTGCTGAAGTAGTATGGCTGGGAATGCTGGTGGCATATAGGGGGAGGAGTAGGGCATCTTCAGCCCTGGGGAGTCTGCTGTGCTCCCAGCTCCAGGGTGTCATTGATGAGGCACAGATGAGACCCATAAGGAGGAATACCAGGGGAGGAACCCTGGGCAGGGTAGGTTGGGGTGGGAGCAGGGAAGTGGGGGAGAAAGAGATAGGAGCCCTCAGTGTGGGAGGAAGGGCAGGCTCCCACTCGGCCTACAGGCTCAGAGGTTGCTCGTTTGCTCTCTGCCGGTCTGTGGACAGAATGCCCCCCCCACCCCCATATTTACTGATCCGCCCGTGGCTCCCTGCCACTAGGCTTATTTGGAAGCAATAGATAAATGTCAGCACTTAGAAGCTATGAAACGTCCTAACTGGCCCCCCTAGACTAATAAACATAAAAAAAAAATCCTGATTCAGGCAGCCTGATGGGCTCATTGGTGAGAGGGAGATAAAGTTTCCCTTCAGGACATTTATAATTTACATAATAAAAAGCTTTTCACCTTCCAGTCAAGGAACAAAATTAATTACCGTGGCCCTGTTACCTCTCAGAACATTTTTTGCTTAAACTGGCAGGAACAGTTTGTGAACTCTTACATAGGGTAGGGACCAGGAGTGGGGGTTAGCTGTGACAGGGTAAGCCGAAGGGGGGATCACCCCATGGTTCACTAGCATGGCCTGGAATGAGAGGGTGGGCAGTGGGGGGGTCACTCTGCATTTCACACAGACATCTGTGGCCTGACCTGTCCTTTCAATGTATTCAGCACCAAATAATGCGCTAATGAGAATGGACTCAGCAATCTGAGGGCCTGTAATCACCTCCCCTCGGACAGATGTTGAATGGACAGTCACCAGAAGGGTTGCCGCCATCATATCCTTCAGTCATGTCTTGTCCTCTTCTCTTTTGGGCACCATTTCAAAAAACAAATCGAAAAGCTGGTGTTCCAGTGCCCCGGTTTCTGAAGATATATGGATAGCCCAAGTCCTTTGATTAGGAAGCCATATTTGATGTCCACACAGAGTCTCTTGTTGCAAATTCCCTGAGCCCTTCAGAAAGCTGACCGTGTTAACCTCATGTCATTGATTCTCACCTCTCCTGTGAGGGAAGTGGGGGGCCTGCATTATTTCAGATCTTTGCAGATGGAGAGATAGAAGTGAAGGGAAGGTAAATGGCCCCCTTGCCACTGAGAGGCTGGGTGTAGAAGTCAATCACAGGTCCCCGAGGATACAGGGTTTTCTGGTAGACCAGAAGGCTCAATTGTGGGTGAAGTAGGGGTGGGTGGGGTCTTTGTCTCTCTGTCTCTCTCTTTCATTAACTCACTTGCTCGCTCAGACGCAGATAGGACCTATGAAGGTAAGGATAGAAAGCCAAAGCTTCCTTCCTACCTACCTAAAAAAGGAACTATTATTGATTTAATTTTCACTGTTATTTTATAGGAATTATCACATAATACACAGTTACAAAAGGAAATAGCACAAGATGGCATGGCTGCAAGTACATATTTCATTTCCTTTCAGCCCACTTTCCTGTTAAACAGAGTATCAAAAAGCAAGTAAGGTAGTGGCTTTTATTCAAAAGTTCAGATTTGGAGGGGAGAGCAGGATGTGTGGGCAGTCAGCCACTGGAACACTGTCCATTTCCAGAGTCTCTGGGCTGCTCCCTGCCTCTTCCATTCACTTGGGATTCTGTGCTGACCCTCATTACATTTCTTTGGTTATTTCTGGCACCCAGTGTCCTTGAAGCTGCAGAGTACCCATATTTTTGGCTTTCCAGGTAATAATTAAGTTAAGGTTATCTCAGAAACAGTTTTTACAGGGGAGTGGGGGAAAATCAGTTTGGTCAAGTTGGAAGCGTGTTCCTGCCTGATTTTTGGTGTGTTGTATATTATGAATAAACTGACCAATGAAAGTGACAGGATCTAGCTACAGAGCAACTGGGATTTGTGATGTCTTTTTGGGCTGAATGTAAGTTGGAAGCTAAAGATAGTTTAATTATGGTTCTACCTTGGAAAATATCATTTGCTGTTTCTAGTGGAAACCACACAGTATCCATTTGTGTCCTGAGAGACACTATAAGCCAACGGGTGAGAACATGGGCTGTACCTATTCTGCTGGTGCCTGCAGGGTACCTGTGGGTAGCTAGCTTTCTTATCTGTAAAGTGGGCACCATAAAAGCATGTACCTGTTAGAGTTTTTGTGAAACTAAATAAATCCGTGCACATAAGACACTTAAGACACTGCCCAGTGTATAGTAAGTAGTCAATAAATAAATGTCAGCATTTTTAAATTCATAATACTTGGTATATACTCCTTTTTAGGGAGAGAGTTTATTTCACATGGGATTCAGTCAACAAATGGTTAAATCTCATTTACATGTTAAGATGACCAAGGTAAGTAGTTCAGTTGTGCCATAGTCTAGTTATTGCTGGTAGCTTAGTGGCCAAATTGGACTGATTATATAATAATACGATATTACTACAATCTGTTTGCAAAACATATATGAATCAGCTCATGTAGTCCTGGCAACCATCATTTCCTTTACCCATTTATTTGCACATTGAATGCATGTAGTCATTCAAAAACCTTCAAGCATCTACTAGAAGGAACAAAGACTCATAAGATCTGGTCTCAGAAAGTCCTTGACTGGGAAAAAATTAGGTAACACACCTGTGGGAAGGGCCAGTGTGCCCAAGGTGAAGGAGCCCCTTCCAATAGGAGTAAGGGTTTGAGGCTTGATAAAGAAGAGGGAGAGAGCTAGGAAAGAAAGAGCATTTTGGGGGTGGCTTGTGGCTCAGTCAGGCATCTGCCTTTGACTTGGGTCATGATCCTGGAGTCCTGGGATTGAGCCATGCATCAGGCTCCCTGCTTATAAAGGCAACATGCTTCTCTCTCTCCCTCTGCTTACAGATCCTCCCTGCTTGTGCCCTCTCTCTCTCTCTCAAATAAATAAATAAAATTTTTAAAAAAGAAAGAAAGAGCATTTCTGATGAAGAGAAAAGCAAGCCCTACTCATAAGGAAACATAGAGTCTGGTTGGGCAATGAGCTTAGGATGACTGCAGGGCCAAGGGGCCGAGAATGGCTGTCAGGCCCCAGCTCTGCAAGGCATCCTATCACCAGAGGGATAGGGTTGGTGGAGGAGATGGGGATGTGGGTGAGATGGGGATGTGGGCAGGAAAGGAAGAAGAGACTAGAATGAACTAGAAACTATCCCAGGTCCCTTTAAGACTCTCACAGCATATCCCAGTCAAGAGGGAGAAGGGCAGTTATTGCAGAAATGGTGCAGAATATAAAAGTTTCCTGGAAAGATTTGGGTAAATTCTCTTCCATCCTCCCCTTAACCCTTGAGAGCCATCTTCCCCTACAACAGAAGACATAGGAGGATTTTTGCAGGGTGGGGACCCACTCAACGGTGTGTTTAGAACTATCACTAGGGTTGCAGTATAGGTGATGGACTGACATATATATTAGGGACAGATTAGCATGTGATTGTACAAACTGAAGCAGAGGGGTTCAGGGGTGAACTAAATAAGGAAGCATTTAGAAAATGACCGCTCTTTATGGCGTCTGGGACATAGGCTGTAGGAAGAGGATGTTCTCTTTAACAAAGATAGGAATATAGAAGAAGAAGCAGATTACTTTTTGTTTGGAGATGCTGGTAAGACTTCCCCATGGACATATTTTGATATCTGTTCAATAAATAAATGTATAGTTAGAGAATTCTGTTTTCAAATTCGAAGCTTTGTTTTGTGGTGCTAGCTAACCCAGGGAATAGCAGAGATGACTTCATTTAAAAAAATATTTCCTGTAACTCTTTTCATTAGCATTTATCAGAAGGATGATGTGCAGGATGGGATGAATGGATTCCTTCCCTATATAGACTATATTTTATGTATTTTACTACCTTCTAAAGTGAATTTTTCCCTCCAAAATTGGACTACTCTTCTTGAGCCTACTTCCTCTTTCATCTTGTTCACATTCCAGAAGTTGACTTTGTTCAGTTTTGCAAGTGAAAGATTCACGGACACAGACGGCTCAAGAAAATAAGGACTTTGTGGAAGTAAATGACAAGATTAAATGTGAGTAGGGGGAAGAGAAAAAAATAATAATTAGCAATCCAGAATTAAACGTAAAATAGAAGTTCCCAGGCCAAGAAGGGTCTTGGGAAAGGAGAGGAGAAGAGAGACTGAGTGTACTCATGTTGATGTTGTATAAATTTTAAATCAAATTTGGCTTTAGATTTCTGGCAGTGCAGACTCTGCAGAATGAGCTGGAAAATGGAGAGTTCTTGCTTGCTACTTTTAGCTCTCGTCATTCTGCTGGTTCAGACTACTTCTCGCTGGGCTCAGTGTATGGCAATGAAATGCAAATCATAAACCATGAGAGCTGGCCTCCGGGGAAAAGGGGGCCCTGGATGCAATCCAAGGTCTGTAACACAGAGAAAAGACATATTTCTTTGTCACACACAGTAGATTCTCCCTGAGGGTTTCAGCGATGGGAATAAAATGATTGGGAGGGGGTGGGTGAGTGGTAGTGGAAATCTTTACAACGTTCTTCTCTCATATGAAAAACCAAACAAAAACAAACCCTGTGTGAGTGGGAACACAGACAAGCCGGAGGCCTCGCAGCCTGTCTTCACGGCACACTCCATATACCATAGTTATTACTCCGGGCAGCAGAGCTGTGAACGTCTCGGGGACCACGCACTGTACCTACATACATGTATTTATCGCTCGACTTGACCTGGTGTGGGGAAGTTGTCAAGTAAGTTTGAGATTATTTTTCAAACATTTTGGGTTCAGGAAAATTCAGAATATGTTTTCCCAAGCACTTTCCTCTGAGTATTTAAGCCCATGTGTATTCTGAGGGAAATTTAATACACATGTTTCTGATTCATTTACACTTAATTCATCAAATTGTTGTTTTGTAAGAGTAATTTGATGTCCAAGGAGCTTTATAAGGATTTTATTATTTTTTTTGAATAAACCTTCTTATTTGAAACAGGATGTTCCTCATGCCAACATTGGCCTAACAGATACAGAAGAACGCCAATCTGAATTGACCTTGGCAACCCAACAGGTTTAAGGTAGTGTGAGGTGAGGGAGGGAAGAGGATTTAAGAAGGATGTTAAATTGGTAGCACACGAGGAACATTCTCTCTTCTTTAATTGGGCTGCCAGGGATGGAGTCTTTTCATTTGATTTCCAAAGAAAAATGAACGCAAAGAACACCTTGCTTGTGGGAGGTCTTAGCTATCTGCTTGGGATTCTCAGTGGAGGTTGCTTCCCATTGTCTCAGTCATGAGGCTCTAATGTTTCTGTTTGTCTTCAAGAGATTCTGAGCCCTTGGTAGGAAGATTATAATTGATTTTGAAAACCAGCTTGAAGGGGATCCCTAGATGGCTCAGCGGTTTAGCTCCTGCCTTTGGCCCAGGTTGAGTCCTAGAATCGAGTCCCACGTGAGGCTCCCTGCATGGATCCTACTT
Source organism: Canis lupus baileyi (assembly GCF_048164855.1). NCBI lineage: Eukaryota > Metazoa > Chordata > Mammalia > Carnivora > Canidae > Canis > Canis lupus. The sequence continues at coordinate 21,929,373 of NC_132873.1, forward strand.
CTCCCTCTGCCTCTCTCTCTCTCTGTGTGTGTGTGTCACTCGTGAATAAGTAAATAAAATCTTTAAAAAAAAAAAAGAAAGAAAACCAGCTTGAAGTATGGTGGCTACACACTAGTGATTTTTAACAGTGCCTATAGGCTGGCTTCATCTATACATTAGATGCTGACCTCCTGGCAGTCCAAGGTCAAGGACGTGGATTCCTCTGGTGATTTGGCCCTTAATGGTTGGATATTAAGCTTTGTCTTAGTGACCAGATTGGACTGACTCTGTACAACCAGCCCAAGAACTTATTCTTACTTGTCCCTCCATGGAAAAAGGCTAAGTCCAAGTAACTCCTCTAATAAGTTTCTTGGAATGAAACTCCATCCTGTTTTTGACATGCCCTTCACTGGCATTGCTGTCACTGTCTTAGTTTTGGAGGGGGTGAGCTTGCAATGTGATGGCTGTCAGAAGATTTAAGAAAGAATAGAAGGTGCAAAGGGTGGTGACCATAGCCTAGAGAAATTCTTCTACTTTACCATAAAACCTTGGGATACTGCCAATTGTCAACGAGATTTGGTAAAGGAAAAAAAAAAAACTTTATCTTCAAACACATTTATAAATATGATAAAGGTAATTTCTTGGATAACTTTAAAGAAGAGATTTTTTTTTACCCCATGTAAAATCTGATCCATGTTGCTGAATCATTTATATTTAATACGTACATTTTACACATAAGTGTACGTTAGCTTTTAGATGTTTTTAGAAAACAGTGCTTTGAGCCCAGGATAGCACTTTGATTGAGACTTGCTATAGTCAAAAATAAAATAATTACAGAGTAAATTCAGTGTTCTGGCTTTAAGGTTCATGCTTGTAACTCTCATCCAGGTTCTCCAATCAGCGTGCAATATGCATTTCACTGTCATGACCTTGGTTGATTTTGTCTGAACCAGTGCAGAGGAGTTATAAGAAATCAGCCAAGAAGCATCCCCACGGAGAAGTTATGGGGAATTTTGTTTGTATTTTTACTGCCAGTACAGGACTTAAGTGGAAACTAAGAATACAAAGCACTTGTGCTTTGCTTTCTGATGGTTAATTTGTATTCCAGACTTTAGAAATCCTAGTTTCCAAACCTTGCCTGATATGAGGTGTGTGAGTACGTTGGGAAAAGTAGATTCAATTACCTTTTGTCCTTCAACATCCCTACTGGTAAAATGGGCTTACAGTTATGTTGTTTTTCACTTTCTTAAGGAAATGGGAGAGCAGATCAAGAGAATGGTTAAAGGCAGAAACCTGCCATAGAGTAGGATAAGGCACCTTGGGAAAGATAAAGAGCAGTGTTAAAATAAGATCAAATAAAAGAATTTTTGCTCCATTAGAAGTTATTTCATCAGAAGGGCTTAGATGAGGATGTAAGCTCCATGAAGATGGGATTTTTGCTTATGTTGCTTACTGTAATCTCTGAAGTCCCTGAAACAGTGCCTGGCACAGAGAAGGCATTCCAGAAGTATTTGTTGAATGATAGAATGGGTAAAAATAATAGTAGTACACGTAGGCACGGCAGGAGAGAGACGGCCTGCCTTCTCTTTTTGTCCTCTGGCAGAGTGGTAGACTGGCATGTGGGAGCACGGCAGAGAAGTTGGTGCTCATAAGTAGGAAATTCTGGGTCCTGGTGTGCTGGCTGGCCATGGTTCCATGATACATCTGGGAATGCTGCTAGCTAAGAGGCAAGTCATCCTTCTCTAAGGACAAAATGGAAGGGACCTTGCGAGGACTGGGCATTTTTCTGTCTCTGGGCCTAGGGCCAAGTGTCGGGACTATGGTACCAGTGGGAGCTCTTCAAGGACAATCCAACCTTTTACCCCCAAAATGGCTGTGGTCATAGAGGAAAAAAGTGAGGTAATGGTATGAGAATGGAGAAATTTTGCTTCAATTCTTAAGCTCTGGAATAATAAAAACAAGTTACCCTGAATAAAAATGGAAGTTATTTTAAGGGTATCACAATGTTGGTTTTCAGGGGATGTATTATTCTGCTAGGCCTGCTGTCGTAAAGTGCCATAGACTGGGTGGCCAAAAGAATGGGAATTTATTTTCTTGCAGTTCTAGAGGCCAAAACCAAGTCATTGGCAGGGTTGGTTTCTCCTGAGGCCTCTCTTCCTGGCTGGCAGGAGGCCACCTTCTCTCCATGTCCAGAGAAAGATCTCTGGTGTTTCTTCTTCTTAGAAAAGGACCAGTTCTATAGGATTAGGGCTTAGAAAAGATCTCTGGTGTTTCTTCTTCTTAGAAAAGGACCAGTTCTATAGGATTAGGGCTCCATCCTTATTGACCTCATTTAATGCTAATTAGCTCTAAGGGACCTATTTCCAAATACAGTTGCTTTGGAATTTATGATTTCAACATAAATTCCAGGGGGACACACTTTAGTCCATCATAGGGGTTACATCAGTCCACTCTCAGATTAAAGTGAAGACGGCAGCATCCAGGGACATCTCTGAGGCCTAACCCAGGAGAGTTTTCCTAAAGCAGAGGCATTAAAAGGCAAGGATTTTCTCATGCGTTAAGGTGGTGGCAAATGTAAGGCATGTTCCATGATCTCTGGCTCCTATTGAAAGCACTGCTATTACCATTGAATCGTGGCAGTCAGTTATACCACAAGATATATATAAAGCCCGAGGCCTGCTTTATGGTTGGAAAGCCTAGGCAACAAGCATGTTAATTAGGAAGAGAGCCCATCTATTTCTTTATTCATTTATTTTAAAAGCCAAGTTGCATACTGGAAACCTGGTACTTAGGCTTTCAAATTCTTATGTAAACTACTGAAAATGCAGATTATTTACCAGTAATGTCTGCATCCTTGGGGAAATTCCTATTCCCTTCAATGTTGAAAATCTCACTCTAGAAATTGAGAGCTGAAGGACCCTCCGAGAAATCCATATCCTCATTTTGTTAATAAGGCGCTGAAGATGCAGAGACTGTTTGCAGCCTGTCAGAGGTAGAGGCAGAAGTTCCTGGGATCCAGTGTGGTCTTATAAATGCCTGGAGCCTTCTCCTCAGCTGACTGCCAGCTGCCTGAAGTCACGGAGGACTCCCAGCTACTCGACGTACACATTTGTACTTGGGCCTCATTTAATCAGTCTGTGAACAAGTGTTCTGTGAACACGTGCATTACATTAACCACAGTAAAGGGGAGCCTCACATTCTGTCCCCAGAGGTGTTGGTCTGGCTTTGGGTGACCAGGCCAAAATCCAAGAACAAATACAAGAACAAACTATAGTATCACAGACGTAGCTAAAATCCTAGTGGACTTTTAAAGACTGCTCCATTTTCTTGGAGTCTTTCCAAGGACTTTTGGATCAGACCTAGACTCGAGCTCAACTGTGTCACTAATGGGATGACCTTGAGCCATGCCTGGGTTCGCTGAGCCTCAGTTTCCCCACTGTAAAGGGGAAAATGCAGGGATGGTGCCAGACACATCTGAGCTCCTGCAGTGGTCGCTGTGGTCATTATTGCCATGTGACTGTGGTCCCGACTGCTGTTACTACAGCTGCCACTGATACGCACATCATCTCTAGTCATAGAACAACAGAAAGTTTAGTCAGAGATGAGCTTCCAGCTGGTGCTGGAGGCAACCCTTGAAGGCTGCTTCATTTTTAAGGAGTAAATAACATTTCTAATCTTTTTTTTACAGTGCTCTCTTCTTTTTCCCTTAGATGCAGACAGGTGGCTTTTTGTGAGACCTGTTTATAGTGCTTCTGTGATCCTCCTACATTGCACCATAGATACCGAATTCTTTCCTCTCCTCCCTGGTGAATTGGAAAACTCATACCTTGTTTTTCTACTTCTATTATAATGAACTTTTCCCATGTTTGAATAGACACCTGAGTGTAATATAAAATAGGCACTAAGAGAATCTTTGAGTACGAGTCCTAGCTCAGCATTCACCTCTTTTGTGACCTTGACTAAATCACTTAAATTCCACGTGCCTTGAATCCCTGGTTTGTAAAATGGAGATAATCATGTATTTGTATAATATGTCTGTGATGATGGAACAGGCTAGCCTGGTAAAAATAGTGTAGAGCTTGGCACATAGTAAGCACTCAATAAATAGTAGCTATTATTATCATTATTAATATCTTGAAGACTTAGAAGATGAAATCACCTTGTGTAGTTTCATGAAAGAAAAAAAATATTATTTTGGACAAAGAAAAGATGTCAAATAAAGAAGGAAATCCCAGAACAAATTCTCCAGGTGTAGATCCATGAGTGTCCCAGGCATCATGATAAGCCCTGGGAAAGAGCTACTGGGGAAACAGAGGGAAAGAATACACACTGATGTGGTAGGTGGAGGGAGGTACCAATGAAGATGCAGATACAGAGGGAGCAGTGTCTAAATCTTCTTGGGGGAAGTTAGGAAAGTAGGAGTCTTCAGAGAGGAGAAGAGTTGGTTTGAGGCTTGAAGAATCGTCAGGAGGTGGCCAGGTGGAAAAGGAAGTCCAAAGATGCCCCAGGCAGAAGGACTGGTACTTTTAATGACATGCAGGCATTAGAGAGCAAGATAAATGCAGGAAACAGCAAATAGCTGGGTCCAAGGTAGGGCACATGGAGGGCACTGGTAGGAGATGAAGCTGGAGGTGCTGGGCAACGACTGGTTTATGACAGGCTTATGTGCCGGGCTAGAGTCTAGATTTTATCCTGAAAGCCGAGATCCCTTAAACTGCATTTCCCAGGTTCCTTGATAATGTTAGTAGATTTTCTGTCAATAAAATTCTGTGGCCCAATAAGTTTGAGAAATGTTTGGTATAATGAAATTAAATAATTTTTCTTACCATAGGATTTTTTTAGAGTCATTAGTATACCAGGAGGGGGATATAAAATGAAGCTTTCTCTAAACTAGTGTGATCTTAGAATACTCCTCATATTGAGCATCTATTAACATTCAGCTCCGGAGAACAATGAATAATTTTAAGGAGGGGAGTGACAACACATGATCATATTTTATTTAGGGTTAGCATCTATGAAGGAAAGACTTTTGTTTTTAGAAAGAGAAAGATAAAGGGGTGTGAGGAAGGGCAGAGGAAGAGAGAGGATCTTTTGAAAAACTTTTTATTTTTTAAAAGATTTTATTTATTTTTTTGAGAGAGAGAGAGAGAGAAAGAGCACAAGCAGTGGGAGGGGTGGAGGGAGAAGGAGAAGCAGACTCCCTGCTAAGTGGGGAGCCTGACACAGGACTTGATCCCAGGACCTTGAAATCATGACCTGAGCCAAAGTCAAATGCTTAACTGACTGAGCCATCCAGGCATCCCTGAAGGAAAGATGTTTTTAAGGGAATATACTAATTTGTTCTATAGGTATATTATTCTTTGGGCAACTTGGGCAATAAAAATGTCACATAATCAAAGGGATTGCTAATTAAAAACTAAAATATTCAATTTGTTCTTATTTACAAAAAATGGTGGTGCTTTGAAGGCTGGTACTACTTCTTACAGAGAATTTATCAATAATTTGGGTGAATATTTAATAGAATTCTTTGATTATTCAGTGTAGCACATTGTGCATGCGCTCTCACTCTCTCTTTCTCTATATATATATATAAGTACACAGGCTGATAGGGTGACTTTGAGAAGCAGAGCTATGTTGACTCTAGTGGCTAGGGTAGGGTGAGCCCAGGGTCTACTGTACCTGCTAAGTGCATGACCATGAGCAAGGTATTTAATCTTTTTAATTCCAAATCTCTTACCTTGTATAGGGAGCTCATTCCTGCCTCGGGGAGTTGTCGTGCTGATAGAATGGTACTGAAGTACCTTGTGAGCTATACAGAACTACCATGTGCAGGAGCCTGGTACATAGTGGGCATTCAGTAACCTTTGCTCAACCAGCCAAAGCAGGCCTTGGTGCTGTCTTCTAGCAGCATGGGAAAGGGTGTCTGCTCAGTCTGCACAACTGGACTTTCAAAGTCAAGAGCAGTTACTTGTTGCCTCTCTCCAAGACTGTCAGCTCGCTGTCAGATGAATCTGAGCTGTCCTTTCCAGGGTCCCTCAACAACCCATCCACACGTTTTCCTTACCAAAGAGGGCCTCCACAGGTTCCATAAAATGCACTCACTGCTTTTGAGGTGCTAAAGTGAGCCCACAGCTCTTTGTTTCCAGGACTCTTTCCCTTGTGGCTCATGGGGTAGGGGTAGTTCACCCCAGGAAGCAGGAAGGGAGTTGGTGAAGAGTCATAGAATGTTCTAGCCCCCCGCTTCAGGCTGGGTCTTCAGCCCTGGGCTCACTCTCTTCAGGGCAGCTCTGTCATGGTGCTCAGTTTAGGGGAAAAGGTATGGGCAGAAAATAAAGCAATTCAGAGGTTTATGGGCTCTCTGAGCACTGTAATTTAGCTTGGCTTCTCTAGGTTTCGGTGGTAGAACTGGCTACAGTCCAACTATCAACTCTCAACACCTTTTGCATGGTTTTCTCTTTTCCATGTCCTGTTCTATCTCAAAAGCCCCCCAGTTAGCCCAGTGGCTGCCTTTGGTTCTCTTATCCTTTCGTTCGAGTGGATCTCTGGCAGGGTTGGTAGTTCATAATGATGGGCTGAGCAACAAGAATAAGGTAAAGAAAATTGTCTTGAAAGGCAGTAATGGTTCTCTGAAGTTACGATTCTTCTGAAGCTAAGAACTGAGAAAAGATGAAAAAAATCAAAATTAATTTCGCGGTTAAACAGTGCTTTTTCAGGAACCTCTAGCGTCATTCTTCTGGCAGAAATGTGGCCTGTGCCCAGCAGGGGGCAGTGTTCATCTTTAAATGATGTGAACCTGGCGGGCCCAGTTCGCAGAGCCTGCAACTGCCCACCGGTGTCCAGGAATCTCAGGCCCTCCAGAGCAAACATTCGAGGTTCTCCCTAAACACAAATTTCCTGAATACAAATCTATGGCTTGGTAGGTCTGGATTTGTTCTTAGTTCTGACCTTAAAACAAAGCACTTGCATGAAAAGGAAAATTGGAGGCTTCGTGGCAGCATGCAGCCTTATCATCATTGTGAATAATATTTTAATCCTTTGGGGTTGTTAGAATGGTAACAGGGTAACTCAGAGTCACTCTAGGATTATCGCAGCAGCTAAACTGGGTTTTTTGTTTGGGTTTGATTTTGCTTATTGTAGTCTTCCTAAGGCTGTTCAAACAAGCAAGAAACAAATAAGAGACAACTAGGTATCAGTCGGTCAGCTGAGGCCTCTTGATTCTTTCAAATAAGCACATTCTAGCCTCCCAGAACAGGAATGAATTGTTCATCAGTGCTGATTTGGATGTGGAATGAAAAGATTGGATTTAGGATGTGTTGCAAATCAAAGCTTAACCAGCTAGTAATGTACGACAGACCCAATATCCTCTAAGTTTTACCCACAGAACCTCCCCTGAAAGCAAAGGAATGGCAGCAGGCACTTGTGTGCATCTGTGCATAGCCCGCTGTGGATACCAGCACCCCCACTGCACAGCAGCAGAGGGTAGGGAAAGAGGGAAGGTTATCTGCTCTTCAGTGGCCTTGAGGAATTAAAGGAATCACGCTGCTTCAAACCCTGAAATCGGGCTTAAAACACACAGGCTTTATTTTTATTAAGATGAGAAACACACATTTTAAGGAACCATTGAGGATTATTTTCCCAGGTTCTTGAGGAATTTTGCTTTTTTCTTCCAAGACGGGGCTTCTAGTAATTTTCCCTTACAATTGGTTCTTCCTGTGACTGATAGTTTATGGCAATGCCTGACACATTTTATGGTGCTATTACAAAATTTAACTGAAATATATGAGAATGGTGTGTTTACAAAGATTGTGCAATCCTCTAAGTTAATAGAAACAAAGTTCCCTTGGAAGAGTTAAGTGGGTCTTCGCTGTAGTACCCAAAGGAGAGAGCGAGAGAGTGAGCATTTAGCTCCTAAATTCTTCACTTTTGCTTTTTACAATTGCCTCATTTATAGTTGGATTCAGTGTTCACACTAAGGCAGCTATGTATTAAAACTGACAACCATAAGAATTAAAGAATTTAAATCTCTAGATATTGGACTTTGAGAAACATAACGTGAATCATTTGACCTTGAATTGTGTATCACAGTCCCCCTGTTTCAGCAAAAAGGCTGCATATGTACATGTTTAATGAATAAGACCCTTAAGGTTTGCAAAAAAAGCAACACCCTAGATTTATATATTCCATTAAACATGATCTTCACAGGCTAATTAGTTAGTAATTTCACCCTTGCTTGTAATATAAACCATTTTATGCTCAATAATAATAAAATCTATGTAAACCAGGCTCTTTATTAATAAACATTATGTGCTTCTGGCTTTCAAATAAAATAATGCTTTACGTGCTTTTCTCTCTGTCATGCCTAGACTAATCACACAGTAAAAATCAAACAACTAAAACAGTGGTTTTTATCTCGTGTAGAAAAACAATGCAGAGATCATGTCAAGAGTTTAAGAATGAGATGTGAACTAAGGAAGACTAGATGAAGGACAGAGAATCCAAATCTTTATTCCAGTGTTTGGTACAAGATACTTTAAGGCTCTCGAGATTATTCAAAATACATTTTTGAATAAGGAGCTGACATGAGTGGAATCACACATGAGGGAAATGACTCCAGGTCACTCCTCATCAGCCTCCCTGATCTGAGGACCCAGTGAAGTGCTTGATGGAGAAGCTCCATGGCTCTGTCTTGGGAGTCTGTATTGTGAGCCAGTCATGGTCATCTGAAGCAGCTCCTTCACGGATAATAACCACAGGAGAACTTACATTTCAGCTCAAGTGTCATAGCAGCAGAGCTAATCAATATTTTATTAAAATCTCCTAACAGAAAGGCTCTGATCTGTGGATGTGCATTAATTACTCTGGAATCTTAGCTACCAATAATAGATCACACCCAGGCTGGACCATCTAAATAATTTGCAGGGCCCTTTGTTCAAAGCTATTAAGAATTTCAAGTTGACGACAGTGACAGTGGCACCTTAAACCAAATGCAGGCCCTTCTGAGGGTGGGGCACCATGCAGCTGCACAGGCCACACGCTTTGTGAAGTCACCCCTGCACCTTGGAGACACTGGCCCCAGGCCCTCCACTCAAAATATATTTTTCCCACATATTTCACCTTCCTAAAAGATGATACGTTTCAGCTCAAGAAGATTTCTGGTCGTTTGGAGCCAATTTGAATGTTTTCTGTAGGATAATTGCAGATAACCTTTCTGTTGGTATTATATCTAGCATAAGGTATGAGTACCTAGAGAACTCTGGAAAAATAAAATATTTCTTGACAAATGAAAATGTCTTTGCTGGGAGATATATTATTTCAAATTTAAAAACATCCTAGGCAAAAAAAATAAAAAATAAAAAATAAATAAAAAAAAAAATAAATAAAAACATCCTAGGCGCTGGGAAAGTCTAGTCACACTATGAAGCCTCCATCTGATCTGGTTTCTTTCTGTTAAATAATCGTAGCAACAAAAATGATGGCAAACATTTATTGAGTGCTTACTAAATGCCTTATGTTACCTCATTGACCCATCAAACACCTGGACCCCTTAAGATGAGTCATATTATGTTTAAATTATAGATTGATGGCCAAGAGCAGTTAGGTACCTCCAGGTCACAAAGGTGCTAAGTGACAGAGTTGAGATTTCACCCCAGGGAAGAGTTTCCAGAGTTCGTATCATTCCCTAGTACATCACAGCTCTTGGAGAGCATGGAGAACACAGAGAGTAGAGTTGTTGGTACTCTACTCAAGAGAGTAGAGTTCAGGTACTATTCTCAAGCAGTCTGGCAGCCAATCACCTTCTGCCAGACGGTCCTCTGTTTCTCTGAATCTGTTGTGGTCAGCATCCATTCCATCATGAGGCAGTATGAGCAACACGGGGCCCCTGGATGATCTGAATTCATCAGTTCAGTCAAACAACCATTCAACTCAGTGAAACCACCTGTTTTCCCTGACTGCTTATTTAACTTGGTTGATTGGTTGTGTGAACGGAATAGATAGGCATCTGAGTCTTTTGGGGCAGTGTAGACACAGCCTTTGACTGAAGCGATGCCACCACTGTGATGCTGAGTGATATTAGTCCAGTTTTTTGCTATAAAAATCAAAATCACCAGGCTTGACTCTGTGGAAAGGGCATTTGCTTCTTCCCTAATCAAATCTAAGCAAGTTAAAATGTTGTTATCCCCCTGTGAAGGCAGCCAAATGGATTAAATAATGGGACTGAATCCATAATACAGTGGTAAAGACAAAATAGAGGACAGAAGCATACTGTTACTTATACCTTTAAGGGAAAAGGCTGCTGATAATACTTGAGAAGATTTTCTTCTACCCAGAAGGTCAAGGTCAGTGTCCGCATTTATGAGTTCTAAAGCCAATAAGCAAGTCAAGTATCCCCCATGGTTCTGGAAGAACAAGTTGGAGGCCAGAGGACAAACCAGTATTTGTTTAAGGTTGGCTGAGGCGGGTCAGGATCCAAGGAGGTCCATGGAAGCACTGAAAGGCAGCAGACTCAAAACCTGAGGAATGTTTTTAAGAGTCAGGTGGATAGTCTCTGCTCTGTAAAGATCAGCAGGAGGATTCCACTTACCTCCACATATCTCTTTATCACTGTTAAATATTTACAGATCAATGTTGAAGTGCCTCGGGGCTTGGGGCACTTTACTTATCAGAAAACACTTTTAAAGGCAGTTGCCGCTGGAGCTGTTTGACTGATAAAAATGTCCTCTGTCCCACTCACTTCCCAATAGCCTCAAAGCTATTCGGGGTTGGCGCTGGCTAGTCTAACAACTTTGCTGGGCAGGAAATCTTGGAACGTTCTGAATGAATTCAGGGCCGTGAAAGGAAAGGCTATTGGAAGACAGTGTATGTCATCAGATGATGGATTTGTCCACTGTCATATGTGAGTCGCTGAGAGAAAAATAGAGGAGAATTATTCTGGGTCTGCTTTACTCATTCATAAATATTCAACAGATACTTATTGAGCGCCTTCTTTCTGCCTAGAGCTATGCTAAGAATTACAATAGAGTGGTGAATGTGGCCTACAAAACTGCTGCCTTCAAAAAGCTACAATTTTTAGTGAGAGAAGAACCCACGAATATGGTATCTGGATATATACACTCTCACTACCAAACTTGAAAAGACAGACAAGAACTGTCCCACTTGTGACTTTTCTGTTTTCTTTGCCCATTTCTATAGAAGCTGTCACCTGAGGACAGATACAAATGCTTCCTGTCTGTCTCTAAAGATATGTCTAGGGAAAAACCAAGGAAGCATGGAATAGGACTCGATAATAATTTAAGCTGTAAACTTTAATTTGTTATACACATGTAAAAAAAAGCGGAGTAATATTCACTATTGGGTAAATCAAACCAACCATTTACTCTGTAAAATACTTTTATGAACATTGAATCTCATAAAGCTGAACATTTACGCTGTTTCATTAATGTTGGGGTGCTTCCTTGGAAGCACAAGCATGAATGATGTGGCATGTAGTTTGTCCTCCATCTCTTGACTGACATTTGATCAACTGAAGAATCAAAATTAGGTTTATATTATTCAGTCCTACAGTCAATTGCCCTTTAAAAGTCAAGCCTTTCTTGGAGTTTCTGTATCTCATGGTTAGGATGCATTTCCCTGAGAAATGATCAGTTTTGCAAAAGTTGATGGGGTTTATTTGACTAGTAGAGTAGTTTAAGAATATTCTAGTCTCTTGTAGCCTTGACAGAGGTCTAAGACACCTTTGTAGTTAATACCTGGAGAGAATGAATGACCAAACAGAGCTTTTGTATTGGCCTCATTTCTCCAATGTCTGTCAGACATTTGGGGATTGGCATATCCCTTTAGCACATTTGCCAAGGACTTTCTGTAATTTTTAAAAACCATGTGTGATTCAAAAGAAATTTAATCTTAAAAAAAAAGAAAAGAAAGAAGTTTAATCTACATATTCCTAGTTCATTTATACTTAGCTCATCAGAATGTTATTTTGCTGGAATTCTTTCATTGTCTAGGAGCTTGGTGAATCCTCCAGCAAACTATCCTTTTTCTGTCACAGTTTCTGGGAATAAACAAAATTTGAACTTTATAATTCTCTATTTTCAGGAACCAGTCATTCTGGTGCTGTGTGAAATACCAACGTGTTCACAGCCTTTGATGATGGTGTGTCATCCAAATTTGTTGGACCCAGAGCAAAAATAAGAACAATAATTTGATTTAAAGGTAACTTTTAAGTTAAATATCAACTCTAAAAGATATCCTGAAAATGGGATATTTGGGGATGTTCGATCATCTCCAAATATCCTGCCTACTATATGACCATGAGTAATTCATTCAAATATTGGTTGATGCCAGCCTTAGCTACTTGAGAGTCATTTGAAATCCTTGAGTTAAAGTAAAAAGTTGGAAGCGTTTTGCCTCTATCCAGTGGTATCTTAAATTTGCTTCTGAGAACCCTGCAGTACAGGTTGCATGTTTTATAAAGCGAAATAGTTCATCTGTCTTCCAAAAAGCAATTTCAGTATATACCGTACTAGAAATTCTGGAACCTGGAATACTAGAAATTCTTTGACCCAGCTTTGTAGACCTGCTTCCTTTCCCTCACCTACCCCCTGCATTTTTGTGTGATTTGGTGATAATTCAGAAAACCCCTCTAGGACTTGTGTAAAATTGGGGAAAACAGGCTTGCAGTGCTTACTTGAAGATATTTTTCAGGGTAAAATGAGATAACAAATAAAAACCGTGAAATCTTCAAGTGTGAAGTAATCTATATTGGTACTTTTCAAACTATTTTTGGTGAAAGAGATATTTTCCCCCCTTCAATCTATTGTGGGTTGAAACTTTTATTGGATACAATAAAAATGAGTTGCTAGAAAAATGAAAGTTGAAAGACATACAAAAATACAAGTGCAACTATAAGAGCTATTGGAGCCGATAAACCTAAAGTTACCCTTTTAAATTGGCATAAAAGTTCCTGAATACTTTCTCTTAATTTCCATTCCTGTATCCTCACACGAGGCTGACCAACAGCTCGCGGACCCGCAGTGGTCCGCAGACCACACCTTGAGTAGCTGTGCTCTGGCCAACGGAGCAGGGAAGAAACGACGACTTCCTGTCCTACAGATGTTCCGCTTTCAGCTCCTGACAGTGATGGTTTCTAACTTTTCTCATGTGTGGTTTTCAACTGCCATCTCTCTCTCTGCTTTCCTAGATGCAGTAGCTCCTTTCATGAGACATATTTCTGAATATTTCACATTTAAATGCTCAGTGATGCTCTTTTGGGCTTCATGCCTTGGCGTCATCTTAGCGTCTGCCATTTCCCTTACCGAGATCCCGTAACTGGTACTTCCCAGGCATCTCTCTTCTCTCTCTCCCTGTCGCTACCTTTCTGGAGAGGTGCTCTTGCCCCAGCCCCCAGGCCTGTGTGGGCCAGAGGCCTCCTGCATCCCTAACCCAAGGGAGGCCTTGCTCACAGACCTTCTCAGGTCTCCGCCGTCTGCCGATTGCAGCACTGCTTGCCTTTCTCTTCACTGCCTGGTAGCTTTTTCTCATGCTGTCTTCATGGAAGTGCCCCCCAGCTCCAGTACCCCGACTGTTGCCTCCTCCCCATCTTTCAAGCTCATGTCAAACAGGAGAATCCATTGTTGGGGGATGTGCTCCGTCCTTGCCTGTAACAAACCGTGCCCCTCACCTGACCCAGCTCCTAGACTGCCCAGCGCAGCTTCCCTCTGCTCTTCCTCACCTGTACCCCAACTCAGTTACAGATAATTTGCAGTAAAGGGCCATGAATTTTGCTAATCCTTTAAATAAAACTTATTAATCAACGAGTAAATACATAAGTTCCCTTAGATATTACAATAGCCAAGCAACAAAAAAAAAAAAAAAAAAAAAAACAATAGCCAAGCAATATGGAGGAAGGTGATTTTTCCCTTGATCTTGCCTAATCTCAGTCTCCTGGGTAACCATAATCATGTGGTTAGCTGTTTGGGATACATTTTTTGAGAACTTCTCCTTTTTTATGTATTTACATATGTGAGTATTGAAGTAGTATTGTTTTGTGTGCATGTGCCAAGACCTATATAAGTGTTCGCTATTATTACTTTTGTTCTGCAACTTATCCATGTCATTCAGCAGTCTGTCTTGGAAACACAGTTACGTCAATACTCCTCACTCTGCCTCACTTTGTAACTGGCCCGTAGCGTTCCAGGAATGGATGCAGCAGAGATCACTTAACTGTTACATAGAAGGATTGTTTTACTTGTGTGTTCTTACGAATACCTGTTTCTCTCTTATCTAGAACCCAGTGCGGTGCCTTGCCCATATGAGAACTTGATAAATGTTTGTGGAATTGACTAAGCCCAGAATTTCCCAAGTTCCTTTGACTTTTTTTTTCTTTTTTTTTTTTTTAGGAGATGAAGAGTATTAACCACTTGCGGTAGCCTAAAGAAATTTTCTAGAGGGCAACTCCTATTTGGCATTCAGAGTTAGGGTGAAATGTGAAGAACATAAAGGTGGGATTAAACAAGGCTGAAAAGATTAGAGAAATCAAAAATAAGGGCTAGGAAGAAAGACTATAATAGGGCTGCGGGTGAACACGATTAATATTCTAACTGTAAAGATCACTGTCTGTCTGCAGAGACAGAGCAGAGGATGAGAACTGCAGTGAGTTAACATGAGGATCCTTGCATCCAGGATAACTATGGATCCCCCTCCTGAGACTTCAGAGCAAATTTGTTTCTCCTCTCTAAGAAGGGAGTAACAGTGCTCTTACCTAACAGCAAGGAGCTAGCATAGATGACTTATCAGGGATCTTTCCTGCTGGAGAACTTATTAGCTCATAATTCTCTTTAAGTCTTCAGCTTGTGCTATTGTAATTGGTTTAGCAAAACTCAAAATTCCTAGGAGGCACTATTTTTATTTTAACAAATGGGTGAAATGCAAGAGTCCAAATCATCTTTTTAAATTGCATTGTTACTAACTTCTTTTTCTTTACCTTTTAACTATGGTTCTCTGGAAATAAGTTCTTCCTGGTAGGTTCTTTTAGGCTGCAATTCCATCAGCATCAGTGGGTCATGACCTGAGTAATGGATGGACTTTGAAAAATCAACGTAATCCTAGAAACATACATTCACGTGTCAGACCTTGTTTTTTTTTTTTTAAGATTTCATTTTCATTTTATTGGAGAGAGAGCATGTTCATGAGGAGGGGAGGGGCAGAGGGAGAAGCAGACTCCCCATGGAGCAGGGAGTTCAATGAGGGACTGGATCCCAGGACCCTGGAATCATGACCTGAACCAAAGGCAGACACTTAACTAGCTGAGCCACCCGGGCACCCCAGACCTGTGTTCTTTTAAAGGTTTAGTTACATTATCTTCTTCTTTTTTTTTTTTTTTTACATTATCTTCTTTATACTAATTCCAGTTTTTATTTTCCAGACACCATTTATTCTATCATTTCATCCCAAAGTAGTTGACTGAGGAAGTGAAGACTGTTTTCTCGGCAGCCTTGACTGTTTGCCTTAGCCCTCACTATTGTACAGTCTATCCAGATTTTTGGCAACAGTGTGCTTCTTCACACCTTTCTTTTCTTAGTCTCTGAGTATCTGGAGGGACAAATCCATGCTGGGGTTTGCGCTTTCAGCACTTGATAGTCTAGGGCTGTTGGAAACCTGGGAAATCTGCACAAATTAATCAGTCATGTCTTACTGTTCATTTATTGTCACTCTGAGTATTGCAACTCATAAGCTTTGGTAGAGGCTCACACTTTCCTTGAAGAAAGGAAGAAAGTGACTTGTGCCTTCATATTGTTAAATGCGGGAACCAGTCCACCCTCAGTGTGATCAAATTACAGGTCAGATTCAAGAGGATCATGGCGGCAACTCCTCTTGTCCGTAATACAGAGACTGTTCTGCGCTTTCTCCTCTCTTCTTTTTTATTGTCTAAATAGCAGATGTGGAATAAATTTTATAAGTAAAAATAGTAAGGTTCATTAGTAATTTTCCTGTGGAAGCAGTGTTACCACAGAAGTTTTGATTCCTAGCTGTTATGCAACTTAAAAAAAAAAATATCGTGAAGGTCTTTTCTAATAGATCTTAAATGATTTATGGTAGGCAGGGAAGAGGGGATTGGAATCTTGATAGCTAATACCAGAATTCTTCTCAGGTTGGAACGTCCCTAAAAGGAAACTAATAAGATTCCAGGTAAGCCCTAAGGGTAAGCCTTGCTGAGGGAGCAAAGAAAGTAGATAATGAAGCTGTCCTACTAAGAAATCAATAGGAATGAGAAGGTATTAAAGAGAAAGGAGAGGAATGATGGCCAAGCCACAGTAGAATATGGCTGAAGAATTTAAGAACAGGAATTTCTTATATTTGGTTTAAAGGGATTTGCCTTCATGTGGTCAACCCCCTATTATTTATAGTCCACTAAAATCTAAGAACCTTGTGAGAATGGCTATTTTTAATAGAAGAACTAGATCAAATTCTGCTTCTGGATTAACAAAGTAAGGGGGAGGGACAATAGATATTGAGACAATTCATGAACTGAATTAATGCATGGAGATTATTGCCCCACTCTCTCACCACATTCTTGGAATTTGCAGAAGCCCCAGGAGTCGTTAGACTTCCGCAGGGCATAGAACTGGGATTCTAGCAAATTACATCTTAACAGGAAAACCTCAACTAACTTTCAGTACAAAGTCTTCTGAAGTAGATAAGATCTAATTAAAAGAATAACATAGTACAGTAGGTTGAATGGTGGCCCCCAAAAGACAGGTCTAGAACCTACAAATATTACCTTATTTGTAGGTCTAGAACCTACAAATATTACCTTATTTGTAACAAGGATCTTCGCAGATCCTTACTTATTTAAGTTAGGGATCTTAGGATGAGATGTAGGTTGGATTTTAAATCCAGTGGCAAATGTCCTTAAAGGAGAAGAGAAGGGGAAAAGATAAGAGAAGACCATGTGAAGACAGAAGCAGAGATTGGAGTTATACCACCACAATCAGTGAACATGTGGAGCCACTGGAAGCTGGACGAGGCAAGGAAAGATTCTCCTCTAGAGACTTTGGAGGGATCGTAGCCCTGCCAAACTTGATTTTGGACTTCTGCCCCCAAGAAAAATGAGAGAATAAATTTCTACTGTTTTAAGCTGTTTATTACCAGTTAGTGGTAATTTGTTATGGCAGCTCTAGAAAACTAATGTGCAGAGTAACCTACCAGCCAAATCCAATTTACACTATAAAGTTATTCTATATTCATCAGTCTTGCCCAATTTTCACTGCAGATAATTAAGAACTCAAGGACAGCTTCATTGGCATCATACAATTCAAAAGTTCTTTGGGAACATTTTGTTAGGCCATTTAAAAAATATTATTTACTTGAGAGAGAGAGAGAATGCACAATGGGGAGAAAGCAGATTGCCTGCTGAGCAGGGAGTCCGACCAGGGCTCTATCTCACAACCTTGAGATCATGACCTGAGCTGAAACCAAGAGTCAGAGGTTCAATTGACTGAGCCACCCAGATGCCCCTGCTAGGCCATTTTAGCAGGAGAATTAAGAGAATGTTTTGAGCAATGAATCCAGGGGTGGTAGCATTGCTACAGCCTTTGCCGCTGGCTTATTTCCTGTAGTTGGCAGAGTAGCATGTTAGAGTCAGTTGTAGATCTTCTGGTTGCATTTGTAATCAGGATCTTTTGTTCTTTGAAAATGGGCAAGGGTGTTCAGGCACTGCTGACAAGTGCTAGAAGTGATAAAGTAGCTTTAATTTGTCCCACCCTGGAAGTGAAGATTCCTCTTGTAGAGCTCTAAGTCAAGTCTTGTTCTCCTTGCCTCTGTTATCTCAGGAATGAGCTAGTGCTAATCGGTGACATCTGCATCACCACTAAAATTTGTGTTTGTTTGTTTTTTAGTAGAAAGTTGCTTTTATAGAGACTTGGAAACAGTCCTTGTTGATTGTAATATTTTTCTATGAAATGAAAATGAAAATAGGCTTTGCCATGCCTGAGGAAGCAAAACATCTTCCCTTGTCATGTGGTCACTTTGCTACTGTGAGAGCCTCTCTCTTCTGGGCAATTCTAAAGAAATATCGGAGAAGCTGGGAAAAAAAAAAAAAAAAGAAACACAAAGAGATTTGGGAAGCAAAGGTAAAGGGTAGGGATGAACGTTAAAATTGTCTAAGTAAGTACTGCGCCAATATGCAAATATAAAAACATTTTATAAAAATGCCCTTCTGTCGATGGGAGGCTGAAATATCACTGATACAGTCATTTCCTTGATGACGGAGAGAGCAATGTCTTCCAGAACTTCTAAATCTTTTTGTGTTTCACAGCCCCTAGACAGATGCCAGCAAAAGGAAAGCACTTGACTGAATGAATGAATGGATGAATGAATGAGTGAATGAATGAGATTATATTAAGGATGCAGGCTAAATTCATATTCTCTGCTAGATTCCTGAGAGTGTTCCCCCTACCCCCACCCCATATTGCTTATTACTGGATACCTGGCAAAGCTCCACATGAGGGAGATTGCCCACGAAGAAAGACATTTGTCACTCTGACACCTAACACTGAAAGAAAAGGAGCAGAACAGCTTCGAAGTAAGGCACACTACGGGAGCCAGAGCTTTGCCAAGCCCTTAATTAGGGTCCGAGTAATCCTACCCATTTCCCTTTCTACCTCTTTTGAACCAAAGCTACCAACTTGTTTTTTTTTTTTTTTTTTAACAGGATTTTATACTTACATTTATCCAGGAATTATTCAGGAAACTGCTAATTTTATTTGTCCTTTCAGCCTGTTATTTCAGGTTAAATCTATAAAGGCAAATTATTAGGGCTGTAACTCTAATCCCACCAATTTTCTCAGGCCTCATGGTAAATAGTATTATAATAAAGTCCCATTTAAGCAGCTCCTAAATAATCAGGAGCCTCCATCAATCTCAAGTGTTTTTACTGCACTCTGCTATTTCAGGGTACACAGAGGCCAAGTAACAGGGCCCATTAAACAGCTGCATCGCAGGGAATTCTAAAGAACAAAAACCTTCTGGAATTATGCCTTCTATTTTTTCTTCATATATACATGATATAATCATATTCAGAATCACTGGCAATGAGGCCTAGAAAAGGCTTTAGAAAATATGATCTAGTTCAACCATCTTTATTAACAGATGAGGAAACAGATTCAGAATGTCAATTGCAATGTCTGAAATTGAGAGCACATCAGTGGTCAACATGGACATGGAATGGAATACGGGCCCCTGAATTCCCAACGTAGTTTTATGGGGTGTAATGGCTTGGAGCAATTTCTAGATCATCATTTCTAGGTGTGGATTAACCTGCTGGTTTAGGGACCCATTCCTGTGCCCTTACTCTGAAGCCACACCTGTCAGCCTTTTCTATTCTCTTCCACTATCCTGGCCCGGTTGGCCCTCATCATCTTTGTTCCTTAGACAAGTAGTTTAACCTCTCTGTGCTTCAGTGTGCTCATCTGTGAAGATAATGATACTACATACCTCCTAGGGTTACTGGGATGATTAGATGAGATGATTTCCTCTGTGTCAGATATGATTAGGTCTGGCTGCCTACGATACAAGACAGAATTACAGCGACTCAAACAAGGTAAAGATGTATTTTCCACTTAGGTAAAAAGAAGGTTGAAGGCAAGTATCCAGGGCAGGGGAGACAGCTTCAATGAGACTCAGGCATCTATGTTTCTGTTCCACTATCCTTGTACAAGCCGAGGCTGCCCATTCTCATATCTGTGGCCCTTCCTGCCTTCCGGGACAGGGGTCCTACATTCTATGGCCTTCCAGCCTTCCTGGCTTCTCAGGCTTCCCAGCACTCAAGTTTTCTCTCACCTGGAGACTTTCTTCCCACTATCAACTTCATTTTACTTTTTAAAAAAGATTTTATTTATTTATTTTTTAAAGATTTTATTTATTTATTCATGAGAAACACACAGAGAGAGGCAGAGACATAGGCAGAAGGAGAAGCAGGCTTCATGCAGGCAGCCCGATGTGGAACTTGATCCCAGGACCCCAGGCGTCCCTAAAGATTTTATTTATTTATTTATTTATTTATTTATTTATTTATTTATTTATTTATTTGAGAGCGAGCAAGCAGGAGTGGGAGAGGGAGAAAGAATCTGAAGCCAATTCTGCACTGAGTGCAGAGCCGATTTGGGGCTCGATCCCAGAACCACGAGATCATGACCTGGGCCAAAACCAAGTGTTGGGAGCTCAGCCCGCTAAGCCACCCAGGTGACCCAACCCCCACTATCAACTTTAAATTGTCTATTTGGAAAGAGGGAGATTTCTATTTACACCTAAGTATGGATGGATGATAGACTTATTAGATTTGCACTTGTCTGCTTAGTTCACAATAGTATTGCTCCCATAGTGAGATCTGGCAATCAGTAGAGGATGTATTTGGGAAGAGAAGATCTTTCATGTCACCTTCAATGCCATGACATAAAAGCTGTCTACAATGACAGTCAAACTGCCCAGCAGTGTTTACTTGTGCATTTTTACAAATAATTTCTATTTTGGAGGTTTAACGTCAAATACTGTAAAGTTTGAAGTTAAAATAAGGGGCATTAAAAATGAGATTCAGGTGACTTTTAAAATCTTTCCCACAATCTACATGGTGACATGTGCATGTTTAGAGGATGCTGTTTCCAATTCTAGGAAATGGAGGTCTCCAGAAGGAGAATAAATTTATTGATGATAATTAAGTGCCTACTTGAGATGATTTAGCATCTTCAAACATAATATATTTTTAAAAATTTAAGTTAAAACAATTAAGGAATTTTGAAAGACACTGACCTAGGAGTATTTGAACTAATTTTTTTTTTTTTTTTTTTCCCGCTAATGACATTACTGCATCCAGACATGATTTGATACCATGAGCCATTCAGGACTGGGAGGGCTTTCATATTGCTGGAGACAAACCTAGGTGTCAAAGACCTCCTTTGTAGCTAAAATATGACAGACCTCCAGATTATGAGTGCTAAAGAGGAAGGAGAGGGATGGAAAGAGCACTCTGCAGTGTAGAGACCCGGTTCTGTGAATTATATGCTGTAATCAGAGAGAAAATAACGCAGTTTCAAAATAACTTTTTTCTTCTGATTGTAGTTTGAATGTAATATCACTGTAGAATTGATAATAATATGAAAAATACTTATACTTTGTGTCACTAAACTTAGTAATAGATATAGTTTTTTTTTTACCTTACACATCATATTTTTGAGGGAAGACATTTTAAAAATCCTTACTTTAAAAACCATGATAAAAAGTGAAATATACACATGAACATGAAAATTCAGACAGTATTAAAGTATGTAAAATGAAAAAAGAAAAACCAAGTGTATTCCTGACCTTCAGTTCAACTCCTAGAGAAGTAACTTTTTGATTCCTTGTTTTCTCAGTGTTTTGTTTGTTACATCCATAAGTTTAAAATAAATTTGTATACTTTCTTTCTTTCTTTATTAACTTTAATCATATCTATTGTTTTTCAACTCTGAAAGATGAGAACCTTGGCTTACTTAGACCCTCCCTTTCCAGTGCCTTTTAATTTGTTAGTTTAAACTTTGTCTTTTAGTTCTTCCATTATTTACCTTACAATTTTAAATAAAATATTTAAGCCTCTTTCTTGATATGTCAAATTTGAATTTGTTATAATTTTGTTAAGAAATTAACCTCCCCCATTTGCTTTCATCTCTCCTTTGTCCCCTCTGCTTTCTTCCTCTGACTTCTCTTAGTTATACCATTACTTTTGCCCTGCCATAATATGTAACATTTATACTTTATTATTATAGTTATATTTAATATTTTATTCATGTCTGGTGGTAATAGAAGACAAATACTACTGGTGGTTAATTTGGGATGTATTGTTTTTCCAGCCAGATACACAGTTCATTTTAGGATTATTTTTCCTTGAACCTTCGATTTGTTTTACTGTTCCTTGACTCTTATGGCTTTACCTTTTTAAAAATTTTTTCTTTGCATTGCTGGAGCATATCCTTATTGTTCTCAGGAAGTGGACATGAGAGGTGAACCATTTGAGTCATTGTATACATGAACATGTCTTCATTTTTATTCTTAAAATTATTAGTCTTGGTTTTGTAGAATTCTACATTCAAAAATAGTTTTCCTTCAGACTTCTTAAAATATGGTTCCATGGACTTCTAGCATTCAATTATTTTGATGTCCAAAGTCAATATGATTCTCATTCCTTGCTTAGGATATACCATACTTTGGTTTAGTCTTGGTATTTGGCCCAACTCCACTGTGAGATTTCGGTTTCAGCCACTGAAAGTCAAAATAAATGAGATTTCAGTGTCATTTCTGGCATCCTTGCACTTTGCATGATCAATAATCGTGTGTTTGGATAAGTTTCTTTAATCAGCTAACAATGGTATTACAAGCAAGACATGTCATTCAGATCATTGCTAACATCGCAGTCCTTTCAAATATAGGTAAGCATCTTGGGTGTAAACTTTTTTTTAAGGTATAACTTTTTAGTAAGAAAAACATTTTTTTTTATTTTGACATTCTATCAATCAAAGTATAAATGTGCAATAATTACTACAAGACTCAAATGCCACACTGATGATTAGAATAAATGTTAAAACATTAAAAATGATTACCAAGAACTTTCAAATCTTTAAACAAGGAGGCAAAGAAAGTGAGAGTTTATAGTACCTTTAGAAGAGGGTACATGGGATTCCTGGGTGGCTCAGTGGTTTAGCGCTGCCTTCAGCCCAGGGCCTGATCCTGGAGACCTGGGACCGAGTTCCACGTTGGGTTTCCTGCATGGAGCCTGCTTCTCCCTCTGCCTGTGTCTCTGCCTCACTCTCACTCTCTCTGTGTCTCCCATGAATTAATAAGTAAAAAATCTTAAAAAAAAAAAAAAAAACGAAAGGAGAGGGTACGTGATTAATAGATAACTTCTAGCCCCGTCTCCTCTCCTCTGGCACGTCTCTGGGCATTGCCTGGCTTCCTTTTCCCTGTGCTATGTAAGCTGTAAGCTAGATCAGTTTAGGGTTCATTGTATTTGTTTCCCATATATTAGGGATCATTGTCCTTTGTTGCCTGATACCCAGTGTCTCAAAGAGTGTTTTATATGTTTTATCTAGGGTTTTAGGCATTCTAAGCAGAAGGATAAATGTGGTCTGGGTATTCTGTGTTGACTAGAGGTGAAAGTACTGTAAACTTAAATTCTTACACAAAGAAAAATCTAAATCAAGTAGAATAGCACCCATGATAATTTAAATTCAAGATCCAGTCATAATAATAAAGAATTTTTTAAATGTGACAAAAAAGAAGAGAAATGAGTGAAAAATGGGGAACTCTAAACACATTTGTTCTACTATGCTATAAAACTTCATTAAAGAGTGCTTTAAGAAGCAATTCCCTATTATTTTGAGTTGATGGCACTATTATGGGTTGAATTGTGTCTCCCAAAAAAGATATTTTGAGAAAGAAATACTGCCATTTGCAACATGGGTGGACCTCGAGGGTATTATACTAACTGAAATAAGTCAGACAGAGAATGACAAATATCATATGATTTCACATATATGTTGAATCTAAAAAATGAGACAAATGAACAAACAAAACCAGAAACACATTCATTAAGTACAGAGAAAAAGTTGGTGGTTACCAGTGGGGAGGGGATGGAGGGATGAGTGAAATAGGTGAAAGGAGTTAAGAGGTGCAAACTCCAGTTTAAAAAAAAAAAGTTATTTTGAAATCCTAACCCCCAGTGTCTCAAGATGTGACCTTATTTGGAAATCTCATCATTGCAGATGTAATTAGTTAAGAGAGTGTCATACTGCAGTGGGGTGGGCCCTTGATCCAGTGTGACTGGTGTCCTTCTAAGAAGAGACCACGTGAAAATGGAGTCATGGGAGGGAAGAAAACCGTCTGACAACAAAGGGAGAGATGGCAGAGATGCACCTGCAAGAGAGGAACACCGGGGGTTGACTGCCACTGCCAGAAGTGAGGAAGAGGCAAGAAAGGAGTCTACCCAGAGACTCAGTGTGGCCCTACCAACACCTTGATTTCCAGTTTTTGGCCCCCAGAACTGTGAGACAATAAATCAGTGTTGTTTTAAGGTACCTAGGACTTAGCTGTGGCAGCCCTGGGAACCTAATATAGAGACTAGATGTTGTTTTAAAAGTCACCAAAATGAGTTCTGTAGTTTGCTAACCATCGTCAAGTTTTTGAAGATGAAGGATAACAGTAGGTATAAGTTTTCTTCTCGAAAACACGCTACTCAAAATATTCTTCCAAACTATATATTTCTGTGTATAAAAGATTAGTCACATTATTAAAAGTGCCAGTTGAATGCCAATTTAATATCCCAAATGCCGCAGTGACAGCAGGAGCAAGTTAGTAGCTGACGGTTCTGAATAATTGTTTCTCTTGCCCTATAAAAATTTGACTGAAATTTTTTTGAAAATTAAACAATTTTTTTAAAGATTTTATTTATTTGAGAGAAAGAGAGCATGAGCAGGGGGTAGAGGTATAGAGAGAGGGAGAAGCAGGCTCCCCGCTGAGCAGGGAGCAATGTGGGACTCAATCTCATGACCCTGGGATCATGACCTGAGCCAAAGGCAGACACTTAACCAAATAAGTTAAAACAATTTTGAAAAAAAAATTCAAATTTGTTCTTGCATCTAAAGTTCATTCAGTGATGGTAATTTTTAATTTGGTTAGATATACATTTTCCCTCTTGGTCCTTTTTTTTTTTTTTTTTACCAAAATGTGTATTCAGACTATCTCTACTTTGCAAGTAATCTGCTAATTTTGCCTGGAATTTTTTTGGGTCCTTCTGACTGGGTCACATCATCAGGGCCTCTTATTCTCTGGCTTCTGATTGTGCAGTGGGCAACAGTCAAGCCATTAGGAGGTGGGAGGCAGGTACAATTGAGATCTATATTCTTTGGTCTCCTTCCTGTAGATTTGTCTTGGGCTGACTGATGATTGACCAGTTGTTACCATCTCCTCCCAAGGTGACCTTCATATCACGACTCTTTAATTTCAATGTCTGGAAACCCATCTTTCCCTTGAACCTTTCCGGAGAGGGAGTGGCAACAGCTTCACTGTTACTAGTCCTAGGGGACTGCCCTATTCTTTGTGCTTTCCCCACACCCTTTTTTAAATGATCCCTTTGAAAACCATCCTGAGATTATCCCAGTTTTATTTTTGCCATCAACTTCCTGCTAGCATTCTGAGCCACACAGACTAGCTGGTAAACCCTACTTCAGGTGTGACAAAATGGCATAATCCTATACAACCAATCCTGCATAATCCTCGAAGGGGTGTAGATCCCCTACAACCCAGTATCGAGGTCCACACAAAGCACCAAAGTCTACTCGGGGAAAAACTATTTAAAAAAAAATCCTCCTCCTGATTTTTAAGTCACTGTTATAAATGTTCTCCTAATAAAGAAAAAAAGCCAAATTATGCAGAGAATTTGTTTCATTTCTCAGTCCCCTCCCTGCCCCCTCACACCCCCCGTATGATATTCACCTTCTGTCATTACACATATGGGCCTGTATTCTTAACACTTAGCAGAACCTCATCCTTTAGCAAAGAGTTGCAAATGACTTTCTTGCTTCTGATATTAAAAACCCTGAGTGTGAATTCAGGTTGCCACCTTACTGTACTCTTTGTATTTCTTGTATTTTTAGTAATGTGCCCATACCTCACTCAGTCTGGCTGCATTTTGGCACTCTGTATTCAAAGCTGTCATCAGAAGGCTGCACCCTATTTAAACCTACTGTGACTGTTTTCTTTTAAAATCCCTCATTAATATCTATTTCTTAATGTGACATGTACTGTTAACATGTGGGGGTTATTTTGATATGACTTCCAAAGGCATAAGCAACTCTTTTCCTGGGAAAACTTCCCAGTTTTTTAAAATCAGTGTATTTTATTTTATCTCTGTGGCACTCTCCAGAACATGGTGCTCATTTGTCTTATTATAAGAACACTATTCCTTCTCTCACCTCTCTTTTGGAGTGAGGAGGTTTGATCCAAAGCTGAAGAGACTTTCTTGGGAAGGGAGTTTCATTGGGAATTTCCTTTCCTGATGAGTCAAGGTCATAGAATGCTAGGGCTTCAAGCACCTTGGCAAAATTTACACTTTCACAGGTGTCAGAACTATAGTAGATATGAAGTCTCTCCTGAGTACTTCCAACCTCTTTATCTTTCACAGGCATTCCCCCCAAGCAAATCTTTTGCATATCTAATCCCATGTTGGCATCTTCTTCTTTGAAGAAGCAAATGGCACAGAAGGGAGATTGGTCAACCTAATAAAGGGCATATTTACAGACTCTACAAGATCAGGCTGTTTTCTCTTTAAAGTAGAGAACAAGGCAAATATGCATACTCACAGTACTCCAATTCAACGTTGTATTGGACGTCCTGACCAGAGCAATAAGGCAAGAAAAAAGAAATAAAAAGCCTACATAGTAGACTAAACAAAATAAAACTGCTTTTACTTATTGATGACATGATTATCTATATTGAAAATCCTAAGGGATCTACAAAAAAACTTTATAGAACGAATAAGTGAGTTTAAGCAAGGTAGCAGGACATAAGGTCAATGTATAAAAATGAGTTATGATTTTATATCCTGGAACTAAGCAATTAGAAATTGAAATTAAATAGAATAATAGAATTTATAATAGTATTAGAAACCATGAAATTCCTAAATGTATCAGAAGTCACTTGAAACTTAACATACCCCAATTCTTTTTTTTTTTTTTTTTCCCAGAAAAGGATATTTTTTTTATTCAAGTAACTGCAAATAGGAAACCAGATTGGGGGGGTGGGTGGCCCAGGCTGGGACAAATAATGACTACCTCCTCCCCAATAGAACAGGGGGAGAAGGTGGCCCCTATACCCTCAATGGTCTATACAGGCCCCCTACCTCATGCCTCAATTCTTGATTCTCACTCACTTCCCCCAGTACTATCTCAGCCCATAGTACCTACATTCTGTCAGCTGTCCAGACAAAAGCCCTAGGATATATTCTTTACTTTTCCCCTTTACATATCCTATCCAGTCCATCAATAATTGTAGTGTTACTTTTAAAATACATCTTGAGTCCTACTACTTTCACCACCTTTCAGAAGCATTCCAACATTGTCTCCCTTTCACAATCCCCTAACTGGCCTCTGTGCTTTCATTTACTGTTTCAGTGGCCATGACCTCATAGGCAAACATTTATCTGAACAAGTATCCTAGCAGAATAGTCATTACTCCTGAGTGGAGGCTTCCAAGAGAACCTGTTTTCTGACTTGCTGAGGGGTGAGGTGTTATGTGTGTTTGTAGAGGGAAGGCAGTAATTTTCATCAGAACTGTTATGCTCTTCATTTTATGGTATTTTTTCTCAAATAAAGATTTCTTACATCTCTACATTTCTGTAGATGTGGTAGTGATTTGAGATGGTTTGCAGATTTCCTAGTTTAAGAGTTCCCTCTGCTGTCAGTGTAGCAAAGTATGGATGTAGTTTTTTTGTTTGTTTGTGGGTTGATTGGTTGGTTTTTTACGGGTTGCCTCTGTGAATGTGTGTGTGTGTGTGTGTGTGTGTGTGTGTGTGTGTGTGTGTGTGTTGTGTGTTGAGGGCAGTGATGGGAAAAAGAGTTGTACATTCTTTAATGTTTTAGATCCCAACTTAACCATCTCGCTTCCCTCCCTCCCCCCATCACTGTGCAGTTCTGTAAGGCAATTACCTCTTCTTTCCCACTTACTGCTCTCCCTTTCCCCTTTCCTGGAAAAGTTGCTTTTCCAAGATGCCATCTCTAGTCCCGCACACACTAAATCTCTTCCCTGGTTCTGCTCTGGTTGACCAGGACTCCTTCCCAGCATTTTCACATGTAAGATGAACTTTCTCTTCCTGTGATTTTGGATCAGTCTATGGTCTTTGCCCTCTTCTCCTTGGAGGGCTGGTGTGAAAGGATCATGAAGATAGTGTGCTAGGATATGATGTATACTTTTTTACCTGCAGTAATTTGAGGTTTGGATATTCTTGGTTTTATTCACATTGAGAGCATATTTATACGTTGTTTTCTTTGTTACTACTTTTTCTTTCTTTTTTGAGGCATGTGTTGAAAGATATGAATTGAGGTAGCAACTCTTACCTTGGTTATAGAATTCCTTAGTTCCTCACGTTTTAGCTTTTGGGTAGCACTGTATATAAGAGGTTCTTTGCAGTCAGAGCCGTATTCGGCTAGAGGCATGATTCAGTTGACCTCTGAGGGGCCATTAGAAAAAGAGTTGTATGAAATACAGACCGATTTGGGAACATTTCAGAATCCACGTTGGGGGTGATTTGCTGATATTTATTTACCAAAAATTGAGATAAACATTTGGGAAATATTTACTGGGTATGCTGAGGATTTCCATTACATTTCTTTGTAAATGAAGGTTCCTTTGTTTCTATATCTTTGTGATTGAAGTTGATGATACCTTTCCTGGTATCTATAACTAGAAATAGCACCATATTGTCCCTCACCCTCCAACACATTGAACTTCTGTCAAATAAAACATTTGTCCTGTCTCCTTAACCAACTTAATAAATCTAGAACAAGCAATGGCTCAGTTCATAGTGAAGACCTTCAGCTAGTGTGTATGATTTCTTTTAGCCAATAGTTGCCATCTTGTTTATAAGGAAAATGCAGCCATTTTCTTTACTGTATATATAAGCTCTGTAGAGCTGTTTGTTTGGTTTTTAACAAAGACAATACAAAAATAAATTAGGCCTCGATTTGGTTTAGGTAAGCAATCTTTTGAGCCACAGCTGTATTACTAACTGATCCATAATTGCTCTGCATTTATGAGGTACATAGTTTATTCTCTTGCTTGCCACACAATAGGCCCTGCAAGTTAAAGAGCTCCAAGTTTCAAGGACTGGAGTTTTTGGGTGCCTGCCAGGACTGATCTGTTTAGCAAACAAGCTGGAGGGTGCTTATTAGTAGGTTGTGGCTTGCAGACCATGAAGCCCCTGGGGCCAGATGCACTGATCAAATGGTGGATCTATATACCAGCGAGGCCATTGGATGAAAAGGAGAACAGCACCACATTACTAAATATGCTTCTCATAGGCCTTAATTAAGCCACTGTAAATGACTTCTTTTGTAACTCTTTCTGTTGGTCCAGAAGACAGGCTATTAAAGATTAACATAGGAACTATTTTTCAAATTAGACTGTAGACAATTCTGATGAGTTACAGCTATATTATTCATATTACAAGAATAAGCCCTGGTTAGATTGGGAAAGTGAAGAGTCATATTTCTAGTGGAACAAAACACATCTTATTTTCTCTAGTTGCATTTCTTTAAAAAAAAAAAAAATTACTAGTCTTCTCTGCCCCCTGCTTAGATTTTTGTTTCTATTGAATGACTCAAGGTGGCTTGAGGCTTTAAAATTAATGCCTGGGAGAGTATTATTGAGGCCTTAGAAGAATGAAGCTAGTCTGATCTATGTTACACCAAAAAAAAAAAAAAAAAATTTTCTGGATAGTGTCATTTTTTGCCATTCTTGGTCTTACACATTTTCTTCTGCTGCCTTCCCTAGTTTGCTCTAAATTTTGTGTTAATACATAGAGTGTACCTTATGAGGGTTATTATATTTTAACAGAAGCTATTTCAAGAATACAGATGCATGAAAAGTTTTTGGGAGTCAGCCCGGGTCATTCCTGTGAATCCAATTAGTAAAAGCTTTTCTGCCTCATTTTCTGCTGTTATTGGTTAATAATTTGTTCTTTTAAAGTTAGAGGGCAATTGCACATTAAATACCACGTTTATAAAGTTATGTACATGCATGGTGTAGAGGAAGAGAGACCTGAGAACACACAAAGCTGCAATACTTGCTATAATGAAGAACGAGTGACTTTTGATATGATTTGCATTCAAGGCAGAATCATCCATATTATGATGCTGTGATAAAAGAACAAGATAAAACAGTTTTTAAATGCTAATGATATTTTACTCCCAAAGTTGAGAAATTCTGGTAAAGGGACCAAACTAAAAATAATTTTTTATTTCCAGTTTTATGGTATTCTTGAACTTACACTTTACCATTTGTAACATTGGCACAACTAAAGTAATTTGGGGTTTTTTTTTTTAGAGGAAAATATTTACGTAGAAAAATATAATCCTAATTTTTGTGTGGCTATTATGTCAACTGTAATTATTTAGTGTTGATAAAAATTGGCCATATTTATTCTCACTGAAACATCTAACCAAAACCAATGCACCATAACAAATACCACGCTTTCCTTCTTTTACTTAGACCTCAAAACCATTTTACTCATAGCAATGAAACTGTTCTTCATTTTTTAATTTATTGACTTTAGAGCTGTATTTGTATATGTGGGTCATTTTGCTATTTTAATGAGCTTATCTGATGGAAATGAGGTATTTGGAAAGATGCTTCAGCTTGTGTAGTTTCGGGCATGCAAATTTCGCCGGGTACAAAAGTTCAGAACCCAGAGTAAATTAACATAGAGGAAGCCGGCTGTGAACTTGAAGCCTGACTTCCAGAAATGCCTAGGAAGCAGAAATTCCTCCTTCAGCTCTATCACTTGTTTCAATCTAACATGTATTTTTTTGAATCTCTGTAATGTTCCCACCTCAGTGCTTGATTCTGATGAGACCAAGACTTGCTCCCTACTTTCGTGGAGCTCCCAGTGTCATGGGGAAAACAGACAAGCTAATGCCTAACTAGTGGAAGGGGTGCCTGCAACCATGGAGGTCCCTGGAGGTAGCCCAAAGGAGGAAGCCTCTCTGCAGGCAGGCTCTCTGAGGGGGTCTCTGCACGGTCAGTTGGAGGACATTCTGGGGAGAGGGTCCAGTGTGTGCAGCCACAGTAGATGAGAGAGGAAACTGTCTGGTAGCACTGAAGAGCGAGGTGAATGGAAGGGAGCCTGAGAACCTAAGGAGGCAGAGGTGAGACAGGAGTTAGGATGGGAGGCTCTGGGCTGCCATGTCAGGACTTTGCCTTTTGAGCTGATGGGTCACTTGAAGCATTGACATAATTAGATTTGTGTGGTTGCATTTTAATATTTTTTCTGTTATAAAATAAAACATTAAATGCATATAATGGAAATCCCAAAATATGAATACTCCCACAACTCAGAGATAACTGTTGTTAACATTTTTGTATAGATTTTTCTGATCACTCTTCTACATATGTGTATAACATAGGATGCATCTATCTGTATGGGTATATGTTTATATACATATGGTATATATACACATATATACTTTAAATGGCTTACTATACTTGCTGTTTAATCACCTGTTTTTTTGCTGAACAATGAGTTTTCTTCTACAAAATGATTTTTAACAAGTGCATAGCATTCCATCATGTAGAAGTATTCCAACTGAGAAACAACTATTGGATATATATATATATATATTATTTCCATGCGTTTTGCTATCATGAACAATAGCCATGAAACATCATTGTGTATCTATATCTTTGTGCCCACATCTGATTAAGTTCTTAAGATACATTCCTAAAAGTTTAATTGCTGGTTGAAGGATTGGGAATTATTACAATGACTTTGATACATATTGCCAGATTGCCTTCCAGAAAACATGAAAATTGTCCTGGAGGTGGGGTTCCTGGGTGGCAGTCAGTTAAGTGTCTGACTTTGGTTTCAGATTGGGTGGTAATCTCATGGTCATGAGATCGAGCCCCAACATCTGGATCCACAGTCAGTGTGGAGTCTGCTTGAGATTCTTTGTCCCTCTCCTTCTGTCCCTCCAGCTCATGCTTTCTCTCTCTATCTCTCTCATAAATAGACAAATCTTCAAAAAAAATTATCCTAGGGAGGGATGGGGTTATAAGCCAAGGGGCATATTAGGAGACTCTTTCTGTTGATCAAGTGAGAATGATCAGTGACTTATTGAGTGTGATAGACCAAAAAATGAAGGCATCTGCAGAAGATCTTGTAAGTACCTTGACTTTTCTGTCAACCCAAACTGACTGAGACAACCTTGAAATCATAGCTATGTCTTTGTTCTTTTTTTCCTGTAGTCCAAACATACTATCTGGCACAAAATATGTGCTAAATACATAGTTAATATATGGATGATTTAAAAAAAAAAAAAAAGAAGAGGGTAGACATCTGGGATGACCTCCAGCTTCTGATCTTGAATGGCAGGAAACATGGATATACTTAAATGAAAAGGATTGTGCAGAGGTTGCCTGGGTGGCTCAGCGGTTGAGCATCTGTCTTCAGCCCAGGGTGTGATCCTGGAGACCCAGGATCGAGTCCCACATCAGGCTCCCTGCATGGAGCCTGCTTCTCCCTCTGCCTGTTTCTGCCTCTCTTTCTCTGTGTCTCTCATGAATAAATAAATAAAATCTTAAAAAAAAAAAGAAAAAGATTGTGCAGGAAGGATAATTTCATTCCTTTAAAGTCCTGTAGTATGTACTCTAAGTTTTCTTAGGAATGAATACTCTGGCTTACGCATTATTCCTTATATCACCAACTTTTTAATTTCCTTTGATCTGAATGCTGAGCCTCAAACCATTAGAAAAAATTTTCACTAAAAATTTTCTTCTCTATTTATTAAGGTAAGTAAAACAGCCCCACTTTATTCAAGTAAACATTTACTGAATAGTTTATGCAAAGCTCTTTACATGGTGCTTATAGAGAAAAGGGTGACAAAAAAGCTTGAGGACGTGTATTTGGAAAAGCCAGAGGTGGGCACTTTATCCTCATGGCCCTAAATAAAGGAATTCAGTATCAACCAAAGGCAGAATGGCACTGATGTTGCTTCCAAGCCTGGAATGTGCTTTTTCTAATACAGAATTTTAGAGCTAGGAAAGGTCTTTTTGTCTAACCTTTCTCCTTTAATAGATGAAAAACTGAGCTTGAATGCCTAAAATGTTTTCAGAGGCTATAGGCAACTAGACCCAGGTCTTGTGGTTCTCACCTCATATCCTTTCCTTTCCACCATGCTGCCTCTCCCTCCTGTGTAGTCCTGAGCTGGGAGCCAACAATTTTTTTTTTTTTTTTTTTTAGGTTTTATTTATTTGTGAGAAACAGAGAGACAGAGAGGCAGAGACACAGCAGAGGAAGAAGCAGGCTCCATGTAGGGAGCCTGATGCGGGACTTGACCTCAGGTCTCCAGGATCAGGCCCTGGGCCGAAGGCAGGTGCTAATCCACTGAGCCACCCAGGCTGCCCAACAAATTTTTTAAATATTTTATTTTATTTTTTTCATGAGAGAGAGAGAGAGGCAGAGGGAGAAGCAGGCTCCATGCAGGGAGCCCGATATGGGACTCGATCCCAGGGCCCCGGGATAATCAGCTGAGCCAAAAGCAGATGCGCAACCACTGAGCCACCCATGTGTCCCAGGAGCCAACAATTATTTATTTATTTATTTATTTTAAAGATTTTATTTATTCATTTATGAGAGACCCAGAGAGAGAGAGAGAGAGATGCAGAGACACAGGCAGAGGGAGAAGCAGGCTCCCTGTAGGGGGCCTGACATGGGACTCGATGCTGGGTCTCCAGGATCACGGCCTGAGCCAAAGGCAGACGCTCAACCACTCAGCCACCCAGGCATCCCCAGGAGCCAACAATTTAAAGGCAGCACCTCTTTCTTAAGGTGAACACAGAGGGTTGACTTGAGAGCACTGCATAGGTCCTGGTTAAATAAGAAAAGAGTTCTAATTACTTATGACATTTCTTATTTGAAACAGGGAAAGATGCCATAGTTAAATCTCTCATTCAACAAATAATTGCCTGTCACTGCTACATGGCAGCCACTGTGTTCTGTGTTGGGGAGATAACAAACAGGAAAACAAGATCCTTGCTTCATAGTGTTTGTGATACTAGCAGCTCCATCTAGACCAGGAAGCAAGCAATTATGATGCAGGGCAGTGGGTGTTAAGAAATTGGATATATAGGGTGCTGTGAAAGCTGCAGAAGGACCACGGAGCCACACTTTAGCATCAGGGAGGTCTTTACAAAGGAATTGGCATCTTTGGGAGAAAGAATAGAACGAGATGGGAAATAGAGTGTTCTAGACTAAAAGAACATTAGTGGGTAGTTTTTCATCTATTTTTATTGAAGTATAGTTGACATAAAATATTATATTAGTTTCAGGTGTACAGCATAGTGGTTTCACAATCATATGCATTGGGAAATGCTCACCAGGCTAAGTGTGGTCACCATACAATGTTATTATTGACTGTATTCCCTATGCTGTATTTTTTATTCCTTTTAACTGTAAGTTTGTACCTGTTAATCCCATTTATCTATTTCACCCAGCATCCATTGTGCATACACACACACACACTATATATATACACACACACACACAGACACACACTATATTTTTATTTAAAATAATAAACTTTATTTATAAAATCTTTATATATATATATATATATATATATATATATATATATATATATATATATAATCTTCCCCACCCATTCATCTATCAATGGGCACTTAGGTTGTTTTCAGAGCTTAGCTATTGTACATAATGCTGCAGTAGTGGAACTGGAAGACTTCCAGCATGCCTAGGCAGGAGGAATCATGGTGACTCCAAGATTTCCAGCTTGGGCACTTCATGAATGGTGCTATGGTGATATAGCTTGCACCTCATTATTCAGAATGGAAGAAACCAACCACAGCTAATTGCTCACAGCATGATCCTAGCAATACAGAGAGGTGGGGGGGATCCTTCGTGCCTGTGTCACTATACAGGCTATCACGCATTCACAATGAATGTGATTGGGATAATGAGGCCAGTATTTAAAGGCTGCTTGCTGTGCAACATACTATCTCATTTAGTCCTCACAGGAGGTGCATATGATTAGGTTAGAGAGGTTACATCTTTTGCTCAAGGTCATAAAGCTGGCGAGTCACAGACTCAGAATGCAAACCCAGATTTAAAATCTATGAGCAAAGTTGCCTAAGAGTGCCTTTAGGTAGACCCTTGCCCCATCCTGCCTATACATTAGAGAGAAGTTAAAGAAACCCATCCATCTGTTGAGTATTTGCTAGCTTATGCTAATTCTTTTTATTATCAAATTAGAAAAGTCACCTTCACGGAACAAATGATGAAAAATTCTCTCCCTTCTCTTCTCTAGCGTCCCACTTCTAAGCCTGAGCTCCTTATGTTTTCTCTAAAAGGTAACTCGTTTCTCAAAACACGGACCAATGAGTAATATACCTTTCCTGGAGGGTGGGTCAGAGACTTAGAAACTGTGAAGCCATTTCAGAAGTTGGGTTCTTTTGGTTTCTCATACAAGTGTTTCTCTCTATATAATGGTATTAAACCACTGAGCAGTGTAGGGCTCTCACAGCCTGGCTTTGGGTTTTAGATCAGGGAATCCTAACTGAGGCACCACCAGTCCCACTAGTATTCTAGGACTGGCTTACCTGTGTGTTGGAATTTTGACCCCTCAGGCCTGGGTAGGATCAGCACTGGCTAGACCCACACCCATCACTTCTGTCTGACAGCAGCTTTGTCCACTACTCCCTATAAACCATAGAGATAGTATCATTATTAATGTGATTTGATATGAATAAGGTTGAGAGGCACTGGTGAGAGCAATGTTTTCAAGCCTGGATCGGGGTCAGGATCCCTTAGAGAAAAGGTAGAGAAAAAGAAAGATTCACCAAACTCCCCGGTTACCCCTGAATTCACAGAATCAGGGCTCTTGTGGCCAAATAATATGCTTATAAGAAACTTCTTAGGTGACTCTGATCTTCTTGGTCTGCAGATCAAGGTTTGAAAGCCTCTGGATTATAAGCCTGGGCCTTGGGATGAGACATGCCTACTCCAAACCATAGGCCCATTACTATTACTGCATAAATTATATAGACTCTTTGAGCCTGTGTCAAATGTAGACCAAGCACATCACACAGAGGGAGGAAGTATGTGGCACAATACCTGGCCCTAAGCAGCACTAAATAAGTCATAGTTACTATTATTGCTGCTGTTTACACTGGTTGGTACTTAATGACCAGTGTTAATGTCGTCTTCCACAGCCCATCCACTCCTGTGTTTCTTTATCACTTGAGGTTAAGGCTACTGAACAAGGATCCCTGGGCCATGTATATTTAGCAGTCTAGGCCCCTCTAGAGAGGGATCTGCACTTAACCACTCTACCCTTCATCTCCGGGGGCACAGATTTTCAAGCTTAGAGCACAGCTAGAGATGACAGAGAAGAGAATAATGCAAACTGGCTCACCGTGAGTGGACTACAGCTTTATCCATTACCTGAGCCAACCCAGCTGTGACTAATTTTGATAAAGGGAGAAATAGCACTCAATATATTCCACAGGTTAAAAATAATAAGAACCGTTATGTCCTTTGCTAACATAAACATTTGTATGTTGTAAGTATACATTCTTGTGTTTGAACATTTTGCTTTGCATTAAATTCTGCCTTTGACCAAGGCTTCCTAGAGTATTATTAAGACTTTGAGCTTCTGCTAGATGAATACAATCTTTTTTGGCCAAAATTAAGAACAGTACCATCTTCTATAGGGTTCAACTACAGCAAATGATTAAAAGGCAGCACTACTTTTAAAGATAAAAGTTTATAATTAGCATGGAAGTTCTATAATTTAAAATGGAAAGTTTGTGAAGCTATAGGAAAGCAGGATAAACCTCAGCTACAAAATAACAGGTTTCATATGTTAAAAATATCAGTCATTTAACCCAAAGTGAACCAATTATAACACATTTCTTCTAATGTATGGGTCCAAAACGCAGAGGTAAACCCACTGACTTATAAGAAATAAGTCCTATTCTTAATGCTACTTACCAAACTTTTGCAATCTATTGCTCCTCAAATTTATGATTCCAAATTTGTATTCCATTTGAGTTACTGGGTTTGGTGTTTTTTCAAATTTATTTTAATAAGGTAGGAGCACTTACATAATATACTGCATTGAAGTTTGTCATCTATGTAATAACATGTATTACTTATCTAATTATCATTCTCCAGACAAATAAGTTTTTCATAGTCATCTGGGATCTATTTGGAATAGCATGACTCCTGTTTTAACTTAGTTTTATTTCAATGCTTTTTCACTTCTGTATATCAAAAGCGTACCTTCAGCTTGACAGGTAATAAATTAGTATTGTCAAAAAAGTGTCAATCATTTCAGAATATATTCTTCTAATCAACTTGCGTGTACTTGATACATGGTAGATAGCTTATCAAATGTCTGTTTGTATTCTTTCATTTGGAGTGTGTTAACTGAACCTATGGAATGATGAAACTCAATCTCAGGCTAAAGTAAGAGAATTTTTGTACCTAAAATATAAAGAAGGTTTTTTTCTTTCTTTTAAGGGATGGAAGGTAGGGGAGCTTAGGTGATGAAATGCTTCACTGTTCAGTGCCAACTTCTTTTGCCCCTCACCCCCAAGAATTATTTTAAAATTGGGATCACTGAGTTCCCAAGCTCAACAGCACTCCAGGAAATAATTTGAACCATGCAGTGATACGAGTATCATTTTATTCATAGCACATGACAAAGAAAAATAAATTTCACTACCAGAGAGTTCCTTTTAGAAAACCAATTGGTTTTCACCAACGTGGTCATATCTCTGTTCACACTCATGATGAATGGTGGAGATAGCCCACTGGCTTCCTTCTGGGGTTTGCAGTGAGCTTGGGATACTTCCCCACCTATCCTGGCATGCCCCACATTAGTTTTCAGTCATTCACTGAAATTTTCCCAGTGGTCTACTAAGTAAAATGTGGAATTTATGTTTCATAACTATTCATGCTGCAAACTAAGACTTCAGTTAGATCTTTCTCACATACGAAGTAAACAGGAGCCTAGAGCTTTCCACGAACACACCAGGTCAAGGAGAGCCTTTGATTGCTTCAGTTGGTTTATCTTTCACGTCCTAGCTCTTCTTTCTCTGAACTTCTACACACTATATTTTAATATAAGTTGTTGTATTGTCCCTTTTGTATTTGTGAGGTTGTATTTTGCATCTGGCTAATATTAAAAGCTCTTGGGCACAGAAACTGGGTTCTGTATTCCAGCAACATTGAATTAGAAATATAGTATTTTAAAAACACTCATTGACTGAGTTATATAAACTGTTTGCAGCTCAACTGGATTACTTAGAGATTTGCTTTCATTTTCCCCCCTTATACGTGCATGCATGAGTAAGACTCGAACCCTCATCAGCCACATAGTAGAATGGAGCTACCTGTAAATTCAGGGAGACTTTTGGCTCAGAAAAACTCGTGCAGTCACATGAATGTGATGTAGCATGGGTAGGTGGCCCAAAGTAAAGGTAGAAAGCTGAAGTACACGTGTACTGGGGAGGAGAGCGTCTTACGGGGTTCTTGAGGTAGTAGAGTATCTGGAGAAAGGTACTTTTATCCATTCTAAGGCTCTATTTCAAAATCCTGCCACCAAAGGCACAAAAATGGTGATCAGTGTCAGCTGAGTATTTCCTATGGCAATAGGCCTCCAGGTGGGTGTTTCTCCTTGTATTAGTGACTCCATTATAGATTGCTGAAGCTGATAATATCACATTCTGGAATACAAGGTTTCCTATGTTCAGGTTATTATTTTGACTACACATTGTTTCAGTCAAATCAAGATCAGTCTAGAGGAAGGGGAAGAAAAACCAACATGGAGGAAGCATCAGCTCCACCATGTGCTAAGGTTTAATGAAGTGATCCTCATAAAAGATTACAGACTCAATGGAAAAAAAGAAAACCATTGTCTGTTGGTGGAGACGCTTAAGTAAACCATCTTTTATAGTTGAGATCTGCTCCTAGATATGCCACCAGTCTTACACCACATTTTTAAAAAGTATATACATTTTCTCAAAAGTTGTTCTTTACCAAATAAATAATTTTTAGAAAGAAATTGCATGTATCCTCATGCTTAAAAGTGAAATATTCCTTAAAGATTATAAGTGACTTTGATATTCTCCAAAGTCTGCCCTCCTCCCAGCCCCTCTTTCCCCGTCAACTAAATTGACACCTAATCTGAGACTCAGTAAAAAATGTTCTTATTCAACATTGTAGGTCATTAATCCTGAGAATTTGGAAATTGCCAGTATCCACGGAGGAGAAGAGGGGAGGGCTGTGGCCTGCTGAGCGTGTCCCAGGCTGTGGCAGTATGTGCCTTATCACCACCCATACCTTCAGAGTCTTTCTTTGAAGTTGCACAAAATTCGGTAAAAAATGCTATTGACTTAGTACATGTTTGTGCATACTTTATTTCAGGTTACATACTGGAGGTGGCTAGCGAGAGAACTGCTTTATTGAAAAGATGTGGGACATTAGGTGCCATAGCTCTGGAAAGCAGGGCAGTTTACAGCGCCATCTGTCTTCAGGAAAAATTGCTGCATCCCACTCCCACCTCAATCTCCACTTCCTGGGTGATGGTCATGCCCTCAGCCGACCAAAGGTTTGTCTAATGAGTTGTGAAAGTTGCTTCTTTTGCAAACTGGCCTTAGCTCACAGTAGAATAATTAAGTAATCACTGCTATCATGTGAATCCAGCTTAATGTGGCCATGTTTGGGTCCATATGGGAACGATTTGGCATAGGAGGTAATTACTGAAAGCATAAGTGTAGTCTCATTCTTTAGCAAGTGGTAACAACATCAGCGACAGTTACCCATCATCACTTTATCTGACAGTATTTATTTAGCATCCACAGGCCACTGGCTCTATACCATGGATTATCCTAGCAAAGTGGGTGTGGACCTTGCCCTCTGGGTACCTACAAGAGAGAACAGATAGCAGATCATCAGATGTGCAAACTGAGCACTTCCTAATCCTCCTGCTTTTCAAACATCATGATTTTGCTGGATGCCATGTATCCCTACTGCTGTAGACAAGCTGCTCTAAGACAAAAGATGGAGGACTATAATTTCCACAGGGAATTGAAAGTCCTAATGCCTCAGTCAGGTATTAAACTAAGGTTCTACGAGTACAGAAATGCATTCAGGATCAAAGGAAAATACCATCAGGAATGTGAATGGGCCATTCCATCCTTCACCAGCCGATTACAGACTCCCAGAAGAAAGCTAAGAGCATCAGATTCGGGTTGGATCTTTCAGGCCACTTAGCCAACTTCCCACTTATATGGAAGTCTCTGTCATATGAGATTGTCAAATCAAGCCTATTAAAACTGTAGGAAATTTAAATTTTAATATAACCCTGAGTGATACACTGGGTTTGAACTTCAATTTAATTGTAAATATGAATATTTGAGTAGCAAGAAAGGACTGTACCATTTCTTGTCCTTCTGGCTTGTATAAGCAGTAAGCCAAGGCCTTTCATTTGCACTATGACTCATCACAGTCATTTGTTCTTCTCTGCTCTTTATTTTAGCAACTTCCTCCAAATACAAACTCTATTTTAATATGTTATTCCCAATTTATATAATATCATTGTGCTTTTTATGGAATGGCATTCTATTGCTGTTTTAAGTTGGAAGAAACTGAAAGATAATTCTTCTTGGAAAGGATTGTGATGAATCAGATCTAAGTCTTAAAAGCTCATGTAGTTTTGGATGCAAAACTTCAGAACTAAATGGAGCTGTATAGTGGGAGGAGAGATGAAAAGGACTTCTGTCTTTCAAAAAGATGTATCCCTTCCTTACAATTGCAGGATGGGGTACCAAATAATGTCACTGATTGAATAATCTGTCTCGAATGTGAATTCCTGGAGGATATGTTATCTTATCTATGTTCCAAAAAGAACCTACAAAATGCTTCTACAGAAGAATTCTTATTGCAGCATTTGATGATAAGTAATCCATTTTAGGTAGGTGTTCTCTTAATGAAAGGTCTGCACAGGACAATGAGAAATCTATTATATTGCCATCAGTTTTGTTTTAACCCAAGAATTTACTCATATTTTTTGCCAATATACATATGCCTTGATTATCATCACTTAATTAAACTATACCTTCTTGAATATTCTTGTCAAATCTATTTGTAAATAGATCGAGATATTTTCAGAGTGTTGGTGAGTTATAGCCCTGTCCATACAAACACTGTATCTGGCAGTATAATTTTATATGGAATCTGGAGTCTGTTAGAAAGACAAATCTCAGAGTGGGACCAGAGTTGTGGGTTCATGTAATCTGATCTTGCAAAGGCAGAGTGCCTTTTTATAGCCTCAATGTACAGCATACCCGTAGTAGCCAACATTCTCCACAGAAATAGAACCAATAGGATGTATGTGT
The DNA here is from genome assembly GCF_048164855.1 of Canis lupus baileyi. NCBI lineage: Eukaryota > Metazoa > Chordata > Mammalia > Carnivora > Canidae > Canis > Canis lupus. The sequence continues at coordinate 21,970,563 of NC_132873.1, forward strand.
GTAGAGAAAAATATTTAAAGAATTGGCTCAAATAATTATGGAGGGTGGCAAGTCCAAAATCTGCAGGGTGGGCCGGGGGCCTCGAAACCGGGAAAGAGCTGATGTTGCAGTTCAACTTGATTGTCTGCTGGTAGCATTCTTTCCTGCTTGGGAGAGGTCCATCTATTGTTCTATTCAGGACTTCAACTGATTAGATGAGGCCCGCCGGCATCATGGAGAGCAATCTGCTGTACTCGAAGCCTATAATTTAAATATTCATCTCATCCAAGAATGCCCTCACAGGAAAAACCCAGAATGATGTTTGGCCACGTATCTGGGCACCATGTTTCAACCAAGTTGACACATAAAATTAAATAAACTTTATGACAGCCAGGAGCAGCATTTGAAGAAGAAAGTTAAAAATTAAAAAAAAAAAAAAAAAAGTTTAAAAATAAGGGATCCCTGGGTGGCGCAGCGGTTTGGCGCCTGCCTTTGGCCCAGGGCGCGATCCTGGAGACCCGGGATCGAATCCCACATCAGGCTCCCGGTGCATGGAGCCTGCTTCTCCCTCTGCCTATGTCTCTGCCTCTCTCTCTCTATCTCTGTGTGACTATCATAAATAAATAAAAATTAAAAAAAAAAAAAAAGTTTGAAGAAGAAAGTTGCTTTTCTCTTTTTGCCCAATTTGGGCAACAGAATTTTGATTGTGATAGGGAAGTAATACACACATATACATGCACACACACTCATGAGGAGTTCATAGTTAGATTTTATGAAAGCAAGGATTAATTAATAGAGAATGAGTGAATTCACATTATGAAATGCCAACCTTACACCTTTTATCACATGATTAATACTAGCCAGTGTATATAATCATCTGCATAATACTTAAAGTGGGAGAAGGGATCTTATTTAAAATTCTGTTCCTTCTCACTGAGAGTCTTGTGACTTGTCTATGTAAATAGGATCCAGAAATTCTTCCAAATTATTCTTATCTTTTGTTTGTTCCATAAGACTCTCATCTCCAGCCAGTCCAGGGAGGGAATATCATTTATTTCAGGATGGCAGCCTTCTGAAATTGTTCAGATATAACTCCTTTCCTCTTCTCTCTTGCTCTGCAATATCTTGCAGATATTCAGAGCCTCTCACACTCCAAAACCCGCAAACATTCAAAGAGAAAACTCAGCGTTCTCTCGCTTTTCTCACAGCATTCCATCCCCTTAACATTTTTTTAAAGTGTCAAGCAACCTTTTTAAAAATATTTTTTTAAGTTTTTATTTATTTATTCATTCATGAGACAGAGAGAGAGAGAGAGAGAGAGAGAGAGAGAGAGAGTAGAGACACAGGCAGAGGGAGAAGCAGGCTCCATGCAGGGAGCCCGACATGGGACTCCATCCCGGGTCTTCAGGATCACGCCCTGGGCTGAAGGTGGTGCTAAACCCCTGAGCCACCCGGGCTGCCTGACCTTTTAAAAAATATTAATCACATGTTTTCTGTATTCTCAGTAACCAAGTGATTCTAGAAACCAAGCCAACAAGCAAGAGTGTTTCCTACTTTCCTTCCCTTTCTCCAGACCTGGTATCTCTATACAACAAACCCAGGGGCTTACCCTGGAAAAGCAGGACTCTCCTTAAAGATGAAGGAGGGGAGAGAAGGAGCAGGTGAAAGCAAGGTTGGGAATGGAGGAGGGAGAAGGTTGTGTAGCAGGGAAGAGAAAGCTGGGAGATCACACACAATAATAGATTTGTCCCAAGAACATTTCTAATCAATCATTTCTTTGCCAATATCATAAAAGTTATATGCTGTCTTCAACCGAGACCCTCCACTGTGTAAGGAGATGGGAAGCATGTCTGAGGCAGCACATGCCAAATTTGGACAGCTCGAACTACTGGGAAATTTCCTCCTATTGTGTTAAAATCTCCTCTGAAACTTGACTCATGCTCCTGCATCTGCCTCCAGGACCAATGAGTCTTTGTTACCTATCATGATCCTTTATAAATACATATTACGTAAATCTCATTTTTCCCAGTTTAAAGCCCCAAGTTCCCTCAATTAGTCTTTACATGACATGATTTCCAGACTTTTCTCTCTTTTAATCGCCCTTCTGGATGCTTGCTAGATTTAAATGTTAATATGGCTCAGAACTGACCTGAGTACAGCCAAAGATTGTCTGGCTTATAACCAGTTAAGTGGAATTACTACCATTTTATCCTATGACTTATGTGTATTAGCATGACAATTGTATTTGCATTTGCTTTTTAAACCATCATTTACACGGTTTGCTCATAGTGAGAATATAATAACTCAAATCTCCTGGTCTTTTTCATTACAGTTACTGCCAACCAAGGACCCCTCCATCCTTACTTTTCTATATTTGTTGTTAAGTTTTATCTGGTCAAGTCTATTGTTCTGATCTTTCAAAATCTAAATGTCTCATAATTACATAAAATATCCAGGACCCAGAACATTAAAGTTTTAATATAAAATGACTGATCCTGAGTCTGAGCAATGAAACCAAATAAACATACATTTAAATAAAAATAATCAGTATTAACATTTGTACAAAATTGAATGCAAAAATAAAATAATTCCTTTGAGAGGAAATATAAAAAAAATATTTTAAGTTATAAGATGGAAAATTAATAATTTAGTAGTAATAGTCTAGCTCCAAATCCCAGATTATATCATAAAGGCCAGAAAGTGAAGGAGGTAAGGGGTGGGGAGAATATAAACATACCAAATTCCTAATATCACATAGTGAGAATTAAAGGTTTCATTTCATTCATGAATTTGATATGTTGTGAAGTATAGGTTCACATATGCCTTGAGAAACTTAGCAATCACAAGTAAAATAAAATAAGATGTCTGTGTTCCAAATCACTGTGGAAGATAAAAGCAATCAAAACACCAATCGTAAACCAAAACACAGCCACACACAAAATAAACAGCAAGACATTACTCAGAAACAAAAGGAATAAACAAAATACTAGAGGTAAAGTCAAATATCAGATATAACAATTGAAGCAAGTTTTGTAAGCTTGCCAATGAAAGACCATATATTCTTTAGGATGAGCTTAAAATAAAGAACATGCAGATTTAAAACAAAATGACACAAATGTTTACAACAAAAACATGAAAAATGATAACAAATGGAACAGAAAGTGGTTAATATCTTTGATATATAAAGACCACATAATAATTGAAAAGGAAAATCATAAACTTCCATTAGAAAAGGGAGTAAAAGCCAATAACAGACAATTTAGAGAAGAAACACAAATAATATCTGTACGGAAAAATACTCCATGTCTCTCTAGTCAACAAAATTCAAACCAAATTAAATCATTTGCTTGGTCAAATGATGTTTTTGCCTACCAAATCAACAAAGAATTTGAAAAGTAAAGATTATTTTGAATCATGGGAAAATAGGTTTTTCTCAAACCACTGCTGGTGATAATGTAAATTGGTGCAAATTTTCAGAGAATCAGTTTGGTACTGTGTATCAAGGATCTTTAAAACATCTTTTTACTCTAACTTCACTTCTAGAAATGTATCCTAAGGAAATAATCAGAAATGCAGATAAAGATTTCTGAATAACAAATTGCAAAATTATTTATATACAAAGAGAAAAATTTCAGAATAATAGACTAATAACTGAATAAATTATAATGTGTTACTGTTTCACCAGAAATTATATTAATAGACTTTTAAATGACATGGAGTCAAAGATCACAATCAAATGCCAAGTGAATAAAATGTATGATTTTAATCCTATACATAAATGTGTGTGTGTGGTTTCTTCAGTTCTAAGGTACATTTTTCATATTTTAGTGCTTCGTAAATTAGGATGAATTATAACACTTAATATATTTCCTTTCTCAACCCAAAAATCTGTTTTTATATTGATGCATTATTTCAAAATGAATTTCATCTAGGAGTGAAGAAAGTACTGTGTGTCCATATGGTTTAAAATTTTTTACTTATATATTTAGGAAAGGAATTATATTTTAAAAAGATAGTTTTTTGTGGCCTAAAGATTGGTTAAAGGTTGCTTTTCATGTTGGTATTTAAAGAGACTATCTAATAAGAGTTCCTCTGTGTCGTGTTTGTGGTAGATGTCCATTACTTTTCCATCTATTTACTTTACTCTATTTACTAATAAGGACATGAATCCCATTTGGAGTGGATTTTCATTATGAATATATATCAGATCCTATCCTACTGATCAGTATTTTGTTTTGTGAGGTCAACAGCCACCTGTTTAATAGTCCTTTCCAGGATTTTTCAAGAGAACAACATCATGTCTACTTATTTACAGTTGCTAGAATCTATTCCCAAACCCTGTATTGCCCACAAAAATCTGAAAAATCCAAAGTGAGTCTGTTCTGTTCCAGTCTCCTGACATATCTCAGGGTCTCCTTGAGTCAATGATTACCCTAAGTCACCTCACAATCATGCCTAGAAGTTTCCTTAGAATCCTGGGGTGCAAGTCCTCTGGAGATGGAGTATAGAATTCATTTAAGCAGCACATTCTTTCTCAAAATTCGTGTACCCTTTTAACCCATGTTGGACTTCCTAAGTTTTGAAGATAATTTTCCTTGATTGAAATGCTCCTCTCATCTACCAGCATTATACTGCCATCTCCAGCATTGTACATTTTACTTCTTGTTCACATCTGTGATCGAAACAGAGTTGAAATGATAGGTTTTATTGCCTCTGTCACTTTTGTAAGCTTTGCCTTATCAGCACATTAACGATTCTGACAATTTTCTTATACATTTCACAATTTGTGTCCTTGGATATATGACCTTCCTTGCATTTTTATATGTATTCTTTCAAAATCTAAACTCATCAGAGAGTTTCTGAGCAGTCTTACTGTTGTCTTTATCTTCTACATGTATTTATTATAATGTATAAGAATTTCAGTTTTAGAGCCCTCTCTTAAGCCATGTTCTCCTTCAAAGCCTCTCTTCATAAAGCCATGTTTGAACTTTCTCTAAATTGCTTTTTAAATTTTTTTTATTCTTGAGGCATTGGGTTCATGCTTGGCTTTGATCAAAAGCCTTCATATTAGATATTAGCAGTTTCAAGATGGCGTGATCATTTTTCCTGCAGTCTCTGTTGCTTTTGTGATTCCAGAAAAATGAAAGATTTAAGCGAATAGTATACTTTGTCAAGATAATTAGGCTCAGTAATTGATATCGGTGAGTAGCTATGTGGCAGGGATCTGCTTGGTCCTGATTGCTCAGTTTTATTCTGTAACACAAAGGGAGAGCTGTCAATCTTGGGGTTTACCCTCAGGGAAATGCAACATGACTGGTCCGGCAAATTCAACTAGTATCGTTTGAAAAACTTTAAAGTCTACGTTCATGTTGTATAGAAGCATACAGAGTATACACACAGCGCACTGAAATCGAGACTCCAAAGTACCTCAACATGCTTCTCCAGGGCCCTGTAATTCATGACCACAATGAGCAGAACAGCAGTGTTCCTTGTTTATTCCATCTGAGTAACTCAATAGTAGTAAAATTAAAACTTCATAAACAAGAAGACATTGAACTCTTTAACAAAGTCAACTATGTTGTGAAAAAGCCCAAATGGGTTTTTCAATGCAGACATCTTGTCGAGATGCTTAATTTGTTTGTCAGACCCAAAATGTGGGAGTTTCAACAATTGTTATTTCTTTTCCATGTGGGACATAACAATATAACAACGTATATGGTTAGCATGTTGTCCTAGCCTTCTCTGTTAGGTTTTGGTTGAATTCTCAATTGAAATGATGATGTGTGTGTGATAGCTGAAGAGCGTAAGTCAAGATATCTAACATCTGTTAGATTGATGTTTGCCTCAGAAAGTCTAATGGTGTGAGAGAAGGAAATATCAGAACTTTTATTTGTATTTATTCTTTATCTTTTCAATTTTAGTTTTTGTGCATGTTTAATAACATATTGTAGAAGTACATTTGTAAATATATTAATAGGTGAATGTAAATATATTGTGGGGATTAACATTTATTGATTGTAGTTCATGATTTAAAAAGTTGGGAACCATGATGTTTCACATAAAAGTGGTCCCCAATATTTTTTGTTATATATGTATATATTATATATATTCTTCTAGAACTTGGAACTGATATTTTTATACATTAAAAAATGGAGTCTGTTAGTATTTACTGAGAACCCAAGAGGAATAAATATGCTGGAGCATGGAAAAACAAGTTAAATTAAAATAAGAATTTCTTGACCAGTGAGATTTGGTAAATATTAGAATTAGCCGGCTATAGAAGGAAAGACTTTTAGCATTCCCTCAGTATTTGTTCTTTTTTCCTCCTAAGTATTGGAACCCATGATTTTTAAATTGTGCCCATTCCTCAGTTTCCCTTGCTACTAGTGCTGTAATGTAACTAAGTTATAACTAATGGGCCGTATTGAATGTGCTTTGACTTTTCAGTGCATTAACAATTCTGACAATTCTGACAATATTGCATGCAGTTTCTGAAATGTGTCCTTACAAAGAAGAGGCATGTCATTCTCACCTTCCCCCTTCCTGCTGGCAAGAGTAAGGAGGCAATGACTAAAGATGAAGCATCTATCTTATACCATGAGGAAGAAGACATGTACTGAGGATTCACCACTGAATCTAATCTGACTAATGATAAATTAATTAGATTTTGAAATATTTCCATGAAGTACAACATATTGAAGATTGCATCATAAAACATCTTATATACTGTGGTTTATACACTTAATTTTTCCACCTTTATTTAACATTAATGAGTACAGAGGAAAAGATAAAATTTTTTTCTTTTTCTTTTTTTTAGATTTTATTTATTTATTCATGAGAGACACACACAGAGAGAGGCAGAAACATAGGCAGAAGAAAAAGCAGGCTTCCTGTGGTGAGCCTGATATGAGGATTCAATCCTAGGACCCCGGGATCACAACCTGAGCCAAAGGCAGATGCTCAACCATTAAGCCACACTGATGTCCCGATGAAATTTCTTATAGTTAAAATAAATATAAATACAGCCAACAACAATAAAAATTAAGAATGGCAATAAAAGAATTGTAGTTTAGAATAGAAAAAAATCCCACGATAAGGAGGAGAGAACATTTGATTTGGCCAGAAGCAACAAGAAGCGACAGGGATTAGCAAGTGGGGCTGGATATACAGGTACAAAATATGTTCTCATGTTGAGAAATCATGAAATGTTTATTAACATTTCATATCGAAATGGGTAAATAGGTGGGAGAGAAAATTGTCCCATACTTGGTCTGGGATAAAATATTTTGTGTGTGAGACAGTTCACAACCAACATTCTTCTGGAAAGAAATTAGCATTCCTGATAAATGCTTAAGCAATTTTCTGATAAACTTTAATGCAATTAAGAGCTCTTCTGGGAAATCAGCTCCTACCCTCTCCGCTGATGTTCTTTAACCAGACTCATTTTTTACTGAATTCTGCCTAAAATTTGTATCTAAACATTCTCTTTTCCTATAACACATTCCTACCATGGTGAATCTCTGAATTGTCCTCTTTGGACTTCTTCCCTGGCCGCAAGAGAGAAATAAAAACAAGCATGAGATTTTTTTTTTTTTTAGCATAATCATATTAGGACAAAATAAAGTGTGCGTGTGAGGACATAGTAGTTGATAAATGAGGCTTAATGATTTTGGAAAGCAATGAATGCTGGGCTAAGGAATATAATCTCTTTGGGGGGAGTGTAGGGTCACTTTAAAAAGTGGCTAGAAACATAGTAGATGTTCAAATGCATAGTTGTTGGGCAGCCCGGATAGCTCAGTGGTTTAGCACCGCCTTCGGCCTAGGGTGTGATCCTGGAGACCGGGGATCGAGTCCCATGTCAGGCTCCCTTTAACTGTGTCTCTGTGCCTCTCTCTCTCTCTCTCTCTCTCTCTCTCTCTGTCTGTCTCTCATGAATAAATGAATAAATAAATCTTAAAGAAAAAATAACCCAAATGCATGGTTGTTGAATTGCATCGAGGAATTTGCTGCAATCCTGCTAGAGCTGTAGGGCCCCTTTGCCTGGTAACTGTGTGCTGAGTAATCTGGGGCAATCTCAGCAGCTTTTCTTTCCAGCATTTGACTGAAGCTATGATGTGAAGATCACCAATGACCTCCTTGAGCTGCTGCTGCGATTTGAGAAGCACCAATCTTAGCCTTCCTTCTTCTTGACCTACATAGTTCAGTCACAAGGTTGTCGCCCCCCCTCCTTATGAAAAGTCTCCCCTCCTGGGCTGTCATGACATTGTACTGTCTTGGTTCTTCTTTTCCTCTGTTTTCCTAATGCTGACTGCCAATCTTTTGTCTCCTCAGTGACTTTTCTCCTTCTTCCAGCCTCTGACTGCAGCCTTCGCAAGATATTGTCCGGTGTCCTCCTCTTTTTCACGGGCTTCCTTTTAGGGCTTTCATATCTGATAGTACATCCGGGGCCTCCTACAGTGCAGTAAATATCTTACACCATTGGAAATGCAAGAGCTATTCCTATTAGCACTATCCTGAAAATAGTAGAATAGATTTCTATACATTTGGGCTGGGCTGAAACTGCTTGGATGCACAGGGCTGGACCAAATGTCATCTCAATAATTTATACCTAGATGAGAATCTTATGCTTAGATTGTGTGTTTATCTGTTGCTGTACAGCAAATCCCTCCAAAATTTAGTAGTGTAAAATAATAGCAACCACTTACGTCTCATGCTTCTGTGATTCAAGAATTTGGAAGCGGCTCAGCTGGGTAGTTTTGCATCTTATGAGGTTACAAGCAAGTGATGTCTAGGCCTGGGGTCATTTTGAAGGCTTTCTTCACACACAAGCCTGGTGCCCCATCTAGGAAGACACCGACAGCTGATCGCTTGAACAAGTCAGGCTTGTGTTTTAACCTCAGAAAATCTTTGTCAGGCTTTAGCACTAAAGACTACCTTCGGGAATACTTTCTAAATTAATATTAATAGGGTTTATGGCGCATTTAAAACAGGTGCAATTGAAGGTCTCATTTTGCAAGGTTGTGAAGTAGAATGAAAATATATGGTAAGATTTTATCAGGTTATTTTTCTTTGCCATATCTATTTCATCTCTATGCCTTGTTTATGCTTCTAATGTTGCAGTTGTCACAAGGAATTTTAATTTTGACTGTGAACTCCTTGAAAGCATGGACCGTATAAATTTGCATCTGTATCCCAATTAGCACAGGCTTAGCATATAGTAGGTACAAAACAAAATTTAATCAATTAAATTAAAAAGAAAATTGATGCCATTAAGAAAAAATAGAATTATGTAACAAAAAATTAGAAACTAGGTAAAAGGCAAAAATGATACTGAACTTGATTTTTTTAATAAATTTATTTTTTATTGGTGTTCAATTTGTCAACATACAGAATAACACCCAGTGCTCATCCCGTCAAGTGCCCACCTCAGTGCCCACCACCCAGTCACCCCAATCCCCGCCCGCCTCCCCTTCTGAACTTGATTAAAGTCTGAACTTGATTCATGACAAATTTCAAAGAAATGTCAATGGAAATTATGATAATTAGCTTTATATTTTTCCATTCATCTGTCATTTTCAGTTGATACTCCCTTCCCTCTGACTTCCTTTGTGATTGTTTTAAAACAAATCTGCAAATCTTTGTCATTTCTGCAATACAAAGGTGGAGTCTAATTACTCTTCCCTTAACATGGGCCACCCTTAGTGAGTCAATTCTACCAAATAGAATGAAGGGAAGCAATCCTTTGACACTTCTGCAGCTATATTGGGAACAGTGACACAGCCTTCCCCTTACTCTATGTACTCTATACTCTTAGGAGCTATTCCCCTGAGGGCCTGAGCTGCCAAGTGAGAAGTTCAGATACCCTAAAGCTGCCATGATACAAGTAGAGAAACAAGTAGAGAGACCTCCTTGAGGAGCCTGACTTGTTCAAGCGATCAGCTGTCAGTGTCTTCCTAGATGGGGCACCAGGATTGTGTGTGAAGAAAGCCTTCAAAATGACCCCAGGCCTAGACATCACTTGCTTGTAACCTCATAAGACCCAAAACTACCCAGCTGAGCCGCTTCCAAATTCTTGAATCACAGAAGCTGAGACGTAAGTGGTTGCTATTATTTTACACTACTAAATTTTGGAGGGATTTGCTGTACAGCAACAGATAAGAAATATACACGCTCACTAAATTAACATCGTCCAAACATGTTAAGATTAACAAGTAAGACATCGATTTATGAGCTTCTAAATTTTATTCCCATTGAATAGCAAAAGCCAAGGCCCTCTCATTCCAGCTCAAGAGGTATGAATATGAAAATTCACAACTCCCTGAAGCCTTCACAGAGCTACCAAGAATGTCACTTTATCACTGCCTGGCTGAGGAGGAGGGGAGGTGGAGAGGGACAGGAACAGCGAAGTGACTGTAGAAGTCAATTAGCAAGTGATTGTGGAGGCTCACTGGCATCCCTGATTCAAACAGAATGCAATTTTTTTAGGACAAGGACATGTAAGCCTTTAAAGGATTTAGTATATCAACTTTCTCATGACTCAGATCGTGGGAGATAACACTGCAACTCCACTAATATTAAGACTTTCAGGTTCTGAAGCAGGAACAATTATAAACAGATATGGTCAACCTTAAAAAGGATTCTCTTGTTTTCAGAACTTTGAGTTTTCTTAGAGGAGCTATATTCTTTGACCTGATGAGAGGGACTTCTATGCTTCTTTTAGGGTATATAATGTACTTGGGTTGTTGGGTACAAAAATTATACCCAGACTGAAAGACAAAAAGCCAACAAGCACAGGCAGTTTGGCTAATATCACCCCAGCTCAGTGACCAATTCGAAGAGGATATCAACCAGGCTACTCAGGTAGGAGAAGGAGACAGAAGATGTTTGAGGGACAACTCATTACTTTAGAAGGTTCCAAAAGAATCTTGACTTTTGAAATGGGCCTGGCATTCCTAAATTGTTTGGGAAATTTTTAGAAACTGTAATATAATGTTGGACTTTAACTTCTTATGATTTGACTCCTTCAAAATGTATAAAACTGTGGGAGAGGGGTATTTCTTCACACTTTCTTTAGCTTGGTTATAATTGGGGCTTCCTGCCTACATGTGGTTCCCTCTGCCTGGAATGCCCTTCCTTTAGCCTGCACCCATAGCCTGCCACCTCATGAGCATATAGTTCTTGATCACCAGGTCATTTGTAGTATCACTAATGATGCTCACACCTCTATGAGATCATTTTCCATAACATGTGGTCTGTATTTGTTCTGACATCATTCACTAGACTGTGAACTCTTGGAAGCCTAGCCTTTAGTTGTTCCACCTCCCCCCACCATGGATCAAATATAGATGCTATTATGTATTTCCTAATTTCCACATCCCACTTCCTGGGCAAGTAGTAGGTACTCTCCTAATAGGTTTCAGTAGCTTACCAATTGTGGGGAGACAAAGGGGCTTGTCCAGTGAATCTCCCTAGATTGCCTGGCAGGAGCCAGCTGGTATTAATTAATACCTGTCATATCAGCAGGAGGGTCAACGGCTGGTTTCAACTTGCCACAAGGTCTCCAAAGGATATTGGTACTGGACAACTGGTATACCCAACATTGGTGTGTACTTCCCCTAAGCAGCTAGTAGCAAAACTTACAAAGTTTTACCCTCCTTATCTGTTTTCATGAGAACTCTACAAAAAGACAAGAAGAGGAGCTAGATGCCTCTCCTGCAGCGCACCCATGGTATGTCTGACCATACCCCATCCAACCACTCCTCTTCCTGGGAAGTGTGAGAAAAGGGGACTACATACATGTCTACTAACCTTCTGCCTATGTGGCTCAGTCTGTTCTGGGTGGGAATTATGCCATGTTTGACTGGACCCTTTGTCTGATACCAGGCTACAGGCTACTATTTAGAGATCAAGTGATCAAGAGAAATGAGACAAAGAAAAGAAAAAAAAAAGAAAAGAAAAGAAAAGAAGGAAGGAAGGAAGAAGGAAGGAAGGAAGGAAGGAAGAAAAAGAAAGAAAGAAAAAGAAAGAAAGAAAGAAAGAAAGAAAGAAAGAAAGAAAGAAAGAAAAAGAAAGAGAAAAAAGAAAGAAAGAAGGAAGAAAGAAAGAAAGTTTCTGAGCTTTGGGTAAAAAGCTTATTTTCAAAGGTCTTCAGCCCTGTGATCACTCTTTTTTTTAAAGATACCTTCCTGAAGCAAAAAACCAGAAAGGCAAATCCTGTTAGTTTGCCTGAACATGTTTCTTACAACTTCCTTGCCATTTTGATTAAGAAGTCCCTTGATTTTTTCTTTTGACCCTAGTTAAAACTGATTCTTGGATCCTTTTTTGCTCTCTGGAGGCTTCGTAAACTATCAGGGTACCACCTGAGAACCCAGAGACCAGCGAGTTAACTGTATGAAAATGAACCCAGTGGAAAGCTGGAATGAATGAATAAAAATAAATTATTTTATTATTGATATATGGTAAATTTGTTGCCATTCCATTGAGAGGGACTTTGCCTTCAGTGTCCCATACTCCAAGATAAAACATTAGGAAAACTTCTGCCTTTGAGTCAAAAACAGGAATGTCTCCCTATGGCAAATATCTACCTCTTAACCTTCTTCAAATTGTTAAACAGATTGGTGGTATGCTTATTAGCTCAAGAAGGAAATCAGTAGGAAATATAGAACTCTTTTTTAGTGTATAAAGCCATATAAGAATTATGCTTTCAGGTGAAACATTATGTTTTGTCTAATCACTATTTGACATTTTAATTTTGAGTTGTGGTACTTGGCCAGAAAAACTAGTATAACAGCCTCAACACCAGGCAAAAACTCATCCTTTCAACTATTTTGGTAACATGTCCTACTCTTTACAAAGACTTTTCAAAATTATATTTTATTATAAAATTCTCTAAACTTTGCATAAAACAATTGTTGTTTCTCCTCAGATAACACAGATATCTAGAAAACTGATTCATTGTAGGAACACACATGAGTGACAGAGGTAGGATGGCTAGCTCCTGGGTCTCCAAATTCTGGTCTTTTGTTATAAACTGCATATTGCTTCACTGCTATATGGCTTAACGAACAAAAGGTTCAGCAGAATCTTTGGACATCAAATGGCCTTCATGAAACAATGTCTTGATGAGTTAAGTAAAAATGAATCAGAAACACATGGATCCAACTTCCCTTGAAATATAAGAGGGCATACAAATCAAGGCAAAGAGCACTTAACAAACACTGGGTTTGGGTTTCCTGAACCTGAAATGTTAAAATAATTAGCAAGGACTTATTGAGGCTGAAAAGTGATCAGTTCCAGTATTTCTAACTCAAAACTGAAATGAAGAGAGGCGGGAAGGTCCTAGAAGAGAAGGGAGAGTGGCCATGGGGCACATGGAGGACCTTTGAAAATTAGCTTTTCCCCAAAACCACTTGTTTCCCAAAGCTCACAAATTTTGTTTTTATATATTTATTTTTCTGCTCTTTTGCTTTGATTTCCAGGTTTCAGCTGAAGACATATCTGAAATGCTCTGAAATGGTTCAGCACAAGTCTTTCTAGCCTCTTCTCAAAGGCAGGAAATGATGACATTTGGTAAGACAATGCTCTGTTCATTTTCGAGTTGGAGATAAATTCATATATTGGCCATTCAGGAAGTTTGGTTAAGTAATCAGGTTGAATTTATTTCCTAGTGAGCTGGACTTCTCAGCATTTCCCAAACCCAGAAAATAAACCCTTTCAGAAAGCACTGTGAAAAAGTTGTAAGAAAGAATTATTACGTACTAGGGTACAGATAGATTAAATAGATGGCAAACCTGGAGAAAATAATCCCCAAAACTTGTATTCCTAGAAACTGAGAGGCAGCAATTCTCTTGCTCGATCCTACATTGTATCTGGGATTCTCTGAATCCATTCTCTGGCCCTGATTGTCTCTGCTCCTCCTCACAGAGGCCTCTGGGACCCAGCCTGCTTTCTCCATCCTTTGTGATATTTCTCCCCGTGTTCAAGTCTGGCTGCAGAGGGTGGAGCACCTTTCCACCATTATTCCAGAATGCACATTATTTTAAAAAATTACTTTAGAGCTTTTATTGGTAATCAACATAGGAAACTGACTTGGGCAACAAAAACAGTAACCCAGGGGAGGTTGCAGAGCAGACCAAGTAATCCCTGGTCTCTCAGTTCCTGAACTTCTCTGTCAGCTGAGAGCTCAGATGCAGTGGTCTTGCCTGATCTCAGCAACCAGACCCCTCCTTTGAAGTTCACATGTATCTTTCCTTTCGAGATGGCCTTGGATCAGGCCTGAAGATAATATGCAGGTTGTATTATCATTAATGTCTCCCTGTATCAAAGGAACTGTCCATCTGTAATGCCCTTTTGATTAGAAAATGCTTGTTCACTATTTCTATGCACTGCTTAGAATTAGCCCTTTTGGGCATATTCTCATTACCCCCTCCCATTTATGAAAAATTAGGTTTTTTTTAGCCATTTCAGACCTATCAGGAACAAACTTAATTTTAAAAAATCATTTAAATATGAAACACTTCACTTACTCATCAATATATGTTATGGCCCAAAATGTCTGGTACTATGGATACAATGGTCAGTTGTATGATATAGTTTGACTCTAACACATTGTGAAAGTATTCAGCAAGGCCCAAGAGTCCTGGCTGAAGGGAGCAACTTTCTTAATTCATTCAACCAATACCATCATGTTTCTTCCTCCAGAGTCTCTATTGATAGTATTTTAGCATGTGACAAAAAATGACAGCAGTCTTTTAGATTTGGGGAGCATAATTCATGTGCATAATGCAATCCGACACTCCCTTAGATGAAAGACCTTCTTCCAGGCTTGAATCCATTGTTTCTTTTTCTACAACAAGAATAATAACTCTCTTCTATTTGAACATCTATTAAGATGTAAGCTTGTGATTTATGGTTCTCTCCTTTAATTCTTGAGCAACCCTATGAAACAGGTAAAATGAACCACATTTCATGACTGAGCAAATTTAGACTTAGATAAATTAAGTAATTTGCTCAACATTGAGCCATTGATAAAGTGGGAAAGTTCAAACTTGAACTCAGATCCAATGCAAAAGCATACTGTATTTACCACATTCCTCTCTATTTTCTCAGTTGTTGTGTATAGAATGTATGGAACTTTCAAAGAAAGGTGCTACATTGGGATGCCTGGGTGGCTCAGTGGTTGAGCATCTGCCTTTGGCTCAGGTCGTGATCCTGGGGTCCTGGGATCAAGTCCCACATCAGGGCTCCCTTTGGACACCCTGTTTCTCCCTTTGCCTATGTCTCTGCCTCTCTGTGTCTCTCATGAATGAATAAATAAAATCTTAAAAAAAAAAAAAAAAAAGAAAGTCCTATATAAATCTGTTCTGATGGTAGAGTAATGGTGGCCAGGAAAACTAATCTCAGTGTTTTATAAGGATAGCATTATAGTTCCACAATGTGTTAGAGTGGTAGGGACATTTATGACAACCAAATACAACCTTATTTTTACATAACCAAGAACCGCCTAGAAATAGAATGTTGTCTTCATATTGGTACCTAAAGCCAAGGCTGTCATCATGGTCCTCCCACTTCTCAAGCCAGGGTGCCTTCCAATTCATTTATCATCTGGTAAAACCAATCTAATTACAATCAAAAGAGAAATATTTCACCAAGAAAAAAACTCAGAAATCACCTCACTTCCACCCTAAATCTATCATGTCCAAGATCATTATTGCCAGGGTAACTATTTCTCAAACCCGAAATTCTGAGAAGACTCCTGAGTGTTTTGCATTGAGTTCCAATGGCTATCCAGTCTGAATACACTATTATTTTTAACATCTAGAGGTCAAGATCGAAGAAGGTAGATTTACAATGTTTCAAATGCCACAGATACTCATGATATGGGCACTTATCATAGTAGCATCAGTTGAGTCCTTGTTTTGCCTTTGAGTATGTAGTTGGGTTTAGGATCCCAGTTCGGTAAATTTATAACAGCTTTTTGATTGCTAAGACTCAGAGCTCCTTATCAGTCCTACATGATCTTCCTGTGTTTTCTTTTTCTGTTTGCCACAAGTCCTAGGAATTCAGCCTGTTTTCCTATTTCAGTGTAAAGAAAACAATGATAGTGCAACCAGTTATTTCTATTTCTATTATGTCCAAACACTGTCCTAGGGGCTTTACATTTATTATTTCACTAATCTTTATGAAGTAGGTCCTATTATTATTTCCATTTTATAGATAGGAGACTGAGACAAAGAGAGGTTGTTAAATAACCGACCCAAGGTTAAACAATTAGTAAGTGGTTGAGATGCTCTGCACCGTATGATTTTGGTTTTTCCCTTTAGAAAAAGGTCCTCCAATTCTCTCCCTTGTCCCAAAAGACATAAACATTATTGTATGCCTTCTCCTGTCATATTAAAAAAAATAAGATTTTCCTGGGAATTGCTGCTACAAAACAGAGTATCACAGTATAAACACTGGTGAGTTATAACGTTACAGAATTTTACAAAATTCTTTTGATTGTGATTTGTGTTCTGTAGTTTATAACTGCCTGCTAACATAACAAATGGAGGCCCCAATGGTCTTCTTTTCTTTTCTTTTCTTTTCTTTTCTTTTCTTTTCTTTTCTTTTCTTTTCTTTTCTTTTCTTTTCTTTTTTCTTTTTTTTCTTTTCTTTTCTTTTCTTTTCTTTTCTTTTCTTTTCTTTTCTTTTCTTTTCTTTCTCTTTCTTTTCTTTTCTTTTCTTTTCTTTCTTTCCCTGATGATAGCAGGTTTTTACTCATCTGTGCCTTTATTTCTTACCTGAAGACGCTGGTAATAGAGGACGTACCAAAGGTGTACCTCAGTCCTGTCCCATGGGCTGATGTCTTCACTGAGACCCTCCAGACATCATGGAATGCCCATCACCAGATTTTTGTGTTGCCCAGAATGATCCCCCTTAGTGGAGGAAGAAGAAGGAAAAGGAGGAGAAAGAAGGAAGAAAGAAATGTCCTTCACCTTAGAGGCTAATCCGCTTGTTTTTCTGTGGCATATTACTGGTAAGGGTTGAGAGTATACTGGGACTTAAATTTAGATAAATATTTCATCACCTACCTTTGTGGAGATGGTAACAGACAGACGCCATTAGGATCACATGGTACATTGAGCCATTGGCATTTTCCATAGCAACACCAGATGTTGAATTTTTCATGTCCAGCCTATAAGTTGTCCAGGTGTTGGTCTTTGGGAAGCAGGCAGATACATTTCATACAGAAGTGAGCTCCACTGTTTGTTTGTTTTTTAATGGTAGTTGATCTACTTATTTATTTATTTTTAATAATGCTCCACTGTTTTTTTATTGATCTAGTATTATACTGATACTTCTATGTGTTTAGATATAGATAAAATCCTAATTAAAATCAGAAAAAACAAAGAAGTCACTGTAATGGGAAGATACATGTCTTAGCTCTGCCACTGATTAGTTTTGTGATTTTGGCAGATTCTTTAATTTCTTTGGGACTCAGTTTCCTAGTTTTTAAAGTGAGAGAAAAAACTTTAACATTTCTGAGATATCTTTTCATTCTAGCATTCTTTGATTTATAGGAACCATGTGAATGAAAGAAGGCTTTCAGAAACTTGAAAATACAGTATTATAGGGGAACGTATCTTCTGTTATTTTTAATTTTATCGGACTTTATTTGATTCTGAATATTAAAACAGAATTGAATATTTTTCAATTAGCTTCATATGTAGTACCAAACACATATTTAATTCACGAAGAAAAAAACTAAAAACTACTATGGGGGGAAGTATTTCAGTTTTCTTAGACATTAAATGGCTCATTCAAAGCAACATTTTGATAAATTGTGTAAATGAGAGAGGAACATATGGATTAAATTTTCCTTGAAATACATACGCACTTAAAAATTAAGAAGAAAAAGTGCTTGGCAAAGCCCATTTGGGGTTCTGCCAAATGGGAAACATTTTAAAAATAGTTGAAAATGCAGTTCTATCTCAAAATGCTGCCATATTCACCCATCCTTATTGATTATGTATTTTTAAATTTGTGAATTACTCTCCCTGTATTTATTTTTGCAGTTTGTTTTATGCCCTGGGGGCTTGTTCAATTTTGCTACCTTTAAAACAAAACAAAACAAAACAGAAAGCATAGTCCGTCAGTCACTGATGAGCATATCACAGTTTTTATCACTCCCTGTGAGATTCCTGTTACTTGACTTCTGTGGAAGTTTCAGTTTGATCTCTCCTGGTGTAACAACTGGCATTAATTCATACTGCTGTAATGAAAAATTCTAAAGAGCAAATAAAGAGGATTTGGTCTTTGAAGTTGGGCTATATAGTAAGTAACTTTCTAGTAAATCATGCTATTGCAGTGGAAGAGCTTTGAGGGAAAACAAGCCCTGAATTTCGTGATTATGTATAATTCAAAACCAGAAAATCAAAATACTCAGAGATAACATTCTTCTAGATGGACAGAAGAAAGATTTGGGCTTATTAATGAATCCCATGGTACATCCTGAAGAAGAGAAAAATTGTTTTCTCAAAAATCTTTAAAGTCGCAGATTTCTGGTCAAATTGGCAGCACATTCTAGTTGTCAGGGTTGAATTTACCTAAG
Source organism: Canis lupus baileyi (assembly GCF_048164855.1). Lineage (NCBI taxonomy): Eukaryota > Metazoa > Chordata > Mammalia > Carnivora > Canidae > Canis > Canis lupus. The sequence continues at coordinate 21,989,131 of NC_132873.1, forward strand.
TAAAATGACTCGGTGCAATCTGTGTAATTATTCTAACAGCCGATTGCAGATTCACTGAGGAAGTCACACCTCCACAGAGAAACACACAGATTCAGGTCATTAGGACATCTTCCTAAAACACGACATGCTGGGTGAGATTTTCTCCCCTCTCCCTACTTCTCTCTCCCTTTTTAAATAATCTAATTCTTTCAGCAAGATTGCTATTTTGTCATGAAATTACAAGAAAACAAGAACATTTTCTTAGTGTTAAAATATTAATTTCGGCATGCCTGGGTGGCTCAATGATTGAGCATCTGCTTTTGGCTCAGGTTGTGATCCCAGGTTCTGGAGATCAAGTCCCACATCAGGCTCCCCAGAGAGACCTGCTTCTCCCTCTGCCTGTGTCTCTGCCTCTCTCTCTCTCTGTGTCTCTCATGAATAAATAAATAAAATATTTTTAAAAATAAAAAATAAAATAAAATCTCAAACTCTAGGAGATAATACCATCAGATACAGCATTCTACCCAGGATATGTCCAAGGCAAGAATTAGATTTATTTTCACAAGATAGTAGAGTATTTTATCCTTTGAGGCTAATCTCTAGAACATGGAGTATATTTCTATTGTTGGATTGTCCTTTTTATTCATAGTATCAAAATGTTATATGTTATTTTTAATAATTATTTTTCAATGAATTCCCTATGATTTAAAGAGAAACTTTCCTCACTGGGCTTATATATTTTATCCCCACAAAATTGCAAATAGGTTTTGTACAGTTTCACGAGCTTTGAAATAAAAAAAATAGGCAATTTCGTATAACAATTCAAACAGAACTGAAGACCTAGCTGGCACCCTTGGAACTTCCCATGTGCTTGGTTTATGTTTAAAGGGCCATTCAACACAACAGAGTATGTTTGAAATATAAAAGAAGTAATTTTGAAATGCTTTATTCCATTTATTTGGGAAATGTTATAAATTATGTTTTTTGCTCTCTGGTAACCCAAACATTTTAAATATATATTATTCAATTCTTTATTTGTTCAAAATGTAGTGGCAGATTCAGAAAATCTAAAAAAGAAGAGCAAATGTAATTATTTGCTCAATTATTTCAGTTTGTGAATAAAGGAAGCTAGGTACTTACATGCCTTCCTTAGTGTGAGTGTTGATTTGTCATACTTAGGTCAGACCTAACTATATCCTTACAGTCTGGAAACTTCAATTATCATCATAGTTTCTTGGTTACTAAAAGAAATTACTTTTTAAGAAATTGACTTTAGGGGCAGCCCGGGTGGCTCAGTGATTTAGCGCCGCCTTTGACCCAGGGCTTGATCCTGGAGACCCAGGATCGAGTCCCACATCGGGCTCCCTGCATGGAAGCCTGCTTCTCCTTCTGCCTGTGTCTCTGCCTCTCTCTCTCTCTCTGTCTCTCGTGAATAAATAAAATCTTTAAAAAATTATATAAAAAAAGAAAAGATGCTTAACATCACTAATCATTAGGGAAATACAAATCAAAACCAAACTGAGATTCCACTTCACATGCATTAGAATGGCTATTATAATGAAACAACCAACCAACCAAAACCTACAGATGTTGGGTAGGATGTGGAGAAATTGGAACGCCTGTGCATTGCTTGTGAGAATGTGACATGGTGCATCTTTGGTATAAAACATTATCTTGATACCTCAAAAAATTAAACATAGAATTACCATATGATTCAACATTTCCACTTCTAGGTATACATACAAAAAAAATTGAAAGCAAGGACTTAAACAGATACATCATCGTGTGTAGTAACATTATTTACAATGCCTAAAAGGTGGAAAGAACCCAAATGTATATATACATGTAATTGAATATTATTCAGCATGGTACATGTATGGAATTCTTATACATGTAACAACATGGATGAATCTTGGACATATCTAGGTGATGTAATCTAGGTGAATAAACTAGATACAAAAGGACAAATATTGTATGATTCCATTTAAATGAAGTTCCTGGAGTAGTAGGACATAACTAGGTGACATAATCTAGGTGAATAAACTAGATACAAAAGGACAAATATTGTATGATTCCATTTAAATGAAATCCCTGGAGTAGTCAGATTCATAGAGACAGAAAGTAGAATTGTGGTTACCAAGAGCTAGTTACTATCAGTTTAACATAGGATGTTGTAAACATAAAATATTTTATGGTAAACACAAAGGAAATACCTGCAGTAAATACACAAAAGATTATGATAAAGGAGTCATAGCATGCTATCACAAAAAGTCACCAAATCACAAAGGAAAACAAGAGAGGTAGCAAGGGACAAAGGAGCTACAGAACAAAAAACAACCTACAAGCAACAGTAAGTCCTTACCTACCAATAATTACTTCAAATACAAGTGGATTAAATTCTCTAACCAAAAGGCGTAGTATGGCTGAATGAATTTAAAAAAGCAAGACTTAACAAAATGCAGCCTACAAGAGACACACTTTAGTTTTAAGGACAGATAGACTTGAGACTGAAAGGATGAAAAAACTATTTTAAGCAAAATATGGCCAAAAGAAAGCAGAATAATTATATTTATCAGACAAATGAGATTTAAAGCTAACAATGATCAAAGAGACAAAGTTATATAATGAAAAAGAGGTCAATTCATCAAGAAGATATAAATATTTATACATCCAACATCAGAGCGCTTACATGCATAAAGCAAATACTAACAACTAAAAGGAGAAATAAACAGCAATATCATAATCGTTGGGGACTTTAATAACCCACTATCAGCAATGGATAGATCATTCAGACAGAGAATCAAGAAAGAAATGGCAGATTTGAACAACACTGTAGACCAAGTGAACTTCCTCCAACAGTAACTGAATACACATTTTTCTCAAGTGTACATAGCATGTTTTCCAGGATAGATCATATATTAGGTTACAAAACAAGTCTCAACAAATTCAAGTAGAAATTATATCAAGTGTTTTTTCCAAACACAATAGTATGAACTAGAAACAGTAACAGAAAAAAAGCTGGAAAATTCACAAAAACATAAAAAAATAAATAACACTATCCTGAACAACCAATATTTCAAGAAATCAAAAGGGAAGTAAAAATATACCTTGAGACCAAGAAACATGGAAACACAACATTCCAAAACTTATCAGTTGCAGCAAAAATAGTTCTAACAGAGAATTATATAGCTATAAATGCATATATTAAGAAAATGAAGAACTAAACCCAAAGTTAGCAGATGGAAGGAAACATAAAAGATTAGAACACAAATAAATGAAATAGCAAATAAGAAAATAATAGAAGAGACTAACAAAACTAAGTTACCAATAAATACAGGTTATATAGAATGGACAAATTCCTCAACAGACACAAACTACCAGAGCTCAGTCAAAAAGAAAGAGATAACCTAAACAGTCCTATATCTACTAAAGAAATCTACTATAGTTAAAAATCTTCCTAAGGGGGGAATAATAAATGTCAGGTCCAGATGGCTTTGCTGGTGAATTCTACCAAACATTTAGGAAATAACTAATACTAGTTCTTTATCATTCAGCTGATCACTCATTTATGTCCAGAACTACCACCTACTAAAGCCAGTCATATTTGGATACTTGATTTTTAACAAAAGTAGTGCTGGAGAACAATAGGAAAAGGATGGTCTTTTAAATAAATAATCCTAGCTCATTTGTTTATGTGGAAATAAATGAACCCTGACATCTACCTCTTACCAGTCACAAAATTTAGCATTTTGATTATTCATCTAAATGTGGAAGATTAAGCAATGGATCTTCTAGAAGGCAATGTAGGAGAATAGAAGATATCTTCATGGATTTGGGACAAATATTTCTGAACTAGGACACAAAAAGTACTAACTATAAAGGAAAAGATCCTAAATTGGACTTCATTAAAATTAAGAATTCCTTTTGTTGAAAGATACCAAGAAAGGAAAAAGTTACGTCATGAGTAGTGCAAGGTATTTGCGTATCTATAAACAACAGAGAATTTGCACAAAAAACTATGAATAAAAACAAGAGGTTATCATCTAATAGAAAAGTGAGCATGAACTTCAATGGCATGGCACAAAGAAGACACCCAAATGGACAATATATGAAAAGGCGCTTGACCACATTAGTCATCAGGGGAATGGTTGAAAAATAAAGTTACAATGAGAAATCACTGCGAACCCACTAGATTAAAGGATTAAAAATGGAAAGAGATGACACTAAATGTTGTTAAAGATCTGAAACAACTGGAACTTTCATCTACCAGTGGTAGCAGTACAAAGCAGTACAGCCATTTTAGAATATTTTTTGGCAATGTCTACTAAAGCTGAAAAATTTCCTATCAATGCAGCACTTCTAAATATATACTCCAGGGATCCCTGGGTGGCGCAGTGGTTTAGCGCCTGCCTTTGGCCCAGGGCGCGATCCTGGAGACCCGGGATCGAATCCCACGTCAGGCTCCCGGTGCATGGAGCCTGCTTCTCCCTCTGCCTGTGTCTCTGCCTCTCTCTCTCTCTCTCTGTGACTATCATAAATAAATAAAAATTAAAAAAAAAAAACTTAACATAAAAACTTTAAAAATAAATAAATAAATAAATAAATATATACTCCAGAGAAATGCGCACATGTGAACCAAAAGATGCAGCAACAGTGTTCACAGCGGCATTACTCGTAATAATGAAAACTGGAAAACCCAAATGCCCATAAATACTAGAATGAGTAAATACATTGTGAAATACTCTTACAATGGATCACTATACAGCCAAGAGAATGAAGAAACCATTCATATGTACAGCATGAGGGGGGGCCAGGCTGGTTCAGTCAGTGGAGCATGGGACTCTTGATCTCCGGGTTGTGAGTCCAGCCCCACGTTGACTGTAGAGATTACTTAAAAATAAGATCTTAAAAAAAATACAATATAAATCTCACAACTAATACTGACTAAAATAATCTCACCATGAGATTGCCGCTCCCTGTGATGATGGTTATCCTTTCCAGCCAGGTTGGAAATGGCCACATTTGGCCATCCACCCAATATTGCAAGTGCATTTTGAACTCCAGGTCTTGTCTTTTCCTTCCTATCAAGAATAACTTTAGGTCAGCCAAAGTTCCAGCCACAGAATCAGTGTTTCCTTGGTGGGGCCCAGTGAAAAAAGAAAACGCAGAGCCCCTTGTTCAAAAGTATTATGAATTCCAAGATAGAACACAGCAGAGAGGTAACCCAAGTGTGGACCTTTCTGAGTGTGGGGGCTCCATGTGGTTGCACAGGTTGCATGCTGGTGAAGCCGGCCCTGACTGGCAGGGATCAGAAGCCTGTTCACTGGGAATTTGGAAGTAACTTCTTACTTGAGGGATCATTTACAGAGATGTGTACAAAGTGGAGGGACTCATAAATGAATATTGAAGCACCCAGGCATTAACTGGCCAAAGTGGCAAAGGTTTGCTTCCCCCAAGGAAGGATAAGGGGCAGAACCCGGAGGGGAGCTAAAGCCATGGAACAGCAGCCACCCCAAAGCAGCTGTAGCCATAGAGGAACACAACCACTGTCAGAGTCATGGCGCCACACTGAGGGAGCTGGTGAAGCAACCTACTAGCTCCACCATCCCCCTGCCAGTGTCCTGGGGGTACCTCTTCTATTGGCTGAATCTACCCAGGAGCCAGAGGGCAAGGGCGCCCGAGTAAGGTGGTTCTGGACAGCTTCCTGGGGACCTAAATGGGATGAAGAAAAGTGGAGAAGAAATTTGGGATCAAAAGTATTAACCAACACAATTTCCAACTGTTCACGTATTTTCCATCCTTTAGAAGAGTTCTCATCGACTTGGGTATACTTTGGAATCACCTGGAGAACTTTAAAAACTACTATGACTCAAGTCCCAATCTCTCAGTACTTGAGATTCTTATTCAGTTGATCTGGGGTAGGGCCTGGGCATCAGGATGCTTAAAGACTCCCCGGGTGTTTCTAATGGGCAGCCAAGGTTGAGCGTTAGAACAAGATTGCTCCGTCTCAGCACTTCTTGACATTTGGGGCCAGTTACTTCTTTGTTGTGGGCCTGTCCTGTGCATTGTGGGATGTTCAGCTGCATTCCCCGCCTCTACTGACCAGATGCCAGTAGCAGCACCCAGTGATAACAGCCAAAACTATCTGCACACACTGTCACATGTTGCCCTGGTGGGGGGCAATATTGCACCCCCGTTCAAAAACCACTGCTTTAGAGCAGATTCTTGGTGTGGTCTAAGACTGGCAGCATCAGCATAGCAGCTTCTACCTTTAAGCTTTTTATACCCTTTCTTTGAACTTCGAGGGTACTATTTTCTGTGTCCAACCTATTAACACTGAATCATACGTGTGTTACTTAATCAGTAACTATCACAGGATTATTTTTCGGCCAGTCCTTTTTCTTTCATAAAACCGTATGCTCTTATACAATACAATATCTGTCCCATCTACCTCACAAAAAAGATGTATGGCCTGGGATGAGCTACTTAGGCTAAGTGCCAGTTTCTTCATCTGAAAAATGGAGATAATAGCAATGACTGAGTCTCACTGCCTAGCCGTCTGCTTTTTTATTTTTATTTATTTTTATTTTTTATTTTTTTTTTAATTTTTTATTTTATTTTAATTTATTTATGATAGTCACACACACACAGAGAGAGAGAGAGAGAGAGAGAGAGAGAGGGGCAGAGACACAGGCAGAGGGAGAAGCAGGCTCCATGCACCGGGAGCCCGATGTGGGATTCGATCCTGGGTCTCCAGGATCACGCCCTGGGCCAAAGGCAGGCGCCAAACCGCTGCGCCACCCAGGGATCCCCGGTCTGCTTTTTTAATGTCTGTTTTTGCTACTAAAATATGGGTTCCTTATTGAGAGCAAGGACTGTGCTAATCACATTCACTCTTTTTCACCCAGGACCTAGCACAGGCCCAAACTTCTCAGCAGCTTGGTGAGTATTTGCTGAATGATAAAGGAAGGAGTGCAGTTCATCCTGAAGAAGAACAGGCTGTTAAGGATTGGAAAGCTGCTGTCCGTCCCTTTCTTAGGTATCTCTTTGCCAAAGTTAAAAATCCTAACATTCAGAGTCTTTTTCTATTTTTTTACCTAAATCTTTTTTTTTTTTCTGCAAAGTCAATTTCTACTTATTTTGGCCTTAGTGGAGATATAGAAAACCTGACCTGCACGTTAGCACTTTATGCATTTGAAAACTTACTATATTAGGACAATCTGAAATTTTATTTGGCCAAAATAAATAGTACTTACTAGAAACTATTTTTCTTCTGTTTTTCCATCTTGGCAATTTTACCAAAACAATGAATAGGGAGGAAAAAAACTACCACTCTCTATAATTGTATAGAGAACAATAAGCAGCTGAGGGTTTGTAACTAACCGGGTATGTGTTAGGCTGTCTGGTCAAATGTTGCTAGGAAAACATTATCTGGGAAGACTTTATGGGAAGAGGACAACTCCCAAAGAAGGCTCAAGTTCATAATTGAAAAGCTAAATAAGAGCTTTTTAATAGTTGGCAAAAATACTCCAGCACAACATTACTATTTCAGGCTTCTCTTGAATTATGTCCAAGGATGATGGAGGACGTGCTTGCTTAGAGCTTTATAGGCAATTCATGATCTGCTTCCATTGTGCCAAAGACTTACCACAGCTTCATTTCTCAGGGAACCATGGTGCTGTAGGGACAGAGTCTACTGCAGGCTCCTATATTCAGACAGACCTAAGCACTAAAGGAAATTTCCCAGTCTTTGGGGGGTTTTTTGTAAGGATTGGAGAACTGGTTTCTCTCCCTTCCTTAGTTATTCCACTGCCTATGTAGAAACCCTGACATTCAGAAAATTCTTTTTGTGTTTTTTACCTAAAGCTTTTTTTTTTTTTTTTAATGTAGTTAAAGTCAGTTTCTACTTATTTTGGCCCTCGTAGAGATACAGAAAATTTGATCTGCACATTAGCACTTTATGCATTACTATATTAGGACACTCTGAAATTTTATTTGGCTAAAATAAATGGTACTAATTCTGCTTACTTCTCCTCAAATACCCTATTACCCAAGCCTCAAATCATCTTTATTATATCCTTTTAGGCCTCTTTAACCTTGCCATGCCCTCCTCAGCTGAGCTTCTAAAACTTAAGTACAATTGTTTATTAAAGGCTCATACAATTGCTTATTAAAGACTTAGGGAGGAGATGGTTTGTATTCTTAAGGCTCTCATATATTGCCCTTTTACCTACACAACTCCCAATCAATAGGACTTTTTTTCTTTCCACCGGTTTGAAAACTCATTTAAAATTGGATGTTTAACTTCCAATTAAAAATGGTGGACTGAGCATGGACAACTACGTCTCCTTTCCCTCCAAAGATCCCTTTGAAATGACAGTAATTTTTTTTTTTGTTTTTTTGTTTTTGTTTTTTTTTTTTCTTTTAAATAAAAGCAGAACCATGTTGAAAACCATCTGTTGGTCAAAAATGTTGAAAAATTCCTAGAATACAAAAAACATATGTGATCAGAATAGAAAGAAAGAGCTGAAGAAATTGTAGCCCAAAATACCAGAAATAAGAAAGGAACATCTTCAAGAGCCCCAGGAAGGCCCCATGTTCAAAGTCACTAAATGCAAAGGGTAAGGTAGGTCAGTTGCCAGGTTAACCCCTTAAAAGAGCATGCCTATCCCACTCCCACTATAGTGTCTGGTAGTAGGAACTTCCGCCCTTAGGATAAAGCCAGACTATTATACGCCAAAGGGAGCATGTGATTTATGCCCAGAGCTTTGTAGTGAGGGTTAGGATAGCTCAGAGGGAATCGCAAGAAAGGTCGAGTATCTCCAGAATATACAACAGATATGGAGAGGCTATGTTACTGGGTCATCACCATTTTCACTCTCTGACCTAGGCTGATGACTCCACTGCAGGGAACACCGTTGCCGTGGTGGAGGGAAAAGAGAGTTCTGAAGGTTCTCAGAATAAATCCTCTGGTCTGGGAGGGAAACCTATCCCTCCACTCAGAACTCATTGGCCAGAATTAGTCCCATGACCCCATTCAAGCTCAAGATGTCCAAGAAGTGCAATTTTACCAAGTGCTGGGAAGGGAAAAGCATCCTAAATGCATGGTAATCAGGACTCGTGACTACTCTACCACCTAAAAGGAATGAGAGTCAGATGAACAACAGAATTTTCAGCATCAACACTGTGTGCTAGACAAAAAATGAAGCAAAATTACAAGGGAAAAAAATGAATGATTGCTTAGCATTCTATTCCCACATCTAAACTAAGTGTGAGGACATGCAGGGATTCAGAAAACATATTACCCATTAACTAGTTCTGAAAAAAGTCTCTTTGTTTGTTTGAATAAAGGGAGATCTCCAAGCTACAGATACCATTTTCATAAGAGTAGGTCAGGTGCTTAAACTATAGTGTTGTTCAGCAAAATATTTGAGAAGATGTCCTGAGATATGAAAGGATTTGGGCTCAAATATTTGATGACTCCTTTTCCTTTTGGACAAAAACAAACAAAAGTCTTGCCTTATCCAGGATCTATGATACTAGAGAATAAATTCTGGTAATTCAAAATATTGATATAAATAATAGGGGAATCAATAAATGGGAAATTAAAGCTACAATGATTATAAAAGAATATGTGTACATATATGTATGTATTGAAAATTATATGTATAATTATAGACATAGGCATTATCTATCTTATATATTGATTTTTGGTTTTTCTAATCACTTCACATACAAGCATGAAATATTTTATAATTACAGGAAAGAATGTAAGTGGTGGGGAAATGGAGGATGCAGAGATAAGGATGAAAAAATGTCAGAGGCAGGGAAAGTGTGATAAAACCTCATTTGTACAGCACTTGCCAATTCACAGAACACATTCATTATGTCTCATTTGGAACCCCTGTCTAAATTGGAACTCCAAGAAAATGGAGGCTCTGACAATCTTTTTCATAAAGTGGCAACTTATCAACTAAAAATAATACATAATAAGACTTTAGTTTTACCCAAGCCTTTCCTACGTAGCTATGAGGTAACCCAATCCATATCAATGTAATAATTTTTAAAAACTGTCTTAGCACAGTGAATTTTTAACCTTTTTGGACCAAGGGCCCTTCTGAAAATCTGATGAAACTTATGGATATTTTCTCAAAATAAACAAAAAAGGAAATACACATGGGCATACAACTTTATAAGCCACTTCAACAGGTTTATCAAGTCCCTAAAACCCACACATGGAGGGAGCCCTGGAACCACAGGCCCAGGTTCCATAGCCCTGCCATAGAACATCTTAGGTCCTCACGTCTGGACGCCTGCAGCCAAAAACACCAGAAGGGGCACATGGATGGGGCAAGATAGTCTGTGCTTTTGACTTGGGATGGGAAGAACACACTTGGCTGTTGCCCTGAAGTTACACAGGTTCTGTAGGGCCTCAGCATGAGAGTGAGGGAATGCAAAGGACAGAGGGACACCCAGTAGATGCCAGCAGAGTGGGGTTCTACACAAAAGTGTCACCATGCAGTCAAATTACTGACATTTGCAGGCACTTGACAATCATGGACAATCATTCATGTGAATGAAGTGCCTTCCATGAACATTGTCTTATTGGAGCCCTTCAGTGGGAGCTTAAACTTATATTTTCAAGTAGGATGGCCAAGGAACAGCAGCTCCACCTTATAAGATGAGCCATTTGAACCTCACCAAGTTCAGAGACTTACCTGGGGTCATCTAAGGAGTTAGTGACAGAGTTGGGCCTTAAGACAAGGTTGTCTGACCATAATCAAATAATTTGTCCATTCTGCCCCTTTCATGCTAGCCCTTCTGTGTGAGTAAAATGTGGACTATGATTTTGGATTCTTGGGAAAGTCTCCTTTCTCTGAAAGAAAACAAATACTTTCTATTCACAGGCAGAGGGAAGGTTCAAATGCAAAATAAATGTCTTGATACCTCGAAATAGTTGTTGTCAACTATTGGAAGATGGGATGGCAGTAGGCTGGGATGGAGGTGGACTTCCTGTGTGCTGGTCTGCAGGGAACCTGTGTGGGGCAGAGGATGCCCGAGGAGGGGCTAGCAGAGGAAGCAGATTCCTTGCATGGGACCGGGCCCTATTTCCCAACAAGGTCTGAGGCTGGCCCTAAGAATAATTCTAGAACAGCAGGAGGTTGGCAAGAGAAGGGAAAAGTTAGAAGTCACCATGTAGCAGCCTAGCTACTCAGGACCTGGGTCTTCCTGGGTGTCATATCGCCTGGCCTCGGGCTGGTGCAAAGTAGGCACTCAGGGATTTTTTTGTGCTAAGTGGGGGAAATGCAAGAGGCTTACTTCACTTGGGGGGATCAAGATTGATAACTTCCTAGGAGATAGTTCATGTAGACAGTCAAGAATAACTGCATGCCTGCCAGAGGCACTGTCAGGTGATACAGCTGTGGTCAGAGGGGAGTCCTCGGGACACGGGAAACAGACTGGACGGAGAGCTGGTAGGTGGGAGGGTCCCAGGCTGGCCAGCGGTGGACCCAGTGACCTAGGAAACCTTTGTAATTCCCGTATGGAACCACTTTAATGACAGTTCAGTGGTTTGTTTCCATAACAGGAAGGAAAAATAACCGACTGTCAACCAGGACCTAAATCCTCTGCGCAGAGAGAAGAGACGATTGCATGAGGGTCATAAGACATGGACGTTCTTCTGGGACAGCAGAGAGAAAGGCAAGACTGTGCTAGGGACCCAGTTCCCACTTTCTTGTATAGTGACCACCTCAGGGGTGGCTGGGCATCAAGGCCTCCAAAGACAGTTGGTGGCACGACCACCCCGCTTTCCTAAGTAGGCGCTGGAAGGGTCGCCAAGAGGGAGACTGGTACCAGGATGTAACTGCTCCTCTGTTCCTCACAGAATAGTTGAGTAACTTCAGGAACATTCTCTGACCCGGGGTTCCTCAAGCCTTAGTCATTCATTTACCACAGTCACAGTTTTAGTCCTATGCAAGTAACAGCTTTATTTGTATTTCTTTTATATTTTTCTATAAATACGTCCACATTTTTTGACCTAATGCTAGAGCTTAACACCAAGCATCCAGGATAGAAGCAATTATTTTTCTAGAAACAACAAAATAGCTTTAGTTTTATCCTGTGTTTTGTGGCCTAAAAGTACATTTTTTTACTATGATTTTTCTTTGAATACTTAGGTTCTTGGGGAATGACATCAGCCAGAACAGAAACTGGGGAAACGCTTTGTACAAGTTTTTAAAATGTGGTTAAAAGTTGGGATAAAAACAGACTCTTCCAATCAATGATAGTTTTGGAAGAAAGTGGTATACCCTAAACCTCTCCTCTTCTCCCAGCCCTGGCCGTGCTAGCTGGGAAGGAGGTGACTTTCATTCAGAAAACAAAATGCAGTAAGAATGATGTGAATTTGTTCAAGTAATAACAAGGAAAGGCAGTTGTTTCTTAAAGGCAAAAGTCATACTGCAAGTCAACGTGTATGTCCCTAAAAAAAGCTTGGCCAAAGTAAAACACTGGCTATTTCACAATCTTGGTGAAGATTAAATGTCCTTAATTCATTCCCAGCAAGGTGAATTACAGGAAGTGAAATTTGCAGGTTTCTAACTCAAAGGCTCTTCTCTGTCTGGAAGGATCTCCCGAATAAGAGAGAAATCAGCCTCACACCCTCCTCAGGAACAAGTTGGTTTTAGTCTGTTCACATCATCAAACGTTTATCGCTTACGAAGTTTGGAGTCCGTGCTTTGTAAACCTGGTGAGTGCAGCGTAGAAAGACATAAGACGTATACCGGATGAGTTGTAATTGAGCTCAGGGAATATAAGCAAACAAATAATCGCAGTGCAGTGTGACAAGTAACTCAAGGCACTAAGAGTTGACATTTGTTGAGTGACCTCTGGGTGATACCCGTTAACCCACTTACTCCTTACAAAAACCCACTTTACATATGGGGACACTGAGGCACAAAATAGTCAAGGTACTGATTAAAGTAGCAGAGCCAGAAATTGAGTCCAGGCTGTCTCGCTGCAGGGCCTTGGGCATCACAAGTCTGAGACTCTTCTGAAAAAGTGATCTGAAGGATGAAGGGGAGTTCACTGGGTACATGGGGAGTAAGAGACAGAAAAAGCTGAGACATGACACTGTAGTGCCAGAAAACAGCATGTATGGAAATGTCTGTGAAATGTCCATTTGAATATGATGTGATGCTAGAGTGTTCCAAACTGAGTTATGAGGCAGAGTCTCCACTTTTTAGGCAACTAGTTTTCATCTACTGTGTGCCAAGTACTATATTCATTGCTGAGAGTACAACCATGAAGAGGGCACCATCTCACTCCTATGGCAGGAGGGCCATTATATTTGATTTGAAAATTCAATGAGTTTGGATAAATTGTTTGGGGTGGCATAAACTCTTAAACTTTTAAAACTAAATTAGAACTGGGAAATCTGTCAAATTTGGGGTTTCTGTTCTACACCTCAGTAAAACCAAACAAACAAGCATCAACAACCAAGATCCCTCATCTCTTCCCCCCATGGCAAAACACTTTTATTTTCCATAAATGCTTTAATCAGTTTGGAGTATTGGTTTAAACGTTTAGGGTGTACTTGAGAGCTTTAAGCATCAAACAGACTTTTAAAGTGGCTTTTCCTGTTAACATAATGTTTCTTGTAACCAGTCGGTTGTGCCAAAACTCACTGTACAAACGCAATGCTGCCAGGTAGGGCTGTATTTCGACAGTAATGGAGCAATCTTTTCGGAGGCACTACATTTTTTTCTGTGTTCAGCTCACATTTTTAATGTCTTTAGGCACAACTTCCAGAATATCACTTTGCCATCTTGTAAATCAGTTTGCATTATTCGTGATAATACTTCCCCTTTATTATAATTACCGCAAGTCATGGGAAGGTTCAACTGTTTCATTAGTTGACTGAGAACAACAAAGTCTAAAGTTTCATTGAAATCAGATGTAATGTTTGTGTTCCAAGGTCAGCTGGAAACTAATAGGAATAATTTAAGCCATAATATCCCAACTGAGGCTGAGCCACGCTAATCATTCTGCAGATCGTACTGGAGTGATTCTGAAGGAAAAAAAAAATCACCTCCTTTTTCTCCCTCATTAAGTATACTGAAGCCCAACTTTGTAAGAGGAAAGAATTAATCTATAGCAAGGTGGTCACAGTCCATGCCCTGAGGAACCACTCATAGGTGACCCTTGGCAGCCAGGAGCCACAACCAAGTGGGTGTTAGGAAACCGGAGACCTGGTTCCTCTCTCCCCTTTCCTCTGTTTTTTTTTTTTTTCTTTTTTCTTTTTTCTTTTTTCTTTTTTCAGTTCTTTTCTCCTCTCCCATAACCCAGCAAGTGTGGTGTCAGGGGATTCTAGAAAACCTTCTAAAAACTTCTCTGATAGCCCCTAACCCCTGCAAACCTGTAAGCCGAAAGAAGCTTTGAGAGTGAAAGGGTGGCAGAAAGGAGCTCCCTTGCCTCCTCAAAGCTTCCTCTTCTAGCAAAAGAGCCAGTTGAAAAGCTTCCTGTGATACCTTGTGGTCTTTTAGCTGTAATCATTATTTTGAATTAACGAAGAAATGAGTGTAGCAAGATAAGGGGCTCCTTTTCCCCTTGAGAGCTCTTCTTCTTCTTCTTTTTTAAAAGATTTTATTTATTTATTCACGAGAGGCACAGACATAGAGGGAGAAGCAGGCTCTCATGGGGAGCCTGATGTAGGACTCGATCCCAGGACCTGGGGATCAGGACATGAGCCAAAGGCAGACATTCAACCACTGAGCCACCCAGGTGTCCCTCCTCCCCTTGAGAGCTCTGTCAGCCCCCATGGTTATGTCTCCTATTTTTCTTGAATAAAACCAAGCGAAGAAAACTGTGCTTCTATAAGCTATTAACCAAGAAGAAGAAGAAGGAGGAGGAGGAGAAGGAGAAGGAGAAGGAGAAGGAGAAGGAGAAGGAGAAGGAGAAGGAGAAGGAGAAGGAGAAGGAGAAGGAGAAAGACTTTCCAAGGCAATATCCTTATGGGATATATATAGTCCTCACCTAACCAGTATTTCTGGAATTTTAAACAGAGATGGATGTGGAAACATGTGATAGATTATTAGAAATTCTGAAGCTGTTAGTCCCACAAGGTAAATGCAAGCTGCTAGGTCTAAAGATTCCCCGGAGAGCATATTGCTGCCCCGACCATACCCACTCTCATCTCTCCATTTGCTCTGAAGGGGAGGGCTGGGGGACGGGGGACAAAAGGTCAAAGCAACATCTCTTTCTGCTTTGGGGATCCACAGAGGTCCTCCACAGACCTCTGAGTAACAACAGTCTGGGGCTGTTAACACAGAGGATGCCAGACCAGGGATCAGAGACTTGCCTCTGGCCTTGAGAAGCTTAGAAGCCTTGGTGCTGTGGTTCTGGAACCTTCCCACTGCTATTCCCAGTCTATTTAGGCATCCGCCCTTCCTTTACCTTCTAAGTCACTCTGCATCTTAATCCCTGGAGTTACCTACACTTTGCAAAATGCTTTCAAATATTAGCTGGAGGCCCAGGAACCTGCTGGTGGTAGTCGTTCTCGCCCTACAAATAGATGTTTCATCTAATACAGACTGATGTGTTGTCTCACTTTATCACTTTGTGTGGATGGAGCCCATGGGTTGTGGATGGAGCCTCAGTGTGCAACCCCCAGAGGTCATATAACAAAACAGGTAGCCCACCTGGAACTTGAACTTGGCTTTCTGACTCCAAATCCAGTGCTCTTTCATCCTGCCTGCCTGCCTCCTGCTGTGTGAGTCAACCCAGAAGAGGAAAGAACGAAAGCTGTGTCAGGTCCTGGGTTCTTTCTCACTGTAAATGGTAGCATCACCGTGGCTTTGGGCCACCCCTGTAGGCCCTGGGCAATCTCTCTTCCAGTGCACCTGGTAGCAAAGATATGGAAATGTACCCACATGATAATTTCTATACGTTTTACAAGATTTAATGGTTATATTCTTATGTTAAAATTATCTGGCTATGAATAGCATACTTAATTCACAATTGGCTGATTTCTTAAACACTTGGCAAAATGTTAAAATCTAGCCAACAGATAGCTTTTAAAGATAATGGAAATTTCACGAATTCTAAATTTAACGTTAAATGAATTTGACATAGTATTACATTTTGGAGATCTTTAATTAAACATTTATTCATTTCACTTTGCCTTTTTTTGCATTTTTGAATAATTTTTAAAATTTCATCTTTTAAACTCTTTTTTTAGGTCCTTGGAAATCTCAGAGGTGTCAGATGTTATGGCTTTAATACTCAGTGTAGAAAACAATCTGGCAATTTTTGCTGGCTTCAACGAGTGTAGACATCCATCCGTTACTTGTTTGGTGCACTGTAAGTAGGAGACGTGGTCTTCCCCATTAAACCTAATATCAATGTTTTGAAAAGTTCTGTAACTAAAAAGCTTCCCTGATCTTACTGACAAATATCCCATCATATAGTTTGTTGATCCTACACCAATTCAAAGCCAGGAAAACCTGGAGTAACCAGAATGTTTGAGTCTTCTGATTAAAGGAATTTTGAACTGTCTCAGGATTAACCAGAAAGCAGGTTTCCTTTAGTTCTCCTTGTCTTAGCTTACTTTCCAGGCTGAAAAAATAGCATCTATGTGACAAAATGAGAGCTTTCATGATGAGGATTATCCATAGCCAATGTCAATTTTAACTGAATGGGCTCTGATGGTGTTTAAATTTGGGATGACCCAGCCATAGTTTCTGGACGTTGATTTTCTTTTTAAAAAACAAATTCCTGCTTTCAACTATTTTTATTGCCTTGGCTCTTTTCTGGTAAAAGTGAAGTGCAGCAGAAGTTCTGAGGGACCTCTGCTGATCAGTATATTTGTGGACATTACAGTATAAAGGCCAGTAAAACATCTAATCAGTGTAATAGTTTATACAAGTTGTCTTTCTGGAACATTATTTTACTCAAAACCTTGGTGAAAACCTTTTAATTTTCTAATTAAACATTTTATTCTGCACCTAATATTGTGAGCCTTTATAAACCTTCTCTGTATCACTCTTGCTAACATCTTAATAGGAGAGATATGTTTTATATTAAGGGAAAAATATACTTTCTCAAACATTTATCATGATGCTGATAGACTTTTAAACTACTCTGAGCTCCACACTTCATTAAGAAAACAAATCTCAATATTTCTAGCCTATAAATAAGAGTGATGGTGACACTTCCTTTGTTCTGATTCCCTCGCTGACTCATTCATGATCACTCATTTATTCATTTAGCAAATGTTTATTGAGCATATATACTGCGTTAGGCACTTGCAAGACACAGTATTAAAAGATGAAAATACCCTCTCTTAGAATTTGATGTTCCATCATTAAGATCTCAAAATACACACATAAGCTTGTGCACGCGTGCATGTACGTGCTTGAGCACCTACTCCCACCCCCATCCAAACTGGGTGGTATAAAATTACCAATGCCACCAATTTTTGTTTCCCAGAGTTTGAGTGAGTGAATGCTATTTATGTGCAAGGCCCAAATTGGATACCATGTATTAACATTTCTTCATTCATTTCTTCAACAAAAATCTACTGAGCATCTATCATTTACCAATACTTTGCTTGTCCCGGGAGTTACAGAGATGAATAAGAAACAGTCTCTTGTTTCATCTGTTTACCCTTTTTGTGGGGGTGATAGGTATGTAAACAAACACATTCAAAACCATTGTTAGGTGCACTATGGAGCTGGCATTCTAGAAAGAGTGGGAAAACACAGAAGGAATGCTCCTCAGATAAAGTTTATAAGCTTTGAGCTTTTTCTTTGTGAGCATCTCTGGATATTTTGTCATCCAGAGCCATCCAGATGAGTATGCAGGTTGTGAGCTGTTGAACATAAGCATTATTTATTATGGATTAGTATATTTTAAATAATAATTTTCCTAAAAATATTAGATAAAATGTATTATTTTAACAAAACCAATGTAGTTCAACAATTTTCTGACAGAGGGAAATGAAGTGTCCTGAGCAAGTGGTGCTTTTCCTAGTGTACAAAGAGATGCCACAGGAACTGGGGTCTATCAAAGTAGACATCCCTAATTAGACAAGACAAGAGAAGGGCATTCCAAGTGAAAGGAATGATTGTGCAAGATGTGGACTGGCATGGTGCCCTGGGGAAATGGTAGCCAGTTCCGTGTGCTCGGATTGGAGGGCTCTTGGCTGAGGTGGTGCCATGGCAAGGAGACTGCAAAGGTAAGCACAGACTCGATCACGTTCTCTACCTGGGTCCATTGTTAACTTTCAGCATCATACCTTCATGTGATACAACTGCCTTCTCTCACAAGTAAACCAGATGCTGTCTTTCATAGTTTCACGTAAACATTATGCTAACTGGAGAGGTTATAGCTTTATTCTAATTTCCTGTGTCATGTGTAAAAGTCAGCGAGAAATTTATCAATACCATTTAACTCAGCAAAGGAAGTCTTTCTCCAGTTGTGTGTGCTCAGTGCTTTTTTTCTACCAAATGGCTGTGTTTCCTAGTGCCTTGTGAGAATCACAAAAGACTCTCTAGGATTCTACAGAGCTGAGAGATACTTTTACCACAGACCTCTGCATTGTGCAGCTGTTCACTCATACTACTCAGCATGTTCCTCACCTATCCCTCTGCCCATCCTTGCTTGGTTAATATCTTTTCCCCTGTCTTTTTAATATCACCATCTATTATTTCTATCATACGACTACAGGTAAAACTCAGGTGACTCAGGTTAAAATACCACAATTCCTAAAATGAGAACAGTAAGATCTACTATCTGTAGTAAAAGCTCTTTGTTTGTGAGTAACCCACTGGGAAGCACCCTGACCAACATCCATTGTCTTTGGTGAGGGGCATGCTCCATTTGTTCAGTGTTTTCCCCCCACTGGTAAACCAGTTGGTAAAGATTTTGATTAATACCTCTGATTGTAAACAATAGGAAAGAACTTTGGCTACATTATGAAAAAGAGGAATTTATGGGAAAGATATGGAGGAGCTAAAGGAGCAAAGCTGAGTGAAGAGTCATACTAGGAAAAGTTGAGGACTCAGGGCAGTTCCGGGGTTCTGTGTGACAAGAAATAATGGACAGTATTGGCGAGGACTCAAAGCACGGGAGAGCATGTCTGATTGACCCAGCTTGAGTCAGGCACTCAATCAATGGGAGGGAGAGAGAAGAGATGTCTTAATTGACAGACCCTCAAGACTGCACCTAATGGAGTCAGGTGATTGGCAACAAAGGAAACTGGAGTTTGGTTATGAAAGAAAAGAAAGGAAAAAGAAAAGGAAGGAAAGAGAGAGAGGAGAGGAAAGGATGAAAGAAAAGAAAGAAGAAAGAAAAGAAAGAAAGAAAGAAAGAAAGAAAGAAAGAAAGAAAGAAAGAAAGAAAGAAAGAAAGAAAGAAGAAAAAAGAAAAGAAAAGGAAAGAAAAAAGAAAAAAGAAAGGAAAGAAAAAAGAAAGGAAGGAAGGAAGAAAGAGTAGGAGTAGGCATAGATACTGAGAGTCAAAAAAGATAACTGTCCATTACAATATTGTCTTTCTCTTTTTCCAAACTATGAAAATCCTGCCTTCCTTTCTCTGGGTGTTGGTAGAGGAGTCTTAAGAGCCTCCTGGAATTTTAGGAGCTAAAAAATACTGAGAAACACAGATAGTGGGAGTGTCAAAACTTAGAGGTTTATCTTCCGCCTTTTCTGATTTCCTCTGTCAGATATCTTTTCTGATTCCATTTTATAATTATCAACCATACACACTTGAAAATATGAAAATAGGAGAGGGAAAATCAATGGGGAGAGATGGACTTTTTAAGGAAATCTTTTCTTTTTCTTTTTTTTTGAAACTTGACTTAGAATAATGGGATTTCTTCAATTTGCTATATGCAAAGTAACAGAGAGCTTAGTGTGTCCCAGAGATGGATTAGACAGATGTAGCACTTAACTATTAACATTTGTGAGGTTCATTCCCACCAGTGAGATTTGTGAGCAGCATCCATGAGATGCTATGCAAAATCGGTTTAGTACTTTCCTCATTTGTCACTGTGCCGTGAAACTGGTAAAATATAGAGGAAACAGAAAATTGGGCACATCTGTGAATTTGGTTGTGTCCTGATTATAGCAATGCAATTCCACATATGTGCATGTTTTCACAGGAGAACAGGTTTCTATTTGACTCCCAACTCCATCAATGCTCAGCTGATGTTTTATAGCTCCCTTGGGTTAGGCATGCCCTCCCTCTACAGAGCCAAAACAGTAGCTTAGCTATAAGATTCACTGGCACCACCTCGGTATCTATTTTCTTAAATTACGGCAAATGGGGATTTGGGGCACACATATGTCAACCCCACCTACATATTTCTCCTATAATAATGCTTGGCACATTTATACCAACTCTTAGCAGAGAGCCCCAAACACTACACATTTATTCATTCTTACATTTAAAGTTCAGTAGCTCTCATAACTTCCATTTAAAGAAGAGTGAAAGTGTAAGGCCTGTAGCCGAATAATGAATACATAATTTTAGGTATTAATCATCTCTTTCTCCTTCTCAAAACAAAGTGAGAAGTGCTTGAAGCTGAAATCATGTCAGTAGTGACATTAACATGTTGGATTGTATTTGATACCAGAGGCTCTCCCATTTCGTTGTGCCTGAGGATCACCCAGAGATCTGGTTAATTTTTTTGTTTTTTAATTTATGATAGTCACAGAGAGAGAGAGAGAGAGGCAGAGACATAGGCAGAGAGAGAAGCAGGCTCCATGCACCGGGAGCCCGACGTGGGACTCAATCCCGGGTCTCCAGGATCGCGCCCTGGGCCAAAGGCAGGCGCCAAAACGCTGCGCCACCCAGGGATCCCCCAGAGATCTGGTTAAGATGTAGACTGCCCAACTCCATCCCCAGAGATTCTGATCCTGAAAGTCTGGGGTGGGGCCCGGGCATCTGTACACTTTTTTAAAGATTTATTTATTTCTTTTAGAGAGAGAGTGAGAAAGCAGAGGAACGAACGGCAGGGGGAGAGGGAGAGAGAGAATCCTGAAGCAGACTCCCCACTGAGTGTGGAGCCCAATGCGGAGCTTGATCCCAGGACCCTGAGATCATGACCTGAGCTGAAATCCAAAGTAAGTCGCTTAACCAACTGAGCCACGTGGGTGCCCCTGAGGTCTCTACTTTTAACAAACACCCTTCCCCTGGTGATTAAGAGAGAAACACTGATGAAATAATCAAATCACAAGCTCATTAATAGAGAAATAACAGCAGAGCTCAGAGGTGATGGCAAATCCTAGTTTCAAGCAGGCCTCCCCTTCTTCCCCAAACACCAGCCCCTGAACCCCACATAATTTTTCCATATTTGAATAGTATTTCTGAAGAGCCAGCTGTCATTGTAACCAGAGTTTAGGAGTCCCCAGAAGGATAAATCATCTTAAAGAATAATAACATCAAAACCAAAGCCTGACTCTAGTTGTGGATTCATTTACATAGCCAGTCAAAGGAACATGGCCTCGGTTTGTCCTGCCAGGACTTGGAACCACTCTGGTCATTCAGAAGAAGCAGCAGCCATTTCCAGAAACAGTTTCCAGAAGCAGAATCCACCTCTCTAGGGATTTTTCTAACATCCATCAAACTGCTTCTCATGTGGCCAGTGAGCCTCCTGAAACACATGTGGCCTGTCCCCACAGTTCCACTGAGGACTGTCATCGGTCTGCTAATAATGACAACTAACTTTTATTATTTACTGTGCACCAATAACCTGGTACTCAGGACTGTAGTTGATACTCCCAATATCTTATGTTGCAGATAGTGTTTTATACCCACTTTACAGATGAGGAAACCGAAATGGATCAAATAATTAGCCGCACGGGCGAACAAGGCTACTAAGTAGTGCAGCCTTGATTCTAAACAAGTTCTGTTTGTCTCTGGGTCCCTGCACATAACCACTATCTCACTGCCTCTCTTGGAAGAAGGATGGTGAGTTACAAAGGCAAAGTTGTTCAGCTAAAAAATCTTTGGGATAAGAAAGTAGTATATAATAGAATTAAACTATGCTTTCAGACAGAGGGCAGTAGGCATCTTATTTCTCAGAATTCAGACTGCAAAAGAGGGTTGCAGTACCTTACATACCATGTATTATTCTCTGTGTAATTATACTGAGTAAAATACTTTTAGAGTAATTGTATACATAATCAAATATTGCACAAATCTAAATGCTTGAAAGCGCCTGCCAAACTCCCCCGCCCCAGACCAAATGGAATCCTATGTACTAAACCATAGTTATAATTTTCCCCCTGGTTTCACTTGGATTTCCTTTAATAATGTTTGATTGTAATTAAAAAATCAGTGTATATAAGGAATAGATGAAGGAACCAAAATTATTCTCTTTTGTCTTTTAGAAAAGTGACAGAAAAATGCTCGATATAATCGATTCACTTTTTCTCCCATTGAACTAGCATTTTATCAACCACAAATATGCTTCTCCACATAAGACAGTCACTGCAGCTCTGTGGTAAATGCAGAGGACTGAAGTCATTGCCAAAGAAGCATCAAAGCTCTCAGAGCAGCTATTGATGTGCTCAGTTCCTCGCTCAAAGAAAGAGCAAAGAGAAAGAAGCCAATGGCAGAGATGCCTTTTGGCTATGCTTTTAAAATAGGTTTAATATAAAGGCTAAAATGGCAGTAAGATATTCATATATAAAACAGATATCGCCACTCAGCTCACTGAGTGGAACAAGGTTCCAAGATCTCTGAATGTTCTGGCAATGCCGATCCTATTAACAATAGGATTGGAAAGAAAAAAAAAAAAAAAAAAAAACAGATCCTAATAGCTAATTCTGACCTAATGGTGTCTACATGAGAAGACCAGAGATCTTAAGTGAAGCTTTGGAATCCATTATCTTTTCAGTCCTATTGATATTGGGACCAGTACTGCTGGAACATTGAAAGGTTCTTGAATCTCCCTACACTCTGCAGGCCAAAGTGACTACCAACCCATCCAGGGACTTGTCCTGGACGTCTAAGAGAACTCTGGTCTATTCTGGAGTAAATCTACTCACTGGTCTGGTAAATCACAGCCCAAGGTTTGGAAGGCATCAGTAGCGGCAATATTATTTGAGAAATTCTACTCTCCCCCCAGCTACTCAGAAATACCTGATTTCATTGATCTGCAGTCACTCTCTCCCTTTTCTACCGACCCTGTTGTTGCTACATTAGAGTTTGCAGGAACTGTGGTGGGAATGGATGCCTGCCACATAGCCACAGCCTTTCATGACGACCTTCTCAGTAATGGGTAAGAATTCTGTTTCCATCTCAGAAGGCAATATGCTGCAGTGAGAAGCTGGTAAGGCTGGGAGAGATATAAGATCTAGTCTTAACCTAAGTGCTGACATTTATTAGCTTTGTGGCACTGAGCAAGTTACTTAAATGAGCCTCAAGTTTTCTCATTGGAAAGTTGAGGTAAAACTCAATCTTATGGAGCCATCACAGGGAATGGAGCTATTTGAGTGATTTAAACTAAAGATGGCAGGAGTCATTGTTGAGATGGTGATGGTAAAGAAGAACAGAGAGTGATACAGAGTCTAGGCCTCACTTCTTAAAAGGTAGGATCCACTTAGGGTGATTTTCAAAAGAAGATGGAAGGAGGTTGACACAAGGCAACCTGCTTCCCATGGCTGAGGGAAGATACCAGGTAGTAAGCAGCTAATGATATTCTCTAAAGGCAATAAGGTAGTACCAAGCCAGAGAGAGAAAGACCCCAAATGATAGAACTCTCTAGATAGAGACTGATAGAGTGAACTGGGATTATGGTCCCACTGGCAGTTGCTGGAAGAGACCTTCATCTAAGATGACTTCACCTCCTTTATGACTCTGACAATCTTTCCCGAATCCACTGGAAAGAGAGTGCTGAGTATGGTGGTGGGTCGTTGTGAATAAGAATTATAGCCCCCAATGGGAGGATGGTTTGGGAGTCAGGTTTTATGTGTGGATCTTCCTCATACTGGAAATAGAACAGATATTCTCGGGCAGGGTCGGTACTTTGTCGTTAGACCACACCTTTCCGTCATCTTTTCAGCATCACAAATCTCCTCCTTGTTCAAACAAAGTCATGGGGTGCATTTTATTTAACTTCTCCAGCAGTTAGGGTTTCAAGTGCACAAGATTGATTATACACCTGGAAAAAAAAAAGTAATAACCCCGACTATTTGGGGGGAAATGGGAAGTGATATTTTGTAGATGCTGTATTTTCACATTCCCTCATTTAAAAAGTGTGGATTTTGTTTCATCATTTATAAAAATGTTGTACTTTGGAGTCCGAATAATATAACTAAAAGAACTGGTGATAGGGAGTGCAACTGACATACCTGAATATTTTCTTATATCACTGAAAATCTTTTCTTAAATGGCAAGAGCATTTCCATTAAATAAATGCATGAAACTTACAACTTTCTTTTCTAAAAGTAGTCTGACTATATATAGAAAATAATAAAAATCTAGAAGGCGATGATTTTTTACGACACCATGGCCTGTTGCTATGGAAAATGTGATGAGGCAGGTTGAACGATATTGTGCTATAGAAAAATTAGGTAGAATAAGGGTGGGAACTGGGAAAGGATAAAGTCCTAATTACATCACAAATACCATAATTAGGAAATGTATCAGAGGAAAAGAAATATGATATGGAAGTGAAAGGTAAATAGATTTTTGTCTGATCAGCTTGAAAATCACCCTCATCACCAAAAGGGTGTCTTCAAACTTGAAATATAAAGATGATTACTTTTTACTTGAGTGTACATTTTTTATACAACACTTTGAGCTCCTCAGTCTTCACCATCTGTAGAACTCAATTTCCGTTTTGTAAAAAAATTGCTGACATCTGTTTAAATCCTAATATCTCTACAACCATGTAGAATGTTAACTCAAGCTTGGTGTCATGTTAAATCGTTTTAACTTTAAAATAATATTAAACTTATGGTTCTGTTTCAACTTTGCAATGATACTAGCCTTTAACCCTTCAGATGTCCTGAGCTGCTCACTGAAGGAAAAATCTTCAGCAGGAAAAAGTAAGAAGTCAAGGGCGGGCCCTTCATTTTCACATGGTGCTCGGTCAGAAATTTTTCTAAGACCTACAGGAATTTGGAGTCTTAGAATACGACGATGCACGATGTGAGGACCAGTGCGACATGAAACATGGGACAGTCTGACTTGTCGTTAAAGACACGGTTCCTCCTGAGTACGGCAGTGGAGTCCATGCTTGGGCCCATCCAAGTCAAAATTGTGAAGTGATCAAAATAAAGGATTTATGAAGTGTTGAACAAATGTAAAGCCCTTTCGACAGTCATGATCTCATGCAATTTTCAGAACAGCATCAGTGGATGTAATGGCGAGGTACGCCCCAGATTTCTCTCCCAGGCCCCTTCTTCAGGACCAAGGTTATGCCCCCAGGGCCCAGGCTTATTGCCTGCTGATGGAGCCCAGTGAGGCCCTCCCCCAGGACTGCCTTTAGCCAGAGGCAGCAGCCTCACCAGGTCTGTGTTTCTGCCCCAAGGGCAGCTCACATCCAGTGATGTGTGAGGGAGCATCACAGGCCTGGCCCCGTCATTTCAATTCAAACAATTCCAAAGGGTCATCTGAGATCCAGAGATCCCCCAGAGGATTAGCCAGGGCTTTCTGTTGCAATTTCCCTGCAGTTCAATTTTCCCTTCTGCTCAGTCCTACTCTCTCTCCCCTCTCCCCACACATACTGTTCTCAGGAATACATGCAGTGAAATTTCCATATGCAAATCCCCATCTCTGGGTCTGCCTCTCTGAGAACCCAACTTAAGACCTTGGTGCCCGGAATCGTCCTGGAGAGTAACCTCTAAAATAGGATTTGAGAACTAGGTCATTTGCCAGCGACTGGCAATGAGGTCCCCCTTCCTGGTAATGGATGGAATGTGGACAGTCCCTGGCACGTTGTTGCGGCACAATTGTTAAAATGTTCGCTGGCAGTGTACAGGGGAGAAGGTATGCAAGGAAAGAAATACGCTGGCAAGTGCAACATCTCAGATGTTTGGGAGGTTCAGGAAAAGGAATAATTATAAAGACAATGGAATTAGGTTATTCTTTCAGAGTGTCATCAATGCATTGAAGAAAGACAATAAAAAATGAGGGTGAATAATCACCAATTTGAGGCAACTAGCAAACTCAGAGGGCCTTCTGGGAAGCAAAGGAAAGGGTTGTCCCATTGCCTGCAGCTGGAGAGAAGAAAATGGGAGGATCAGTGGGAGGATCAGTCTCAGGACTTAATTACCAGCATAGTTGAGAACCAGAGGAGTTTGAATGATCTGCTCTCCAGCAAGTCAGCTATGTCCAGGTCAGACCCCTGACTGGGACCCTGTGACCTGGAATGGAGACATCTGGGTAGATGCATTAAAAATCCTTGGAACCCCAGGTGTCTTAGACCCTTGGCTCATGCAAAAGCAGCCCACTCTTCCCTACTACAGGTCAGTGCTCCTCTTGTCTGGAGATGAAGCAGAGTCCTCCGCCTTGTAAGAAAATACACTACCCCTGCCTTAGGATTTATCCCCAGCTCCCCTCTTGGCTGCTAACCACTAATTAGGGGCAGGTCCCAACACTACCAGACCAGGGATATACTACTTGCCCTGCTGAGGGTGGAAAGAGCCTAGATACTGAAAGAGCTGCGGGACCCATGCAATGTACCAACATTTATGCTGCCCAGCTCTGCAGTTCTGGGCTCTGCAGATCTAGTGGTCCTGGTTCCCAGGGAGAAAATACCTCCACTGGGGCTTGCAGCAAGAATTCCTCTCAACTTTAAGCTACAGCTGCAGCCCGGTCATTTTAGTCTATGTGTGCCAAAGGCAAACAAGGGAGTGACCATGGGGCAGGTATAATCTAATCATCAGGAGAAGCAGGAAGCCTCTACACAATAGGGAAGAATTCATATGGTACCCAGGTGAGCCCACTGGATCATCTCTTGGTGCTCAGTTCCCCAAGTTTGACTGTAAATGGTCATGTGCAACAGCCATAGCCAGAAAGACCTAGGGACCAGGGGCCCAGACCACTCGGGAGTGAGCATCTGGGTCATCCCACCATGTGAGCCACTTAGACCAGCAGGGGGGCTAAAGGTAAAGATAATCTAGATTATGTAGCAGAGGAGGGAGACGGGTATCACTTGCAGCCTTAGGACCAGCTGCAGTGATGAGGCCTGTGGTTCATCCACTAACTCTCCCATTGTCAGTTTTCCCAGGAAGAGAAACAATCCAGAATCCTGGAGGAGCTGTTTCCAGATGGGCTGTACTTACACGTGAGTGGCTCAGGGATGCTTGCAGCGGACGTTGTGTGCTGCCCAAACCCTTTCCAGCTGCCAGCATTAGTGGCTGCTCCAAGCTTCAATGGAGTCCTGCCCAGGATTGCTGGCAGCTGAAGACAGCTGCGTCTTCCAGGGTCAGGTTACCGGTGGGAGGGGAGCTGTCTGCATCCAGTGACTGGTTGGTGTGGGCGTTCAAACACCTGTCCCTTTGT
Source organism: Canis lupus baileyi (assembly GCF_048164855.1). Taxonomy (NCBI): domain Eukaryota; kingdom Metazoa; phylum Chordata; class Mammalia; order Carnivora; family Canidae; genus Canis; species Canis lupus. The sequence continues at coordinate 22,016,623 of NC_132873.1, forward strand.
CTCATTACAAGACAACTCTGAAGAGCTCTCTCTGTAGGGTCAGAAGATCCCTCTAGGACCAACTGAGACTCCTGTTGAAATATCATCACAATTAATTCCTCCCAGTGACCAGTCCTGCCTCCCTTGAGCTCTTTGCTCCTAAGGGCCATCCCCACCCAACGAAGGAATCTCAGAGTCTGTCTCCTTGGGAACCCAATCCAAGACAGAAGGTTACCAGTATTTCCCTCATGTTGGAAAGGTGGAAAGCCAGGGCCTAGGAAGGTTCTAGAATAGCCCAGGTCATGGAGCAGAGACAAGACTGCACTGTGATTGGCTCGAACTCAGTGCGTCTGCTGTTTTCCTCCTGTTCCGTTCTCTTTCAGTTCTCCTCCTCCGGCCCCCCGCGGCTTGCTGCCCTTCCATCTGTCACATTGTCACGCTCATAGCCCAGTTGTGTGCAGGCACTGACTTGCTGAACACACAGAGGTCAGCACTGCGCGGGCTCACAGCAGAGCCCACGGCTCCCAGCCCCTGCCAGCTATCCCCAGCCTCAGTGGAAGGAGGCCTGCACATCTCTCAGCCCCAGTGTGGCTCAACTTCCTGGATGGATAAAGATTTCTGAGAGGTTAAATGAACTCTACCGTGTTAATAATGATATGAAAATGTATGTACTATTTGTCCCAAAGAGTATCACTCTTTTAATATGGATTCGTTTAGAATAGTAGCATTTTTATTTCAAAACACACCAGAGAAAAATTGATGTGCGAAATTGTGCAGACTTGGAATGCTTGGAAGCACACAAAGCAGAGTGGCCCTATTCTATCTACAAATGCCATTGGCTGGGCTCGGGTCACCCACAGTTTGCTGCTGTGGGTGCACAGGGACCAGGTTTTAACATATAACTTTTAATAATTTGTAAGTGCAAAATAGGCTTAATTATAGAAACCTCATTTTAAAATACTGGGATTAAATATATAAAATGTGTTTTCACTGTTGTCCAAAATTCTCTTAGCATATAAGAATATATATGGTTTTTGAGACATGCAAAAAGTGAAAACAACTCATTTTAATCCCTGTCTCCTTGAATAAATGAGGGATGTCTAGTGTACCACCAGCTCAATGTTCACTATGACCCAGCTTTCCCTTTTAAGTAGATTTTCACCTGATTTACATCCTGTATTTTCCTTTGCTTGATTTCATCCTACTCCTTTTTATGCCCAATTGGCTTTCCCGTAAAACTTTGCTACTGGTTTAATGAATGATTAGAATATGCTGGGCTAAAGCCAAGGTATGAGCTAAAGAAATACTAACAAAGCTTTTCTTGAACTTGAGTCAAAATTTTTGAAATATTAAGATCACTTAATCATATATATGTTGAAAGATTAGAAGGGAATCTTTAACCTAAATGACAAACTAAATGTCATGAAAAAAATCTGACCAAATATAGATACACACACACACACACACACACACACACTCCTCCCATGACTCTTAGCATTCAAAAGGCGGAAGATGCGTCAACAAGGCACCTTAGAGAGTAATACTGTGAAGTAACAGACAAAATAAATCGGACTTCATGTTAACGGGGTCTCTGAGGATCACAGATCTGAAAAATCTTTGAGGCCAGTTTTGTGGCCATATCCACTCCTTTGTTGATTGCAGACATTCTCAGAGGAGTGAAAACTGATGAATTCCCTTGTGAATCGGAAGTGGAGACCGCCACCTACAGTGATCGTCATAGTTGACATAGAAGAGGCTGAAGGGTGAGTCTATTGGTGAAACACACCTTTTACCTCTCAAATTAGAACTCTAAATATAATTGTCACATTACCTTAATCACTGTGGCCCTGTGGCTGATGGCAATACCTGTTCCTCAGTGACCTGCAGTGAGGACCTCAGATCTAAAAACCCACTTTTCTGGTGGTGCAGTAAGAGGGAGTCCTTTGGGCCCTGGCTCCAACTTAATATCCAGGTGTGGAGAAAATCCTGAAACTTTTGGTCTGTTCTGATAGAGAGTGAACCCATACTTGTGGGGCCCTCAGCTACATCAAGAAAAATGCTCTTCTGGGCACCTGGGTGGCTCAGTCAGTGAAGTGTCCAACTCTTGGTTTTAGCTCAAGTCATGATCTCAGGATGGTGAGATCCAGCCCCACATTGGGCTCTGTGCTCAGTGGAGAGTCTGCTTGAGATTCTCTCTCTCTCTCCCTCTGCCTCTCCCCTTCTCTTGCTCAAGAAAAAAAGGAAAAGAAGAGAGAAAGAAACCTTTAAAAAAAAAAAAAAAAAGGAAAAGAAAAATGCTCTTCACCTTAGATGTTACTTCCTCAAGCGACTCGGTCAGTTCAGGTTCCGGTAACAAAGTACCACAGACTGGGTAGCTTAAATAACAGAAAATGATTTTCTTACAGTTTGGAGGCTGGAAGTCTGAGATCTAATATCAGCGGGGCTAGTTTCTTCTGAGGCCACTCTCCTTGGCCTTCAGTGGCTGTCTTCCTCCTGTGTCTTCACATGGTCTTTCCTCCATGCAGGCCTGCGTCCTACTCCCCTTTTCTTATAAGGGTACCATATTGGATTAGGGCCTACCCTAACAACCTCATTTTGACTTAGTTGGCTCTGTGAAGACCCTACCTTCAAACGCAGTCATATTCTGAGCTACTGGGGTTAGGACTTCAGCATGTGAATTCAGTGACTCTGCCCATAATACCCCTGTCCTATGCTATTGCTCTTTGGGAGGCTCTTAAGTCCTAAGAAGAACTTTGTAGCACTAGGAGCCTCCACAAATGAGAAGACCTGGGTCCCTTCGTGAGGTCCTAACGGCCACTTTAGCATAGTGTCTCTTCACACCGATTGCAAAATGGCTGTTTTGTAAATGGAAGCTGTCGTTTTGCAATTCAAGCCTGTGTCCTCAAGAGAGGATGACAGATTTCAAAGCAATTTAGGAAAATAAGAACTTGCTTATTATTCAAAAACTATTATTGGCTATACATCAAAGAATAAAATAGAGGCATTTCTTTCCTCTACGAGTCTTACAGTCTAAGGGGGGGGGGGGGAGACCTAAATGAATATTTAATACAAACCATGATAAATACTATCTAGGAAAAGAACCTTGCCATAGCCTTTTTTTCCCATTGTGCTGTACATATTATGAGAGAATAACAGGTTGGGGCACCACCTTCACCAGGGCGGGGAAAGACACTGAGATCTGAAAGATCAGTGTGAAGTACTGAGTGATGAGCAGAAGGGAGAACATTCCAGACAAAGGAACACCATGAAGGAAGTCACTGAGGTCAAGAAGAGGGGCCGGAGTATGGGAGGGTGTGGCAGAGGAGCAGTGAGCAGGAGTGAGGGCCCCATGGCAAGGCTCAGGTTGTAGGCAGCAGCTCTGTAAGGCACGGGAAGGAGCAGACTTTCAGTCAAGTGCCTTGGAATGTTCTAGAATGGGCTGACGTGGTCTACCTGATGTTGTAAGAAGGTCATTCCAGTTACTGTATAGAAAATGGGGTAGGGGGCACAAATATGAACATCTAGAAAACAGAACGCTTTTATGGGAATATGAGCAAGGGGTGATGACTCACACTAGGCAGTAAAAATGGAAAAAAGTAGATGGATTTGAGACATGTTTTGGAGGTAGGAAGGACAGGATGGGGGGCTTTCCAAGTGAAAGCGGATGTAAGAGGGGCTGCTGATGGAGAGGAAAGGACTCCAGAATGACATCAGGTTTCTGGCGTAAGCAACTTTGGGGCATGGAGAAGACAGCGCAAAGACGGTGCATTCCAAAAGTGGAATTCAGACAACACAGACACAAGCGATCCTGTCACAGAAAAGACAGAGAGACACTTTGCAAACCAACCAGAGTGCACTGGGAAGCCTCTGATGCCCTCGGATGTCAAAGAGAAGAATGGCAAACATGAAAATCGAACATCTGACATATTGGTTAGAATGAGATGAGTATTGTCACGCGTTGACGATCGACGGACACCGTCAATACTCAATACAACCCCCCCACCCCCGATTCCCTTTTCAGTTTCTGTGTGCCTTTGCTCCTGCCAGCTAGACCTGTAACTATCTATCTTCCAAAGATCGCCCTGGGACGACTGTGTATGTGCACAGCCGAGCACATGCCCATGTGCACACACATGCGTGCACACGCACACACACTCCCATGCACTCCCAGAGTGATTTGGGGGTTGACACTCCCTCCTCCCCACACTGACCGTCCACATCCCAGCTCCCCACCTGTACCCCCAGTCAAGGATTAACTGGTACAGGATTATGAAAGCCCAGTTCCCTTGCTTTGGCTGAGGACAGCACTGCGGGGTGAGGCTGAGGCTGAGCCTCTGCTTGAGTGGCATCCTCGCTTGGCCTCTCCCCCTCTGCTGTCTCACAGGCTCCACTCTCTCTCAGGTTTTCCTGGGTTTAGTTCACTCATAAATCCGTGGCATATACATCCATGCGTCCTGGTCCCATTCTGACACAGCCTGTCCTAAGACACTTCCCAATGATCGATCTACAATAGAGTAATAGGAATTAGGATAATAGATCTGGGAAAGCTAAAATCCTTAAGAACCAAGATTTGAGAAAACAGGAAAAAGCCCAAACAAACAAACAATACAAACAAAAACTATTCAAGCTATGTTTCCAAAGGAAAAGCTAGGACATTTTGTAATGTAAAAGGTGACAGAGAGGAAGTAGAACTCCTCAACCCCTGGGTTGACTCCATCTGGTTTATTAGGGAAAATTATTTTCCTCAAACTAGAAAGAATAGTGCATGTTTGGTTAATAAAATAGAGAAGGTGCTGTGTCCTAGAGCAAAACCTACCCGTTTCACATCTCAAGGCCCAGGTGAGTCACAGCCAGAACTCTAAATAACATTTCATGGTGTGATCTCATAGACACCTGTGGGGTTTTGAGTAATCATGATGAAAGGGGGAAACGCTTAAAGAATAGAGCTGGAAAAAATGTTTTCTTGATTTTCAGAAATGGGGAAACTACAGAAAGGCAAACCTGATTATTAATTATGTCCAAGTTTCAAGAATTTGAAACCCAAATTCTGGTAACCCAATCAAAGAAAGAAATACTTAGAAAAGAGCGCAGTGATTACTGGGTGCTAACACAGGATCACTAAGAACCTTCACGACAAAGGACTTTCATTTTTTATTGGGTTATTAATAAGTATCTGCTACACAATGAACATTATCAGGCATCTGATGAAGCCACACATGATTGCCTTGTGGAGGTGAGGAAATGTCACCATGATAATTGTAAAGTGTACTTAGAGTGGGAATTGGTTAATGGGCTGAAGTCGGCCCAAAGAACAGGTTTTAGGGAATGTACTACTGAGCACTTAATTGGAGTCTGTGATCCGGTGTCTAGTGATCTAGCACAATTTCCTGAGCTTTGGCCTTTTCCATTCTTGAATTTCCACCAAACCTGCCTTCCTGTTTCTCCTGCCTTGGTCCTTCCCTACACCCACCATATACTAGCTTACCCCCCACCCCACCCAGGCCTACTGTCTCGGGTGACATTCACCTGCTGTACGGTATCAGACTTCGATTTCCTATTGCTTCTAAACTACGAACATCCTGCCTTTGGAATAATTGAGCATTCCCTTTTCTTTCATTATGATCCCTGGCTCCTGAGAAATATCAAAGAAAATTACAAACCTCTAGCTTCCAATTCCAACCGTCAGTCCTCAGAGTAGTTTCTGCCTCTCTTAAATTTCTAGACTTTGTGAATAATCCCAGTTACTGAAACTGAAATCCTGAGAGTAGTGCTCTTGACTTCTTTCTCTGCTACTCCTCATGTTTAATCAGTCACATAATCTTGCTGATTCCACCTTCGACAGACTCTCAGCTCTGTCCTCTCCTCTTGTCTCACATTGCCTTTGCCATACCCAGGCATCAGGAGCCCTTACCTGAATCTGGTGATAGCGTCCTAACTGGCCTGACTCCAGTGTTCTTTACTTCAACCCATTCTCCTCGCTGCTGACAGGGACGTTGTCCTATCACAGACGTGTGCTCAGGTCGTTCTCTCTGCTTGTGAAAATCCCCTGAGGCCTGAAGGGCCTAGGGTAGCCTCCTTAATGGAGTGGTGGCCATCCCCAGCAGACCCCCCACCCCACCCCACCCCGCCTATCTCTCTGGCTTCACATCTCGTGCTCCTCATCTCTACGTCCCTCTAGACAGTGAACACTTTGAGGACAACCATCTTACTTATTTTTGTATTTCTCTTAACCTAGCGTAACACCAGCTATATGGTGAGCTGTGTCCATTAGTGAACTGAAAGCATAAAAAAAGACTTATCAGATGAGTTTTGGATTCGAATACGGAGAGAATATTTCCAACGTGGCAAAATAAAAACCAGAAGGATTTCAATATGCTGGGCCTGAAATTAACCAAATTCATTTTAATGGAAACCAATGATTCAAAATCCACCTGTGCAAGAACAGAATGAAGGAGGGCTGCTTTATTCTTATTTAAGGTGAAAAAGACCCAGGGGGTTAGGTGAATTTCAAATGAACGGTGGCCAGGAGAATGTCATGGCTAACAAAATTTGATACCATCCTAAATTGCATTACGAGAAGCAGGGAGGACCGTATCATAGAGGATGTAGTTCCATAGTGACCTATACCGGTCAGAGCACAACCGGGTTTCGGGGACGCTACTGCCTGGTGAAGCACCACCAGAGAATGGCGCCAACAGAGGTGAAGGGTCTGGAAAACATGTTGGGTGAGGAAGTATTGAAAACTGAGGTTTAACCTAGCAAAGAGAAAATTCAGAAGGAAAATCATTGTATCCTGGAATAGTTGCCGAGCTGATACATGGAGGTGATCGATTTATGCGCTGGGTTCTTTGACGGCAAAGCTAGCTTGCAGGAGATGAGATCGAAGGCAGATGACTTCAGCCCCGAGAAGACGTTTCTATCAATGAGCGTTATTATAAAAATAAATGGGCTGTTGTCAGAGTTCCTTGAAAACGGGAAATGTTCAGGCAACAGTTGAATGATGGTATGTCAGCAATATTAGAGAAGGAATTCTAGAAGGCCTCCAAGTTTTTTCTAACCCCAAGATTCTACAATCCTGTGTTTTATTTTTAGTTAAGTTTTAAAGGAGCCCACTGAGGAAATCCATTTGGAAACTTTCAGTAACAGTGTAAGGTAAAAATCCCAGGCCTGCAGCTAAATTTGTCTAAAAAGGCAATTCCCAGCCTCCCTGGTGAAGGCCTGTGTTTCGTTTCTCACTTTGGGGGGCCCTACACACCCCAGGGGTTGCTCGCGGTGGTAGAGGATGATAGATGTGATTAAAATCCTTGTGGCTAAGCTCAAGACGAGAATTAATGAACGGCTCTGCTAAAGATTATTGCAAGTCACGATCAGGAAGCAAAGAGAAAGGGGAAAATGCCTAACACGGGAGCTTCCCCGGACCCATGAATTCTCCTGGTTTGCTGCAGGCGGCGGGTAAGGACTTGACCAAGTGGGAGCCAACAGCGAAGGAAGCTCCAACGCCCAAGGGTTTGACTCCTTCACCAGGTCCCTCTGAGTCCCCGGATGCCCTGTGCCTTATTTTCTCCGACCACAGATCGTAGAGACTAAGAGACCTCACCGTTGCCGCTTGCAGAGGCCTGGGATTCAGGAGTTAATGTCTGCAAAGCATTTTGAGCCTGTTGGAAGAAAGGCGCTAGATAAATACAAAGTGTTGTTGTTATTATAGGGAAGAATAAGTAACTGTTAGCTCAGGGTCTATAATTAGGAAGCAAATATAGTGTCTGGTGGCTTTGATAATAGGATTTCTATGAAGATGTGGCATGCAGTAAGCCTGTTGACTGAAATGTTATAAATGACATGATTTTTGCCATCCTAGTCACAATCCTTTACATTTTAGTTTTGGGGTTTGCCTTCCTGCCCCTCCCCCACATCCTATTTTTAGATAAACCCTAAGAAGGCAAGTGGCAAATTAACAGCTCCGAAACTAATAAACTTAGTGCGTCGGGGAGAAATCCCGGTCCTGAAGGAATCAGGACTTGCTTCCTTCTTGCCGAAGCCAAACCCTGAAGATGCGGAGCTGAGCGTCTAGAAGGCCTGAGTTTGCGCAGATCCTGGACCCCTGTGTTCTCTGTTGCCTTGGGCTTGCAATCCCAGGGCCCTGGTGGAGGCCTAGTCCTGCTGCTTGGAAAAGAAGGCTTGGGAATTCTTTCAAGAGAAGCATAAATCCGAGTTCAGGTCTTGGAAAGTAAGTAAAGAAGGAAATAGCTTTAAAATATTTTAATGTGTTTATCTGCATATTTTCGGTCTACCCATAATGTTCTGAGAATTTAAATGGTTTAAGAAAATCACTTCTTAAAATAAGAAATATTGTTTTTTATGGAACCGTTAGCATTCCGACTCCACGAGTCAGTTATCAGTTTGCTCAGTGATGCTCACCTGTGTTAACTCAGTATCTGCCCTCTAAAGTTGGCAGCAGTGATTACGGTTCTCATCGATGTTGCTGGAGAAAGGCGGCGAGACCGAAGTCAGAGCGAGCAGTTGAGTTTCCACCTCTGGCCTAGGACTAAGCGGCCGGCTGTAGGGCTCCATGCAAGTCGCGAAAAACCCCTGTGGCCCAGTTTCCTCATAATTTAAAAAGTATTCGAAGATTTAAATTAGATGGAGCTCATTTTCACTTAAACAAAACATGAAATAATCTAAATGAAGCGAACATTGCTTGTTTTAAAATCTTTTAATTTTATCATCACTTCAGTGTCTTTCCTAAAGCCAACACATGCAATCACACCTTTTAGTATTTTCGTTTTCTTGTTCAATTTTCTTGGCTTTTGTTTTTCTAGTCTTATTGTGGAAACTAGTTTGTTCCAAGAAACGTGGGGCCGTAGCTCTGATTTGGATGTACCTGCTACATTTTTAGAATACAGAAGCTCCAAATGTGTGTGTGTGTTTATTTCGTGGATAACGACTCTCCTTTTTTAGATGGGCTTTATGGAGTAGCTATAGGCTGGCTACTTTTATTCCATGGGTTTGGGTTATTTTTTTAACGTCAACATTTTTCTTCCCCCTGTGATTGCTGCAAATAAAATAAAAACATGCAAAGATCTATATTTTTCGCGTTCATGTCGTCGTCAAGCTGAGTTGGTAGGAATTTGGTCCAACACATTTATTGAGCGGCGCACACGGTGTCCTGGCGAGCGAGGGGTGCTGCGGGGGTGCGGGGTGCCCTCCGGAGAGGGGCCGAGGTGCTGCGGCGAGGAGGTGAGGTCCGGCCCCCGCGGCTGTGCTTAGCGCCTCCCAGGCCTTCCTCCTACCTAATTAGTGCCTATTTGAATGTGCTGAGGTTTGCGCCGCGGTAACGGGCCGCACCACCCGGAGCTCGGAGCTCGGAGCTCGCTCCTGCCCCTCGCACCTTGAAGACAGGGCGGCCGGGCTGGCTCTTTTTTTTGACTTCAAACCCCGGTTTCCTCGGAGGCAGGTGCCCCGAGCCGGCGCCGTGTGCGGTTCCCACGATTCCTTCCTGCCCCGGGGCCCCGCCCCGCGAACTGGAATTCGGGGCGCACCTACAGGGGCCTCCGCCCAGGTGGGGGACGCGGGGGGGAGCCGGGGGGCACCTGGGGGCGGCCTGCGCGTGTGACAGGGGGGGAAGCACCTGGGGGGCGGCCTGCGCGTGTGACACGGGGGGGAAGCACCTGGGGGGCGACCTGCACGTGTGACACGCGGGGGGAGGGCACCTGCGGGGCGGCCTGCGCGTGTGACACGGGGGGGCTGCAGGGGGGCCTGTGCGTGTGACACGGGGTGGAGAGCACCTGCGGGGAGGGCCTGCGGGCAGCCTGCGTGTGTGACACGGGAGGGAGGGCACCTGCGGGCGGCCTGCGTGTGTGACACGGCGGGGGGAGCACCTGAGGGGCGACCTGCGCGTGTGTCACGGGGTGGAGAGCACCTGCGAGGCGACCTGCGCGTGTGACACGGGGGGGAAGGCACCTGCCAGCGGCCTGTGCGTGTGACACGGGGGTGGGGAGCACCTGCGGGGAGGGCCTGCGGGCATCCTGCGCGTGTGACACGGGGGGAAGGCACCTGCCAGCGGCCTGTGCGTGTGACACGGGGGTGGGGAGCACCTGCGGGGAGGGCCTGCGGGCAGCCTGCGCGTGTGACACGGGGGAAGGCACCTGCCAGCGGCCTACGCGTGTGACACGGCCGTGCGGGGGGGGGCTGTGGGCCGCGATATCTCCCGCCTGGGAGGGGGTCCCCCGCCGGGTGCTGCGTCCGCCCGCCCCAGGGGAGCGCCGCCCCCTCCAGGCCCTGCAGCCCGGCTCGGCCGCTTTCCCGAGGGACCCGAGGGACCCGCGAGAGCGTGGGAGGCGGCGCCGCAGCCGTGCCGGGGCCGCCGACCCCCAGCCTGGGCGCCTTGCAGGGACGCAGGGACACGGGAGGGGACGTGGCCCCTGCGCCCCCCGCGCCCCCCGCGCCCCCCGCGCCCCAGCTGCCCCGGGACGGCGCCCCCCCCACACACACACACACCCGCCCCCGGGCGCCGGGCTGGGCGAGCGGGGACCCCGCGCTGGGCGACCGCCCCGACCCGGACCCCCGACCCGACCCCCGCGGGCGCGGCCGCGGCCCCCCTGGACCCAGGCGAGGGCCCCGCGCCGCAGGACGGCAAGTGGACCGCGGCCCCGGCCCCCCACGCGGCCCCCGCCCCCTCTGCCCTGCAGGGTTTGTGTTCAGCATCACATTAAGTGCTCATGACAGCTGCCCGCAGGTTATTAAATGTGATTCCCCGCGCATTGCTGGGCCTTCCCTGGTGGCACAGAGCAACCACTCACACAGACCGTCTGATTCATGGCCCTGGTACAAAGAGTCTTTCAGAAGGAGAGAGGCCTTCTCGGGCCTTTAGCCGAAAATTGTTTTATTTCCGTTATTCTCTTAAACAGGTCAGGGAGCTGAATTAAACCCCAAATCCTTTCTAACTGCTTAGCTGTGAAGTCTTTAAGATATTACAGAGCTTGTGAGAAGTGGCTGCGGATTGCCAAGTCAGCAGAAATTTAAGAAATCAGTGTCAAAAATGAACTTATGTTTGACAAGTGAGACAAACGATCTGCAGCCAGTGTGAAGGGTGGCAATCTCTTAGTGTTTAATGCTCTTCATAATTAGGTTTCCTGTCATAGAAAGGCATTATTATTTTTGAGTAAGTCCCTGCTGTGAATGCAGAGTCGATGAAATAGTAACTGCTGCTTGCTTGCTTGCCTTTTTTTTTTTTTTTTTTTTTTGCATTGATATTTCTCCTGGTTCATGTTTAGAGACAGTGGATAATGGTCTTTTCAGAATCAGACTCCCTATTTCATGGTTTCCCCCGGTTCTTCATTCAGAGCCGACCGGTGACGTGTTGGCTCCTCACGAGTGTCACTGTCCTCTCCAGGGCAAAGTGTTAAACCTACTGGGGCATTGGGTCCTCCGTGTGCTAGGCCGACTGGATTGGTGCGTTTAGAAGGTCTAAAAGGGGAAGCTGAGCGGTCTTTCTGCAAAATTCACTGGCCCACGCATCCTTCCCCACGATGCCTGTGGACAGTTCCTGATAGAAGTGTAGTGTGGCCTGTGTCGATGCAGGGCTCAGGGTTCAGAGGCTTACCATCTGTTTACAATTGGCATCCAGATCTGATATATTATAGAGGTATCCCAACTTACTGAATTTAAAAGGGGGGTACCAAGTTTGCGTGGGATAAATGCAGATCTAACTTGTCATCTCTCTGCCAAGAGCGCGTAATTCATGTTCTTATTACCAATATAGTCTATTAGAAAATAAGTTAGCTATGTAACAAATTGAAGTCTGAGAAAATATCCATATTAGGAAACCTAGTTCGATGATTAAATTAGGCAAGGCTTACTTTGGCGTGAATAATTCCACAATCTGCTTTTCTGTCCTGAAAAATGAGTTTAGCAAGGCATGGCTGCGCTTGTAATATTTTACAGCTTTATTTTCAGGGTCTTGAGTTATTTCCCTCTCCATCAGTCTTCTAAACATCTTGGTGTAGTGTCACCTATTTCTCTCTCATTTATGAAATTTGCAGAACTGGAGTTAGTCAAATAAATGTCTTACTAAAGGAGACAGATCCAGCTTACCATATATTATTTAGTCCATTTATTTATTCAGCTTGTAATGTGGGCTTCTTCGGCAAGAAGTATCTAGAGTGAATCAAAAGCATTTGTTTTTTAAGATGTCACTAAAAGCAACAGTAAAAATATAAGCACACAGTTCACCAAGATACACGGAGTTAAAGGAAAATCAAGTTTTCTGTTTAACCAAGGATCAAACCAGCAACGCTTTTTGTTTCAGTTCTTAGTGAAACATCTAAATGAATGATTCCATTCTTCTCCACTTCAGATGGAATGGAGGAAAAGAATCGAATCTGGTGATTTGGTGTATGTATTGCTCAATCATGATTCCTAAAAATTAAAAAAAAAATTTTTAACTTATTTATTTTATTGCACGAATATGCACTCGCCCCCCAAACGTATGTTGCAAATGTTTCATGGTTGTTGTTTTCACCGAAACTGACCTGTTTCTTTGTCTCTTGACTCTTGTCCTCAAGGGTAAAGCAAAAAGTAAACCCTAGGTAGTGGAGTGTTTGGATCACAGTTCATCTTTGTTTCAATGTTATTCAATAAAAGATACGCTGTCTAAAAAGTGAAAGTGGCCTTTAGTTGGAAAGCAATTTTGCTAACATGAAAAGAAAAAATTATGAAAGGCAAGGCAATTATTGAGATATTTTTGTTTTCTTGACGCTAGAAAGTGGTTGGACTGATGGCTTGCTTTTAACAGAACTTTTTGCACACCGACCACAACCTGAGGTAGGATCCGAGAGAAGGTCTAAAGTTCACCGAAAAACACTTTGCCACATGATACAAAGGAAATCAATCCCGGAGTTCAAAATTATCCAACACGTCTAATAATTAAGGGATGAGGATTGGAAGAGTAAGACTTGGAGAGAACATGGAACCTTTTTAAAGATCCTCTAACATAAATTGGCACAATTTGCTGAATTTTATGACTCATGATAGGCCCATCTGAGTGTATAGATTTCAAAAGTCAGTACTTATCTGAGGGGGCGAATGTATTTGCCCCTTCAGTACCTATTTACTTAACTCCTACTGTGCGCCATTCTTGCTACCAGATACCAGGATTCAGTGGTGAACAAGATGACTTTCATACGCATTGTGGCCAACAGTGAGGAAAATTGAAAAAAGCAAGTTCCATAAAGTGGGATAAATACTCCTCATTCATTTCACCATCAATTATTGAATGAGGGCCTAGTGTGTACTGGGAAGGAGAGGGGGGGCTTCCAGCAGAGCTTTTCATATGAAGAGAGTAGAAAAATGTACACACGTCCTTAATGAAGCATTAAAGTTTAGAGGGAAGCGGGGGGTATGTAGGGAGGAGGGCACTGGATGCACAAAGGGTCAGTTGGGAAAGAAGAAAAGAGTTTAGTTGTAATTTTCCCAGAAGGAAGAAATGTGCAAAAAGTGAGCAATGATGCTGGAGACATAGCAGCTCACACTCAGTGAGCATATAGCGTGTGCCAAGCAGTTCCCCACAGCCCCGCCAAGGAGCTACCTTTCTTTGTTCCCGTTTTAGAGACACAGAAACCAAGGCCACCAGATCTCACATTTAGAGAGCAACGAGTCAGGATGTGAAGCCAGCAATTTGGCAGTAGATCCTCCACTCTTCTTATTTTAGGAGGCCAGAGGCTGTTGGCACTTAGAATCTGGTCTTTAGACCAGGACGACAGGAACAGGAAGCCATGGGAGCACCCAAGTAGGGAATAAAATATCCCCATTGGTCTTTTATTTTTATTTTTTTTTAAGATTGATTTATTTATTCATGAGAGAGAGACACAGAGAGAGAGAGAGAGAGAGAGAGAGGCAGAGACACAGGCAGAGGCAGAAGCAGGCCCCACGCAGGGAGCCCGACGTGGGACTCGACCCCGGGTCTCCAGGATCACGCCCTGGGCTGAAGGCAGCACTAACCTGCTGAGCCCCCCCGGATCCCCCCATTGGTCTTTTAGATGGATCATTCTGGCAAGCATGTAGGCTCAAATGGAGCAAAGCGAAGCCAGTGGTTAGGGGTTATTGCAATAGTGCAACGAAGACCCTCTGAAGACCAGAACGAAGACATGGAAGGAGGGGTGGAGAGGAGTGAGGGAGGACACAGAACCAAGAGAACCTAGTCATCGACCGGTGGGGATGGGGGGGGGTTCAGAAAGAGCTCCTGTGTTTCCGACCCAAGCAACTGGACGGGTGTTCGTGCTGTTGACCCGTCTGGGAACACGAGCACAGAAGGCAGACCGGGGAGGATCGTAGTGGGTTCAGGTGGGACATTGGGGGTCCAGAGCTCCGTGGAGGCATCTGAGGGGAAGTGTTTAGGCCATGGCTGACCCCCAGGGAGGAGGCTGGGCCGCCCGTGCAGTCGGGCCTCCGGGGACACAGGGATGGGGGCCGCGTTCACATGCAGCCAAGGGGCCACGCCGGATCCCCCCTGCGTTCCCTTCCCTCGCAGAGAGCCTTCAAGTTTGCTGCTGTCTGCTTGTGTTCTCCCCACAGCCTCCCCCCTCATTTTCTTCTTCTCACACACAGAAGGGGAGAGAAGGGAAGGGATCCCTCATCTGCCCCTTAGGTTTTCTGCCCAGTGCATCCTAGAGTGAAGTTCTCTCTACCATCCTTTCAGGCCGCGGAAGCAGGAGGCACTCTTACTCCTTCAGACCAGGACTGGCCACCTGTCACATCCTCGGGCCCCCCCTGCTGGCCTCAGGTCACTGCCTTCTCCTTCTGGCAGCTGGAGGTCCTTTGCACACGTTACCAGACTCCTCTCTCTAAACAGCAAAACAGATGAGGCCATTGTCCTGCATGAAGAAGCTCGGGCGCTCCCGGGAACATCGCAAACGCAGCCCAAGGTCCTTGGGGGAAGGAGGCAGAGGATCTGAATGTCCTGACGACTTGTCCTGGGGCCGCATGCTCTGCGGACAGATTCGGTGGGTGTCTAAGAGAGAGGTGGCACGCAGGTCAGGATAAGTCAAGGAGAGCTTATGTTCAAAGGAGCTAGTTCCGAGGTGTGGGTGTAGGGAAGGAGGAGCCCGAGAGAGCGCGGTAACCAGGGGAAAGGGCAGGAAACACAGAGGAATGACTTAAAAATCTCCATTTGTCTATATCATCAGCCATTTGTCTTTTATAAATGGGGAAACTGAGGTAAAATAATCTGCCCTATATCACACAGCTGACAAGTGGCAAAATCAGACCCAAGAGTCACACGTAAATGCGACTACTCTTCAGCCTCTTTTCTTTCTGCCTGTACTCTCCATGCTGTGTCATCTAAGACCTTTCGTGATCTGATCCTGGCTAGTTTTCCATTTTTATCTTCCCTCTCCCTGGTTCACCTTTAATTCTGACTCCTCCTTGAACACGCCATGCCCTCTGAGACCCCGTTACCTTGCATGGGTTTGCTTCTCAGCACTTCCCAACAATTTGGTCACTTTGCATCCATCCTGGCAACCCTGGATGAAGCACTTCCACTCAGAATTATTTCCTGACTTCTTGAATGAGCTACACGAGCACTCTGTTCATTCATATATCGTAGTTCACATCACATTTTATTGTGATTACCCGTGACTCCTCTGCCTCGTGCCCTGGACCATAGGCTTTCTCCTCCTGCGAAAGGTCTCCTCTGTCATTCATCTCTGTCTCCCTATACTTGGCCCAGCACGGGGCGCAGACTGGGTGTTTAATACGTGACTGCCAGATAGATATTGAATTAAGGGTAAGAAGCTTTAAATTCCAAATAAGAAAATAAGGGGGGAGAATCAAATCTATAAAATGTTTTTGCCTGCCACCACAAAATTTGTGAAATATTGTCCGCCAGCGTGAGCTAGCAGTCTTCGGAGATCTTTCTCCTCCAGCTGCCAAATTCCTGCTTCCCATCGCTCCCTTGTACTTCCCGAGAGGGTACCCGTGGGCAAGTAGGAGTTGTTCATACCAAGAATTATCCAGTGAGGATAATCCAGCTGGATTTCACCCTAAATCCCCTACAACTGAGGAATGTTATCAGAGACTATCCAAGTTTCTTGGACACCTGTGAATGGGAAAGTTCCTTGTCGTATTAGGTCTTGCACTGCCCAAGTCTCTCTGTCTCTCTGTCTTTCTTGCTCTCTCTGTCTGTGCCACCCTTAATTTGTTCCTAGATTTAGAAGTTTAAAATAAAATCAGCAGACTTTTCTCTCTTCCCAGACACATTTCTAAGTCCTTTATGTGTCTAAGTCCAGACCATCTTGGATAATCATCCCTATTAGTATCCTGCTGCCGCTGTGATAAATTACTCTGCACTTAGTGACTCACAACAATACAAACGGATTCTCCCTTAGGCTGGAGATCACAGTCTGAAATCAGGGTGTCAGCGGGGTTCCTTCTGGAGGCTTCCAGGGAAAATCGGTTTTCTGGCCCTTTTGGGTTTCTAGAGGCCGTCTGCGTTCTTTGGCTCGTGGCTCTCCTGCTCTGCTTCACTGCGACCTCGTGCTTCCACCGTCACATCTGCCACTAACTCTGATGCTCTGTGTCCCTCTTGTAAGGTCACAGTGACTACATGGTACTTTGTACCTCCCTGGATCGTCCAGGATAACCTCTCCATCTCAAGAATCTTAACTTCATCACATCAGCGAAATTCCTTTTACCGTGTAAAATAGGGCATTCACGGGTTTCTGGGGATTGGGACAGGCTAGCTTCAAGGGGCCATTCTTCGGCCTACGACGAAATCTTGACTGAGTGATTGCCGCACGTTAGCGTGTATTGTGCTGAGCGTGCTACACGCTCTTGTGTAACTTCCCTCCAACCCTGAAAAGTTGTTTTATGATCATCTCTATTTTACAGATGAGGACACTGAGGAACAGAGATGTTGAATACATTTGCTCAGTCCAGACTGAAGTCCAACTTGCTTTAATTTATTTTTAAAATTTTTTAAAGATTTAATTTATTTATGAAAGACACAGAGAGAGAGAGAGAGAGGCAGAGACACAGGCAGAGGGAGAAGCAGGCTCCATGCAGGGAGCCCGATGTGGGACTCGATACCGGAACCCTGGGATCACGCCCTGGGCCGAAGGTGGACACTCAACCACTGAGCCACCCGGGCGCCCCAAGTCCAGCTTGCTTTTAATCGTAACTACTGTCCCATTTGCTCCCCAGGGCTGATATTGTCATTGATTATTTGTATCTTATCATTTGCCTAGTTTTACAATATGACTTTTGCAGAAAGTCACCAGATGGCCATTCTATTCCCTCCTATCTCTTTCTAGACAGCCTGTTCCCCCAAGCTTTCCAGACCCAGAAAAATATTTAACAAAAACATTTACACTAAAGTAGTAGGGGTTTAATCTGCCATCCCTCACAAGAGTTTTTTGCATTTTAATGGAGTTTGGGAAGAAGGAAGGAAGAGGAAAAGCTGGGTAAGAAAAAACACCTGAATGGGACATCTGTTTATGGCTTGCTTCAAATAATAGGCTGATAACGTAGCACGCAAGGGACACACAGTTTTGGCCTGGGGAGCTCAGGGATCCTCAGCCTGCGAGGGAGGGTGTCCCAGGCCTGACACTGTTCCCTTTCTCACTCGGCGCTGCTCTGCTAGGATTCTAGGAAGCCTGTAGGATCAGGTTCGGCAGTGACAGGCACTGGGGAGAGATTGTAGGGTATTTCTTCCCTCCCCGGGGCTGTCCCTCACATCCACCGAGCCCAAGATAAAAAGTCAAATGGGAGAGGCCATCTGTCCCTATGCCTAAATATTTAAGAGCCATAAAGCGATCCAACACATTGATAAATAAAACACACCCTATCTTCCTACCTCATCGGTTACACCTCCATGTCGACTCTGAAGGCTAACTGGAGGCTTCTGGGGCCCCAGGCTGCGGTGGCACAGCAGCTGGCCCGCTCCCCCCACCCCCACCCCGGGCCGCGCAGTAGCATGGGCCGGCCTGCCCCTCGCTTCTCCTGACCTTCCACGCACACGTGCACATACCCCTGTTCATTGTCCAGGCTCCATCCCCTTTATCTCAGAGAGCTATCCCTGGCTTCACCTGGCCTCCCTGGAGCCCCCACGGCAAGGGGGGATGCTCACAACTCGGGGGAGCATGTGGCCTGCACAAGGACAGTTAGCCAGGCGTGCTAGCCCGGGCCTAGGAGCCATGCTGTCCCCTCCCTTGCCGCCTCCTGTGAGACCTCAGCCAGTGACTGTCTCCTGGTGGCTCAGGCTTCACCTCCTCCCCTGTCCCTCCAATCCAGGAGAGCCTGTGGCTTCCCACCCTTGCGAACCCCGACTTTCCCAGCTGTCCCCTGTTGCAACAGGAGTGTAACCAAGCCACTGCATTAAAATTCTTAAATGCTCGGAGAGGTTGCTCTTTTATAGAGTGGACCCGAACTATTACAGCAGCGAGTGTTTAAGGGTTTTGCCTGGGGCCACTGGGGAAGGGGTGGCATCTTGGAGCACTCCCCCACCTTGCATGAAAGAGTTCAAAATGCTCAGTGATGCCGAGGGCCCCATCTGCGTGGAGGGGAACCATAACCTGACACCAGCAGCATGAGCTTTCCAAAGAGATTTCTCGGAGAAAGGGAACAAACTTCCCTGCTGAAGTGGCCCATCTGAAATCTCAGAGAAGGCATCATTCGGTTGCCACCACTGCGTTTCTTCTGGAGTCGACCTTGACAGTTATTTACAATAGAGTCCCTTCTATATGCACACTAAGCTTTTGCAAAACTTTATGAAAACCAGACTTCGTACAGTGTTCTAAGTTTTGCTGCATCAAAAAGAAGTTTAAATATTTTCGTTTAATGTGGAAATATTTTTAGATGATGAAGATGATTAAGTGTTGAAAATGTAGCGATCTGTTTGGCACCGAGAGAAAAGAAATATGAAGAATTTTTAATAAAAATCTGACCACAATGGTGTTGGAACACAATCTGTCTGAAATACAAGACAGATACTTTATCCCACAGGCTAAGCTGACTTTACTAATAGTTTTGGACAGTTACAGGTGTAATTTTAGCTACCAAAGGGAACACAAATTGTATTATAAGAATGCAATAGAAACAATGGGAAATGCAATTAAATTTTTAAGAGAAAAACTGAATATAAAGTTAGCAGAGCTAATACAAAGCATATTTTCATAGGCTTTCACCAACAATGTATGTAAATCCAAGCTATTATGAAAATCAGATTTACTTGCCCGTCTTCTTGTGCAAAAAGTGTGAAGGATGCTTCTGTTAGGAGCTCTGGCTGTAAACATTACATAAACCTTGCACCTCATACAATTAATTTTTGATGTTTGGTTTTAAAAAATTAAATCTTTAAAGAAATTCCCCCCCAAAATGAAATAATTCTACTGATACTTAGGTGAAAAATAGGGCTGTGCCCATCACCCTTGCTTCTATACAGTAAGTGAGGACGTCGCTCTTTTGTCTACGTGGCTTTAATTTGCCATTGTGAGACACAGCGTGTGTGGGGAAAATATGTAGAGAGAAAGCTTTTATGTGTTTTTCTGATTAAAAAAAAATCAGTGCCACCAGTCCATGAGTGATCCTAAAATAACAAAGCAGTTATATGTACGTGTGTGTGTGTGTGTGTGCGTGCTGAAAGGAAAACTTTTGGTAGGGAAACAGATTTAAGTTTCAAGTTTCCAAGGATCTATTTTAAATGACAGCAAGGAAAAAAAATATTGTAAAAGTGATGAAAAATATCCCAGCAGTATCCTTTCAGAAGGCCATTTAACTTCTGGTGGTTTACGTTGTGCAATATAATTTCTGCAGCCTTTGAAATATGTGGGCACCCTCACTGCTATTTGCGTTCCCAATACTCGGAATCAAATGCTCCATTAGGGCTCTGAGAAGACAGGAGTTTCCAGAAGGGTTTGGTAATTGCCCATTCATTACTCAAAAACAATGACACAGAACCATCGTCTGTTGCCCTAAGTAATGCTGGCACGTGGTGCAAGCCAGGCACGGGAAGAGGCAGGATAGTGTCACCTTGGAAGGCGTCCGCAGAGCAGTTAGCAATATTGTGATGGACTCAGGTCTCCACGAAAAGTCGAGTTGTTCCCTCCTGGCTCTGGAGGGCGAGACCTCTCTCCACACAAGGCCGCTCTTACACATGTAGACTTAGGCCTTGCCACGCCAATAAGAAGGCTACCCCTTCGGGCAGCAGGGAGAGAGACAACCACACACCTGGCAGTCCTCGCGCTCTGAGTGCTCTACGGACAGTGTCCTCTGCCCTCCGTAACTTGGGCATTTTCAATGCCAGTCAGTGACACAGTGCTCCTCCAGGTGTAACTAATAACGTCACTGGCTTTCCTCTGAGGGTTGCCATGGAATTCGCAGACCCCGTCCCGCTAGAATCACCTTCTTGATGTCCTTTTTGCTGTTTTAAAATTTATTTATTCACGAGAGACACACACAGAGAGAGAGAGGCAGAGACACAGGCAGAGGGAGAAGCAGGCCATTGCAGGGAGCCTGACATGGGACTCGATCCCGGGACCCCGGGGTCACACCCTGGGCTGAAGGCAGGTGCTCAACCACTGAGCCACCCAGGCGTCCCACCTTTTCACTTTTAAACCCCAGCTGTGTGCCCTGAGCCCAGTTGTGTACAGTAGGTGAAAATATGATTTATTTTTAAGTACTTTTAGAGATAGCTTCTTAATTTTTGTATCTTTGTAAAGGACAGTAGGATTATTCCCCATTTCATAGATGGTACAACTAAGGCTCTCCCTAGGTAACTGGTGCCAGGAGGGAACCTATATTTCTTAGTTCCCATTCAAGGCACTTTTGTTTCTGTGGATTTGGCCTCTTGTCCCATTTACCTTCTTGACCTCGTCTCTGCACCACAGTAAGGCTGTATCACTGGGTTAACAAAGAATACTTTTGTTCCTGCTGGGTCTACCGAAAGAGTTCAACTTACACTTTCTTAATGGAGTCAAACATAAATTTTATGTTAAATCCTATGTGTTAAAATAGGAACCGATTCCTGGTCCCCACACCCGGCCATATGGCTCTTCTCTTGGCCTTTATGTCTCAAGTTGGGCGGATCTACAAAGTGAAGGTGAGAAAGGTATTTTGTGGGAGTTATACTTCTAGGTTGTGGTGTTTTCCTTTGAAGGAGATGGTTAATCGTGAGAATAAAACTTAAATATTATAATTAGTGTAAAATATAGAGGAAACCAAATCCTCTGCTCTTTGAGAAGTTTATGTCTCCTAATGAGCTGCTTCTCCCACTTGGAGCTTCAGGTCAGTGGGATGTTATCAATTAGGTTCTTTCCATAGTAAAGACCCTGGTGTGCGGGTGCAGAGGGTAGTGGTCCTTCTGTCTTGGATACTCAGGATGCCTGCCAGGTGCTTTCTGATAGTCACCATGCTGGAGAAGAATCTCCTATGGCATCTTACCAAGTGTTCCAGCTGCCCCTAGAGAGCTTCAGCTCTTTTGCTCTTTGCTTCGAAGACCGGGAAGGACAGACATACAGATGACCCAGGCATCAGACGGTTTGGGAATTCGCAGCATGGACAGTGGCAACCCTGAAAGTCCCAGTTGTATTTTATATGAATGGTAGTATCGTATCCTCTCCTCCACGCAGATCAAATGTCACTTGGGTAAATTTTAAAAACCGAAGAGAGGATAGTGTCTAAAGATCATAGGAGAAAATAGAGAGCAAATACATACATACAAGTAACCCCAACTTAGGAGAGCCCATTGTTACACAGGTTTGTATCTAACCAAGGAAACCATCCACACCCCTGCAACTTGGAGAGATAGGGCCAAGGCCACGGAGACGGAGTCAGCCCTCCAGAAGGAGGCCTCTGGGTGGAATGTCCCCCCCTCTGGGTTCATATCCTTAATCCTGTGCCCATACACAGGGTTGAATTTTCCTGTGTGAAGCGAGAAGGGCGGCAAAGTGCCTGGGATGAGCCTCCTTGCAGAGTCTGAACCAAATGAAGTGTCTGTGCGACACCGAGGATGAGGAGGGCTCCTTCGCGGACCTTTGGTGGATGTTGCCTCACGTTAACCTCTGTGCTCTGTGGGTCCCAGGGGCCTGCTGGCTTCCCAAATCCTCTGCGTTCATGTGGCTCATTGGGAAATCCCACTGCTTTCCTGCCAAGGGGTTTGTTACCTAGGTTTAATTTCTCTTTGGAATGAAAAGTATAGCTAACTTGTTTCTGCGGGCTTTTTTAGAGCGATATGCAAAACCAAAGTTAGAGCAACGGAAAACAAACATTTAAGAAAGCACATAATTAGGGGGATGCAGACTCGGACGGGGAGGCTGATTTCAGAAAGGGACGAGGACTGTGTGTGGCCAAAGGGGAGGAGAGGAGTGTGTGCGGCTTGGGCGGCTTCTGGAGAAGCGCCTCCCCGCCCGCGGGGCTGGGGGGCCGAGAGCTACCCCAAAACCTGACACACTGACCAAGGCCAACAGCCGGCAGGGGTCTGGGTAATAACCAGAGGCATCCCTAGGCCTCGGTGGCCGAGGCCCCCCTTGTCCGCAGGCCTCACGATGGGGGGCCGGGTATGGGGACACCAAGTCCTTTCTCAGGACCTTCTCACCAAAGGGTTTACCTGGGGATGTTTCCTCGAGGAGTCAGCAGCATGTCGCATGTGCCCCCCACACACACACCCAGACAGGAAGAGATGGGAAGATCTAATAAAATGCACCCACTCCCCCCACCCCCGGGCCGTGCTGTCCCTCGGAAGGAAGACCAAGCAGGCCGACGCTTGGCACAGAGGACAGGGTGCTGGAAGGGAGGCTACCGGGGAGGCACCCTGCGCGGTGGGGGGGTCCTTTCTCTCCTTCTGGGTGGCGAAGGCAGCAGTCATTTGAATGCCATCGAACAGCTTTTCAGCTAACACAAAAGAGCAGACGGTTCCACTTATTTCTGAAATTAGATGCAATCATATCTGTGAATCAGGCAGCAGCAAACCACCGTAATCTGCATCACAATGCATCACCCGGCCGCTCCCCAACTGCAGCCTGCCCGGCGACAGAGCCACTTGGCGGTGACCTGCGCCGGGGCCCCAGGAGCGCCGCGCCACGCGAAGGCAGTACAGCGACCGAAAAGAAGGGCTTTCTGCTGCGAAAAAAGAGCAAATTATAACAAGAGTCAAGTCTCCGCTGATGCAAGACTAGCATCTTCTTGTTCACAGTTTGCATAATTAGATATCATGGATAGGGGGTTTTTTATTGTTCTAAAAATACTCCTGCTTTGTTGAAATCAGCTATTTCGTTAGCAGCAGGACTCTGCTACCGGAATTAGTGAGGTAGTTAGGGCAGCGGCGGAGATAAGGTACTTTTAGTTAACATTTAGGAAAAATAAAAAAATTGAAATAAAAAAAAAAAATCTCTGTACCCGAGCCCCTCCCCTAAGCACGGCCAAGAGAGGCCGAGGTGCCCAACACTGTCTGACCCGAGAGGCGTCCCCCTGGAACGGCGATGAGAATTGGGGTGGGGGCTCGGGGGTCACGGGGACCCCGGGGTCCTAGTCCTGCTGAAACCAACTTGCCTAAAATAAGACATTCAGAGCCACCACCACCATCCTCGCAAATTAAAATCCTCAGTGCAGCGGGGCCCTGGGTAGCATTTGCCCCGCAAAGGCTGATGGAGGAAAGAGGGACACGTTGTTCGACTTCCTAATCTCCCAGCACTTTTCTGTTCTCCTTCTCATTTACTCACAGTGGGCGTGTGACGGAGAGCATCTTTCTTTCAGGGGAAGAAGCGGGCATCAAGGTCTTTTAGGAACAAAACAAGTCACTAAATCATTTTGGTTTCCCTACCACCTCCCCCCACCCCACCCCACTCCCACCGGCCTGCGAGCCCGAATAGCTGCAGCTGGGGGGCTGTCAGCGACAATGGCCAATCCTGGGGTCTGTCTTGGTATCATACACCAGTGGGACCTCAAGAAGGGGAAGCCGTGATGAAACTATGTGTTCAACTTTTCCAGGTCCCCAGAAGACCAGAGAGCAGGAGCCCTGGGGCTCAGTGAACCCCCTGGCAGCACCACCTCCCTCATCCCCCAGCGGTGGTGGCCGTTGGTCAAAGCACTCCCTAGAGGAGAGACATTTGAAATCACTATCTCTGGGTCCTCTGAGGGCCTAAGGCACCGAATGTCCAATTTGAAAAACACCCTATATGGCATCCGAAGGCCAAGGCTTATGCTATTCCTGAATAAACCTTCCACTGCACTTTTAAACTTTGTTTTTAAGTGGCAGTAACGATCTTCCACTGACTAAAGCAAAGAAAATGGCACCAAAGCTTTTCTTCTATTTTAGCTTTTATTTATGCATTAAATAAAATGCGCTTCCCTACAATTCTTACATTTATATAGAAGTTATCATTAGCGAGATTTTTCAGACTTGAGCGTTGTTCTTTTGGGAAGGGGAACAATTATAGCCACTGTAACAGTCCTGTGATAAATGATGTGTCGTGACTAGTTTGATTCCTGCTAGAAAAAGTCAGCTCCCAAAGCCTCCTGACTATGGTTTCCTGCGAGTCCAATGAAATTTTACAACTCCTCCTTCCAACTCTTCTAAGTCATAGGAACAAAAGGAATGCCATCCTGGGTCAGACCTTCCATACTTCTCTAGTAGAGAGCGGTGTCCGAGGCTATGGCCATCCTCATGAGCTCACAGAAGAAAATTTAAAAAGGCATTCCCGGGGAGCCCCACCTTCCCTGCAAAACCAACTAGAAATTGACGTCTCTAATTCCATCTGAACTCCGAATAATCTGGTTTTTCAAATATGTGAGGTAACACAGTTTTCAAAAATATTATGAAACTTGAACTTCTTTTCACTTGATCTAAAACCATTCTTTCCCTAGATCCGGTAATCTGAGTTTAGATGAATGGGTATTGACACCTCTCATGATTTCACTTTGATCAGCTTTCATCTTTCCAGAGAGAAATGTGTTACTTTTACAGTCTAGTCTCAGCAGAGAAACCCCTTAAAACCCAGGATCATTTCCCCATAGTTCTCTATGGATAAACTTACAGTCTGTGTTGTATTTCTTGAGATGCAGCGACCAGAACTGCATGTTGCCCTCCAGGTGGGAATAAGCGCTGTCGTCGTCGTACAAGAGTAACCTAACACCTGCTGCCCGCTGCCAGCTTCTCCCCGGACTTGGCCTTTTAGAATCTAAGCAAGGTTGTCTGTCATGTTTCTAATGAGAGTCATTTGAAAGAAGACCCCAATAGCCTGCAGACCCCTGAAGATAGAAATGTGAGTGCCTTGGTCTCATCGGAACATGCATTCCGCCGACATAAGCAGCTACGAATCAGTAGCATGGGGTGTGATGGGTAATGGGAGATTTAGAGTCAGTCTAGCATTTGTGAAGTCTTTCCAGGGAAAATCTTAAATTTTACTTATTAAAATCAAGAGGTAGAATTTTCCAAAGTGTTAGACTTTGTTGAAGCGTGAATCCCGACATAGTTTAATTTAATTGTATGTAAGCTCTAGGATTAGTTTGGGGCATATTACAAAGTAGCCGATGATCACTGTTTTCTTACTCTAGGCCTGGCACATCTGTTACTGATTTCTTCTGCCAGGAAAGGTGACAGCAATCTAAGTTGGGGGGTGGGGGCGGGGGGTGCCTAGATTGGGATAATTCTGTATTGATGTGTTCGAGGGGGAAAAAAAGAAAGTTCCATCAGCCGGGCACTGATGTGGCTCAGACTCCCCCTTCCACCCACCCCTTTCTCCGAGGCCACCGCCAGCTCACCCTGCATTTCTCATGTTGATTATAAGTGAAGCTTCGACAAGGGGGCATTCTGGGTATCAGACGACCGCATTATAATTCTACTGAAAAGTGTCCTTATTGTTTCTAAATTACTGGTTACAGTGAGCAGCCCTGGTGACTTGAGGGGAGGAGGCATTTGGAACAAAC
Source organism: Canis lupus baileyi (assembly GCF_048164855.1). Classification (NCBI taxonomy): domain Eukaryota; kingdom Metazoa; phylum Chordata; class Mammalia; order Carnivora; family Canidae; genus Canis; species Canis lupus. The sequence continues at coordinate 22,042,513 of NC_132873.1, forward strand.
ACATTTAGCCTTGAAGCTGGTCTTTGGAGAAGGCAGAGAGTGGCCGAGATCACCTGTGTACCTCAATATGCTAAGTGGCTTTTGCTGGGGAAGGAGCGGGCCTCGTTAGGTTACTTAATTGCAAATCATCTACATATCAGGAATCACTGCGCAACCCAAACTGAATTTACACCTCATAGACCGCAGGTAGCACACGTGTCCTACTGCTCCACGAGCCAGCGGAGCCATCCTTTAATTTTTTGTGTTGTATTTTCCCGACTGAAGGCCGGGCTGTGGGCTGCACGTCTCCAGCCTCCAGGAGCTCCATTCTGCTGAATTGCCTCGGCGGCACCTAGATCCCAAAGCGAAGGCAAGAAAGGAAGCGTGTCCCTGCAGATCTGCCCCTCTTCGGGCTGTGCTCCCGGAGAGGCTGGTGCACGCAGTGCCCCTCGGGCCCGAGCGTGTCCGTGGCTCTTTCCTATGGTCCCCGCGTGCGCCCAACAGCCCTGCACCCGGGTGAGTCTGGGTCATCAGTCCCCCGCCCACTGTCTTCCGTTGACTTGCCTGGTTCCAAGACCTTCTTTAATTCCCCAGAATCTTTTAATTCTGTTTATTGAGTCACAAAGGCAAGTGACACCTCTTAGGAACGAGGGATGTGATCCAGGTTATGGCAGGTTCTGAATAATAGTGGACTCAAGAAGCAAAACTGGAACGTCGTCCACTGTGGGTACCGTTCCCAGCAGGTCTGGCCTCGCCCCCCGGAGGAGCCCAAAATCTCAGTTTCACTACACTATTGTGGTTGCTGTGTAATAAGAGAGGATAATAGCTAGGTTTTTTTGGTTTCAAACAACTGATTTATGATGCAAAACTGCTGAATATTTCTGGTAAGTGAATGCATTGTTCTTTTTTATTTCTCTGTAAAGTCGAGACATTGGTCATTTGACCAGAAATCCTGAGGCCCATCTTGCATTCTAGTTGGCCTTGCTGCCTCGTGCCTTTGAAAAAGCAGATGGTGGATCTTCAGTCTCCGTTCCCCCTACGCTCTTCCCCTATGCCGTTCCCTACCCCGTCCTACTGCAATCCAAGCAAGTCATGTAACATCTTTTTTTGTCAGTTTGGGTATGATAGAGGAAAACAGAGAGCTTTTGAAATTTGCTCTGAACACAAAGAACCCCAAATCAGCTGTTTTGAATTAAAGGTTGAATTTCTTTCATGTTTTAGAGATCAGAGCATTGAGAATTATGTGTATAAAAGCTTAAAGAATTAAGTAAGCTTTGCAAATGTTGGTACGTGGTCATTATGTCACATGTATATATGTTGGGAGTGGGATGGAAGGAAACAGAAAAGTGTAGAAATGGGGGCAGGAGGCGAATGACACTAAGGAAAATAGGCAGCTTCTCGGAAAGATGAATGCATGTGATGTGCGCAAAACTAAGGAGCAGAGGCAGCTTCACCTGCCTGTCTCAGGTGCCCTGGCTAGGCCTTCAGCGAGGAGCTTAATTCACTCATTACAATAGGCTCCCGAGGCCTCTCTCTGCAGGCGTCCAGCTGGACTGTTAAGTGAAGATGTAAGCCTGCCCTGGAGACGCAGGAGTGACCCTGGGTCCCACGCTACAGACACAGACCGGGTTCTGGTCCCCGCTCTCCTGCCAACCAGTTAGAGGAATTCTCAGGTCTTTGGGGTTTTAATTTCTTCTTCTGGAAAAATGAGAATCTGGGCCTGAATAATGTCAAAAAATCTCCCTCAGCTGTAAGAATCTAAGAGCTTCTGTATTTCTTGGCTGCTCTGAAGAGGCTGTACAAGCCAGAGAGAGAGAGACTTCTGGCAGCTAGAATTAAACAGGCCTGTAGCTGAACGTTGACTGGGGCTAAAGCACAGAGGTCGAGTACAAGGATATTTTGCTGCCTCTTTCGGGAATGCTAGAGCCACAGGACAAGAATTTTAAAAGCACCTGTTCACATGTGAATGTGCACACACACACAGACATGTCCTCTTGCTCGTAGATCTTTAAACATATGTTATATTCATTAGTTGTATTAATTTTTAGAAAGGCATTCTCAGAGAAATTCAAATTAGGGAGCAGTGTGCTGAGAGACGACCAAATGCACATTCAGAATCCCGCAGCACATACTATTTTGGCCAAGTAAATGAATCTGGTTGATCTCAGTGTTTCCTAATAAATGATGGAGCCAATACCTATGTTCTAGGTGCTTTGTTAGAATTAAACAAGGTTGCGTATTCAAAAGTGCGTCATAAGATCTACAATCTGCACAGGCATTGGTACTGCCCAATCATTACAGCCATGGCTACAGCTGAAACCCAGAGCATTGCCTGTAAAGTGTGCTCTTATGAGTCAAAAACCCTCTCCAAACCATTTTGGAACGCACAGGCTCTATTAATTCAGCCAGAGGCGTTGCAGAGTGTTCTGAGGAAACTCTGAGCCTCCACAAACCATCTCCTGTCCACCTAAAATGACAAAACCATGCTGATAGGAGCAACGAACTAAAATGTCAACACTCACATTTTACAGTTTAGAAAACCAAAGTCTCCACAGAGATTAAATGACATAATCAAGGTCACATAACCAGTTGGCAGCAGCACCCAGGTTAGAATCCTGGACTCCTGCTAACCAGTTTTCTCCTCTCTCTCTCTCTCTTGTTAACTTTTCTTTTCTTTTTTTTTTTCTTTCAAAGATTTTATTTATTCCTGAGAGACACAGAGAGAGGCAGAGGCCCAGGCAGAGGGAGAAGCAGGCTCCCTGTGGGGAATCCAATGTGGGACTCGATCCCGGAACCGTTGGATCCACCCTGAGCCAAGGGCAGACGCTCAACCACTGAGCCACCCAGGCATCCCTTTTTTAACTTTTCTATGCTAACATAATTTTAGCTAAATCTAGTAAACTTATGGGAGTTACCCTTGGGTTGAGTGACCGTACGTAGATACTTGGTATTCATTACTTAAAATGTTGGAGGAAAAATAAAATAGACCATTGCAAGCAAAGCCAAATCAGAGCAAAGAGGCTAATATTTGTCTCCATAGCCTATATCTATTAGTTTATAATAGATAGTCTGTATTTCTCTACATTCCTAAATGCCCCCTAACATGCCCCTGAATATAGGGGGACACTGGACACATGTTGATTCAGCAGTTACCAATGGATAAGTGGATTCTTTCTAAAATTTTACTTTGGGTCCAAGATTTATCTAAATATGTCACTGTTTAGACCACTAAAAAAAATATGGTATAAAACTTCTGATTCTCATTTCACAATATGTTAATCTTTCTTTATTTATTCCTCCCAAATGTTTTTAAAACAATCTCTCCCTGGGACAATTGGATCTTGCATATCCTGTCAAATTTTAGTAGAAAGCAAATTTTTATAACCAAATTATAAAGCTTTCAACACTGAGGCTTATTTATGATGGAAACATTGACGGAATGTTAACTGTAATGGCTTCAGGGATACGTGTGCCAGTGAGGTAGAATTTCCAAGATGGGCAAATGCCGAAATTATTTAGTAGCTATTTAATGTCCCTCCTCTCCATTTCAAAGCTCTCGGATCCATCTTTGGAATGAATTTTTAGACTTGACATCAACTCTACTGTACCCACCCCTCTTGAAAAAGAGACCTGAATGTTTGCAGATTTTTTAAGCTGTAAGATTTGTTCTTGTTTCCCCAATAATTGATCAAAAAAGCAAGACAGAGCAGAACAGTATCCTGTGGCCGTCTGAAGCTTGATCTTAAATATAGCTCTCATTGACTGGGATTAAATATTCCAGAAGAGAGTAACATTTTGCTCTTACCTCTGAACCACAATTGGGAGTGGATGGGGAAGCTTTAAAAAAAAAAAAATCCTTCCTTTAAAAAAAATTACATCTGGGGCAGCCTGGGTGGCTCAGCGATTTAGCACTGACTTCAGCCCAGGATGTGATCCTGGAGACCCGGGATTGAGTCCCCCATCGGGCTCCCTGCACGGAGCCTGCTTCTTCCTCTGCCTGTGTCTCTGCCTCTGTGTGTGTGTGTGTGTCATGAATAAATAAATAAAATATTTAAAAAAAAATCACATCTGAGCTTAAACCTGAGTGGCTATGAATTAAATTTCTCTGGGAAGCCAGACAACTTTTCACCTATTTGGCTAACAACAGAAATTCCTAGTACCTCTCTTTCCAAAGTCTTAACAGCCTTCACAGACCCAGATTAAGCTTTATAATAAAAATTTAAAAATAAATGAATAAAATGTGCCTGAGAAATCGAGCCTCTGATGAAAATAACAACCCCTTGCATAAAGCTCTTGGTGGCCTAGGGACCTGAGCGCGGGAATCCCAGGTTGGTCTGAACAGACAATCAAGCGAGGATTCCATTAAGGCCTGGAACTGTTCGTGGGCTTCGTAGCAGCCACAACCCCCTGATCTGGTGTAGAATGAGGAAAGAACATGGCACAAAAGAAGGAGCAACTGGAAAGAGCAAGCGTGTCCAGCTGCTAACTCCCAGGTCAGGGGACCCCAGGAGACCCCAGAGAAGGCCGCTTAATACGCAGGCGTATGTTTGAGAGCTCTTTCCTCTTGGGCCTGTGGAAGAGATGCTGATACCAACTGTACGGAGAGGAGGAAGGAGGAAGAGACCCTAGACCTCCCTGTCGGGGAAGGAGCCCGAAGAGCAGCAGGCGCCTTGCGGAGAAGCAGAGCTGGTAAGAGGAGAAGCTCCCCAGGTGAGCTCCCTTGGCCAGGCTGACAGTCCCCAACAGAGGACGAAGGGGAAAAGAAGGGACAGACTTGAATGTAGACACATGATTTCTAGGAGCTTTGGTGGGTCTGAGAAGTACCATCCGCTTGATCTAGTAATCGTGTCTTTTTTGCAAGTACAGTCCTTTGACTAATGTGTGCTTTTTAGGACCTCAGTCCTAGCTGCCTCTCTGTTCCGTAAGGCCACCAAGCCATCTCATTTATCAAATAATTTGCACTGAAACAGATGAAAGAATAACGGAGAAGGAAAACAAAACCTCTTTGATGTGTTCCTTTATCAGGAATGTGTGTCGAAGGTCAAAAAAGCGGTGCTCCGGAGTCTCTTAAACATGACATTGTCGTAATATAAAAACTGACTTACTGACTTAGGTTATTTGGAGAGTTAAGTGCTTGTGTTATTGCAAATTAAACTAATTAGTATCATTTCCTGACAGCTGCAGCAAGTGTTAGCAATTCCACGATTTCTCTCCAGCCGCTCCTGCGGGATGCACAGAGAGGAGACAGATTTGTGATTTAATGGGATGGAATCCGCTTATCATCCCAAGGGCACATCCTTCCCCTCCCGGGAGAGAACAGCTTCCCCCCTCTGCCCTCCCGGTACACCCCTTATTGTCACGCTGTTCACGCCCTGCGTGGGAAGAGGCTCGCAGATGTGGGGTGCCCGGGGTTCTGACACAGCCCGGAGATGGAAGTGTGTCAGCATCTGCAGCAGTGTCTCCCTCTTGCAATTGGGACCGCGTGCTCCTTGCTCCGAGCAGAGTTGTGGCTGCCACAGCACCTGCTGGAAAGACTCTCCTGCCGCAGCAGCTTGACTGTTAGAAAGCAGCCTTGCGAGGACCCCCCCCACACACACACACTGAAGCTTCTAGCATCTGCCTGTGAACCGCTAGAGCAAAGGGTTTTCTCCGGAGCTGATGAGCTTCTAACGGTGACTGGCGATCGAAGAGTCATGACAGATGCTTTGCAACATGAAGCCCAGGAAACCGTACACAGTGACTTCCTACCAGGCCCCAAACTCAAGGACTCGCTCTGACCAGATACCTTAGCCCCCATGTGGTCCTCAAGCAGCGAGTCTCTGTGCAGGTCAGAGACAAGCAGAAGTATGAATGGGGAAGGAGGAGAGGGGAAGAGCAAAAGAGAGTGAATGGGGGAAAAAAAATCTATGAAAATAAAAAAAAGAAAACCTGAGGATCTCTGACAACTGCGTCGTAAGGTGTTCAGACCATGATGAGCTCTCACGGCCTCACTCCTGGTTTGGCTCCTGACTTGGACTGATGCTGATTCTCCAGCCCATACTTCAGACAGCAGCACAGGACACAGCAACACCCCGGGGCTTTTTAAGGTGACCTGGTCCAGAGGTGAAAGAGGGGGCTGCGAGCAAGGGCAGGGACGGAGGGACATCTCCTCTGCCCCCAAAGACACACACTGTACAGTTATTGTATAAATAACCGGCCCTCCTACAAATGATCCAACACTTCGATCAGATCTCAGGAGCAGTTCATTGTGTTCTCTTCATGGTTGAGGGTTATTTTTCTGCTCAGGACAGAGTGAGGATGGCCTGAGAGGGAGTAGTGGGACAGGAAAGTAGACTCGCCAGCTACATATCATTGGTGAAAATGGGATCTCTGAGCCTGGTATAGGTGATTTGTTAAGCTCCGTGGTGGTGGTGGTGATGGGCAGCAGGATTAAGAATCACTGGCATAAAGGAACTAGGGTCAGCACGTCTGGAAAAGAGTCTGGAGTGGTGAGCAGGACGGGTCTTTTAAAATCTCCAAATTGTTGTTGAAGGCAAGGAGAGAACCAGAAATGCTCAACTGAGTTGAGCTCAGCAACTCAGTTTCCAGAAAGACCTCCTAGAGGGACGCACATGTAAGGGTACCAGGATACTGGTTGTACTACTATTCGCAATAGCCAAAGACTATACAAAAGCCTTAAGAGGCAATCAGTAAAATAGCTCACGTGCAACCACACAATGAAATACTATACAAAAGTCAAGAGTATAGTAAAAGTCAAGAAGAATGAGGCAGATCTGTAGATGCTAAGACCAGCCTTAAGATAACATTATTAACTTAAAAAAACAAGATAGAGAATAGCATATATAGTATACTATAATTTTTGTAAAAGAAATAAAAGGATATATAATGTGTTTGCATGATCATAGACTATGGAAAGCTATACAAAAATCTGGTAACTAGTTGCTGTAGTCATCTCTGGGGAGGGGATTTGAGAAAGTGGGGTTCAGAAGAGGGAGAGAGACTTTTCACCATATGCTTTCATACTGCTTGGGATGTTTTTCAAAATATATAGATTTTGTACAGTATAGATATTGCCTCTAACACTAGTTGATTCTAAAAATTAAATCTCTTTAGTAAGATATGTTCTATTATCTTAATTCTTCTAGAATGCTACACTGCCATCACATATGCAGAGTTGCATTTCTATAATGTAGGCTCCAAAAAAAACTCATCTTTTTTTTTTTTTTTTTTACATTAAACAAACTGATAATGCTATGGGTTTAATTCTTTGTGAAATCTTTGTTAAAATTGTCAGCTTTTATTGGGATATTTATCCGGTTTGATTCCATGTGATAAAATTATTGCTTTTTTAAAAGATTTTTTTATTTGAGAGAGAGAGCACAAGAAGGGGGAGCAGCAGAGGGAGAGAGAGAAGCAGGCTCACCGCTGAGCAGGGAATCCGATATGGGACTCGATCCCAGGACCCCAGGATCATGATCTGAGCTGAAGGCAGATGTTCCACCGACTGAGCCACCCAGGTGCCCCAAAACTATTGCTTATTAAGTCCTAATCTATTAGGAGCAGATTGCTTCCACGGTGCTGTGAGGACACATGAGATGAATGTCCTGGTCGTGGGACCTGGTGCCCAGGAAAGGCTCAGTTGACGGGGTTGGATGATGGAATGATGCAGGCATGGATGAAAGAGAAGGAAAAGGCAGACACTTTGAAGATTGAGTAGTGGACACTGTGAGTCCAGGCCAAAATTTTCACCAGTCGACAGCAGAAAGAATAATAAGGACACGAAGTGGGTTTTTTGAAAGCTAAGTTTATTCAATTTAAACGTCTGTCTTCAGAGATTAGGACCTTCTATGTTTGGTATGTTGGAAAGTCCTTTCTGTTATGAAATAATGTGATAATAAATAGTAATTTCTGATTTTTATTTTTTGAAGCCCCTATTTGGTAAAATAAAAGTGACAGGATGTTATGTTGAGCTCCCAAGTTTTACTGTTTGGTGATAGTGAGAGGCCAGAGGTATGGAGCAGTCAGGCTAGAATAACATGGAAAAAGGCTTTCTGTCAAGTGACTACTTTTTATTTCCCATCAGTTCTATGCAAGACGTTATTTCTAATGGAATATAAAAGAAGTCATTAGTATCTGTACATTCTCAATCTTGTTTGCTTTTTAAAAGAATAATCTAAAACTACCACTGTATTTAAAAAATTTTTTTCACTTGGGCAGAGTAACTCTTTTCTAAAATAATGATTTTAAGAAAATGAGAATTATTATTTTTTAACGATTTTATTTACTTATTCATGAGAGACACAGAGAGAGAGAGAGGCAGAGACACAGGCAGAGGGAGAAGCAGGCTCCATGCAGGGAGCCTGACGTGGGACTCGATCCCTGGTCTCCAGGATCACGCCCTGGGCTGAAGGCAGGTGCTAAACCGCTGAGCCACCCAGGGATCCCAAGAAGATGAGAATTAATTCTAAGATAGAAAACTAAAGCACCACGAGAACAGCCTTTGCCTTTGATTACAGCCCCAACTGGGAAATAGCAGCTCCCTTATGTCTCCGTGACCACCGGCACCCTTACCACCATGAAAGTCTGCTCAGTATTCAGAAGGAAAACAATATTAGATCTCTGACATCAGGTTCAATTTGTGGACAAACTGTTGACTACAGACTCTTTTTTCCCCTCAAGGATTACTTTTTTGAAGCTTGTTGGTCCAATGTAAAGTTATATGCCTGCTTTGGAGGGAACACGTAATCAAAGAGATGACCCCCAGCACACTAGGAATTACACGACTCATTGGAATCCAGTTCAATTTTAGGAGACCTCTACAGAGCATCTAGGGCAAGCCAGCTAATGATCCCAGGCATCCAGGATGCAGAAGGAATGACACCTGGCCCCTGTCTGATCTGAGACTGCTTACAGTCCACCCAGGATTCATGCATGCATATCATTAAGCATAACCTGTGTTCTGCTAGAAACAAGATAAAGTACTGTGGACAGTCAAGGGTATGAAAGTGGGTAATTCCACCTGCGACAGGGAAGGTTTTAGAGAGATGGCTGCTTTTAAACTAGATCTTAATGAGTGAAGGGTGAAAAAGACATTCTTTGCTGTAATGGCAGTTACAGCGGACACTGGATTTACCTATTTACGAGTTTGTTTTCTCCAGGGAGATGTGAGCACCGTAGGCCAAGGGCTCCGTCTTCCTCTTTTTTGCATCTCCCTAGCACTTGACACCAGGGCTGCCACATAGCAAGGGCTCAGTAGGTGAATGAAGGAATTGGCTAAAGCTACAGTCTTAAAAGGCCTAGTTTAAAAAATAAAATTATAGTCCCCTAATCTCTGACATACGAGATCCAGAGGGACGGCTCTGAGGAAGCTTTAATACATAATACATATGTTATGATTCCTCAACTACCTAACAAAGGCGCATGAACAGTTTTGCAACGTGCTTTCTGAATTTGTGCGGAAATTTATTTATCATCATCTTGTCCTTCGTGATGAGATATCAAACTTTTCTGGGCCCGAGCAGCATTTGGCGATTTGACCTTACCTGAGGCTAATGACTTCGTACAGCTTAAAAGAGGGTGTAAAATAGACATTCAGTAAATGTAGTTGATTGATGGTGTTGTTTCTATAAAAGTTAAACACATCCCATTTAAAAGAAAGTTCTTTGTTATATCTTTCCACTGGCAAGAGGAGAAAGATCTTCTTCCTCCCCTCCTTCCCATCATCCTATTCTTCTTTCTTGCCTCCCCCACTCCTCCTCCTTTTCTCTTCTTTCTTTCCCTTCTTCTGTGTTTTCTTAATTTGGGAGAGATTATTCTTGCATCCCTGGTTCATTTATTCTTCATTTCCATCCCAATAGGTAGTTCTGGAATCTCCCCAGTGTACATGTTCATTGCCCATTGGATACTCCCCACATACCTACCTTCCATGCACTAAAGAGACCGAGATTGAGCCTATTTCTTTTTTTCCCCACCATATGCTGCCTTGAGTAGCACCAATAAATTCCACAGGGGTTCAGCATTGCTATTGCATATACTTATTTTAGTGATGAAAACAGAAAACACACCACTCCTCAATGCCCCCACTCCTAAGCATTGTGAAGAAATCTCACACAGGCAAAGAAAGACCTGCCTGAGCTCATGACGATACTTTCTGATTTGAGGGACCATAGGGCTTAAAAAAAAAAAGATACCTTAGACAAAGAGGTGTTTGGTTATTGGTAATGTGACGAGGATGACTATACCCTGACAACTGAACCCAAATAAACGTCATGGTTTTAAATGAGGTCAGGCCAGTTTTACTTTTCGCAGCCACGTAGAATGGTTACCTGGCTCATGCTCCTTTCTACAGGCTCTGTGATACTAGTTCACGTGGTGTTTGGCTGCCCGTTTGCAGTGTTAGAGAGGTGCCAACATCTATCTTTACACAATAGAGCAGAGAAACCATTACTCTTCTTGCCAGATGTCCATTTTTAAAATAACCTGGGTAGAAATGTAAATGACACTCGGTAACAATTTAAAACTCAGTCTGTTCTGTAAGGGAGCAGCACGTATTTCTGATGCAGTCTTCTGCAGATTCAAAAGCAACAGCGGTGACTCTAAAGGAGCACTAGTGGGCTATTGGATAATCAGCAGGTATGGTTTTATTAGCTGCCGAAGTAAGCATTAGCATTGTAGATTCACTGCAGGCCACATACGGCCCTTTTCTCAGGACTCCAGACATGGAGCCAATTATTAATTCTTTCATAAAGTAATTTACCCAGGAAGGCACATGTTAAAAAATGATTCTTATGCCAACATTTCAGTCTTTCTGAGGGTGTTTCACATTTAGACTAATGGAAATTTGGCCTGAGTTACAGGAAGGCCCCGGACAGTGGTGGTATATCATCAGAAAGTTTGTCGCTTATTAATTTTACAATGGTTATTCATTTACAGAGGAAAGCAGATAAAACATTATACTTGCAGGAACTTATTTCTACATTCTTTGCAGCAGTTCAGTAGATTAGCTAATAAGACCTTCTCCATTTCACAATTGAGAGGCAAACAGAAAGGAATGAGATAGAAGTGAAGCCTCAGCTCTTCTGATGGTTTGATATTTGCTTTGAAGAGTCTCTCTTCTAGACAACAACAACAACAACAAAAAACAACTAATGAAGACCTACTATATGGCAAGCATCTTGATAGGTGCCTTCATTTTGTGTTAAAATATTCAATCTTTTTTTCATTAAAAAAATAGTGTTTGTTTTTTACCATTACAAGAATAATACAGATATTAAGAAGAAGAAGAGAAGGAGGGAGGGAGGGAGGGAAGGAGGGGAAAGAAAGAAAATTAAATAGGAAAAATCAACTGTAATCTCCCTTTGCAGAGACAGCCAGCAAACCTCTTAGTATATATTTCCTTCTGGTCTTGTCCTTCTTTTCGTTGCATATCCTTCCAAACTTTTACTTGGATGCGTTCACAATGCACATAACGTTCTGTAACCTGCTTTTTTCACCTAAAAAGTCATGCATATTTTTTTCATGATAGTATATACAGATTTTGCCTTATTATTAAACGATTCACGTGCATTGTTTTAATCGAGTAATCAGGAGAAAGCAAAAGAAGTTACACTACATGGGAATAATGAGTGTTAAGTCAACATAATTCTAGATATTTCCTCTTCCTGTATCTACAGTCTCCATTATTCTCTTAAACGATTGTAATATGTAGTTTAGGTAACCAGCTGTCTATGAATGATTATTCTTGTCACAGTTTTGTTATTACCATGTGCAAATATAATTCACTGTGCATTTATCTATTAATTTCTGTAGGTTGAATTTCTAGGAACAAAATTTCTGGATCAAATTTTAATACATAACTGCCAAATTGCCTTCGAGAAAGGTGATTCTTTTTAAATCTCAGTGTTGCCAATTTATATAATCAGTGAATGTGAGCATCTTTTCATATGTTTATAGGTCATTTGGACTTCTTTTGTGACTTGCTTATTCATGTTTTTTGTCCATTTCTTTTCCACCGTGTTTATCTTTTTAAATAGTTCTTCTTTTTAAATAGTTGATCTGAAAAAAAAAAAAAAACAAAACAAAAAATAAATAGTTGATCTGTAAGAGATCTTTATGTACTTGGGAAAATACTTCGTTGTCAAGTGTGTTTCAGTTATTTTCTTGTTTGTTGTTTGTCCTTCAGCTTTGTTTATGTCACTCTCATCATAAAACAGTTCAGAAATTTTGTGTTATCCAATCTTTCCTGTCATTTCCTTTAAGGCTCTTCAATATCAGTCATAGTGTCCCATTATTTAAAAATGTATCTTACATATTCTTTCTTTTAACTCTTAAAATACTTGAAATAATTATAATTTTCTGTAATCTGTTTTTGTATACGATTTGAGAGGTATATATGGTTTATATGTTTTTTATATACGACAAACATTTTTTTCACCATATGATACCATTTGTCTGCAAATTACTGATCTGAAATATTACTTTTTTCATAGAGTAAATGCCTACATATTCTGTTGTTTGTTTCTAGATTATCTTATTTCCAGGAGAGTGAGCTGGCTCCTGTTCCTGTATTGTTGCCTTGCCATATCAATCACTGCTGCTTTAGAGTATATTTTATTATATGGAAGGAGAATTTTTCTATCTGGATTTTTCTTTTTCAGAGACCTTCTTGACATTACCATGTATTTGTCTCCTATGTGAATTTTGGAGTCAAATTTTTAAGAAACCAGAAAAAAATGTCTTTGGCCTTAACTAATCTGAAGAGAAGAATTTGTAACCTTAGGCATCATCCTTATGGGTCAAAACTTATTAAAATCTGGATACTGCGTTTCGATAAAAGCTTGAGAATTCTGTAAGATTATTGAGGTAAAACTTATTTAACAAGTATTTATATGCCTGGCATAATGTTCTCCTTAATTATGAGTTTTCTACCATAAATTGGTGTAAATAAGATCTGTGACATCAGAATGCACAAGTTTGTGCTATGTTTTCTAATGTTGCATCTGAATTTAAAGTAAAATAATTCAGCAATTTTCTGTCATTCTATTACTTACCATCTAGCCATATTGGTTCCCGTGCTTTGGGGTATTGTCTGACTCAGACAACACCCACTAAATGACTATACAATGAACAGCTACAAGAAGAATCAGACAGGATTCTGCTCTGTATGCCTTTATATCACAACCAGCAGGGAAAAAATGGGAGCTCAGAATGTTGGCTTCAACATAACGGCGCTGGTGGGGAGCCCTTGGTGCTCTAAACAAGCTTCAGGATTCAGTTTATCAACTGTCAATAGGCAAATGCATGTTTTTCTTTTCCCATGATCTGATTAAAGTTGTGGTCTCTTGTAATTCATGGCATTCCATTGTATTTATTTCTGCCGGAATTTTCAGGCTGAGTTACTGTAACTAATATACCACTAAGTCTGTACTGCAAAATCCCTGACCTTTTGAATCTTCCTTTTTAGCAGAAAATTGGCATAAGAAATTTCAACACAATAAACGCTTTAATTTTTTTTCTTAATCTTGATCCAGAATCCATATGGTTCAATTTAATTATGTCAGAGGCTCTTTGCCACCAGTATCAGTTTGGATTGAGAGGTTTGGAAGATCGTGGTGATAGGGGGGAAAGAGAGATGAGACAATTCTATTTGCAGCAGATTATTCGGGGGGAAACAAAAATATGAAATGTGAAATCCTTTGGTCTTTTCTAACATAATTTGTGCCCACAGCTCAATTTGAGTACATAAATTTGCTGGCCTCCCAAACCATGTGATTTGAGAATTTTTTTCAGTCTTTCATATGTGACTGAAGAATCCTTGTGCCCACCTATCTAACAAACTATGGTCTGTTTGTAGTCATGGTCCTTTGGTGTAGAATCAGGGTCGTCGAACTTTCTGACTTTCTGTAAAGGGCCAGATAGTGAATTATTTTAGGTTTTGTGGATGGCATAAAGCCCCTGACGCTGCTGCTGTGCTTGTTGGTTTTGTTTTGTTTTGTTTTTACAAGCTCTTTAGAAATGTAAAAACCATTCGTAGTTTACAGACTGTCCAAAGACAGGTCATGGGTTGGATTTGGCCCACTGGGCTTGGTTCGCCAACATCTTTGTGGAATCATTGGAAGATAAAGTCATATACAAACCATGGGACTGTGAGATGCTGCTGATGATAATGACAATAATACCTCCCATGTTTACTCTGTTTTATAGTGTATCCTGCATATCCTTGAACCTTGTCCCATTTGATCCTCAAAATAACATTTATGGCAGACATCATTATTACTATATTAGAGAAGAGAAAACAAGCTCAGAGAAGTAGTGACTTGCCCAAAACTACACAGATGATAAGGGGGAAAGCCAGGAATGAATGCATCTTGTGATTCAAGTTTGTTGCTCTTTCTATTAAACTCATATTAAGTCAGAGAAAGCATTAGTAGAAAGAAAACATTTCTCAGACTGAGAAAGCCCCTAGCTCTTGATTTTAAGATGTCTGTCCTCTGGAGCCGCTGGGACTCTCAGATTTAATGGGAATAAAGCCCAAGAAGACACCTTCCATACTTTACCACAGTGCGGTAGCTCTAAGGGCTTAGAGAAATGACCACATCAGCTTGCAGCCAACTCAGGATTTTGGAAAATCTCTAGTTCACTCATCATTCCCATCTACATTGATAAAAATGATGTGATTTGTGCTTTAATAATGCTTTAAGAGGCTGAGCAAGGAAGTGACAGTTTAGCTCCCAGGAACATACTCCAAGATAGTGTCGTTGGATTGAGGAAGTAGAAAGAACAACTGTTCGTTTCATCAGCCTGCCAACAGGAGTCCAAGCAATGAGATATAACAGAATTGTTTGGAAAGACACGTTAACTCAACTTGTGTGGCCCAGAGGCTAATCAGAGTCTACATCATAAAGACTAGGCAAAGGTACATATGGGACTCATTCCTGCCTTTTTACGGGTTAGAGACATGAACTGTGTATCCCGTTACACAGCAGAATAACACTAGTATGGGAGCGATAAGGTCCAAGAAACACAGTAACTTTATGAATTATTGCGATATCTTTTCCACTAAACATCATAGGCCAGGGCTGTTCAGTGATATTTCTTGATTTGTATTTTTATTTGCTGTTTCCTATATTTAAAAGTGCCTATCTTTAAGAAGCCTGTCACTCTGTTACACTTCTTAAATGAGCACTACCAGAGTGCTGTGACCACTTGTGGGTTCTGCAACTTTGGAGAAAATGTGGAAACTCTGGAGAAGGTTCAGAAAAGACTATGAAAAATGAAAGTACTGGAAAAATAAAGCCTGAGAGGCAAGATTAAAGGGACTTATTTTTTGCTAAGGTTTAAGACTACTTCAGAGTGACACGCTGGGATTATTGATCACATTGAAGATTTTCAGAGGCAGGATTCAGGATAATAATTTTCTCTTTCTATTCAGAACAAAAGTGGCGAGAACAGAGTCTAGCACGTTGATTTCCAATTTGTGGACTCCAGGTCTGGTAGGAAGGACAAGGAGGGAGTTTGCCACTGAACTATTTAAAGGGCTCTTCAATTATATTTTATCAAATACTAAATACAAAAAGAATAACAATAGTTTTCTTTGGGTATGATAATTGCCATTAAAAGGGGGCTTTGTCTTTGAAAAGGCAGAGAACCACTGATTTTAAATATAGCAATGTGAGTATAGTTTAAAGATGAATTTCCTAGCAATAAGAATTATTAAGTGACAAGCACTGAAACATGCTTTGCTAGACCAATAAAATACACGAGGCTAGTACTGTTTCAAGGTAACACATGAATTTGTTCATTTACTTATTCCGTAGCCATTCACTCAGCATCATCCACATCTCAACGCCTCGAGCACTCTGCTAAACCTGGAGCTGCCATAAGGGCCAAGACACATGCAGTCTCTGGAATCATGTCACTCACGGCCTTTCAGAGACTAGAAGTGCAATCTACTAATTCATGCCCAGCACATGAGATCATTTCCATTCCTATAATTCTGTATCTTCAGGATAATAGCAAGGGTATCAGATTTTGAAAAGGAAGGGTAAATATTTGCTTGTGAGGCTTATTTCTACATTCAACATAAACTTGTAACCCATAATAAATAAAGGAACCTCCTTTAAAAACCCTGTTTTCTCTCCCATTTGTGGAACAGCTAAGGAGTATTCATTCTCCCTTCACAAATGTCACAATGAATGTTTCCATAGTCGAAAATTCTCTCCTTCCTTTCCCTCTGTTTGTTTTTTCTCCAGGGTAAGGGTGGAGATAGCTGTAGGTTTTCAGCAGTGAGTTGGCCCCATTCCATAAGATGATGATTTAATCTCCAATTATTCATTGAGCTTTTAATTCACTTAGTCTTTATGATGATAAATTTTCTTTAAAGAACATCATAAATTTATATCCTTAATGGACTTGCTACATGAAGTCTGTGATTACAATGTAAATGAGAGATAGTCACCTCTTTTATTTAAGGGCTGGACCCTAATAATATTTTCTTAAAGCTTATCCTTTTCCCTTTTTCTTTTTGGTCCACTTAGTACTATCTTAAATGTTACAGACTGTACAAGGAAGAGACGAGATTCATCATCATCCGTTCTCTAGAAGTATTAGGAGCAATGCTTTCTCACTAGCTCATTAATTGACAATTCTCAAAATACCCTCTTATACACACTTAAGCCTCCAGAAACATCTAGATTTCATTCCAAATCTCTGTCTCTTATGGTGGAATCATATTTACTGAGCACTTAAATATGAGCCAGACACCGTTCCAAACGATTTACATGTATGACCTCATTTTACCATTGTAACAAGTCTATGAGATAGGTGCTATTGTCATCCTCACCATACAAATGAAGAAACGAGGGTCAGAGAGGTTAAGTAACCAATCCAGAGTCACACTGGTAATGCCACGGTGTGAGCTTTGGGAGTGGCTCTTAGCCACATACCCTGCACTATTTCTCAAGAATACAATTATTGTTTTTTTTTCCTTAAGCACAACATATAAATATTAGTCTATTTTTTTAAAGATCTTATTTATTCATGAGAGACACAGAGAGAGAGGCAGAGACACAGGCAGAGGGAGAAGCAGGCTCCCCACCAGGAGCCCGATGTGGGACTCAATCCCAGAAAAGGATCACATCCTGAGCCGCAGGCAGGCGCTCTATTGCTGAGCCACCCAGGGGTCCCTTAGTCAATTTTTTTTATTCTAGAATGCCTGGTGTGGTATATTCAACAATGAGGTACTCTACGGCAGTGAAAAATGAACTAAAGTTAATTATTAATGAAACTGAATCATTGTTACTCATTTTTCAGTGCCACTGGATGCCAGCATTTACTGGGTAACACCAGAATTTCTGCCATCCTTAGGAAGGATAAGCATTATTGTGTTCTTATTCTGAATCAGGGCAGAGATATCTATTTTTAACTGATAGGTTAGGGAATCATAGCAATGGATCTAGGATATCAACCACAGTCACTCATGCTGTCCCTTCTGGGCTTTCTAATACATTTCTGACCAAAGCTATCACTCTTGCCCCACTGTGTTTCCAGATATTCCTATAATCTTGGCTGGCTGTTTTTCTTTTCTTTTCTTTTTTTTTTTTTTTTTTTTTTTTGCTTTTGAATTTTTATATTCTAGGCAATGAACTCAGGTTGGTTTACTTTTTTTCCACAGACCCTTACTTTGCTCAGTAGAGAGAATTTAGAAAATTCTAATACTATATCCGAAACAACCATTTTACTTTATCTACAGATGTGACAAAATTTTGTCATTCACTGGGGATTTCTGGGAAGCAAACTGAACAACATCAGTTGAGAACTGATTCACTCTAGCAGGTAAGCTAGGCCAAAAACTTGGCTATTGACATGGCTAGCATTATAACTATTACTATGATTTATTTGGATCTTTAGAAAGGCCTTTTGTTTCTGAAAGCAAATATAAATATTTACTCTAGAAAAGTAAGATCACAGAAAAAAAAATTACTTGTGATTAAGTCTATCAGTTCTGTTAAAGTTTTGTATTCTATCTCTCCAGTCTTTTTCTTGTCTTCTATTTTAATAAGTGGTTGAATATAAAAATTATATCCATCTACTGATAAGAACATAGGAAGTAGTAGTATAATCCTACACAAGTAGGATTGCACTGTACATAAGATATCGTAGCTCTTCTGGACTCCTAAACTCTTACTCAGTATCCCAGAAATGAACAGTTTTAAATGCCATCAATTTTTGACTGTTACTTCTCAAGCATGAGTATAAATTCAATAGAATTAGGGGCACCTGGGTGGCTCAGTGGTTGAGCATCTGTCTTTGGCTCAGATCATGGTCCTGGAGTCCCGGGGTCCGTGGTCCATAAGTCCCGCATTGGGCTCCCTGTGGGGAGCCTGCTTCTCCCTCTGCCTGTGTCTTTCTCTGCCTCTCTCTGTGTGTCTCTCATAAACAAATAAAATCTTTTTAAAAATTCAATAGAATTAAACTAACAATAGTGATCTAATCTTGCAAATGCCATTGTCATGTTCATAGATGAGACCTGGGTGTTCCAGGTGCATGGGTGACTTGAACCAAAGATAGGAGAGCACTCAGTGGCAGCCTTTTCTAGAACCCATTGGACTTAATTTGCCCCCATCTCTGACTTTCAGCCCCTGCTGCTTTTCTCCCCTGGCTATCTTCATGCTTGGAGACAAGTCAAGACTTGGAGGTAGAAAAGATAAAAAAGTGTAATTTTAAATTCTTTTCCATCACTCTCAAAAAGTCCAATCCTGAAATCATCAGTGCTGAGAGACACTGAGGAACAGGAATGAATTCATTCAATCAAACCATCTCAGTGAGTGTTTTGCTAATGAAAGTCTGGCCCTTGGTAGCCATCTACTGTGCTAGGTGCTGAGAGGAACATAGAAGGTAGATTAAACGTGATTCCTGCAAATGTATAATTTAATTAGAGAAGCAATACTAAATAAGTTCTATAATTAAAAACAATATATAAGTGCACAATTAATGTGTGTAGTGCAGATAATAAATTTATAGGAGTTCCACATCAGCCTTTATTTTAAAAGAATTTTTTCTATAAAACTTCTATAGATCCTATAGATTTTGTGTTATGAAACATTCAAGAATTAAACAGGGTTCAAATTTTATTTAAGATACTGATATTTTAACAAAATAACATCAGATTATTTAAAGTAACATTGTATTGGGGTGTCCGGATGGCTCAGTCCGTGGAGCACTCACCTCTTGATCTTGGGATTGGTGGGTTCAAACTCCACGTTGGGCATAGAGCTTGCCTGATTAAAAAAAAAAAAATTAACACTGTATTGTTTTGATAAATAAAATGTGGTATACTTAATGCATTCCAAGGGCAATGAAAATGAACTATTATTACATGTATCAATGTGGATAAATCTGAAAATCATAGCTCTAAGTAAGAAGGAGCACTTGTGGGATATATACCAGATATTATATATAGAGAGAGTTTAGGATATACAATAACTGATATATTAGTTAGGGATATATCAAGATTGGAAAACATAGAAATGGTAGGCATAAAATCAGAAGAATGGTTATCCTTGGGAGGAAGAGAGTATAATTCAGAAAAGTGCCCAAGACTTATGTATAATAATTAATTATTTCCTAATCTAGTGGTGGGTACATGGTTGCTCATTTTTATCATTAGGTGCCATATTCTTTTGTATTCATCAAAGACCTTATAATAATTTTGTTATGATAAAATACATATAAAACAAAATTTAGCATTTTAACCATTTTTAAAGTGTACAATTCAGTGGCTTTAAGCACATTTGCATTGTTGCACAACTACCCACCACTATCTATTCCAGAACTTTTTTTAGTAGTTTATGTTTTAAAACATCTTTAGGTCCACAGCAAAATTGAGTGGATGATATGGAAAGATCTCTGTAGTTCTTTCCCTACACATGTGTACCTCTCCCCATTATCAATAACCCCCACCCAAACAATACATTTGTTATCATAGATGAACCTACATTGGGTCCTTAGTTTACATTAGGGTTCACTCTTGGTGTTGTACGTTCTGTGGGTTTGGACAAATGTGTAATCACATGTGTCCACCATGATAGTATTACAGAGACTAGATTCACTGCCCTAAAAATTCTCCTGCACTCTGTTTGTAACAGTGTATTTTAAACAAAATTTTATCAAATCAAACCCAACAATATGTAAAATGGATAATACCTTATGACCATGTGGGGTTTATCCTAGGAATGCAAAGCTGATTTGACATTTGAAAATCAAACAAACTGCACAAGAATAACTGTATGATTACCCCCAGTAAATGCAGAAAGAGATTTGACAAAATCCAACATCCATTCCTGATCAAGACTCTCAGAAAACTAGGAATAGAAGGGAAATTCCTCAAACTGATAAAGGCACCTTTGAAAAACCTATAACTAGTGTCATACTTAATGGTGAAAGACTGAAAGCCTCTTTAAGATCAAGGACAAGACAAGGAACTGTCACCTCTTCTATTCAACATTCTGCTGGAGATTGCAACCTGTGCAATCAAACAAGAAAGAAAAATAACAGACACCCATGTTGGAAAGGAATAAACGAAACTGTCTTTATTCCACACAGTATATACTCATATATGAAGAAAATCTAATGGAACCTACAAACAGCTAGGAAAAGTGAATTCAGCAAAGTGGCTGCTTTCAAGAATTAATATACAAAAATCTATTGTATTTCTATATATTATCAACAATCAGAAATTGAAATTAAGCAATATTATTTATAATAACATAAAAAATATGAAATAAATTTGGCAATAAATTTGAAAGATGTGCGTACTGAGAATACACAACATTGCTTAGAGAAATTGAAGAGAATATATATTTTTTAAGATTTTATTTATTTATTCATGAGAGACAGAGAGAGAGAGGCAGAGACACAGGCAGAGGAAGAAGCAGGCTCCACGCAGGGAGCCCAATATGGGACTCGATCCTGGGACCACAGGATCACACCCTGAGTCAAGGGCAGATGCTCAATTGCTGAGCCACCCAGGCAGCCCAAATTGAAGAGAATCTAAGTAAATAAAGAGATAAATCATACTCATAGGTCAGAAGACTCAATATTGGTGTAATAATAAATAGATCAATAGAACAGAACAGAGAGTCCAGAAATAGACACATACATACATGAACAATTGATATTTTACTACAGTGCAAAGGCAATTCAGTGGAGAAAATATAGTTTTTTCAACAAATTGAAAATTCATATGCAAAGCAATGAACTCCATCCATAGTTACATACAAAAAAATTAACTCAAAATGGACCCCAGACTTAAATGTAAAACATAAAATTATAAAACTTCTAGGAAAAATCATAAAATCTTTGTGACCTTGAATTAGTCAAAGATTTCTTAAGTAAAATATGAAGAACTCTCTCAAAAATGGGCAAAAGTATTAAACAGCAATCTCTCTCTTAAAAAATAGGCAAAAGTATTAAATAGTCACCTCACCAAAGAAAATATATGGATGGCAAATAATCACATGAAAAAATACTCCTCATTAGCAATTAGAGAAATGAAAACTAAAACCAGAATGAAAAAAAAATGCTCAACAAAATATTAGTCAACTGAATCCAACAATACATTAAAATAATCATCACAATCAAGAGAGATTTATTCTAGGGATACAAGGGTAGTTCAATATTCACAAATCAATCAGTATGATATATCAACAGGAGAAAGGATAAAAACCATATGATCTTTCAATAGATACAGGAAAAGCATTCAAAAAGTATAACATCCATTCATGAGAAAAACTCTCAACAAAATAAGTTTAGAGGAAACCTACTTCAACATAATGAAGATCATATATGAACATCATACTCAGTGGTGTAAGACTGAAAAATTTCAACCCTAAGATCAGGAACAAAATGAGGATGTCCACTCTCACCATTTTTATTCAACATAGTACTGGAAGTCCCAGCCCCAGCAATCAGACAACAAAAATAAATATGCATCCAAATTGGTAAGGAAGAAGTAAAACTTTCAGTATTTGCAGATGATGTAATACTACATAAAGAAAACCCAAGACTCCACCAAAAAACTACTAGAACTGATAAATGAATTCAGTAAGTTTGCAAGATACAAGATCAGTATAAAGAAATCCATTGCATGTCTATGCACTAATGAAGTAACAGAAAGAGAAATTAAGAAAACAATCCACTTAAAATTGCACCAAAAAAATAGTAAGATACCTAGGAATAAATCTAACCAAAGAAGAAAGGATCTATATTCTGAGAACTGTAAACATTGATTAAATAATTTGAAGATGACACAAAGAAATGGAAACACATTCCGTGCTTATCAGTTGGAAAAACAAATATTAAAATGTACTACCCAAAGCAATCTACACATTTAATGCAATACCTATCAAAATACCAACAGTATTTTTCACAGATCTAGAACAAACAATCCTAAAATGTGTATGAATGGAACCACAACAGATCCCAAATAGTCAAAGCAATCTTGAAAAAGAAGAACAAAACTGGAGGTAACACAATCCCAGATTTCAAGATATACTGCAAAGCTGTAATAATCAAAACAGTATGGTGCTGACACAAAAATCAACACATTGATCAATGGAGCAGATAGAAAGCTCAGAAATAAACCCACAATTATATGGTCAATTACTCTTCAACAAAGGAGGTAAGAACATCCAACGGGAAAAAGATGATGTTGGGAAAACTGGACAGCTATATGCAAAAGAATGAAACTGGACCAGTTTGTTGCAGCATACATGAAAATAAACTCAAAATGGATTAAGGACCTATATGTGAGACTTGAAACCATAAAAATCCTGAAAAAAGAACACAGGCAGTAATTTCTCTGACATTAGCCTTAGCAAGATTTTTCTAGGTATGTGTTTTGAGGCAAGGGAAACAAAAGCAAAAATAAACCATTGGGGCTACATCAAAATAAGCAGCTTCTGCGCATCAAAGGAAACAATCAACAAAATGAAAAGACCTACCGAATGGAAGAAGACATTTACAAATGACAAATCTGATAAAGAGTATCCAAAATACACAAAGAAATTTTACAACTTGGGGTACCTCAGCGGCTCAGTCGATTGAACATCTGACTCTTGCTTTTAACTCAGGTTGTGATCTCAGGGTCATAGGATCAAGCCCTGTGATGGGCTCCACACTCAGCATGGAATCTGCTTAAGATTCTCTCTCTGTCTCCTTCTGCCCCTGCTTGTGCTCACTCTCTCAATAAAGGAAAGAAAAAAGGAAAGAAGGAAAGAAAGATAGGAAGAAAGAAAGACTTAAACAGTTCGATACCAAGAAAAACAAATAACCCAGTTAAAAAATGGCAGAAGACATGAACAGATATTTCTCCAAAGAAGACTTCCAGATGGCCAACAGACACATGAAAAGATGCTCAGTGTCACTCATCATCAGGGAAATGCAAATCAGAACCACAATGAGCTATCACCTCACACCTGTCAGAATGGCTAAAATTAAAAACACAAGAGACAACAAATACTGGTGAGGATGTGGAGGAAAAGGAGCCCTCATGCACTGTTGGTGGGATTGCAAACTATTGCAGCCGCTACTCTGGAAAACAGTATGGAGTTTCCTCAAAAAATTAAAAATAGAATTACCATATGATCCAATAATTCCACTACTGTGTATTTATCCAAAGAATACCAAAACACTATTTCAAAAAGATACATGCACCCCTATGTGTGTTGAGGCATTATTGTTGAGGTAAATATGGATGCAACCCAAGTGCCCATCAGTACATGAATAAATAGAAACGAAGTGATATATACACACAATAGAATATTACCCAGCCATAAAAAAATGAAATATTGCTGCTTGCAACAACATGGGTAGATCTAGAGGGTATAATGCTAAGGAAAATAAGTCAGTCAGAGAAAGACAAATACCATATGATTTCACTCATATGTGGAATTTAAGAAACAAAACAAAGGAAAAAAGAGACAAACCAAAAAACAGACTCTTAACTATAGAGAACAAATTGATGGTTACCAAAGGGGAGGTGGATGGGGGATGGGTGTAATACATGAAGGGAATTAAGGGTACACTTATTGTGATGACCACTGAGAAATGTATAGAATTCCTGAATCCATATATTGCACATCTGAAACTATATAACACTGTATGTTAACCCTACTGGAATTAAAAAAAAAAAAATTTAAGTATGCAGTTACTGGAAAAAAAAAAACATCAAAACAGAATGAGAAATCTCTATATATCTATAAAATGTCTAAAATTGAAAAGACTGACAATACCAAATGTTGGTGAGGATGAGGAGCAACTTGAACTCTCAGATTGTAGTGGGAATAGAAGATGGTCCAAATAGAAGAATATTTAGAAAATATTTTGCCAGTCTCTAAAATTTAAACACCCACCTACCATATGAATCAGCTATGACATTCGTAAGTACCCCCAAGGAAAAGAAAATGTCTATACAATGATTTGTACGTGAATGTCTAGTGCAGCTTTACTTGTAATAGTCAAAAACAGGACACAATGCAAACGTCCATCGACACTTGGATGTGAATGGATACACAAAATGTGGTATATCCATATAATGGAATGGCAATAAAAAGGGATAAGCTACTGATACATGCAACAACATGAATGTATCTCAAAATAACTGTGCTAGGGATGAATGAAGCCAGAAAAACAGTATATTACTATGTTGTTCCATTCAAGTAAAACTGTAGAAAATGCAAACTAAACTATAGTGATGGCTGATAAATTGTTACACTGAGCACAGGATAGGGAGAACTTACAAAGGAAGGGGCACAAGAAAATTCAGGGAGAGTTGAAACTGTGTTCACTATCTTCATAGTAATTGTGATAATTTGACTAGATGGTGTTTATACATATATGTATAAATCACATGTATATATATATATCTCACACAAATCAAGTTATAAAAATGTGCAATTGACATGCAATTTATTGTATGTCAGTTATACACCAATAAAACTGCCAAAATTTGTGTAGTTTCTATGACTTTGTGCCCTTAATCATTCCAGTTAACCAAAGTCTCTAATTATGTTTAAAATGCTCACATTTTCATCCCAATGACACTAACCATAATTGGAAAATTGAAAATTCATTAACTGCATTGTGAATTATTTTTAAGTACAGAGCACAAAATGAGCAATCATTTATTAAAATGATGCCCTTAAAAACAGCTCTGAAATTATATATAGCCAGACAATAAAAATATAATAGGAATCACATTATGTGAAATGCAAACTGGAATATAAAATAAAAAATATGTACCTGTCCAAGCAAAAATGTACATTGAGGCTCTGCATAAAATCCCGAAGAAGCTTTTTTCTTGGTGTGGTTCTAACCCTACGATGAAAAATATCTTTTCCTAAAGTGTATAATTACCCTCTATCACTCTTAAATCTCCTCTGGTGTCTAAGCTCGCTTAATAACGGTGAACAGATGAGCAGAAATTAAAAATAAAGGCCTTCTACCAATTTAGCACCCCGCACATAATGTACCTATAATGATAGTTTGATTGCCGGTGCCCATTATTTTGTTGCTGCCTCTTTTATTTTTTTCCCTATTACTGCACCAGAGCCCTGAGTCTCAAAAAGAATGCAGCATCCAGTTGTATAAAACCAGAGCGATTTACATGAACACTGGCTTTCTCCTGTATTAGAAAGATGCATAGAACAAAACAGAAAACATAATGTAATGCCACGTGGACCATTTAATGTTCATTGCACCGTTCACTTAAATATCATATTACATTTTGGTTCATTTATTTTCCAAAAAGAAGAAGTGAAAAGCAGGATTTTTTTTTTGCAGTAGAATGGGGAAGAGAATTGAAGTGTTTATGGATATTAAAATGAATTAGACAAATCTATTGAAATGAGGCGAGCAAATCCCCTACGATAGTTCCTCAGTGCGTATGAAGCAATGAAAAAGAAAAAAGATATTAAAGGAAAAACCAAAAGAGATATAATTCAGCTTTGACCTAGAGTAGAAGAGTCTTGAAATACCTTTAAAATTTATCTTCTTTTTTGAATCTGAAAAACTCCTGCCTTAAAAGTGTTGTGTTGAATTACACATCCCCAATCACTTAGGACACAGGTTCATATTTATGTTTTCCCCATGTTCTTATATGATCATAATACCCGCTAGTAAACATTCAGGAGAGCAGCCTCCATGGCCTATAGTTGAGTAATTAGTGAAAGTAGTAAGTTGGTTTTTTTTTTTAATGGCTGAGATGACCTCCCTCACTTTTTAAAACTAAACTGGGCAGTTATTGGGAGGCCTGGGTGGCTCAGTGTTGAGCATCTTCCTTTGGCTCAGCAGTGACCCCGAGGTCCTGGGATCGAGTCCCGCGTCGGGCTCCCTGCATGGAGCCTGCTTCTCCCTCGGCCTGTGTCTCTGCCTCTCTCTCTGTGTCTCTCACGAATACATAAATAAAATCTGAAAACAAAACAAATTGGTCAGCCATCTAGTAAAAGCTTGACACAGCCTTGAAGAGCCGTGCCTCAGGGCCCCGTCAGGAGGACGTGGCTCTCCTGGCTGAGGCACAGGAAGGACTTCAAGGCCTTGGGGGTGTATGTACCGCGTGCCCGGGGCAGACGTGGATGAGGGAGTGAGAACCGTCGTGAGAATTCGGCCCCTTGGAAGCTGGGTGACAAGGTGGGTGTGTGAGGCGACGCTCACCACCGCGCACCAACCTGAAGGGCCTAAGCGGCCCAGGTACTGCTAGGGCTCGGCCAGGCCCGTGAAAGAGCTCCCTCTCCACAGACCTGTGGAAGTGCCCGGGAGGCTTGTGGGCGGTTTTCGGTTACCTTAAAAACATCCCGTGTAGGCCGCTTCTTGTACGTGGACAAGCAGACTGTATGGCTCATTTGTCTCCCTCGCGTGCTTGTCCCTGCCCTGCACCTGTACAAGCAACGCCGGCGCTCCGTGTGAGTATCTGCAACCATTAGAACCTTTTCCTCAGTCACTTCCTTAACTTTATTGCAAGTTTTGCTCCATTTTCCCCTTACACGTTCTGGGGGCTTGGGGAGGCATTTGAGTCCATTCTTCGGGGCTGATCTCTGAGGCCGCTGCTGTGGGGCCCTTGAGCCACTGCTCAGTGTGTGCGGGGGGCTCTGAGGAGGCGGAGGGCCCTCGGCCCCACAGCCCCGGTGGCCGGGGAGGGCTGCGGAGGGAGGCGGAGAGCACTATGGGGCACATCCTCAGCGCTCTGTGCCCTGAGTCCTGTAGAGAAGCGGCCCTAGACTTCCGCCCCAAACAAGGGCGCATAGACTGGAGCTGGCGGGGGCTTGAGGAGGGCTGTTTCCTCGGGAGGCCCCGCACAGGAGCAGCCCTGTGTCTGTGGCGCTGGAGAGACCGTCTTTGGGCTGCCCAGGGCTTCCCGGGGCTCTTCAGGGGAGGCTCAGTGGTAGCGAGCTGGAAATCATGCAGAAGAAAAACAGCCGAGAGGAAGAAGGCCCAGGGGAGAGCCTGGCGGGGACCAGCCCTCTCCTCCCTGGCTGAGTGACGACCAGCGGGACATGCAGGCCCCTCGGCCAGGACCTGCTCAGCGCCCGCTCTGAGGAGCCAGGCCTCACCCAAGCAAGCGCCGGGGGCGCAGGACGTGACCTTCAGAGACGCCTTCCCCACCTTAACTATGGCCTCGTGTGTCTGTCATAACAGTGAGGAACCCGTCAGGGAAGGGCTGCACGTCAACCTTCTGAGACCACCCTTCTGAGGACTTCCCCTGTTGACAGCTGGTGGGTGGCCGGGAGATGGGACTCCCTGCGGCGGCGTTGTGTCTCACGGGTTTCCTTGCTTTCCTCCTCCTTGGCACTCACGAGCCCAGCAAAGATCAAGAAGCACCCAATAAGCTGCTTTCCAGGTGCTGGGTGCCCGGGACAGGCCAGGTCGTTGTCACAGCCATGTCTTCCCGGCCCAGCGGGGAGCCGGCCTACAGAGTGGGAAGGATGGTCGAGCTGACCTAATAAATATTTTCCATCCCTAACCTCAGTAATTATTTTCATGTGTCACAGCTCAGCAAGGAATGGCGAAAACTAAAGTTTCCCTGATTAGACGAGACCCGCAGATCACGGAGAGTCGAATCTGAAACCGTTCTGCGCGTCGCTCCGGGAGTCACTCTCCCCGGGATGCCCACGTCGTCACCCCACCTCAGCTCAGTTACACAAAGTAAGTGACTTTGGTTCTTTCCTGATTACACTGCTATCCTTTGTCATTTCCTACCCCCGCCCCACTCAAAAGTCTACACTGGGGTTTTTCTCTGCTCCCTCCCACATTTGCAAATATACCTTTTTCAATCTGTGAAGTTCAGATAGAATTCTGCTTGCAGCCACAGTGCTGCTCTGTGGGGTGGGATGTGTGGTCAGATGAGTGGTAGGAAAATGCCTTTTGGAAAATTGTTTGATTTGCTACACTCTATTGAGTCCTAGTGGGAAGTCAGCATCCCCTTGCTATTTTGGAAATTTCTCGGAAATTATATGCAAAAAAAAAAAAAATTCAGCAAAACATTTTCCATCCTAATAACTTTTCTAGATTGTCCCAAGGTAAGAAGAGAGGGGCCAGGGGAGGACGTGCTGATGAAATGGGCCTCTCCCCCTCCCCGCGTGGGGCATGGGAAAAGCCATCTCAAAGCAAAGATCCCAATTTAGGGAAGCTTTTGGCCCAGCTGAAGGACATGGTTAGCATAATAAGGCCTCATTTCAACTATCTGCATTTAATTTCAGTTCAGACCTCCTCATTAGAATTTAGTTGGCAAGGGGATGTTGATAATCCCAGTTTGTTAGGAGGTCAAATGCAAGAGGTGATCAAAAATTCAGTGCTGCATTTGGCAGCTTCAAGAACATAGCCCCACCCGGCGAACAGCTTACTTAAGGTCTTTAGGTTGGTTACCTCAAGTGTAATTACTGCTTTCACCCTTGTCGCTTCTATTAGGATTAAGGATGAATTCTCTTTGAGGGATTATTGCTCAATGAGACCCAACATTGACAAGATCCAGGCTGCCAGAGAGAAAAAATCTTTTTCTAGAAACCTATTCTAATGTAGTTTTCTATCAGACTGCTGCCCAAGAATCTGTCTGAGGGGAAGCGGCCTTCACCTGTGGGAGAACGTTAGGGACTGCAGTCCGCCTGCTGTCCGGTTGGGGCCGCCCACAAGTTCCGTGATTCAGTGTGCTCGTTCTGAGGTCCGTGTGCCCATGATAGAGCCATGAGAAATCTTAGGGACCTCCAGGGACATCCTTCCTGTTTGAGAGGAGAAAAATGAGGCCAAGAGAGAACCAAGGATTTGTTCAAATGTTTTAAGTGAAACTCAGGTGTGCTGATCTTCCTTCTACTGCTCCTTCTCAGGGAACTTGCTCAACCAGCAAAGCATCTCTCCGAACTATGGGCCACATTTTTAGTCTTCGTGCAGGAGACTCTTGTGCTTTCTTGTATACATTTTATTGAAATACAACAGAGATGCACACAAAAGGCACAAATCATAAGTTTACAATCAGTGCATTTTCACGAAGGGCTTACACCTGTATGACCAGATGTCCATGTCAAGAAACAAAACGTCTCCATGCCCTCTTCCGCGCTTCTGACTTCTAACACCATAAATTCATTTTGCCTTGTTTTGAACTTT
Source organism: Canis lupus baileyi (assembly GCF_048164855.1). Taxonomy (NCBI): domain Eukaryota; kingdom Metazoa; phylum Chordata; class Mammalia; order Carnivora; family Canidae; genus Canis; species Canis lupus. The sequence goes on from NC_132873.1 coordinate 22,072,141, forward strand.
GTGTAGGATGGAACATACAGTGTGTACCCTTTGGTATCTGACTTCTTTCATTCAGCATTATGTTCGTGAAACTCCTCTATTGTGTTGTGTGTAGCGATTCCTTCTTGATTTAATTTTTTGGCGTGTCGTATTTCATTGTATGGATATCAAAAGTTACTTATCCATTCTACTGTGGATAGACATCTGAGTTACTTTAAGTTTTTATCTGCTATACCTAAAGGGAACATTTTGTGCGTGGTTTTGGTGGACATAGGTATGCCTTCCTATTAGAGAGGAATTGCCAAGTCAGGGACTATGTGTCATTTACCCTTAGTAGAAACTGCCCAGTGATTTTCCAAAGTGACTGCACCAATGTACACCTCTACCGCTGGTATACAAAAGTTCCACTTGTTCCACATCCTGCCAATACTTGCCACTAGTAATGCCTCTCTTAAATGAATTTAGTTACTTTCCTTCCATTTGTAGAAGAGTTGGAGAGAGAGGAAAGAGGAGGACTGGTGTCCCCAGGTTTTATATTTTAGTTAGGTCCGTCCCCTACGGATTTTCCATTTGCCCCAGTATTGCCAGGTAGGTGACTACAAGAGTGTAAGTGAGGTGGGAGAGGGCAGCTCCTGGCAGGCTCCCTGGCCACACACTTGCTAAAATGTTGCAATTGAGGCTGACTATATTGCCTCCTGAAGTCTTTTTTGGCTATTCAAATATGCTCTGTTGAGAAGCAATGGTTATCATCAGTCAATACCATAGGTGACGGTTCTGGGACAACTTGATTGTTAAGAGCCTGACTTTGATTCCCAAGAGAGATGCAAAAAGGGTATCAGGAATAGGGTTGAGGAAGAAGAACACCATCATCTCACCCATGGGCTGAGAGCCAATCTGTATCCTCAACACTGTAAAATTTATTTTTTTCCTAGAATATTTACTTGGCCTGTACAAGTACGGTAGAACCAGAGAGAAAGCAAACTGCCAGAGAACTTAACCTTGACATTGATATTTAAAACTCAGAGTAGGTTTCCTTGAAAGCAAACCCTTTGGCTGTTACTAGACCCGGAGTTAAGGTCATACTCCAAACGGAAGCCAGTTGATCCAGTGTTTATGTGCTATGTGAACAGCACAATCCGGGGAGCAACATGAGCTTACCGAAATCAGTAGCGTTGAGGCTAACACTCTATAAAAATAATTTGATTTATATCTCTATTATCTTATATAGTTATAAACTCAATTAACTTACATTTGATAATATAAAAGTATTTATTGAGACCTGACCCTGTGTCAATGTCAGTTGCAAAAATAATCTCCTTAAATTCAGTACCTCATGGGGTTCTGATAATATCCCTCTGGGAAAATTATGTTGTCCCCATTTTATGCAGCAGGAAACTGAGTTGTGGAGAAATTAAAGGCCTTGCCCTTCTATAAGTGGCACAGGGATTCCAGTTAGAGTCTTTCGGATTTTAGGTCTCTGATATTAGCCACTACCCTTCACTGGCCCCGCAGCACATGACAGCAGGGCTGCAAGTTGGAAGGACCTCGAAGTTGCCGTATTAGCCCTCTGCTTATCCCCATCTCCTTCTCTCTGTCTCTACACACCCCTTCCCTAACTCTCTCTCTCTCTCTCTCTCTCTCTCTCCCTATGTCTCCATGTCTATCTCTATCTCTCTGAGGACCTGGCCACTCACCTAGTTACTTGCCATGGAAGGTGTGCCGAGTACATTTGCTTCTCCTGGTAAATCTCCAGCAGGGAAGGCCTTGCAAACATGCTTCAGTTTGAGCAGACTCTGCCGCGGCACCATCTGCCAGCCCGATAAAGACAATCCTCCTTTAATTAGGAATGTTGAAATGTTGGAAATCCAGGCCAACTTCTAGCATTACAGAGAAAACTTAGGGGATAGAATACTCGGAGGAGAAAACCGAGAGCTGGGCCCAGAATTTCAGGGAAAACACATGGCCTGCCTAAGTTCAGGAGAAACAGGGCCTGTGCTCTGTCTTTAAGCATCCTGCACCCTGCAGGGTGGCCTCTGTGATCACTGCTCCCGGGGGCGAGGTGCACTGGGAAAGGTTTTCGGTTGTGTTCACATGTTTCTAGCTTGTTTTTATTCCTACGTATATGTGGGGTTTTCTTTCCTACATGTTGCTTATATTTTTTTGTTGTCATGCTTGTTTTTATTTCTGCATATGTGTGGGGTAATTCCTACACATATGTGGGTTTTTTTTCCCTTGGGCTTGGTCAAAACTGAGACCTCTCTTTTTAGATGTGCAGTTGTTGAGAAGATACTAACCATTTCTTTACCTCTCCCACCAGACTTAAATATTCCAGAAATGCACTTTACCCTGAAGAAGGTCTTACTTCAGACCTGTGATATACTCTTGCTAAAAGGCAGAAATTGAAATTGGCTGTACCTAAGAATGATTGCATACCTGGTACAGATAATGGTTTAATTGGGTGCCCTTTGTGGACTTAAAATGTCTTTTCAGTCATTAAAAGAGAATGTTTACTTGAATGTACTGTGTTCGCTAGAGCCAAATTGAAAATTGTTTTCATTGTGTTGCATAGACTTCAATCTAGTCAAGCCTTGTTGAAGAGAAAATAATTGGGGACATTAAAATGATAGATATACTTTATTTCAGCTTTTAATATTCCTCAATTGTTAGGGGTTATTTTTAACATTGTTCCTAAATTTTACCGATCTTTTATTAATTTGGAGATTAATGTTATCTATTATTATATCTGTCTTATAGAGGAAGTATCTTTTTTAAAGATTTTTATAGCATGATTTGATAGTAAATATTGTTCAGTTCTAAAAAGATGTGTGTCTTGGAATTTTAAAGATAAGGCTATATGTGGTGTTACAATAATCAGAAGGTAAATACATGGCAGGTTTTGCCTTAGGGATATTATGTAATATCTCAGCCCCTAGATGGAATTCTCTAAAAGGAAATCTGACAAGAAGCTTAATATTTCAGTATTGTCACATACGATTATTGCTTAGTATAAGACATAGTCATTCATGTCTCCTTAGCTAAAATCACTGAAGAGCTAGAAGTAAGTTGAACAAACATCATTAATTTCACTTGAACTATAATGTGCAGTGTCAAACACACTCACAGACACTCTCTCCCGGATGGGCTCAAAAATAGAAGGAACGAGAATATAGTCCTCAACAGATATCATGCAGGTAGTATTAAGTTTAACTAGTCAGAATGTTGAGATAGAATTCTATTGATTTTTTTTTTTATTTCCCACATGCTGTAGCCACAAGTACAAATGCCAGATCCTAATCCTAAAGGATTCAAATTCATGCTAGAAATAAACCACAGTGAAAGAAAACACCCGTAATGGCATGTCTCCTTAAATTTGAGTCAAGGCTGACATTTTTGTTTCTATGAAAAGTGCTACATTATACATAATGACCAACTAAGACTTTTGACCCTAATTACTTCTTGCTAATAACAGCATACTGTATTCCGTTGTACCTGGCGGAGTCCATAATTTGCTGAGTTGTCAGTGGCAGGCACTGATGGGAAACCTGAAGTTAGCCAGTTAGTCCCTGTGCTGTACCTCCACGGACCAGTTTGATACCCTTGTTACCAAACTAAATCTGACTTTTAAAAAAATTATTTCGTAGCTATGTAAATAAAAACTTTGGCCCACAAATACGTCGTAAACCCTAACGTGTACGTCCTTCACAGCAGAGATACTGGGGAAAAACATCCTAGTCCAGTCCACACCATAAGTGTCAAGTTTTTTTAGATGTGACTCTGTATTACTAGCCCAAGTTATCAGTTGTTAGTGAGGATGAGCTCAGAGTTTTGCACATCCTGTCAAAGATCAATCTTTTTGTGACTTGTACCTTTCCCTGCTTCATTCTTTTTATCTCAGTAATCACACACCCTGTCAATTTTACCACATCCATTCCATCTCCAATAGCCTGTATTTGATGACAAACCTTTGCAACAGTATCCAGATATATCTGCATCTCCCCGCCTCCTATGCCTCCTCCAAGCTACAGAGACCATTGTAAACCACAGATCTGATCATGTTAAACTCTTTGGACTGCTGTTGGCCAAACCGTAATGTTCACAACCTTACCTTTAATTTTCTAAAAATCAACTATCGGTACCTGATGGAAGAGTCCAGGGCACAGAAAGTACAGTTTCAGCACTGGAATCCTGCAGGCAAAACTTGCTCCCAGTTGACTAAATGAGAGCCTCAGTGCAAGTGAGAGATGTGACTCTGCGTTTCCTTCATTGAAGGGTTTCCTTGTGCCTTTTGGGGTGGGGGGATGGACCTTTCACCACACTGAATGGGATGGCAGTTGTTTTATATATACACACACACACACACACACACACATACACACACACATACATATTTCTTATACAATATGAATTCAAAATTTTAAAAATCTGGTACTCAGCAGGAGAAACAGCTTTCTCTAGGAAGGTGGGAGGAAAGCCTGTCCAGGATGAATTTACTGGGAGATGGCACATGGGCACCAAGATGGTGCCTTCATAAAAGATTTCAAAGATGATGAAATCTTTGAGATTTTTGCCTTGCCTCTGCCTTTTGACCTTAACACTTGCTTTGCAGCTACGTTGGGTTTCTAGTACAATGCTTTCGAGTTCGCTCCTCTTGGTCTGTCATTCCCTCCTTGCACTCACTGTCTAGCCTTTGTGAACTATTTTTAGTGCACCCGCATGGATGCTCTTTTCGTATTTCTGTTTGAGTCAATACAAAGCCTGGCATGAAGTAGATGTTTAATAAACATGTGAAAGTGTGGAGAAGACCAATTTTAGCTCTCTTGCTATGTCAATAACTTTTTCTTAGCATTATGATCATTATATGCACGTGCAATTGTAACTAAAAAAAAAAAAAAAAAAAAAACAACCCACTCATTTGGCACCAAAGCATTACTAATATAATTTAAGGGGGAAATGCCCCTAATTTCTCCAAGAACCATGTGGAGGCCTCATGGGTACAGAGCTCCTGACTGGCCTGAAGGACAACTGTCGTCCCTAAGAAAGAATTCAGTATGGGGGCCGACCGGAATCCTTATACCAGGTACAAATGAGATTTCCCTGACTCTGTTCTTTGTTGTAAAGCTTTCTGCTCCCAGATTAACACAAGCAGAAGCATCTCCATTTCAGAAATACAAGTGCAAACAAACAATCTGTCTGCATAACATTCCTTTAAAGTCAGATGAGTTTATTTAAAGCATGGTAGCCCTGGGAGGGAGTGAAGACTGGCCAACCCTACCACAGAGCCTGCAGAAACCCAGTGGCCTGGCTAACTTTCCACCAAAGTCTGTGTCAAGGTTTGTGGGGGCAGGGTAATGTTTCATACCAAATAACTCAGACAGAGGATTAAACACATTTCTATGCAACTGTGGCAGATTTGGGTTTTATTTTTACCCTACAGTCCTTAAATTACAATACCTCTTTTGATGTGGCATATGCACATTGTGTATTCTTAACTGCTTATTTAGATACATTTGGGACTTTCAGAAGCCTTTTTTTTTTTCACTGTAGATGCCAATAAATATGTCCTTATTGGGAAGGGGATAAACTATACTTTTATGTTCCTGGTTTGGGGATCCTAATAAGGTTTTTAAAATTTATAACCTAATAATGAACCATGCCTATGACTACATCATACCAAAAGATTTTTATTTTCCTTAAAAGGAAAGATGTGGGATTTTTTAGTCTAAAAATGACCTGCTATAGTTTCCCATCTGGAAATTCTAACAGCCTTCATTGTCTGGCGTTTCCCTATTATCTCTGAAAATTAAAATTATGGGCAAGCTTCATGGGATGAGAGCAAGAGAGTTCCAGTTAATATACTTTCCTTTTTCACTAGTAGCTAACTTCATCTTAACCCACTATATATATATCCTTGTCCCTTCTGTCTTTTGACTAGTAGATACCAGAGGCGGGGCAAGATGGCGGAAGAGTAGGGTCCCCAAGTCACCTGTCCCCACCAAATTACCTAGATAACTTTCAAATTATCCTGAAAACCTATGAATTCAGCCTGAGATTGACTAGTACATACCATATTATATTTTGTATTGGACACCTTGGGCATTCATAATGTTTTTGCCATCACAGTTATTCCTAAAAATGCTTTAGAATGAGTGAATAGCCAGAAAGGACAAGGAAACTACCAAGGTAAAGCAGAGCGCACAGCATCTTGGAACAGTGCACCTGTCCTGGACAGATGAAGGAAGCGCAGAGCTCAGGAGACCCTGGAACCACTGTACCCGAGCGAGGGGGCCTGAACTCCCTGGCTTCACACCAGGAGCCCTGTGCTCTAAAAGCCTACATCTTAATCATGCTTGCATCCACAGGGTCTGTGATAGAACATAAACAAATGGGTAAGGGGATTGATGCCTATGGTTAGCCAGTGACCAAGGTCCCACCAACTTGTAGTTTAGAATTCTGACCTTTGAGTTCATTGTCTAGTGCTTTTAGTTTCTCGTTCATTTGGATTCCTACTGTTGTGGAGGCCATTTAAGTTAATCGGTGACACTTTAATGACTTGGCATAATTTTAGCCTCTGGAGTCTTGTGTGCGAGGGCAGAGGAGGGAGATTGAAATTGTGGTTGGACTCTACTGCCAAGCATAGCATTGTGTGTTATCCTGACCTTTTTCTGGAGTTCTTGAGACCCTAATTGAGTAATCCTATTAGTGGTGTATTTTAGGAGAAAATATTGTAGAAGAAAGAACATAATCCTGTTCTTTCTTCATAATCTTGTACGGTAAACTTCATATTATAGTAATCTATTGTCAGTCATCATGGAAAGATGATGTATCATGTTGATTTGGAAAACAAATCATTTGAAAGCCTTATTCTTTTCATTTTTTACTATTTGGGATTTTCCAGTTCATGACTTTTAGTCATCCTTTGGATAATGTCAAATTTGAACTTTATTGTTAGAGTTACTGTCTTGGGGGGGGGGGGTTCTTTTTAACTGATTTTCTGCTCTCTCTCTCTGATTTTATAGGGATGATAGTAGTAATGGATGGAGAGATCTTCGTTCGAATCTTATTCGATTCAACTAATTGGTCAGCTCCTGAACAAGAGAGTAACTTTCTGTTGATAACTTCAGAAAAACAATTTGCCTTTTGTTCAAAACCCTTTCACATTTTCTAGACACGTTATGTCTTAATCCTAGAATAAGTAGAAAATTTCAGAAAAATAAAATAGAGGAGTGTATGGATTTATGGAAATAGGAGAGATGCAATTTCCTAATTAAGATTTGAGTGTATTGAATTCCAGAGGAGGAAAGTCTACTTTGAATATTATTGTGTAGACAGAATGATTATATGCAAATTGCCTAGTATATTTCTCTGTTTATATGCATGTATGTGTATGGAATCTGTGGGCTTTTTTGTGTGGGTGGATATGTGGTCACATTATGTGGATGGGCTTGTTTGTTGGGAAGTACGGGGTGTATACAGGAAATTAGGAATTAGAAGCCCTTATGGTTTTACTTTAACAGAGGTAAGGATGGATTGGAGTGGCTTTCATTTTTCATATGAAATCATTTAGGCTGGCATTATTCTCATAATATACATCAAACATAATTCAAACAATTTTAAGAAATGAAATTCTTACAAAGAAGGTAAGCTTACAAAACTACAAAATTAGTAGGCATATTTTTAAAATTGGAACTACCTGACTCAGCATGCAGTCATTTTATTTCTATAAAACTTAACTTCCAGGTCATTGAAGAAACAACTCTTCCACTACACCTTAAGTTCCCAAAAAACAATCTGAATAATTTAGCCCATTTAAGACAAATAGTTATATAGCCATCTGCCTAGATATGCTTTAACCCTAAGCCAATGAGTGTGGTAACAGTGGAGAGCTCCAAAAAGAGTACAGTCTGCACGTAGTGTAGAACTGAAAAAGGACACCAACATCCACAGATGGATTTGCCTACCACATTGAAATCAACATGGCAAAGATGAGAGGAACTGAAAAGTGTTTATTTCCTCAGGAAATCTCATATATTCATTCTGATGGGAACACATCCTTCAACAAACATTTAGTGAGAGCCTACTATGTGCCAGAGCCTGTTCTCAGTGCCAGAGAAGATTCATAAGAGAGTCCCTCCTGGTCTGTAAGGAACACCATGTACGTGGTACGCGCTATGACCCACTGGGCAGAAGCAGACTATACCTCCTCAGGGAAGGTGAACCTCACCAGGAAAGGTGACGTTTGGGCTGGGTCCTGAAGGATGAGTAGGAGTTTCCGACTGGAGTAGAGGAGGGCGTTCCTGGCAGCAAGATCAATGTGGGAGAGGATTACAAAATACATGGCATATTTGGGGAATGGCAGGAAGTGTAGTGTGGGTGGAGCACAAGGCTAGGTAAGTGGCAAACACTTTCTGGCTCCTACCAAAGAGGTCACAGTCTCAGCTGGCAGACTCTTTTTTTTTTTTTTCTTTTTGGCCCATATAGTGTTTTAAAAATATTTTGAATTAGTTGCCAAGATTTAAAAATTGGAAGATTTCTCATAAAATTCCAGATTTCTGGCTTCTCTTGAAAAAAAAAATCAGAAGATCTGGCAACACTGGGCCTACATTCCCACATGGCAACAAACGACTGGAGCTGGGTAGCAGCTCCTGTGCCCCCTCCCTCTTTGAGAGAGGCGTGTACTTGCCAGTTCACCCCAGTCTCCACCCTGCTGTCTTCTCTCCATGTCATGTGCTGGCCGCCTTTGAACCTGTTGGAAAATGGTGAACAAAACCAGCCATGATTCTGTTGGCATGGAGCACACAGCAGAAGACTTCCTGGAGAAGAGTGAGAGGAAGGGCCTCGAATGTCTTCCTGAGGAATTAGGGTTTCATTCTTGGGCCCAGAAGGAGACAATAAGTATTCTGAAGGCAGAGATGTGATTAAATTTGTCCTTCGGAACTCTGACAACAGAATGAAAGATGACATAGAAAGGGTCCAGGGCAAGAAAATAAGTAAAAGGCCACATGGCTGTCAAGAGAAGCCCAACCTACATGATGATTTTATAGACTTAGTGCCATGACCCTAAAAAGAAGCCGTGATCAAATTTTGAACCCATAAAGCACTTTTTCCAAAGAGAGATCTCATATGACTTCAAATATAGTAAAATATCCATTTTTTTAAAAAAATATCAGTAAAAAGGAAACTTTATCAGTGGGCCTCCAGATGACACAGTCTCTAGGCAGCCCCACACGTCTGTTCCTATCAATTCATAATTCACAATATACCGCGAGCTAGTCCTGAATGGAAGAATTTATACATTAGACCAAATTGACCCAATTGCAAAGGAAAATTTAAAAACAACAGATGTATTTCTTATCTTTGTTCCAAGTTTTCCTCAACAAGAGAATATATATTCCTTAAATTAGCTACTTAAGAGGCCAGAATTCTGCTCACCTCAGAGACTCTTTAGAACATGAGCAATGTAATGTAAATGCCAGAAAGACATGCTCAGGTTCAGTCATATTCTGTGGACCAAGGTTTTGCTTTTTTAGGATTCCATCTATTTGTCTCTACCTGGAGTGTTGTTTTATCATCCTCTTCATTATGTCCTTTTTCTCAGACTTCTCTAGACCAGGGGAGGGGAAGAGAACAGTTAGGAAGGAGCAAGGAATATCATGATGCCAATGGATCTCTTACTTTGAAAACTGCGAAGTTTTACACAAATGTACAGTTGTGTAATTAAAAGGAAAAACAGATTGCTGAAGGTCTTCTTATAATAACTAAAAATTCTTCAAATCCCTAATGTTTATACTCCAAGGGATTCATTGTCAAATAAAGCTGCTCACAAATGCCTAAATCCTCCATCCATACTGCCAAGCATCTCTGTCCTTTTCACAGTCTGCAACTTGCTTCTGTCTTTCCTGTCAGGGACTAATACTCAGAAACACACAGGGAGAAGTTCTACATCTTCCACACAGGTGTGTGGATCCACCTTGGATGCATGAGGTCTCAGAATGCACAGCTGCCCTGAGCTGCAGGGGAAAAATGTCCTGTAAGATGCCTTCTGACATTGTCAACACTCTGGATGTTCTTTTAATAAGATAGTAAGTGCGTAAAGCTTTTTACTGCTGAATAAGTAGTAGATCAAAAGTCCTCGACTGACATCATGAACAACAGGATATGTGGCCAACCAATGATCATATTCTTTTTCCAAACTCTTGTGTGAAAACAATTACATATGATTCTTCAAAGTTTAAACCTAGGTTGTAATAATAGCAAATGCTTACTCTGTGCCAGACATTGGTCTCAGTAATATACCTGTGTCAGTAACTTAAAACTTACAACAACCCTATCAGGTGGGTGTTACTCTCATTATTCCCATTTAAAAGATGGGAAAACTGAGAAGGAATTTTAAGTTAGTTTTCCAAAATCTCATGGGAAAGCTTAGGTTTAAATTCTTGTAGTTTGCTACTAAGTCTAGACTCAAATACCATACTTCACTTTCACGCTATGTAGGTGTATTGGTTTAAACATTCAAGGATATTGATGATACACAAATGTGAGCCCCCACCCGGCCCCCAAATCTCACAATTTTCCTTAATCCAGAGACAATTTCAAGGCCCCTAACATCTGTCATGTAAAGCTAAGATGCAAGACAGCCAAATTTCTTACAAAGATACAAAATAAAAAATGTTCGTCAAATATATCTGGCATCGCTGCATCTGGTACAATGGGAAATAGCTTTGCAATTAGTTTTACTTAATGTAAAAGATTGTGATCATTAACTTCCCCTTCATTATTCCATGGTCAAAGTTGGTGCTCAATAGGTATTTGCTGGATTTTATTCATAGTCAAGAAATAAAGGAGATTATCTCAAACTAGAGCAAAGTGGAGCGTGGCTTCACAGAAAGATCTGTTATCACGTGGAAAAACCTAGTGGCATTCTCAGCCTAATTATTTGTTTTCATTCATTTTTTTCCCCCTAAAGCCAGCATGTTATTTTCCTTACCCTTAATGTGGTATCTTGAAATTTACATATGCACCTTTATAGTTTTATTGAGAATTAAAATACTTTTTTAAAAAACTTGAGGTACTCAAAACACAGGATTGGTAAATCAATTAAAAATAAAATTTAAGAAAAATGACAAGTTGACTTTCAACGAATACCTGCAGTAATAAATATTCATTAGTGAAAAAGAAAAATACTACTTAAAACGAGAGCACATGATATTTAATTTTTGTCTCTGATAAATGATAATGCTGCCTAGTATATGTGAAAATAAATACATTTTTTTAAAAGAGAAATCTTGGATGAGATACCATAAATGCTCAGAACATTAATTCTTTTTGTAATTTAAATTCAACTTGCCAACATATAGTATAACACCCAGTGCTCATCACATCACTTGCCTTCCTTAGCACCCATCACCCGGTTATCTCACCCCCCACCCACCTCCCCTTCAGCAGCGCTCAGTTTGTTTAACTCTGGGAAACAGAATATTAATTCTTGGTGGCATTGAGACAATCAGTGATTCAAATGACTTTGTGGAAGCAGTAAAGTATATTTAAAAAGCAAGGGTTTAGAGCTGCTAGGTTGGTGAACACACAGAAAGTTGATGTATGAAGTTTCCACACTCTTTCCGCATACCATGTTCTATACATCAGTAAGAAGGAAGGAAAAGAAAAGAGGAAAAACAAGAAAAGGCAAGGGTTTAGAAATTCAGATCCCTAATCAATTACTCAGTTTTTTTTTAATTACTCAGTTTTTTTATATGACAAATGAGAATAATGATGCCTACCTCATAGAAATGCTTTGGGACTGAAGACACTACAGTGTGCTAAGAAGTCACTGAGTAGAGATGATCATGATGATGATGATGATGATGACGACGACGACTATCCTTTTGAACTATCTGAGAAGTGTTTCACTTTGTTTCTAATATGAAATCATTAATTGTATTAAACTACTCACTAATAATGAGTATTCTGTCTTTGGCTGCCTATTGGGATCATCTAGGAAACTTTAAAACACACTAATACCATGGTCTCACCCTTTAGAAATTCTGAATTATTTGATCAGGCATTTGAAATCTTTAAAAGTTCCTCAAATTATTCTAATGTGCAGTCAAGACTGAGAATCAATGCTCTAAAATAATTCAATTAAAAATCAACATAAAGAAATAGTTTGTATTTCTACATGCTAACAACAAAATATCTGAAAAAAGAAATAAAACAATGCCACAAATAATAGGATAAAAAACATAAAACAGGGATAAATTTAACTGTTGAGGTACAAGATCTGTGCACTGAAAACTATAAAACATTGATGAAAGAAATTGAGTAAGACACATATAAATGGAAAGATATCCTGTGTTTATAAATTGAAAGAATTAATATTGTTAAAGTGTTTGTACTACCAAAGCCATCTATAGATTCAATGTAATCTCCACCAATATTCCAATGGCATTTTTCACATAAAGAGGGAAAATAATCCTAAAATTTCTATGAGACTGTCAAAGACCCCAAATAGACAAAGCAATCCTGGGAAAGAAGAGCAAAACTGGAGACATCACACTTGCTGATTTCAAAATGTATTGCAAAGCTACAGTAATCAAAATGTTATGGTATTGGCATAAAAACAGAAGCATAGACCAATGGAACGGACTTAACAGCCCAGGAATAACCGTTGCATGTACAATAACTAGTATTCGACAAGGGAGCCAAGATACTTAATAGGAGAAAGGATAATTTCTTCAATAAATGATGCTGGGAAAACTGGATAACCACAAGAAGAAAATGAAACTGAATTGAGGTGTCTTACACAACTCACAAAAAATAGACTCAAAATAGATTAAAGACTTAAACATAAGATCTGAAACTATAAAACTCCTAGAAGAAAACATAGGGAAAACCTCCATGATATCAGTTTTGGAAGCAATTTCCTACATAAGACACCAAAAGCACAAGCAACAAAAGCAAGGATTTAAAAAGTGGGACTATGTCAAACTAAAAGAATGTGTGCACAGCAAAAGAAATGACCAACAAGATGAAAAGGCAAACTATGGAATGAGAGAATATATTTGTAAGCCATCTATCTATCTCGTAAGTGGTTAATATCCAAAATATACAACTCAATGGCAACAAAACAAACAAACCAATTAAAAAATGAGCAGAAGCCCTGAACAGACATTTTTCCAAAGAACATCTGCAAATGGCCAATAGGAACATGAAAAAGTGCTCAACATCACTAATCATGAATGAAATGCAAATCCATACCACAATGAGCTATCACCTCACACCTGTTAGAATGACTATTATCAAAAAGACAAAAGGTAACAAGTGTTGGCAAGGCTGTGGAGAAAAGGGCAACTTTGTGCACCATTGGTGGGAACGGAAATTGGTGCGGCCACTATGGAAAACAGTATGAAAGTTCCTGAATAGATTAAAAATCACATGATCCAGAATACCCACATTTGGTATATATCCAAAAGAAATGAAATCAAGATCTTGAAGAGATTTATATACCTCTGTATTTGTTGCATCGTTATTTACAATAGCCAAGATATAGACCCAACCTACATGTGCATCTATAGGTGAATGGATAAAGATGTGATACACACACACATACACACACACACACAACGGCGTATTATTCAGCCATGAGAAAGAAGGAAACTGCTTTTTGTGACAACATGAATGTACCTTAAGGACATTAGACTAAGTGAAGTAAGTCAGAGAAAGATAAATACTGTGTGATCTCACATATATGTGGAATTGAAAAAAGCCAAAATCATAGTAACAGAAAGTAGTATGGTGGTTATTTCCAGGGACTAGGGGATGGGAGAAATGAGAGATGTCAAAGGATACAAATTTACATTTATGAGTAAATTCTGGAGATCTGATGTATAGCATGATGAGTATAGTTTAAAATACAATATTGTATACTTTAAACTTATTAAGAGAGTAAATCTTAAATGTTTCCACTGTACACAAAAAGATAATTATGTGAGATGATGGAATTGTTAACTAATCCTCTTGTGGTAATCATTTTGCAATATACACATATCAGATCTTCACACTGTACACCTTAAACTTACACAATGTTGTGTGTCAATTATATCTCAACAAAATACAATAAAATAACTGAGTGATAGACATTCTTATACAACATCAAATACTGCCATAAACATTCTAGTGACATTGGGGCTTCTGGTTTAAGATAATATCAACTTAAGCAGCCTCTGGTTCTTGGTCTGCCAACTGTCCATTTAAAATACCTATTAGGACACCTAAAATTATGAAAACTCACATTAACTACAAAGGAAAATAAGCACAAAAGTCTGTCACATGCCGGGATCTTTATAGAATTTCCACAAATAAGAGTGCTGTGAAGGAAGATTCATAAGCATGATGGTATTCCGACTCTGTACAACTTGAGACAGAGTGACATCTTTGGTTGATGAGTAGATAGAAAATGCTATTGCTAATCTCTGGTGATGCAGAAGCTAGTTCAATCAGAAAATGAGGCAGAAACTATATCCTACAACCAAACGTTCCCTTAAAAGACCAAAGCTAAGTTTTACTTCCCCTCCCTCATCAGGAAGGCTCCTTCTACATGTATGCAGACTATTACAGGGATTTGTAGAGAAGGGAAGTGATCAAGTGCATTACTCCCTGAGAAAATGCCTTTGGATAAAGTATCCCAGCAGGGTGAGCAATGGCACATGTTCTAAGACTGTACTATCCAATATGATGACTTCTAGTCACTAGATTTTAATTAAAATTAGACAAAATTAAAACATCAGTTCCTAGTCATTCTAGCCATATTTCAAATACCCAATGATAATGCGTGGCTAGTAGCTACTGTGCTCGACAGTGCAGATTATAAACCATTTCCATCATCAGAGGTAGTTCTACTTATTATGCTGAGTGAAATAAGTCAATCGGAGAAGGACAAACATTATATGGTCTCATTCATTTGGGGAATATAAAAAGTAGTGAAAGGGAATAAAGGGGAAAGGAGAAAAAATGAGTGGGAAATATCAGAAAGGGAGACAGAACATGAGAGACTCCTAACTCTGGGAAACGAACAAGGGGTGGTGGAAAGGGAGGTGGGCGGGGAGGTGACTGGATGGCGGGCACTGAGGGGGGCACTTGACAGGATGAGCACTGGGTGTTATGCTATATGTTGGCAAATTGAACTCCAATTAAAAACATATATGTAAAAAAAAAAGTAGTTCTACTGGACGGTGCTGGTCTAAGATAAAATTCTTCTTTAATAAAATCTGAAATATTTCTGGGAATAGTAATAAATACCTATTTCATAAGATTTGTAGAGCCTACCAAGCAAAGACCACCAGGAGCATATCTGAAACCAATGTTTGTTTAGTTTGGTGCATAAGGAAGAAGGTACACCAGAGGAAGCTTGGCATATTTCAAGAGGGAGTGGTTTAAAAGGGGGCTCATCGGGGTGCCTGGGTGGCTCAGATGGTTTAGCATCTGACTTTGGCTCAAGTCACGATCTCAAGGTCCTGGGATCGAGCCCCAAGTGGGGTTCCCTGCTCAGCAGGGAGTCTGCTTCTCCTGCTCCCTCTGCCCCTCTCTCCTGCTTGCATGCCCTCTTTCTCTGCTCCCTCTTTCTCATATAAATAAATAAAATCTTTAAAAAAATAAAAGGATACTTCTAGCAGATGGCGGTTAGCTTAATCAAACAATGGCTTTGACGGGGCTAGTTGCTCAAACAACCCATGGTCTTTAAGTGTGAGTTTGTGCAGTTGGTGCTAGATCACTGTCCATGGTCTTATCTCAGAACATACGGGGCTAAATGAGCTCATGTTACAGAAGTTTGAGCCTAGATATTCTATGATGCTCAAGATGGTTAGGCTTGATGCAGTTTAACTGTTTTGTGTTTTTGAAAGTTGTGCCTTCTGTTTCAGTTCTCAGTAGCTCTTTCCCTCCACTGCAGCATAATTATCAGGATGGACATTTTTTACTTTCTTGGTGGTAGAATATTTTCTTTGGGGAATATGGCCAATTTAGTTCTGTACCTTTGTTGAAAGCATAGTACCTAACAAATTCTTAGTTACCAGATGAATAAGTTCTGAGGGTTTTTAAATGTACAGTGTGTTGACTATAGTTAATAATACTGTATTGAAATTTGCTAGGAGTAAGAGAGTAGCTCTTAAGCATTCTCACCAAAAAAAGGTAATTATGTGAAGTGATGGATGTGTTAATTAACTTGACTGTGGTAATCATTTCACAATTTCAAATCATCACATTGTACACTTTAAATATATACAACTTTGTCAATTATATCTCAGTTTTAAAAAAGAAAATATGGCGTTTGAATCTATTTAAAAGGGTTGAATATTTTTAATGGTAGTTGTTTTGATAACTATAGGCATTATACCTTCTGGCTATTTTGGGGAGTGATTATTGATTGAAACCTCTAGTATGGGAGTGTTTAAGATTCTGGAGATTAGGCATCTGGCAACCATAATGGAGATAAACATGGACACAAAGATTATTTTTAATGATTAAGACACATCCCAAACATCCCACAAACTATTTGAATCTTCCTTATATACCTGTGGGGTTTTTTCTCTTTAGTCTGGATATGGGTGTTTAGCTTTGCCAGTCTCTAAAGAACTGGTTCAGTATTTAGAAATTATCAAAGATGAGGGCATTGGCATGAATGAGGGACAGAGATGTCTACTAACAACTTAGAAATGAGAACCAGTAAGAGAGAATGGAAGATAAAGAACAAATGTATAAAAAAGAATAAGACTAGTGGCTTCTGGCATCTGGTTTGCTGGGGAGAGATGTCTTGAATGAAATCTGTCTACTTTATGTGGTCGTCTGCTTGTTCCAATGATCGTGGGGTAGTTATCCACTTCAGTAAACTGTCTGGAGAGTCTATAAAAAACTTGAGTTTTATGTTTCCATGGAGTATAGTTTTCCAAAAATTTGAATGTTGAAGAATGGATGATGTTTTATCTAGAAGACATGGATCATTGGAGTCTTACTGCTATGTTAGATGTTAGTAGTACATGTAAAGGCCTTTTCTGATGAGGTTTAAGTGAAGTCTTTTCTGATGGTGTTTCCAAAATGTCAAATCACTGGGTCTGTTGTCATGTTGAAGTGGATTAGGTGATTGGCAAGGAAGGCTGTTCTTATCTTTTGGTGATAAGAATGAACATATCATGCTAATTTATTACATTATGGTACAGTATTTAAATGAAAGATAGAATTCTCCTTTGAAGCATCATACAAAATTGATCTAGAGGGATTGAATCAATGATTGTCCCAGGAAAAAGAACATATTATGAATAGTTAGGGCAGCAATAAATACCTAGGATTTTAATTTATCAAAAAAAATATGTACTATGAAAGTCACCAATTGGCATTTCATGTATAAATCTTACAAAATCTTTGTGTAGACTGTTACTATATCTACATGAGTATGTTTTCCTTAACACAATGAACAGGGTACACAATAATCAATATATATTTATAACACATTTATACATAATTAACATAGAAATGCTGTACTTCTCTTTGAATTTGTCAGCTTAAAAACAATGTATCCTAACTAATAAAGAAAAGGTTTCAACTGTTTTTAGTTAATTAAAATTAAAATGGCCAACAAATTGAGTTATGCCTAGTACCCTTTCATTCATAGAGTACAAGAGCAAATCTTCCTGTTACCTATATCCACTTAGAAAACTTAACAGTATTTCAGAGGTAAGAGGTATTAAAAACATTTTTATTATTCTAAATTTATTGTCTAAATTTGAGACACAAAAATCAATGAAAAGTGTCATAGGAGACAAGATATGCTTACGGCAAGAAATAGTTACAAGGAATAGGTTTAAAACAGCAATTAATGGGAGGCATCATTAAGAACTTTAACTTTTTCAAAAGTAAAACCTTTTAAAATTATTTAAAAGTGTGTTAAAACCGAAGAGAGTTAACCAAATAATTTTGTTATCTGGGCACAGAATAATTTAGAAACTTAACGGAAAACCCATTCTAGTTCACTGTTTAAAATGTCATTCACGGGGCACCTGCGTGGCACAGTTGGTTGAGTGTCTGACTCTTGGTTTCAGCTCAAATTGTGATCTAGCCCCGAGTCAGGCTCTGCACTCAGCGTGGAGTCTATTTGAGATTTTGTCTCCCTCTCCTTCTGCCCCTCCTACCCCTGCTCTCTCTCTCTAAATAAATGAGAAAATCTTTTTTTAAAAAATGTCATCCATGAACAATTTGCTGATAAATATCTATGTCTTTTTGAATAAACCATTCAGTTTAAACAACTTGATCAAAATTTTTAACATCGTTTTTTCTAACTCCTTATTTGTAGACATTATAATCCCAAGATAATAAGGTTTCCTTTTTAGGAGGGATTTTCTACACTTACAAAATATACCAAAATTTGTCTTTTACTATCATATTTTTTATTTTGACCAGATTTTTTTTTACTTTAAGATAAAATTATCCTTTTTTTGTATAGTAAACCAAAATATATTAATTGCTGCGCAAAACCATCATCCAACACTACATATTTGTAAAATATATATATTTAAATATTTAAAATATTTTTTAAAAAA
The DNA here is from genome assembly GCF_048164855.1 of Canis lupus baileyi. NCBI lineage: Eukaryota > Metazoa > Chordata > Mammalia > Carnivora > Canidae > Canis > Canis lupus. The sequence continues at coordinate 22,090,701 of NC_132873.1, forward strand.
TGAACACATACATTAACATATATTAACATAAACCAAAGGCATTTCTACATCCTTTTAACATGTTAAAGAACTACTCTAAACTAAATAATATCATAATGGGGTTCCTGGATGGCTCAGTCAGTTAAGCATCTGACACTTGATTTTGGCTCAGGTCATGATTTCAGGATGAGATTGAGCCCTGCATCAGGCTCTGCACTGGGCATGGAGCCTGCTAGTGATTCTTCCCCTCCTTTTGCCCCTCCCTCTCCCTCTCTAAAAAAAGAATTTTTTAAAATAATAAAAAAATAATATCATAAATATATTCAAATTATGTGTGCAAGTATCCAAAGATTATTTTTCAGTTAACTCAAAATATTATTTACGATTTTAAACTGGGAGTCCTGACAAATCTTATCAGTTTGTACTTTACATAAATGTATCTCTTTTCATAAAGACATTTTGATACAATTTACTCAAACATTCCAGTTTCAATTTTTATAATTTTATACGACTGGCTAACAAATCCAATAAAGGAAATTAGGAAATTCAAATTGGTCTTTTGTATGAAAAATAAAGACTAACATAAACCAGAATGCTATGCTAACTCTGTTTTTAATATGGTGGCAAAATCAGGGGCAGAACTTAGAGCAATTTTAAGCCTGAAATTGTTAAATTAGCCATTTGTCCCAGGAATCATTTCAATAGGAATGTTACATGAAATTTTAGCAAATACAATTTACAAATGCATGTTTTTGTAAACCTAAATTTTAAACACTGTAAATCATATTTAAAAGCTCTTGGCATTTTTCTCCCTCTTATATTGTAACCCAGTAACTAAGGCCATGCAGTCTTGGATTCTTTTTTTCAATAGCCAACTATGTCAGTGTTGTTTTTAAAAGTCAGTGTTGAAGCAAGAGCTTGTTCCATTAAACCTAATTTCTGATATCTTTTCCTTGTGGTTACATCTCGCTATCTGAACTAGATATTCCCTAAGTGATACATAATGACAACATTTTACAATTAATTAATTTCTCAAGTTTCCAAAGAGATGGGGAAGGTGGAAATTAAATGAGAAAAAGCTAGCTATAGACCAGCTACAGACAACTATAGAAGTTATAATTATAGATTAGGTGAGAGAGAGTCCGAGGGGGTGTTAAAAATCTCCATCACCTAAGTAATGTCCTAACTCCAGACTACAAGCGTAGTCAATGTGGTAGGACTTCTCAGTGAAAGTGCAGTGCCGGCATCTCTTAAAAAGGTTTGTTTCTGTCTTATCATTAGAGACAATTCTTCTCATTGGTTTAAGCGGTTCCTTGGAAATTGGGTGCTGAAGTCTTGCTTAGAGCCTCTTCACTGTCCCACAGAGGCTTCTAGTTTTTTTTTTTATTATTATTTTTAGTAGAGTTCAGGAAGGTCTAGAGTTCAACGTGACCATGATAAGCCTGAACTTTTACATAAACATTTTCTTTAAAATTCTGGTTATTGACAAATCTTTTAGGGAGACAATTTTAGAATCCAAATTGCATTTGGAAGTTTTCCTATGTCAATTAAAACATAAAGACTAAAGGATAGTGAAGAGTTTGTTTCCTTTTCTATTTATGTTCAAAGTTCTCCAAAATGGCCACCATTAATTTCAAATTGTTCTTGGTTAAATCATGCCATTTTGAAAGTTGCACATGAATTAAAAGTATAATTCAAAAATTTTTTAAAAATCGGATGTTTGACCCAGGGACACCATACGTTGAGATTAAAACCACCCCATGGGCACTGCAGGAGTCAGTAAGAGTGGTGTTGCTACAGTCTCAAGTTTCTGAAATATGAAAAAAGGCCAACCATCACTAATGTGGGACTGACAAACCTGTAGCTCTGGGCAGATAAAGAAGATAATTCTCAGGGAGCACAAAGACAAGACTAAATACTTTAATAAGGTTTTAAAGGATGACTCCAGGCAAAGTTTGTTCAAAGGGCACCAACCTGATGAGAACTAAACTCCTCAGCCTTTGGAACAATCTCAAAGATGAATCCACAGGGCCTATGTTTGTGCTAAGTGCTGGGCCTTATTTGGCCCAATCCTAATAAATCAAAGACCTTTCTTTCTGGATAGTTAGAAAAGATCCATTCAGGAAAAAGCAGAGACCAGAGATCAAATTTCTGCTCAGGAATATTGACATTGGAGATTTGCCACCTAGGTTTATACTCTAAATGTCCAATATTTGAATTGCAACGTGACAACAGGGGAGGAATCTATTTGGTCAAAGAGTGAATTATATCCATAAATGGATATAAAAATCAAAGCCTCCACATTTTGCTTTTTGGGCTTCCTGAATAGCAGATACTGTGTCTCCTTGTTTTGAATTTGTCTTTTAGTCTTGGGTGATGTAAGATTCATTGTGCTTGACATAAGGGAAAAAAGACTTGGAGTGAATCTTAGTACTTCAACCTCAAGATTTGTGGAATAATTATTTTTAGAATCTGAGTGCTATTGAAATTTACTTTTAGGGGGGTGCCTGGGTGGCATAGTCTGTTAAGCATCCCCTGACTCTTGGTTTTGTCTCCGGTCATGATCTCAGAGTTGTGAGATCCAGCCCCATGTGGGGCTCCAGGCTCAGCGTAGAATCCACTTGAGATTCTCTCCCACTTCTTCTGTCTCTCCTACTCATACTCCCTCTCTCTCTCTCTCTCTCTCTCTAAAATAACTAAATAAATAAATCTTTTTTTAAGAAAAGAAAAAATTACTCTTGGAAGAGCTGTTTTTGTGTGTAATCTACTTGGACTCTGGGCTGCATGAGCTTTCCTCTCTCTGACTCACACACTGGGGCTGGACACCACTAGCTTCCCAGGGTAGGAATGGGAAGGTTATCTTTTTTTTTTTTTTTTTTTTTTAGGTTTTATTTATTTGTTCCTGAGAGACACAGAGAGAAAGGCAGAAACATAGGCAGAGGAAGCAGGCTCCCCATGGGGAGCCTTACTCAGGATTCGATCCCAGGACTCCGTGATCACAACCTGAGCCAAAAGCAGACACTCAACCACTGAGCCACCCAGGCATCCCGGAAGTTTCCCTTAAATACTCTTCTAACCTCACACATACTGCGGCCCCAGCCTCTGCCTTTATATATTTTAAGTCTGAGGTGCATTTTGGCCAACTTTAGATTCAAACCAGCACCACCTCTGCACTGCTGTGTGAGGGATTCCAGTCCTCCCTCATTTCCCCTTTACTCCCTGTGATCTTGGAGCTACCAACAGGGAGAGAAAATAACCATCTGCCTTCATTAAGCCCCCACCGAGTAACTGGGTTTCCCAGTTTTCAGCCTAGATAGGCAAATCCTTCACTTGGCTTCTTGGGATATTTAACTGGCAAAAATGAGACCCACTGCCTACATGGCTAGTATTTTTCTGCAAAGGAGGAAACAGAAACAATTGATTAGGAGGTTATTAACCTATTGTCAGAGAGGCTCTTGGGGGGAAAAGAGAGAAATGGAACTGCCAAAAACCAAAGAGCATATCTTGTTCTGAAGCCAGCGGCTCCCACAGTAATCCCCACTGTGGCCCTTGTCCCGTGTATAGAAGTGTGGAGACCTACGCTTGGAGGTTAACCTTGGCCGTTCTCCTCTGTGCCATGAAGGAAGAAACATAGTCTTGTCATGGTAGATGAGGATAGGCCCTCAAGTCAGGGAGCTTGAACTTGGAGCCATTTCCACCTTCTAGGATTTTAGATTAAGTACTTGATCTTTTTTTAAAAAGACTTTATTTATTCATGAGAAACACACAGAGAGAGGCAGAGACATAGGCAGAGGGAGAAGCAGGCTCCTTGCGGGGAGCCCAATGTGGGACTCGATCCCAGGACCCCAGGATCATGACCTGAGCCAAAAGCAAATGCTCAACCACTAAGCCACCCAGGTATCCCAAGTACTTGATCTTAAAGCCTCCATTCCCCCATCTATAAAATGGGGATAAAAATAGTGTCAACCTCATAGATGTAATCTACGACAGTAATGAAGCAATCCATGTTTCCATCCTTTGCATATAGAAAGTGTTTATCAAAAGTGTTTAGGCTTTCCAGGCCAGATGGTCTCTGTTGCAACTCCCACCTCTGCCCTGGTAGTGTGAAAGCAGCCATCTGTAATACATAAAGGAATGGGTGTGGCTATGTTCTAAGAAAACCTTATTTATGAAAATGCTGTTGGCTGACTTTGACTGTGGGCTCTCGTATACAGGTCCCTAATCTAGGTCATTCACTACCACATGAGTATTGTAGACTTGCCTGATGTAGAAATATTGAGAGAAGAAAAGGGGTTCCCTAACTTAATGTAGAAATGTAAGTAGGACAGAAATTAGGAATGTGTGGTCATCAGCCTTTAATTCACTAGGTCAAAATGAGTGAAAAGAAGGACTAAGGCAACTGTTGACTAAGACAGAATCATTCTTTTGTCCCCCTGTTCCTGTGTCCTACTCCTCATGCAAATTCCATGGGAAGACACCTGGGAAGCTCTAGAGGATCTGGCTGGGCCTGCATGAAAGAATGGAGTATTTCACAGCTAATGTCTGTTGTGATATAAAATGTTTTTGGGTCTTCTGGTTATAGGAGAGCATATTTGAAGCTGGATCTATATAACGTGAAGTTAGGTAGAAAATGGATAATTTGTTTGGTTACCATAATGAACCACATCACATATTATAACTATTCTCTTTTTCCTCCCTTCTTCCTTACTGATGGAGAGCTGATTTTATTGGGGGAAGCAAAGTACCCATACAAATAATAATTTTAATTCCCAGGCTACCCTTACACCTAGAGGGGCCCATGTGAGTTAGTTCTGGCCATTGAAATATAAGCAGGATTCTACTGGCAAAGATTGTAGGAATGCTACGTTTTCCTTGTTAAAAAGGGACAGACTCAGTTGGCATGCACATTGGTGCTAGGTATTTCCTCTCTTCCAGCCAAGAACACATATGATGTCTAGAGATGGAGGGACTATCTCATAATCATGAGAATCCAACACTGTGGGAGATGGAATAGAACATTGAAATGAACCCTAATCTTCGATGACTTTCTTGCGTATAGAGCTTCTGGACTTCTAATTTATTTGAGAAACAGAAAACTTTATTGCTTAAGCCACTGTTGGTGGGTTTCTGTTAAATGTAGCCAAACACAACCCTAATTGGATCAACTGACTTCAAAATTTTCAAAGCCACGAAGATTAGTCCATTGTCAATATTGAAGTACTATCAAGGACAACGTGTAAAATCTTGACTTTGTATAGTATGGACAGTAGAATTAAAGGCAAGACAGTACTGGATTGATTGATGCTATGGTTCAAGTCATGTTCTTCTACATCATCTCATTAGCTGCACTTTCAAGGTTCTTAGTGGCTACTGAGAAAGGCATTTATGATGGTGGATGTGGGTCCATGAAGGAATTTGGTTGGCTAAACACCATCCAACCTCTACATGTTTAGTATAAACAGTTTCACGAAAATGTGGCCAAAAAGTAGAACATCTCAAGTGTTTGTGACTAGTACATAGCCCCCAAGAGTGTTCTCACATTTTTGCTGTTATCTATGAAGTTCCTTAAGTTAACCATTTTATATAAAAGGCAAACATTGTTTTAAAGTTTTAATTATCTATTCCTGGTCCTCCACCCAGCTTTATAAATAAATTCTATTGAAACCATGTTTATGATGAGTAATTCTTTAAAAATTTTTCTCTTAAAAACCTTTTGCCATTAATATTTCAGTTAATTAAAAATGCATTATGCCTTAATCCTTTGTTAAATGCACAAAAGAATAAAACAGCATATAATATTGAAGTTGGAAGTTTCTACAGAATTGGGTGGTTGGGCTCACAATTGATGGTTTATTAATGTAAACCTAGTGGGGGGTAAGCCAAAGAACATTTCATGTTCTGATGTTTGCAAAAGAGATCAAATTTACAAGGACATTGTTTTTTTCCTACTGAATTCCTAAACGTTACTATTAAAAGACATAGAATATGTGTAATACAAACATGTGTATCCCAAGGGACAGTTCAAAAAGATTGCTAAACATGGAAAGTTTATGGAAGAATCCAAAGTCAAATTAATATGCCAGAGCATGGATACTAACTTGGATTTTGGAAATGTTTTCCCAGATTAAAAAGGAGTTTTGGTGTGGGGCCCCATATGGAAAACATGCATAATTTATTTAAAAGACCAAAGCAAAAGTGAATTCACAGTTTGAAATCTGGATAATTATGCTATAATTAAAGGACTAGTTTGTTTTTGTTTTAAAATTATTGTCTTCAGAGTTTCCACCCACCCCCGCCCCCCCAGTGCTATTCAGGGATTCAAAAGTTTAGGGAGTACTTTCTTCATAGTCCTGAAAGTTTTTATCCTCTTTTTATGTGCTACATAATACAATGAAATATTTCATATTATCTTTTTACTACAATACAACAATTGGAACCTTTCTATCTTTTCCCTCTACATGACTTTCTACTTTATAGATTATATCTAAATGAGGCCACAATATCAATGATATTGAGTAAACGGGTGTGGTTGGCTACTTATGTAAATGAATCAATTCTATAGGTATTATATAGAATCTTTCATTCAAGAAATATTTCCTGAACCACTTTAAATGTTGGGTCCAGGGGCAATGCATTGAGGATCGAATCCTTGACCACAGGAATTTTATAACCATAGTTATATAAAGACTGCAAAACATTTTATCAATCATTTAACACACGTTAGGAAGCACAGTAGATCTTCAGCAGAGACTAAATCCTCAACCCATCCTCTCCCCATATTTTATTAAATGACAAGCAAACAAAATGCACTTATATGAAGGAGGAATAGGATTTTTTTCACAATATCTAAAAATTCTGTGTAATAGATTCCAATGAATAAATATATATTTTTAACTTCTTCTACAACCCATAAAGAAATGGAAGTAATTACATATTCAAATTTTAAAACTAGTTTTGAGGATAAAATACCCAAGATGCAAGAAAGTTTAGGACATATACAGTTGTGGTAGCAACTGAATTTTAGTTTCTACACTCCCACACTCCTTTCTCTCTTCTACATATATATGTGTGTATATATATATATGTACATTGTATAATTACATATGCTCAAATCATACAGTGATTCTAGACTAGGCACTCTATTAAATGCCCACACAAGTAAATTATACTTAGAAGGAATGGTTTATATATTCATTGTTTTGACATAAATCCTGGTAGAGTTCATTTTCGGATGATCAAGCCAAGAATATAAAATGTATTATTTTATGCTTACTATTCCTGACATCTATTTGAACTAATGCACTATAGACCAATCTCCCCTTTAGTTGTTCAAACTTGAGTACATGAACACAGTACATAAGCAAAAACTGTAATAACTGGGCATGGGAAAATATAGTGGAGAGATGAAACCAAATATAACTTACAAACAGTGCTAGTCTGACACATATGTGATGGTATCCATAACCATCCTGTTAGATACTAACATACTAGTTAGACTTAAATGCATAAGCAGTTCATGTAAAGGATGGTAATTAGTATTATTTTATAAAGTCAAACCCAGCCTTCCTCCCTGAGAATAGGGAGGAAGCAAGGGAACTAAGTGGTGCTGGAGGCTGTCCTGAGGTTCCTTTGAAGACTTTTAGCCAGGCCCCACATAGAGTTCACGTTCTCCCTTCGCTTGACTGAGAGCATCCAGGGACATGGTGTTTCCTCCATTGCTCATCTGAAGACTCCATTCTCTCCACCAGGCTAATTACATTGAACCCAAGGTGGGGGGAGATCCCATTCTCTGTACAGATTAAACAGAGAGAGCCTGAGAAACACTCAAAGGACCATGTAGCTATCCTGTATCACCCAGCAGCTCTGCTCTGCTCAGTTCACAGTGGGTAAATTGTTGCTGAAGGTTTGGATGAATGGAGAATTGCCCTCTTTTCATAAAGGAGCAGATCACACTGGGCAGCCCAGTGTCATGTTCCAGACAGGAACCTAAGGAGATAAAGGTGGAACAATGAGCCATCCCTCCTCAACCACAAGACAGAGGCCTGATACTGAGACCTCTGTTGCTCCTTTCCCATTCACAATACCCATGCGGAGATTAACAAGGTCATCTCCCAAATTGCTTCATCCTATGGTGTCAAAAATTCCTCTCACTCAGGGAACAAACCACCTATCTTTAAATCCTAACAAGTGAAGTGGATTGCTGGGTGGTAGGGCTCAGGACTCTGAAATAAGAGCCCTGAATTAGGCTGGGGTTGCAGTAGGGATCAGAACAAAGGCCCTGTCTACGAGAAAAAAACAAGAGTTGGGTGAGGAGCCCATCAAGTTAAGAGGGAGAGGAGGGGTGCCTGGTGGCTCAGTGGTTGAGCATCTGCCTTCGGCTCAGGTTGTGATCCCAGAGTCCTGGGATCGAGTCCCATGTCTGGATCCCTGCAGGGAGCCTGCTTCTCCCTCTGCCTGTCTCTGCTTCTCTCTCTGTGTCTTTCATGAATGAATAAATCTCTCTCTTTTTAAAAGAGAGAGACAGAGAGAGAGAGGAGAACAAAGGGAAGAGGAAGGAAAATATAAGAAAGTCAGGAGGGAAGCCAGACAAAGTACAAAAAGGAATGGAACAAAGAGTGAAAGAATGAATGTGGGGGAGGCATTGAGACAAAGGAAGTGAGATGGGAGCAAGGTAAGGGTGAAAATCAGAGAGATACTGAAATATCCCAGTCTTGGATTCTTAGAGTCGCAAGAGGTGTCCTCAGAATCTACACTGTAGGTATCTGCTTGAATGAAATTATTATTGCATTTGACTTTATCCCTTTTATATGACTATTGTTTTCTCCCATTATATTACTTTAATAGTATAAAATAATTAAAACGTAAAACATTTTTAAAGCTCATCTTTAACTTCCCTACAAAGTTTTCTGAATGCTATTTCTTTCCTATCAGTTGCAGATTGGATTTTTTTTTAATTCATGAGAGACCCACAGAGAGAGAGAGAGAGAGGCAGAAACACAGGCAGAGAGAGAAGCAGGCTCCAAGCAGGGACCCCGACGTGGGACTCGATCCCGGGTCTCCAGGACCAGGCCCTGGGCTGAAGGCAGCGCTAAACCACTGAGCCACCCGGGCTGCCCTGCAGATTGGATTTTAAAAGCCATGTAAACTAGTCATTTAGGTCCTGCCAAAGTTAAACTAAACTGAAAACCCAAACCAAATATTTCACACTTTATGTTGGTAGTTTTTTTTTTTTAAAGATTTTATTTATTTACTCATAAGAGACCCAGAGAGAGAGGCAGAGACACAGGCAGAAGGAGAAGCAGGCTCCATGCAGGGAGCCCGACGTCGGACTCGATCCCGGGTCTCCAGGACCACGTCCTGGGCCAAAGGCAAATACCCAACCGCTGAGCCACCCAGGCTTCCCTATGTTGGTAGATCTAATTACATTTCTCAGAAATATGTTTAATAAGTATGTGTTGATAGAATGAAGTAATTTTTTGCCATTCATCAAGCTTTGCTTAAAAACAACACTGGTGATATTATTCTATAGTATTTATATATAAACGTGGCATCACAAAGCGATTCCAAATTGAAATTAAGAATAAGAAACATTTCATTTTGCACAGCAAAAGAAAACATCGACAGAATGAAAAGGCATCCTACTGAAAGAGAGAAAATATTTGTGAATGATATATCTGATAAAAGTTAATATGCAAAACATATAAAGAACATATACAGCTCAACACCAAAAAAATGAATAATCTGATTTAAAAATGGGTAGAGGACCTGAATAGCCATTTTTCCAAATAAGTCATATGGACGGCCAATAGACACATGAAATGATACTCATGATCAGTAATCATCGGGGAAATGCAAATCAGAACCACAATGAGATATCACCTTGTACCTGTCAGAATGGCTAAAATTAAAAAGACAAGAAATAGCAAGTGTTGGCAAGGATGTGGAGAAAAAGGGAACCCTTGTGCACTGTTGATAGGAATATAAATTGGTGTAGCCATTGTGGAAAATAGTATGGAAATATGGGATCCATAACTAGAAAAAAAATCAAAACTAGAACTACCATATAATCCAGTAATTCCACTACTGTGTATTTACTCAAAGAAAATAAAAACACTAATTCGAAAAGAATTGCAGCATTATTTAGAACAGCCATGATAGGGAAGCAACCTTAGTGCCTATGGATAGACGAATGGCTAAAAAAGGTATGAGGTATAGAGAGTCAGAAAGAGAGAGAGAGAGAGAGAGAGAGATTACTCAACCATAAAATAATGATATCTTGCCATTTGTGACAATGTGACAATGTAGAGGGATTATACTATGTGAAATAAGTCAGAACAAGACAAGTATAATATTATTTCATTTATATATTGAATTAAAAAAAAAAACAAACGAACAAACAAAAACAGAGATGGAATCATAAATACAAAGAACAAACAGGTGGTTGCCAGAGAGGAGAGGGTTGGAAGGTTGGGCAAATTAAGGGAAGGGGGTTAGAGATATGAACTTCCAGTTATAAAATAAATAAGTCACGGAGATGAAAAGTACATCATAGGGAATTCAAGGAATAATACTGTGATCATGTTGTATGGTGAAAGATGGTAACTGCACTTACCATGGTGAACATACGTAACATAGAATTGTCTAATCACTATGTTGTGCATCTGAAACTGGTTAACATTGTAAGTCAACTATACTTCAATAAAAAGAAAAAAAAGGGTATGAGCCCTTTCAGATTGAAATTAGGAAGGATCAAATTGTAAAAGATGAGATGAGTCACTGATAACACAGTCCCAAAACAAATCAGTCAATATTTGATTAAAAAGCATGCAAAGTACAAGCAAGGTGACCACAAAAAGGCGAGATAAAGTATAATTATAACTAAGAGCTTTCCTGGGAGGTTTCTCTAAACTCCATCACGCATTTAAAAAATTTTTCATTTGAAGAATATGTTCACAGGTACCATTTCCATTTGGTATTTTAAAGAGATTCAGGCTGGAGATCAGGACATGGACTCCAGGCATGTCTCCAGGGACGGAACCTCTATGCATTCTGGACTTCAGCTCTCTGTTTGATGAAGATGAACTTCATCTCTCTATTTGATAGAGCTAAAAACACAAAGACAACTTCCAGAGGTGTTGACTCTGCCTCCTTCCTTTTTCTTTTTTGGACTCTTGGAGCTGCCTTCCTTTCTTTACTGCCAACTTTTCTTTTATCCTAGTTATCTGTCTGTATGAATGCATCTCATTAATTCATAACAAAAGTGGCTGTTGAATATTGGATGAGTACTTGCAGTGTGCCAAGGAGCACTTTATCTGCTCTATTTCATTTAATCTTCCCAATAGACCAATGACATTGTTTCATAGCAATAAATATTCATCTAAATCATTACCTACATTGTATCACAATATTCCATATTCTTAAGTGTCTTAATGTTGTCAGATTAAACTTTTCAGTATTACAGAATTAGGATAAATAATAGCATGTTTGTGTGTTTATTATGTGCTATAATAAACAGTATATATATATCATTCATTCATTCATTCATTCATTCAACAAACATTTGTGGTGTGCCTGTTATGTGCCAGGTATTAGAGCTATGAAGGTGAACACTGAAATCCTATTCCTTGGCTTCAAGGAGCTCACAGTGCATTGGAAAATGTAAGTAAGTTAACAGGCAATTAAAATACAGAGTATATAAGGAGTACAAAGGAGGAGAAGTGATCAGGAGAAGCTTTCTGGAGTGGAGTCCTGAAGATAAGAAATATAGGGCCAACGGTTCCTGGAAAGGAGAAATGGAGGGTTTTACAGAAACCAAAAGACGTGCAGTAGGACTAATACATCTTACAGAGTGCTAGTTGCAACCCATTTAGTCAATGATGAAATCAGTTTTGCTGGTCAAGCCAATATCTCATCTAAAACAGAGGGAGGAGTGCCTGGGTGGCTCAGCTGGTTAAGCATCTGCCTTTGGTCAGATCATGATCCCAGGGTCCTGGGATCGAACCCCACTGTCAAGTCCCTCTGCCCCTCCCCCTGCTTGTGCACTCTCTCTCTCTCTCTCAAATAAATAAAAATAAATAAACAAACAAGCAAACAGAAAGGAAAATACCAGAGTGCACCACTGTAGAGAGGCTAAATCTTTTTTTTTAATAAATTTATTTTTTATTGGTGTTCAATCTACCAACATACAGAATAACACCCAGTGCTCATCCCATCAAGTGCACCCCTCAGTGCCCATCACCCATTCACCCCCACCCCCCTTCCTCCTCCCCTTCCACCACCCCTAGTTCGTTTCCCAGAGTTAGGAGTCTTTATGTTCTATCTCCATTTCTGATATTTCCCACACATTTCTTCTCCCTTCCCTTATATTCCCTTTCACTATTATTTATATTCCCCAAATGAATGAGAACATATAATGTTTGTCCTTCTCCGATTTACTTACTTCACTCAGCATAATACCCTCCAGTTCCATCCACGTTGAAGCAAATGGTGGGTATTTGTCATTTCTAATGGCTGAGGACTACTCCATTGTATACATAGACCACATCTTCTTTATCCATTCATCTTTCGATGGACACTGAGGCTCCTTCCACAGTTTAGCTATTGTGGACATTGCTGCTAGAAACATCGGGGTGCAGGTGTCCCGGCGTTTCATTGCATCTGTATCTTTGGGGTAAATCCCCAACAGTGCAATTGCTGGGTCGTAGGGCAGGTCTATTTTTAACTCTTTGAGGAACCTCCACCCAGTTTTCCAGAGTGGCTGCACCAGTCACATTCCCACCAGCAGTGCAAGAGGGCTCCCCTTTCTCCGCATCCTCTCCAACATTTGTTGTTTCCTGCCTTGTTAATTTGCCCCATTCTCACTGGTGTGAGGTGGTATCTCATGGTGGCTTTGATTTGTATTTCCCTGATGGCCAGTGATGCGGAGCATTTCCTCATGTGCTTGTTGGCCATGTCTAGGTCTTCCTCTGTGAGATTTCTGTTCATGTCTTTTGCCCATTTCATGATTGGATTATTTGTTTCTTTGGTGTTGAGTTTAATTAAAGTTCTTTATCGATCTTGGAAACTAGCCCTTTATCTGATATGTCATTTGCAAATATCTTCTCCCATTCTGTAGCTTGTCTTTTAGTTTGGTTGACTGTATCCTTTGCTGTGCAAAAGCTTCTTATCTTGATGAAATCACAATAGTTCATTTTTTATTTTGTTTCTTTTGCCTTCGTGTATGTATCTTGCAAGAAGTTACTGTGGCTGAGTTCAAAAAGGGTGTTGCCTGTGTTCTCCTCTAGGATTTTGATGGACTCTTGTCTCACATTTAGATCTTTCATCCATTTTGAGTTTATCTTTGTGTATGGTGCAAGAGAGTGGTCTAGTTTCATTCTTCTGCATGTGGATGTCCAGTTTTCCCAGCACCATTTATTGAAGAGACTGTCTTTCTTCCAATGGATAGTCTTTCCTCCTTTATCGAATATTAGTTGACCATAAAGTTCAGGGTCCACTTCTGGGTTCTCTATTCTGTTCCATTGATCTATGTGTCTATTTTTTTTAAGATTTTATTTATTTATTCATGAGAGACACAGAGAGAGAGGCAGAGACACAGGCAGGGGGAGAAGCAGGCTCCATGCAGGGAGCCTGATGTGGGACTCGATCCCGGGTCTCCAGGATCATGCCCTGGACTGAAGGCGGTGCTAAACCACTGAGCCACCCAGGCTGCCCTATGTGTCTATTTTTGTGCCAGTACCACACTGTCTTGATGACCACAGCTTTGTAGTACAACCTGAAATCTGGCATTGTGATGCCCCCAGCTATGGTTTTCTTTTTTAAAATTCCCCTGGCTATTCGGGGTCTTTTCTGATTCCACACAAATTTTAAAATAATTTGTTCTAACTCTCTGAAGAAAGTCCATGGTATTTTGATAGGGATTGCATTAAACGTGTAAATTGGAGAGGATAAATCTTGTTTCAAAAAACTTTTGTTTCATTTTGTGAACCAAGTAAAAAACTATTTGAGAAACACGGAACTGGAATGCCAAGGGTATGGAGGGAGACGGCCTAGGGAGTGTTAAAGATGAGATCTGAAATGAATTTGTACTATATCCTGAAGACAATAAGAGTCATTGAAGAGTAATTTAGGGAATAATGTGATCAGCTTTGTGTTTTGAAAAGATCCCACTAAAGAAAATATTAAAGAAGTGCCAGGATATGGCACAGGTGGCTATTGTAGTACCACGTAAGAGAGGAAGATGGTCTGGACTAAAAAAGCAGTGATGGGGATGGAGAGAAGGCCTACTGAAGGTAGGTCCTCGGATAGAGGGGTGCCAACCTGTACTGCTGCGTGGTTCTCTCCCGCGGTGTATGGCGGGGTGTGTGTACGGCAGAGAAGGGAGAATGATTGATCCACACTTGGGGTGTTGACCAATAAGTACAGTGGGATGACACTGAGGCTGGGGACTATTGAGAAAGTGATGAAAGTGTTAGACTATGTAATCTAATCTGGATTTTAGAAGAAATGAAATCCAGAAATTGATTTAAGTAAAAAAAAAAAAAAAAAAAAAAAAAACTAATGAAAACAAGATATCTGCACCAGAATGATCAAAATTAAAAAGACAGGCAAGTCCCAAGCATTCATTGGTGAGGATGTGGAGCGACTGAACCCTCATATACTGTTGGTGGAAGTGAAAATTGGCATAATCACTTTGGAAAATGAGTTGGCAATATCTATAAAAGCTGATCAGATACAAATGTTATTATCCAACTATTCCTCTTCTAAGTACTCTTCTTCTCCAAAGAGAAAAGCATGCACGTGTCCCAAAAGACATGGGCGAGAATGTTCATTGCAATATTATCCCTAATAACCAAAAACAGAATAAAGCATTTATCAGTAGTAGAACAAATCAATTGTAGATATATTTATACCATAAAATATTATACTATCTTTTGCAAAAACATTGGCTAATATTAGAAACATAATAGAGGGGATCCCTGGGTGGCGCAGCGGTTTGGCGCCTGCCTTTGGCCCAGGGCGCGATCCTGGAGACCCGGGATCGAATCCCACGTTGGGTTCCCTGCATGGAGCCTGCTTCTCCCTCTGCCTGTGTCTCTGCCTCTCTCTCTCTCTGTGTGACTGTCATGAATAAATAAATAAAATCTTTAAAAAAAAAAAAAAAAAGAAACATAATAGAGAATGAAAGCAGACACAAAGAATACATACTACGTGATTCCATTTATAGGAAAGTCAAAAACTGATAAAGCTAATACATGGTGTGAGAAATCAGAATGTCAGTTACCTTTGATGAGGCCAATAATGGCTTGGTAGGGCTCAAAGGACTTCTGGGAGTTGAAAATACTGAATTTGTTCATCTGAGAGGTGATAACATGAATGTGTTTACTGTGTGAAAAATCATTAGGCTTTATATTTATGATTTTTTTTTTAGTGTGAAATATATTGTGCTTCAGGGTTTTTCTGCAAAGATTTATTTATTTGGGGGCAGAGGAAGAGGGAGAGAATCCCCAGCGAGTCCGCCCTGAGTATGGAACCCCACACAGTGCTGGATCCCATGACCCGGAGATCACAACCTGACCCAAACCAAGAGTCGTTCACTCAACTGACTGAGCCACCCAGGCACCCTTGTAGTTCGGTTTTTTAAAAAGTAGAGATTTTAAAATTATTTTCTTAGAGTGAATTCTAGCAGAAGTGCAACTGATGGTTCCATAAAGATGCACCTTATCTGCCCAAAGTTGAGTCTCTCCTATACTTCAGTCCACGGCTCAGTAGTCCAGGCAAGACTGCTCTCATATTTTGTTTCATGTTATTTTAATTCTCCTCATTCCTCTTCTTTTTCTCTCCCACATGCCCATCCTGGTGTATTTATTATCTGTCCTTTCAATTCGGTGTCCATTTTCCTACGTAGAAATACATGTATCCTTGAGAAATTTGTGGTGGTGGTGTGTTTGTGTGCTTTTAATATGCATAAATGACACTGTGCTAAAAATCTCATTTTGTTCCCTACATATTAGACTTAAATAATGTGATTTGAGATATATCTATGTATTATGAAAATACAACTAGTTTATTATCACTGCTGCAGGGCATCCCTCTGTATGCACATGTTTACTGACTCGCTGCCCAGGTAATGGACACCTACGTTGCCTCCCACTCCTTGCTGCCACAAACCATACAGGTTTTTTCGCAGATCAGTGGAAGAGCTGATTACACTCATTTTGTAGACTTTACAACTTCTTCATCAATTTTTTTTTCAGGAAGTTTCAGCCACATTCCCAAGAGTTTTTATAACTCTTTTTCATTTTTTTCCCAATCTGATAGGTAAAACATTCTCAGCACAGATTTCACTTGCATTTTTAAATAGCTAGTAAGATTAAGCAATTTTTTCATACTTTTTTTATTCATTTGTTTTCTTCTTAGTCAACTGCTTGTCTGTGCCCTTAATTCACTTTTATTCTGGGATTTTTTTTTATTCTTTTTTTTTTTTAAGATTTATTTATTTGAGAGAGAGAGAGCACGCTAGTGGTGGGGTAGGAGAGAGGGAGAAAGAGAACCTCAAGCTAACTCCTCTCTGATCACGGAGCCGGAAACACGGCTTGATCTCATGACCCTGAGATCATGACCTGAGCCAAAATCAAGAGTCAGGTGCTCAACTGAGTGAGCCACTCAGGTACCCCAATTATTTTATCCTTAAGAAGCATTCCTGTATTAAAATTGACCTGTGGTCATATTTTGCAGATATTCTCCCTCATTCTATTATTTGTCTTTAATTTTGTTTATTATGGTACTGCTGGTGGCAATAGGGGAGTTGGTTTTGGTTTTTTGTTTGTTTGCTGTTTGGTTTGGTTTACTTTTGGCCTTATAGCTATCTTCTTATGGTTTGGCTTTAGAGGTAATGCTTAAGAAGAACAAAAAATCAGAAAAATCCAATTATATGTTAAGAGGTAGGGAAGTGTGGGAAAGGGAGAGTGGGGTTAAGAGGAACGTTAATCATATCAAGGCAACCAGGGAAGAAAGTAAACAACCAAACCAAAGGAAACTGTATTTGTAAAACAAATTTTTCATGTTAGAGCATTTCCAAGAAAGAATCTAAAAACATATCGCTTATTTAACTGATTGATCTCTAATTTACAGTTTTCACACTGGAAACATCATGTACTATAACCCCCCTTTTGCCTTTAACCTTCCTATATCAGTTATCATTGATATTTCAGTAAATGTGGTCAATTTTTTAATACCCAAGGCTTTACCATCTATTGTTTTAAACACACATAATACTTTTATTATATATTTTGCTGATGTTCTATCTTAGATTTGCTCTCTTGATATTTAGGATTTTGCTTGTTTCTTTGCTTTGCTTGATTTGGTGATATTTTATTTTGTAGAGACTGTGAACGTTAATTTCAGTTGCTGAGGGAAAAGACTCCTCCTGTCACTTGTGCTTTTCTTTGGTACAGTAGAAGTAAACAAACAGACAACTACTAAAAACTCACCACTTCATCCTTAACAAAATATTAACAATGTGAATCAGAGCAAAATATAAAAAGGATAATGTATCATAATCAACCAGATTTTATCTCAGGAATGCAAGGCTGGCTTAGCATTCAAAAAATCATTCAGTGGGGATCCCTGGGTGGCTCAGCAGTTGAGCGCCTGCCTTCGGCCCAGGGCATGATTCTGGAGTCCCGGGATCGAGTCCCCCATTGGGCTCCCTGCATGGAACCTGCTTTCCCTCTGCCCGTGTCTCTGCCTCTCTCTCTCTCTCTCTTTCTCTCTCTCTCTCTCTCTCTGTCTCTCATGAATAAATAAATAAAACCTTAAAAAAAATCATCCAATAGATTTTACCACATTAACAGAATAAAAGAAAAAAAACATATTATGATTTCAATAGATTCAGAAAACTCCTGAAACAAAATTCAATGCCTCTTCATAATAAAGGCTCTCAAAAAACTACAGATTGATGAAAATATCCAGGCTCAACTAATATCCTCCTTGTGGCAAAGTACTGTGATGGGGACAGTGAGAAAAACACAAATTTATGATCTCAAAAATTATGGAATAGAACACAGAGGCACAGAGGAAACTGTTCTTTTATATACTACAATGGCTGATGCATGTCATTACAAATTTGTTCAAACTCAGATAACATGTCACCACAGTGAACCCGAATGTTAACTATGGACTTTGAGTGATAATGATGTGTCAGTGTAGGTTCATCAATTGCGACAAATTTCCCTCCTGGTGAAGATAATGGGGTAGAGTATGCAAATGTGGGGGTAGACAGGGTAGAGGGTATATAGGAAATAACTGTCCTTTCTGCTCAGTTTTGCTATGAACCTAAAAAATAAAATCTATTAAAAATAATATTGTTGGGATCCCTGGGTGGCGCAGCGGTTTGGCGCCTGCCTTTGGCCCAGGGCGCAATCCTGGAGACCCGGGATCGAATCCCACATCGGGCTCCCGGTGCATGGAGCCTGCTTCTCCCTCTGCCTGTGTCTCTGCCTCTCTCTCTTTCTCTCTGTGTGACTATCATAAATAAATAAAAATTAAAAAAAATAATAATATTGTATAAATAATATAGAATCATAAGATAAACAATATACTATGAGGAAATAGCATGAAAGAAGAATGCCAAACAGAAGTCAAAGCTTCATTTGGTTGTGACTGTTTGAGGATGCTTCATTATATTTTAAATGGCTATGAATAAATGGTAAACAGTTCAAAAACTATTAGGGCACACACATTTGTATCGATAAGAACGGACTGGCTGTCCCAACACCACTGATAAATAAGCCGTCTTCCCCCTCACTTATAGTAAATGCCAATTTTATCAGTAACTAAAGCTTTATTTTTTATGTAACCTAAGTAATACTGGACCTTCCATTTTACCTTACAGTTAATTTCAGCACATTATCACCAACAACAAACAAAAACTCAACAAATAATCTCCTCCAAAAGCACTGAAGAGCAGGGTGGATTTGAGGGGATGCTGACCAAGGCATTATACACCTCTGCATAGAGTAAAACTTGCTGAAAATTCTTTTTAACTAACCATTTTGCCCTCAACCAAAGTTTTACTTAAGAATTTCAAACTCCCCACCCCAAGACTACAAGTATAAGTTGATTTTTGACTCTGTCTCATCCTAGTCACCAGAGCACAATTACTTGCTAGTCCTCTTCTAGAAGTGGGTGCTCATGCCCAGCGAAGCTTCCCACTGATAGCAGCCTCCTTCAACAAGTAGCCCACCCTCCTCTTATCTCAATGGTGCAGCCTCCCCAGGAATTCAGGCCTATGAACTTCACTAACCTCTTCCTGTCTCACATTCCCTCCACCTCAAAAAGGCAAAATAGTAGTGTCTACTTCATAGGATTGTTTGAGAGTTAAGTGAAGTGATGTTCTCTTAGTAGTGTACTTGACACCTCCTAGCGCTAAATATTAACAAGCTGGTTAACCACCAGCTGATAATAGTACAAATAAATTACCGAGCTGGTAATGGTAGGAGTAAGAGGCAGCATTTCAGTATGATTGAGGTAATTTAAATCGTTATCTGAACCTGCTGGAAAGGTTTAAGATGAACCAAAATGGGGGTGCCTGCGTGGCTCGGTCGGTTAGCTGTCTGCCTTCAGCTCAAGTCATGATCCCAGGGTTCTAGGATCGAGCTCGGTGTTGGGCTCTCTGCTCAGCAGGGAGAGTCTGCTTCTCCCTCTGCCCCTCCCCCTGCTTGTGCTTTCTCTCTTTCTCTCTCTGTCTCAAATAAATAAAATCTTTTTAAAAAAAGATGAACCAAAATAAATCCATGATGTTGGGTTGACTGTGTCTACTCTCTACTCACCTATATACCACATGATAAAGTCTTAGTTAGGCACTGAAGTCAGGATGGGTTCCAACTACTGTGACTTAGGCCATGGGGCCTGTCACGCGGTGTCAAGCAAGCAGACATGGCAGCCTGTCAGCCATGTGGACCAGCTAGCGGTGGTGAGAGCTTCAGACCACTAGGCTGATACCTTCTGAAACGTGTCACACGATGAAGAAAGCAATAGTTGTTCTCTGGTCAGCATAACTGCTAAAGAAATACAGTCACTTCTTCTTCTAGGCACTTTATTTAGCAATGTAAACCATACCTTTTTCCAAAAAGGGATTTGAAATTGCTTTCATGCAAAACCATAGTGCAAGATGAAAAAAAGTAAGTGGAGAAATTGTGGAAAGGGGAAAATTCGAGTAGGACAATAAGCTAAAACTGAGGATAACATTATTACACAAACTACCTATCTAAAAGTTTAGTGTAACTCGTGGAGTAAGGTCAGGAATTCGACTCTACCTCCTAGCATCGAAAGAAAAAAGAAAAAAAAGTGAATCTTTTTTCATGAAGGTTGTTCAGGAAAATGACGGTCACTGCTTATGCTGAGCTCTGAGAGGGGTTTCTCCACCGAGTGATCCTACAGGCAGTAATGTCCCATAACTTAGCTGACAGGGCCCTCAGCAACATGGAAACAGCGAACCATACAAGCCCTCTGGGTCAGCAGCTAAGGGAAGTACTTGATATTTTTATACCCATTGATTCTCACGTAGAAAGGGCTGAGAATGTCTCCTCTTTCTTGATTAGCAAATTCTGTTAGATAAAGAAGACAGATGTCATGAATGGCCATAACATGTGGTTCAAGATCCATGAGGCGAATTTCAGTTCCTTTGAATTCCAGTAGTGAAATGTCTGATGTAGTTGGGAGGGCTTGGGTAAGAATTTTGTAGCAGAAAAGGACTTTCAGGTTGAATTCTGTAAAAAAAAATTCTTTGCCGGCTTTTTGCTCCTACCCAATACAAACTAGCCTTTTTATAACTCTGCGGGGTACTTAATGAACAATATTTTATTGTAATAGTAATATGAACTACACCGTTGATTTACTACCCACATGACTACTGTTCTCTGGTTTTGTGTGTGTTTTCAAATACGTAGGTTGAGCAATAGGAATGATGAGGGTAGCTTAGAGGAAAAGACTTAGAAACAAAAGGAAGGAGGTGGCACACGTTTTTATGGTCTCTGATTTGGGTCCCGGTGCTCTTACACACACAAAAGTGGAGCAAATGCATGCTTTATGGAACACAATCAGCCCGGGCAGAGACTGTCCCTGTATTTGGAATTAGTTTTGGAAGCAGAACAGAGGTGTGTTTTTCATTATGCCACATTGGATTTTCGCATTCGAGAGTATAATTACCAAACCCAGCCCTCAAACCACTGCAAAAACATCACATGCTTCTTACACACATTTTTTCCCTTCAAACTAGCACTCAAGCGCCCACCAAGGGCCCTGCCCACAGTAGGGTTAGCTTAAAATTCTTTTCCAACACAGTTGTAACGTGGCTCTCATCCACAAAACAAGTATTATCAGCAGCTAAATCACAGGATTGTTCTCACATTACAGATAACTAGGTGCATTTCATGTATAGTAGTTATTATAGGAAGACCCTGGGTCAGACTCCCTGTGTGTAAAACTGCTCTCCAGGAAGGAGTCAGGCTCTCAGCAGCGCGCCGGTGTCTCTTTCAAGCCTATAATGAGCCCATGCTACAAAACTTGAAGCCTAGAAGGCCAATTCAGTTTGGAGTTTAACTTCCATTAAATGTAAAGTTTGGAAATGTTATGAAGGAGAAACAAAGACCAAAAGTGGTAGACATGTGATGCTTCTTCTGCCCAAGAGCCCATTTGGGGTCAGTCAATAAGAAATTCTAAGTGCTAGATCTTACATCTCTGCTTCCTCCCTACAGACTCCATGATTCTCCCGCTCATCCCTGCAGGCTGGGGGCGGGGGGGGGCGGGGGGGGGCAGTGACTGAGGCTTCCTGGGCAGAAGCAGTTTCTTACTCAATTGTATTTTATCAGCTTAAAAAATTGAATGCACTTCTTAAAGGACCTCAGTCAGGAGGAGTAGCCATGGAGGGAAGGGCATAATTGATCACCTGGGCTAGTATAGAATATACAACACTAATATCACACAAGATGATTTTAGATGACACGTCAACGCATTTATCATTTTAATAGTTATGTGTTTATAATAATAACTCACATTTAAGTAACATTTACTGTGTGTTAGACACTGTTCTCAGTGCCTTATACATATTAACCCATTTGTCGTCCTAGCAACTCCTGGAAGATGGTAGGTCAGGCTATCATCTCCTGTTACAGATGAGAAAACCAAGGCACAGAGAGACCAGGTGATTTGTCCTTGGTTGTTTAGGAAGTTACTGTTACCATTTGGAGGTAACAATCATACAAGCCAGCAATTGCACCGTTAGGCACTTATTCCAGGAAAATTAAACCTATTCACACAGAAACCCATATACAAATATTCCAAAAACTGGAGATAATCCAAATGTTGTTCAACAGGTGAGTGGTGCAACAAATAATGGCAAACATATACCATGGAATACTACTCAACAGTAAAAGGAACAATCTATTGACACATGCAGCAACTTGGATGGATTTTGAGGGAATTACACTTAGTGAAAAAAGCCTATCCCCAAAAGTTCCCTGGTTTTATTTCTATAACATTCTCAAAATGACAAAATTATAGAGAAATAGAACAGATAAATGGGTGCCAAGATTTAGGGGGGTGGCAGAGAAAGGTATCTGTGCCTATAAACAGGTAGCTTGGGAGATCTGTGTGATGGAACTGTTCTGGTTTTTGATGTGATGTCATCACCTGAATCTACACATGTGATTAAACTTACATAGGACTAAATATACACAAAAATGAGTGCATGCAGGGGCGCCTGGGTGACTCAGTCAATTAGGTGTCCATCTTCAGTTCAGGTCATGATCTCAGGATCCTGGGATAGAGCCCCAAGTCAGGCTCCTTGCTCAGTGGGGAGTCTGCTTCTGCCTCTGCCTCTACCCTTCCCGGCCCCGCACCCCCGCTAGTGGTCTCTCTCTCACTCTGCTCTCTCTTTCTCTCTCTCAAATAAATAAATAAATAAATAGTCTTAAAAAATGATTGCATACAAACTGATGGGTGATGCCAATGTCAGTTTCCTGTTTGTGATGCTATTCTATGGATATGCAAGATGTTGTTATTGGGGAAAACTGGGTGAAGGGATATATAGGATTTCTCATGACTGCATGTATAGCCCTTTAAATTAAAAATACAATGGATAAATTTATTTTAAAAATCGATAGAAGGAATAGAGTATATTCTGAAAAAATCTACAGAAGCAGTACACAAAGAGATACAAAATAAGAGAAAAGAGAACTATATAATCAATATGAGTGAGGAGTGGGGAGTGGCTATCATTATGTGGTTTCTTTTTGGGGTGGTGAAAATGTTCTAAACTTAGTTTATGGTGATGGTTGTGCAATTCTGCGAACATGCTAAAAAACTATTTCATTTGCACACTTTATTTTTTTATTTGCACACTTTAAATGGGTGAATTTTAGGTGTACAATGATTAAGAAAAACAAGAAGGAAGAAAAAAATCAATCCAGGAGTGCTAAAAACACCTAACTAATAGAAGTACAAAGAAGAACATGAAAAACACTGGAGAGGATCTTTTCAAAGAAATATTTCAAGAAAATTTCCTAGAATTGAAAGATACGCACCTATAGATTTAAAAGACCTAGATATGGCGTAGAACAGTAAGGACAATATACATACCAGTGCACAGTCATGTAACATTCTACAATGTCTGGGACGAAGAGAAAATTCTAAAAGCCCCCCCCCGTCCCCCCCCCAAAAAAAACTCATGTACAAGGATGGAGAATAAAAATGTTACCAGGTTCGTTTAACTTTATTTTTAAATTTACACAGAGCACAGTTGGCTGGTTGGGGTACGTAGTTCAGTGAGTGTTGTCAAATGCAGAGTCATCTAACCACCACCACAAATGAGATACAGACCAGTTCTTTCCCTCCCAAATCCCCTGGGCCGCCTCACTGTAGTCACACCCTACTTCACCAATATCCTCTCACAATCGCTGATGGCTCCGGCGTCCCTATGATTTTGCCTCTCCCAGGGTGTTCAGTAGATGAAATAATGCAGGATTTAGCCTCCTGATTCTCAGCCGGGCTGTCGCATGTAGCAAAAGTCCATTCCTTTTGGTGGCTGAGTAGTGTTCTGTTATACAGACGCATCAGTTTGCTTATCCATTCAGCAGGTGAAAGACATATGGGCTCTGTATGAACAAACCTGCTCAACTCATTTACATGTGGGCTCGTGCAAGAATATAAGTTTTCATTTCTCTTGAAATGAGTAAATGCCTACAAGTGGGATTCCTGGGTTCTGTGGTAAGTGATGGGTGACTGACAGACCGTTTTCCAAAGTGGTATCGTGTGGTATTTCTACCAGTAATGTAAGAGAGTTCCAGTTGTTTCACAACAACTCCATCACGTTGTTCTCTCTCTGTTTTGTTAATTTCGTCATTCCAGAAGGTACTGGTTTCTTCTGGAGTGGTTTTATTTTGCAATTCCCTAATGACTAATGATGATGAGCATCCTTTCATATGCTTATTTGCCATCTTTATGTCTTCTTTGAGGAAATGTCTCTGAAAGTACTGCTCAGTTTTTTACTGTTTTTTTTTTTTCTTATGATCGAACATTAAGAGTTCTTTATACATTCTGGGCACAAATTCTCTGTCAGATAAGTGATTTGCAAATATTTCCTTCCAGTCAAGGAGTTGTCTTTTCATTCTTCTGCATATAGTACAAAGTAAGGATGCGAGTGTTTGTTTTGCTTGCGGAGCTTCAATTGTCTCTGCACAGTGTATTCAAAAGACTTTACCTCTCCACGCCACTGTTTCAGCAACTTTGTTGAAAATCAACTGATCATAAATGTAAGCTTTTATTTCTAGACTTTTTATTTCATCCCATTGATCTGTAATTTTATCATTATGCACTATCTTGAATATTATGGCCTTACAGTAAGTTTTAAAATTAGGTAGTGTACACCCTGCAACTTCATTCCTTTTCAAAATTGTTTTGGTTACTTCAAGTTTTGCATTTCAAGTAAATTATGGGATCAGCTTGTCAATTCCTAAAAAAAGAAGAAAAAAAAGATCTCTTGGGATTTTTATAGGGATTCTGTTGAATCCACACATCAATTTGGGAAGAGTTGACATCTTAACAGGGAACATCTCTCCAATTATTCAAACCTTGCTCCACATCCCTCATCAAAGTTTTGTAGTTTTCAGTGTACGTATCTTACACCTTGTTAAACTTATTCCTAAGTTTGATGCCTTTGTGAATGAAATGGTTTTCTTATTTTCAATTTATACTGTTTGTTGATAGCATGTAGAAACATTTATACTAATCTTGTCATGACCTTGCTGGTCTTGTTTATTAATTGTAATAGTTTTTGTAGATTCTCCAGAATTTTTCTATACAAAGGATCATATTGTCTGTGAGTGAGAATGATTTTTCTTCTTTCATCTACATGCCTTTAATTTCTTTTTTTCTATCTTCCTATATTGGCTAGAACCTACGGTAGAATATCAAATCGAGGCAGTGCGATTGGAAATCCCTGCCTTATTCTTGATATCAGGAGAAAGCTTTTGGTCTTTCACCAGTCAATATAATGTTAATGTTTTTTATAGATGTCTTTTATCTGCTTGAGGACATGTCCTTCTAGTCTCTGTCTGCTTATAATTAAGAGAGCTCTGTGTATGAGAACTCTTCTCCCTCTCTCTCCTGTATTCAGCCGCTTTTTCCTGCCTGCCGTCCTTTACCCTCAGTGGCTCACCTGAATTCAGCCTGAAGTGCAAAATCCAAAGAAACAGTCAAGTCATTTTCATTCCCTACACTGTGGACTACGTGAGCTTCCAAAGCAAGCACAATCTGTTCTGCAGTTTATATTTTAAAAGTAAGAATTAGCTTATATGCTATTAGAGTAATTAGCGTATAACACAGAGGTTGTGTTCACTTAAATGTGACCTTTCCAAACATTTTGACATTTTGTGCCATTGAGTAACAGCAACAGAAAGTAAAGCCCCTCATACAACTGGAGACCACGAAGTCACAGGTGGGAGTACAAGTCCCACAATAAGCCTCCCCTTGTGTCCATTTGTGTGATTGGCTGCTTCTGCTCATCACTGTGTATTTTGCATTTTTTGCCATAGTTCAGCAATTTCACTCTTCCTTTCAGCTCTGTTCATTTATTTCTTGCTCTGTAACAAGCCACCCCAAAACTTAGCGGTTTGAAACAACACAAATATTTAATTTGCTCATGTGCTGACAATTTTGGCGAGGCTTGGAAGGGACATGGCTCTGCTTCCCTGCACCTGGGGCCTCATGTGGGACAACCACAGTGTACTGGGTCCTGTAGCTTGGGACTGGCTGAGTCACTCTGTCTCTCTGTCTCTTTCAATCTATCTCTCTGTGTCTCTGCCCCTGCTTCTATCTCTCCCCTCCCACGTGAATAGCTCAGGCTTTCTCACAGCATGCTGATCCCAAAGGTTGGACTCCTTACACAGTAGCAGACTTCTCTAAATGCCAGCATTCCCAGAGTCTATGGTGGAAGCTTCACACGTTCTTAAGATCCGACTCAGAATTCCTAGCACGTTACTTTTGCTACATTCTGTTGGCCAAGCAAGTCACTAGAGCTAGCTCAGATTCAAGAAGAGGGAACTCCACTCTGCTTCTCAATTGAAGGAATAGTGGAAAAAATTGTAGCCATCTTTTATCTATCAGAAGCCCCTTTCAACAAAATAATTTGATTTTTAAGCTTAAATTCCATATTTAGTACAGTACTTTTTATTGGGAATTTATCATATCGTTTTAAATTGTGCTGGTATTTCATCTTAAATCGTGCTACTTGTTGATTTAAGTGGTGCTCTAATTATTAAGTTCCATAGATTTTGAATGGTTTGGGCCATCCCAGCTATATTTTCTCCATAGGCTTTACTGTTTTGAATTGAAGATTTCACAGAACTCAATATTTTCAGGATGACTTCATAGCATATATACCATCACAGCAGAAATATCTGTAAATGCATATGCTTATGGTCCTAGGGTCTTCACTGAATGTTCCAGGCCTCTGTTTAGACCCAGTATTTCTTAAGGAGGCCCAGTCTTTTATTTTACTCCTTGATCCCAACACAGAAGTACATTGTTACATCAAACAATGCTCATTCTTCAAGCAGAAGCTACCACAGAGCCAGTAATAAAATTGATCTTCTGTGATGAAGATGGAGATTGATTTCTCTCTTTTTTTTCTTTCAAGATTTTATTTATTTATTTGAGATTGGAGAGAGAGCTCCAGCAGGGGGGAGAGAGAGAAGCAGATGCCCTGCTGAGCAGGAAGCCTCATGTGGGGCTCGATCCCAGGACCCCAGGATCATGAGCTGAGCCAAAGGCAGACGCTTAACTGACTGAGCCACCCAGGCGTCCTGGAGATTGATTTCTAGGTGAAATCAGAAAAGTGGTTTTCTTAGATTATCGTTGTGTCTGTTTTAATAATTCAGCACATTGCTACACATGTGGCCTGACGGAGAACCGCATGTAAGGTCAGCTGAAGACATGGAAGGCATTTCAGTTGGCCTAAGGCCCAGAGGAAGTGGGGTGTGAGACATAGAGAGGTGGAGTAGGGGGAGAGAGGCTGTTCTGTCATTCAGAGGCTCTGCTGAATTCTTCCCATGCCTACTTTGTAACCTCATCATCCCTTTGTTAAGTACTTTTCAAAAAAGAAGAGCACTATAAAGAAACCAAATACCTTTCTTTTACAACCGAAGCTAAGGTATTGACTTTTCTTCTGGCCGCATTCTCTGAAAATAAACACACCCACATGCACACACACAGAGTTTAGTACTCGGAACTTGAGTGCCATCACTGGAGGGTGGGTCCCAGCACCAGATTTCAGACTTAGAATTCCAGCTCAGGATAAGATCATTCATAAAAATACTATATAAGACTGATACTATATAAGATTGACTAAATTAGTAGAACCAGTGGGGCGCCTGGGTGGCTCCTTTGGTTACACGTTCCAACTCTTGATCTTGGCTCAGGTCTGGATCTCAGGGTCATGAGTTCAAGCCCTGTGTTGGGTTCCACACTGGGTATGGAGCTTATTTAAAAAAAAAAATAGTAGCACTGTTAAAATGAAAGTCATGACAACCTCTAGTTGCAGAGCATATTTCAGCAAGTATTTCTTGACAAGCTGCTATATACTCAGCACCATGTGAGGAGGATGTATGAAAGAACTAAGATAATTCACTTCCTAGCCCTTAGTTGCTTGAGCCAAAAACCTAAACTCTGAACACTTTGGCTTCTCCTTTTCCAAGCCCTCAGTAACTGCTGTAGAATCCATTTTCCTAAACGTGTCTGTTCCAGACCCTCCCCATCACCTCCGGGGCCCCCCTCTGGTCCTGGCCACTCTCTTCCGTGGACTATAGCAGCAGCCCCCTAATTGTCCTCCCTCCT
This sequence comes from Canis lupus baileyi, assembly GCF_048164855.1. Taxonomy (NCBI): domain Eukaryota; kingdom Metazoa; phylum Chordata; class Mammalia; order Carnivora; family Canidae; genus Canis; species Canis lupus. The sequence goes on from NC_132873.1 coordinate 22,119,069, forward strand.
CTACTCATTCCCAACCCATCCTGTCTGTTCCACACAGCAGCCAGGATGACTTTTCTAAAAACTAAATCAGATCAATCTCCCCATAAACACTCAGAATAAAATCCAAAGGCTCCAACTCCTCTCTCATCTTCTGTGCTCTCCTCTCTCCCTCTTGCTCACTCCTGTCCAGCCACGCCAACTTGCTCACTACATTTTGAACACACCTTGTTCATTCCCAGCCAGGGCCTTTGCACTAGCTATTTCTTGTGCTCGTTCTCATCCTCCCCTTGCCCTGACTCCTGACCCCAGGTAGCCACTTGATTTGGTTCTCTGTTCAAATGTCACTTCCTGGGGCACCTGGGTGGCTCAGTGGTTGAGCCTCTGCCCTTGGCTCAGGCTGTGATCCCAGGGTCCCAGGATCGAGTCCCTCATCAGGCTCCTCGTAGGAAGTCTGCTTCTTCCTCTGCCTGTGTCTCTGCCTCTCTCTATGTGTCTCTCATGAATAAAAATAAAAAAAAAATTCAAATGTCACTTCCTCACAGTGGCCCTCCTTGGCCTCAAATATCTTGCTAAAGTAGCAGAGGCTCCCAACTCTTCACTATGCCCTTACCCTAATTATTTATTTTAATCTTCATAGCCCTTTTCACTATTCATCTTTGTTTTTGTTTTTCTTCCCCACTAAAATGAAACTCTGAGAGCTTTGTCCGTCTTGTTAACTGTTAGAATCCCGTTCCTAGAACAGTGCCCGTCACACAGTAAATACTTAATAAATATTTGTGGAATGAAGGACTGAAACCTGTCCTGGAAGAGCTCTGATCTATATTGGAAGGCAACCCTGGAGACAGCCATTGTGCTGTGAGAGACACAAGGTGTGGGGAAGGCACAGCCGATGGAGTCATTGATTCTGCGTAGGGAGGGAAGGAGAGGAGTTTTTGCAGCTGGTCCTTGAAGGATAAGTAGGAGTTTGCCAAATGGAGAAATCCACAGAGGACATTTCAAGCAGAGAAATAGTGTGTGGCTGTGAAAACCCAGGGCCCGGGGGAAGCAGGTCACTGTGCTGTGCCCAGAGAGCAGGAAGCGCACCACGGTATAGAGGGAGACAGAGGGGAAAGGGCGGCAGGATGAGCTGCTCAGCCCAGAGACTGAAATGACTTTCTGGGGATCTTGGAAGAACCATTGAATTTGAAAAAGGTGAACCAATTATCAGGGTTTCAGAAGATTTTACTGGTCACATCCAGTCAACAGTTTGAGGCAAGAAGGTTTCACTGTTCTGGCTAGAAGGTCATCGCAGAAAGAATGGAGAGACTGTGAGGGACAGGAGGTACATTTTGAGAGAGGGTTGGGAGGGCTTGGTGACCTAGGTGTGGGGGACCGTGGAATGGGAGGAACAGGCCAGCATATTTTTAAACTTGGATGGGGGATCCCTGGGTGGCTCAGCGGTTTGGCGCCTGCCTTTGGCCCAGGGCATGATCCTGGAGACCCGGGATCGAATCCCACATCGGGCTCCCGGTGCATGGAGCCTGCTTCTCCCTCTGCCTGTGTCTCTGCGCCTCTCTCTCTCTGTGACTATCATAAATAAGTAAAAATTAAAAAATAAATAAACAAATAAACTTGGATGGCCTGATGACATTTAACTGGTCAGTAGCGCAGAAGGAACCAAGTCCAGGGAGGAAGGAAGAGGAATTGCTGTCCTCTCTCTGTTTGGTGTCCCTGTCCAAGCCCCTGAGTGACTGTTTCCTACTTTCCAGCCATCAGGTAATGGGGGAGCCCACCTGTCCATGTTCTGCAGTACATAGTACTCGGTGGGGCTCACAACTGCTCCTCCCTTCCGCTCACTGAGTCTCGGTTATTAGGCCACACATATGAGCCTGTCTCTCTCTTCCTCCGGAATGAAATGTCTCCCAGGGGGCTCTTTGTCTGCCTTGAAAATAGATTCCTCAGGACGCTAAACCCCCCTGGACCTACCTTAATTCCATGTATAATATTATTGGGTTTTGTCACTATTTGTAATTTTTAAATTATTCAACTCATATGTGAATACTTTCCCGTTATAAAAAAAAAATGCAAACAATACAGACATACACAAAGTCTTGAGAGGCTCCTTTTCATACCCCTTCATTGAAAAGTAAAAAAAAGTCCACTCCCCCTCCTACAAATAAGAAGTATCTCCTTTAAGTCCTTTGGTGTATGCATTTGCACGCGCACGTGCATATATGCACACACACAGAGAAACAATTTGTGGTTTTATGCATTGTCTTTGGACTCAGATTATTATGAAATCTTTTTTTCCCTTAAAAATCTGTCTTCAAAGGTTTTCACATCATTAAAAATAAATCCACTTCTTTCTTTTTGAACTACTGAATAGTCTTCCACGACAAAGATGTATGTTTGTCATTTAATCATTCCCCTTCTGAAGGATACTTGGGTCTCTTCCAAATTCCCAAGACTATAGAAAGTGAATACCTCTGTACGCTCTTTTCTGTATACGTTTGCAAATGTTTCTCTAGGGTAGATCCCTAAAAGTAGAAATGGGGGGGGGCAGTCATAAGGGTATTCCATTTTTGCTATAGACTTCCAGCTTTTCTATTCCATCTTACTCTGTGCATCCAGCTGTTGGTATTGAAACAAAAAAATTTTCCTGAAATTGTAAAGTCAGTTGAATCTGGACAAGATCCTTACTAAGGATCAATCCTTACTAAGCATCCTTACTAAGGATCCTTACCATCAATCCAAGGACAAGCCCAGTACTCAGTGCTGGTAATTGAGTTGTGCCCCGGAAGGCTAGGAACAGTTGGCCAACAGGCATGATGAGGGCTCTCTAGCTTTCTTGGGGCCTACTGAAAGGTTTAAGATCTGACAAAAATGCTTGTTTCCATATATGAAAAGAAAACTAGAACATCGAAATTAACGCAGATTTATTAAATAATTATAAAGTGTGGCATGTGTCAACTTCATTGGTATTAGATTCAGTACTCATAAATGTTCTGTTATTGAACAACCCAGAATTCTCCTGAATCCCTGAATCTCTAACTCCTAGGGTCATGGACCAACACCAGCCCTCTTGGTTGTCCTCCTCATGTTCAAGGAAGAGATTCACTCAGAAAATAATTTCAGGGCTTCTCTTTCCCCCTTCCCTCCTGTGGGTTTCTTTCCAAGGGGATGGATTCCTTACTGCTCCTATTCAGGAATGGGACAAGTTGAATTCCGAAAGCCTTTGGGGAGAGAGCTCCTTTCTCCAGGAGGGGGCAGTATTGGGGAAGAAACTGCATTAGTCAGGTGGCAGATGCTGGGGAAAAATTCTCTTTGGTCATCTGGAGGAGAGAAAAGGCAGTGGGAGCCTGGAAGGAACAGCCCTAAAGTCCTCGGTGGGGAAGTGGGGCAGTGGGGCAGGGGCTCTGGGTCACAGGTTGTCTGTCGTGGGGGTGAGGCATAGGTGATTGATGGGGTCTCCCTCTGCCTCACCTTTTTAGTCCGAATACCGAGTTCTTTTCAATCTCTTTATTTTCCTCTAGTGCTTAATTCCTAGTGTGGCAATGACATTACACCCCACTATTTTTCCCTGGAAGGGTATCTTATTTCAGCAGCACTGTGAGTCAAACAGTCCTTTTGGGATAGGCTGAGGCTCTAATCAACAGCAACGTTTCTATGCGATGCATGGGAAAATGTATTCAGGTTGCCAAAAGGGGACTTACACATGAACTTTTGTGCACAATCCTTTCCTGATGGAGCTCTGTTCACATGAACCACAGATGAGATGACAAGACATTTCTGTTTTCCAAAAAAGTTCCATTTTGTGATTCCCTGGAAGATGTCCCAGGCCAAGGAGCTTTTTGGTTCAGGTTCCTCTGTAACAAGCTACAAAGTACTGCGTGGGATGCTTTATGGATTGGCCTGGCTATTTTATACTGTTTTTAAGCTGGTAATTTTGTAGTTTATAAAATGATCTGTAAAGTTTGGCAACTTGCAGGGACTGAAGGCTTGAGATGCTTTTCTAAGAGCACAGACATCTTATCCTGCCACTTGGGTCGTAAACCCCACAGATTCCCCTGCCCAAGGACTGCTGGATCTTCCTTTCCTCTGACTCCTTCTTCCCCACAGCCAGTGTGGGGTTCTGTGTGGGCTCTTTAAAGATGAAGGGGACTAAGCTCTGTTGAAATTGTAGCAATCGTCCAACTACTCCACACCCTCTGCCCCATGACAAGTACCCGATTATAAAAATCTCTTGATAGATTATTCAAGGCCTGGCGACCTTAGTTCCCTCCTTTGTCAGACAACGAAGACTGAATTGTGGTCTTCACCCTGGAGTTCCTACCCACACATGCTCAAGAAAGCTCTAGGTAGGCATGAAGCTCCACCAGTGGAGTTGAGTGTTTAAGAAAGCCTCCCAAATGTTTACTTATCTGAAATAAAGCTGCACAGGAAAATGAAAACATCAAATGTCTTTTGCTTTTGGCTGAAATTGTATAAACTCACCAGTTGAGACATTGGCCATACGGAGATGAGGAAGAGATGGTCCTATTTTCAGAGTTTTCGCTGTCTAGCAGGATCCTTGGTAAGTACTCAACACATGCTTGTTGAATTAAATTGAGAGCCAAGAAACACTGGAGGTGATTACATTCACGAACTCTGCTGTCCTTAAATCGTCAGAACCCCCAGTTATCCCTTGTCTTGGCCGCTGCACTGGATAGGCCTGGCACTACTCAAAATGAGGCAGGTAGCCACCCACGCCTTTTGTTTTGAGGTAACCTGCGAGGACGCCCCATAACCCCAGCACATCTGCTACTCTCTCTCCACAACTGACCTGAAATTCTCACCTTAGCAACATGCTTTTAGGTTAAGCCACTGTTCTCATTCAAATGCCTAAGTTACTAGGAAGAGAGGAAGGAACCTGCTGGTTCAAGCGTGTGTGTATAAGGGTGTGTATGTGTGTGTGTGAGAGAGAGAGAGAGAGACAGAGACAGAGAGAGATGTGGTGGTTATTAAAGGAAAAGGAAGAGTAGAGAGGCTGGACGCTTCTAATTTCCTCTTATTACCATTGAGCCACAGATAGTTTCCATCAGGTTATTTATTGGTATACTTGTGAGCCTTAGAAACTTGGCTTTGAGGATATAGGAAATGAAATGGCACTGGGTGATACACTTTAGTGCTACGCTCTCTAATCCGATACCACCAGCCACATGTGGCTCTTGAGCCCTTGGAATTTGGCCAGTCCAAATTGAGAAGGGCCATAAATATAAAATACTCCCTGGTATTCAAAGACTTATCATGAAAAAAAGTACATAAGACAGATGTCATTAGGAAATTTTTATATTGATTACATGTGGAAATGAAAACATTTTGGATCTATTGGGATAAATAAAATCTATTATTAAAATTATTATACCTATTTCTCTGTATTTTTTTTAAGATGGCTACTGGAAAAAATTTAATTACATAGATGGCACTGTCTTGCTATCTTGGACAGCACTACTCTAGTGGTTAAGAGGACAGACCCCACTCTGCAGGGTGCTGTATTCCAGTACATGGGCAGAGGGGCCAAAGGAAGGAGACTACAAAGGCAGCAGTGTCACCAGAAGAAAAGGGTAACCTCAATGCAGGGGGAGTAGTAAGGACAGTGTATCTGCGTGGCAGCCTGGCTAAGCACCCAGGAACCCCCACCCTCTCTTTCCATCCCAGGGACTTTGAGTCAGTTGATTAAATTCCCTCCTGTTGACTCCCATGGTGGAGGAATGGAGTAGGGACCAAGTGCAGATCTCTATGGCTCTGATGAGATTTGGCTTGGGGTTAGCTTCTGGGGTGATCCTTGCACCTTCCACAACCAGGCTGTACATGCAAAATGTACATGTTAAGTTACTGACCATGTTTGAGACAAGCTCGATGTCCCTCTCAGGCTTGGGAAGTCTAAGAATTCTATCAATTTGGTTGATTTTAAAATTTCAGATAATACATTTTATTTGTAGGAATTTGCTTTATTGTTTTTCTAAATGGACTTTGCAGATCACTGCATAGGCATTGATCTCAAAGCAGGAATAACTGGATTTTGCATAGTAGTTTACAGTTTTCAATGTCCTTTTCAGCAAATTATCACTTTTTATTGTCACAACATCTTGTGAGGCAGGCGAAGCATGTATAGATTTTCATCCATATGTTACAGCTAAGAAACCAAAAAAAAAAAAAAAAAAAAAAAAAAAAAAGGTTGCCTTGACCAGCATTTGAAAGCTGTTAAATGACAGAATTAGGGATGGATCATGAACAATCTAATTGGCCACCATGGCTCCCAGTCTTTGGTGGCTTCTCCTGGTATACAGAGGGGTCACCCAAGTGGGCCAGAGCATGAGTGGCTCACAGCTTCCTGAATCCAAACAACTCTGCCCCCTTAAAGATCAGGAAAATAATATATGGGCCCAGATGTCAAGATTTGGAAGCCTGCCATTTGGGCATCCAGGGAAGGAGAAAAATTGGAGCGCTGCCTTCCACTCGGCAGGAATGCATCTGAAGTTAGTTCCCCAGCTTAATTTACTCAGGCGACCTCCGTGGTCTGAGAGGCCCAGCCAGTAGCCTCCACGCAGAGACCTTCCGAGCTGCAGACAGAGCTCCAGGGGAGGGCGCTGAGAGCCCACTGCTTCAGGGTGGTGGACTGAGGCCAGAACACACCCCCTTGCAGAGGTTGGCCAGTGGAAGAGGGGGAACGCCAAGGAAGCAAGAGCTTTCCTAGCAGTAGAGTGATGACCATGATGATGTGAACGAAAGCCAAGATACACGTGGTGGGTATGGCGTCATTTGGAAATGTTAGAAGATCTAGGACAAGGCCTCAGGGCCTCAGTTTCCACCATGTGTCTGTGTTAAGGCTGTTAGTTGTGAGGTGGCAGCCAAATGTGAGGCCGAGAAGGGAGGGAACAAGCGGGCTGGGGGGAAATAGTAGCCATGATCTCTGGGGTCAGTACCACAACTTATTTTGTTGGACTTGACCACGCTTTGGTGATATATTAACAGATGGCCATGATCGCGGACATGGTACATACTGGAAACCTAGTTTCTGTCACTTACCTAGATCCCAGCAAATCATTGCACAGCCAAACTTCGAGCCATAATCATTTAACAGAGTGATGGAATTCAAGGAGGCTCAACAGATAGTCAACGCCTCTGTTTCATAATTAAGGAAAGTGAGATCCAGAGATGGAAAATTCTTTGTCAAATGTCACATAGCTAGTAGTGGCCTCATATAAGAGCTAAAGACACGGTCAGGAATACAGGTGATGGAATGAGGTTTGGCTTCAAATCTGGGCTCTAACGATTTGTTCTGTGACTTCAGGCAAGTTATTTAACTAATCTGATCTCAGTTTCCTCGTTGGATAAAAATGTATCTATCTCAAGGGTATTAAGTCAGATAATAAGTGTGAGCATTCGCATAGTGTCTGCTCATTAGAAACATCCCGTGAGCATTCAATAAATGAAAACTGATGTGATTATTAGAATTCAGCTTTTCTGACCTTCCAGCCAGAATTCATTCTTTATCCTATGAACCCTCCCCCAATCCTCCTCAGGCTTTTTGCATGCATGCCTGTGCCATTCCATATTTTTCCATTCTGTTGTGATATCCTCATGGAAGATTGTAGGAATGGTCTTAAAGGAGTTATTTGACTTCGCAATTTCCTTACCAATGAGATAGGATAGCTCTAGCTGGGCTCCAGGCTGGCTAATATAACAGAATGACTCCTGAGTAGAGTGGCTTAAGCAAGATAGGAGCTTGTTTTTCTTTTATGTAACAGACCAGAGGTAGGCAATGCAGGACTAGCAGGACAGTCTGCTATCCTCAACGTGCCATCTCCTATCTGGCTTCCAAGTGACTTCTCCAGTTTTTATATTTTCTCAGGCAGACAAATGGGACCAGAAGGTACATACCAGATCCTTTCTAAATTAAGACCAAGAGTAGGGATCCCTGGGTGGCTCAGCGGTTTAGCACCTGCCTTCGGTCCAGGGTGTGATCCTGGAGTCCTGAGATCGAGGCCCACATCAGGCTCCCTGCATGGAGCCTGCTTCTCCCTCCACCTGTGTCTCTGCCTCTCTCTCTGTGTCTCTCATGAATAAATAAATAAAATATTAAAAAAAAAAAAGACCCCAAGAGTAGCCCCCATCACTTCTCTCCTTTAACTGGTCAAGAGTCAGTCACATGGTCACACCTAGCACCAAGGGGAGCTGGGAAACGTAGGCTTTAGCTGAGCAGGCATGTGACAGAGGAAATTGAATGATATTAGATGAAAACCTGAGGTTTGCCACAAGCTCTTTACTGTACTATCTAAAGAAGTTATTAATATAAGCTGTAATATTTCTGAAAATTTATCCATCTCACTTTTCACAGAAGACCCTAGAAAAGTCTCTACTTTCAAAAGAGTTTGGTTCTTGGATTGTGATTCAAAAGTCATTTAGAGGGATGCATGGGTGGCTCATTCAGTTGAGCATCTGCCTTCGGCCCTGGTCATGATGCTGAGGTCCTGGGATGGAGTCCTGCATGGGGCTCCCTGCTCCACGGGGAGGCTGCTTCTCCTTCTCCCGCTGCCTGCCCTTCCCCCAGCTTGTGCCCTTTGTCAAATAAATAAATAAAATATTTTTTTAAAAAGTCATTTAGAGGTAAGGCAGTTGCTGGTGGTTATAGAAAGAGTGATAAAGGATGCCAGATGTAAAGCAGAGCCAGAAAATGAGTGGAAAACCATGGAAGCAACTGAGAAAGTGATTGCTATTGGAGAGAAAGAGAAAACAAACAAGGAAGTGGTGTGCTGCATTATGAAATATAGATGTTGCTTTGACTGTTTGGAGGTTATATTTCCTTCTCCAAAGGAGATGCTCATCTAGCACATGGCTCACCTGGAGCCCTCTACACCTGCTCAATCTGAAGAAGGCCTCAGGAGGTCAGTCCAAGAGTCTGAATTCATAAAATAATTTCTGAAAAGCTGGGAAATAGTTTCCAGTATCTTCTCAAGAGGATATTAATTTCTAGAATGTTAGCACTCTCTTGGCCTTTGGGACCACCTAAGTAGGATCAGACCATTTTGTGAGATGCTAAGTAATCCAGGCTCTGGAAGGAAATGATTGAGATGGGAAAAATCCAGGCAAAGACTCCAGTGATGATGCCCTGGGATCTGGGGCTCCTCTGGAAAGCTTCTCAGATTCAATCTTTTCTCCCCATTCCTACTACTACTGCTCTGGACTTGGCCCTCAAGATTCTATGACAGGCTTGTTATTCTGCTACCCTTCTAATTTGTCTCCTTGCCATACATCTTTTGTTCCTCAAAGCCATCCTGCATATTGTTGTCATGATAATTCTCCAAAATCCTCTTCATTGTAAGCCTTCTTTTACCTCAGAATTTACCAAGTGAAATTATGATGATCGTTTTATATTTCTTTTTTTTTCCTTTCTTTTCTGTTGTTGTTGGGTTGAGCTGTAGTTTTTCTTACATTTACTTTTAAATATGTACACAATAAATATGTATGATTTTTATAATAATGAAAAGATAGAGTCAGTTTCCAATGTCTCAGAAGGTGAAGGGGCAATTGGGAGTGCTGTGGCTCTCATTTCTTCTTCACCAAGTCTCTTTCCTTTGGGGTAATGTATGAGACCTCCAAAAATTGTCCTACGTTAGCTACCAAACATAATTTCCTTTGACTCTCCTATGGAAGCTGTTATAGCTTCCTTATGGTAGCCAGCTTCTGCTACCGTCACACCCCGTGCCCCCAGCCCACTTAAGTCTTAGCGATCTTTCCAGATTTAGTTAACATGTCACCTTCCTGGACTACTTTAATTCTTAAACTTATCATTTCTGTGACATTTTATTTTGTCCATACCTCACTCCTTATGATTCCCTTTTAGTTGTTGCCAACTCTTTTACCTGAGTGAATCTTGTCTCTTAAATGAATTCCAAGTTCTTGGAGCACAAGGGTACTCTTACAAATTCTTTGCTTTCCTCATACCATCTGGCGTAGTTCTAAACATATAATACATAATCCATTGATATATTTTTGAGAACTTTATTCACATCTTAGCTGAATGATTTAACATGTGTCAGACCATAGTGCTACCCTTCCTACAAAATATTTGAAGAAGGATTTCATAGGGAAGGTAATCATGATACAAAGGAACAGAAATCTAATGAGGGGATCTGGGGTATCAGTAACATGCTGACTGTGTGACCTTAGAAAACACTACCTTTGCCCTGATTTGCCAATCACTTTCCTTGGGACTCTTGTTGGCTATTCTGACTACTACCCTGGGGAGACCATCTTATGTCCTTAGTAGATTTTGTACCTCATTGTCTATACCAATTTGCTCCCCCCCACCACTGTGGACAACTCTGTTGCTTTGCCCTAATTCCTTAGCATCAGAGGTACCCCTTTCTCTAAGAAGCAGGCCATAAATATGGTCAGTGAAGTAGTCATCACTTCTTCTCTAAGCCTGGATATCTAAATAGGCTATGCCTCTGTAGTTGTCACTCTAACATATGAACTTGTGTCATTGTATATTTGGCTATAAAATCTGATTGCTTACCCTGGTCTCCACATCTATGTGGAGTGTTGGTGGCATCTTCCCTTAATGTTAAGTAGATGATAGAACCAGATAGGAAGTCTGAGTAGCTCAGATCTACTAGTCAAACCCCACTCTTAATTAGCAATGTGATCTTGTGCCAATAACCTTTGAACTCACTTTTGGAAATGAAATGTGGATGATAATAGTGCATATCTCTGAGTTAAATGAGATAGCCCATGTAAGGTGCCTAGTAACATCCCTGGCTATTATTATAATTGTTTTCATTAATCCTTGAAATAGAAAGATAGCTGAGCAAAAGAATGTATGAACTAGTAGCTTGTCAGTGTATTTGTTGAATTGAAATGGTTCAGTGATCTGTGTTTGGGGGTTTATGATGTGCACAAAGCCTGAGCCCTTCAACCAATCCAGTTTGGTGATTATTAGCCATATTCAACCCTCTTTTCTATTCTCCCTTTCCCAGGGCTGATGCTGTCTACAGAAAACATAAAAACAAATGGCTGTTTGCAAGAGGGGAGGGAAAGAGAAAGTTAATACTTCAGGCTCCATAGGTCAGCTTTAGTTTATAACCCAACCCAATCCAAAGAGCCTGAGGGTTTTTGTCTTGGGAGGAGGGTTACCAGAGTGTTGGTGGCATCCTCCCTTAAGCTGCAGTAGAGAATTGATTGGTAAAAAGCAGTCAGTTTATGTTTGGTTTGTGGGAGTGAACATGGTCTGGAAGGTCATTGAAATTTTATTGTATGAATGTTTCAAACTGATGTAAATAACGAGGCTGAGCTCATAAGGGATAAAACATGGGATCAAAAGAGAGAATCAGAACAGCATCTTGGGGGTTTTCCTTCTGACATTCTCTTCCTGGGCCTCATGACTCTACATTTGAATACCTACATTTTAAATCAAAGGCAGTAGTAGGCCAGGTGTAGAAGGAGCCTGCCTAAATAAAGTGAATTTGGCTCAGTGTGTGGACTTCGAGAAACCCTCAAAAAAAAAAAAGAGACACAAAGCCACAAGAAGGAGAAAGTGGGTCTTTGACAGTAACTCGTACCATCTGCTCTGCTTTTGCTAAAACTGGAGAAGCAGTTGCTTTGAGGCTTGAAGTGTAATTCCCCTGTTTTCGCATTTGGTCTTGCAGGTAAATGAAGAGAATGGGTTGGCATTGCTGTTCCAGAATGCTCTGCTTTTTCACTGCCCCCTTCTGGGGCTCCTCATGCTCTCACTGTAGCTAAGAGAACATAGTCCAGATAGAAATCTGACCGCAAAGAGTACAGCATAGGTACATGTACACTGGATGGAGAACACTGCCCAACCTAGCAAGGTAGAACCATTGTCTTTCATAAAATGATTGTAACAAGGAAATGGCAATATTTCCTTGGTCATTGCCAAATAAAACAATATGGGTCCCTGGGCAAATTCAGTGCAGAGGGGTGAGAGAGATGTTTCTCAGAGTCAGCCTAAAGGGTTCTCTCCATTCGGTAGGACACCATGTGTCCCTGCAGCAGCAAACAAAGAACAGAGGACATGGTCTCTGAGTCTCTTTTCCTGTACCCTGAGCAAACATAATGTCACACCTCAGGGACAGTATGATGAAAAGTTCCACCTGCCTGAGCATAACCCTGTATGGAAGACTTGGGAATGACCTCTGGGCAAGATAGTCTTCATAATCTCTGCCTCCCTTGCCCAGATCAGGAGCCTCTGCTGTAGGGATGGACAGAGTGCTGATGAAAATGTTCTTGAGAAATGCTTACTAAAATTCAGAAAAAAAAAATTTTCATTGGTTATGAAGTAATATAAGGTTCCCTCTGTTATCTTTTTTTTCTTTTAATATTTTATTTATTTACTCATGAGAGAGGCAGAGACACGGCAGAGGGAGAAGCAGGCTCCCTGTGAGGAGCCCAATGTGGGACTTGATCCCAGGACCCCGGGATCACGACCTGAGCCTAAGGCAGACGCTCAACCACTGAGCCACCCAGGTGCCCACCCTGAGTTATTTTGTCTTAAGAAATGGATCTAGGAGAATAATGCGATCCAAGCTTCAACTCCTCGTTCCCATTCAGTGATCTGCAATATGAATTGAGTCTCTCTCAATTGGATCAGCAATTCTAACATAATATAGTGAACATTTTTCAAGTTGTTCAGTTGTTGCAGGAACTGTCTTAAGCAACTTACATGTAGTATTTCGTTTACTCCTCAGTTTTATGGGATGGCTGTTGCTATTATGCCTATTTGACAGGGAAAATGAAGTTCAGAAAGGTGAGTTAACCTCCTCCAGGTTTCACTGCTAGTAAGTGACAAAGGCAGAATTGACTTACCCTGTAGGCTTAAAGCTCTGAAGCACACTACTTCACCTCCCTTCCCCAATATTTACAGATTTTTAAGAATTTTTTATGGTTATTAAACTTATGACTGCAAGAAGATGAATACTATTGTTTAAATACATTTATGTGTTTATTTTTAAAAGCATTTTCTGCACCAGGTCCAAGCACACACTGGCCTAACCTCCTTAAAAGTTGTCATGGTTCTACTTTTCTCTCCATCATACTCCCACACCCAACATCTCTTTGACACCAGCCTTCTCCGAGGATCCAGCTTGGGCAGGGGCGGGAGGGGGGCATGAGTAGAGAGCTTGAAGCACACCCCTCTTCTGGAGTGGTGAGCAAGAGAAACTCGCTCCACCCTATCCTTCCTCCTACTCCCATGGGCACAAACCAAAGTCAACTCACCTTAACCAGCAGGGATTTCCTAGATGGTGGTGCTAAACCCAGAGGATTGAGCTAAAGGAAGAGAAAGCTCTGGAAGGCAAAGATGTTCCATTTTTCTTAAAGCAGGGGGAAGGAACAGGAAAGACAAAGTAGCTAATATGCAGCGTGTTTAGGATGCATTCGAGTAAATCTTCGCTGTTACTCAATGCAGCTCGCCCATAGGGAATGCCAGGGGAGTGGAAGTCTGAGGTTTGTTTTTATTCATTTATTTTCAGCTTTGCTGTAGATACTGTTGTGTGTAGTAATTCCTAGGCAGATGTTACAATGTAGAGTTTCTCCAGGCGATTGCATTGGCATTTTTAACAGGACTCAGAGTAAAAGTCTTTCTCCTCAAAAATCTATTCAGTGATTAAGGCTGAAAGGAGCCTGGCTTTGAAATCCTCTCCTAAGAAACGAAAGACACTCAGAGCAGCCTTATTCTCTTTATTGTCCTGGGTTGGCTGTAGGCTCTGTAACCCGTCACAGGTGTAGGCCGCAGGAAGGCCGGTCCCGGGTGGGAGGTCACTCCAGCCCACAGACCACCGAGACCCCTGGTGAGATCCCCATCGAGTGCCAGTCTTCAGGAACACTGCCAAGCTGTCAGGGCCCTGGAGCAGGATTTATGGGGTTGCCTTTGGAAGCAAATGTGCCTATTCTGTTTCCTGCCCCGCCCCAGCCTCCTTTTTTTCCTCCTGCTCCCATTGTTGTGTATAGGCTAGCTGAAAACTTGGTCTTTTTTGCCTTCTATAAGGTTGAAATCCGACGGGCAAATACAGTGACAGGATGGGGGAGAAGCAGGTTGATCAACTGCGTGGCCTCCACGTCATTCCTTTATGGATTTCTGTAAGCAGTGCTTCTCAGTTGTCAATTTTATCAACCAAATAAATTTTCACGTGTGTATGATAGTATAAGTAATGCACATTTCAGCCAACCTATGTTTTTCCTTCTCCCCAATTCCCAGTGGACTTTGAAGAAGGGAAATCAATAAATCAATTGGTACCTTGTCCAATACCCATTTCAATGACATCACAGCGCCATTTGCTAAAGATCAGACATTAGTTACGGAAAGAGACTGAGACATTTCCATTTGATAATGTATGTCTTTGCCCTTTTGAACCAGGTACAAAAAAGGAATAGTGGAGTGTCCTTGTAAATGACAATTTTTGTGTTGACCTTATCAAAAAAATAAAGTAGTTGTGGAGAAAATGATAGAATATCATTTATACCTCAGGGTTTATTAGACACGCAGTAGAGTGTTTTCTTATAGGTTTATCCTATAATATTTTATTCAAAAAAATTTCCCCCATTGTGGCTAACTCTACTTTTTAGAAATTAGATTTTTATTTTTTTAAATCTGATTTTAGAAATGTATATATTATTTGTCTTTGGTCCTTAAAAATGGCATCAGAATTCAATACTTTAAAAACCTATAAACAAAAAAAAAAACCCTATAAAACAAATGCTTATATGCACTAAAATAGCTCTGATTTTTGGAGAAAAACCACACAACTTAGAAGAATGCCTTTAAAAAATAAAGAATGCTTTATAATACCACGATCCTGGGTTTTTTGTACTGTTTTGTTCATTTATTCATATATTTGCATATATTGCATGTTCTTAAATTGGGATAAAACAATACAACCACTTTTGTTTAGTCTCTCCCCCAAATGCCTCAATACTATATGCAACTTCACTTCCAAAATTCAGCGTCCCTTGAACCAACTGTAATATTCTTTTCACACAGACCTTGCAGATTTTGCTATTGTTGCAATATTATGAAAGAAGTATGTCTTACTAAGCACTCTAAACTATGTGGAAATATATTCGTAATTACCGGGATAGCAACAACAGTAAAATGCATTTCTGGTGTCCTGCGGTCCAAACAGTCCTGGACTGAGGGTCAAAAGAGGAGAGTTGGAGGCTCAACTCCGCATTCAGGGATTTTCTCACCTGGAGTGTGAATCTGCCTCCCGTCTACTGAGCTCAAGCTCCTCACCAGTAGACCACAACCATTAGACTAAGTGGTCTTTAAGTTTCCTTCCAAGTGTGAAATTCTTTGCTTATGCAATTCTCTCTGAAGAGCTCTTGATGACTTGGCCTTATGAGAGCTCTTCTGCGCTGTGGATTCCTGCGGGAAGGATGGCTTTTTGCAGAAGGGGAGCTTGCAGGTTTTATCTGCGGAGTATCCTCCAGGAATTCTCTGGCCCCTCGAGCTCAGGTGTTCGACCACACGGGGCACAGTAGAGTGATCTGTGGGTTCACAGTGTGGCTGACTTCTTTCCCCTTCACCCTGAATTTGGGTTGTTCTCTGAACATTGGTCATATCCTAAAATGAAAGCTTCTGAGCCGCTCCTAAAGCATAAGGAATCAGAAGGGAGAGAGTCCGTGGATGAGGTTACTGCAGGAGGGCCAGCAGGTCTCTTCTGAGCTGCTGCTTGGTCCTGGGGCCAGCTAAATCAGCTGCTTGGGCAACTTGGAGACGCAATGAGAAGGGATTAATTAGATCACTTAGAATTCTTAAAATGAGGCTCAAAATGTGTGGAACCAAGAGCAGTTCTTAGCCACCGAAAGTGCTATATTTTTCGTCCCGTTGGCTATGTAGGTGAGCTCACCTACAAATTTCCCTACCTATATTTGGACCTCAAGAATGCACTTCGGTCGTGTCTGTCTTCTCTGCGGTGCAGCAGCCGGGGATGGGGGCAGGCTCGGCGCGGGGCTCCCTTCCCCCACGGGCAGGTGGAGAGGCGGCCGCGCGGGCTGCGAGGCCGAGCGGGGAGGCCGGGACCCGGGCTGGCCCCGCGCCCGGGGAGGCTCCCCCTACCGGGAGTCCGGAGCAGTGCTGGGGCCGGGCCTGGGCCGCTGCGCCGCCGGCTCCTTCGGGGCTTGGCGGGTGGGATCAGCGCGCGGCGGAAGCGCTCGGCCCGGGGAACGAGCATTTTCCTGCAAAAGCAATTAGCTGCGAATAAACATCTGCAACGGCGGCTCCGCCACCCGAGCGCCCGCCGCGCGTCTCTAACGGGCGGGGCGGGGGGTGGGGGATGGGGGGCAGGATGGTGAGATTCGAGGCCCGGGAAGGAAGGGGGTGGGGGACTGTGCAGGGAGGTGCTCCCCGAGTTCAGAGGCGCTTCTTAAGTTACCAACAAAGTCAGGGCCGATCCCGGGAGAGGTAACCGGTCGTCCGGTTACGCGGCGCCCTTTCCCCGCCTGGGACCTGCGCGCTGCAGGTAGTCAGGACGGTGTAGGTGTAGCCCGACTCCAGATGCCCTTGGAGACCCGGACCCCGGGAGCGAGCGCCTCTGCGCGGCGCAGCCACTGTGCCCCCAGCGGCCCCCATACAACCGGTAGTTAAACTGGGCCTTCGAGTGTCTCAAGTCAAGGTGAGCAAGGAGTCCTCCAGCCTCCGGCCCGCGTCTCCGGGACTTGGGGCCCGGGACCTTGGGTCCCAGGAGAGACCCGAAGGCAAAGCCGTTTGGGGTGATGGACGCGGGGCGAATTGGGGTCGAAGTGGGAGGATGCTTGCACGTGCACAGGGACGCCCGCTGGTTTCGGGGTGCGCGCCGCCCAGAGCTCGAGCGTGCGGGGTTGGGGCGACGGGGACTCTCCTGGGCCCTAACAGCCACCAGTCCTGCCCAGGTGGGCTCTGTCCCCGGTGCTTGTGGGCGGAGAGTGCGCAGGGAGCTGACCACCCAAGAGCTAAGAGCGTCCCCCAGGAGGCCAAATCTGCAAAGTCTCGTCCAACCCTCGGGGCGTTTTTCCGTAGACTAAGCTGTTGGAAGAGAGCAGTCGTACACCCGTCTAACAAAGATAATAAGGACATGATGGGGGAAAAAACGGACTATGCAGTGGTGAAGGTTTGACCCGTCACGGAGCATCCCTGCTTTGCCTTCTCCGCAGGCCAAGGGCGGTCCTGGAGGTAGCACGAGGTGCAGTGGGGGTCACCCCAGCCCCTTGCTCCTCTGAGGTCCTGACCCACCCCTGACCCAGGCGGACACCCACATGCTTGGTGCAGCCTGAGGCCCCTGGGCCCAGTCTTCGCATCCACAGCCGGGCCTAATCTAGGGGCCCCTGTGGGTGTCCTGCGCCCGCCTCATCTCAGACCGAATCCCAAGGGGTCCGGGGAAAGGAGGGAGAGGTGGGCGTCGCAGGCTGCTTCCCTTGGGCCTTGGGCGCAATGGTTATCACCTGTGCGGAGAGAAGGTGACTTCGGCTGCGACCTCAGCTGCCTCGGCTGTGTGGTGCCCCCTCGGGTCAGGGGCACCCACGGGAGACCGAAACCACCTTCTCCAGCCGCTGGCGCTTCCTTGCCCGCGGGGACTGAGCAGGAGCAGAGAGAGCTGACGTCTGTTCAGCACCCCGTGGGTTCCCAGTCGGGGCGAATTGGGCTGGGGGCGCTGGGAGGGCGAGGGAGGGAGGTGAGGGATGGAGGGATTCGTTTCCGACCTGCTTCTGTCTTCTGTTTTCCATTCCAGAAAATACCAGTGCTTTTTGGCAGTTGGGCTCTTACAAAGGTGGATTTATAACCAGTCCCCCCTCCTCCCAGATTTTTCTTAAAGGTGTTGCAGTATCCCCCACCCACTCACCTTTCTCTAACCTGCTCCTCCTCCCACTTTCCCCGAAAATGTGAGTGATCATGTGTGAGAAGCAGCTTAGCCCAGTGTCTGCAGCAGAGCCGCAACTTGAGTGAGAGGCGAGGAGGCTTCCCTGGACGTTTTGGTGTTTCTCAAGTTACTGGGGTCCCCGTAGCAAAAGTAGCTGGGCTTGGTGGCCAGCAAGACGGGGAGCCCCGGAGCACCCAGGCTGTGTGCACCGCACCCCCGCCAGGAAGCGCTGGCCTCCCAGTGTGTGGGCTCGAGGCCCTTCGGATGAGCCAGGGGCCAGGATCAGGCTCCTAAAGCAGCAGAAAAAGCAGACACGTAATTTCACTCCTTTATCCTACCTCGCCTCCACCACCACTTTTTTTTTCCTTTTGGTAGACGGACTGTGTAATAGGCAGGTAGCCCGGAAGCTGGAGCTGCGCTGTAGGAGTTGGGAGCGATCCCGAGCTGGCACTGCCCTTCTGGATTTGGGAACCGTCTGGGGGAGGAGGAGGGTCAAAGGGGCATCCGCTTCTTTTGAACGAGGGCGCGGTTTGCTTCCCGCAGACAGCGGGCGGGGACAGCTCAGAGCGGAGGGCTCCGTGGGATGTCTCTTGGAGCAGGTAATTTCTGCGGCGGGTCGAGAGCTGGTGACTGACACTCTCGGTGACAGCGACCAGGCCGGGCAGCGCCCTTTCCCGATTATCCAGATGATTAACCCCTGGGCTGGCCACGGTGGGATCTCCACTCTCCCCTCACCTTTTCTCCCACGGGGATTAGGGGGCGCCCCTTTCCAAAGAGGACCCGAGGGTCTCGGCCTTGGCCCTTCCTGAGCTCCGTGTGGCCTTGCATCTGATTAGGGCCGGGGGAAGAGGGGGCGGCCCGCAGATCCGTCCCTCCTCGTCGCCCACCTAGCCGAGCCGGGTTCACCGGGCCGGTCCCCCCGCGGTCCCCCGGGTCCCCTCCCCCCCGCAACCACTTGTCTGAAACTTACCAGATTCCAACCTTAAGGCAGGAAAAAAAGTGTTTCATATACAAACCGATCAGGGTATTTGCAGATAATTGCGAATGTCAAATACTGGGGCGTGATGACAAAGTGCAGAGATTGCCAGGACCCGAGCTCCGCCTGAGGGGCGGGGGCTCCTGGCGGGGCTCCCGGGCCACCTCGCGCCGCGCGGTTGGGGGGGGGGGGGGCAGTCAGCCGAGCTGCCTGCAGCCCCTTCGGTGGAGATGCCTGTTTCTTCGACCCCTCTGCTCTGCAGCTGGTTCAGGATTCATCCGCGGCGTGCACGCTCAGCCCCAGCGGGAAGGCGCGGCCGCCCCACGCTCCCCACACCCCCAGGCGCGCACAGACACCCCAGGCAGGATGCACGCACCATGGGGGTTCCTGGGCCTCAGTTGGACGCCGAGGCCCAAAGCCCTGCCAGGAGGCGTCACCAGAGCTTATGCCAGACTGTCACCCGGGGCTGCCTGACACGGCGGGGGAGGGGCGACTCAGAGGCTACTCAGGCCAGCCGCTGCACCCATCTAGAACCGGGAGGAGTCCTTTACAGAAGTAAACGCAGAATTTTAAAAAAGGCCCCTAAAAGGCCACCCTCGGACCTAATCCTCCTGCCGGGCTTGCGGGAGGCCAAGGAGGGGGTTTTCCCTGGGAGCCCTAGCGCATACAGCCCGCCAAAGTTGACCCCTCGAACCCTGGAACCCTCAGCGACTGCTCCCAGCAGCTCTCAGGACAACCCCTATGAGACGCCCCCTGCCCCCCCAGACGTGCTCAGAGTGTTTCAAGCCCCCCCAATCCTATCTATCTACTGGTTACCCTTGTTGGATCCCAAATCTATTGAAAACCGGGGGATCGATTATAGATGGTATGATGAGGTTAGTGGCAGGTCCGCAGCTTTCCGGGGGTCAGAACCGCAGGGGTGGCAGGAACGCGGGGTCCAGCATCGCTGGGGGCTGGACTTAGCCGCTGGAGAGCAGCAGAAGAGGCTCACACACCCCATACAGGCGTCATGAGTCCTACCACAAGCAACCCAGGGCTCTGGCCCCTGAGTCCTGGGTAGCTGGACAACGTCAGAGGAGGGGAGGAGGCTGAGCGACCTTTGACACTCTGGCCCCCTTTCCTTTTTGAGGGCTGATGATGTGGCGGGATATTCCGGTGAGGGGGGTGTTTGGGTGGGGGTAGAAGGAAGGAGAGAGGAGGGAAGGGATCACTGCTCAGGCTAGTGCGGTCAGGCTGCAGAGGGAGGAAAGCTCAGGAGAGCAACTTGGGACGTCTGTCCCAAGTCCCTGTCCCCGATTCTCAGCGCCCCCCTCCAACCCCTTCTATTGAACGCCTGCAGCCCTCATGTCTTTGGAAGCCCTTACAGTTTTACACTCCAATTGTCTGAGGTTTCTGATGATGACAAATTAGAAAAAGGCTTCTGCAGCAGCCCAACACCTAGGTCAGAGAGCTGGGGGGGAGGGTAGGATACTGGACAGAGGTCGGGGTAAAGGAAAGTCTTGCCTCCCAGGCTTTCTCTGCGAGGTTGGGGCGAGGGCCGGGAGGACTGGGGCCTGGGGCTGGGGAGTGCTTTGGTAGCCTGGAAGTGGGATCCACAGAAGTCCAGCCCCTCGCTCCTCAGTTAAAGGGCATCAGGACTGCTCTGGACAGTCAGCCTTTCTTGCCCTGACCAGGAAGGCCTTGGTCTTGCCGGAAGACTCAACTGGGGATCGTGGGGACAAGCAGGGTGACAGGCTTTGTGGGAGAGACCCATTCAGGTCCAGTGAGGCCGGAGTAGATGACAGCAGTGTCTATCTCCAGCCTGAGCGGCCAACCGGGGCCCCACAAGTGTAAGATGTGATTCTATTTGACTTTCCAAATCAAAATGCATTGATTGGGGCCCAAAGAGTTCACGGCACATAACCGTCTTAATTAAACCTGCTGTAAACAGACAAATCACTTCTCCTCAGGCACATAGGGCCCTGGGACATGGCACAGGGGCTGGCATAAGCTAGGCTTGAGGATGCTCTTTAAAGAAAGGAGTGTAAATGAGGCAAAGAAAAAAAGTGGAACTTCCACGACTGACCATAGGAAACAGCTTAACCGAAACCCAAACTCTAAACAACCAGAAGGTATGGGATGGGAGGGAGAACCTTAAAAGCCAGAGGAGAACCTGGTTGATGGAGCAGCTCTGTGGGGACCCGCAGACCAGGGTGGGGGGGAAGGGGAGCCCCCAGGTTGTCTGGGGAGGCTGAGGCTCTGAGTTACCCCCGCTCAGCTCTGCCCTTTCCTTCCCAATCCTTCCATCTTTCTCTGCCACTCTTCTCGACTTCTGGCACCCGGAGGACAGCGCCGAGAGACACGTCCTCCCTTAACCTGGGCAGCGAGGGGGACCAGGGCCGCCGCGGTGAGTGCCCTTAGTGCGCAGCCAGGACGTGGGGCGCTGGGCGCCCGGCGGCCGACACTGGAGGGCATGGGTGGGCCCCGGGCCAGAGCAGGAGCAGATGGGAAGGGAAGTTGGCTGTCACCCTCTTGGGAAGCGGGGAAACGGGGCGTATACACCGTAGCTCAAGGTTCACTCCCTCTTCAGCCAAGTGCCGACACCGTGGTGCGATCTGCAGAAGCTGGAAGAGGCTCAGGGGCTCTGGTGCCACCGGCCGAGGGTGCGGGGAGAGCTGGGGGCAGTGGCCCCCGGGCAGGGCCCGCAAGACGCCCTTCTGGGCCCCGAACGTGCCCAGGGCTGGGTCTGTCTCCCAGTCACTCTGGGCCTCCTGGACTCGGCACAAAGCAACCCTCAAGCTGACTCGGGGTCTCACAGCCTAAAACAAGAAGGCGAACTAAGGGGGAGTTCGTGGATTTTCTAACTAAAAGTGAAAAGGAGAAGTTCTCCATAATGTGTAAACACTGAAGCTCTGAGCGCACAGCACAGGTTTGGGTGTGTTGCTGGGAACTTGGGGAGCTGCCTCCTCCACCCTCCATGGTTTGCAAACTTGGATTCTCATTGCTTTTCATTGACTAGCTTCTGACCCCAACAGTAATCTGATTCAGAAATACTCTTCATTTCGTTAGGCTGACGTTGGCAGGCACTAGTTATGTTGTATCTGGTGGGGAATTTAAGTTCAGTTAAATTTTAGCATAATGCTTTTTGAAAAAGTCTTTTAAAAGATTTTTTTACTTCCATACAGAAAATGAAAACATATATATATGTATATATACACACACATATATATGTGATTGGAGAGAAACATGCTTAGATTGCCTTTAGATTTTTGAGATTTTGTATAGGCGCCAACAATTCCGTGGACACAAACGAATGGGCTATTTGCCGTTATTATTCATGAAAGGTCTTTTATATTTTTAAGTTGAGGCATGGTTCCCAGGTGGAAAAATTCTTTATGACTAAGAACATGCTTTCAAAAAGATTAGAACATTCAAGCAAAAATTTAGAGCGCATGATGGTAGAGAAGTCTTTACTGAAAAAAACAGATAACACGACCATCCAGGAGTTGAAGTCAAAATGTAGTAAAAGTCAATTAAAATGCAAACTATTAGGGAAGCACTGCAAATGTCTTTGTCACATCCAAAGGGAAAAAAAAAAAATCTTCAGAAACCTCCCTCCCTCGTTTTGTACTTGTGTTGTGAGACTTGAATTGTTGTCCACATTTTTCTCTTCCGAAATAACAGCAGTTCACCTTTCAAAACTCTTCACCACCTATCGACAATGACCATTGTTCTCCAGCTAAGAAGGACTTTTGAAACCAACAACTTCTTTCACATACTCACACTTGCACACTCCACACAAACGCACACACAGTTGCCGGTTTTTTTTTTTTTTTTTTTTAACGTTGCTTCTGAATGAGAGAGAGAGAGAGAGAGAGAAGGAGAGACAGACTAGGAAACTCGAGCTTAGGTAACCAACGAACCCAATTACTAGGCTTTATTGATACTAAAAGGAAAAGTTCCCCTCGTAAAATTTCTCTGAGCTTATTAGTTATTTAAATCAGCCTCGGGGCTGGACGAGCGACGCCGCAGGCACCCGCTGCCGGCTCCTGGAGGTGAGCAGACGGCGTCCGCGTCCCGACCCGCCGCCTCGCGCCCGCAGGCCCCGGGCCCCGGGGGCAAAGGCAGGCGCAGCGAGCCGAGGTGAGCCACTTGGCACGCGTGCCGGGCCTGGCGCGCTTGGGGACAGCCCCGCGCGGCCTACGGGCATTAGATTTAGAAGCCAGCAGGTCGGGGCCCAGGCCGGGGTGCGGGCGAGCAGGCCGGGCGGACAGTGGGCGCCAGAACTGCTCCGCGCGGGCACGGCCGGGCTCCCCGGGCCCCGGCGGGAGCGCCCTGCTCGGCCGCGGGGCCGGCGACCTGCGGGGCTGTGACCGGTGGCCGCCGGGCGTGAGCGCTCAGGCCCGAGCCTCGGTGCTGCGTGGGGCTAGGAGTTCTGTAGTTGGATGGGCACCAGGTGGATCCACACCTTTCTGGGTCGTTGTCCCTGTCCGCGGCGGATGGTCCCCAAGTGTGTGTGTGTGCGTGTGCGCGTGTCAACAGTTGCATTTATTAAAGGGAAGCCCCGGCCGGCCCACGGAGGTCCCCTGAGCCCGACACGGGGGCTCGCGATGGTGACGTCGCGCCGGGCCAGCTCCAGGTGATGCCCGGCTCCGCGGGGCTTGGCGGCGGGGCCCCGAGGCGCGCGGGGCGGGGGAGAAGCGACCCCCCCCCCCGGGGTCCAGCTGTCACGGGCCGGGAAGGACACCCTCGGGGCTCCCCATCGCTCCACAGGGGCCTGGGCCGCCCGGGCCGGGGCACCGCGGGGCGCGCAGCCGGCTTTCCCGCCGCTCGCCCGCGCGGCCCAGGGGCGCCGACCGCTGCGGGAGCTGCTGGAGCCGCGGGAGCCGCGGGAGCCGCGGGAGCTGGGCCGCCTCGGCGCGGCGGCGGGTGCGCGGACTTCGGCGCGGGCGGCCCTGCCCGCCGCGTGGGCTCCGGCCTGGACCTGCCAGGTATGCGTCCGCTCCCGGGGGTCGGGCCGCCGCCGAGGTCCTGCTCGAGGTCCTAGGGTGGTCGGGGCTGAGCCGGGCCCGCACCTGCCCATCCCCCGCCGCGCCCTGCGCCCGCGACCAGGCGACGCCGAGGGCCCGGCTCCGGGACGCCGCGGGTTTCGGTCGCAGCCCACGCGGTGGCGCTGTCGGGAGCGGGCGGCTCGTCTCCGGTCGGGGGACCCGGGCAGTGACCCGGGCTCCAGGCGGCGGGGCCGTTGGGATGAGTCGAGGGCGCGGGGCTCCTCGCCGCTCCCGGGGGCCCCGGGCCGAGCGATGGGGCGGGCCCGGCCCTCCTTGCTCGCGGCCTCCGAGACGGCAGACGCCGCGGGTCGGGAGCGGGACTCGGCGCTCAGAGCCCCGCAGCCCCGGGGAGGGGGCAGGGCGGCGGCGGCGGCGGCGGCGGCAGCTCCTTGGGCGTTTCGTTTTCTGTCCCCCACGGCCCGGTCACCGGCCGTTTAAAGTCGATTTCTATTCCAAAACATAAAACAACAACAACAGAAAAGCAACAAAAAGCAAACACGCTAGCTTGGCCGGGCAGTCCTCCTCTCCCTGCGATGCTGCAGGAGATCCAGCTCTGTTAGCTCTAGACTCTGGAAAAGAGTGGAAGGATCCAGGAGCCTGGGGGCGTTGTCATGTGTCGTCGCGAGTGCCGCTCGGAGCCCGCGGGCCCTCCGCCTTCCTGGGCTTCCCAGCCCGGGGCCGCGCGCGGGGACGGCACCTCCACCCCGGCCACGGGGACGCCCTCACCTCCGGGTCGTGTCCCTTGGCTTTCTGCACTCGGGGCGGGCGCCCTCTCCCAGCCCCTGCACCTGGGACCCCGGGGCGCAGAGCTCGCGCCGTCGCCGGAGGCAGCTCCTGGGCCGACCTCCGCGGGCCCCCTCCCGCCCTCGGGGCGTCGGACCCCCGACCCCGCGACCTCCGGGGCGCGCAGCTCGCTCCGGCCGGGCCCCCGCCTCCCCGGGACGCCTCTCTCCGTCGGGGCCGCAGGGGCGCGTCGGCCGCAGGGTGGGAGCGGGACCTCCGGCCGCCCTGCCCGAGGGGCCCGCGGCTTCCCCGCCGCCCCGCCCCGCCCCGCCGCCCAAGGGCCCCCCGGGGCTGCCGCGCGAGCCCGCCGGTCGAGGGCTTTGCCGGGCGCGGTTGGCGTTTGACGGGCTCGGGTGCCAACGAGGGAGGCGTGCGGACGGCGGAGTAAGTGCCCCCGGACGCCCCGGAGCAGCCGCCAAGGGCTGGAGCCCACCCCGCGGGCCGGCGAGGCGGGCGCGCGCCCCTCGGGGCCCTCGGCACGTGCGGCTCCCACCCCCGCGCCTGGGGCGAGTTCTGCGGTCCCCGGACACGTTGGTCGCCTGACTCTCCCCGGACAGTCCGCGGCGGAAATTGGCTCCAGAAGTGGTGTGGGCTTCATTGGAGGGGAAGGATTCCCTCCCGCCCTCCCCTCGCCCCCAGCAGCGCGGGCCCCGGGTGCTGGCGGGGGGGCGGGGGCGCGGAGAGGGGGAGAGGCAGGCCTGCGTGGGTTCCCAGGAGCCGCAGGAGGCTTCCGACGCCCGCGGTGCCCGCAGAGGGCTTCTGGCGAGGGCGAGGGCGAGGGCGCGGGGGAAAGGCCGCTCGGCTTCCGCGTGCTCCCTAAGAGGCAGCGCGCCTCCGGGAGGGCCTCTCCGCCCGGGCGGCCAGACCTGGGATCCAGGGAGCCCGGTGACGGATGCTGCAGCCGCGGGGCTCGGGCGGCCCGGCCCGGGCACCCAGCCCCCTCCGCCCGGGGCGGTCGGGCCTAGGCCGCCCTGCGCGCTCACCGCGGGAGGAAGGTTGGCCACACGTTAGAGCCAGCACAGCAGAGACCTCGGTGTCCAGGGCGAGAAATCAAGAAATGTTGCCATTAAAAGTGCAGGCCATAAAAGGAGAAGGAAGGCCTGACGAGAGATGGAGAGAAAAGGGGAGAACATGAAAATAAGAAAAAACATGCATATTTAAGCCCAGCGCGTAAAGATCCGTTGATTTTTAAAATAACAAATCTCAGTGTGATTATGAAAGACGGGCGACCTTTGACTAAATGACATATGAAAAAAAAAATTGAGGGTGGGGGAGGAGAGGGAGGAAAAAGTCTTAGTAGATTCCCGACTGAAACGTCAGTGAGAAGCAAGTTGAAGGATTAAAATGTCCCCCAGTGTGAACTTTATGCTTTGAGCACTGGAGCAAAAACTATCTGTATAAAAAAATGCGTTTGGGATCAAATTATTTTTAAAGAAGAAGAAGAAAAAAAACCAACAACAACAAACGTAATTAAAACCAATTCTTTTCTTGAGTGTGATTTTGTTTTAAAAATGTTTGGAAATGAACCACTTGAGGAATATAAAACGAAACCAAACAGAACTTTTGAATCAGAATTTATTTACGGTTTTAAAAAGTAGAAAATCTCAGCAAAAGATAAAAATGCTATTTGAAATTTCTTATTGTCAAAATTGAGCATGCCGAAAATAATTGCTTACTTCAGTTGAAATAAGGTCAATACAAAAATCATGCAGTAGAAAGCTTATGTAATTTGAAACAGAAAAGGCCTTTATTAGGGACAAAACTCAACGGGGGTAAAAAAAAAAAAAAAAGAAAAAGAAAAGAAAACCCTCACTGGGCACGTATCACAAAACTTCCTAGAATTCTCCCTTTTTAAAATCGAAAGAAATTTGTAAAATGTGTAAGTAAACATAAATCTGCAAATATTCAAAACACATTTCTGGTAATAACTCAGAGCTTTCGATGTCTTCCTTTATGCCCAGTTCACCTTTACCTATTTTAAGTGCTTTTGCCCCAAATGATAGTTTTGTTCACTGTCAAAAACGGAAAAGAAGAAACTCTAATAATGAGAAAATCCATTAATCTTCCAAAGGGTGCAGAATCTGAAAACAAACTGGCCACAAAGTACATTTAATTGTACTTAAATTGTATACTTTATTTAAATCGCCCATCTCAGGGGTTTAATAATTTAGAATCAATAGCTCCCTTCAAAACATAATAAAATATTTACACTTTATAAAATATTAACCCATTAACAATACCGCTGTGTTGTTTATGAGCGTGTGACTGCAGTCCCACAATCATGCTGTTGACACAAGCATGTGAGGTTAGCGAAGTGATCCTTCGCAAAATGTAAATGAAGATCTTCAGACAGTGGTGTTTATAAAATAGCTCATTAATGACTTAAGATTGAATCGCTCCAACCATTCGCATCATCAGATATAATAATAGTGACGAATCAGACAGGAAAGATCCTGGCTAAACCATTTGCATTTTTTTTTTTTTTTCCAGAAGTACTGAAGTCCTAATAGCACCATTTCTTCTAAGTTCCTGGACACTGATCCGGAGGAGGATTCTGCAGTTCAACACCAAGGTAAGGAAAGAAACAGCATTATTATCGTTTTTTGTTTTTCTTTTTTTTTTTTTTTTTTTTTTTAAGATTAAGATATTTGTTAAGAATTGCGGCTCTCCCCATCTTGGAAACGGGCTCAAACTTTGACAGTGGTAGTTGCTTTTTTTGCAAAACCCCCTTCCCATTCCGACGTGAAAGTACAGATTAAAAAAAAAAAAGTTTGTTGATCAAACTTACAGTTTGGTTCTTTGCAGCCAAAAACCTTTTAGCTACCCCCACGAGTTGGTTTACTCGAGCCACTTTGTTCTCACCGCCTTCGAATTGTGCATTTTCTCTAACCCGTCCGTTCAGGTTGGAGGGAGAGATGGGGTTTGGGGGATAAAAGCACAGGGAAGAGAACGTGCAGCCCAGAGCTCGCAGGGTGGCTCCCCGAAGGTTCTCTATGGAGCTGGCTTCCTTTCCCGGCTGGGCTCCGACCGCCTCCCGGGGCGCCTGGGGCTCCCTTGGACCTTGGTGGGCGGCGCCTGGGTGCGGGCTGCTCCGGGAGCGGGGCGCTGAGCCTTAGGCCGGGGCAGGTTTAGTTTCTGGGACCCTTTCTCTTCCAGAGGCTCCTCCGCCTCCCAGGCCTGGGCTCTGGAGGGGACGGCTGCGCGCACGCCGCCCACCGGGTAGGTGCGGCGAGGGGGCCGGCGGCCTACCTCCGGGCGCCCGGCGGCCGCGGCTCCCCGCTCTCGGTACACCGGCCCAAGCTTTCCAGCATTACCCTAGGAGCGCGTTTCCCCAAACCGAATGGAGTTTGGCCCTCTGGCGCCGCCGTAGAGCCAATGCTTCTTAAGGGGGACCGGCGGCGCAGGCGGCGCGATGGTGGGGAGTCCGCCGGGTGCGGGGGTTTAGGGGAGAGACACCCGGTGCGCGGTGGGGACTGGAGGCGCCGCCAGCAGAGGGGCTTCGCCGGCCTCCAGGCGCGCGGGGACGCGGCCTCATTTTCCCGCCACAGGTCAGGACCGCGAGTGTGAGCCGGCGCCCCGGGCGCCTCGCGGGGGCCGCGGCCCCTGCCCACGTGCTTTTCTTTAAGGAGGTCCGGCGCCCTAGCGGGGACCTCAGGGACAAAAGCGCGGCCGCAGCTCGGCCTGCTCGGCTGCTGCCCGCGCCACCTTAAATGAGCACCGCGGCTGGAGTCGGGCTGCGGGCGGCTGCGGCCGCGGGAGTCGGCAAAAGTTTGTGGCTCAGTCGCACCTTCGCGGGACCTGCTGTGGACGCCCCCGCGCGGCCTCCCCCGGGACGGGGCACCGGGCCGTCCCCGCGCACGCCGCGCGTCCTCGGAGCCCAGCGCCTGAGCCGCCGGGGCGGGGCGGGGCAGGCGGGGGGTCCCGGGAGTCCCAGACCCGCAGCTGCAGGACGGGCGAGCCCCGCCGCCCTCCCCGCCTCCGCGCCACGGCCTCCGGGCGGAGCCGCTCGGGATGCCCGCGGCGCAGCGAGCGCTCCGGGGCCGCCGCCCGGGGAGGCCCCCCGCCCCCCGCGCGGCCCGCTCGCCCGTCCGCGCCGCGGCACCCCTGCCCCCCGGGGCGCGCGGGCCATTGTTCCGGGCCCGCGGGCGGCGGCCTTCCCTGCGCGGGCTGCGGCGCGGCGGGCCCCGGACGGCCGGCTCCGCGCGGAGGGGGAGCTCCCGGGCACCGGGAAAAGTTGCTCGGAGGGGCGGAGGCGGTGGGTGGTGGGCGGAGGCGGTGGGTGGGGGAGGCGATAGTCCTCCTATCTCCAAAGTCGAAAGTACTCGGCGCAGTTAGCAGAACCGGGAGCCGAGGCAGCCGCGCTCGCCTGCTGCGCGTCGGGCTGCGCCTCCGCGGGGAGACCGGGGAGACCAGGCAGCCGCGCCCGCCGAGCCGCCGCCGCCGCCGCCGCCGCCCCCGCGCCGGGACCAGTGCGCCTCGGGGCCGGGCGAGGCGGCCGCGCCCCGGACCCGCCGCGAGGAGGAGGAGCGGACCCGAGCCCCGGCGGCGCCCGGGCGCACCCGCACCCGCACCCACCCGCACCCGCCGGCCCGGCCGCCGCCCCGCGCGGCTCTCGCTCCTCTGCCATCGCTCCTCCGCCGCCCCACGCGCGCGGTCCTCGCCCCGCGGCTGCGCTGCCGCCGACTCCCCGCTTCCTCCTCCGCCCTCCTCCCTGCTTCCCACCCGCCCCTCGCCAGCCCCTCTGCCTCCTCCGCAGCCCCGCCGCTGTTTGGGTCGCCGGGCTCACAGCGATTGATTGATTGATGTTTAATTTCCTGCCAGGCGGGGCCCCCCTCCCCCCGCAACCTCCCCAGCCCTCCTCCCCGCCCCCCACTCTCCTCCTCCACTGCGGTGGACCAGTCTGGCTCGGGTTTAGAGCTTCCCCCCCCAACCCCCATCCCGAAATAACCCAGAGACTTCCCCTACCCCCACCCCAAATTATTATTTTGAAGGCGCTAGATCTGGGGACGGAAAGGGGGAGGGGGAGAAATCGGAAACCGAGGACAACCCAAAAGGACTCACTTTGCCTGATGACTCAACGCAACTAATAATCATCTCCCTCTCAGTGTATCTCTCTCCGCGGCTGGTCGGGGAGTCCGGCTCCGGCTGCTGGCGGCGGCGGCCGAGAGGGGAGAGGCTGGAGGTGACGGCTTGGGCGGCCGCCGCGCCTCCTCCCGCGCGCGGTCCCGGGTCCCCGGGCCGCCTCGGCTCTCGGTGACACCGGCCCAGAGGGAGGCTCCGGCCGCGCCTGCCCGCCCACTAGCAGACCCGCGGAGCGGCAGCCCCGGCCCGCCTCCGCCGCCTCCCCGTCCTCAGCCCTTTCTCTCCAGAACGGGGCTCCTTCCCGAAGGTGTGAAAAGGCTTTTTCAGCCTCCTTTTCTCTTTTCCCCTCCTCCGCCGTCTCCTCCCCCGCTCGCTCGGGTGCCCCTTTGGAGGAATCCTCCTTTCCCTCTCCTCCTCCTCCTCCTCCCCCTGCCCCCCTCCCATCATCATCATCATCATCATCACCATCATCATCATAACAACCATCTCTGCACTAGAAGACACCCTGACCCAGGACCTTAAACGTTAGGACCTGGGAAAGAGGACAAGGGGAAGGAGGAGAGAAGACTAGGAGAGCGCTGCAAGGCAAAGCACCAGAAACTTTCCACCCTGGATTCTCTACTTTTGCTCCATGGACAGAGCCTCAGCCAGCCAAGTTACAGACAGACCGTGAGCAGTAAGTACGCGGGGCGAGGACTCCCACCGCAGGCTCGGGGGGCCGGGGAAGCCCGGGGCCGGCCGAGCCCCCTCCCGCGGCCCGGGCGGTGCGGGGAGCCTCCGCCCGCCGCCCTCCCGTGGGCGCGCGCGGCCCCTCGGCCAGCCCCCACCTTGCCTCCGGGACGCGCGGCTTCTCCGGGGCGAGCGCGCCCGCCGGGGATCCTAGCGCACTTGGCTGCGCGGGTTCCTGCTTCTCGGGGATGTCAGTGACAATGTGAGTGCCGTGTCATCAGGTGTTTCCTCCGCCGCCGCCGCCGCCGCCCCCCAAAGACCCGGGGGGGGGGCGGTTTGCCGAGGACCCCCTGCGGGTTCCCGGAGCGCGCGTGCCAGCCTTAGGACACCCAGAGGAAAACTTTTTGGAGGAATTTTTAAATTGGGCTTGATGAAGGCTGCTCCTTCACCTAACCGTTTAAATGCTTTTTTTTTTTTTTCGCTTTTGTGTGTTGCACTGAAGAGCTTTTGCAAATAAGGATGGGAGGAACAGAAGAACGTTCCAAAATAATAACGACGGCAGCTCCCCCCCGCTCCCCGCGCCCGCCCTGGGGATGCAGGTTATCCTGGGGAGCGCTGTGAGGAGGAGGAGTACCTCCGGGTGCTCATCGATGTGGACCTGGGGTTGGGGTTGTGCGAAGCGTGTCTGTGTCCGCAGACCGGCCCTGGAGGGGGGCGGGGGGCTCAGGGGGTCCCCACGCCGGGCCTTTGGCGCCGGCCCCGCCGCTCGGCGCACGGGCATCCTGTGGCTAATCGGGGTCCTCGCGGACCTGTGTGCATCCTTCCCCAGCCCCTGCTCGGCGGGGGACACGGCCTTCGGATGAAGTTCACTGCTTCCCGCGCGGGGAGGCCGTGTCCCCCGAGGGCGCCGCTGCCAGCCGCGCCCCCGGGAGCGGGCCGCCTCGCCCGGAGCTCCCTCCTGCAGAGCGGCCGGGCCCGGGGCTCGGGGCCTCGGGCGGCGGGAGGACGCCCGGGGGCTGCGCGGTGCCGCGCTCCGCCACTGGCCTGAACGTCTATCACGTGTGTGAGCGGTTTTCCCTCTTTTTTTTTCCCTCCCCCTTCCCTCCCTCCCTCCCCCCTCCCCCTCCCTCCCTCCCCCCCGCCCCCTCCCTAGGTCCCTGCGCGTTTTATTGCGACCTGCCGGTGGGAACTTTGTCTCCGAGTCGGAGCAGCATGGAGCGGCGGAGCGAGAGCCCGTGTCTGCGGGACAGCCCCGACCGGCGGAGCGGCAGCCCCGACGTCAAGGGGCCTCCCCCGGTGAAGGTGGCCCGGCTGGAGCAGAACGGCAGCCCCATGGGAGCCCGCGGGAGGCCCAACGGCGCCGTGGCCAAGGCCGTGGGAGGTAACAGCCCGCAGCGGGGAGGCGCGCGGCCCGGCCCGGCGGGAAGGGCCCGGGTGGCGGGGTCCAGGTGGCCCGGGCGCCGCCGCGGTGTAGGGTTACAGGAAGTCCCCTCCGGGTGGCCAGATAAGGCCCCCGCCGCCTCGCCCCTGCAACTGGGAGCCTCCTCCAGAGTTGCAAACAAGAAAGCGGTTTACCCAGAGGGTGGCATTTTTTGGGCACCTTGCCACTGTGTGCTGAGGTGTTGGCAGGTTTATGTCACAGCCAGCTAACTGTTTCTAGATTTTCCTAGAGAGCTTTTTAGCGATTTAACTCTTTTTGCCTTGCCTCGGAGTTATCAGTTTTGCAGAGATGAAGTTGTGAGGTGCGATCGCTCTGGTGGACTAGTTTCTTTTTCTTTTCTTTTCTTTTCTTTTTTCTTTTTCTTTTTTTAATGCTCAGGAGCAAAGAGTGTTGGTGTTACTTTGTAGTTAGGACAGTGCTCCGAGAGAATTTAGTAACAAACCGGGAATATCCTGCCACATTTCAAGTGGGAGATAAAGAATCATGAGCCGAATGTGTCAGGCCCGCAGAGGCTTGAAGGTCACCGTTTTCTGTAAAGTTTAAGATCCTGTGCATTTGTGACTTTGCGGTGGGTGATGGGGCACGACAGGTAAAAACAGCAGAGTGGTCTTAAGGGCTGCATGCTGTTTACCTCTTCCAGGATGTTGATATTATTTAAAGAAAAGCTTTGGTAGATTTTTATCACTTAACCACTTTCTTTAAAAGTGGTTAGGGGGAGAGTTTTTACAAAGTAAAGATACATAAGAAGTTAAAACATTATTAAAAGGTTCTGAGGCTTATGCCACTGGCTTAGTCGTTTTCTACATGTAAAATAACACAACTCAACATGGCATGCAGCTTTTTTTTGTGTCTTTGGGATCCATCATTCATTAGTTTAAATCTTTTTTGCTTCCAGAGGTTTTTCTCCTCCCCCCACCTCTCCATATTTTCAGCAGTAGCTTATTTGACATAATTCTTTATATTAGCCTGCCTGAAATGGTGCAAAACCGTGGCAAAACTTAATGATAAGCTCCAACCCCATGTTCTCAATAGCCATAGTATGTATTTCAAAGGAAAAGACTTAAGTCTGAATGTCCGTGCCCTTTTAAAGAGTTACAACAGACATTTTATAAAATAACACGTTTCTATTTTTACTTGGTTTGCTATTATTATTTCTTCATGGTAGACATTCAGGATGGTTTGCCTTAGTTCCTTCTATTAATCATCTCCCCTGGGAAGCACTCATTCTCACAGTGTTTAAAGGTTTAAAAAATTATTTGGCTCTACATTGCAGCTTACATATCTTTTATTGTAGGGACTTAAAGATATACTTTAATGAGGCAAAAGAAAACTTGATAGCTCTGCGAGCCACTTTTTAAAAGTGGCGTTTATTTATATGTTGACTTAGACCAGAACAATAACTTCAGACTTCTTATAATATCTTTTAGTGTATGCATATAAGAAAGGAAAATATAGCAAATACGACAAAACCAAGTGTAAGATGATATAAGTGCTGATGCTATTTGATTGAAAAACTGGGAAATCCTTAGAGGAGATGTGTTCTCAAAGTGGCCTTATGCACGTAGAAGAAACTTGGACTTGTAATTCTGGTTTCTTTCTGAAGACCTACTAAAATTCACTAGATTGAAAGAAGTCTCTAAACATTTTAGAACGTAATTGTTAACAGTTGTGATTCCTTAAAACAAGTGTGGTTTTTATTTCTACAGCATATTAATTTCGTTGACCGGGGATACCTTTAGTGTAAAACAGTGGTTGCGTTTCTTATTTTCTGAGACTATAATTTACATTTGACCAGTTACTATAAATTTGATATAAGGAAAAAATTAAGTCTTCAGGAGGAGTAATAGATTTGTTTCAATGAGCTGCTTTAGTCATTTTTTTCTGAGCTTTAATTTAGTAATATCACAGGTCTTACTAGTTGTTTTTCAAACTGAAAATAGATGGCTTTAGTTTGTCTTAATAACTACTACGTATAATACTTAACAGTAAAGTGATAAAGAAGAGTTTTAAACCCGCATATGGTGGGTTTAAAAATTTTTTTTTATAGAAAGATTTTGTTCTATACAGCATAACAGATTATTTGGAAAGATTTTAATTCAGAAAGCTTTAAAATACAACAACTTAGAACATAAAATGTTGACAGTGTGAAGTTTCTCATTGAATGTTAATATTGGCTTTGGGGTGTAAGTTTATATACTTTCCTAATGTACATTGAGATGGTAATAATTTCATTTCTTTGTGACTTTAAATCATGTGCATAGATTGGAGAAAAGCAAAGCCTTTTAAAAAAATACACTTTTTAAATTTTAAAAAATGCTTAAAATACATTTCTAGTTAGCAGTTCTTCGTAATTGAAATACTCATTTTGGAACATAGAGTAAATATAAAATAGATTATATTTCTATCACCCTGCCTTCCTTTGTTTAAATTTCCTTTATGAAGCAATATAATAAGTACAGACAACTACAAAATATTTATAGCTCTATCATTTATTGCCATTTTCAGCTATATTACAGTCTTGTCAGTGTTGTAAAGATGGTTATAATAATTTATGTTTTAAAAATAGAGCTCAAAATTTGGGAGGATGTGTTTGTTAATCTTTAGTGTTCACTAATCTGTAGTGATCTTTCTTAAAAGCTTTCCCCCTAAAAATAGGGGAGATCATTAAGTTAATTGGTTGCCCAATAACATGGCAGTTATCTGACTACTTTTGATAAACAGTGAGGTGAATAAATGTTTCTGAATGCATTGGTTGCACTAGTAAATTCTGTTGCCATGATTCCACATTTTCAGAGAGAGACAGAGTTTGGTATGTTTTTTTTGATGAGAACGTGTTTGTTTTTTAAAAAAAAAGAAGAAATTATATTAGTGTCTAGATTTAACTAGTTGAGGGGGTAGATACACTATCACAGTCTTCAAGGTTGTGTTTTAATAGGGGGCTTAAAAGTTAGTGTGTTGTTTACAATGTGGTTAGCTTTAGAAGACTATTAGAAAGTAGATCAGTTTTGCTTTGTCTTTACAACACTTTCGAGGATGTTTTTGTTCTTATCTAAGCACTGTGTTTTAAAGCATGTATATAATAAAATAAGTGCTCCGATGTGTATGACAGCTTTTATAGAAGGTCCCCAGGAAAAAAAAAAAAAAAGGCTAATATCTCTTTAAAAAACATATGAAGGCTGGGAGAGAGTTTAGAGCAAGCAAGAGCACCGTGGTGTTGACAGCTTTATATCCCTGCTGGGTAACATTCACTTACTAGAATTGGCGTCCCCTCTCAGCTAGTAATTCACTCCATAAGGATTTTGAAAAAGGATGATTAATGGTGGGGAAATTTATATTTGTGAAATTGTTGATTAAAACTTACAGATCTATTTGAAGATTTCGAAAAAGAAAAGATTATTAGGGATGACGAAAATAAGAATCAGATGATCCTTTTTACCACCATTAACATAAGTACCTAAAATGTTCTGCTGTGTGTAATGCTTCAGCCACGAAACGTACAGCATAAAATGAAAGTGATGCCAATCAAGTTTCCAGAGGAAGCAAGGCGTTCTTTTCCTCCTGGACTGCTGAAAGGCGCTGGCCAGTTGTGCTTTAATAGCAATAAATTATTGTGCTTCATTCATTGTTAACACAGGCATTTTCATTTTTAAATGTTTGGCTTAAAGAAGAACTTTCAGACAGCTTTATTTAAACTGAATGAACAGCGCTTGAGTATACCAGATGGTGTATTTGCTGATAGGAGGCATTAAACATCAGAAATCTTTTTGATATTTTTCATTTTCCTATGAATTTTGATAATTTTTTTTTTGTGTTAAATGTTCTAGATTTTAGGGTAAAATGTTTGAACACTGGGAGTATCTTTCAGGGATATTTGCTGTTTCTGAAAGAAATTTGCTTTTTTTTTTTCTTTGAAAAGAATTTGTTTTTAAAATAATGGTTTAATTTTGTCGAGGAAGTGCCTGTTATCTTATAAACTGGTTGACCCAAAGTAGGCCTATTATTCTTGCTAATAGTCAGCCCTTTGAAGAACATAACTGTCTTGTTACAAGGGGAAAAAAATCATTATGCAATACACACTGATGTATTCAAATAGGGAAGCAAATGTGATCACGATTGTTGGGCAGGGCCTCATTTAGTGCTGAACATTGTCTACAACAACAGTTAGTTTAATTGTCTACATGTGGAACATTTCCCTTTAGATGAAAAGAAATGCAGTTCAGGTCAGGTGCAGTCACCATATTAGCAGTTGTAGGGAGACATTTTACTTTTTGAAAGGAGTGCGGATATGAAAGAGTATAGATATTGACACATTAAAAATGTATAAAATACTTGGAAATTTAGAAACATGTTGTCAACCTGGGTAAAATGACAAAAACTCATTAAATTCATTTTAGCTAAGGATGAGCACCATTATGCTTGTAGGGAGGCCCCATGTTATTATTTCAAAAGACAAAAGATTGTATTTCCCTCTTACATCTACTTTTTTTTTTTTTTTTTTTAAGGGTCTAAGATCTTTTTAAATAGAATGAACTTAGGCTTTGGGGTCATCCAACAATCTAGCATGTCCTCTGTAGTTTTGCTGAGGTAGAAAAATAGCCCTTCTCTAAAGTGTTTTTAGTCCTTGGCCTGTTATTAAAATAAAGACATACTTGGTTAAAAAAAATATATGCAATGGAACATACACATTAAACAGAACATAGGGTATCCGCCCCTCAAAGTCCTGAGCATAATTTGATGTTTCAAGTAATTTTGGAAGCCTTGTGTTCCATCAACAGAAACCCACTGACCATTATATATTCAAGATCATCTGCAATGAAATGTGTGTGTATGTGTGTTGGAACTACATAGATGTCCCCTAAGGCATCTGTTTTTTAACCCCTGTAGAAAATAAGCAATATAATCCATTCCCAGGGGGTTGTGACTAGTAGAATCAGTCTTACATCTTAGATATCTTGTATATATATTATTATATTTATGTATATGTAAACAGACTTACCGTCATTTATTAGAGATTTAGGAATACGAATTTGAATTATTTTAATCTGAATTATTTTAAAAATATGGAAATCAGCTTTATTCCAGGCAAGACAGGGTAATTGTTTAGTATATCTGGCAAGGTATATTTGGTAGGCAGTCAGTTTTGGTGGTGGTTCTTTATTTTTCCTTTTTTAAAAAGAGAATTCAGTGTAGGGACTTTATTATATGCATACATTAAAAAGGCATTAACAGGGCTAGATAAATTCCAAATTATATTATTTTTTAGGTCTTTTTAGAGTGTTTAGGTTTCTGTTGAGAGAAAAGTGACCCAATTTTTCACCATTAAAAAAGTTTCTTGTAACTAATAATCTCACATTAGGTGTGTAAAATATGTTCATAATTTGTCTTATTTCAGGAAGCCAAACTTTATCCTACTTAGCGTGTGAATTAACAAAAAATTCTTTATATTCTTTTATCTAATAAGAAGGCTTTAAAAAAAAACTTATCTAACTAATGTGTAGTAACAGTACTTTCTGCTATCTTCCTTATATGAATGCTGAGGTACAATGGCATTTTGGAACATATTTAAAGATGGAGCATTTGACAAAAGTTGTATGTGTAACAGTTTGTCAGTGAAAAGTGACAAGTGGGAAATGACAAATGAAATGTTGGCATCATCACTCTTTATTTTGATAAAAATGTCTCAATTTGCAGTGATATAATACTGTTTCATATTATTTCATGAGTTGTGTGAGATGCATAAGGGGAATTTAGATTTTGTGAACGGAAAATTAGCAGCCCAAACTCTCTTTTCAGAAGCTTTGGCAGCACGTCCCCCCCCCCTCCCCAACTCCCCAAGAATAAGAACAGCAGTGAAATATTGGATCTAACCCATACATTTTAACTCATTATTTAGAAAGAAAAAAGAAAGAAAGAAAGAAGGAAAGAAAGGAAGAAAGGGTTTCAAGTAGAAGACCTTTATACTTAGCTCGAAAAATGAAGAGTTTGCCTTTTAGCTTCCATTCTTTTCTTTATAGTGATTTTAAAATGACTGATTTCCCTCTGCTGACTTTGATTATATGGGGCCTTTCTCACTTCCAATCACTACTGCTCTCTAGCATTAATTTAGGGTGCCAGTAAAGAGAGTTGTGAATTCCTTTTATTTTAAAGTGCAATAGAGGTTTGAAAATGTCTATGTGTTAAAAATGGATTTTTATATACAAAGGATTCATCATCCTACTACTTACGGGTAATGTGATAGATATTTCAAAGTCCAAGTAGACGGCCCTGAGTGAAATTGAGGTATGAGTTAAAACAAAAGCCAGTTGAGTACTTACAGATTTCCAAAAAAGCACAAATGTAGCCTCTATAGTGTCTTCTTTTCCATTTTCTGAAGTCACATTGGTTCCCTTATTGTCAGTGATCAGCCAAACATTTATTTTCTTCTTTTACATGAAACGAGCTCTGCAAGCACCTCATGCTACACAGTATTTATGTAAAAATGTTCCATGCTGGAGTTTCCAAAAGCACGGAACTCTTTCTATATAATTTTTTTGGTTTCAATTAGCAGAATTGTTTTCGTGTTTAATAGCAAGTGATTTAAAAATTATGGCAAAATCAGTATAATGAAGTGAAAAGACTACACCAGAAATGGTCTTCTACAACTTGTGTCTTTTTCCTCTCATTTGAAAAGTTTTACTTATTACAGATTTTTTAAAAACTAGGTAAAAATGACCTGAAATGGAATAAATGTGCCTCAAATGTGCCTACTGCCATAATTACATAAAAGTATGTAATTATGGCAGTAGGGTTTATGGGATGTATTTTCTCCATTTTTCACTGATGTGTGTGTATCTTTAAAACTTAAAAATAAACTTAGTGAATATTATAGTTATTAGTTTGGCAAATGCTTAAAATGAAGAAAAGAGCATTAATAGAAATTTCAGGAATCTGAACCTTGCGCTAAAGTTATCAGCCAATTATGGCAGCCGTAATGTAGATTTGTGGTTATGATACATGAGGACAGTAACACTCTGGGAAGAAGTAGATTTCCCTTTTAGTTGCTCACAGTCTAAGGCAAATTTGGATCTTCTCTTAACTAGTTGTCTTATCATTGGAATGGAGTTCTGTCTTAGCACAGTGGGTCATGAAATGATAGCATTTAACATGACAACAGAGATTAAAAAGTTCAGAGGAAATAATGCAAGCTACTACTTATAAACAGTGACTATTTGGTGCCCACTGATGGTTGCACAGTTACTGAAATGTGCCCGGCATGCTGCTCAGTGACTTTATTTGTTGAAGTGTTGGACCGATACGGAAAAAAAAAAAAAAAAAAAAAAAAAAATTAATAGAGACTCCAGTGAGAGCAAATGTTTTCCAAACCACTAAGATCTGACAGAGATGATTTGCATTTTTTGTAGAAACAATTTTAATTTCATCATGTTAAGCAGAGATATCTTTTTCTTTCTTTAAAACAATTTTTTTTTACTTGCTTTTGTATTTGGCTGGAAGGCAAGTGTATCAGTTCTTTTATGACTGAATATGATTGATTTTCCAATTTCCTGATTATTCCCTATATTAAGATTGCATATTTTTTTTATTGCATTTGTTCCAATTCTTTATATGTATAAGGAAAGGCAAAATTGATCGCTTATTAGGAAAAAGCATTCATATCAAAACTCTTTAAATGGCAGTGTTTTCAAAACATTCTATTTTTTTGGTTAACAGAACAAGAACTTTCTTTTATCATAATCCAAAGATGCTAACAGAGCAGCATGATAAATGTCTCTTTAAGTGTCGTAGTAAAAGAAAATGACTTGCCTTCTGAGGCAGTGGAGAGTTTATGTTGTTTTGGACCTATTTCCCAAGCAGTGATCGAAAACAGATTACAATAACAATTATACAGTCAGAAGATGCAATATCCATTTCTGCTTTAATTGAGTGAAAGAATAATAAAAACATCATTAAGAAAAATGAGGTGGACCTGTCACACAGTGTACACATTTTTAGTCCTGAAGAGGATGCAGAATTACTGAAATGCTTTTCACTTACTTTGTTGTGTTTATTAGCTAAAATCTGTCTTGGGGAGAGACCCTTTGGTGTTTGAGCCCCCCTAGAAAGTACAGAAAGGAGCCCCTGGGAGGTGGTTGCTCAGGAGACAATTGAAGGTGGTCACTGATTTTGTCTTCATAAGTTTGAGAAAGGAAATCACATTTTCTTAAACTCCACCTGAGGTATAACTACCTCCTCTTTTTGTTTTTGTTTTTCTTTTTGTTTTTGAGCCTGTGTAAATGGAGGACGAAAGTAGTGAGTACTTCCCTACTCCAAAGCTGTCCTCCTAGGAGAGGTGGGTGTGATCCCTGGGCCTGCGGTTCTCCTTGCTCTGGTCAGAACCAGGCTGAAGTGGGGAGAGAGACTTGAGGGTGAACCCTGAGTGCCCTTATTTCTTCGCAGCCCACGTGGGGTGGTCGGGGACCCTGAGTTTCCACGTATGCGCATCACTGACATCCACTCCAGCCACAGAGACCGTCACTTGAGATGCCTGGGCTCTGGCCTCGGCTGGCAACCACCGGAGCCATTATTAAATCCATAATCCTTCACGTTGCTGAGCCTCCAGGCCTCATTCCCCAGAGTGGAGCTTTCAGCAACTTGGAGTGAGCTGGCCGGCAGCAGCCAAAATCAGTGGCTCGTTTCAGCCCGGGCTATATTTCTTACTCTGTTCCTAGAAACTGAACTCCTGGCAGCTTTGATGATGACAGTGGAGGTAGCCAGACAGTGGAGTTAACCCCTGCTCGTCGTGGGGGCTCTAAAGCTACAATGTTGGCCCTCAGAGCGTCTGGAACCCACGGTTGGACTCTGTTAACACAGTTAGGGGAGAATATTTCTTTGATCTGTAGCTAAGAAGTTTCTTGGGTTCAATATTTAAAAACCTTTCTGAGGATGGTAAAGCGAAAGGAATAAGATAGGATTGGTCTCATAATCCCAGAACTGTCCCAAGCATAATCCCCTTAGAGTGGAATTCATATCAAACAGCTCAAAAGGCTTTTTTTTTTTTTTTTAATCAGTTCAGAGAGTCTACTTAATAGCACCTTCATTAAAATACTTTTGTCAGCAAAGGGTTTTTCAGTTTTAACATTTACATAACCTAACAGCGGTGACGAATGCCACGAGCTTTAAGGGTCTATTAGTGGTTCCGTTTTTTCTGGACTTTATAATTTAAACCTAAACATTAATTCTGGGTGGAACTTGGCATAATGTATTTTTGCCTTGGAGGGAATTTTTGTTGTACAATTAAAAAAAGTTTTTCTTTTTTTTCCCCCTTTTTTGTACAGTCACCTTCTCCATGTCTCCCCTTCCCCAAGTAAATAACAGTTAAATAGTCAAGGTCTTAAAAGGGCTTATTTAAATTGGGCAGGGGGGGAAAGAGATGGATTATTTTAGGTGAATTTAACCATTTTCCATTAGTTCACATTGTAAACTAGTGCTTTTGTTATTGACGAAACCTGTGAGGCCGATAATGCGATGAAAATACTTTTCCAATCTCTCTCTTTCTCATGTATGAAACTCATGTGGTAAAATTTTAAATGAAATCAAATGTGATGACCCTTGAGACTTATAAATCAGTTCCTTATCTTCTTTATTAGGAGGTGAGAGACAAAAAATTCTTTATGTCAGCTGAAATTATAACATTGACTAAAAGGGAAGAGGTTGGAAGCTCGCTATTAGATAATAAAGTGACAGACACATCCCAGCAGTTAAGTATTTTGGAAAATTTAAAAAAAAGATCTTTTCTGTATGTTAATACTATGTTGAAGTTGAAATAATACAGGGATCTGATTACAAGGTAATTGTGAAATTAAAAACAAGTGAGGACACCAACCCTTGCCCACCCTTCGTCAGCGAATGACGACTTGTCACCCTCTGAAAACCAAATAAATCACTGTAGGCTTTGGTGACACTTTTCAAAGACCGTTAAAAGGGGAATAACATTCCCTCTGTGGCTGGGTGATACCCCTTGGATAGCATCCGGACGCTGGTGAAGGTGTATGCTGCGAGAAGAGTGCTCCCGGAGCAGAGTGGGGCAGAGCCAGGGTCCTCCTGACGCTTGGGCAGAGTCCAGCCTCCAAGGCTCCATTCAGACAAGATGTTGTGCTATAGGTGTGGCAAGTGTGGTGTCAGAGGACTAAACTCCCTTTATTATTGAGGGGGGATAAGAGGAGCAAATTATTCTCTGAAAGTAAGTTTTACATATTTAAGACCCAAGTAAATAAAGACTCTTTACAAGAGTAACTAAGGTAATCCTGATTTTTTTTCCCCTTCTCAAAGGAATCTCCAAGTAACATTCAGCAAAACTCACTCTATTTACAGTCCTGTTCCTGTAGTAAGTTTGAGCCTTAAGCACATTTTTATAGCTGACTTATAAACCCCCCCAAAACTAGAGCTTACCACTGAAGGCCTGCCAATGCTGTCACAAATGGCCATTAGTTACCAAGAGACTTTGAGGAGAATAAAAGCCACACAAAGAGCCGTGACTTTGGCGAGAACCGTTCTGTTGCATGTGTATTTTTTTGCCACCATGGCCAAACTGTCAGCGGCGGGAGGCGACCCGCACGTTCAGGATTGATACGCACGCTCTCCCGTGGAAATGTATAGAATTCCAATTAGCACAGGGTCAGAGTATAAATGTACCTCTTTTCACACTGTTCCAAGTGGTTAGTGGAAAACAAGCTGCAAAGTAATTCCCTTGGCCCCCCAATAAAAAGATTTATAGCAAAATAATTCCCAGCCCCATAATGGGACTGTTGTAGGTTTGTGTTTGATATTTATAAAACTGAAATACAGTCCGTGTACCCAAACTAAACATTTATTGTAAACAAGTTAACTGCCAAGAGCTTATAGTCTGTCAAACATAATTATATTGAAGATTGATGTATAGCTCGAAAGCGGGTTCAAGGGAGACGTTCTCTTTACCCAGGGAGAGCCTCTGAGGTGCAAGTGTCTTCTCCCTTTGATAGAACACTCCGAGTCCTCTTTCTGGCTGCCAGCCTCTCGGGCATATAATAAACACAGGCTCGCTCTTGGAAAACAGATCACTTTGTCGATCCTGCTTCTGTTAACGAAATAAAGAGATGCATTTCTGTCCACGGGAACTGTTAGGTATCGTTTCTTTCGTCGTCTTCATGTCCCCTCGGGTAGCGATGGGGCGAAGAGGAAGTGGCTCCTCTCTCCACGAGGGGCCGGGCACCCTGGCCACCCTGCGCTCGCCTCGGCTCACCCCAGAAGGAACCCCTTTCTCCTTTAACGCAGAGTTTGAAAAAGAGTCCTAGACTTGTCTTTTCTGTTATTTTGTGGTGGATTTAGGAGATTATATCTTTTGGAACTGGCCCTTTGGGGGTGAAACTACATAAATATGCTTGATTTTGTGGCTCAGAAGTTATTCGAGAGTTCAAGAAATTAGGAATCCGGGGAATCCAGAGGTGGAATCGTGGAGATTGAGATGTTTCGTATCTGGGATTACCCCAGATTTAAAAAGGTGCGGGATTCTTTCAGGGTCTTTTGCTTTAATGAAGGTAGAAACTTGTATTATCTATTCAATGGAGATTTATCATCCTTCTTCCCCCACCCTACGTCAGGGGTGGGGGCCCAAATAAATCACTTTAGGCTTTGGTGACACTTTTCAAAGACCGTTAAAAGCGGAATAACGTTCCTCCTGTGGCTGGATGATACCCTTTGGATAACATTAAAGATGAAAATAAGATTTTCAGTGAATTTGTATGTTGTAGCTGAAGGGATGTCTTTAGTTGTTTTTAA
The DNA here is from genome assembly GCF_048164855.1 of Canis lupus baileyi. Lineage (NCBI taxonomy): Eukaryota > Metazoa > Chordata > Mammalia > Carnivora > Canidae > Canis > Canis lupus. The sequence continues at coordinate 22,162,692 of NC_132873.1, forward strand.
ATATTAAATTTAATATTCTCTCTTGGAAATTATGTACATCACAAAGGGGATGTCTTAGAATCATAGAGCGAAAAAAATATATGAGTTTTCTCTGTTCTCTTTTTCTTATTTAAGTAATTGGTGTAAATTGCACAGGTACCTATATACTTAAAATGTCTTGTCTGGGAAGTATTCCATCAGTGGGGACCTGAGCTTCCCCAGTCCGTATGCTGGGTTTTATTAACTTCATCTCAGTCACAATAATAATATCCTATGTATTGCGATCCAGAGATCTCGGTGTACCCTTAGGGAACTGCAGAATGCACACTATGATTTTGACTTTCTTGCTCCCTCCTTGTTCTTTTTCTTCTCCTAGTGTCAGCCCTTTCAAGGGCTTGCTTGCTATCACCTATCTGTGGAGGCATTTGTTGGGTACGAGAATGAGGGTGGCTTTTAGTGGTGCTGGCTGCCCGGCTAAGCTTGGCTTTGTGCAATCTGCATTCACTTCACCGTGATGATTTTTACCCATCTATTAGACACCCCTACGTGTTTTGCTGTTTTATCCCTAAACATAGAGAGTAGGATTTCCTTTTGTAAGGAGAAAGCCTTTTATTTTTTACTATAAAAACTTCACCTTTTCAGGTTTTTATTTGATAAAAATCTCTCCACTCTAGTATGATTTCCTTTGGGGCTTTGCACCAGTGTTTGATCTCAATTTTTAATAATTTTGGTGAGTTAAACTCCCCAAAGAAAACATGCTTGTGCTATGAAATATTCCCTCTAGAAATCTGGGTAGTCTTGTCTTATTGAGAGCCGAGTGCTTGATTCCTTTATTAATTTCTTGCTAGTGAACCTCAATACAGTTAACCTTTCCTTAACACTACACTGGAGAAATCAATCAAAGATTTTTTTTTATTTTAATTGTTAAATTAGGTAGAATAACATTTAGGCAAAGCTCAAAACCTGAGGTGATAAAGCAAATGTTAGTATAAAGACAATTTTTATTGACTCTCTTCCTGACTTTTGGGACTCTACATTCCAAATAGCTTTTCCAGGGAGGATAATGAGAATGAGGGGAGCAGCACATACATCTCCACCTAAATGCTATCTGAAAAATTATCTTCTCAGACACCTCTAGAATAAAATTTTATATTACGAGGGACATAAATATGAGTATTAGTAAATTATGGTGTACTTATTTTAACATACCATTGAGTCTCAAGACTATATTAATATATGCATTTATAACCCACTATGAAAAGAACCTCAAAAATTTAGTTTTGACCTAAGGGATACTTAATGTTTGAAGTCCTCTGAGATAATCAAACTTCCATATTCTACTTTTTTCCTAATTTTTTTTTTTTTAATTTCGGGGTCAGTAAACATTTGTCACTCTGATTTAGAAAAGATGTTGCAGTCCTTCAGTGTAGGATGTATAGGACTGCAGATCAGATCTCCAGGGTTTCAGGATGAGTACAGTCACAGAGCACAGTGCTGCTAGCCACTTGAGTCTTACACCCAATAGACTGCGATGCCTTCCTTGAGTCTTACACCAATAGACTGATAAGCCAACAATTTCTGTCAATAGTGGTCACACACCGCCCTGGAGAACATGGAGTGAGGTCCTAAGTCCACTTGTGTGGATTGTTTCTTAGAAAGCCTTTCTTGTGTGCAGATGCTGAATGCAATGCAGTGCAAATCTTTTCTTATATGCTGATGTGATGGGTGATGGGTTTACCTGGGAAGTAACAGGGAAAAAAAGCAGAACTGACATTGCCTACTAATGGTGGTTATTATTAATGTCTAGCTAGAATAGCATTTTGTTAAACTGAACCAAGATTTGTTTTGGACTTGCTATCAGTCAGGCTCAGGGATGGAGCAGGGAGTGAGAGAGTGAAGAAGACTTATCTAAGTCCAGCCCATGTTGGAGAAGGAAAAGGCAGGCTTCTCATTCACTCTAACTGGAGGTTCCTGACATCAGGGAATTGAGTTCCGTGGGATCAGGCTTGCTATGGCCCAGTTCCCAGGTGTAGCTCAGGCTTTTTTGTTTAGATAAGTAGCCACACTGTGCCTCCTGTGTGCCTGTGAAATCCTGTTTTGCAAACTGCCCGGCCAACTTGATCCTGCTACCACACTTCTGTAAATGAGGAGTATTGAGAGACGCGGAGTTTATCCTGCAGCCTTCAGATCTGACTTCAGGTTGAATTGTGATCTCTCAATCTGGGGACAGGCTTGGAAGACCAGAACCCATCTCCTTCCCCTACCACTTTAAGCTCAGTTTGAGCCTTTAGGGTGATAATAAGAGAGGACTAGAGTTCACGAGGCTGCCCCACCCCTGGCCTATTTTTGTTCTTATCTTCCAAAGTTAAGATCTGCCTCAGGGGCTGCTTGGTAGTGTCTGGTTTTACTAGACATGATTCTGAGAATAAAGTATTTCTTGATAATCTTACTTCCCCACCCCACTTCCTAAAGGGAGAGAGGCATCAAGGAGCTTTATTGTTGAAACTTTATTTGGAGATTTAACCTTGAGTTACAAATAACTGGGTCATGGATGAACGTGAAATAAAATTTCTGCATATATGACTTAATATGCCCTTAGAGTAATTATTAAGCAAATTTTACCTTCTCCATCATTGGAGGATTAACTGTGTTCCTCCACCTTTGAACAACACAGCTTGCCCCACCTCTTGCCAGCTCTTGCTTCCTCTTCAGTGAGACTTAAAAAGAAAGCCAACAACAAAGACAAATGAATTAATCCTTTAGAGAATCTTTGTTCACAAGCAAGGGTCAGAGAGAAACTTTGGAAAGTGGGGCAGCTTAGAGGAGCCTAGAGGACCTCTAGTCTACCTGTGGATAGCTCCCTGGCTCCCAGATATTTTTGCTCCCCCACCACGCCAAGACTGGTGAAAACATTTTTTTTATTGCATTACCTGAAATTCCATTAGAAGTTAATGTGGGATACGATGAGTTTCTTTTACAATGAAAATATATCTATCTGGGATGCCTGGGTGGCTTAGCAATTGAGTGTCTGCTGGGGTCTGGGGATCCCAGGTCTGGGGATCGAGTCCTGCGTTGGGCTCCCTGGGAGGAGCCTGCTTCTCCTTCTGCCTATGTTTGCCTCTCTCTCTCTCTCTCTCTCTCTCTCTGTCTCTCTCTCTGTCTCTCATGAATAAATAAAAAATAAAAAATCTTAAAAATATATATCTATCTAAGGAGATTAAAGGACTGCTAAACCATTCAAACAGCAAAGTGTAGCATCTTTTTATCTATTAATCTCTTTGGAATTTTTGAGCTCAGACCCTGGGGGAATGGGAGGCTGGAGTGGAATGGTGGAATGTGGAGCCTCTGGTTACTATAGCTCAAGAGGCTGGGTGCCTGGGAGAGGACAGCAGGGGTAGAAAAGAGAGTAAGAAAGACATACTTGATCCATCTTGAAATTTTGCTTGGGACCCGAAGAAGGAGGTAAGGGGCACCGTGTTCTTCCTTTCTGTTACTTGCTGCAGTTTTGGTGCTCAGACTTGCCTTTGTTGTTTTAGGGTGGGAGGAAGCATGTAGAGGCTAATACTAAAGGTTAGTACTGAAGTTACTTCTTGTCTGTGAATGGGGGGGGGGAGGTGTGTGTGTGTGTGAAGAGATGGAGAGAGATGGGGGAGGGGAGGGAGGATGAGGTTTTAGAACAGGTAAATTGTTTTGTTTTTCTAATAAATTGGCAATTAGAAAAGATAGTTGCCACCCCTCGCTCCTTCCTCTCCCAGCCCTCTGGTAGACCCCATGCTCACTCGGTTTACACGGTAGAATTTGTTTCAGTGTTTTAGGGTTCTGTGATTTATTGATTGTGGTGGTTGCTAAGTGTGGTGCTTTACTCCACGCTGAATTTTATACGGAGAGCAGATATGAGAGGCTCTGCCCTAAAGCCTTTGTAATCTTCAATTAGCCCTGGGACCTTCTCAGGTGATAGAACCAGATATACTGCCAGCTTCAGGGAAGGGAGTGGGCCCCGTGGCTGCCTTCCTTCTGAAAATAGACGGTTTCAGGAGCCCTTGGGAAGAGAGGAGGATAAAGGTTGGCCTCCTATCATCTCACACTGGCTACTGTCCTTCAGGGGGCAGGTCTAAGAATGAGGGTGGACCCAGGAGACAAAGGGGTTGGGCTGGAGGCTGGAGCCCACTCTCACCTACACTAGAGCGTGACTCATTATTTGAGCCTTTCCAGAGTGACTAAAGAGCAGGGACTCCTGTGTGCCTAGCTCAGTGCCTCACATGTCAAAAGGTGAATTTACTTCTAAGCAATGCATGTCACTTTTTGGACTTTGCAAGCAGTGAAGGGGCCTTTACTAAAAGGCCAAGCCCTTCGATTTTTATGGGTGTGGGATTCCAAGTGTAGTTATTCATCCCCAAGAAAGCAGCGTGCTTGGGGTTTAGATTGGCTAACCTCAGCAGTTCTACTTGTGCCTCGCTCGGTTTCTTTGAGCATGTTTGTTTCCTCATTTACTGGGTGAGAAGAATAATACCCTCTCATAGAGTAGAGGTGGGGAGAAAGATAAAGGTATGTGTGTATGCTAGAGTACGTAGTGAGTTAGCAGGTGTTACACGAGTGCCAGGTTGTTTTGTGTGACTTGTGGAAAGCAGTATAATCCTATCTTCTAGACCCTCGCTGCTGGACTTTCTCTTTCATCTTTCGATTGTTGAGGTGAGGTATCCAGAGCATTACAGGTCACTTAGGTCACTTTCATGTCGGTGTTGTGGCATTTCCTGAAAGCTGTAATTGTTCTTTAAAATGAAGGGAAGGGAAAAAAAAAATCAAAAACCTTTGCCTTATTAAAGAAGTTGGATTAATATAGTTAGAAATAAAACAATGGCCTGCACTTTGCCTGATGCAGAGAAGATGTCATGTTAGATTTTGGAGTTTAACCAACAGTACATCTGTCCTCAAGTCTCCTAAGATCTGGAACACAGAAGAAAGATAACTGAGGGGCATCCAAGAAATGCTCAAGACAATTGCACAATTGTCTTAGTTATCAGTTTGTGATGACTTTATCCTGTGTCAGAAAAACCATTGTATATGTTGGTGTTGGCAGATTGCTTGGAGCAGCTCTCATAGAAATATAATGAGCCACATGTAGGATTTAAAATTTTCTAGTAGCTTCATTTAAAAGAAGTTAAAGAAACATGAAATTAATTTTGATATTATATTTTACTTAGTGCATCCAAAATATTTTTACTTGCAGGTGATTTTTAAAAATTATTCATGATATATTTACTTTATTTATATTTTGGTATTACATAATTGAAATTGAGTGTGTATTTTACATTTATAGCACATCTCAGTTGAGGACTAGTCACATTTCATGCATTTAGTTGCCACATGTGGCTAGTTACTACCGTATTGGGCAAGCAGTTTTAGAGTATAAAATATGTGTTTTTAAAAGTTTCACCCCTTTGTTTGGGGCACATGGAACACCTTAAGTAATTCAATGATTAGGAGTATCATTTTTATTCTGAAGAACAGATTTTTAGTAAATTTCATGAGCACTGATTATGGACGCTGAAAAAAGTTACTAGTTTCTTATTTTCCTCTGTATTAATGGTATTAATTGACGGTATCAATACTGGTTTTGAAAAAAGAAAAACAAATAGATTGCACTGTTTGACAGCTGCCAGACAGCGTAACTATTTCACAGTGCTTAATCCTCACAACAACTCTGTGATGTAGATACTATTATTTGTGTCTTAGCTGGGAGGAATTTGAGCCCCAGAGAGGTCAAACAAATTATCAAGGTCCTATAATAGGTAAAGAATGACAGCGGCAGGATTTGATCCAGGAGTTGCCTGCTTCCTAACACAGAGCTAGTCACCACCACATTTGACCATCTCGCATTTGTCTCTGTTCCCCTGGCTACTGTGGTGAAGATTAGGTTCCTTTATAATCATACGCACTTCAGAAATAATGTCACAATGAGAATGACAATTTGAGCATTGGAACTAATGACAGTTGGGAAAATGCATTTTTCTAGTGGAAAGAATATCCTGCTTATTTTGCCTCTGTGACAACAGAATTTACCACTCATCTCAATTGTCAGAACAATTCATCTTTAGCAAATGGCTGGGACTGTGTGCCTGTCCTTTAGACGAAACTACCTGCTTAACCTGCCACAATTGTAAAAGGCTTAGCGAGGTTTATAATCAAAGGTTCAAAGTTCCCTACTTGATCATCTGGAAATGGGTCTGTGCTACAATAAAAGAAAAATAATGCCATAAGTTCCAGATTCAGGGCTAGAAAAAGAATTTCTTTTTTCTTCTTGATCATTTCTAAATTTTGTTTAAATACATTTTAGTTTTATATTGTTATTCTTTTATTGGAACTTTTTAATTCTTCCCATTCTTAATTGATTTTTTTGAATTGCTTTTCAAATACTCTCCCTATCTTTTCATTCACTGTCACTTTTTTCTCTTTTCTTTTTTCTCTCTTTGGTCTGGAGAGAGTGAGGGGGAGCAGCCGGGACTAAATGGAATGTCTTTTTTTTTTTGACATATATTTCTACTCATCCTTTTATAGTTTTTTTTCCAGGGATTTGCTGATTTTAAGTTTTTAAAACCTATGCCTTAATTTTCTTCCTCACGCTTGACCCCAACTGTACTGTTTTACCATTTTTCATTTCTCTTGCTATTATTACTAGTAATCACACTTATTTTTCCTCTTCCTTTGTAAAAAGTGTGTTTCATTGAAAAAAATGTCATAATTGCTTAGATCTATGAAATTCTAGTAAAAAGGTACATTTTTCTTTATATAACGACTCTATTTTTTAGTAGCTCATTTATGTGCTTTCAGACTATAAATTCTGTCGTCATACACTTGTGGTTAATATTGTTTTATTTTATAAATGACCTCAAAGTCTTTTTTTTTTTCTTCTTCTTTCTTTCTTTAAAAATAGGTGATGCCTGTGAAGGATGGGTGTTTGCTTTTTGACTGGAAGGAGTTATTGCTCTCATGTGGGATAACTGCTTTCTTTAATTACTGAACTAAAATGTTTAGGAAATATTTTGGTAACTGACTCTTTCAAAACATAAGTTCTTGAATAGTATAGACCCCTTTAATGCCGTATTTCGTATCTCAATCCTTGAACATTTTAATTTTAAAAATTAATAGGGTCTTAGGTTTTTTTTTCAGTTGACCACAGACTTGAGGAAGATTTATGGTTCCTAAGTAATGGATACATGATCACTTATGGAGGCAACTAGATTCATTGAAAGGCCTTATCTGTGATTCCCAGATGTGTGACACTCAGATGTTGACATTAGGAACTGCACATGGATTTTCAGCATTGAAACTTATGTACACATAGGTATTAGTGGTGAGGTAGCTTATGGCACCACTGACTACATGGCCCTAAGTGTGCATACACTGAAATCATTAAAAGTAGAAATCAACCTGCTTCCTTGGACAAAGATCATATACCAGTATGTAAGAGTTAAAAGGTCTAATTAGGGGTTATTCTCTGCTGGTAAGGACTGATGGATAGGTCCTATAAAATGCCATTATGCTTGCTTGGGAAGATTTTTACAACACCTTCAACAGCATTGAGGGAAGGACCCATATCATACTTGCTCTTACCTGTGTCTCTGAAGCCACAGGGGATACCTGGCACACAGTAGGTGTTTGGGAAATAAAAAATGGATAAATGAATGAGCACAAAGATAATTTGGAGGCAATCTAATTTATGTTATTCATTTCACGTCTTACATACATTTGGGAATAAATTGGGCATAAATAAGCAAGCATGCCGGTACTGGTCACAATTAAAAAAAAAATATTTTATAAGGCATCACGTGGCCAGGCAGGCTAAATTACCTCGTTTGTCTAAAACAATCAGTCTGCCTCCACCCTTATTTCCTATTTTCCATAAATCCATACCACAGATAGTATATTTGGCTAACAACCATGATGCTGCCGTATTGTTCTTAAGAGTGAGTACAGAGTCAGTAGTTGTCCCAGGGAATGGTATGGTGTGACTTGTTAGACTGTTGTGCTGGCTTAATAATAATTACCATGATCCTTAATGATAACAATTCTTAATAAGTATTATTATTGTTAATAATGATTATATTTAATAATTACACCCTATACTTATTATCTTTAATAATAATAATTAGCACATGGGAACCAGTTGCACCATTGTATTATCTTTAGAACAAAAACCTACATCTGTGACCTGGTAGTTTGCAGAGTGTCTGCTCCCACCGTCAGCTTTCCAGATCAGAGTGACTCAGGAGGCTTCTAGGGTCTAGGCAGAGGGGAGGGGCTTTTAGAAGAACTCCCCGTGCAGCCTGTGTGTCACAGGCAGAAGCCCATATGCCATTTTCACAGAGCTCTTATTTTTATTGTAAAGTGCCTTCAGCAGTGACCAACTAATTGTCCACCTCCCCTTCATCTCTCCGCTGGCCCGGCCCACCTGTCCTTTATAACTTCTGGTTTTCTTGCACGAAGAGAGAAGACCCAGAACAGATCTTATTCCATAACATACTAATTTGTGTGAATTACATGGGGCAGAGTCCATGTTTATTACTCGTATGTTGGTAAAACTTTGATCTTCTTATGCCTTGGCTATGTTTAGATTTAAATGCCTGTATGACTTTTTTAAAAATAAAAAACAGTTTATAAAAAAATCTTCGGCGAATTAAACATTTTTTAGCTTTTCACACTTTGATACAAAGCAGAGAAATATTTCAGTGACAACAGATTTCAACAGATTTTCAACTAGACTAATTTGCTTTATTCTTTAGGGTAGTTTACTTCTTTTCTCTGAAAACACAAGAGGAGACAATTCCCTTGATAGTGGTAACTGGTGTTGATATGTAAAATAATAATTTAAAAAAAAGGACAAAGTTTTACATTTGGGTGTATATTTTGACATAAGTTAAATGTCAGTTAAGATTTTTGTGAGCACGGTATTTCCAGGCTAATTGATGACCTATTTACCAGGATTTAGAAAGATTAAAAGATGTAAGAGTGACTTTTTAAAAATTCCTATTGACTTTCTTAGACATATTCACATGATAGCTTAGGCCCTGAAATGAAATATGCCTCTCTACTAGGTATCTTACATTTCCAGACAAAAGCAGATCTGATCTGGAAATACTAGTCCTAATTAACAGTTAGTGCTAAAACCGTAGACGTGAAGGATGTACAGGTCTAGAAGGTCACCTCGACCTCAGCTATGTGCCAGCTGTGGAGTGAGGGTCTCAGTCAGGACACCTCTGATTGGCAAACTCCACACTTTAGTGGCTGGAATCCGAGGGCTTCTGCCCTTGTGCAGGGCAATTCTGCTGCAGTTCTGGTAGTAATAAGGAAGGTGGGGGGGCATCCGCCTAAGAGGCTTGCTTGATCTAAAGCATTGTCGATCACAGACGAGTAACTTTTATAACTGCCTCTTCCCTTCTCATCACGGTGACTGAGATTCGCTTTGTAATGTTTGTATTTTGCTCTTGAATTTTGTTTCTGCAGGTTTGATGATTCCTGTCTTTTGTGTGGTGGAGCAGTTGGATGGCTCTCTTGAATATGACAACAGAGAAGAACACGCAGAGTTCGTCCTGGTTCGAAAAGATGTGCTTTTCAGCCAGCTGGTGGAGACGGCGCTCCTGGCCCTGGGGTACTCCCACAGCTCCGCAGCTCAGGCACAAGGTATTAATGTGTGTCCCCTCTCCTCCCCTCGCCTCTGTGTGTCCTGATTTGAGGAAGAATATGTTTCCTGAAACAATTCTCCAAACAAGGGTTGGAGGAGAATGATCACGCTTAACATCTTTTCCAGACAATGAATAGCAGAATGTTTCTTGCAGCATCTTGTTTTCTGGTTGCTTTGGCAAGCATTTGACCAGCACCTCTAGGCCCACCAAAAGAAATATGCATTTTAAAATGCAGTACTCATCATAGGTTCGTTGGTGTTGATGGTTCTGTTATTTTCTCTAAGTAGTTGAAGTAGTGTTCTCAGAGTATGGAGATATTTGGTCCTAACTATCCAAACTTTAATACGTGATTTATAAGCTTTCATTTTCCTACTTTTATTTATTGCTTTGGGCCTGCAGCTTCTGCACTTTACACTCAGCTTTTAATTAAGCAGAAGAAAATGGATGTATTTTACCAAACTTTTGTATCTTTGATAATTGCTCTAATTTCAGAGTAGTCCAGTCAGTAAAATTAAGAAAAAATAAAAAATAAAAAGAAGCAAAACAAAACAACAACAACAACAAAAATCTCAGTGTCTTTGTGATCAATTCATTTTATCTATTTAATTAAATATTGTGTCATTATTCTGTGTGAATTGTACAGTACTGGGGAGCCCATTGTTATTTCACTCTGAAGCATTAGCCATTGTTCTTTCATGGCAAGGAGTTGACAAAACAAATATCCCCTAAACCTTGAAAAATGAAAAAAAAATTTTTTGACCCAGTGGAATGATTATTATCGTATTTTAGCTGTAGTGATTGAATTGTATAGTTTATGATAATGATTACAACCAAGGGAGGGAAATATGTGACTTCCTGGTCTTGTTTTATCTATTAATTTTCTATATTACTATTCTTATTTAACATTTGTATATGTACCACAGATTTTTGCAATGTTTTTTATAAGTCCCTCATTATATAAATCCTGTCAGTCAGAGCCTCCATTTATTCAGATAAGAAAACTGTGAGAGATTAAGCAATAAATACAAAGTTACAAATATGGTGACCAAAGACATGGAATTTAATATCCAAGCCCTTGACTCTGATTCTGTAAGCAGTTCATCACCATCTTAAAAAGGTTTTAAGTTTTTTAATCAGATTTTAATTCCATCGAGAGAGCAACCCATCTGAAACCAGGGGTTGGGAATATTTTCCCAGGGCAGGTAGTACACCATGGATCATCATGAGTCCAAGCGGGGTCTGAATCCGAGTGCTTGGCCTGTCGGGTGCAGTAATAACAGCTGAACTGTTAAGTCCACTGCTTTCAAAGTAGTGTGATAAAGGATGATTCATTTCCTTTCTCTGACGACTTTCTTGTGTAAGGGATTCAAGATTTGATCCCGAGCAAATTGCATACTGGGCACCATTGCTTTTATTTTATGCTATGTGCCTAAATGAAATAAAAGAAACCCCCCTCTTCCCCCCATAAACTTTTCATGCCATTTTAGGGATATTTTTTCATGAATGTAAAGGTCATTGTATCCCACTGCTTGCATCCTGGTGTGCCAGCTTCCTGTTTGACAGGGCTATCCATCTCAGTTAGCACGGCTGCTCAACGCGCCGTGAGCTCACATGTGGAGCACAGAGCACTAAGTGGCCAAGATTTGATTCTTGGCACATGCTCAGGGAAGGGGCTCTCAGGAAATTTGCACTAGGGAGCCACACTGTTCCATTCAGTGGTGTGGACTGAGAGTTCTACCCACCAAGGTGAGATAGATACACTAGCAAGGGGTATGGTCTACAGTGGAGGATTAGACAGGAGAAAAGTCACAAGCAAATATTTGCTTCCCCAAAGTTTTTGAAAACCGTGGTTAGAAAATACTGAATATTACACTTGAAAAAGTTGAATCGACATTCTGAAGGTACTCTAGCTCACAGTTAATACTTTATTTTGTGGGTAAACAAAGGTTTTAGCACTAGGTCCTGTACTATAATTTCAGAGGGGGAAAAATTGCAGTTTGTTTAGTTTTAAATTAGGCTGATCTCTGTTTTGGGTAAATGGAAAAACTTGGAATTGTTTGTATTGAAATGAACGTGTTAGATCTTTGTTGTCATTTGGATCATCAAATATAGGCAATTTGCTGCGTATTTATTACAGACCAAACAATGTATGATAAGACTGGTCATTTGTGTGCTGGGCAAGCATCAGAGTGCGAGAAAGCTAGAAAAGGAGGTAGAACAAAATATGACCGCGCAAAGTCCGGAGTTTGTATGGGTCTAGTTTTGTTTTGTTTCGTTTTGTTTTGATTTTGTTTGTTCATTGTTTAGGTAATTCTCCCAAGGTGAGAACGTCATTGGGTGACCTAGCAAATCTATTTGCAGCAGAGAAACAGCATTTCTGAACCCTCTTCTTCCTGTGTTGGAAAAGTTGGGCAGAACTAAACTGCAAGGAGAGTGGGTTGCTTGAGCCTATTTTATTTATTTTTTAAAAAACATTTATTTATTATTTTAGAGAGAGGGAGAAAAAGAGAGCACAAGCATGCGAGAGTGGGGTGGCGGGGAGGGGCAGAGGAAGAGGGAAGGAGAGAATCCTAAGCAGGCTCCGTGCTCAGGGTGGAACCCCATGTGGGGCTCCATCTCTCAACCCTGAGATCATGACCTGAGCTGAAATCAAGAGTTGGGCGTTTAACTGACCGAGCCACCCCGGCACCTTAGCCTATTTTAAAAATTGAGGCTCTTGAAACATGATTTTTTATCTTGATGTGACATAAAAAGCTTCAATAATTGAATTGGATGGTACTCAAATTGCCCCAGAAAGAGAAAATATATTAGCAGCGTCATTATTTTGAAGTGATACTCAGGTCCTGATGACAAGGTAGGGCCCTTGTGCTTTTCTGAGTGTGGAGTAGTCCATTCCTTTTTTGAGAGGGCATTCCCTTCCAGTGAGCTTAAGAGACTTCAGTAAGAGAATATTTGTTTCTAAAGGATGTTAGAAATTCCACTAAAATGGAGTTCAGTGATTTCCAACAGCAACCCCCCCCCCCCACCACCACTTTACAATAACCTGTATTTGAAGCCACATACTGGGACTCAAAAAAGATTAGGGCAAAAGATAAATTGATAGGCACAGTGCTTCTAACTGACCCAAACCCTCCATTTCCCAGGACATATACCATTAACTCTCTGATTCTCAAGGATGAAATCCAGGATACATTTGATGGGCTGTTTTGCATATGCATTAAAGTCAAAAGATGGCAGGCTTTTTGCTTTTCCTGGAGTAGGTAGCCTAAAAGCTAATGAAAGCTAATGAATAACAAGCACATTTTATGGTGGACCTTGAGTCCGTATCCCTGGATCAAAAGTGTTCTAGTTTTAGAAGAGTGTTAACCTAGGGAACTGCTATGTAGTAACCCTCCTCACTCCCTCAAATTAAACTTGGTCATTCCCTTTCTTCTTTCCTTTTCATCCTTTCAGTTCTGCCCCATAAAGCTTTTGGTAATAGCTAGGTATCACTCCACATCGTGGAGAGAATTCTTTATCCTACCAAGTGTTCGTAATTGCTAACGTGGGTGGTGGATTTGGGGAGATGGCGGTGGCAGCAACATGATTCCTCACTGTGCACATTTGATTGAATTTGTAACTGGACAAGGTTACAAGGTTATCTTACCTCCCTTCTGCTTCCTGTAAATTTTAAAATAACTTTTATAATTTTATTTATATATATTTTTATTGAGGTAAAATTGACATAAACATACTGGTTTTAGGTATATAACATAATGATTTGATATTTGTGTATATTGTGAAATAATCACCCCAATGAGTCTGGTTAACATCCATCACCAACATATAGTCACAGAATTTTTTTTCCTTATCATGAGAACTTTTAAGATTTACTCTCTTAACTTTCAGATATACAATACAGTATTATTAACTGTAGTCACCATAGTGTACATTATATCCCCAGGACTTATTTATTTTATAAATGGAAGCTTGTATCTTTTGACTCCCTTACCCCTTTTGCCCACCTTACCCACACCTCTGGCAACCACCAATCTGTTCTCTGTATCTATAAAGCTTGTTTTTTTGAATTAAAAAAATTTTTTAGGATCCACTTAGAAGTGAGATCATATGGTATTTGTCTTTCTCTGAGTTATTTCACTTAGGATAATGCCCTCAAGTTCTATCCATGCTGTCACAAATGACAAAATTTCTTTCTTTTTTATGGCTCAGTAATATTTGTATGTGTGTACACCACATTTTCTTTATCCATTCATTCACTGATAGACACATACATAGTTTCCCTCTCTTGGCTTTATGAATAATGCTGCAGTGAACATGGCTGTGTATATATCTTTTCAAGTTAGTTTTCCTTTCCTTTCCTTTCCTTTCCTTTCCTTTCCTTTCCTTTCCTTTCCTTTCCTTTCCTTTCCTTTCCTTTCCTTTCCTTTCCTTTCCTTTCCTTTCCTTTTTTCCTTCTCTTCTCTTCTCTTCTCTTCTCTTCTCTTCTCTTCTCTTCTCTTCTCTTCTCTTCTCTCCTTTTCTCTTTCTTTTCTTTTCTTTTCTTTTCTTTTCTTTTCTTTTCTTTTCTTTTCTTTTCTTTTCTTTTCTTTTCTTTTCTTTTCTTTTCTTTTCTTTTCTTTTCTTTTCTCTCCTCTCCTCTCCTCTCCTCTCCTCTCCTCTCCTCTCCTCTCCTCTCCTCTCCTCTCCTCTCCTCTCCTCTCCTCTCCTCTCCTCTCTTCTCTTCTCTTCTCTTCTCTTCTCTTCTCTTCTCTTCTCTTCTCTTTTCTTTTCTCATTACTGTTTTCTTTATTTGGATAACTCCTGAGTGGAATTTCTGGGTCATATGTTAATTATATTTTTAATTTGTTGAGGAGCCTCCATACTGTTTTCCATAGTGGCTGCACCAATATATATTCCCACCAACAGTGCACAAGTGTTCCCTTTTCTCCACATCCTTGCCAATACTTGTTATTTCTTGTCTTTTTGATAACATCGATTCTAACAGGTGTCAGGTGGTATCTTACTGTGGTTAGATTTACGTTTCCCTGATAAGTAGTGGTATTGAGCATTTTTTTAATGTACTTGTTGCCCATCTGTATGTCTTTGGAAAAATGCATGTTTCGATTCTCTGTTCATTTTTTAATTAGTTTTTTCTTTTTTTTTTTTTTTTGTTTTTGTTTTTTTTGCTATTAAGTAGTATGAGTTCTTTATGTATTTTGGATATTATCCCCTTATCAGATATATGATTTGTAAATTTTTTTTCCTCATTTAGTAGGTTGCCTTTTCATTTTGTTAGTGGTTTCCTTTGCTGTGTAGAAGCTTGTTAGTTTGATGTAACCCCACTCATTTATTTTTGCTTTTATTGCCTTTGCTTTTGGTGTCAGATCCAAAAAAATCATCTCCAAAACCTATGTCAGGGAGCTTACTACATGTGTTTTCTTCGAGGAGTTTTATGGTTTCAAGTTTTATACTCAAGTATTTAATCCATTTTGAGTTCATTTTTGTGTGTGGTTTAAGTTAGTGGTCCAGTTTCATTCTTTTGCATGTAGCTGTCCAGTTTTCCCAATACCATTTATTAAAGAGACTGTGCTTTTTCCATGTATATTCTTAGCTTCTCTTTTGTAAATTAGCCATTTATACATGGGTTTACTTTTGGTGTTTCTATTCTGTTCTATTGATCTGTGTGTCTGTTTTCTTTTCTTTTCTTTTTTTTTTTTTTTACTTTGAAGTGTGTCTGTTTTCTATGCCAATACCATTCTGTTTACTATAGCTTTGTACTATAATTTGAGATTAGGACCATGATGTCTCCAGTTTTGTTCTTGTTTCTTAAGATTGTAAAATTTGTTCTTGACCAGAAAATTTTATTTAAAAATAAACATACTGAGCAATAAATAAGCAAAAATTATTTCTGGCTGGCCATTTTTGGGTTCATAAGTATATAAAAATTATAGGTTCAAGAGAAGGTGTATTAGTTACCATTTTTTCTTGTTTAAGTTGGAATAATTACATTTATACAGTTATTTAAAATGATATTTTAAAAAAGTGACACAAAAATGCATTTAATACCATGTTATGTAAATCAAGCAGAGTTCCGAATTCAGTCTCAATTATATAAAATAATGCATATATGCATAGAAAAAAGAAAGGAAATCTATTAATGTTGTCAGTGGGGGCAGTGGGATTATATGGTAATGGATTGTCTTCTTTTTTTAATCAGAAAGAATATATAAGTATGAAATTCTACTTTCTCCATGAGTTCTCTTAATAAGTGGGAGTTTGTTATTTCTACCTTATTATCCAATTTTGATAAGCAGTTCACTTTATGAATCCATAAGTGTGAAAACTTGTCCATGATATAGATGTATTTCTGTGTTGTTGCTGTTTTTTTCAGTTTAAGATGAAAAATAAGAGTAAGACAGTGATGAGTCCTGTGATGTATAAATAAACCAAGGGATTTCTTAGAGTTTCAAAAGTGCTAGGTAAAATTAATTGAGCTGCTACAGGGTGCTAGACACTATTCTAAGAGATTTACATGTACTGACTCATTTAAATATCACAACAGGTTTTTGAAGTAAGCTATATGTTCCCCCATTTCACAGATGAGAAAACTGAGACAAACAAGGGAAGTAACTTTCCTGGACACACAGGGCTATGGCTGGAAAGCTGAGATCTAAAGCCCAAGGATCTAACTCCAGAGTCAGAGTTCTTAACCACAGGGCTGTTCTGTGTTAGACCTCATCAGTGAGAGTATTGAGCTGGGATAGGAGTCCATTCTTATTTAATGCTTGCTCCTTAGTCTTTGATGTAAGCCCTCAAAGGTGGGACTTTTAGATTGGGTGCTTACTGAATCCATAAGCCCCCTCCCTCCCTCCCTCCCTCCCTCCCTCCCTTCCTTCCTTCCTTCCTTCCTTCCTTCCTTCCTTCCTTCCTTCCTTCCTGTGAGCCCGTGGGGCGGGGGTGGGGAGGGGGATGGCAGGTGGTGGTGGGGGGGTTGCAGAAGGAGAGGGAGAAAGAATTCCAATCCCAGTCTACTTGGGGCCCTATCTCAGCACCTGAGATCATGACCTGAGCTGAAGTCAATCAGAGGCTCAACTGACTGAGCCACCTAGTCGCCCCAAGATTACATTTATTTGATAATGATTATATATATACATATATATATATATATATTCAATTATGATAGATTATACATAGAGATACTTTTTCAAGGCAGCTGAGACAGCCTTCATTAAAAAAAAAACAAAACAAATCTCACAGAGATGGTATCTACTGAAGCCAGTTCCTAAGACTAAATAGAAGGCCTGTAGTAGGTTGAGTAATTCAAATATACTGTACCTACTTATGAAGCCTAAATGATTCTTGATATGAAAATAAAGCATATTCCTCAGCAATTCTGATTTTTAAATTAATTAATTAAGCAGTATTAAATGCCTACCGTGTTCCTGTCATTATTCTAAGCTCTAGGGATAAAGAACTGAGAAAAAAATCTTGCTTTCATGGAGGTTTTTTTTTTTTGCCAGTTTAGTAATACAAGTAAAGTTTAGTATGTAGATTATTAGTTGATTTTTCATCCTCTGAGCTCAGAAATATTGACTACTGAGGTTCAGAGAATAGAAATACGTATAAAATCTCTTCGCAAAAAAAAAAAAAAATAAAATCTGTTTACAAGTTTAGTGCTAACTTATAAATAAATGTTCATTTTATCTTGAAAAATACTCAAGAATTACTCTTAGTTTTTAGAAGTAGGTGACCAGATGGAAAATATGGGTTAACATTTTCAGGAAATCCTTGCTTTGCCTCATTAAAGGAAAGCTATTTATTTGCCACTTCTATCTACAGTTTTCTCATTTTTTAAAAAGGCTTGTTCACTTTTTTTTATTGGTGCAACTCTGGGGTTCTCAGAGGCCCATGTTTTTAGAACACAAGGGTAGCACTTGTGGTAGGCATTTAGTCAGTGTTAGAAGATTGAACAAATGGATTGAAAGTATTATTTATTAACCTGGAGAAATATATGCAGTTCTAAAAAGTACCAGTTTGTTGTCTTCAGTAATTATTATATTTGGACTCATGATCTAGAAACTGTTTCCCTTAAAACAGAGGGATACAAAGCACAGTGTGAAGTGTATAGGAATTCAATAAATGTTTGTTGACAACAAAATCAGGTATTTTTAAGGTTCGTTTCTATTAAACTTTATCCATGAAAACTTTTTTTCCTTGTGTATCACTGTGAAGTTGGCTCCCATTCATGAATTAGCTATTTTTATCAGAAATAAAATACAATTTGACTCTTTAGTGATCAGCTTCACCATTTCCATGGTGAATTATTCCATGTCATCATCGCTTGGGCAGTGATGTTTTGGCTGCATTCATGATGGCAAAACACTCCCAATAATAACTTTTAGACTCAAAGACCTTCTTAATTCGAAAGATACTTACGTGATTGCTGGGATCCAAATTCTTCTGATCAAAACTTAGAGGTCAGTGTCTATGTAGACCTTATCTTTTTGAAGGCATTATATATAGGAGAATAATTTCAGTCTGTGAACTAGAAACAGTGGTAAGGATAAATAGAATAGGACTTAAAAACAAAATAATGAGGATATTTTTTAAAGGAATGGCTTTTTATTATTTATTGATTATTTTATATATTATTTATTTATTGTATACTTTTCAGGGAACTAGCTTTTTACAACATACTATTGGGAAGAACTTTACGAAGAAGCTATTTTGAGAGTAAATTTAATCATTAGAAATGAATATACTCCCTTTTAGATTGTTCAGTGCCTGAAATGCTCTGTTCTTTAATTCTCTAAAGTGTTTATTCTGGGAACATGCAACATATACAAAATAGAGAGATTAGTGTGTTAAATACTCATGAATTTATCATGTAGCATCAACAATTAGCAATTCATGGTCAGTCTTGCTTCATCTCTGCCCTTCCCACATCTTATTTCTCTCCTACTGGATTATTTTAAAGCATATCTTAAGCCTCATATTTTGTCCATAAATATTTACTAAGTATCTCTTAAAGACTACCTTAAAAACATAACCACAATACCAGCATGATTCTTAAAAAACAGGTAATTCCTGAATGTCATGGAATATCCAGTCAATGTTAAAAAATTTCCCATTTTGTAATTTTCTTTTTAGTATTTATATATATTTTGTTGTTCAAATCAGGAGCCATACAAAAAAACAAAAAAACAAAAAACAAATCAGGAGCCATACAGACCTATATATTGTACTTGGTTGATGTGTCTCTCATCCTCTTACATTTTTAAAAATTCTTTTTTTTTTTAAATTTTTATTTATTTATGATAGTCACACAGAGAGAGAGAGGCAGAGACATAGGCAGAGGGAGAAGCAGGCTCTATGCACCAGGAGCCCCACGTGGGATTCGATCCCGGGTCTCCAGGATCGCGCCCTGGGCCAAAGGCAGGCGCTAAACCGCTGTGCCACCCAGGGTTCCCTAAAAATTCTTTTCTAGGGGCATCTGGATGCCTCAATGCTGGGCACGGAGCCTGCTTAAAAAAAAATTATTTTCTAAAACTAATGTTTGCCATTTAAATTCAGAATTATTTTTGTTGATAAATTTTGCTGAACTTAATGAAAATCTTAACCCTATAAATGGCTGGAAATATGATGATTTTAAATAAATAATTAGTAAGCCCAATCATAACCTTGTAATGGAATTCAGAAAAATCACACTTCTTTTATTTTTTTGTTTTTGGGGGAGGATGCTTAAAAGACATATGTTGTCTGGAGCTGAAAGGTTTTTATGCTCTGAAAATATAATATTTTCCCTATTGAAAAATGTTTAAAATGATCTCTTGCCTTGTATTGCTTTCTTGGTTTCTTTCTTTGGCTCTTTCTCTCTTCTCCCCCCCACTCCCCACTTTTCCTTCTTTAATTAAACTCTCATGTTTGGGAGACTCTCTCAGCAGTTTTTTCTTTATAAGGGCAATGTTGAAAAAAGGTGCATATTTAGAAATTTTAGGCCTTGGAGCAATCTTTTAACAAACAAACTGCTTTTTAAAAAATTCTGTGGCTCTCAAAAGAGAGCTAAAAAAGCTGTCCAAAATTGCTGTTAACCATGTCTCAACCCTCATTAGAGCTGGATGGGCCAAAATATAAAACACTGGCTGTGCTGATACAAATCTCTAACAACCCTGCTATACTCTTCCCTCCTCTACTACATAAAATTAAATATTCATATATGCATGTGTACATATGCTTATTCACCTGCACAGAGCAAAGCCTGAAATATTACTTCTAAATGCCAAAGGAAGAATAATGATATTTTATTTCCTTGTCCAATATATATTTAGGAATGAGGGGCACTTCGTAGGCGCAGTTGGTTAAGTGTTTGATTCTTGTTTTTGGCACAGGTCGTGATCTTGGGGTTGTGAAATCAAGCCCCCTATGGGGCTCCTTGCTAAGCAGAGTCTGCTTGACACTCACTCTCTCCTCTGCCTCTCCCCCAACTCGTGGGCATACTCTTAAAAAAATCTTAAAAAAAAATGAATATCTAATGTAAATGTTTATAGTTCTGTATTCTTTATATTTGTTTATACTGACACAAATATGTTATTAAAATATATAAATATGGTTCACATGAAGGTCAGTTGATTGAATTATTGTCTCTAAATTTGTAGAGGATCAAGACCCTATCCAATTTGATATGCAGGTTGCCTAGCAGTTGCATAGGAAATACTTGATAAAAACTGTTAAGGACAGTGAATTAAAACAAAAAATTAGTCTGATCTCACTTTACCTCTGACCTTGCAATTTCTACTTGAATGCTCATTTAAAAAAATATCAGTGAAGATAATTAATTAAAAAAAACTAGCTCATTTATTTCTTCTATGATGAGGGAAGTGTGCTTAGCAGCATTGTTTGGGGCAATTGCCCATGGTGGCTTTGGTGAATTTAAAAAATTGCTTAAAATCCCTCTTTTTGAAATTTAGGTGTGAATGTCCATGAGCTAGAGGGACTGATCATCTGGGTTCTATGTTCTGGTATTCATGTAAAATGATCTAGGTTAAATAGCTTGATCCACAGTGATATACAGCTTTTATTTAATAATTAAAGGATATCTCATTAAAGATATATAGCTTTGAGGAGTTATGAGTAGGAAACCAACAACCTAAAATTGGTGATACTGTGGTACAATTTATATTGTGATTAATTTTTTATTTTATCCTTCTAAAGTATAACTGACTTTTACTAAATATAGATTTTAAATGTAAGATAGTCATTTACTGAAATCTCAGGTCTCTCTGTGCTTTAAGAAGAAGAAATTCCATTCAAGAAATAATTCATTTAATAAAAAGCGTATTTATTGAAACATTTATGAGTGCTACAATAGATAGTGCTATGCTATTACCTTTTGGGTAGATTTTTTATGTTTAAAGTTCTCCAAAGATACAACTCTCAGTCTTGGTGCTACATCATCATATTTCAACTCTAGGAATCTTAGAGTCTGTTTTGATATTCATGATAGATAACAAAAAAAATTCTTGGCCATAGAGCATTTTGTAGTATTAAAACGCTTTTTAAAAATTCCCTGCTGCCTTTTTTCTTTTTTTAAGTGGATATGAACTCTGTCATCAAAATCTTATAATTTCACTTAATTCTTTGCAAAATTACGAAATACCAGAATTATAGGTCTTTCACTTCTTACATTAGTATACATTTTAAATTTGTACTTAGGATGGCCAAATTTTCTCAGATACAATATTATTGTACTCTTAAATTATTATGGCATTTCAATTCATAATTCATTCATCTGCATAGTATCAGTTAGTGGGCAGTTTATTTATCATTTATTTATGTAGTTTGGCACACAGAGTGGTATCCTGAAATGTTAGGGGCATCTTTTATCTGCAGCGTGACCAGAGGACAAGCTCAGTGGTGGTCATGGGAGACAGGGATGAAACACATCCTGCTGGTCATTTGGTCACTCATGGGCAACTTGGTTTGGTTTCCAAGATGCTAGATAGATTTCACTTGATTGTGATGAGCTTTTAAAACCCATCGCTTTGAAACTCAATGGATTTTTTTTTTTTTTTTATGGTAGCTTCGAGAGCTCTAGAGTGAATGCCATTTGCTCACTCAAAAACCGTAATTGGCAAAATTATTTGTGTGTCAATGAAAAGAAACACAAAGGTTTTTTTCCTCTCCCTTTCTGGTTTGAGGAAATATCACCCAGGACAGAACAGCAAATCTGCGCTCCTGTTTTACAAGCTCCTTACTTGGGTTTGAAAAGATCGCTGCAGGCTATATGCAAATAGACAGTGCCCGAGGTTCCTTTCAGCTTCTCGGGGCGCAGTCAGCAGACAAATACATCCGACATATTCTTTCTGTCAGTTTTGTAAATCAGAGAATGAGATGCCGGAAAACTCAGAGCACCGGCAAACCTCTGCCCTCAATGATTTGGCCCTACAAAGTCTAATA
Source organism: Canis lupus baileyi (assembly GCF_048164855.1). Taxonomy (NCBI): domain Eukaryota; kingdom Metazoa; phylum Chordata; class Mammalia; order Carnivora; family Canidae; genus Canis; species Canis lupus. The sequence continues at coordinate 22,184,786 of NC_132873.1, forward strand.
ATCTCCCTGATAAAAATTGGGCCTACCATCCTGCGTGCAGATTAAGAAGGCTGTCTGTTCTTGATCAAAAGCTCTGAGCAGTTTTACCAACTTCAGATGGTGCTTCTTCTTGAGGATATATACTGCAGAGCCACAGCAATAAATAACAATTTTAAATGTCTTGTTTTATTATGAATACACTGGATTCCTTGTGAGGTGGAGAAGAGACTTATTTGAAAGAGGGCCTGCTTTAGACACTCTGCAATGGAAAATATATCAGAATTACTTGGGGTAAAAAAAGCTCTTTATTAAGATCTTTAGTCTCGTGGGCACCAGAGACACATCTTAATTCACTTGCACAGTATCATGCTTTTCATTCATTGGACAAATATTTTGTGCATTGTTCCAAGTGTTGGGGACACAGCAAAGAGCCAAACATAATGCCCTGGTCCTCAAGGTACATTCCAGTAGGAGACATAAGAAATAAACCAGAAATACATATAATGTTAGGTAGGACCTGGCATTATATTATGCTATGTTAACCTTATTATCCCCATCTTGTCCATAAGGGAGTTTGGCAAATTTAGGCTTCTCCTTAGCCAGAACTAAATTGAAGAGCTTGAATAGGATTTGAGGATTAAAAATAAAATGATGGTAGGCACTTAAAAGGTTAAATCTCAGTTTTCTGAAAACTATTCTAGTGTGGACCCTTTCATTTTTAGAATAGGATAAATGCAATATTGTCAGAATTAGCTTATATTAAGCCATGGTTTAATTTTTTTTAAGGGAAACTGAAATTTTTACAAGATAGACATGTTATGAATATATTTAATAAAATTGGTATTATTTAATATTATACACCAGTATTTAGTAATTTTTATGTACCAGACACTGTTCTAGGTGCTTTACATATATTTACTCATTCAATCCTTATAATTCCACAAAGTACATAATATTATTGTCCACATTTTGCCAATAAGGAAACTGCACGCTGAGGTAAATTTACCTCAGAGTGGGAAGAAGCTTGGCTGACACCAAAAACTGGCTCCAGAGAATGTGTACTTAACCAATATCCCATTCAGTGGCATTATATTTCCAGTCTGTGAATTTAGTCTATAATTCAAACTGATAGTAACTATATTTTACAGGCATGAACCAAAGATTGACATTTTGGAATTGGTAACTGAACATATCTATTTTTGTATTGAGTTGGGGAGCTTATTTTGAGTCTAAATAACAAAATTGAACTTGCTGTCTTGGGATGGCATTTTATGAGAACTTACTTTATGAGACCCCATTTTTGGATATCTAAAGCTCTTTATAAACTTACAAATTAAAAAAAAATCTTTTTCTAATAGTAAACTAATGCTTGTTAGTTATAAAAAAAAAAAAAACTAAAAAATACAGAAAAAGTAGAAAGAAGATAAAATCACCCGAGGGATCGACCTCCTAGAGATAAATGTAGATTACACTTTCAGGAATTCCTGTTTAGTTTTGGTTCAAGGCATTCTTTTACAGAATTGAGGTTGGATATGTGCAATATTTTCACCTGTGGTTTTTTACTCACTATTATCCTGTGTAATTTACATATTTCTTTTTATTTTTAATGCTACAAAATAGTGAAGCTTTTGGTTTTCAAATCAAATGTGAAACATTAGCTTTTTTTTTTTGATTATTTAGAAGGATTTAGGAGTAGTCAGTAAATTAGGAGATGTTAAGTATAGACCGTGTCCCTAGTTCATGCTAGACGATCAGAGTGACTTATTCCAACATTTAGATGAGAATAGAATTATCCTTTGAAAATGAATATTTCCTTATTTGGCTCATCACAGGTGAAAGGCCAGTTATTTAAGAAGAAATTGGCATTGACCTGCTTTCTTTCTTCTACCTTTGCCTTATGGTAAAGAGTTGAGTTTTTTAATATGGTGGAAGATTAAAAAATTACAACGTTGTGTCATTCAGAAAACCTTAGTTAATTGATTTCGTGTTTTGTTTTTATAATAGTCTTGTTCTTACCCACATTTTGATCTTTCTCCTCTTTGAAAAAACACATACACAGCATTGTGTGGGTTAGTTACTGAGTGCTTACTACTTTTACAGTGACAGTCCTGTGTTAAAGATGTCCCTTGGCCCAGGAATTTTTTTTTATGATTTATTTATTTATTCATGAGAGACAGAGAGGCAGAGACACGGGCAGAGGGAGAAGCAGGCTCCATGCAGGGAGCCCGACGGGTGACTCGATCCTAGACCCCAGGATCATGACTTGAGCTGAAGGCTCAGCCGCTGAGCCACCCAGGTGTCCCTGGCCCAGGAATTAATAACTGATGACAGTTTGTCTATTTTTTGGCCTCTGTATTTTGCCATGTACAGTAGGATGGAGATTTTATTTAAGAGTCATTGTGGGAAACTCTTAGGGAAGATTTTTCCTGTACTTGAATTGATTGAGCACAGCCCACTCTTGGAGGTAGGGAATTTGTCAAACAAATCACGAAAGCTCTCATACTTGCAGGAGCAGTGGGTTGTGATCCCTCATGGTGATTTGTTTCTAGAGGACCTTGGATCCTGCTGGGCATGGAAAAAAGATGAGCAGCTTCTGGCTCCCTTCTATATTTTATAGTTCTAAGATTGACCCAATTTCTTTTCATAGTCTTCCTTATAGTTTAGCAGGTGTGAAATAGTCTAGTTAGAATTCAGATGTGTTTGGGCACCCACCCTGCACCCCTTCCCAATAGTATCACTGGCACCATTCTTATCGGCTTCTTTCTATGTGCTTTTCTGTTGTCTTTCAGCCCACACTGAGGTCTGTCCTCAGAGGCAGGGGTCTTTCTCTTCCTATGTGGTTTACAGTGGTGGCCCTTGGATAGAGAGATGTTATTTGCTTTCAATAAATATTTAGGTGCGTATTATAATAGACATATCAAGGATTGATGTAACTTAGATTATCAATTGAAATGTACTCATGTGGCCAAAATACCACGTTCCATGAAAGAGTTTTAATTATGAAGCCAGTGTCTCATTATGATAAAAGTGTATAAGTCAAAGATACTTTAGGTAGCACATTAGGTTATTTGCTGCTATATTTGCTGCTATATTTCTTTTTCACTTGTGACCCCTAATGGATATTAAAATGCACCCATTTGTAGTTGAAATTAATGCAGTTAGCATCAACAACTCTTACTATTAAGGGGAAATTTCCTGTTGTGAGTAATGATAAGATTATGAATTTGTCCGAAGTCTCTCAGCAGATATTAAATTTACCCAGGTAAATTAAAAAGAAGAGGGGTCACCTGACTGGCCTAGTCAGTAGAGCATGCCACTCTTGATCTTGGGGTCATGAGTTTTGAGCCCCATGTTGGGTGTAGAGATTACTTAAGAAAGAATACGTCCAATTCTGCTGTAAATCAGGGGGATTGAAACACTAATGGGGATGGTGAGTTCTTCCAGGAGACTGAGGTGCCCCTTAATCCTTAACAAGGGATCTCGGCTACATTGTCTCGGAGGTTTACTAAAATAACTAATTTATCACCGAAACAAGGGCCCACTAGAAGGACACGTTTTTCTGGTCTCTCATTGGAATGGCCGAGTATTGGTCAGTAGGACATACTCTTGTTATGTTTTTATGGGTGTTTAGTCCTTTAAAAATAGAGTGAGACGCATATTGTTGCTAATTATAATGCTAGCAAATGCAGAGCTTACTATGTGCCAGGCATTATTCTAAGTATGTTACATATGTAAATTCATTTAATGCTCACAAATGATGTGTGACATAGGTACAGTTAGCTACATCTGAGATTGATGCACAGAGAGGTTAGCTGAATTACCCCAGGGTACACAGCAAGTTAAGTGAGGGAGCCAACATTCAAATGTTCAAATCCAGGCATTCTGTTTCTTGAGGGATTGGCTTAGCCGCCACACACTTCCTCTCTATGGCACAATTAGGTATTGTTACAATAGTGAACATAAGTAAAAGCTTCTACAGGCTTGACCTGATATGACTAGACTCATTAAAATGCTACATATTTTCCCCCGTTTTTCCTTTATATGTTTGTTTTTTTTTTTTTCTTGTAGTAGATTGGGTGTTGAGAACTTTAAAGACATTACAAGTGCATTCTACTTAATCTGAAATATTTTGATGCTTCTGGAAAAGTGAGATGATTTAATTTCATATATAATTGCATGAGGAATTATAAATTATGTTTTCTAAAATACCTACGACACTAAACCACAAAATGAACAGATAAAACTGATTTGTTCTCTGACAAATCAAGATATATGGCAGTGTTTTCATTACAAGTGCCGTTTGTGGGGCTGGAGCAGCTGAGTATGCCACAATATGACACAAACCGTTCCCAGGCTGCACTGCCTTCACGTGGGCATCCAGAGCTGATTTACAACACACACTAAAATATGTTTTTTAAAACATGATGTCAAGCACAGCCCAGGTTGAACTTCTAAAGTCATGGAATGCAGATCTATCTTTTTAATTGACCTTCTTTAGCATTAACTTACTCTTCAGAAATAGGTGTTTTTTTTTTTTTTTTTTTTTTAATCCTATGGAGAGAATGGACCATTTTCAGGGCATTAGGGGTGGCATTTAAAAAATTCTTTCTTAAGCGCATTTAATAGTTTCCTGGAAGGTATGTGTTGACTTCTTCTGGAGGGTAATTTATTCATAGTAAGATTGAGTAGGAATTTTTTTTTTCCATGGGACTAAAAACAGAGTGTGTTGTTGTAGGTCCCTGTGGTGGTGGAAGGCTAAAACTCAACATTTGGATGTTGTAAGTTTAAGCACTTCTCAAAGAACCTGTGTCCCCAAGCTACCACAGTCATTTGTTTGTCCTGAATTTAAAAAAAGGCTTTGAAATATGTGGAACCAAAATAGTTCTGTTTGTAGTACTAGGGATTCTGGGGGAAATAAGAGTGTCATCTTCTGTGTGGGAGAGATGGATACAAGCTGATTGCTGGTGGTACTGGATTTTGTTGGACAGAGATGGATTTTTCACTAAGTCTGCTGGAATCACTCACCTGGTCTCCTTTGTGATCCGTGAGAGCTGATCTGTGATGATGGGTGGGCAGGAGTTAGGGTGGAGACCAGATCTTTGGGCCAAAGATAAAAACATAATCCTGTTTTAAGGCCAAACATGGTCAAATTTTTTATCAGATTTCAGCCCAATGAATTCAGACCATAGGAGATACTATTCTGTGTAAGTGGGACTTGTATTAGAATCTTTATGTAATTTTTTTTCTAGGTATATTTTCCATTATGTGTAACAAAAAGGTGGTTGAAAATGGTTATTCAAATTAAATGTCTATTAAACTTTATTAAACAAACCAAATAAAATGACCAATAGTAAGTATTGTATAACATTGTGAGAATGAAGAAGTAAATCAGGTCAAGATTTGAAAGTAAAAGTCACCAATAAAATTTCACAATTGTACATTCGGGTTTTTTTTTTTTAATTTAATTTCCAGCCTAATGACATAAATGGTTAAAAGCATATTGACTTGCTAGTTTCTTTTCTCCAGGCAGTTAGGAATTGGTCACGGTGGAGAGGTGGAGAGTTGATCCTGTGGGCTCAGCTCATCTAACTGTGAGATCAGCTGAGAGCTGTCTGACACAGTGATCACAGAGGCTTGGGCCTGGGATTCTCTGTCTTCTACAATCTTACTCTCATTGAGAACAGGATAGTAGAGTGTGGCGGCTGGGTGTCATGGGGTCGGACTGCTTCCCAGTCCTCATCCCCTCATCTGTAATCTAAGATGAGGTGTAATAACAATACTTCCCTTGTAGGCTTCTAGGAAGATTAAATGAAAAACTAAAGTGCCTTAGACAGGGTGAGGGCTGGGTACATGTTAGTTGCTATTACAATTACTATTGTTGCTGTTTGACAATGCAAAGTGAGATACGATATGTTAATTTCTTTTGTTTTCTGTCCCTTCCATTTATAAAGCCTATCATTCAGAGATATTGGATGTGGATTACTGATACATCCTTTATCCTTTTGATTTTCATAGAGTATAGGAAGAATAGGTCCTCGTCTAGTCATGTGTTTGGATCAGCAAAACACTATTCCAGGGCTTTTCACTAACTTGGGAAAGAGTTGATTTCTTTTTTGTGGATAAAGCATTCTGCACTACATTGCTTCTTTCCAGTTTTTTTTCCCAAAGCATTTTATATATATATTTTTTCTTGTATATTTTTCTTTTTTTCTTTTTTTTAAAGATTTTATTTATTCATGAGAGACAGAGAGAGAGAGAGAGAGAGGCAGAGACAGGCAGAGGGAGAAGCAGGCTCCATGCAGGGAGCCCGATGGGGACTCGATCCTGGGTCTCCAGGGTCACGCCCTGGGCTAAGAGCAGCACTAAACCCCTGAGCCACCCGGGCTGCCCTGTATATTTTTTCAAAACATTTAATATATATTTTACAGATGCTGGTAATATAACAAAACTTATCATTTGGTTAAAATTGTGTATTTTTAAAAATGAAATAGCTTTTATTGATGACAAATGGAATTTAAATGGTCACTGATGGCTTTGTAATCAAATGAGTCAGGCTTTTAGTTAGGTGACAAATAATTTTGCATGTGTTCAGTTTCTCCTTCTTCTATGGAGTCCCCAATATTGCATTACCTGAGTACAAATGCATCTTAACTAACAGTGAGGCCATTTTAGTTAGCCCAACTTTTTCCGCAGTTGTGTTGAAAACCTGACTATTTTCCCTTCTCTTCCTCCTCCCAAACAGTAGCTCTTATCTTTTCTGATGTGGCCCCACTTGTGGAGCTGCCTCAAAGCAAATCTGGGACTGTGTGGAGCGGAAGGAATGTAAATGTTTTCCCCTGGGGACGTTTTGTCAGTAGGTATTTGTGTCCTGGGAAATTTGAATGCAATGTCACCTTCCATCAGGCCTCCTCCTTTTCATCCCCCTTCTCCAGCCTCTCACAGGAGACAGCTTCGTGGCGAATCCCGTTACTTGTTGCTCTTTCACCTGGGCCGAATGACTGCGGCTTAAAAAACAAACAAACAAACAAACAAAAAACCCAAAAAACTAAATAGTCATATTTGTGTGACTGAAAAGCCTAACCAGATAAAGATAGGTTGTGTTATATTCAGTTATGTTCCAGCATAATGCAATTAGCTAGTAAACAGAGCCACGAGACCTAAAAGGACGGTGAACTCCAAAGCAGCAGTTTTCATTTATTCTGATGGATTGGCTTCCTTCACCTCACCTCTGCAGTCTTCTTCCATTTGCACTGTTTCTCTCCCTTTTCTTAGTATTTAACATATTCCTGTCTCCCCCCCCCCCCACTGCCCTGCCCTGTTTTGAGCAATTCTATTCTTAAAAAGAAAAAAAAGTGGTATGAATTACCTGTGGGAAAACAGCATTTAAAGACCTCTGTCCTGCCAGCTAGTAGATGTGTGGTCCCACTGTGTTTTGGTGTGTATTTATTTTAATATTAGAATTACCAACTGAAAGCTAATAATACTCTAAGAAAAGTATAATTACGAAGGTAAATCTGTATCAAAAATTGCATGGTGTACCTCATAGTCAAATATAATTATTAGTGGATAGTCTCCTATTTGATAATTATCCATTCATAGATTTGTATATAAAGTAGTGTTTTGAAAAAAAAATAAAGTAGCGTTTTGAAAATGGTGCATTTTAAAAATTCATTCTATTTCCCACAAAGTATAATCTACTAGATCTTAGGCAAAATAACCCACTTTGGTATAATAGAACCACACCTATATGGAAATAACTGAAACACACTAAAATAGAAATATAACATTCCTTTTGCCAAATATTATAATGTAAGTGTTGCCAAGTCCTGGTGCCCACTCCTTCTGGATCCAGTTTGTTTCTATTTTTAATCTTCCCCAGTACTCACTCCTGCCCCAGCCTGTGCACATGGCCACTCCCCCTTACCCCGTGGCATCTGCAGTGGCGGTGAGGGCAGTGGTGGTGCTACAGTTTGGCAGAGGGGCTTGGTGGGGGCTGGTGCAGCCCCACAGAGAAGGTCAGCTCGCAGGGAGGGGTGCTGGGCCAGGAGGCTGCCCTCAGAGGCCTTGGAGAGTAGTGTGGAGGATCATGTCAGGAAGGAGAAGGGCTGTCCCGAGAAGGGCACAGCGCAGGCACCACAGGTCGATTTCTAATTATAAAGGTTATGTGACCACAGCCAACCCTCGTGGGGAGGCATCAGAGAGGCAATGGGCCACTGAGCACCCAGCAAGCACAATCTCCTGGGGGGAGTGAGGGATTAATTCATTTGATCTAATTTCTCATAAATGAAGTATTCACCTTCACATCAAATTAAATAACTCATTTATAGCATTGTAATGCAACTTCAGCATCCATATACATTATCTTACTATTGCTTACTCAGTTACTTTTGAATCAGAGTGTATCATTAGTATTAAATGCTTGTTAAAGCACTATCATTTTTAATTATAGTGTACATAGTAGCTAATAAGTTAGAGCACTTGCAGTGATTCATGTGGGCAATTATTAACAGCTTTTCTTGGAGATTTATAACATTAATGACTGAGTCTCCATTTCAAGTAATTGTGTATATAGCAGTTACTTGGCTTTAGCTTATTTTGAACGACTATTTATTTGAGACCTTGGCTAGTGGGCAGATGACAAACTTAGAACTATTGTGTCATTGAGGATAACATTTTCTTTTGGGACTTTCAGGTACAGAACTAGTTCAGTTTAACTCTCCTGTGAAGGACAGCATGTTTCTCACTTCAGGCCCTGTATTTGAATATGTAAATTTTATGCCTCTCATTCTTATTTGAGTTATTTTGTTTTTTAGATTGTATTCAAATTGCACAGTCTCTCATCCTGTAGATTTTTCCTTCTTTTATTATTCCCAGCTTTTTGCAGTCTGAACTGAATGCTTCCTCGGTGTTGCTCTGGGGTAGCCTTTACTTAACAGGAAGACCGCTGCTCTGTCCTTGGGACTGGTTGCCTTGCCACAGTGTCCTCCTTTACCCCTTTCTTGCACACATGCCAGTGATCATTTCTGGAAGGACAGGTGTGTGTTGACGGATGCCATTGAGGCCCTGCACCTGCTGGAATTACTCTATTTTATCTGTGATCCACGGGGAGAGGAGTGACCGGCTAGAGGCTTTTCTTAAGCAGAAGCCACATGGTGTTTCACATGGAAAGGCTTTTCGAGGAGGAGGGGGTGGGTGGGTAGGGGCTTGTGACAGGCAGGAGAAACTGGCGCAGGAGTCTTGAGTGAGCGCTTTGACACACCGAGTAACAGCCCATTATCACTTGCGCTGGTGTCAAAACAATACAGCAGTTTGAACTGCAGCTCAGCTTACTCCTGCTGTCACAAATGCTCCCTCATAAGTCATTAGAGTGTTGGCGTGGACTCTTTCCGGGATCAGTCAGAGATGCATTAGGAGAGGGGGAGGTGTTTATTAATTCCATTTCAGAAGTGATTATTAATCATCTGCTATGTGTCAGGCACTGTGCCGGGGCTGGGGGGTAAGGTTTCCGTACTAGAATGACAAGGTCCTGCCCTCAAGGTACCTCTTGCCTGGGAGAGAACACAAGTTCAATGGCTGTCATGAAGAGTAACGTAGGAGAGGGGCAAACAGATTGCTTTGAGAGTTCAAAAGTGGGAGAAATCTCACCAGGTTGGAGGGATCCATTGAGACCGATGAGGAAGATGATGTGTGAGAGGGGCCTTGACAAGGCTGTAGGATTTTGATGGGCAGAGATGAGGTGAGAGAGACAGTTGGCAGGGAGTTCTGTTTGGCTGGTGTGTAGGATATGTTTAGGAGGTATCGGGACTCAAGAATCTATTGTAAAGAGCTTTGGATGCCGGGCTAAGGAGTTCGTGTTAGTTAGTGGTCTTCCTGCTGGAGACTGCCCCTCGTGTCAGGTTAGGAATGTGTCCGTGCACGGCTAAGATGTTCATTTAGGTACTAGTCCGTTAATGTCGCAGGTGACTCCATGTAGCAGAAACCCTACAACATAGCTTAACTAAATAGGTGTCTTATTTCCTCACACAGGTGACAAATCTAGGCTAATACAACGTTTTCCAGTGCTGCCAGGGACATGGACTCTGCCTCTTTTCCTATAGTTGCCAAATGGTTGTTGTCCTTCCAGACATGCACTTGAGAGTCCAGGCAGGAAGAGGGTGGGGAAAAGGGGGAAAAAGATGACATGTTTCTTCTCATGAAGCTCTGTCTTTATTATTCCAGAAGGAACATCTTCCCCTAGGAGTTTGTCATTTATCTAAGTTTTGAGTCTAGAGAGCTTGGGAAATCATGCTTTTTATTTGACACAATGCTGCTCAGAAAAAAAAAAAAAAAAAGAAACATTGGGATTCTTTAGGAGGAAAGAAGGGGAGAGTGGATATTGTGTAGATAAGCAGCGGTGTTGGCCGCAGCTTATTTGGGAATCTACCATGGGAAATCAGGAAGATGGAGAGCAGAGGGGCAGAAAGCTGACCATGCCAGCGAGGACTTTTGATTAGACTCAGAGACAATAACTTCAGAGTTGGTTTCAATGTTAGGTTTGTTTAGTGAAAGACTATGGGACAACAGGTTAGGGAAACTAGGCTTTCAGTCTGGCATCACTGTTTAGCATGCATGTGTTTGAAGAAGTCATTTCTCTGAACCTGAGTTTTCTTATCTGTGAAATTGACTGAGGCCAGATCTATGAAGCTAAGAAATGATTGCATATGTGCTTTTGAATACTGTTTTCAGATTAAACACTGGGTGAGTTATAAAGATAAACATACAGATTATGAAAAGACACAGATTAAAATTTTTTTCTCCTAATTTGAGGAACCAAAGAACTAGCAAAGTGTTCCATGTATTAATTTTTAAAATATCTTTTTGCAACCATACTCCGTAATATTCCATGGTACTGGCATTTTCTGCTATCAGCTATATTGTATTTAGTTACTGTAGGAGAAGTATGAGATAACAGATTCACTCACTTCTGAGCCCCTGCTCTAACAGGATTATTTATAATGTGACAATTTATTACACGGTCTTTTCCTGATAAATAGCTCAATTACATTCTCCATGTATTTTACAGTTCCATCTGGGGCAGCTCTTGCCATATAAAGCGAAGATACAGTTTCTATTTTTCATCTGTGACTTGTGCCTGTTAGGAGAGGTATTGTCTTGTGCTCTGTCCTTGATTTCTTCCTCAACCCACCGTGATGAGGCATATAGGACCAGCTCAGATGTGTCCACATTGTGTCAGGTATGGAGGGAGATATAAAACAATATAAAATTTGATACCTAGTATCAGGGGACTTATTCCAGCTCTGGGAAGAGAATACGAAGACCCATAGAGCTATTTAGAGAACAGCACAAAAGCTGAAATAATGACGTCTGAAGCAGGCACTGTCTTCATGTATTGCCCAGGTTAGTGAGGGGGTGCAGCTCTATGAGGGGTCCCCTCCCTGCCTCGTGCTGTTCTTGTTCCCTCCCAGCTCACTCAACCATGAACGGTCACCTTTTCAGGACCTTCCTTCATCATTTGTTTCTGGAGTTCCTGTGTCTTTGACTTCTTCCTTTTCTTTGGCTCCTGTGTCTGGTCTACAAAAATGCTCGATCAAGACTGTCCAAACGGAAAGAGAAATTCTCCATATTTATTCCCTGACTCAGGCCACCACATATTTTATTCATTCCTGTTAAATTTGTCAGAGCTTGCACCACACTCCATCCTTACAAACTAGCACTCATCCGTCTCACTCTCAGATCGGCAATGCTTTCTTGTTCACCACATTTAGGGGCCGCACAGTCTGTCTTGTCTTCTTTGTAATCTGCTTCCAACCATGTTGCTGCTTGCATCGCCCTCCTCATTCAGAGCTGAGTTGCTCATTGTTCTTCAGATGCACCATATTCTTTCATGAATCTCTGGCCTTATGCACTTTCTGAAATGCTTGCTCCTTCTGCAGTTTACCTGGAGCACATAAGACCCGTTATAATTATCCTAGGAGGAGCATCCTCCCATCGTCCCATGCCTGTCAGTGGAATAACATTAGTTGCTTCCTTCTCTATGCTCCTATAGCATTTATCTTGGCAACAGCAGTTAGCACAATTGATTATAGTTTATCTGTTTACTTATCTATTCTCCTCTCATCTGTGATTGATTATAGTTTATCTGTTTACTTATCTATTCTCTCATCTGTGAGTTACTCTAGGGACCATGTCCTATCCATACCTACTGGATATGGACATGCCATGTCATTCATTCTACAGGATAACCCCTCTAGAGGCTAAAGTGCTGGTTTTGGAGTTGCGCCACAGGAGTTCGTATATTGACTGTACCACTTGCTTGCTTTGTGACATTGGATAAGTGTGTAAACCTCCATGAATTTTAGCTTATTTGTAGATAAAAATAGTACCTACCCTCATAATGTTGTGAAGATAAAATTGTCTAAAACAGGGTAGTATTCGTGCTAAGAGATTATTTAAAAATATATTAATAAATGGAACAATATTCATTTGGTGGTAATACCATCTCCCCCTTCTTTCACATCTTGTTTGATGTAAATATAAGCAAGGAAAAATAAAGGGAGTCCTCATGCAATTATATACTTGGTGAGCTGCAGGACGATAAACTCCACTCAGTAAGGATACAGTCAAGTTTTAAGTGAGGGTGGAATGACATAGATGAGAAGAAAAAAAAATTGTTTTCTAGACATAAAGAGTTACTTGGAAGGAAGCCTTGTCAGACATGGCAAAGGAAGCTTTGTTAGAGAATGAAAAGGGAATGTATGTGGTAGAGTAGAGTAGGTAATTCAGTGTGATTTGAATTTGATACGTAGTAAAGTGGCCCAAATGAGATCTCTATCATGAGAAGAAAGAAACTACCCAAGATTAAGAAATGCTATTTATTAGCAATTACTATTTGGGCTTCTTTAATTAGAACAACAGTCTCCAGGCATCTAAGATCACTAATGGAGCTTTAGAAGTAAGAGGCAAAAAGGGCTTGTATGGCTTTTTAAAAAACTTTTTATTTTTGTATTTACAAAGGTGAATGTAAATGTTTTACCAGACCATAGTGTATGTTTTGATCTACTTTTACACTAATTAACTGCTTAGTTATAGTAGGAAAATTCATCATAGGTTTTAACACTTGCTTTTATGATAGCCTTATGATGTCATTCCTGTGTAGCACATTGCATTAAAAAGTAGAGTGACCACCCTGAGCAGTTGGTTAAAATAATGGAGCATTCATTTTTCTTGAACTGCAGCCTAAAATATTCCACAGTTAAAGTTACAGCAACATGCGCTGGGAGGTCAATTTCTCAGTTGTAATCTCGCTTCAAGATTGGAGATTGGTAAAGATGGTAATTCCCAACATTCTTTGTCCATTTCTTCGGGAAGAAGCAGAGTTTACAGATGATACTGGAAAATGCTGAGTTTTGAAACAGTGAGGCATTAATACGGTCTTATTCTGATTGTTGAGTTATCTGCATTGAGGAATGAGTGATTGATAATAGCAGTTTAACTCAAATACTGATTGATATGAGGATACTCCACCCTTGGAACAATGACTCAGTTTGCGACAGGACCATGAAATGCAGCAGTCTACCCCAGCTGCCTCAAATATCATTAAACTAATCTCAGATCCTATGATTAGGTTTGGCTGACCAAGTGTCCTCTCAGGGCAGAGTTCAAGGCATCCTAGTTAAGTTTCAGGGAGCAAGTAAAACAACCTGCTCTTGACTTTTTTTTAAAACAAAGGTTTTTGTTCTTAAAGTACTTTTAAAACCCCCAAATAGCCTTAATTGCTACACTAACACACACAAAGAAAGGGCAGTTCATAATCTCTGTAATAGTCTTACGAATGACTCTGGGCTATAGAGTGTGTACAAACCAAAAAAAAAAAAAAGTCAGTAAAGGAAGAAGGGTGGTGGTGGTGATGGAGGGAGAGGGAGCCATGCTGACAGACTTCCTCCCTCCTTCATCCTTTGCACACTTGTAATTAAATCCAGACTGAGCAGCGGTATCATTATATTGTAAAGATGAGCTAGTGACTCTTTTGAAGTTGGATTTCTTGACATTGCCCCCTGCAGTAGAAAGGGCATCTGCACTGTGACCCATCTTTAAAAACAAAACAATGCTAAACAGCATGCTTGTTCCCAGCAAAGGTTCCTCCTGCATGAAAAGTTGACATTCGTTGCAAGTGGTGTTATGACACGATGGCATCGAAAGCTCTAGTCTTGATTTTTAGAGTAAGGTACTGAAAATATAAAGTAGGCACAGTTGTAGGGCACAGATTAATTTAGCCATGATAAATATGTTAATTCACCATCTTGTCCGTGCAAAAAGCTTTTCTTCTGGGAAATAGTTTTAACTATGCAATGTCTATATCTCTCTGTAAAGTGTTGGAAGTTTACATAAGATCTAAATTCAGCTTTCAAAAAAAATAAATTTAACTTTCTATTATTCAGTGCCTTTTGTACAATAATAAATCTACTGTAAATTCCCTCCCCTTCGGTGCAGTTTTGATCACCATTAAAATAACATAGCTGAGTAAGGTATAGGACTGACCATGGAAAGCGAAAAACTGGAATGGACTATTGGGATTATAGTTGAGTCAAACGATGTCATCTCTTCCTGTCCCCCACCACGGTCAAGGATCTATCTCCTCTACAACTTCTCCAGCAGAATATTACCTAGCTTGCTCTTGGGACAGAGAGATCACTTCTTTGTGGGCTGTAGATGTCCACTACCAGGTGCTCTAGTTCTATTATTCCAGAACATTGTAAAAGAAATAGTGTCCAGATGAAGTGTACTAATTCTCCTTCCTTTGCTTGTAGGACAACTCGGATATTTGGACAATAAAAATGCCCTCTCCAAGACTTCCTTTTTTGTAGGCTGTACAACCACAGACATCTACATGTACATTTGGTCCAGTGTCTGCCCTTCCACTCTTCTGTATCGCCCTTGTATCTGGCCCTCTGAAGCTAACTCATCTCATCACCTCACATGAGATCTTGATTCTCTCAGCACATTAATTATGTACAGCAGATATTCACAACAATGGCTCATATGAGTCAGCTTAATGTAATCAAGTTTGGTTTTTGTTTTTCACATGAATTTAGGTACAATAAAAAATTACATATTTATATATATATATATACTATATTAGCATATTCATTCTTGTGTAAATTTCATTTTGTTTTATCTAGTCAAGTGTTAGTAGCCCATTGAATTAACTATATTGGCTTCATGAATTCCACATATTTTAGAAGCATCTTCATCCAGATCATTGGCACAGTGTTGGATCTGCAGGGCCAAAGGCAGAACACTGACTGGGTCATAACTCTGAGAAGCACTGATAAGGCTGTTTATTCTGAGACTAGTTATTTCAGGAAGGCACTGGCTATCATGTTTATAAGGTGTGATGAAAGGTTTTCTCAAATATTTCTGCCATTCCTCTACCCTTGGCCAAAAGACATGATTTTAAAAATTTGTTTGCTTATTTAAGACACAATTTCAGTTTGACATTACACTTTCTTTGTGGACTGAACTTTTTTATGTTTTAAATTTTGAACTGTGAGTTAAAATTTGACTTGTTTTGGAATTCTTCTGTTTCTTTATGACTTTACTTATTTAATTATTTATTTTTACCATCAGGTACCACTTCTACAAATTCTAAATGCCCTGGGATATGAATTCTTTGGTCTAGAAGACTTACACTTATTTACAACAGTCTGATGTTCTTTTATGGCTTTATTTCCTATATTAACTTTCAGGGCTTTCCTAGCCATTATTCTAGCATTTCTAGTACGAAGCTTCTTTTGCTTTAGCATTTAAATGGAGATAGGGCAGTGATTGGGTAATTCTACCTCCAGTCTTCATCTTTTTAACATGCGGTCATCTCTGTGTCTTTTCTGAAAACATCATTTGGTCCCTGAATTCATTTAAAAACTTTGTTAAAGTTAGCAAGTTTCTGTCTCTTCCTAGGTCTTTCTGAGCTGTGACCTCCTCGATAAAATTCTTAAAGATTCCTGCTTATTTCTCTGCTCCACTTCCCACAATTTTTATGGAGCTTAAAACTTTAAGCTCATGGGAAAATTTCCTAAGCAGTCACACAGAAGGATTTTTTAGGATAGTGTTAAGAGCCTGGGCTCATTCCTCACCAGGGCATCTGACCTTGGGAGAGTTACTTAGTTTTTCTATGTTTCATCTGTAAAATGGGTTAAGAGCCCTCCTTACTTTAGTATTGTTTTAAGGATTAAATGAGATACTATTTTAATGACCAAAAAACGACATTGTGTATTCAGTGAATTTTACCATTATTACTGTTATTTCTCATGATGATGCCTACTCATATTCTTTCACATTTTTATGATTATACAAGTGTTTTTGCAGCCTCACAACTCTTGTTTTTAAATTTTATCTTAAGTAATCTCTACACCCAACATAGGGCTCAAACTCATGACCCCAAGATCGAGTTACCACATGCTCTACCAACTGAGCGAGCCAAGCACCCCAATCTCATGACTCTTTTGAGCCATCTCTTAAAACAACTCTAGCCATAGAAACATACCCATTATTCACTTTCATCATTTTGGTGTCTGCTTTTCTAGACTATAGAATACATATCTCTTCTAAGAACACCATTGCTTAAACTATATTGTCAGCATCAAGAGAAGCCAGTTTTTGTACCTCTGAGATGCTATGTCTTCATATCTCTCAAGTCTACTCCGATTTAAGCCCGGCATAGTTTACTTTCATAGAGGTGTTCATTGGGTTTTATATGGCAGGTCCCATAAGCCAGATGACTTGGGCAAGCATCCTACAGCTCTCAAGATACTAAAAGCTCTCAGAAGGTTCTGTGAGAAGCAATCTTCTTGGGATGGGGGTGAGGAGGGGGTAGATTGTCAGCTGAAGATTTTGGTATTTCCTGAGGCTTTTTCACAAAGGACTGCATGTTGTGATAACCAAACATATTATTAGTATATAGGGCTTGGAATTTAATGGGCTTAGGGAAAAAGTAAGTGAGAATTGTGGAGTCATAATCATGAAAATATAGGGTTTCACTGTGTTTACATTTTAACTTCCTATCTTGTTAGGTGTGTAAAGAGTCTGTGTGTGTGTGTGTGTGTGTGTGTGTGTGTTTTACCTGCAGTATGCAGAGAATAACTAATAGTAGTTACTGTGGACTACACAATATTCACTTAGTTAAACATTCCTAAATTTTTTGAATTCCTAAGTGAGAATGGATTTGACAGCATTTGGCCCTCAGAGCTTTCTTTCTTTCTTTTTTTGTTTCCCTTTCTAAGAATATTTATATAAGTGTGTGTATTTACGTCTGCATATGTGTGTGTGTATATATATATGTATACACCTATATATGTATGTAAAACTAGAAATAAGTTCAATTAGTGGGGAGTTCGATTTCTTTACCATGAAAGAGTGTACTAAAATATTTCTAGGACATGTTCTAAGTTTACAGTTATATGTCTGAAGGTTCAGGGAATATTTTTGAGGAAACTTCTTTCCTTTTTCCTGAAAAATTGACAGTGATGGAATACCAAGAAAAAACAAACCCAACCAACCAAACAAAACTAGCTCCCCTTTCTGCACCCTTCATTTGCATTTCCCTCCTTGCCTTCTTAGGGGGACATACCCTATTCTAGTATTTCCCTGAGAGGCCTGCTTGCTTTGGGATGCTTAATGTAAGTGCAGGTTTCCTGGGCTCATTCTAGCCTCATGCATCTGGTCCCTGGTGGCAGATCCCAGGAACTTCATTTTCATAAGTTCTTTTTGAGGGGAGGGTCTCATGTCCCCAAATTTTGAGAACCACCTCTCTAGTCCAATTGTCACTGGCTTCTATTATGTCAGATGAAACCAGTGTTATGCAGTGTTCCTTCTGAAGTGCTTTGTTGTTTAAGAACAGGCTGCTGGTGGGCCAGAACAGATTGTCACCATGTAAATGGGGAGTCAAGGGACATAATTTTATAGGCTCACACCTATCTCTCAGCCAAAGACATTTCAGGTTAGTTGTGTGCTTGCACTGGTAAAGGAATATAGTCTCATTTGAACTGGGACAACCCTAGTTCTGGGTACATTCTGTGGTATTATATTTGCCAACTCACATTCAGCCCATGCATTTATAATTACTCAACTGTTTCCATGCATTGAGTCATTGCAGAAAAGCCGCTTCTTTGTAGAACCTCATTAAGATTTCAGCTGCTAACAGATTTTATTTTACAGTTCCAGCTTTCATGATATTAAGATATGGAGATTTGGGTTTCTGGGAGGGGCTATTTACAAGTGTAAAGCTCTTAGCTATGGGAGCATCACAGTTATTTTAAGGGCATAACCAAAAGGGGAAAAGAATGGGTGGTCCGGTATTCTAATTGATGAAATATAATACACTGGAAGCAAAAAAAAAAAAAAAAAAAAAAAAAAAAAAAGCCAAAGTACTTCTTTAAAAAAAATTACTTGTTTGAGATTTGTGTGATTTTATTTAAAATGTCATTTAATTTAAAGCCGTGTTTTTATAAATGTTACTTGAGGGACCTGAAAAGACAGATAGTGTTAAAACAATACAGTATTCTTATTTTTTAAATGAATATACTTTCTTTATGATAAATATACATGGTAAATTAATAATCTCCAGCCTAAATGACATATGTCTTTCTTTTGTGGTTGTACCCCAGATTATACTAAGCTATTTTATATCCTGTCTTGCTCTTTATCATGGTATTTTAAAACTTTCTTCTGAATAATGTGCACTAAAAAAAAAAAATAAAAAAAATAATGGGCACTATTTTAATTAAGGTAAGTAACCATTAACTGAGAGTTATTGGTTATGTCAATTACAACTGCCACTTATATTTTGTCTTCTATCTGTTAACCTAATAATTATTCCTTAGCCCATAAAGGGGGACGTGAGCTCAATCAGAGCGAGCAGGTCCCTATCAGGAGTCAGGAGTGCTAGACTCTGAGATGGTTGTTTTTGGATGAAAGTTCTTATCTCCCTCCTTGTCTTGGTATTAACATTGCTTACACTGAGTAGGCATTGGCTACTTGGCCCTTTTGGCGTCCTCTTTATTTTTTTGGAAGGGGATGTGTTATTCATCCAGCACAACTTCTCTGCACCACTCAGAGGCAGTTCTTCCCCTTGCTCTGCCTTCCCTGGGCACTTGCATGGGGATCATTTACTTCCTGGTTTGTCCCTGGTGTCTTGTATTACCTGCTCTTTCTCCAGCCAGGTGATAGGAAACCCCTGTTGACAGAGATTGCCTTCTGTTTTCCTGTATCTGCCTGTGGTGTGGTACCCTGCCTTCTCAGAAGGCACTGTGTAGAAGTTAGCCAAATAGGTGATAAAGAGTAGGAGAGGACTTAATTTCTGCTAACTGACCAGATTGATTTAATTTAGTGATGTTCCTATCCAGCCACTTTGAAAATCAGGGCTTTCTTGCTTAATATCCTTTTCGACAACATCAGAACTGTTCATATTTCTATCTAAGGGTTTCTAAGTTGGAGGGTTTCTTATCTGAAAACACCCAAGAATTTATGAAAGAACAGAGATTTCTGAATACAAATAACTTCTTTTTGGTGTGTAGGTTGCTTTGCTTAATAATTTGCAAGGAAAGCACAGTGATCTAAGTAAGTAATAAATGTACTCGTCGTAGAAAATAGAAAATTTGAAAAAATACAAAAAATACAAAACAGTATGAAGGATAAAGTAAGATTCCCATTTGATGTCATATATGGTCCAAGATATTTATCTTAACTAATAGTCTTTCCCAGATCCCTCATAATCTCTTTTTTCTTATCTCTCATAGGCACAGAACTATATATAACATTTTTAAACTTAATATAGCAAACATTTCCCATGGCATGATTTTTAATGACTTCCTCATGGTTAATGGTATGGGTATACCGTAATTTCCTTAACCATCCATTTGTTTTAGGCATTTATATTTTTTTAAGTTTTTTTTTTTTTGCTTTCTTATGAAAACTTTTATTAATTGACAATATCAAATTTTTAAAAAGATTTTTACTTTTAGGTAATCTCTACACCTAATATGGGGCTTGAACCCTGAGATCAAGTCACATGCTCCACAGACTGCATCAGCCAGGTGCCCCACTAATTCTTTAATAAATATCTTTGCATTTGGATGTCATTCTTTGTTTATGACTAATTGGTAATGGACAGTATATTTTTAAGAATTCTAGATTATATTCCCAATTGAGAAATTAACAATTTTCACCAGTATTTAAGTGGTTAAAACTTTAGGCATGAAATTTAACATACGGCTCTTGTTATTACAGTTAACCTGGGATTAGAAAATATCTGTTTCATTAGAATTTGGGCTGATGCAGAGCTTTATTGTCCTGATTTAAAGGTCAGACCAAAGAATTCATAGAGAATGCCTAAAATTACTAGAGTACTATCTATATCTGAGTATTTTAGGATGTAGCAATGATATAAAACTCATAGCACTAGTAATCTAAATATTTCAGTATTAAATATGCCATGTTTACATGAGTAACATACATGTTTAATGTTGAGGAATAAACCATAAAACATAAGAATAAACCCTTGTACTCACTACCCTGGTTAGGAAATAGAAGGAACATTTCCAGGACTTTTGAAACTCCTTCATGGTCTCCTCCCTCAATCTCTGTGTGTGTGTGTGTGTGTGTGTGTGTGTGTATGTTTTAATGGCACAGAGCTCAATGATTTTGGATTGGGAAGATTTGGAAATGTCTAACTTGTTCCATTTCCACTGCTTCCCCTAGTCCAGTTTGGCATCCCTTCTCACCTAACCCACCACAACAGCGTCTGACCTGGCTCCATGCCTGCTCAAATTCACCCACCCATCCTCTGTAGCCTGAGTGGTGGTGGCTTAAATACAATGGAACAATGCCGGTTACCTTCCTAAAACCCTTCTCTGATTTTCTGTGTAATTCAGAGTAAAATCCAAATACTTGCCGTGACCTGCAAAGACCTTTCTAATCTGTCCTCATCCTTTGCCACTTCCTCCCCCCATTCCTGCTTCCAGTCTCACTGTCCTTCATTAACTCAGCCTAGGCAAGCTTCCCTTCTTCATGACCATCGTCCATTCTTTCCCCCACTTTGGCGTGGCACCCCCTTTTCACTACTCTCATTGCAAGGCAGGTTCCTTTTCATCCCTTGAGCCATTTTCCCTGACTACTTGATTATTTTTTCTCATAGCATCCTATTATTTTCATGCCTAGCACTTGTTAAATTTTTAATTATGTCTTTGCTTGTTGGTTAAACCTAGTAGACTCTAAGTCTCATGAGTTTAGGCACCAGGCAGATCTTGTTCACCACCGTGTACTTGTAGTATCAGGGTAAACACTCCATAAATGTTAAAAACAAATGGGTGAAAAAACTTAATGACACATTTGAAAGACAGTATTACACAGCTCTTTGTGTTCAAAAGTGATATATGGTATTTTGGGTCTGACAGAATACAACTGATTCAGTTCATTAAATCAGTCTACACTCCTGGGCCTCCTTTTGCCTGCACATATGTTATTTTAAATTCCGAGGGACCCATTTATTAAATGTGACCAATTTAGATTTAAATAATCTATTAGAGATTTATTTTATCTCAAGGGCTTATCTCAGGTATTTAAAATAGAAAGATTTAGGCAACATAGTAGAAAGGATCTTGATATAGTAGAAAGAATGTGGGCTTTGGAGTCATAAAAACTTGAATATAAATAGTAGTTGCACTGTTTGTTAGCTGTGTAACTTGAGAAACTACTTAACCTTTTTGTCCTCTGGTATTATCATCTGCAAAATGTGATGATAACATCTACCTCGTTAGTTTGTTGTGAAGATCAAAGGAGATACTATAGGTTAAATCCTAGTGTTCTGCTTGACACAAAATAAACACTTAATTTCTGGAATTATTATCATTATTATAAGCTATGCATCTATATAGTAAGTTGCTTAATCTTTTTTCTGCTACTACTCCTTAATCTTTAAAATAGAGATAATTCTTACTTTATAGAAATAATTTGAGGATTAAATAAGTGTATTTGTCTAAGACACTTAGAGCAACTCTATTATGACTTCTAGTTTACCCTCAATAAATGAATAAGGGCAATTAATAAAAGTAATAGCATGAAAGAGTTGGTATCACGTTACTTAATGGCAATTTGGAGTCTTTAAATTCTGTTGACTCATTCATTACATATTTATTGGATGCCTATTTTATGCCAGGTGCTCAGTTTAGTGCTAGAGCTATAAGGATGACTAAAAGGAAGCTCCATTGAGTAGCCTGCAGTTTAATGGGGAAAGGAGATTTCACATGAACTGTCATTATTTGCTTCGTGAATAAATACATTTGCAGTGAGATTAATTCTTGGTAGTAGTTGGTCGGGGGGTATGGATAGGAAGAGTGCTATTCCTGCTGGAGGTATTGTGCGAGTTGGATCTCAGAGGTTAATTGGAGTTCTCCAAAAAATAAGAGGTGCCATGATGTAGGGGTGGGAAGGTGGGAATATAGTCTTTGGAGTCAAGTGAACCTGGCTTCTAGTATCTGCCATATAACATTTTTGTGACCTTAAGCAAGTTATCTAGCCTAATCTAAAGCAGAAACACTCATATTTATATCTTAGGATTTTTGTGAAAATTAACATAAGGAGAAAGTGTCCAGCTTATAGTAAGAACTTAAAAATGTGGATTCTTTGCAGTCACTGGAATTTTGTCCTTTGTTTCTATATAGGGAGTGACAAAATAACCTCCATTCTTAAGAGTCCATAATTATATGTCCTTTCCTGGTCAAATATGAATTTTTTTTTAACTTGGTTAAATCTTATCTATATCCTTGTCTTTAAAAGTTCAAAGATTGGCCGTTCATCACCACTCAAGCTATAGAACATTTACTTAGCTCTTGAGGAATTTTACTCTTACTGTCAGAAAATAAAGTCCTCCTGACTCTAAGATTCTAAACCCAAAATCAGTCATTTGAAACTCGGTCATTGTGTTGACTCTTTATAATGTCAACAACACTGACAGCTTACTTTTGGCCAGCAGTTTAGAATTTACAGAGAACCTGAATTCCTGTTACCTCATTTCATGCCTTTAGCAGTCCTTAAGATGGAGACCATTGTGAGCTGATTTTCCAGGGAGGAAACTGAGAGGTAGGTGACTTGGTCTTCTGATTCTAATCTAGTATTTTTCACTTGATAGCATCCCTGCCTGTCTGTCTCGCCTGTCTTCACATTGTGTGGTTCCTTCCACGGTGGCCAGCAAACACCCTCTCTTCAATCCAGCGCCACAGTAGTTCAGTTCCTCTGTGGTCCAGGTTATGCAGTAGTCTCTCCTATGACCTAGATTCTGTAGCTCAAGAAAAGCTAGTACCTGCCTTTTGTTGATACTGGTAGACTGATATCTCTCAATCATTTCTTAATGTTCTACAATGGCTTCTTATTTCCCTGTGAAGCAACTTCAAGATCCCCTTATCTTTCTCCCTTAAAACCACCTGGCATTCCCTTTTTTTGACCTTAATGACCTTAATACTTAAGATAAAGATAGGCTTCAGTGAGGTGGAACCTTTTTCTTGTAACATCCTTGTGCTCCCTAGCATCCTGCTAAACACTTTCTATATGTCTTTCTAATGCAACAGAGACCAAATTCTATCATGGCTCTCTTTTGAGACTTCAATGTCCACATTAACCCCATTTTAAAAAAATTGTCTGTTACATTTACCTTTGTGCGTGTATTCTTCTTCTCCAGATTTTGTGTAGCTTGCATTATCCACCATTCATTATTGCTGAAAGTTATTTCTCAGATTCACCCGGTCTTGAACGGGAATGACTTTGATTATAAATTCCTAGGATATAAAGAGCACTGTCACTTTAAATTATCCTATGAGCACCAGAAACCAGTGTTGAGATGATAATGGTGATACTTAATATAACATTTTTCTCTATTAGACAGATCATAGGTTTACAAATAATTATTAGTCTTGGAATTTCTGTTAGCTTGTGTCCCAAATTCAGAGCACATTTCCATTTAGCATGTCTTTACAAAATAAAAGAACACTGAATTCAAATTCAAACTGATTTAAAATTATACTATGGAGGATTGTGAAGAGCTATTACAAGATATAAGACTCTTTTTTTTCTTTTCTTTTCTTTCTTTCTCTTTCTTTTTTTTTTGCAGCATTTGTGATCCCTGCCTA
This sequence comes from Canis lupus baileyi, assembly GCF_048164855.1. NCBI lineage: Eukaryota > Metazoa > Chordata > Mammalia > Carnivora > Canidae > Canis > Canis lupus. Next base: position 22,208,941 of record NC_132873.1, read on the forward strand.
CTCCTTTTCCTAGCACCTTTTATTTTGTTATCTTGGTTTCAGTAAATAGCCATTCAGGAACATGGTTTGTACAAAAAGAATGAAAATCAAGGCATGAAGGAAAATGTATGCACTACCATCTTCTTGTCTCTCCCTCTGAGATTTTATGTATGCTCGGCTTCAAAAACCAGTTTAAAAATAAAAAAGATGAGGGCGGTTGCAATCTGCTTCATTTTATGCAGATTAGGTATGGCCCTCAGGCACCTGCCAAATTGCTAATATGGCCTTCCGTTGGGTCTGATGAGTGTGAACCCAGATCTTCTTTTCCATTAAAACAGAAATGTGTTTGCTGGGAGTAAGTTAACAATAGAGGTGATATTTTCACTAACAACCATGGGTCAGGTTACACTTGGGCAGTGTCTCAGGGTAGATGGAGCAAACTAGCCTGGCATTTATGATTTTCTCCACTCTCACTTGGCTTCTTCTCCCCGAGGACCTTGGGCTTTCCTGAGACTGGCGAGACTATGTCTTCCCTTTGTGCTGTGGTGACTTTGAAAGGTCATTTTTCTCAGCATTCCAGATGCAAAATGTTATTGTCTTTTTTTGGTAAAACGAATCTGTAGGACTTACATTTGCAAAAGCAAATACCTTAAATTGTCCAGAATGAATGTTTACATAAGGATACCCACTCTGGGCAATTGAATTTTTGGATTATTGCAACAGTTACTTTGAATGCCCTGGGGTGAAACAGTAATTGTCTTCCAAAAAGATAATAGAGACAGCAAATATGGAAATCTCAAGCATGTCTTATGACTCTATTAGAGCAGATCTTGAGAAAATATTTTGATACTAAAGCGGCATTTTGTGAGAAAAGAATAAAAGGTTCTATGAACCAAGCAGGAGCTGGAAATTCAAGAAGACAAAAATTGGGGCTTTATCTCCAGGTTTGGGTGCATAAAGAGTTAGAGAAAACAGAGTTCTGTTTGTCAGTTGTCTAAATCAAGCTCATACTGAAAATTGCTGGATATTTAACATAGCTAATAACTTATGTGAAGTCATTTTGTAACCCAAATTATTTCTTGCCAGTAGAGGGGCAAGAAACATTAAACAGTTTGAGATAGTCTACATCATTGTGACTAGGCCAGAGAAAGAAATCGCTGTGCCCCAAATACAGTACCATAACAACTTGTTTACGTGGGTTTGCTCGACATGGCTTGCTTTACGGATGAATAAAAGATTTCTTTTTAGGAGTCTTATTCTGGTTTATTATAAGCATTATTACATGTACCACCCCAATCCAATATTTTGTGTCATCAAGTAATTCAGTAGCAAGAAGCAAAGCTGTTGCTTCTAATTTCTTTATTTTACTTGACAAAATACATTTTTTTAAAAAGATTTTATTCATTTATTCATAGACACACAGAGAGAGGCAGAGACACAGGCAGAGGGAGAGGGAGAAGCAGGCTCCATGCAGGGAGCCCGACGTTGGGACTCGATCCCAGGTCTCCAGGATCACACCCCAGGCTGCAGGCGACGCCAAACTGCTGCGCCACCGGGGCTGCCCGACAAAATACAAATTAAATGCTAAAGCTATATGTCATATAGATGTGGTTGGGGAGAAAATTTGCAATCATTATTGGATTCATAGTTCTTAGAACATAATCATGTTTCGATAATATTAGGCAAGCATTTTTTTTTTAGCCTCTACTAAGTGTCAGTCATCAGACTAGGGCATTCAGATGAATGAGATAGTCCCTGACTGATTATGACTGAACTGGTTTGGAGATGTTTCCAAATGTATAAAAACCACAAACTGATAAATAAATGTCTGTGACCATTTGACTTAAGTAAGTTTAACTTACTATGAATCATACTGAGAAGTGTTATGTCAGAACTTAAAAGCTGATAACTTATTTGTTTCGGTGTGAATTAAGTTTATTTTATTTATTTATTTATTTTTAAAGATTTTATTTATTTATTCATGAGAGACACAGGCAGAGGAAGAAGCAGGCTCTCCATGCAGGGAGCCTGATGCGGGACTCGATCCCAGGACCCCAGGATCACGCCCTGAGCCAAAGGCAGACGCTCAACCACTGAGCCACCCAGGGATCCCGTGAATTAAGTTTAATGTGATAACTTGGTTCATCATGTAATTGGATAACTTGGGTTAGTTAGTTACTTTCTTCTAGTGTAGTGACATAGCAATCCCACGATAAGCATAAAAGAAACATCCAATTTTTTGATGGCTAGTTATAAAGTGAATATAATAACACCCTATCGAACTACAAGCTGCCCCACGATCACCAGGGTCAGCAACCATCACATTTACAATTGTTCCTTACCCAGATAGCCAGTCTGTTTTTCACTTTCAGTACAATGTTCAATAAATTGCATGGACATTCAATATTATTATAAAATAGGTTTTGCGTTAGGTAATTTTGCCCAACTGCAGGCTAACTAAGCGTTCTGAGTGTATTTCTGGTAGGCTAGGTTAAGCTATGACGTTTGGTAGGGTAGGGGTTTTAGATGCATTTTCAACTTAAGGTATTTTCAACTTAGGATACATTCATTCATCAAGACATCACCGCACTGTAAATTGAGGGAGATCTGTACAAATGTATATTTAAGGAGAGAAAATTACTTATTTGTCTAGGCATATAAACAATTTATTTCTTCTCTTTGGTGCTATGGAAGTGTAACATTCATCTGAGAGTATCTTGTGCTAACAATTGTGTTATTGTTTTTCATTAACATAAAAGAATCCCTGGGAAGGTTACTCTTAATAATTTTAACGTAAAGAAGTAATGAACATAATTATATTTATTCAAGTAGTAGTTCATTAATAGTCTTTAGGCAGTAGCTTTGTTATTTTAGTAAGAAGTACATTTGGCAAAATGATATTCAGTTTGAAAAAATCCTGATTGAGCCACGTTCCCTTTTTTGGTTGATATGAAAGCCATTGTTGTTTTGTTCACCAACTGGCAGACCTTCAGTTATCCTGAATTTAGAAGTTGTTTACTATACTTTGAAAGTTTAAAAATGAGCCCTCCCTGAGACACAAAAAGCTGGGTGCTTGCCATTTTTTTAATAGAAAAGTAGAATTTTAATGAAAGAAAAATCAACACACCAATTCAATGTTGAGTTTATTTTCACAGTTTTGAAGGCTTATTGTGTGGTTAAAATGACAGTTATCAAAGTCACCATAACTGGGCCCCAAAGTATTTGGGTAGTGCTTTGATTTAGAACGTCAGAGCTATAAGGGGGAATATCGTCAATAAGTCCCTGGGGTGGCTTGAATTCCATGAGAAAGTTTGATTTGAGGATTTTAGCCCCTCAGGCCTTTCTTTGTACCTTCAGCAGCTGTCTAGAATATCTTTTGTGCTGGTCTTCCTGAACATCCAAGGTGCTAAGAGTGGAGGAGCTCCATTGTCTTCTTGTTGGGGGTTAGCAGGATGCTGGGGACAGTATTGGTAGGGAACATCAGGTGAGTCTGCAAAGTAAGATAGTGCTGTCCGTGGGTTATGGCAGAGTGGGTCATTCTCCTTCCCTTCTTCCTTCCCTCCTCCATCTGTCTTCCTTGCTTCCTACCTACCTACCTACCCACCCAACTACCTTTCATCTATTTCATCTATACATCCATCCATCTCTGGTATGCTTTGCAGTAGTAGGCAGGTGGTAAGATGCAGTTCCTAAACACCTCCCAGATTGCAGTCTTTCCTAAAGATGGTAAAATGGAGGATCAGAGAGATTAAGTACTTGCCCCAGATTCTTTTGATTACGTCAGATGACTTGCCATGTTAGCCAGTGACATTTTAGAAGATTCATGTTTTTGTTTAAATAACGGAAACTTTCCCTTAAAAGCATTCTAAAAAAATGCAAAGCTTACCTCTTTTATGTTAACTAACAATTCATGAATACCAGCATGTGTTCATACAGTGCTTTATAATTCTCAGTGTTTAGCTCATGTTTTATTATAGTTATCATTTTGTGAGTCAAGCAGGGGAATTTTTTGTTATTTGTGGTGGTGTTTTAATTCCGTTTTTGCTTTTAAATCCCCATTTTATGGAAGAGAATAAAAGGGCCCAGAGAAGTTAAATGGGTTGCCCATAGGTGCAGAGCTACAGCTGACAGGGGGTGGATCTAAGACCAACCCTGGATATCCTGATTCTCAGTCTACTGGTCTTCCAGACAGTGTGGTTTTCTTGTTACATGACTGTCATATACACACTGTAGTTTAGTTCTTCTTATGCATATGGGGCTGTAGCTAGAGTTGTAGAAAACAGTTAATGACATGGCCCTTGCTTTCTGGTAGTATATAGTCAAAGTAAAGAGATTTGGATTTCATGCATATATGGGGAACCAGTTTTTTCTGCTTTTACCTATTCAGTCTATGCCAAATCCTGCAAAATTAAAAAGGAATAGTTACAATGCACTCCTGACCCCATTTTTCTTCTCACATGCCGTAACTTTCTCATTTTTCTTAACTTTACTCGAAAAATATGAAAACATTTGGTAGTGAATTGGAAAAAAGAAATCTGGGAATATTGTGGTGTTTTGCGCTTTTCTTAAAAGTCAGAGAATTGGTTTTATCCCTACTTCAGGTAGATGTCATTTTTTACTGGACATCTTGGGCAGTGCTTCTCAAATTTGGTTCATCCTCAGCATCTCCTGGAATCTATCCCTGGAGCTTTATGTTCCAGAAGTCAGGGTGGGGCCCATGACTCCTCTAGGGCTGAACTTGGAACCCATTCACTTCATCTGACCACTCTCAACAGCACAGTTGTCACTAAACTGCAAAGCCCTGGAATGGGGCGGGGGAGGGGGGAATAACCCATTCCTGACCTTCATCTATCTACCAGATCATCTCCAGCTGTTTGGCCTAGCTACCATGGGATAACTATACATCTCATCAGGAATGATTGATAGGTGTCTATCACCAATGATTCTTATGGCATTTTTCTAACATGGCTGAGTATCTTAGGGGGCCCAGAGAGACTGTTGTCATTATTCATCACCATGTATATTGTGGCTACAGATCTACCATTGTTTCACTTCAAAAAACATTTGCCTAATGAGCAAGCACCTATGTGTTAGACACTTGGCTTCTGTAGCAGAGCCATTAAAATGATAGTGCCATATTTAAAATGTGGTTTGCTGTTTTGAGATAGTGCATTTCCCCCCCAAAAAAAGGAAATAAGGAATTTTCAGAACTCTTTTGAATGGGAGCTCTCTGAAACCTGTTAACCATGTACATTATTAGATATAGTGGTAAAGTCTGTATAAAGATGTGTTGAAAGCAAAAATTATTAAAATATTCTTAAAGGAACCCCAAACAAAACAAAACAAAAGAAACAGAAACAAAACAAAATGCCTCCAAACCAAAAGCAGTTGCCATTTTGTAATAGTTACAGCCATATTTGCTTCCATGTCTTGCAGTTTCTTAACAAATTACTATGAAATCAGATTAGTTGGCACATGAATAAAAATGTACAACATAAATGACTATACTTTTTGTCTGCATATTATATGGCAACATTTTCTTTGATAATCAACATGCCATCATAATATTGCCCTTAGGATCAGATATTATGTAACCTTAAATTATAGGAAACAGAATATGCCTGAGGGACAATTCTGGAATATATAATTGGGAGCATGCAGTTGATAGGGTTTCCGAGGGTCTTGAGCCCAGTGATGGAGTAGGTACCTGGAAAGCTAGGTCGTCAGGAAAACACTGCAACATTGGAGCTCCAGACTAAAAGAATACATGTAATTAATTAGGATGGGAAATATGTGCAGCAACTGTATTTTTAGATCTTCAGTGGATACTTCTTACCCCAGAGGATGCAGAAACACTGGCTAAACATAAGTTATGAATAGCATCTGCTAGAATGTAGCAAAGTGTGTTTAAAAAAGTATACTTTTTCCCTTGTGTCTTTGATTATTGAAGATATTTTAAGGGGACAAATGCTAGAGGGAAATCTCTTTATGCAAATATATTTGTGACTAGAAAGGAGGAAAAAAAGAGAAGTATGTGTTACCTGCCAAAATTAATCCTTTAATTTGAAACTCTTTTAGATAGTGATTAAACTGAGAACAATAATAAGAAAATATATACCAGATGAAATAATTTTTAACCAGTGTCAGAAGCTTAGAACTGATCCCAAATAATTTCTCATAACAGTTTTCTTTCTCATTTGTCCTCTTTCCCCATGTAATAGTTTTGAATGGCACTCTTATGAAACAAAAAACTAAATGCCAGCCATATTTTTTTCATATCCTGACCAATATTTTGGCTGTTTTTCAGAAGAATTGGAATTTTGAAAATTAAATAAAGGTTTTTAAAATACCAACTTCAGAAAGTTTTATTTAATTTGTGGAATAATTTTGTTCTCTCTCTCTTTCTGCTTTTTTTTTTTTAATAGAGTCTTTATTAATTTAGTCTAGTTACTTAGTGCTTATATTAAATAATCTAATAAAAGTCAGGGTTATAACATAACGTTTCCCAAATGTGAAGCAGCGTCTATTACATGAGACAAAATCTTTATGCTGCAAAATGTAAAAACCATGTATAGAATTACAAGGCACGAAATGGTACTGCATATAGTTTTTTAGTAGAATGTTTCTGTAGCACAAGGAGGTGATCAGCTCCAGAAAAGATTAGTAGACAGCAGTATCATCATAGTTTATTCAGAAAGTGCTCTGAAATTCATATTTCAGGTTTTCTTAAAAGTAAACTATACTCCCAACATGAGGCTCAAACACACAGCTCTGAGATCAAGAGTTACATGCTTTATCGACTGAGCCAGCCAGGTGCCCCATGTTTTATTTTTTTAATGCTCATAATGTTCCTGATACAGATATTATTTAAGAATAAAAGTTAATGTTCTTAATAAAAAAAAATTATGTGTTTGTCATAAATACCTGAATTGTTGCAGGCAGAGCATTTGGTGTGTGTGTCATGTATCTATCTGATTTTAGATAAATTTATATAACAGTATGGCTTCAACATTTATTCTGAATCATTGAATTATTTATTTTTGTCTGTTGATTTCTTTTGTATTGTTACAAACACAGGATTAAGTGTATTGTAGGTTCCTAGACAAGTGCATTTTGAGGTTTCAATAATTCGAGGAAGTTATAATGGCACCTGAATAATGTAAAATGCTAGAATGCTGTTTCACTTTTCATTTACTTTTGCCCCAATGCAAAACTTTTGAAATAGAGCTAGTCTTTAAAAATCAAAGCAGAAGGTGTAGAAGAGTCCTGCTAAGTTTTATTGGGGTATGGGTAAGCTATGCATTAAAGACGATGTGTATACTTTAGAAATCATGTTTGTTTTGCCTCTTTTCTCTTTCCTCATCGAGAAGTCATTCCCACCACAGGTTTAACAATAATAACTGTAATTTATGCATTTATGCTGCTACAATTTGATGATATACCACAGTCATGGCCAGGTTAGAAACCCAGGCTGAGTTATTATGTACTGCTGGGTAGTGGTTTCATGTGAACTGATTTATGGATAAATAATTCTGTGTTCTTATTATATGGGACAGACAGTTTTTAATTTCTTTAACAAAGCATAGCTGAACAACAGAAAATTATATGCTATACCATAGGGACACGGCCACTGAGGAGGATAAACTGATGCAATCAGCGTCATGAGTTCTCTCGTTTTTACAAGGGGCTCCATCAGCAGTTGCTGTATTGCGGAAATAATACCGTGAACCAGAAGCCCCAAGGCTTAGTTCTGAGGTTGGAGTTTTTTTTTATTGATACTCCTTTGCTCCGATCTTTTGCAGGGAGTTAGGAGGTATATAGACCCCAGCCTTTGTCTCTTTTGTTTGTGTTTTTTTTCCCCCCGGCTGAGTTTTCACTTTGCTTTGAAAATTAATGTTAAGATGCACCTGGAATAAAAAAAAATATTTATTGAGCTGTATTATAAGAGTACTGCTGATATCTTGCTAGCTTCCTTTATCTGTCTCTCAGATTGATTTGTGGGCTTTATTCTGCAATACACCCAATATGTACTGATTTTATCAGCATATATGTATATGCCACAGGAAACCGTGAGAATTATTCTCATGTACTTCCAGGCAATCTGTTGCAGGCCTTTACAAAGTAAATGTTTCTCATTTTTGAGGCACGGGGGTAAATGCTGTCACTTTGGTTTCTTTTAAGAGTAGTTTCACTTAGCTATGTATATAGTAGTAATAAGCTTCTCTACTCATTTGTGAGCTCCATAATTCTAGGGATAGTGTGTATAAGGGTTATCTTTGCATCTTAGTGCATTGTGCTAGAGAAACAGAAGAAAATTTTGTTGAATGGATGGATGATTAGTGCTTAATACAACCTTTCTATTGTATAGATTACATTGTATTATCACCACATTTTATTTTATCCCCAGAAGTGACTGACTTTCTAAGAACTTCAATCAAATATTGATATGTTCTACTGTGTATTATCACCTCTCTTCTTTTCATATAGTTAGAGGTAAATAATACTAATGATATGAATGATGATGTATCTACCGAGAAGAATATTTGATTTCTTTGAGATAGGTTTCATACTGATAACAAACATGAACAGAGATCACTTTTTTGAAATTTCTTTTTGTGATGTGTCAACTCTGACTCTGATAGAGCACTGGTTTGAGAGAGTGAGAAATGGTTTCCATTACTGCAACTTTTTAATTTTAGACAAAAATTGCCTCCATTCCCAACCTAATTTTATGTCAGTAATGAGAGATTTACCTACAATTGCATTTTGTTACTTGGTCTGAAGGCATTATACAAAGAGTGCATATAGGTCCTTTGTATTGAAGCGAACAGATTTGTCTGGATATTATGAACAGTATTTATATTGTGCTTGATTCAGTCACATTAACATTTTTATGAATTTAAAGCCCCAAATAAAGTCCCATAATTTGTGACTCAAAGAGCTTGACACTGCATCTGTAGCAGTCCTCAGCAGCAGGTATTTTGTAAATGTTTGCAAGATAATAAATTCCTTGGGAATAAGAAAGACAGTTTAGGAAATGTTGATGTCCGAAATGGCACTGTTGTGGGAGATTGTTTTTTCTAGAGAAGTCTCAGTCTTTTGGGCTTGTCACCCGTTTGCTCATTGGTCTCATATATTCTGTTGTTTAACATTAAATATCAAGACCCTATCTGACGTGTGACTGTAGACAAGCTGTGACCAGGCTCTCCGGAGGCCCATCGTGTGGTTGAGCATTGGCACATGAGCAGAGCTGAGAAGAAAGGTTTTTGGTCCAGTAGCTGCAAAACTTGTCAGATGAAGCCCAGACCTAGACCTGGCTGTCATCAACTGATGTGTTTGAAAAGTCGCTCTTCAGCTCACTTCCAGGTATAATACTGACCCCTTGCTGTCCTCATGAGGATGAACTAATGCTTTGGAACAAGAAAAAACAAAAAAACAAAAAACACTTCACAAACTGTAAAGTAGTATCAAAGGTGTTGTGATAAAGTAGGTTCTTTATGAGATACACAGACTGACCAGGAATATTTACTAGATGGCTACTTAGACAAAAGGCTGGGATGATCAGGGTTAGAATTATTTTCAGGGAGAATTTGAAGAATGTGTACTGTTTCTAGAAATGAATGATACAAATCAGTACTTCACAGTGAGAGTGTGAAGTGTATTTAGGGAAGAAATGGGAATTGCCATTTATTGGGCATTTTTTGTGTGCCTGGCTGGGCCTGAGGTGTGGGTATGTGCATGCATATAGTCCCATTTAATGTAATCATTGATTTTTCACTTTTCAGATTTGTAAAGCCTACTCATACAGTGTGAGGGTTGAAAATTCTATTCGTATACCAGCTGTTTTTATTGAGGCTTCTCTAGCACATCAAGCCAGATATCCCCAGCAGGCCCATAGCCTCTTCTGTAACAGTTGGTAGAGTCTGTATCCCTAAGTGGAGGGAGCGAGGAAGGGGCTGTTCATGGTTATATTTAGACACACCTGTCTGAATTTTTCAGCTCTTTACCCTGCTCCCCCTACCTCCTTAGAATACCGCCTTCTTTTAATCCACCTGCATTCACTATAGATTAATCTTCCTATCACTTGGCTTTGGTGGTGTTACATCTACACTAAAAAACTCCCAGGGATCTACTTCTCCCCTGATGTTTACCGAGCATTCATTGTGGGTCAGTCCCAGTGCTGAATTCTCATTCTCATTTAAAGCCTTGTGACACCTCTCAAGGGTAGGCATTGTTTTTATCCCCATTTTACTGATAACAGAAACAAAGACTTGGAGAGATAACACTAGCCTTCTCTCCCAAAGTCTCACAGCTGACAAGCAGAGGAGGCTGCATGCACTCTGACTCCAGGCCTCGCCCCTGACCGGGGTGTGCTTCTGAGTTGGGCATTTTAGGGCGTTCCAAAGTTGGAACCAAACTTGTTTCTATTCTTCTGTGTTTTGCACTCGAACCACTGTGACTTACAGAATGCTAAGAAGAGTGACAGTGTGGTATTTAGATCAAATCTGGGTTTAGTTATTGCCTTGGTCATACCACTCAAGGCAACCCTTCTGAGCCTCCATTTCCTCTTGGAAAGCGATGAAAATAGATAGCTAGGCAGTGAAGGTACCATGAAGAGTTGGACATGCACTTCTGGGACATCTGGTGGTACAAAAAAATGAGACTGAAAAGAAGGAGCCTGTTGTCATGTTTTTGTTACTTTTAAAAGTAAGGGAACTCTGAACCTATTTCTAGGTGAAGGGAAAGAAGGCACGGAGGGACAAGGATGGAAAAGATGAATGGGAAAGAGGCAGTGGGGCAGTGGGAGAAGAGGGAGGGGCATCACTGATATGCAATCCTCCTTTTTGATTTAAAATAATGAGGGCCTTGAACAGGCACATGACCCAATTAAAGATGGAAAGATAATAAAGTCATAAAAAACAACCTTGAGTCATAAGTTGACTATCTTTTTTTTAAGAAGCATTAAAAATGTCTAAATAATTGCTGTAAACAGCTAATTGTTGAGATTAATTATATTCAGGCTCTGTACTAAGGGCTTTACATTTAATCTGCACAATATTCCAATGAGGTCAGTGCTTTTATTCCATTTTATAGAGAGAGGATTGAGGTATGGAGAAATTAAATAACTTTCTGGGATTACATAGTATGGGGAGGGGCCAGGGTGTGAACAGAGGCCATTTCACTTGGAAGCCTGCGTTCTTAGTCACTGTGTTATACTGCTTCCCAGTTTGGTTTCCTCAATTAACATTTGACTTCTAACCCAAGTAATATCTTTGTCTATTTTATACTAGAGAAGGAAGACTGTATCTAAGGGATGTATTTAATTTTTTTTAAAGATTTTATTTATTTATTCATGAGAGACAGAGAGAGAGGCAGAGACAAGGCAGAGAGAGAAGCAGGCTCCATGCAGGAGGCCCGATGTGGGACTCCATTTCAGATCCTGGGATCATGCCCTGAGCCCGAGGCAGACGCTCAACTGCTAAGGTACCCAAGCGTCCTCAAGGGATGTATTTCAAAAGACGGTTCATACATCAGACAAAGACTTTGTTTCAAGGAAGAGCTTATTATTAATAAGAGTTACTACAAGTCCCTGCTGCCTGGCTAGAGGAGAGCAGCTTCTAGACATAGCTATCTTAGCAGATCTTGCACCTCAAACCCCGGTAGATGGTAGAGCAAAGAAAGTGACTTCTAGGACCAGGTTATACAATATGGTGTGAAAAAGAAAAAGCACATGCCACTTCCCATCGCCTGAAAATAGCATGTGTCAATAGCTCTCTTCCAAAATGTAGAAACCAACCTGTAGCAGCTGCTCTCTGTGGAGGTATTAAGTGTTGTGAAGACACCTGTGTGTGCCTCATTCCAGCCCAGACAAGTCCCCTTCCAGCTCATCAAGGTGGAGAATTTACCTAAATGGAGTATTACTATTTCCAGTAGAGTGATTTGTCTATCATTTTCTGCAGAGATCCCTCCCCCAATCCTCTTGTTGTACTGAGCTACAGTATACATGCGGTACGGTGTATGCAGAGTATGTGTTGCAGCTGATGAACTTGACAGTTTTTATACCCATGCAATCACCAGCCAAACCAAGAAAATCCCTTTATGTTTCTTTCCAGCCAGTTGCCCCTGCTGTCCAGAGGTGACCTCTTTCTGACTTCAGTCCTCACAGATTGGTCCTGTAGTCTTGCTTGTTTTTGCATTTTATATACATGAAATCATACAGAGGTATTCCATTGTGCCTGATTGCACTGTGGTATATCCGTCCTGTGGAACACTATTCACCAGTAAAGAGGAAGAAGCAGTGACATAGAGCAGTGTGCAAGTACCCTCGCTAGAGTTGTGCGTGGCAGTTTGCGGGAGGCGTCCTGTGCTTCATATTACCTTTGTATTCTTAGTCACCAAAATGACCCACAACATCAGCTGCTTCTACTCATCTGGCATAGGGTACAGTTGCTGACTTCATCTTTTCCTTCTTCCAATTTCTTAAAATGAAATACCATGTCTTTAGAATATGGTCAGTTTAGCCTCGACTTATGGACTATCATGATAATGATTTTTTTTAAGGAATTTAAAATTATATAGTGCTTTTTTAAAAAAGGAAATATGTTAGACATGTTATATGTTATCTTTTTTAGTATCTTCAAATGTCAGGAGGAGTAAAAGGAGCAAGGAAGCAGACCCAGCCTCTCATGAGCGGCTGTCCAGTGGGCCCTGGATGTTCATTTCACGACTACTTTATGTTGCGTTGCTGTGCACTTTTCATTGTCATGAGAGAGAATGTTAGGAAAACTATCCCCACAAGAAAACAGCTTTTCTTGGCAAGTGAAATGTGACTTAAGGAGCCAGAACTGGAGACATACGGTACTATGAATGAGAGCTGTGTTACTTTATTGGATCTGAGTCCAGGCACTATTTATACTGCAGCATATTCAGCACCAGATTGTTAAATCTTAATACTGAAACAGTGCATCATTTTAATATTTTTGTTCTGTTTATTCCCTGTTTTCAAGCATTATGTCAAGCATTGCGCATTCATTTATTTCATCTTGGACAGGACGTGCCCTGACCAGAAAGTTCACTTCCTATTATTGGAATTTTACTCCATAGCTGTAAAGCATTGTTTTGTGAAGCTTTTAAAAGTTCACTTGGGTATACAGGTGTTCTCTCTCTTTGATGATAAAAAATATTTTGAAAGAACAGTGTAGTTGGACTCACCTGTATTGCAAAAAAAAAAAAAAAAAAAAAAATCTGTTCCTTTTCTTTCACTAAAACAGCTGTTTCTGATCTGCGACAATTTCTGACATCTTGGGGACCATTGGATTTTTCATAGCATACAAATAAAATTTTTGTTACACTGTGTTTTCAAATGGAATTTTCTTCATCAACCTTATATGTGCCCTCTGCACCAGATAAGATGGGTCCATTTATCAATAGGTTAGCATTATCACGTGTTGCTGAAACTGTCCCATGAATCTTGTTGTCACACGGGTACTCCTAAAATCACTGCTTTATATAGCTTAAGTTTGACCAGGATCTTTATTGTCTCTCCATTGTCATGCATTTTTACCATATGCAGCAGGAAACCCACAGGGAAATGGTACCATTGTCATTCTAAAAAGAGCAGAGGAATAAATTTTTTTTTTTTTAAAAAAAGGGAAATTAAAGGCATCTCTGCTATTTCTGACCTGTGGTCAATCATTGTGCTGTTGGAAATAACCCCTTTGCCTGGTGAAACACTAATCTGGAAGTGAACTCGAACTGCTTCATCAGCTCCAAATGCTGTTTGCACTGGGGATCACACCACATCAGGATGTGACTGTGTGTGTGCTGAGCCCACACACAGGAATTTTCTTGTACAATTCAAAACCAAATCTTCTATTTACTTAGGCTTGCTTTTTTTTTTTTTTTTTTTTTTTGTCTGTGAAATCAGCAGTCCGGTATATTTAGCATCAGTCTTAAGTTAGAATGTGAAACAAGACTTTGGGGGAAGGAAGTATCCGTATGGTTTTCTAAGTAATTTAAGAAACAGGAAAACATAAAAGAACTGATTGTCCGTGATTAAACCTCATCCTTTCATTCCCATCTTCCTGTATAGTTAACTCAGCTGTCAGCCAGAAAGAAATAGGTTATTGCACTGGGTTGTAAAATATCTCTGAGTGGGCCTTGAATGTTGACTATGGAATGACCTTCTTAACACTGAGCAAACAATGAGAAGGTTTAATAAATAGCAGAAATGTGTTTACTGTGTTTTTCTTCTCTTTGCAGGAATAATCAAGCTGGGGAGGTGGAACCCTCTCCCCCTCAGCTATGTGACAGATGCACCCGACGCAACAGTGGCCGACATGCTGCAGGATGTCTATCATGTTGTGACGTTGAAAATCCAATTACAAAGGTGCGTGTCTCTGAACATCTGCCCTTCCTTACTCATGGAGCTGCTCGTGGGTCAGAGAGTCGCTGCTGAGACTAGCATGGCCTGTCTTTGTTAATTTCTACACACTGGATGAAATGCAAAACAAAAAAGGGAGAGAGAGGAGGGAAGGAGGGACACTTCACCAGGCATCTTTATAGTCCACATTCCAACTGTTTTATGTTTTGTTTTCAGAAGCAGTGAAGTGGTAACCTAAGGGAAGCTTGATAAATCATTAAAAATCTGTGGCCCTTAGAGGGGAACTTTCCACAGCCCCTAATTTAATGGGTTCTCTGTTTAAATGCTTAGCACATACTATTTGAAGAATAAACACTTCTACTGTTTTCAGGTTTGTGTTTTGAAGGCTGAGTTCTGTTTCTGTGGAGCAGGCTTACCAGGAAGGTGCTGGCACTGGGCATCTTTTTCTTCCCTTTGTGGTGACTGCCTTAAGAGAAGCATACTCTGTGGCCTGCAGAGGTTCTGGAAATTATTTTTTTTTTTTCCTCTAAAGCATCAGTTCTCTGCAGAGTCTTCTTGTAAAGTGCCTGTAAATAATGATTTAAGAAATGTTGTCCTTTAGTGAATTTGCTCATTTTGGAGAATTTGTATGTTAATAGAGACCAAACATTCCCATCCTTGTCTAGGAATGCTTTAATGTTCTCTCTTAAAAGTTATTTTTGGTCAGGGAAACAACATCTCTGAATTGTTCCGGGAGAGTGAAGAGTGGACCTTCTTCACAGCCTCGAATTCGATGGAACATTTGTCTGCATTTAACCTTAGGGGTGTCCAATAATTAAACTTGTATTGTGGAAGTTTATAATCACATTGCCATGCTGTTTTCACCAACAAACTGGAAAAACCATACTTTAAAATATTAATAATTCCTCATATCTAAAGTGACTATTTTTCTCAGGCCAGTATGAAAACAAAGACACTGCATACGGCTCTGTCCAAGTCCTAGAGAAGCAGTCTTGCTCCCCTTCCCTCTTTCAGGGCCCATGCTGGATGCTGATCTTGAGCAGTTTTCCCCCACTGGTAGAGGACCCAGGAGTGACTGTCACAATCTGTCAAGGACCCTCTGCAGCCAGGGTCCTTTGTTAAGGTTTGCCATTCATTCTTGCTCTGTTTCCCAGTTGTTCGAAGTTGGAAGACTTGCCTGCGGAGCAGTGGAACCACGCCACAGTCCGCAATGCCTTAAAGGAACTGCTCAAAGAGATGAACCAGAGCACATTAGCCAAAGAATGCCCTCTCTCCCAGGTCAGTATATCCAGGTGGAGTTCTGGGAAACCTAGAGGGCCGCCAGTGGACTACGTGGTGGGAGGGGGCACTCCTGCTCAGACAGCTGTCTTCTATTAGCATAGTCACTGTACACTGCAGGTGGAAGATGCGCAGAGGTTGTGGCGCTTCTTGTCCTCAAGTAGAAGTTACCACTTTTTGAGAGCTTTGATGTGATGGGTGTGTATTAAAACATTTCACACTTACAGTCTTTAACTTCTCATGTGTATCCTAGGAGGTGGGTAGCAGTGTCTCCCATTTTATAGATCAAGAAATCAAGACTCAGAGAAGTGCTTTACCTTCCCAAGCATACTCAGTAGGCTAAGTGGGAAGTTGCGATCCTAATCCATTTCACCCCTGCAAAGCCTCGGGCTCTGGAATCTTCCTTTATTTAGTTAATAGAGTGAATCAACCATGTCAGACCCATCTTAACTAATTTTTACTTATTTGACTGTTTTCCCTGGCTAGCAAAGAGCGATGATCTTTATATCATATACATTTGTATAAATTTTGCAGTGGATTTGCCATGTGAAAATGCATCATGAGAAGAAGTGATACTCCATTTTTAGTGAACTGATGAGAAACTAAAATAAGCCACAAAAATAAGAGATAGAATAAAGGAAGGAACAGAGTAGGAAAGGGCTGCCTTTTCCATATGATGGATCTTTCTCTAATGATGAGGTAATATTTTGGTGGCTAGGGTTAGTGGCTTAGGACTGCTATGACATGAACTCAGGTTGACATTGTTTAAAGCTATGAATGGAAATCCATTTCCTGTGTGAGTTACTACACTTGATTTAAGACAATGGACTAATTACATGTCTGTCAAGTTCAAGGGAAGGTGACAAGAACCATAGAAACTTGATGTGCCCTGAGCTGCGTTCTCGGATAATAGAGTCTTTGGGGGAAGCAGGAAGCCTGGTGGTTAAGAGCATGCATTCTGAAATCAGTTAGATCTGGATTCGTGTCCTGGTTTATAGGCCTTTCTTTGTAAGTAAAACCAGGAGACTAATAGTTGTAAGTCCTATAATGAGGAGTAAATGCGATAAATCATATAAATTCTTGGCCTGGTGCCTGGCATACAATGGTGCTCCATTAATAGTATCAGCTATTATTATCGAGATACAGTGTTGTTGGTGTGAACTGAGTATTTTTTGTGTGTGTGTCGTGGAGCATGTTTTGGACTTTAAATCCTCTGAGATAAAGCATGCTGCAAATATTTTTGCTTCCAAATACTCAAGAAGGCATGCACCTGAGTAGTAGTAGCTGTATAGAAAGGAACATTCGTATTTCTTGACCACCAGTTATGTTCCTGCTCTTGGCCATTTCAGTATGTATGTGTAGGTATGTAGGTGCTAACACTTGTTGCTAGGACTTTGATTTATTTATTTATTTCAGTGTGATGGCTTATGAAGTTATAGAAATAAGAATTTTAAGTTAATTCTGATCATATACAAGGATTGATAAGGAACAGTTTATGGAAAAAAATTCAGTCATTTGTCCTGAATTTCACGGTTAGTCAGAATTCTTTGTCTCTTGGATTTACGTGGAAGTCAAAATGGGCTTTGCTTGGAAGTGGACAAGCACCTAACTTAATATCAACAATTCAGAATTTTATGCAGGGCTCTTACAGCCAATGGAAATTTGGTCACAGCTGATCCAGAGTGATTATCAGGTTTAGCTGTAACTGTAAAATGTGACTAGAGAGATGACATGAGAGGAAAGAACCCAGATCAGGAGCCGAGAGCCTTCATATCTGAAATCTTCCTCCTTCGTGCCATTGCCCTGTTTAGACTTAACTGCCTTGTAACCTTTCTCCTGTCTCCTGCTTTTCCAACACTGAGATCTTGCCATTTCCTTGTCTCTGAGCCTACAGTGACTGCTTGTGCCCAGCCTGAAGGAGGTGCAGACTGTGTGACATAGCCTATAAGAATTGTTACAGTGGCCCTGTCCAGCTGATTTCTCATCAGAGCTGCCACCTTCCTCCTTTTACCTGCATCCTCTTTGTGCTCCAAACACGTGGAATTAATCATTTTGGAACATTTGCCATTGCTCAAATGTCAACAAAATATTCCTGAGGGCTGGAGCAACCTAACTAGTACCCTTAGCATTACAAGTCTAGCAGCAACTTTTTGTGCTATTTTTAAAAATGATGCAAAATTTATATTCTACTCCATGTACCTGTGTCTTTGATATTTTAAAAGTCCTAAAAATCCTTTTCTCTGTTAAATTCTCCTTCTGTCCACGTGAGATTGGCCTTCTGGGGAGCTGCACCATGTTAATCTCAGGCTTTGGTAGTTCCAGAGTCCTTCAGTTTGACGCTTGCTTTTGCATATGTGATTTCTCCTGGTTAGCATGTGGTGCTGTCCTCTGCTTGATGAAGTCATCTTTCAGATTCCACCTGGAAAGTCACTGCTGGCGAAGTACCCTGGCCTCCGGGTTGAAGCAGTCGCTTCTTTTGCTCTTGGTAGCCTCTTGTACACACCCTTGTCGCAGGGCTTATCACAGCCTGTTATTGGTGCTGTGTCCCAGTTCTTGTCACTTGATGGACTGCCCATCTCTTATTCATCTTCACTTCCTCAGCATTCAGCATGATACATGTCTTGCAGGTAGTCATTATTCTGATGCATTCTCAGCTTGGCCCTGTTTATCTTTTGGGTGAATAACTCTTTGTGGTGGGGGCTGTCCTGTGTATTGTAGGGTGTGTAGCAGCATCCCTGGCCTCTACCCACTAGATGCCAGTAGCATGCCACCATCCCCCTCCCCCAGTTGTGACAACCCTAATGTCTCCAGACATTGCCAAATATCCTATGAGGGGAGTAAATCACTCTTGGTTGCGAACCACTGCTATAATGTGTTTAATGAATTAAGTATAAAAATGTTTTAGAAAGTGCTATAAACTGTAAAGTTTTATTATTTTTATGGTGTTCTTGGCAGCTCTAAAATGTTTTGAACTAGAAACAGTGAATACAGTAATTTGGTGGTCCATGCCCAGTACATTTTCAATCAAACAGGGCTCAGTTCTATTCAATTTGGGGAGATTTGATTTAGGCTTCTGTGTGATGTGTGATTATGGAAAATCTTACCGGGGTCATCCTCAGTAAGCATGGACATGTGATATGGGCCCCAGCATTAATCCCTACCGCTATTACGCTTAACACATTCCAGATTATTCACCTCACTTGTGTAACTGGATTGCATTTCAGTGTGGGGATAAGCTCACTTATTTTGTTTGTGGTTGTCATAGAACAGGTGCATGCATTTTTTTAAGGTTCCACCTATGTAATGTGCATTTTTGTTCACATTAATTCAACAGTGTATTCCAGCAATATTACTGGAGTCCCAATTAGGAGTCAGGCACTTTGCCGTGGGCTGGGGATGCAGTGGTGAAGGTGAGAGAGGAAAAAGCTTTCAACCTAGGAAGAAGAGTACTACTTACTTCAGCCCTGCTTACTGGGCTATGTAAGATAGACTCAGTTCATGAGTAAAAAAAAAATGACTAGGGTTTCTTGTTTTGTTTTGGTTTTTGATTTTTAAAAGACCTTTTTTGAACTAATTCTTCTTTATTACCCCTAAACCAAATCATCTTAGGTATTTCTTCACTCAAGTGTGGTGATTGCATAAAGGAATGACGTTTCAGTGGCCAGTATGTATGTTCTTCCAACATCCCAGTGTTCGGCAGGTCAAAAGAGCAGTTTTTGAAAGCAGAAGAAAAGTTGGAAAGTCCATAAAAGGGCAACAATTGCAGGCTGAGGCATATATATTTATTTAAGGGGAGAGAGGTCATGATTTTGCTATTCTCTGTCTGGCCAGGTGCTTGGAAAGTATAGGTTGTATTTGTGTGTCCATGTATTTATTTTTGATTTCACCTTTCCAAATGTGTTTCAGTGCTGACAGCCTCTTCCTTTTCCTCCGAAGTCACCCTGAGTCACCACTTCCAGCCTCTCCCTTCAGTCATACAGTCTGCGCTGAGCATCCTAACTTACCATACCTTATGCATAGGTCTCTTATTAAATAGTCTTCTCTAACTAACTGTTCCAATTTGGAAACATTATGACCACCTCTTTCTGTGGCCTACTTCTCTTTACTCAAGGAAGAATTAAAAGATGAAATCCCAGGTCCTCTGGGTTTTGATCCATTAAAATACGTAAAGCTAATAGTACCTTCCTTGTCCACCTCATAGGTTGTTATGATGATCAAGTGGAAGGACCAAGAGACCATGTTTTCTGTGACTCTAGATATGTTTTCTTAAATTTGTTTTTTGAGGTAAAAATACATAACATGAAGTTTATCATTTTCATCATGTTTAAGTTCATAATTCGGCATTAATTACATTCACGATGTTGTGCAACCATCACCCCTATTTCCAAAATTCTTTATCACCCCAAACAGAAAGTCGATAGCCATTACATAATAACTCTCCATTCCCTTCCCCGCATCCCTAACTCTAGGTGACTTCCTTTCTGTTCTCTGACTGAGTTTACTTGTTCTAGATACCTCAAAAGTAGAATCATAGAATATTTGTCTTTTTATCTGGCTTATTTCATTTAGCATATAGGTATGTTTTTAAAGCAGCTCTGTCCCATGCCCGTAGCTGAGGTTTTCTTGCCAAATGTTTGAGGAACAAAAAGACTGGCAGAAATTACTGAACCATTGAATGTTATTGGATTTCCAGTATGATTGGCGATACGGTGTTTATATAGTCTTTTTAAGACATAGACTGTAGGATAATTATTCCTGTCATCCTGAGCAAGCCTTGCTCATTTGGGGATCATTAAAGGACCAACTTAAATGTACAATATGCTAAAATAATCGGACAGTGAACTCAAGCAGCCAGTTGGGTTGGGAGGAAAAAAACAAATTGACCATGTGTTTATCTATAGACAAGAGGCTGATCAATTGTGTGGACCAGTATTGTCTTAACTAGTTGCCAACTGTCTGTTTCATTTAGTCTTAAATTCATGTATGTAGTGGGGATGTATCATGTCTTGTGTTAACCAGTTGCCAGCTGTCCCTTTCAGTTATTTTCATGTGAGTTTGTTTTAGTTCGAGGCCCAACCTCATGACTCTTGTTGAAGGAGGCTTACAAATGACAGCTTGGAAAGAATCCCTAACTGGGTAATTGCCATGAACATATGAAATGATTGCGTGGAGGGGAGAGAGCTGAACTCATTGACTCTGCGTCTTGTGCCAGGCCTTTTACACAGATCATCTCTCTGAATCTTTACAGCTCTCTTAGGCAGGTACCAACATCCCACTTTCACAGATGAGGGTGCCACCAGCAGCACCTTAGCGGAGGAGCTCTCAGATGGACTACTGTCGTACTGCAAAGCCCAGAGGAAGTGTTTCCTTCAATTAGAATGGCAAAGTTTTCGATTCTGATAGTATAGCTCAGAAATGGGGATAGTAAGGGAGAGCAGAAGGCTGCCAAATAACATTAACTGAATTTTTCATGACAAAGTAATTTCTCCAGATCAGTTTTTTCCCTTTACTATAGTTGATGGACATATCATTATAATCTCATGTTTAATATGTAATTTAGCATACCGCAAAGCAGAATAAAAAAGGCTGAAAATGAGCAAAAATTGCATATATTATTCATTGCCTGCATCATACTCTCTCCCGCACGTAGACGTGGAAAAGGAGGCTACAGGATGCCAGCTTCTCTCCCTACTCTGACACTCTTCTTGCTGAGACAGGGCATTCCTACTGACAGAACGTGTAACCATTCACTTGGTTTTAAAATGTTCTTTTTTAAAGCAAGTGTATTATCGGTCTGCAGCTTAGCTACTCTTAGTATAACACTGCTATGCAAACAAGTAAGTCTCACTAAGCCAAGGAGACTATGGTAAAGGATATCTAATTATTTTATCTTTCTTTTCTTAGGGAGGGAAAGCGGGTGCTCAGATCTCTGTCTTTTTAAGACAAATCATTTTAACGGGTGTATATTGTTTTGCTTTTCAAACTGTTAAGTTTTAAATTGTCATTGGGTTCCTTAGTTTTCTCTGATCCTAAGCTCCTTAACTCCTATAAGGGGCCCGAGGTCACAACTTGATGTTTTGCTTTTGTCACACTTCGTGTCTTCTTTGTCTGAAGAATTGGTTGCATTATCTGCTGTTGAGTACCAGTTGATGGAGGTGGTGGTGAATATTTCCTTTCTTTCATTAACTAGGTTCCCTTCTTAAGAGACTCATGAAATAATGTGGCCTGGTAGTAGTGTCTTTTTATGGTGCTTTCCACTGCTATTTGACTTTGGACAAGATGCTTCTTCATTTTGAGCTTCTTGGCCCTCATTTTGGAAAATGGAGCCATGTAACAGGTGACATCTATAATCTGAGCTAGTCAAAAACAAACAAGTTCAGGAGCCTAAAAGAAAATTTATTTTTAGATAAGGCAATCTACTTAAGTATAGTATCAAAACAATATATTTTAGTGTTTAAACAATATATATTTAAAACAGTATGATATTCTCTTGCAATTTGTCTTGGTGCAAGTTCAAGTCAGCTAGTAAACTTTGAAGTAACTGATGCTGCTGTATTTTAAATCCTCAAATATCTTATTACTACTATTTTTATTACTATTTTAAATAACTTTCTAAGAAAACTGGCATAACCTGTGTGTCAGAGTGACTGCAAATGACAAACCTGGATTTTATTCCTCATTTAATATCTTCATATTTAAGATTTCATGGTTAGTTACAAAGAAGTCTAAAACTTTTCCAAAAGTTTCTATAATTGGGAAGACATTTTAAACCTTCCTATTGATTTTAACACATAATTTTTTCATAGCATAGCTTTGTCTATGATTACTAATCATGTGGTGTTTGTGGCTGTGACTGAGTACCTCTGGGAGCTCCCTGATTGGCCCAGTGCATGTGTGGCCCTCCCCTTTCCTTGTCACAGCCACTACCATGCCAGTAAGCTTGCTTAGTAAGTGCAAAGTCATTTTAATATGACCCTCAGTAAAATATAATTCCTTTAAGTGTTATAAATAACAACAGGCATCTCTTTTGGGTCATTTGTATCAGCATTACATTATACAACAAGGATGCTCAGGAGTTGGTTGCATTCTGGCTTGAAAACGTTTACTCAAATCTTTGTTCATTTTCAAAAAGATGTGGAGATCCTCAAAGCCCAATTGTGTGGTTGCTCTAGAATTACTGGAAAACATAAAAGAGCAATACAAAGTACAAAACTATATAGATACTTTAAAAAAAGCAGTAAATGGAAATTAGGGTTTTTTTTTCTTTTTCTTTTTCTTTTTTTTTGGTAGAGTGACTGGTGGGAGAGATTTTAATCATTACGCATCCTATTTTTGCAGCAACTATATCTCATCAGGTCTAAGATGCTGTTGATTGTAAGATGCATTCCAATTTCAATGACATTAAAGTATATTAAAAAAATGTGACTGTAGAATGGATGAAATGTGGTAAATGCAGATTCTTGTGCCGCAGGACCTCTGGAAAACTTTATTCCATGTAGAGTCAGTATGTGCTGAGTCTGTGTTCGCTCTTTTCAATTTTGTTTATAGTGAAGTAGGTTTTGATTTTTTAAAAACAAACTGACACTAACATTTAGATGACTTCATGTGTGTGTCCAGAGTATTCTAGTGAGGCCTAGTGGTTCAAACTCAGGCTATGAGAATGTAACCATCTAATTTAGGGTTAGAGAATATTCATGTTTGAAACTAGAATAATAAGACATAACATGACCTTTCATCCAAAGTATGCCCCAGATGTACCTCTTCTGTTTTTAAAACTCTCTGAAGATGAATTATGAAAATTCTTATCAGTAGAACTAGTTTCAGTGTCAACTAGATGTAAAGACCTGCAGGGAATTAATATGAATAAAATGTGCCACAAATTAAAAAGACTTGACTAAAGATTCTCATCATCTAGGAAACTTTATTTGCTACCTATTTCCTTTGCTCAACTCATAGTTTAAATTTATTCCCACCTCACTCCACCCTCTTCATGGTCAGTAGAGATAGAAACTCATTCATAATTGGGGAAGAGAACAAATCTGATTGAGTCTCTGGGTAGCCAACTTCTTTTTTAAATGAGTTGTGTGAACCTGACTCTAGTACAGGATTTGGTGATGGAGACCATGGAAGCCCAGGTATTAACTTCCTTGCCACATAGATTGACACTGGCCATATGCAGTGTCAGTGAAGACACATCTGGAGCAAGGACAAAATAGGGACGCTAGAGAGTGACGGAAATGTGGATTATTTGGGGCCACAGTGATGCGGATTGGTGGCCTGGTCTTATGGTCTAGGAAGAATTGATGGACAGCTCCCAGTAGTAATTGAGACACTTAGCATTTTAGTTCATCTCCCAGACCATCCTTGCAATAGGAGTTTAATTTCAGTTTCCTGTCATGGCTATGTATCCTGTGCCTCTTTAGAGGATAACATTCATACAAACAACATATAGAGATGACAAGTACATTTGCAATTATTCGTATACACCAGTATGGCTGGTGCATCTATTATTAGGCCGCTTTCATGTTAAAATTTTCATTATTATGACATTTCAGTTTGGCATTTTAAAATTTCATCTCTGTCCCTTTTCATCTGTTACATTTCAGTGACTCAGATGTCCCACATCAGAAGTGTGTTAGACATGAGGGGGGAAAAATGCAACAGACACAGTCACTGTCCTCAAGGGTTTCACAGATTAAGACAAAAAGAAAAACTCAGCCTGGAAAGGGAACTAGCCCAGCTAGCCAAAAGACTTCTTTACTCTTTTGTTAGTAACACACAAAGCAGAACCCTGCCTCAGGAAGATTAGGATTCCACTGTTCTTCTAAGGCAGGAGGTAAGGCTCTAGAAGTTCTGTGATACACTCAGGTGATACTGGCTCTTTGTGTTCCCGGGGCTGTGTTCAGATCCTCAGATTAAAAAGGTTCTTCTCACTATCTCTCCTTAGAGAACAGAATTATCATTTAGAGATCAGCACCTGGGGGAGGTTAGCCATCTACTATATAGGAAGGGCCAAAGAGGTTTCTTTGAATTGAATTAGGGTTCCCCTCCCCCACTGGCACTGCATAGTGTTGTTGTTGTTGTTGTTGTTTTTAAAGATTTTGTTTATTTATTCATGAGATAGACACAGGCAGAGGGAGAAGCAGGCTCGCCACCAGGAGCCTGATGTGGGACTCGAATCCGGGACCCTGGGATTGCGACCTGAGCCAAACCAGATGCCCACATAGTGATTTTTGAAAAAGAGGAACTCTGTGGGCTCAGTGAGGGAACTGTTTTAAATAGGAGTCTGTGTAGTACTGTTTGCTGTTTGAACCCCCTGGTAAATAACTTGCCGTTGCCTTGATTTACTGTTATCCTTTTTATCTTGACTGCTTTGGAAAAATACCATTAGTTCTAAGTTTTGAGATTTTGCATAGCTGCTCCATCCATATGTGGAGATACCTTTTTGAAGAAAGATGAGATTTCAAGGCAAGATATAAAACCTTACCAAAGTCATTTGGAATCTCGAGTTTACGTCCATTTGTTTTTAGACGGAATTTGCTGAAGTAAAAGTCTCTGTGTAAATCTGTGGCTGTATTATCACAGTCAATTCAGGTATATAAGTTAATATCTGTTACAAATGTTGGTCCAAACATGCCATATTGACTGAAAACATACCTGTAGGAAATTTCATTCAAGGTATGCAATTATAATTTAGATTTTTAGTGGTAAGTCAAGCTATGCTCTTCTCTTTCCTTTTCATCCCAATTATAAACAAATTGGCTAAAGGGTAGAGCTGAGGAAGGAGAAGGGGTGAAGAGGAAGAAAGAATCATGTACTTAAGCACCCAGAAAGTTTTAGCTTTGATTCATTTTTGGTTGAAACACAGTACAAGTGTTATGTTTAGTTTCCCCTGCTCTAAAATAGCACTGTTAATTTTTTCATTTGATGAATTTTCACACAAGTGCTAATCACACGTTTCTATAAATTATATTAATTTAACTTATTTCCCTAAATGTTGTTCTGCAGTGTGTAGCACGGATGTTCTCAGATTCTTGGCTGTGTAAGCTTGTTGCAGTTGGAAGCAGAACAGAAACATCTGAAAGGCATTATTTGAATTACCGATGCTGGAGCATCTGATCTCACCTTTTACTCTGGTTCCTAAATCACAACTGTTCTTTCCCTTTGTATTTAATCTGTATGTCCTGCCTCCTCCATCTTTGACATTACCCCAAGGTTGTTTTTTTGGAAAAAGCATTGTCATTATACAGTAGAAGTTAAAAAAAAAGAGTAAATTTAGCTAGTCATATTTGACATTTAATAGTTTAGTTTGCAGGAGGGTGACTACTTCAGATTTAAAAGACCATGAAGATCCGTATGATCTGTAATTCTTGTCCCTAAAAAGGAGTACTAGTTTATGAAAAATATAGCTATTATGTTTTTTTTTTCTTTTCAGAGTATGATTTCATCCATTGTAAATAGCACATATTATGCCAACGTGTCAGCAACCAAGTGCCAGGAGTTTGGGAGATGGTATAAGAAGTACAAGAAGATTAAAGGTAAACTGAACTTTTTGTTTTTAAAGCCTATTTTTAGTTTTTAGGTCAATGAATTGTTGGTTATTTGGAGTTTATGCTAATTTTAGGTATAAATTTTTATTTAATTATGTGTAATTTTTGCAAAGGTAAGATTCTTAATATTTCCATCAGGATATCCTAATTAGCTCACTTAAAAACTAAGATGGTGTTAGAACTAAAGTAAAATTCATAGCATAATGGGTAAAGTTTGTCATTTTCGCAAGAGATGCATGTGAAGGCCAAGACTTTGAGAAATCTTTGAAATGGTTTATTTCAGATAGGCCTGTCTATTTGAAAGGCTCAATCAATAAATCATTTCCATTAACATATTAATGGAAAATTAAAAGCAGTCATTGTAGGTTAAATCAGCACTTATAATTTAAGTACCAATTAACAAATTGGAATGACTGCTTGTTGTGGTATCAGGAAACCTTCGGTTAGAAATGGAGTTTTGATGTGTTTATTTGGTGACAGTTCCAGACCAGTATATAAATTAAAGGGACCCTGCAGTAAAAAGCAGACTTGTGTTCAAATCTCTGTCCTCCATTTGCTAGTGTGTGTTTGAACAAATTTAACTTCACCAAGATTCAGTCTCTTCATCTGAAAATTGAAACAATAAAAAAATAATAATAATAATAAAAAAGAAACAATAAAAGTATCTAAATCACTCACTGTGAGGACTAAATAAATGAATGCTGACATAAAGAAACCTCTTAATAAATAAGAGCTATAATGCTATAATAATAATTAGTAGTAACGGTAGTACTAGCAGTAATGTAAGAAATGTAGAATTGTATCTGAAAATGCAGTCTCTTGTATAATAAATGCCATGCTTATTTAGACCATCCAGCCCTTTAAATATTTTTCCTTTACAAATATGTCAGGGTTGGAAACATTCTAGTGTTCTTACCCAATTTACATGCTTTTCAAATTCAAATGATACCAGCCCCTGAAGGGATTTGGGGGAGTTTTTGGTAACATAATAGCTTGATGTTGGAGGGTCCCTTCCAGTCTATATTTTTGCATGATCATGACATCATCCATCATGCTTTATTATAGGTATTCATAGCCTTGCTGACAGTTAACTACCCCGATCTGAGGTTCAAATGACAATTTCTGGTGGGTAGGCAAAAGTAAAAGATGAATTTATTTGTTTTACTACCTGCTGGTTTCCTCCAGGGAAAGGATATTGAAATAATACATGTTGGTTGTTTAATATTTGGGAGCTCGTTTACAGTTACCTTTTGAGGAAATGAACTTTACAGGCATTGGCAGCACGTCTCTGATTACAAAAGACAGAGAGCATTTTATGCTAAATATCCAAGTTGTAAGGAAAGTCAAGATGTTGAACTACCCAGGAGAAATTAAAGCGCACTGCACATTGAATTAAGATCCATTTCTCTTCAGCATATTCTGAAATTCTCAGAAGCATTTAAATTCCAGTTTGGGCACTTGCTTTATAATATTATTAATATTAACTCTTATACAGGATAAGATGAATAACTCCTTCTCATTCTAAGACATGATTGTGTAGTTCAGAAGGGTTTCTTTTCTCTAAGTGTTGTCACCAAGTTTTTCTTTTAAAATAAAATTGTTGAAGTGTTTGAACATATCCTCTTTGGCTAAAAATCAAAAGAATCATGCAGCTTCAAGGTCATTTGTTAGATCCCATTTACTTGCTGTTAGAAGAGAAAAGGAAGAAAGAGTCCTCTTTTAATAGGCTAGAGTATAATTCCAGATTCAGAAACTCTCCACTGTAGTGTTTTCAGAATTGCCACTACAGACTGTGTGTGTGTGTGAGTGCGTGTGTCTGCTCACACACATGCGCACACACACCAACACTTATATCTCCTCCTTTTTTTCTTAGATTCAATTCTTTAAGCTCTATTTTTTTTTTCAAGATAGTAAATGCACAGTTAAATCTTAAGTGTCATAAAAGCAGACTGAGACCTTGATTTCAATCAGGAGGGTCAAGGATCCACACCTGAAGAGGCTGCCAGACACTGTGTACACATGCTATTCAAAGAGATGGAGCTAGTCATTGCTGTTGAACAGTGTGTGTGTGCATGTGTGTGTGTCAGTAGGAGGAGAAAAGGGAAGGTTAAGGTATGTGTGAAGTAAACACAAGCTGCCGTAAAACAGTTCAAGTGGTGTTGATTCATCAACCAAGGGAGTGGGAGGAAAAACAAAGAATTCGTGGCAGGTATAATGGTGTACAGAAAATAAACACTCAGAGAAGTATATTTTATTAACTTTCGACCCTCAGAGAAAAGGAAGTGTCGGACCTGATATACAGGCACATTTCATCTGATAGAAGCTTTGTGCTATGAATAGATGTCACTGTGGGAGTTCCTATCTAGTAGAATCCACTTCTCACGGGAAAGGAATGATTGTGTTTGTAAAATTTCTGTTTGTGTCCATCCATTTTCAAAATGAGAAAAAGAAGTAATGAGTCTGAAATCTGGAAATTAGTAGATAGCAAAATCAGAATTCTACCTTAGGGCTCTTCCTGAGAACCTGGAAGTCAGAGTTCTGTGTCCTTCCTTGCCCCCCTACCCACTCCTTTCCACCCCCAAATTACCAATTTACATGTATCCTGGCTGATATAATGTATAAAAGAAAATCTCATGCTAACTTACTAATGTCCCAAACTAAATGCAGCTACATTGTTAAATATGTTTCCTATTATCTGCTAATGTCTGTTTTAATAAAACAGTGGGAACTAAATGGTTGCTTCTTAATCAAAACCATGATTTCCTAACATAAGCTATGTGATTCTGTTACAAATTGCCACATATAGATCTCCTAGGTCAAAATTTTTTTCTCTTCTCATAGAAATAAATAAACAGTAAAATAATTATATACTCTGAAAGATCAAAGTAAATATGGCTAAAACCTGGCAAAAATAAAAGTCTACTGAGAGGATTAAAAAAAAAGGGTCAGATTGCAAATTCTATAGTTAATGCTTAAATAAATATGAGAAAAATGAACAATCAATAATTTGATATCATTAAAAACAGATGTAAAAACTATATACAAATGGAATTGTCTGAATTTTGAAGTAAACATTTTAATGTGCATTTTTTGAATTTGTTGTTATTATAGCTAAACTATTTACACTTATTCTATAAAATGTCCTAAGTTAGTTTGGCTTAGCATGTTAACTTTATTTTCCCCAGTGATCACAGCAAAGTACATTCTGTTTACCTTCTTTCTTTAATTTCAAAGACCATCATGGTTGACATAGACATATTTGAGTTAACATTAGTGTTAAGTTAGGATGAATGGGGAGAGACTTCGCATACTCTGGTTTTAGGGTCCAGAACTATGAACCTGCTTCCCAGGAATTTTTGATATTGAATAAAATGGACTGGGTAGGGTAGTAGGTTGGTTTAGACAGCATTTTTTATTGCTGTGCATCTTGTACTGTAATTGCTTCTGGCCTAGACTTTGCAGTGTAGAGCTTGTAAGCTCCCAAGTATAAGAAAAAAAAATGTACATACTGTATAAAAGCAGGAAAAATAAAAGATCAATATTAACAGTTGTTTAATGTGTAGGAGTTTTATTGTTGGACACAAGAATAATCCACAGGGACCTGGAAATGTTCATGCTGTTACAAAATTATTTTCAAGAATTCTTAGGATTATGTGAAATTTACCCCATCAATTTTTCTTTCATAAGTTCTACACATTTTAATGAAACACTTATTTTTTTTAAGCCTAACCCTTTTCTATTAACTGTCTAGATGAAAACTTGCCTCATCATTTTTATGAAACTAAGTGGCAATTATATATACAGTACCATCAGAAATTATACTCTGTGGCAATCTACTTTTGCAGGGGATCTTATAGGAATTAAAAAGTACCTTCACAATGAAGGACTCATATATTTTAAATGCTTCCTAATTAAAAATTAATAAAGTTAAAATAATATTATATCTAATGTGTTTTTCATCTGATACCAAAGCAAAATGAGGTGTCATCTTTGGTCAGGCCAATCTCAACTATTTAATATGTCACAAGGATGAAGGGGTCATTGAAAGTTCACACAAATATAGTGGATATTGTAAAATTATTTGTGTCATAAAATAATACCAGTAGAATGAATGGACCTAACCAAACCCCATATTTTGGCCAGAAAGCAAAATTATCCTCATCACTTTTCTTTTCTCAATCATTGCTCAAGAACCCCCTGATTGTTAGTTGTCTTAATTTTATTTATTTGAACTTATTTTGCAAAATATTAAAAGGCTGGGAGAAATGAGGATTTTAAAAACCAGTGTTACTTTTCCAAGCCTGGTTTATTCTAGTAATCAGTATTTTATCTGACCCTGTCTGATCTAGTCTTGCAAGATCAAACGTCCAGGCCAGCAAGCAGACAGTAAACAAAGCCCGTGAAGGGTTTCAGTAAACACAAAGATTAGATGTTGAATGAAAATTAAACTCCTTGAACTAGTCGTCTGTACTAAAGTGGTTAAGTGGGTTGTGATTAAAAGAAATAAGTAATTATGATCATTATAGCTGAAATGATATAATGTTACCACATTTAAAGCACCTCTTGTACCCAAAAATGATTGTGTCATTTACAAAGTGGTGCCTCAGAGTTGAATAGAGAAATCAGTGTCCCCTGACCTGGTTCCATAAGGCAGCCCCTGCTTAGCCATGGTGGTATCGGTGGTCAGGACAATGCCTTTAATCAACTGCCGGTACTTCTCCTTCTGCTGTTGTTTAGCTCTGATGAGGTAAAAGCAACTTTTGTCTACCTAATTTTTCTGGGTCATGAAAGAAATTTGCTTTCAGCTTGGGATCTAAATGAAGGTGTTCGGCAAGGAAATTTGTCCCTCTGCCTGTACTGTACCAACATCAACTCCTTGGCTTTTATGTAAGTCCTTGAACTTATATGAATTTTCTATAAATATTCATGGAAATCAAAACATCGCTTCCATAACCAAGCACTTTCCATCTTACTGGATGAACAGCCTTGTGCTTTTTTACTGTGACAGTCACTGATGTGCATTCATCAATCACTTTAGCTTGTTTGGCCCTCTGATTAGAAGCTTGTTGAAAGTGTCAGCAAGTGGAAGAATGGTGTGCGGAAAATTTCACGGACCCTAAACTCAGGGGTGGGCCAGTTCCTTACTTGGATCTTGAGAAGCTTATTCTGGCTATAACAAAAGCTGCTTCTTTGGCCTGAACTTTGTTTGTTCATAAATGTGAATAAATGTTAAAACATAAGACAATCATTTGTCAACAATATGGTTTGTAGATTAAAAGAAACAAACTTGCTATCTGCTTATATTTATGCTTTTTATAATGCCATTTTAAACATATGTTTTAAAAGGATGCAAAGGGAAAAATGATGTTTTTCTCTTACTCATCTATCCATCCATTCATCTATCATATATAAATACTATTTGAAAGAAGTTTAAGACACAGTTCTTGGTTTCAAAAAGCCGGCATCTATAAAGTTTGAGCATCAACTTTATATACCTGTCAGGATTCTAAGTGGGGAACATTACATAGTCCCTCCTTGCAAGACACACAGTTACAGAACTAATTTTAGCTAAATAAATGCTTAGTGAGTGCTTCTACTACAGGCCATTTTTAGTGCTAAAAGCAGTGAGAAATAACCAGAAACACATAAGATGTGATTCCTACTTCTTGTTGGGTTGCTGTCAACCTAACAGGGGAGGCAGCCCTCTATCTGGCAAATATATGGCAGTGGTATAAACTTATGCCATGGTAGCACAGAGAATGGGCCATAAGTTTTACCTGATAAGTCTTAGGTTGGAGAGGAAGGTAATTTAAAAAATAGCCCTTTTAGTTATACCTGAAGGACAGTAGAGTTTTGCAAGGAGAGAAAAAGAAGGAAGAGCACTTCAGGCAACTGCAAGTTCATAGGTATATGAACATAGGTATAGATGCAGAGGTGCAAAAGAGCAAGAATATTTAGAAAATTATGGGTGGTAGTCTGGTATGTCTAGAATGACTGGACATTTATCACGACACTATCATGTAAGAGATGCCCAGAATGGCTAACGTTTTGACTGGTGAAAAGGAAAAGATAGAGCATGGGTAGGTGCAGGGTTGATGATAGCATCAAACAAATTGCCAGATAGCATCTGGCAAACGAGCAGAGATTTTTGGGGGGATCTAGCTGTGGGTAATGTTTGTATTATAATAATGAACAATAAGGTTACCTTGGGGAACTCCAAAAGTTCAGTTGAGATGTATTGAGAATCAGTGAAAGGTTTTCAGTAGGGAGTGATATGATGAAAATGGTGGTTTAAAAAAGAAATTTCACTAGAAGTCCTCTAAAACTACATGTGGGGGAGAGTGTGTATGGCAGGACGAGAGGCAGGTGGCAGCGATAAGGGATGTGCACCTGGGAGGAAATAGACAAAGTGGAATGTATTGCAGTCATCTATGCAAGTAAAGATAGGGAAGTGAGGCCTTGGCTTTTGGTGGCAGCAGGGAAAAAGAGAGAAGTGACCAACGCAATATGTGTGTGGGAAAGAGAAAAAGAAATCAAAGTAGAATCCAGGGTTTTGAGCTTACATGGCTCTTTATGGTTTTGACAGAAGTGGGACAATATAAATTGATCTATTGCTTACACTTCATTGGGAGTTGGTGACCTAGGTAGAGATACCCATTGGGCCATTCGAGATAGAGAATCAGCTGACCCATGGACAGGACTAGAGGATACATTTGGGAGCCACTGTTTTTGGCATGATAGTTCAAAATGCCACCAAAAGAGCATTCTCTATAATAGAGGATAAGAACAGGGTGGGATTGAAAGCTTTGAGAGAAAAAGGCCCATGAGTTAAGAATGTGATGAGGGAGAAAGTGAAATTTCATGGAAGCCAAGGCAAGGTAGCAATTTTACTAGCAGAGAAATATTATCAAGGGTGCCAGGGAGGGGAGAAGGAGAAGAGGTATTTGGAGGTTCTTAGCTTTGCCAAAAGGGGACCATAATGACAGTGGAGGGAGCTGTTTCTTTGTAGTGTGACAACAGAGGGAACGTATGTGCATCTAAGGACGGGAAGGGGGCATGGAACTGAGGCTACCAGGTACTGGCTTAGTAAGGAGAGAATATCAACGCAGTTAACTGCAGCATTAGGAATGAGTTTATTTTATTTTATTTTTTTAATTAGGAATGAGTTTAACACCACTCCCCACCCCATCTCCCGTACTCAGGAGAAAGAGAATGGAGCCAGTGGAGGCAAGGGTTCTGGAGAGGAAGAAGGGTGATGAGCAAGAGTTCACAAATTAGGAAAGGATGGGGTCTAAGGCACAGATGATGCTTTGCCTTTGAAGGAAAAAGAAATAGGCATGTCTTCTTTAGAACCTGGAGGAAAGGAAAGGAGATGGACAAGGAGATGGGTTTTGGAGATGGCGGAAGGGGTAAACAATTGAGGTATCTTATACCAGAGGGGACTATTGTGATTATCTAGCAGTAAAAGAGAGAATGGCTGGGATGGGGAATGGGGATTGGTGAGGAGAAAGCCTGAAATAGGTTATGGACTGACCGTATTTGGGCAACAGTGGGAGCATAGGGAGCCGAAGGATGTGACATAGTTAGGGGTTTCCAGTGGTTCTGGTCTCTTTAATTCTTACCGTTTTCTTACATGTACGTTAGAGTTCTCAGAGTTTCAGATTTCCATTTGTCCTGCCCAGAAACAAAATAAGAAACTCAAAAACAAAGAGATCTGGTGGTGCCTGATGAAGAATCTACAGAGCTGTAAAATGAATTTTTTTGTATGTAGATCAGGAATTGTGCAGCTTATTAAAAATCTGATATGATTATGGTGACACCTTATTTTGTGAAAAATCGATGGATTCGAATCAGAGAATTCTCTTGCTTTCTTGATCAATTAAATAAAAATTTATTTGGCTGTTGGGTTTTTTGTTTGTTTTTGATGATTACACAGTTAAAAGCTGAAAAGCAGTTAAATTCACAAGCTGATCAAAGCTAAGTACAAGTGCCATGCTAGGATTAACATGATAATTGCCTTGCTAGACATTGTTGAACTAGCCATTCACCTGACTGATGATAGGACTTCATTCATTTCACCTTTTGCTGAATTTGAGATTATCTGATTTAGGAATCCTGAACTCCCAAGAGATGAATCTAGACCCATATAGAATGTAAGTCAGGCGATGAGTTCTAACATTGGGCCTTTTAAGCTGTCACCTATAAGTTCCATGTTCTGTAGTAACTTTGACTTATTTATTTATTTTTATTTTTTCATGAGAGACACACAGAGAGAGGCAGAGACAGGCTGCAGGAGAAGCAGGCTCCCTGTGGGGAGCCCAATGCGGAACTTGATCCCAGGACCCTGGGATCACACCCTGAGCCGAAAGCAGACACTCAACCACTGAGATACCCAGGCGTCCCAACTTTTTTTTTTTTTTTTTTAAGATTTATTTATTTATTTGAGAGTGAGAGAGCATGGGAAGGGGGTGCAGAGGGAGAGGGACAGTCTCAAGCAGACTGCCCACTGAGTGTAGGGCCCACATGGGGCTCCATTCCACGACCCTGAGATCATGACCTGAGCTGGAACCAACAGCTGGACATTTCACCAGCTCAGCCTCCTTGGCACCCCTTACTTACTTTTGAATAATCCCCCTACTAGACTGAAAGTTTTTTAAAAGAACATCTCAGGGGCACATCCATTTTGTCCCCTATTCAGACCTCTATGAATTTGGAACATTGCAGGTAGTTATTTTAGTAAATAGTAATAGAACTGAATTGAGTTGATGAACTCATTTGAACATATGCATTTTAAGCACTTTTATTTTTGCACATGTGATATTGTGACTAATCTTATTTGCTATCATGTCTCAATTGAGAGAAAAAAGACAATCTTTGTCTGTTTAATTCATATTACAAATGTCCTTAGCAAATTAGTAAGGGTTATAATCATTCTTTTTTTTCTACTAATTAGTTATTGAGCTAAAGATTTAGCAATAGTCAATTCCACTGAAAGAGACAGTAACACCTTTGTTAAGTAAAAATTAGGCAACATATATGTAGCCTACAAAAAGCATCCCTTTGAGGTTTTTCCAGCTAGTTTATTGAATATTTTCCTTAAAATAATGGCCTGAAACATTGAAGTCCTATAAAACCAGAGAGAATGGGCAATGGAAAAGAAAGAATTGTGGGTTTATTGTTTCTTTGATTAACTTTTCTTTAATAGGTTGAATTAAAGAATTAATACACATAGAATCCTACCTGGCAAAGTTAGAATGCTCCTAAATAATAATGTTAAGTTTCTGAAATGCTATTTTTTTTTCTATTTTGCTGAACTCACCTCTGAAATTATAGTTTCAGATTAAAGCATGAAAAATAAAAGATAAAGTAAGGAATACAAGTAAAGATATTATTAGATATAATTTGCTTTAGCCTATACCTAAAGTTACAGGAATACTTGAAATGGTCAATGTTATCAAACTACGATAAAGTGTTGTTTGAAACCAAAAGGGACAGTAGTGTTCAGATGGGGAGAGTTGAGATTATATTAAGGGTAGAGGTGGATAACACTCACTTTTTCCATGGAACATAATAGGTCCTATGAGCTTTTTTTGTGAAAGCACAGAGGTATCCAGCTTCAAGTGCTATATGGTAGATATATATGTTTTTGTGGATCTTATATGATGGAAAAAGGAAGTTGATAATAAGGGGAAAATACACCTAAGAAAACCAGTCATATGGTATTATCACAGTGCCGGCTGGTACACTTCGCTTATGGGGCTGGAAGCATTTTCCTTCCAAGCCTTGTTTTATTAGGAGTTAACAAGTTGGCTCTGAATATCTTGCTCTAGGCAGAGACTTTGCAAGCAAGTTCTCAACCCAGAGACAGATTCTCTTTAACAAATTTAGAGAAAAACAAATCTTTAACTTTCGTAGTCCTAAAAGACTTAGCTTTTTGTTTTTTTTTTTTCCCTTTTGCCCTTCAGCCCTTTCAGACTCCTAATATTTTTCTTTAATTATATTTAGTGAGCTCTTCTGGTAAGAGTTGTTTTTTTTTTTTTTTTTAATGGTGTGGGATTTATATTTGATATATATGTAATATTAGCTTTAGCTCTTAAATCATGTCTGTCTGTGTTAACAGAAAATGGATTTTATATAACAAATTGACTTTGTACCTTAATTATTGACTAGGACAGAATAAATCAGAAATATTTTCAGTGATTGGGCATATTAAGTGTTAGCATATGCGATGCTGTTATGATTTGTCAGTGAGGTTAGTGTTACCTTTTTAAAAGAATTTAACTCAGGGAAATGCTGTGGGTGGACAGTATGTTGTTTAGTAATAATATGTAACCTAGTTCAGAGAGAAGAGTTAAAGTAAATATCAGGTTGAACCATATGAAATTGTCATTTTTGTAGATTAAAGTTATGTAACCCTAATTTCATATAGTTTAATCATATAGGAATTTATGCTTATTACCTTATGATGTGACTGTACATACCCCTTTTTGTTTCCTATTGTTTACATGTTTCAAAGAAACACTTCATATTTATAGAATTTGTGGAGTACCTGCCAGAGTTCTCCATTGTGTGATTCATGTCTTTAATCAGTCAGGTGGGAGTCTATGCTGATGACACTCATTTTGGGACATCGCTTTTTGGGTGCAAGAAAAGTAGAAGAATGGGGGCGATTCATGAAAATAAACGTAATGAGTGTGAATTTGTCTTATACATGACTATAATAAATTGCTAATAATCAACAGAATTGGGATGAAAGGAACTATGTTTTATCATCAAATAGAAATGCATTTTATTTTGTTTTATTTTAAGATTTATTTATTTATTCATGAGAGACATAGAAAGAGGCAGAGACAAAAATAGAGGGGGAAGGGAGAAGCAGGATCCCCACGGGGAGTGTGATGCAGATCTTGATTCCAGGACCTTGAGATCATGACTTAAGCCAAAGGCGGCAGATGCTCAACTGCTGAGCAACCCAGGTTGCCCTCAAAATGCATTTTAAATTATAGGCTGATATTACAGGCCCATCTATGTGTAGCAAACAGTTAAACTGTCTGAAGCAAATCAGAGTGGATTTTAAGATTTTAAAGATTTTAAAATTTTATTTTAAGATTTTATTTATTTGTTCGTGAGAGACACAGAGGGAGAAGCAGGCTCCATGCAGGGAGCCCAGCGTGGGACTCGATCCCGGGTCTCCAGGATCACGCCCTGGGCTGAAGGCGGCACTAAACCGCTGAGCCACCCAGACTGCCCAGAGTGGAGTATTTTATTTATTTTTTAATATTTTATTTATTTATTCATGATAGAAAGAGAGAAGCAGAGACACAGGCAAAGGGAGAAGCAGGCTCCATGGTGGGAGCCCGACACAGGACTCGATCCCAGGACTCCAGGATCATGCCCTGGGCCAAAGGCAGGTGCTAAACCACTGAGCCACCCAGGGATCCCCGAGTGGAGTATTTTAAGCTAATACTCTTCAGTACTGTATCTCTAGGGGTTGGGATCATTTCTGGCACATAATAGTTGATTAATAAGTTGCCATAGGAATTAAAACAATAAACAAATGTGAAGAATCCTGCTTTAGTGATTAGCCACTTCCATTGTTGAGGAATCATTGATTTCATCACTTTTTAGAACTGACCAGCTTTTTCAATCTATCATATCAGAAAAGTTTACAAGGCATATGGTGGAGGCATCAGGTTGCACCCTCCCTGTTCAGATAACCCATCTGTCTTCATGTCACCGAGGGGTGCACATGTGTCATGCACGCATGCACATAAAATAGAAGGCAGGACTTTTCTGTAGGAGAGTAGATTAGTCCTGACTCAAATACTAAAATTAATAATAACCACATTCCCTAAATTGAGCATTTTAGCCTTTTTGGAATAAAGGCTATAAGGTCCTAAAAATGTAGGTTTAAATGTGATTTTTCCTTTAATAGGTATGTGACATTATTTTTTTCTGAGCTTCTGCTTCTTCAATAAAGTGGCCATAATAAAATCTATGTCTTACTATTTTGAGAGTTCAATGACAATGATATGGGCAGGGTTTAGCTCCATGTCTCAACTACAGTATAAATGGCAGGGCTTCATGTTAACCAGAAATGCCAATATGTTTTAAAAGAGGTATATGAGCAAGACAGTTATGAGAATTTCTGCACTTACAAAAAGCATTTTTCTCTAAAGAAGATCCATTAAGTATTTGTGACATATGTGTAGGCCCTGAAAAGTTAACTTTGGGAAATGGAGAGAAAGAGAAAAAAACTAGTTTTTACTGGTCATGCGGTTTATTTATTATGCTTATGATGCTTAGTGCCAGCAGCCCTAATCAATTCGAATATTCCTAAATATTTATCTACATTTGGACAACTATTTGACCTTGAACAAATTATCTGATTTCTCTGGTAGCAGATGGGATCATTGTCTTTAACATTGGGCTCCCAAGTTTTTGGGGCTAAGGGTTGGGGAGCAAGGAATTCAGGAGAAGATCTGAAAATCCAAGGCAATGATATCACGAATATCTTTTTGTCTATCCTCGAAGGTTTGGGTACCCATTCGAAATTACCAGTTTGATTGGCAACTTTCCTAAGAGTGCCAGAGGCAAACCTGTATCATACCTTTGTGGAATCACTTCCAGAGTATTTTTTGAGTTGAAGGAGTCACACAGAGAAACTCTGCTATCTTCTCCTCCCCGGCTTTGGCTTATATTCTCTTATCCAGGGTTTCCAAGAGAGGTTCTAGGGAATACTAGAGTGTTATCTTATTAAGGAATCCATTAGCACTCATTCATGCTAATCCATTTACATTTGCATAAGCATCTTAATGGTTTAAGGAAAAATCCAGGCCAGAAATTCCAGAAATTTCTTATTGCAAAGCCTTTTACCCAATTCATTGCTCTCCACAGCTTTCTAAGTATGGACAGACCCTAGGGCTTATTTCACAAAAGCAACTGTGTTAAGGTTTGCATTAAAACACTAGGTTTATAGTCTTGGAAAATTTGTCAGTCTTTTAAGCGTATTGCTAGATAAACCTGCAAGAACAATATTACATCTACTGTGAGTGTCCCTACATAAACTATTATTTTTGTTGCAGTGGGGAGTTTTGCAAAGAGAGATGTCTTAGGAAAGTCTTAAATTCTTGACAAAGAATCAAGAAGCAGAAGTAGATATTTTGAGAAAGGAAATTGTTTTTGAAAATCCAAGCAGCAATACTCTTTAATAAAGATACTATTAAAAGTATCTTGGAAGGTTGCTTTAAAACCAATTTACAATCCTCCCTGTTTTACAGGTAATTCCAAAATCACCCAGGAGGTTAGGACCTCAGCCCTTAAAAGTCCTAGTTGGCTCTTTCTACCTACCCTATGCCATCTTACTGCGATTGGCGGGCATCTGATGTGTGCCAATTAGACACTTCTCCTTTTGCACTTAAATTCTCCTCAGAAAGTATATTTTGGGGCATTGGAGCATATTTTGAGTACTGAAATTTTAGTAGGTTTATTTTACATAGCATCTACAGCATAATAAAAACACATAATAAAAACAATGAAATCCAATTGAGAAAAGCATTAAAGAGGAAAAATTATGTTTTTGTTTTTTTTTTTAAGTGTGGACATTTTGATGCCTACTCCTTCTTTCCCTGGGAAATAAAAATAAGACATTAAACATTTGTTTTTTTAAAAAAATGTAGGATATCTCCCTTGGTTTTTTTGGTTGATATAAATGTATACACTTAAAGCTTATTTTATTCCTTAAGGGATTTTTGTTTCTATTTTTATTCATAATAACTTTTGAAACTTAAAGCTGGATTTGTGTGACATTTTTATAAATTTAATTTCAAGAGTTGTGAGATTATATCATTTTATTTCACATCTATTCTGTGTCTTAATTTGAAGGTCGGAATGTGAACAACTAAGTCTCATTTGGAGAAACTGAATAACAACATATCCCTGTATATACCATGAGGCATGTGATTCTATATTGATAATGAGTTCTTTGAAAGTATAGGATTTATTTTTAAAAGTGATATGATGTAACATGGCATAGTTACTTGAAAAAAGAAAAAGATTGCAGTTCTTTAGGTGACCTTTGAGAGAAATAGCAGACATTTGTCAGAGTGTCTTAATCAGGAAGTTTTGAAACTGGAAAGCCTATTCTGTTAATCATAATTATACAGATATTTTCTGAAATTTATAATAGCGCTTTGACAAAGATCTTTCACATAGATACTAATCATCTAACCTTTACTCATACAATTCTGAGATAATAATATTTTCCCTAGGGTAAGACTGAGGTTTAGAGGATCTCCAACTTGCCCAAGGAGGCCTCACGACTAATAAGAGGTACAATGCAGATTCGAGTACTGTTTTCTAGTATCAGATCCAATCAATGCTCCTTCACTATAATGTGATCATCAACAAAAACTAAAAATTTATCACATACGTTTTTAAATGCTTTTACATGTATAACATAGTGAATGTTAAGATTAGAGAAAAACAGACAACTGGCTTTGACAGTTAATGTGTCTGATAATAGTCTCAAAAGACAACAATGTAAGAGGGTCTGGGTGGTTCAGTTGATTGAGTGCCTGACTCTGGATTTCAGCTCAGGGGCCTGATCTCAGGTTTGTGAAATCCAGCCCCACATTGGGTTCATGCTCACTCAGCAGGAAGTCTGCTTGACAGTCCCCCTCAGCTCCTCTTTCTGCTTGTGTACATGTATATGTGAGCAAGTGTTCGCACGTGCGCTCTCTCTCTTTCTCTCTATTACATAAATAAATCTTAAAAACAACAACATAAAAGCAAAGAAAATATAGAACAGTGATTCTCAAACTTTAGTGTACATAAAAAGTACCTGATAGCTATCTGTAGAATTTCAAAAGACAATCAATAAAAACAAAGATGATGCTCAAACTTTAGTGTACATCAGAATCATTGGAATTTTAGTGTACATAAGAACTCTAAGGGGGGCACCTGCGTGGCTCAGTCGGTTAAGTGTCTGCTTTCAGCTCAGGTCATGATCCCAGGGCCCTGGGATCCAGCCCCGCATAGGGCTCCCTGCTCCGTGGGGAGTCTGCTTCTCCTGCTCCCTGCTGCTCCTGCTTGTGTTCTTTCTCTCTGTCAAATAAAGAAATAAAATCTTTAACAAAAATAAGAAAGAAAGAACTCTAAGACATTCTGATTTGGAGCTAATGAACTTATGTTTCTAATAGTCTTACAGGTGATAGGAATTTTGA
This sequence comes from Canis lupus baileyi, assembly GCF_048164855.1. Taxonomy (NCBI): domain Eukaryota; kingdom Metazoa; phylum Chordata; class Mammalia; order Carnivora; family Canidae; genus Canis; species Canis lupus. Next base: position 22,250,355 of record NC_132873.1, read on the forward strand.
TGGTTCAAGGACTGTACTCTATCTGACATAGCACAGACCTGAAATGTACAATATGCATATAAGTATATAGCAGGAATTTGTGATAATTAAGATAAATACTTGACTTCCTGGATGTACTGTAAAATTGCCTGAAATAAAATGAGATTTTTGCACCAAATATCTTTTAATTATATGCAGATTAATCCCTGGGGAGGAGTGTGACTTTCTTGTCTATGAACAACCAACCGTAACCAGCAATCATGGCCACTAAATAGCTAATGGTCATAGGGTGCTCTGTGAACTCACAAAGGCTTTAGGAGCCCCCTGCAATTCTAAAGCAGGGGTACAAAGGCCTCTCTTACTTTAGAGTTAAATACAATCTCAGAAGCTCAGAGAGTGGTTAAATAATAGTTTCCCATTTCCTGAAGTTTTCACTCATTCCCGGAAAGTTCAGAGGAATCTGTTAAGATAGCCTGGACCTCTTGAGTTTCTCAGAAACATGAGTAGACTCCAGATCTGAACTCACCTGCAAGTCCCCTGGACTAAGACCCTTTCCCAGACGTTAGAAAAGCTACAGAAAGCCTCAGCTACTAGGCATAAAAATATTTCAGCCCCAGTTGTCCTGATGGTTCCTCAAACCACATCCCATTTGGAAACTTGAACTTGAAGCTGGAGACATCATTCCTTCCCAACCCCACAAGTCGCCTTCAGGACTTTATCAACAGTAGAATCAAATTCATTGTGAATTAAATTGTAGCTCTGATTCAAAGCCCTGGAAATTGTGTTTTTTATGTCTCTTTGATAAGTAAGCATTTTGGCTTTATTAAGATTTTTTTGGTTGTGAATATGACCATTGCTTTCATCATTAGAGGTAGGGCTACCATATATTCTTCACTTTTTTCAGGATTTCTTTTTCATGGCTGAATATTGCTGGATTCTCAGAGTCAAGGTGTGGTCTTTGGATTTGATTTAGTTTAAGACAGACTTACTATTACGTTTTTTGTTAGAGTGAAAAAGCAAAACACAATATCAGGCACTACTGTTAGGTCTACATTTCAGCCATTTTGATCACTTTCAAATGAATTTACAAAGAAAGAAAGAGAAGTAGGAAGGGGAGAAAGAAGGAAAGAAAGAAAAGAAAAAAGAAATAATGAACATAGAAGCTCAATTTTTAGACGGAGTCTAGTACACTGTTATGCTTCTCTCTTTTTTAAAAGCATTTGTCTTTTACCTGCTGTGACTTTGGAGTCTAAACTATTATTCTGATATCTTTATGAGAGTGGTAGCAGAAAAAAAAATGAAAAAGATTTTCAAGTTTGGCAAAATCTGTTCAAATTGTTACTGAAACCATGTACTGCTTTGGTTGGTGGAAATGCAGCCTATTGATGAGCATTTGATTTTTAGGCATTCTTAAAAAGTCAGGATGATGATTTTTTTCTTTCTTTCTTCATTTTTAGGAAGTCAAGAATTTGACTTTTATTGGTAGAGCTGTCAGACACTGAAAAACAGTGACAAAGAATCTTCATATCTTCATTTGACCAAACTATAGTCAGGCTTCTAAATTTTCTCCATGGTTCATCTCTGCACTTCTTGTAAAACTCAGTTTCAGCAAGAACCCTGCTAAGTCAATTTAACTTGAACACCCCCCCCCCCCGCCCCCTGCCGCTGCCACCATATCTGATCACCCCTCGATTATCTGATCAGGTTCTTCATCTTCCACCATCCCCCCAGGTGATGTTTGATTACTCTGTCCTGTCTTCAGCAAAGAATCCTGTTAGGTCAGGTAGCCAGATACTCCCCCCACCCGGGGCCCCGATGTTTCCTCTTAATGATTAGTGGAAAATCATACCGACCCCTACCTTGCTCTTTGGCTGTAAATTCCCATGAGTTCATGCTGTATCTGGAGTTGAGGACAATCTCTCCCCCAACCATAAAATCCCATTACAGGGGTCTCTATACCTTTTGCAATGGTCCCGGATAAGGTCTGCCTTAACCATCTTTAAAGAATATTGTTGAATATTTTCTTCTTTAACAACTTAAGAGATATCTTTAGTCCTATACACAGTATCTGGTTTTCAGATATGTTTTGTTTGTGGTGTTTGTTGTGTTTTGCAAATGGAATTAGTTGCCAATACTTGAAAAACTGGTACTATCATATAATAATCCAGATTTTCCATTTTCTTGAAAAAACATCTGAAGAAATGACAATATGAGAAAGAAACAGCCTGGCCGAGGCAAGGTAGTGGCTGCTTCTTTTGGGCTGGCAGGCTTTCTCTTACTCTCCTATCTCTTCAGCTGGTTTTGCTGGCTTTTGCTCTCTTCCTAGAGGTGTGGCATTTGCCTTTGCAATTCCTTCATTATGGCTTTCTAAGTAGTTAGTACTTCTTGGTATTATTATATGTTCTTAAGGATACTTCCACAGCCCCTATTTTTAAGTATATGAATTTATTTTTTTTATTTTTTTTTTAAAGATTTTATTTATTTATTCATGATAGCCACACAGAGAGAGACAGAGAGGCAGAGACACAGGCAGAGGGAAAAGCAGGCTCCATGCAGGGAGCCCGACATGGGATTCGATCCCGGGTCTCCAGGATCGCGCCCCGGGCCAAAGGCAGGCGCCAAACCGCTGTGCCACCCAGGGATCCCTAAGTATATGAATTTATAAGGGTCTGAGAACTAAGAACATACTATGTATAAATCTTAAAGGAATATGGAGTGACGTTATTCTGATTCTTATTGCACCAATTCATATAGGTTTCTTGGAGCTCTGACGTTAATGCTTAATTGTGTGAAAAATTATGACTAGATCTATGAATAGAAATCTTTATTAATGATGTGATTTAGATACATTTCTTTTTTTAAAGATTTATTTGGGGGGCAGGGGAGAAAGAGACTCCCCGGTGAGCAGGGAGCCCGATGCAGGGCTCGATCCCAGGACCCTGAGATCATGACCTGAGCTGAAGGCAGATACTTAACCGATTGAGCCACCCAGGTGCCCTATTTCAAGGAAGTATTTCAAGGAAATGACTCACTCAAAGTATAATAAAACCACTGAAAAATGAAAATACCAACATTTTGGAAAATTAGCTTTCAATCAAAGGATGCGTGCTATAAAAAGATGGTTCTATATTTTTTTAAGTAGAAAAAGAAATGGATAAAACTTTTATGTCTTAAGTGTTTGAATATGCTTTTATTTTGGCTGAATTAAAAAGGAATTAAACAAATAAAAGTGGACCAAGTGTCTAGTAAGTGCCAAGTATTCCTATCTATAAAGTACAACTTTACTCCAGATGCAGCATGCAGCTCCTCTACTTCTCTCAGTCGGGGAGTCATAATAGTCATTCCTGTTGTATTGAAACTGTGTTATGTAGCCTTTTGAAGGCTCTCCATTTGCTTGGTGTGATTGTAAGATTGTATACCTTAAATTTGATTAATACAATGACTGAAAAATGTTTGCATTGAGAGGATAAGATTAAAATAATTTGCTCTCCTTGAACCTTGTAAAAGAAAGGTAAATACAACTAAATGAATTACATTGAAAGGATTAAGTTAGAAATTGAGCCTTTCAAGAAATCTGAGGTAAACTTATTTGGGGGTTCATGGGAAAGTTAAGCATTCATTTTGTTTTCTAAGCAAAGCAGAAATACTAGATATGTTTGAATATAAAGTGATCCCAGGACACTAATGTTTATCTATTTTCCCAGTGAGAAATATATAAAACTATAAGACATATGGATAAAATGGTCAAATATTTACTTACATTTTAATTAACAATGAATTAACTTCCATGTATATATTTTAATATCACATATTACATAAAATGTTAATTAGAAATGCTATTTTTCTCCACTTTTAAAGTTAATTTTTTGATTGATTTTATCAAAATTCCTCACGTGTGATTTGGCACTTGTGTCTTTGCATTATAAAACCCTGTATTTGGAGTCACTTAACCCAGTTTTCTAGGACACACTGTTTCTGCTTAAGTTTTTTTTTTTTTGAGACTTCAGACTTTTCTGTTACAAATATGATCCTGCCATTGTAAACCTTGTGCCAAACTACAGCATCATTTGCATAATAGTGGGACAGTTATTTTTAAAATATGTCATATGGGTGACTACTTTTGATTTCTTGATCTTTAAAGTTATCTTAATAGGCTTTTGCATGAACATATCCAACATTTGCAATTTTAAGAAATAATTACTAAGTCTGTTTGGAATTTTTGCTTTAAAGAACAGATTTTGTTGGAGCACCTGGGTGGCTCAGTTGGTTAAGTGTCCTACTTTTGATTTCAGCTCAGGTCATGATCTCAGGGTCATGAGATCAAGCCCAGCATCCAGCATTGGACTCTGCACTCACTCAGAGTCTGCTTAAGATTCTCTTTCTCTCTCTCTCTCTGCTACTCCCCCTGCCCCCACAGATAAGTAAATATATCTTTTTTAAAAGCCCAGATTTTGTTAAATTACATCTGTAAGGGCTTAAAACTAGGAATAATGGTGGTTGTTTCAGCCTAACATGTTTTCTCCAAAGCAACCATTGTTTTACATCATAACATGATATAGAGATTTAGATAAGGATTTGACTCTGAGGTGATTTACTCTTTTCTGGGAAATATTCTTGGAGGAGGAAAAAATTTCGCCTTCTGTTTGAACGTATACGATACTTTCTTTTTCCTCTGCCAAGGCTAGTCCTTAAATCTTTACTAGTAAAGTACAGTAAAATGTAATAAGGTAGATATCTAGGGGAGAGGCATCTTATTTAATGGAAAGTCAAGGCAATGTTATTCATATTGTGAGATTTTTTTTTCTTATCCTAGTGCACATCACAATTATTAACTTTTCCATTTCTTAAAGAAATAGTCTGATAACAAAGATAACAGGTGAGTAGATAAAAGATATGCTACATGGTACACATTTTCTATGATTGTTCCCATAGTTGTATAATACTTACTGTGTGAGATTTTTTTGTTAGGAGGTAGCAGTTAATTTGGCAGGAGATGTTGTCCTTGTCATTTCCTGATAACCATGAACTACACCATTAACCACAAACTACAGAAGATGAGAACAGCTGGTGTTTTTATAACAGAGGGTGATGAGGGAGATGAGAGAGCTTGGGAATATGAGAGGATTTAGAATTTATCATGCTTAGTGGTTTCTGTCTTGGTTATTCAATAAAATGCCAGCCTTTAAGAATTTAAGAAAAATGAAGTAGTAAATATTATTACTTTCATATTACCTGTAAAAAATTGAGTCTTGTAACATTTTGCAGTTTTACTTTTACTCTGGGGCTTCCAACTTTGTAGGAAAAAACCTTATGTCATTAATATACCAAAAATATGATAATTCAGTACTACATATATTAGCAACAAATTATGCCAATGAAAATAATGATGAATTATCATTTTTATCTCTTAACAGTGGAAAGAGTGGAACGAGAAAACCTTTCAGACTATTGTGTTCTGGGCCAGCGTCCAATGCATTTACCAAATATGAACCAGCTGGCATCCTTGGGGAAAACCAACGAACAGTCTCCTCATAGCCAAATCCACCACAGTACTCCAATCCGAAACCAAGTGCCCGCATTACAGCCCATCATGAGCCCTGGTCTTCTTTCTCCCCAGCTCAGTCCACAACTTGTTAGGCAACAAATTGCCATGGCCCATCTGATAAACCAACAGATTGCTGTTAGCCGCCTCCTGGCTCACCAGCACCCTCAAGCCATCAACCAGCAGTTCCTGAACCATCCGCCCATTCCCAGAGCAGTCAAGCCAGAGCCAACCAACTCTTCTGTAGAAGTCTCTCCAGATATCTACCAGCAAGTCAGAGATGAGCTGAAGAGGGCCAGTGTGTCCCAAGCTGTCTTTGCAAGAGTGGCATTCAACCGCACACAGGTATGATTAGCATTGAACATGATAATTAGTGGTTTAGAATAATATTAAGGACAGAATTGTGACATCTTTTTTATTCCTTTGAAGAATTTTTATGACTCTCAGAGCATACAGAATTAACTAATAATCCTTATTTCTGGAAATACTGTCATCATTGATCCATATATAGCCATAATTAATTAATTTCAGTAAGGTAATGAACATCTGTGAACCTACCACCCAGCTCAGGACCCCAAATGTTACCAATGACTTGCGCCTGTGTGTTCTTCTCTTCTCCCATTTTCTCTTTCTGCTTTTCCCCAAGTATAACCCTAATCTTGAATTTTGTGGTTATCATTCACTTGTTTAAAAAAAAAATAGTTCTAAAACTATTTATCCATGTATAATCTATTATTTATCTTGTTTTTGAACTTTATGAAGAGTTTCATTGTATGTCATAATTTCTATGATTTTTTTTTTTTAGAAACCTTTCAATATATAAAAGTTAGATTTAAGTTATGGATAAATTGGTAGTAGTTAACTTATTCATTTTTTAATGTTTTGGGGTAATTGCATGCCAGTATAATACTAAATGATAAGAAGATAAACAATTTATTAATGTAGATCTTGTCTTATTGAGGCCCTCATCTCAGAGTTTTTGATTCCATAGTCTGGGTTGTGACCTAGAAATGTGCATTTGTAACAAGGTTCCAGGTGATTCTGATGCTTCTAGTCTGGGAACCATACTTTCATAACAGCTAATCTAGTGCTTATAGGAGTAACAAAAAGATAAAAGTGCTAATCTCAAGGAACTAATGATATGGTAGTTAAAAAAAGAATGTATTCATATAATGAAAGTAAAATGAGAAGTAAGGTGGATAGTGTGAGAGAATAACCATGGTTTTAGTGGATTGGAGCTCCGTGAGGAGCTGGGGATAAGAAATACTTACAGTAGGATGAATATAGTGTCTTTAAGAGGACAGTAGGTTTAAGTTTGGCCACATTACTAAATGCAAGGCAGGAAGCTAAGCTCTCTGCAGATGCAATGATGAACAAGATCATGGGCCAGCACATATGTAAACACTTGACTTGAATACTAAGTTGCTGGGGAGTTAGGCCTTGAAAGATAAATAGAATTGAACAGGCAAAGATGGAGAAGAAAGGTATTTTTGGCCAAAGGAATTAATGAGAAAAGTGCTGAGTTAGGCAAGTGTGGGAATAGTTGGTAGTTGATAGCAAAGCTAGATAATAAAACTTGAAAGGGGGGAAATAGTCCAAAAAAGGTCTTAGGGCCCTGCTAGGACCTTTGAACTTTAATAGGCCCTGGAAGCCACTTTGAAGGTCTTATGTAGGAATATGCTATGATCCAATAGTCAGAATTGGTTCTTAGGAAAATCTGCCGCCGCTTCATGTTAGCAAGAGGGTAGGAATGTCATTTAGAGAGCAGCCATTGGTGTCCAGCTAGAATGTGTAGAAATTTTGAACTAGGCTGTGGTGGTGGTGGAGTAGAGGGCACAGAGTAGAGAAGCACCATGGAGGTAAAGTTGACGGAAAGTGTAACCACCTGAATGGATGAGAGTAAATATAATGCCGAGATTTGAGCCTTGTGGGTAAGAGTACATCTGTAGTTATTTAGAGTATCAAGGAGAACTGACTGGTTGGAGTAAGGTTAAAGTGATTATTTTGGATTAGGCTGTTGTGACTCTGCAGTGCTGGGAGATTTCTTAAGTGAAGGTATGCAGAGCCATTGAAAATACAAGTCTGGTGCTAAAAAAAGTTTTCAGGGTTAGAAAATAGTTAAAGAAAGGATCTAAAGAGTTGGGGGAAGGAGAGGGAAAAACCATTACCACTGCTCTCAGCAGGAGAAGAGACAGAAGAAATGCCAGTAGAGATGGGAGCAGGTGGAGATGGAAGAAAAGGGAGGCAGTAGTGAGAGTACAGAGAACACGAGTAGAGAGTTTCCAGAAGGAGATGTGTCCATGTGTGCAAAACTAAGATGCCTGGGAGCAAGAAGCTTGAAACTACGCCATGAAATTTGGTGATTGGTTGGGAGAGACCTTTGGCAAACTAAGAGTATAATTTCATTAGACTGGAGAAGGCAGGAGCCAGAATTTAGGAATTAAGGAGTGACAAACTATTGAGAATATAGAAGCAGGAGCTGCAAATTCCTCTTTCCAGAATTTGGTGTTGAAAAGGAGGCCAGAAATGTGTTGACAGTTTGAATGGGGTAGGAAGTCAATCTGAGATAGAAGGAATTGTGAAGTAGTTTGGGATCTCAGCTGAAGTTAACAGGCGTGAACTAGGGATGGAACCAAGCACTGTGGTTTGGTAACAGTCTTCAGGAATGCCGGAACCAGGGGTGTGGGAGCAGGGAAGAAGCATGGTGGGATTGTTTGAGGTTTAGTGCTGACAGATTAGGTATGGCAGGAGACCAACAGGGTGAAATCTCTTGTTCCTTTGACTCTTAGCTAATTTTTACATTCTATTATTGACAGACTCAGTTTACATCATTTAAAAGTGAGTTTGGAGATTCACAGAGGTTTGCACACGTTCCGGATGTCACTCTGTGACTTCTTTTTGGACTCAGGGCACTCAAGCAGCATTTGTGTGCCAGATATATGAACTAGGGTTATGAAAAACTCTGGTCCTTTGGAGCAAGTCTACTGCATGTTCCCGCTACATGCAAAATGGAAGGATGCATCTTTAGCCTTTATTTTGCAGTTGTATGTGTGTGTTTTCTTTCATCTATCATCCATGTGCATGAATAGGCATTTCATAGCTAGCCAACATTTTATTGCCTGGTTATATATATATAGTTCCTTTGGCTAAGGATAAAATTGAAAGCATGGTTGGATTTTAGAATCAAATGCAATATACATTTTATCCAAATAGCATGAAGCCTTAGAGAGGACTCACAGAGAGGCCAGACAAAAGACAGACCATGTTAGTGTGAGGGAATGCTGGGCCATGGCCCTAGGATCCTGGAGGTCTGTCTTCTCCTGCACAATCCTTTTTGTCTATTTTTATGGATTAATGATTTTTCTTTGGCATTGCCATCGTTCAAGTGCCAAGTTATAAAAGGTCTAATTGAAGCATGGAACACATTTTATTATTTTCCTCCTGCCATTAAATTTGTAAGATGGCTACACCCAGAAAGGAACATTCACTTTCAATCAACATGAGTTTGAGTTCATGGGCCAGCCTTGAGGATATCAAATGGAAACTGCATAGGAATGTATGAGTATTTCCTTTTAAAATTCTGCTTTTAATTTGGGAAAGCTTTTCATCCCTCTGGGATCATAACCTGTTGTGTATAAAGCCCAACCTAATCAAGGTAGATGGTATTGACAGAATGACATAGTTTGAACTTAAGCCGGAGGTCAGCAGGCAGATTGTTTTTGCTGTATATACTGTAGTCACTAACAGCAGGGTTGGACAGCTGGGTTTCACCAGCGGAATCATTAAATGGAAAATATGGTGTACTATGCCCCATGAAACCAACCATGGATTTTCCAAATGTTAGGCTTTTTTTGAGTGGAATCAGACATTTATGGGTGATATAGTGATTTGCCAGCTATAATAAACAAAAATTAACTTTATAGATAATAACATAAATGAATTGCTAATCTTTGGATAGAAAAGAATCAACATTTTTTTTCCCTCAAAGCAAGCAGGATTAGGACTACTTATTTTTGATGGGTACCTAAAGCCAGTATCAATCTTGTACTTAGTTGCTTTATTGATATGTAACATACTTCAGTCCACTGAATTTTTTTTAAAGATTTTGTTTATTTATTTGAGACCGAGAGAGAGACAGTGTGTGCACGCACCCACACACGGCGGGGGTGGGGTGGGGGGTTGGGCAGAGGCAGAAGGAGAAGCAGACTCGCTGCTGAGCAGGGAGCCTGGCTGAGGCGGCTTGATTCCAGGACCCCGAGATCATGACCTGAGCTGAAGGCAGATATGTAACTGATTGAGTCTCTTTATGATCTCTATTATTAATTTATTATCAAATTCAATAAAAAGCAACTTGATTTGTCACCCTAAAGTTTGTGTTCCTGGATTTGTGCTTGATAATTGGACCAGTAACAACTAGTAATTAGGGAGGGAGGGTGTGTGTATAGGACAAAATCACGTGTATAATATTCATAAATGAAGCTACAACTGAAAATAAAAAAGGGCATCAGCCTAGTTTGTGGTGTTTAAAACTTCCAGATGAACAACTCAAATTCATAATAAGCAGCATTTGAAAATGCCACTTCTCCAAAGAGAAACTATTAATTACTTTGTATTTCTGATCCTTTGCCACTGTAAGCATATCATTTGGTGACACAAAATAACACAATTGAGGGAATAGAGCCATATTTCCAGGAGCTTACTTTTAATACACTTTTATGTTAATCAGTGTGTCTTGAGATCATGCAATGCTAGAATATCAAATCTTTAGCATGGGCATGAGAATAATGTTCTAGGTACGGGGCATAGCGGAATGTCCTATCCCGTCTGTGTCATCAGGATGATAGGAGTCTTTTTTTGTCATTATGACCTTACACACAATATATTCTGAAGGAGATAACATGCCTGGTCTGTTTTTGGTGTTCTAATTCTCTCTCACCCCTTCCTCCCCCTACTTTTACTTCTAGAAGCTAGCAACTGCTAGTCAGCTTTTCATTCAAAGCACTTTCCTCAGGCTAGTGGGTTTTGCTTTATTCACACTGGCAGAGAGCTGGAAATACTTAACCAATGTCTGATAGGGACAGGAGGCTGAAAGCCCAGCTCCCCTGCCTCCAGTAGTAGGGACAGCTCTGAAGTGTGACTCCTACTCCAAAGCTCTCTGCGGATGAGGCTAAGGCAGGGACTGCTTGGGCTTCTTCCCTTCCCTGCCCTGCCTCCCCCACTTCCTCACCAGTTTCCCTCAAAAGCACCTCCTTAATAAATCACTTACACAGGAATCTTTTATCTCAGGATGTGCTTTTCGTCTCAAATGATAGATCAACGCCACTGCTGGTCTAAAGTGGCTCTTGGTTATATCATGGGATAGTAGGGTGAGTAAAACCTACCTTCAATTTTATGCCTACTACCTTCCAAATCTAAAGTGAGATGTCACTATGGGAATAGTCTAGATATTTTTTTACTGTACTACTTTCTCTTGAAAATGTTATCCAGCTTGAATTCAATGGACTGATAGTGACATTGTCTGGATTTACTTATGGATAGCGAATGTAAGGGAGAGAAAATGAAAGAAAAAGGGAATGAGACAGAAGCGGACAATGAATTTGAAGCTCTGTGAGATCTTCCAAACCTGACTTAAATGAAAACCATCCTCCCTGAGTCTGAAAAGTGAATTATGTAATTCATGTGAGTTTCAGAGTCGCTTTGCTCCTTTGCCCTGCGCTGTCTCCAGGGCTCTGTCAGGGTGTTTGTAGGACTAATAATTTCAAGAAATAACAGGACCAGTGCCCTGTCTAGTTTCTTTTTTCTTTTCTTTCTTCCCCCTTCCCTCCTTCTCTCCCTCCTTTCTTCTTTCCGTTTTTTTTTTTTTTTAAGATTTTACCTTCATTGCTTTTGCAATTTATTTTCTCTTGCTTATATCCTGAATTTATTTAGTGTTGACATACTTTCACTTACTAGGCCTGTGGACATTAAATAAGTTGCTTGCCTGTTTACAGTGTTTACATCTATGCTTTTTGACAGTTTGATTATGAATTCTAACCACTAGTATTCTTTTGTCCCATGTCACTTGATGGACTTAAAAAAATTAATCAGAGGCTTGTGACACTGAAAAGGTTTATGACAGTATCTTAAAAGTCTTAATATTAGCAAGGAATGGTTGTGGGATGCCCACTGACCTATAATAAGGATGGTTTCATAAAATATGTACAGTGAATCTTCCTTAATAGATAAACTATTCTCTAATTTATTTAAAAATCCAACGACCTACATATTCATATGTTCAGAAATCCCCCATTTACTAACATTGTTTCTCCTCTGAGACCTTCCATCTGAGCAAATCTGTTAAATGAAGTAGAGGAAGCTTTGATCCAAACTAGGCTAAATCCATTGGAACGGATGCCCTGCCACGTGTGAATGGGAGCATTGGAATGCCAGAAAAGGGAAATTAGGTGTGATCCACGTCCGCTCTCTGCACCACCATCCCCTTACCTTGATGATAGGGTTCAGGAAACACTCTTACACAAGGAATCAGCAATAAGAAGTTTCTACAGTTTGAAAATGAACTTTTGCCACATTCATTATTTATATAAAAGAATTATTTTTCTTTTTCCTCTAGCGGATTACATCATAACTCAGAAAGTTCAGGTCCATTTTCTGTTTCAGGTAGTTCTCCTGAGCCAATTCTTGGAAACATGTTTTCAGTGAAGCACAGATGTGCTTCACAAAATGTGCTATTCTGTAACAGTAGGCCTCTAATTTGGTATCTTGCTCCTTCTTCAGTTTGATGCAAAAGTCACCAACTTACACAATTTGCAACCTTTTCGTCAGACACCTTGCTTGAGAAAGTTGTTCGTCATCGTCTTATCTGACAGAGAAAAGGATTTTAGAAATTTCCCAATTCCTTTGGGAAATCATTTGGTTGACCTGTCCTTATTTGACTACTTTTTATTTTTTATGAGACTTTGCAAAGAATCTGCTGTTTACTCATCAAAGCCACATCATTTTAAGAAACTTAAGGCCAGGGTCATAAATGCAGTTTTATGAAGTGACTCAGCAACTGGAGAATGTTTTCAACAGATTGGAAAATTAGATTGAATGATGTATCAGGAGAGTTGGCAGTAAGGTCAAGGGCTAGAAATGTACATGTCTGTATGAAATGACATGGATTTTACTTTTATGCTTTATTGGCACCATGTATCTAGTATTTACACCTATGTTATTAAGGCTAAAAATGTCTAAGGACTTGCTAAACATTATATTTTGAAGTGGCACGGTTAGGAAGAGATAATGTAGCAACAACGTGAACATTTTAGCAACCAAAATATTTGGAAATCTGAACTTACGTGCGTTACCAGTCAATTTGGGGGAGAAGAAAGTCTTGTGTTTGATTTATACATATTGTTAGCCAAAGATGGGCTTGATTTAATTACACATACAGTTTACGTTTGTAGAAAACTTGACCCCCAAGGTATTCAGAATTATTTCTCGGCCAGCCTTTGGTCCCAGCCATCATTATTTCTTACTATGCGATGGAGATATGGGCGCTCAGCAAGTCATACAGGAATAGAACACAATGTAAACCCAGGGGTCTTGACTCCATGGTCCAGTGAGCTGGTTATAAAATGACAAGGAAACCTGTGAGAAAAAGGAAGTCCATCCACTGAAAGATGGCCTGTAAATATGAAATGCTGCAGATCAGCCATGAACATGTTATTGGGTTTTGAAGCAAATAATACACCCTCTTTTGATTTCAACATTAAATTAATAAAGTAGGAAAAGATGGCCCTGCTTGCTTCATAAAATAGGCAATCTTTCATTTCAGAACCACTGGCTTGAATTCATAGATTTGAAGATTATAATAATATTAATATCTATCAGGATAGCAGTGTCTCAGAGTTATTAGATGGCTTAAGGATGGCCTCTAGCTAGTGGTCTCACTTCAGTTTCTCTTGTACATATAAAAACTATCATTAATTAGCACCTTTTGGGCAATTCCAGCCAAAAAGGATGGAGGAGATACTGGCTTTGTGCTCTGGGTAGACAGATGGTTGACTCAGTAGCTGTCAAACATATATAACCCTCTCCTCATTCCCAAATCTACTTGGAATAGAAAGTTTTGTGAAGGAGAATATATAAAGACATCCCCCCCCCCCCTTCACAAAACTGGCACCAAAGAATCAGAGGAAAACAAAGATGATAGTACACCATTCTGCTTGTTCCTATCCCTTACCAGTGTGCAAAGTTCTTAAAAATTAGAATGGATTAATTATAGAAAATTCCAGTTTCTCCATTTCAGCTTAAAAAGGCTGCTTCTGGGGATGATTTTCTAAGTTTCTGTCACTATTTTCTGACAAGGAGTGATCAACTCATTTCACACAGATAAGGTATCTCTCTCTTCAATAAGGACATTCCTTTACCTTCAGTGAGTGTGGCTCAGTATAGATCTGTATTTTGTATGAAGGCCTGTTTTAATATTTAACTAGTCTCCTCTGATTCTGGCTGATGTTTACAATTAAAGTAGAATTTTTATAGAAGGAATACAAGGAACACTAGCTTTAGATCCCATTATTTATATACTTTTTCACCACTGCTTATTTAAAGTAATAAAAAAAATACACAAGGGGTGTTCCTTTCATGGCCATTGATTGAGATGATGACCATTTGGCCTGGGGTTAAGTGCATGTTTGTTCAAATAAAGCGAATTAAGTGTAAAAGCCAGAAATGCGGTGAGAAAAATATAACCGAATCAATTTGAAGTTAGTTGGAGATTACAAGGTTGTTTATATTCTGTCTACAAGTTTTGTACCTAAAATTATCATTGTAGATGACAGCATTTACTTTCAACTTCTCTTACTGTAAAACCCAGGGAAAAAACTTTTTACGTCATGAGCTATTACACATACTCACACATGTGGACATATGTATGTGTGTCTATCTGGAGCTCCATCTCATTTCCTTTTTTTAAAAAGATTTTTATTTATTTATTCATGAGAGAGAAAGAGAGAGAGAGGGAAGCAGAGACACAGGCAGAGGGAGAAGCAGGCTCCATGCAGGGAGCCTACGTGGGACTCAATCCCGGGTCTCCAGAATCAGGCCCTGGGCTGAAGGCAGCGCTAAACTGCTGAGCCACTGGGCTGCCCTCCATCTCATTTCCACAGTACTTTTATCTATCCATATATTTCTATGGTCCTTCATGAAAGGTAGAAAAAAAAGTCTTCATCAAGTAATACTTATACCATGTATGAAGTACTCTGGTAATTTCCAGTCTATTTAATTGCATTTCATTATTAAAAAAATAGTTACGATGTACTGAAATACTTCTACCATGTGCTAAGAATTCTGACCCATATTTAAATAAGAATGCAAATTAAGGCTTTTTTTTTTAATGACTACAGAGTTACTTAGGGAAGAAAAGTTTACTTTTGAATATCTTGGTTTAGTGACATGCTGGATATCCATATGGTCATTCCACTTAACATAATTAATTAAATTTTTCTTTACATTGTCCTCTATCCCAAATAATTTTAGTTACTCCGCTTCCTAAAATGTATTCTTTACATTTTCTGCCTTCTGTATGGGAAGATGTTTAGCAAATTATAAGTGGAGGGCCTTGAAAATTTGAAACTACAAATTTAAAATAAGAATTGTACTTTGGGGATCCCTGGGTGGCGCAGCGGTTTGGCGCCTGCCTTTGGCCCAGGGCGCAATCCTGGAGACCCAGGATCGAATCCCACGTCGGGCTCCCAGTGCATGGGGCCTGCTTCTCCCTCTGCCTGTGTCTCTGCCTCTCTCTCTCTCTCTCTCTCTGTGGCTATCATAAATAAATTAAAAAATTTAAAAAAAAATTAAAAAAATAAAAGAATTGTACTTTGGTATTAGTTCTGTATTTATTAATTCATTCACTTAACTAATATTTTTTAAGCATTCAGAGACTATGGTCGGCATTATAATGAAAGCTAACAACATTTATTGAACACATGTATTAGGTACAGTTACAAGCTCTGGGGAATCCTGTGTGAGAAGTATATACTTACTAAGTCAGTTTTACAGGTGAGAAAACTGTGCCATAGGGAGATTAATTAATCTTTATCCAATTGAAGCCCAATTTGGAACCCAGCAATTTTGATTTCAGAACTCACATTCACAACCACTTTAGTCTCAATTACTTTTGTTATCATAGAGCAGACGATGGAAGACACAATCCCTTCTTTAAGTAGGTACAAGGGATAAACAGGCTTTCAAACCAGTAATCCCATTGTGGTATAATAAGTACTATGTGTTGCATGTACTGTATGAGAAAAGATGTTCTTGACCTTAGAGGTGATTGAAGTTAATGTAGAAATATTTCAGTAGGAAAAAAATAATGTTTTTTTAACTGTTTTAGGACAAAGTCAACTCATATGTTACCAGACTACTTTACTTTTTTTATATCTAAATGCATTTGATACATTTGAGATATAAATATTCACTAAATGTATGTTTTTGGTTTGTTTTGTTTTGTTTTTGGAAAGTGCTATTTTTGCCAATGTTTTGACAAAGTAGCCAAAGCTAGTAAATTTGGGGGGCAGTTTGCCAACAGTTGTTTCACACAATACACATAGAAACTAGAAATAACCAGGGGCCCAGAACTTTGTGAATGCAGCAGTCATGTGCCAGGTACTTGAGGTGTTAGTAGAAACCACGTATGTGCCCAGAGCTGAGAACACCACTGGCAAATGTTTCCAAAGGGAACCTGTTCAATTCTCTATTTGCTTTTGCTTTGGGTACTAATATGTTTAAAACTTTTGACTTAGATTGTGCATAGCTCCCCATTCCAGTACCTAAGACTTTCTAAAGACATAAAGGGAAGGGATAAAAAGGAGAAAAAACTGCATATCTAATTGCATCTATCTTTGCATTAAGTAGGTAGATAAAAATAATAAAGTTGCTAAGTTCCCCATTGTATGTGCTCAAGAGTGGCTTGGACAAGGGGAAAGCAGTTAAGAGGGATGGTTTTGGTGTCAAGAATGTTTTTGTTGGACCCCTTCACTTTGTATTGCATGCTTACTGTATTCTGATATGTCAGATGGCACAAGTGAAGTTTTATTATGTACATTTGAAAGAAGGCTGTCTTTGAGGGAAGTATTTCAATTAATAAATTGCAGATTTGGGGTACATGAAATATCTGTTCTAGAGTCTGCATGGCCCACCATTTTGATTTCCATTATCTTTGTGTTTATAATAGTTTGAATGAAAAGATCTTGAGTTTCATATGTGGTGTATCAGGGCCTGTTGCTGGGTGTTCAGAAAAATGAAAAAAATGCATTTGATACATTCTGAGAGCCTGTATATTTGCAACTGACCACTAAGCACAAAGTATACAGATTCTGCTCCAAAGGAATTTACTGTATGATAGGAAGAAGAGGTTTTATAGTAGCACAATGTAGAGGATGGTTAAGTGTCATAAATGGGAGATAGAACTAGTGCCATATCAGTTCAGAGGAGGGAGAAACTATTGCCAACTGCAGTATATATACATATATATATATAATGTATATATATATACACACACACACACACACACATTTTAGTGCATTACAGAATACATTTCTACAGAAACAACATTTGTCTGCAAATGTTACTTTTGTATATGCACTTATATTTGCAGAGTACATTAATTCCCTGTAGATGCTCAATTCTATCCACCCCCATCCTACAAAAATGCTACATGCATAGGCTGTCTTTCCTAATAAAGAAATATTGTAATAAAGAGAGGTTTTATTAAACTAATGCAATAACGACATTTTCTTTGAGGATTTAACACATCATTTTTAATAATAAAAATCAAATTGTCATTGTTGTGCCCTGTATACCTTTTATTCAAATCAGCCTAAGTACTCTGGCTTCATGGCTAAGCAGTACTCTGGGGGGTGAAGAGGGGGGTGAGTATTTTTAGCATTACACAAATGAATTTCAGCATTCAGGTTCATAGTGGGGGTGTAGATTATGAATATGGAACCCAGGGAAACCTGTTTATATTTGTGAGCAGAGGGGAAAATGCCTCTCAGGAGCACCTAAAAGGAAATGAGATTGGAGATTAGGAAAGAGCCAGTACTGTTAGGTCAGCTTTCAGATGCTGGGATGTCAGTACTTTCTGTAGCCACACAGTTGATTTCACAGCTTCGATAACTGCATTAACCACTGAGATATAAGAGCTCACTTTGTATGATTAGGCTAGGAATTTGGTACTACCTGGTTTTCACAAAAGAATACCAATTTTTGGCTTTCACATCAGCTGAAACCAGACATTTCAGAATTGTGTGAAAAGTAAGGCTAACAAAATAAGCATGCAAATGTGAAGAGTGAAGACACGAAGAGTAAGATGTGAAGAGTATATTTGGAGGGTACTAGAGTTTTTTTGTTTTTTGTTTGTATTTCAAGGAAAGTATGTGATAGATCGTGCTCAGCAGGATGAAGTGTTGGCTGATACGTGATAAGGCCCCTTCTACCTTCCATCCTCTATAATTTTAATCTGTAAAATGGGGGACATATATGTGTCTTTGAACCTTGCTGATTGGTTATGACATCATTTGTTTAAAGCAATATATAAATATGAACTAATTATACTTTCAGACTCATTACCACGTAATACATATGTTTCAACTCATACATCCTTTAAGAGTTGTAAATTGATTTCTGAAGATCATCATTAAATAGCTTACATGCTTTGTTAATATATCCAACAATAAGTAAAATACATTATTAGGGGACAGGGTTTATGTTCTCAAAAATCTATCTTTGCTCAGACTGGAACTCAACACTTTCAAACTATTTGCTTGTATGATAAATGAGTATTTTTTGGTTGGGTTACTTCAAAGGTATATGTTACAATAAATATATGAACATTGCAAGTTACCCTTTATACCTCCCACTTCAACTGCCACAAACAGAAATGTAATTTACAGAAATGAAAACAGTCTCCAGCTAGCTTGAGGCTTTTTCCAAGAGGGAGCACTGGGGTTTGCTGGGCCAGTTTCCTCAGTACACACCTGGTGTATATCACTTTAAAAAATAAATTATGCCTCATTAAATTACAATTAAATGGAATCATGATCATTTGTTTTTCTGGAAGGAAGATGTTTTGCATATTGAAAGCCTAATTTGTTGCAGGTGACAAAAAGGCTGAACAGATTATCTAATATCACTTCATTTTGGGGGGTAATGTTTGCTGGTTATTTTGTATATACTCCAGTAGTTCAGAATTATATTAATGTGGCCTGAAGTATTTTTTACTTCAAAATGTCTTCTGCTTTATCAGTTTTTGCACCTTTTTTTTAAGCTTTTAAAGAAACAGAAACGTCTCTTAGCATCCTGGATAAATCATGCTCTTTCTTTTTCTAACAATGTTTTAATGCTGGCCAATCCCTCACTTGCCTATCCCCCCTTGGCCAGTCTCATCATTATCTCTATATCCATGTACTATGTGTATTTCAGATCTCAGCCAAGTCAAGTCCTACTTTTTCCAAAATGTTTTCCCTGAGTCCTGCAGCTTGCAATTCATTCTATCTGGAATTTGTGACACTTGTCATCTTTTACATTGTGTTTCTATAAACCATCATATAGTGAACTCCTTGGCAGCAGAATCTGTGTCGTCTTAATATTTTCATCCCTTTCTGAACTTCATACCACCTCATAACTAAGAAATGAATTAATAGGCTTTTCTTTCATTTTTTGGTAATAGGTGCATTGAGTTTGGGGGGTTCCCTAGGTAATCTGTGGGAGATATTGCCTACAGAATTACCAAAAGTCTGGGAGATGTGAAGAATGAATGTCTGTTAAAATCTAGACAGTAGTGACCTCCACTGTTGCTGTCAAGCCTTGAGAAGGTCTGAGGGGCTCGGGCTCAGTGTTCCTAGAATCTAGTCCAGGTTCTTTTTCTCTTCTTGCTCTATTAAGGAATTAAGGGGCCCATCATAAACAATTTCTCATCCGTCTCAGACAAGGCCTCAAAGGCTAGTGCAGAAAGTTAGAACTAAATTTTATAGAGCCAGTCATGGTAATGTTTCCCAAAGCATTTCTTGGGGCAAACTATATAAATTGTTGAAGAAGTATGGAAGTTGTAATAATGTAAACAAGAAAGCTCATCAGAAATTGCAGATTCAGAAACTATAGTCATTTCGTTTGTCCCAAAGAAATATTTAAAATATTAGATAGAATAAGTACATTAATTTTTCATTTTAAAAATTAGCCTGAATTCTTTGTTTTGTTTGTGGAGATAGCCTATATTAGCAACCAAGCTAGATGGCATTATATTATCTCTTGTGCTTTTAATTATTTTGTTTTTATTGAATTTTCTGCCAATGTTATATATTCTCTGTGGGTACTGGAAATAATATAAAGCTTGCAAAATACCCCATTAAAAGGCTAAGGAGAAGGCCAATTTGAGGTTCTTTTTGCCTGACTCTGTTCTTTTTTCAGTGGCTTATAACCCAAGAGCTATTGTGCAAGGTGTCTTTCTTCCCTGTGCAGATGTTCCCTCTATTCCTTTTCAGTCAACATGTTTCCTGGTCTTACATAACCTCAGCTAACACCGTGCTGGGAATAGTTATAATCCTTCCCTTGAGAAGGCTCTGTTGCCTACAATGAGGAAAATTCTTAATGACCACTTTACTCAATACTTGCAATATGTTTTAATATGATTACTGATATGAAAGTTTAATAAGCAATATCCTGGTTAATTTATTAATTTCCCTCAATTTTCACGTTCTCAATATTCATGACCTTTCTATTCATAAAAGTACTTTTCTTTTTTTCAGTGCCCAGGTGCCATGGCACATTCTCTGTATCTCGGGCTGCATAATGGGAATGTTCAAGTGACACCTCCTGCCTGGCTGGCTGATAATTAAAATGCCAGACAACATAGTGGCAAGGGCTTTAGAAATATTTATGTGAGATAAATTATTAATTTATATTCTATTCAAGACAGTTTCAATACGATAAACATTTACTTATCTTGATAATTAGATAAGGTGGTCTGTCGTGTAAATTATGCCATAGGTTTTCTTCTGATTTTTTTTCCCCCAAGAGATTTTCAGCTAACTGAATAAATTCACTCTACATTTAAGAGCCTGCGGAATTTGGACCATATTTTTAAAAATTCCAGTTTAAATAGTGAAGAGCACATAAATAACCAAAATGAAAAAGACTCAACAAAACAGCTAAAACTCTTTTTGTGCTCACCAGTTAGCCACTTGTTATTGAAAATGTCTGAGGTAAAAAGAATCTGCTTTGGGACTATGGCTACACAGATGAGACTTTTAAGTAAATAATTGAGAACAGTGTTCTCATTCTCTGGGGCAATATGTGGAGGCAGCACTGGCCACCTTGTTGGTTTGAGACTTTATCTTCACTTAGGCAAATGAAACAGAAGCAATAGTATATTTCACCAGCCCCTTAAAATACAAACATTGTGTCTCATTCACTTCAGAAATGATGCTGATGAGCAGTCATTTACAAAGATGCTTTGTCTTGATTTTTCTTAGAGGTGGGTTCATTTCCCTATAAGTTTGTCCAACATGTGAAAAACGTAGGGGAAGGAACTCCACAATTTCTGTGTGGGGAAAAAATAAAGTCAACCAAGCCAAACAAGAGATAAGTAAAAGACCTCTATGCTTTGGAAGAATTTTTTTTTTATTGATTAGGAATGAACAACTTACTATTTTGAACCTGGTCCATTAGAACAATAGTTTTTGTTATGTAAGATCCTTACACTATTTTTGCATGTAAGATCCTTACTATAATGTACTTCACTTGGAAAAATAATTTCACAGAAGAATACTTTTAGTAATTTTGCCTTTGAGATACTGTAAGTATAATTATAGTAGCCAGCATAAAGAATATATCCATGCAGACCCTAAAATCCCTCCAAATTTGGTAGTCTGAGAGTTATTAAAATGCTAAAGTTGCTTATGCTAGAGAGAAGAAAGGAGAGAAGGGGTGTGTGTGGGGGGAACCACCTTATCCCGTATGTGCAGAATTTGTTATTAAAGAAAGCTCAGGAAACATCACTCTTAGTGTCTTATTGGTATTGATTTTAAATCCACTTCCATCTTGCTTTTAATACATATTAATTTGGAGATTTTAGGACAAATTCCTTATTAACATTTCAAGTTGCTTAATGCAAGTGGAAAGTAGGATAACTTAAGGCAGAACTGACTTTTAATTTCAAAAAGAGAATCTGTACGTAGATTGTATAACATTTTCTGGAAGACAAATGTCTCTTGCTTCTAAAAGCCTGATAAGAAATCTGGATTTTCTTACATTCATTTTACCAAGATAGTATTTTCACATACATGTTCTACTGTTTTCTTTCTTTGGGCATGCGTGCACACAGACACTTACTAGCATTTCTTTTAGCTTCATTGTATGGCATGTTTTATTCTTATTTGCAAAGACTTCTCTAATCCAAGCAGCATGACACCCATGTTGCAGAACTATCATGTGGCATACTACTCGTAGATTTCTTATAAATTGTCTTATGTGATATTTTATTTTATTTTAAGATTTTATTTATTTATTCATGAAAGACACAGACAGAGAGAGGCAGAGACACAGGCAGAGGGAGAAGCAGGCTCCATGCAGGGAACCTGATGTGGGACTCGATCCCGGGACTCCAGGATCATGCGCCGGGCCGAAGGCAGGCGCTAAACCACTGAACCACCTAGGGATCCCCTTATCTGATATTTTAAGTGGTGATTACCTCCTTGGAGTGCTGATAGTTGTGTGATGCACATTCTTGTGACATTTGCTTCACTACATTATAATGTAATTACTTATTTTTTTAAATTGCCTACCTTACCCTGAAGATTTCTGGCCAACCAGAGACTGTGTATTCTTCTTCCATCCAACACCTCTTTATATTTAAGTTATATTTAACAAATCTGAGTGTGTTCTTTGCATTAATATTCCCCTCAGTGGAAATGTCTTTGGCATCTACTTTTTACCATTTTGGGTTGCCCTAGGTATTCTAAGACACAGAGGTTAACAGAGCTAGAATTAGCTCTTCCTAGATGATAATCCCAGACTCTGGTTTCATACTACCCTGAGAAGAGATGCCCTGAGTCAGAAGTGTAAAGTGATGTCTCTGTGTGATAATCTAACAAGAGTGCAGAATTGAAGTGGTTTAGCTTTTACCCAAAGTACTTATGTGTTCCAGCCCTTTTCTTGAGTAGATACTACTTTTCTCTAGACTTGTCAACATTTTCCTTTTCCTTGTGAGTTCTCTACCATCAGAGCACATGAAAACACTAACTTCCTATTTAAAGCTTTCTATATGGATGAGTCACATATTCAAAAATTATCTGAGCCTATACATGGCATTCTCTGATGTGTGCTCTGATCACTCACCAGATGTGACTCTATTTCCATTGCTTTTAATGGTAGGATTAGAGCTTCCACCAGAAGGGCATCTCAGAAAAAAGGTTTGGGTGCCCTCAGGACCATATACAAGGATACCAATTATGTATGTGGATTGAGAAGCCATCAGAGGGTTAACACAAGTTATAGCCATTTGCTTTGTGTCTTTCTCCCTGCCCCCCCCCTTTTTTTTTTTTTTTTTTTTTAACCATGAGAAACATCTATATTGAAAACAGTGGCCGGTCACACAGAAATTCAGCCAAACTTTTTTTTTAAGTCGATGTAAATCTCCCATGCTGTTTAAATGTCGGAACTAAATTTACCAAACTTGGCAGATTTGTAAAGCTGAGCAGGACTGCCAAGTGTTCCCAGTTTCAAGCAGAGAGAGTTCTAACAGTTCCTGAAATACTTGTAGGAGGCACCTGGTGGTAACTGCAGTTTCACAAGCCTTCCGAGCGCCTACCTTGCTAGCTGGCATCTCTGTATGCTGACGATTATTACAGTGATGATAAAGTGTCAGAATAGAACAGTCCAGAATAAGGCACAGCCCTGGAAGGCAAGCACATTCCCACAAAATCTTCCTGCTGGAGAACCCTCAGCAATTAGACTGAGGTTCTTGACATCACAGCCAGCTGGTACACTAAACAAAGGGGGAGGGGGAGAGATGATGGAAACCATAGACATACCTGCAGATATGACTTGGCCTGTTTTTGTTTTTTTCTTGTTTTTTTTTTCCATTTAATCAGGGATTGTTGTCTGAGATTTTGCGTAAGGAAGAAGACCCTCGGACAGCCTCTCAGTCTCTTTTAGTAAACCTGAGGGCCATGCAGAATTTCCTCAATCTGCCAGAAGTGGAGCGGGATCGCATATACCAGGACGAGAGAGAGCGGAGCATGAACCCCAATGTGAGCATGGTCTCGTCAGCCTCTAGCAGTCCCAGCTCCTCCCGAACCCCTCAGGTGAGATATTTGCTCCACTGACTTTTCACTCTTGGCCTTGGAAACCTCTTGCCTTTATTGATACTGTATTTCTCTCAAAAACTAAGAGATGTAACTCAAGGATTCCTTTATTCACTGATCATATTGGTCAGAGAATGTAAAGCTCTGACCGTGTAATAGTGGTTATCCTTTACTGTGTCATACGGTATTTCTGTCCCTTTAGAAAAATACCATTTTTTCTCATAGAAAGGGCAGGAGTGGGTGGATGGATAGGCCCTAGAATGTTTACACACATCTGCTTAGTTATCTAAGACAGGGTCGGGGGATTTGAGTTGAAACTGAGTTTGCATAGCAAGAACACTGCTTTTCCTTAAACTGTTTATTTATTTGGATACTGGGTGAGGGTTGGGGGCAGGGGACAAATAGAGTAATCCAAGCTCTTCTTTATGCAATCTGAAAAAGACAAAATGGGGAAGAAATCTGTGCATGGTAGAAGCATTCACATGCAGTGGCTGGATGAGATTTGTTCGGGAGATCATTCAACGATCCTTCAGAACACAGACGTGGAAAGTAGGCCTTAATGATTTTCCTTCCTAGGGTGATCCTTCCTGCAGAACACGATGACTCAGCTTTCCTTCCCTCCTTTTTCCACTCTTTAAAAGCATTCGGATCTGGTCTTCCTGCAATGCGTACATCTAGTGATGCCATGTGCTTCAGAGGTCCTAACTAAAGGGTCAAGCTCTCGAGTCAGCTAAGCGACTTTTCTAGTTCACATCTGAGCCCATTCATTTGTAGCCTACTTTCGATTTCCCCCAAACTTTTACTAGTCAGTAGATTTATGATAAAGCCATCTCATTCACTTTTGCTAGGATGGCTGCAAGTTATGTCTCAAAACAATTATTTAATAAGGTACACATTTGTATGATTTCAAAAAATAGGTACTTTGAAATCAAAGGGTTCTGTTGAATTTTTTTGTTGTTTTTTGTTTTTGTTTTTGTTTTTTTGCATAGATATGATTTTGGTATTATGAGTGTTTTCTGGTAACTTCCAAGGAACTGATTAAACATAGAATCAGAATTTTATTCTAGTAGAAATATTTGAGCTTTTTCAAGTATATCCATTTTTTTCATACACCATAACTTTTTTCTTTTTCTTTTTCTTTTTTTGCTCTGCAGTAGATTTTTAATTGAAGATCATTTTCTGTCATGCAGTGCCAAATTGTGATACTTACACTCTAGTCTTTGGTGAATTATGGGTTTTAGTTACTGTTAAACCAAAAATAAGTCTCTTGACTGCTTACTTTGGATGAGTGTAACCAAGCTTTTTTCTTTTTATTTATTTTTTTAAAAATCTTGAGGCATACATATTGAGCTATTGAGCTGGACAAGTTGTTAATTTGCACTAATATTTACTTCTATTAAATTCACCAATATTTTTGCCACTTTTGAAGCCCATTAAATCATTACAGAGTCCAGCCATGCTTCATGGCTGTTTAACCAACTCTTCTCAGAAAGTCACTTTTGCTTGTTAGAAAATAACTCAAGTCTGGGTGGTGAATTTTCTGCTTCTTTGTAATATTTTTCTAGTGTGATTATTTCTTAGACACCTTTTTTCAAGACATGATAGCTTTCAGAGCCAGACTAATTTACCAGGGAAAACAATCAGAGTCAGTATTTTGCTTTATGGAATAGCAAAAAAAAATCTCATCTAGAAAATTCCTAGGGAGAAGTGCCCTTTATGGACAAGAATAACAGGGAAATTGATCATTTAATTTCACAATTTTGAGATTTCTGAAAATAAATAAAAAATCCTTTTCTCAAAATATATTTGAGAATACAGTCATGGAAGTGGCATGTGTACATCGTCTGGAACTTTCTTTTTCTCTTAGTTAAACATTGAGGAAAGGAAGCTATTAAAGTTTTAAAAGCATTTTCGGATTATCTATGACTCAAACTTCTTTACATACGTATCTTAGTAGTAAAGATCTTTAGTAAAGCTTTCATTGTGAGAACAAATGTTAGAGGAGTACCCACTGATAAGGCTTTTAGTTGGAGTAAGCATTCTAGAACACCCAGGCAGCCTCCTGTTGGTTAGAGAATATTTCCCAGACCCCATCAACAATTTATTATTGGTTCAAAACAAATGGAAGAAATTTAAAATGTTATATTAAACCTTCAGAGTCCCTTCTCATATTCTTTGAGTTGGCCAGCATTTCTTGATGTACTTAATAACAATAAAACAACAGTGTAAAGATAAGAATGATAATTTATTGAGCACTTACTATGTATCAGGTATTGTAAGCATTTTGCATGAATTCAATCATCACCATTTTGTGTTGTTATTCCCATTTTATAGATAGGAAAATGGGTTTTTAGTGAGTTAAATAATTTGTGTGGGTTCGCACAACTGAGTGATAAAGCTAGGATTTGAACTCTGGTTGTTTCAGTCACAAGGCGTGGGCTCCTGACCATATATAATGGTGCCCTGAGGGGTTTTGTTTTAGCCCTGGGGGATCTAGAGAAGATTTGGCTAGTCAAATAAGATGAGACAGTCAATGAGGCTAATGAAGAAATTTCAATTGAGAAAGGCAGAAGTGATATGCTAAAATATGCACTTACCAGAAAAAGCACTGTGGATTAACTAGAAATTTTGAGAAGAAAAAGGAGTTTCAAGAAAGAAAGAAAGAAAGGAAAGAAGGAAGGAAGGAAGGAAAGAAAGAAAAAGAAAGAAAATTGAATTATTATGGGAAGACCCCAAACTAGAAGGCAAGAAGGTACTTGTAAAAACAGCACCCAGCCTAAAGTAGAGATTTTGGAGGTAGGTTAGCACAGTGCCCCAAACCCAATGCTCTGGGGCTGGAAACACTTGAGTTCAGATCATGGTTCCTTCACCTGCTGCTGCATGTTCTTCCAGCAAGTTAAGTATCCTCTTTTCAGTTGTCTTCTTCAGTAAAATGAAAATAATAAAGTCTGATTTATTGGGTTCCTCGAAGAATTAAATAACAAAAGTAAAACACTGGAGTGCCTGGCAAATAAAAAAGTATACTGCATACATTGTAGTAATTATTATTTTTTAGTAATTAGAAAATAGTGGGAGACATGGAGAGAGGAGAATGTAAAAGTCAGTGAGCACTCTTAGGAATTAAAGCCTTCATAGAAACTTTCGATGTTAATGCCAGCTTCAGGATGCTACTGAGCATGATCCCAGTGCCCAGACTACATGCTGTCTTTCTCCAAGTCTGAATGCTGCTTGATTCAGGGCATCCGTAGAAGGAAAGTAATGATTTGGTGACCACTGCCTTGGTTTGGGATTCTAGGGTAAGTGGAGACCAGAAAATACCCAGTTTAGTTCAAATCAGCCAGGTGCTCAGGAACCAAAAATCGGTGGCTTCTCCTGGAGTCCTGCTGCCAGGGGCTCTGAGAAGACTTCCCACCAGAGTAAATGCTGCTGAGAGTCTTTTGGATCCTGGAGATGCAAGTGTTTTTGGGTTTATCTTAACCCAAGAAGTACAGACACCTTCTATATTGTCCTTCATTTGTCTCTGAAGCTGATGGGAAATCATTCAATTAAAACGAGCACAGCAGAATACATAAAACCACAATATGAGTTTAAGGAAATGAAAACGGCACATCAAAGGCATTCTGAAGCCTAGTTTTATGAAATGAAATTTTGTTTCATTTCCACTGATTTCCTAGGTGAAATTAGGTGACTGTCTGGGTAGCATAATGATGATAATGATGGGAAACCATACATACTCAAATGACATATGTAAAGCTTTAATAAAGAATGAGAGAGACTCAGGGGAGTGCATTAAATTGAGTAATAATTTATTATTTAGAGACCTCTACCCATTTACTCATTTTTTCTGGAAGAATTGGCTCTTCCTCCAAGGTGTGCCATTTTTAGAAAGAAAAAGGTAACTGTGTGTTCTGCATGCTTGTTTTACAGTTAGGTGATCTCTTACAGTTTGGTGCCTAGAGTTGCCATCCTACCTGTGAACTGTCTAGGATACTGTGAAGAAAAGCACACAGGGTTGACAGGACTCTGCATGTCCTATAGGAATGCACTGCAATTATTTCCAATCACAATTAACCCGATTAGAATAATGGACAGGAAGTGTCCCTTTGTAGCTAATGCAGTTTGGCATCAGCTGACTGAAATCCTTTGATAATTTCTGCACAGATGGCTGGGCTGAATGCAGCACTTTTTAAATTATTATTTTCATGGTCTCTTGGTAGGCCAAAACCTCGACACCGACAACAGACCTCCCCATTAAGGTGGACGGCGCCAACGTCAACATCACAGCTGCCATTTATGATGAGATCCAACAGGAGATGAAAAGGGCCAAGGTGTCTCAAGCCCTGTTTGCCAAAGTGGCTGCAAATAAAAGTCAGGTGAGTGGTTTTTTAAAAGAGCGAAAGCGAGGGCTGGAATTAGACCATTCTCCTCCTCCCACCAATAAAAATACATCTGTTCCTATAATAATAATAACAATAATAATCCCTAGGGAACCTGTCGTGTTCTGCCTTTTGCTCTACGGTTTGCTTTTATTCCCATTGGAGTTCAAAATACAGACTAAGTTGAAACCCAGATTTTTTTTCTTTTAGGGATTTTTTTTTTCTAGAAGGAATCAGCCTTGAATGGTTTCTCTCATAATTCTAAGCACTGCTATGTATCCCCTTTCTTTCTTTCCCCCTCTCTCTTTTTCATATTTGAGCAAAACTTAGCATGTACAAAATAGCATCTTCCTGAGACCCAGTTGGAATCTTGTCTTATCCCCTCTCATATTCCCACCAGGGGAACTGCTGACTTTGTTATAATAACCTCTTTTCACCAGCCCCAGAGACACCTTGCCATGTCAGGTGTTTCTTTTATGTGTAAAATACAGTTGTTTTTTCCAGGAGAAAATACATGTGGGGGAGGGGGTCCCAGAATGAGTGCTAAAATTGATAACAGAAAAACATAGAAGCTTATCCAGTACAGTTTCTCAGTGCCGGGATTGTGGGGAATGGAATGCTCCAGGGAAAAGGGTAAGCAGATGCTTCGGTTTTTTATTTCTGAAAGCAGCAACAGTTGATGGGAGCCACTATCTGTCTCAATTCGTTTAAAGGGATAACTACTACCCTATCCTAGAATGCGTTAGGTTGAGGTGCTGACTTATTTATCCCTAGGATGAATAATTATCCAGTGCAGGGTGGAGGAAACAAAAGTTAGCTGAAGCATAATTTTGAGAGTCCTTTGATTCGGAGCTTGATTTCCTCTGTGGCCTTGCATGACAAATGTTTCCATCCCACATATGTAAATGGTAAAATGGTCCAGCATCTCCTTAACAGATCTTCTGTTGTGTGCTGAAAAGAAAGGGAGTTACTGAATATTGTATTTCTATTAAGCACGAAGGGTTTTCAATGAAAATTAAATTATCATTTTAAAAATGGTAGATAGCTAAATATTGTTTTTAGACTAATTACATTGTTTTGGGAATAGCCTTTTTTACCGATAGTTTTGCAGGAACCTTACTTATTTTTCAGATGTTGATAAACAGAAAGGAGTAGAATATCAAGGAATTTTGAAGAAAATTGGAATATTCGTCTCCCTTTCAGTGTAGTAATTTTTCCTGGTTATTCTTACTCTTCGCTCATCAATGAAATCATTGAAATACAGTTTGCTAAGATACGATGTCCAACCATCGTATGAAATACATGAAAAGAAAACACCATAGAGCCTTCTTAAACTGTTAAATGCATAAAATCCCATGTACCACATGGCAAAATATAATGAGAGTTGGAGCTGTTAAACGAATAAAGCTGTTAAATGCATAATGCCACTTGGCAAAACTACTGTGCATTTAATGGTTTTCCACTGTGTAATAAAGGACATATGTGGTAAATGTGCAGTGAGTATAAAGCTACACAATTGATTTTGCAAACCTACCCCTTGGTCGTGACTTGACGTAAATATCAAAGTTTCACTCACTTCTTTCATAAGCAGCTTTAAAGAAAACCTGAAGCCCATAGTCTAAGAGCTTGATTCAGACTGCCTGTAATCTTTCTGTTGACTTGGCACTATGGCTTTTGGAAATGGTGATGCCTCCAGCCTCCCAAAATAATTCAGGTGGCTGATTGAAAGCTGTATCTGCTAGTTGGCATAAGCTTGGCTCGCCAAATTTTTGATGCCTCCTGAAGAGGTAGCCTCGATTTCATGGAATCTGGAGGAAAATGTAGTTCTGAGAATTAATAAGTTGAAGGGTAAGATTGAGCCTTAGTTGGGGTAAGGTGCTTTGAGGTTTTACCTTTTTTCATTGGGACAGTGATCTCATTCTCATTTATGAGTGGGGGGCCTTCTTGTAGATAGATAGCTGACTGGACTGGCAAATCAAGTGGGGAGATTTTAAGAAATGGTACCCCCAAACAAAGTGAACCTGATAGTTTCAAAGGCAATTTAACATAAGACATTCACTCCCTCATGAATGTACCAGCATTTACCTCATAAAGAGCATATTTTGTGAAATTAGTTGCATGATTTGGTACGTTGCATATGTATTTGGCATGTATCCATAAGGTGTGTGTGTGAGTGTGGCCAAAATACTTAGCCTCTCCAAGCTGCAGTGGGAAGTGTCGTGTCTGCACCCTCTTTATTGGATTATGAAGACAGAGAATATGAAGATTTTCTCTCCTTTCCTGCATTCCCTTTCTTCCCTCTCTCTGTGGTTTTTTTTTTTTTTTTTTTTTTTTTTGAGGAAGCAGAAGTTCTTGTGAGTGAGGCAGAAGAATAGCAAGGGCTCTCTGTTCTCTTGGATGTGAAATCAGAAGAACATTTAATTAGGAACTGTTGTGACCTGGGGTAGGTTGGGCATCTTGAAGACCCAGTTCAGATATGCATAGCAGCTCCTGCGCTTCCATTTTAAATTTCTTTTAAAATAGAAACAAGCCTTCCATTAAACTCATCCACTCTTTGGTGTGAATCGTTGCCATCAGCTATTAAGAATAATACCTAAAACTTTGTGTTAGGCAAGCTTCGAATGGGAGTTAGAAGGAAAAAAGAAAGGAAAATTTTAGAGAGATTAGGGTGGTGGGTCAGGATGGTCCTTGTGACCTGTAAGTGTTTAGGGACACGGTGGGAGGAGAGCTTCAGAGAAGGAGTCGAGAGGATGACAGCTTTGTGCAGTTTCGTCTCTGGTCCCATTAGTGACAGTATACTGCTGGAGTGTGTGTGTGTGTGTGTGTGTGTGTGTGTTTCCATAGTGTGTAAGTCAGTTACATCAGGATGCATTTATAGCCCTCTGTCCAGTGCAGCTCTAGCTCCTTCCTTATGCATGGCCAGTCTCTCATCCCGGTGCACTGCACGTCTCCTATCTGCCCTTGCCTTTTTCTCCCATGAAGAGAAGGAGCCAAAGAAGGAAAAGCAGAAGGCAAGAATAAGAGGAAAAGGTATGCTTATGCATATCTGTTTGTTTCACCTTTCACGTTCCCTTCATTTCAGTTTAGGACCAGTGTGTATGTGTGTGTATTGTGTACGCGTGTGAATTCTGAGGATAATCTTTTTTTTTCTCTCTCTCTTCAGAATATTCAGATTGTTGATGGTCTTCATAGGAGAGAATACACCATAGTTGGTGATTGTTATGTGAACTACAAGTCTTTAGTTGGCGGGTCCTTAGCAGGAGCCATAATTTAAAGTCATACAGGACATTTTTTTTTTTAAGATTTTATTTATTTGTGATAGACATAGAGAGAGAGAAAGAGGCAGAGACACGGGAGGAGGGAGAAGCAGGCTCCATGCAGGGAGCCCAACGTGGGACTCGATCCTGGGACTTCAGGATCACACCCTGGGCCAAAGGCAGGCGCCAAACCGCTGAGCCACCCGGGGATCCCCCATACAGGACATTTTCTACATCACTTCAGTATGACCCTTACCTACAAAGGGCCACCAGGGAATGGACGCGCCAGAGTGCAGACTGAGAGGCTTAGGGACTCCTTGTTCCTCCACAGCTTCTCATCATCTCTGTTCCCCTTAGCCTCTATGGGGTTGCTTTCCCCCTTCCTCCCCTACTGTGGCTTATCACACAGAATCTGGGAGATGGAAATCCAGAGAGAGGAAGCACAGTGGCCTGCTGCACTCCTCCAGGACTGGCCGTGTGCTTTGTGAAGCATCTTCAGCCACATTTCTTCCTCTTGACACCTTTTTCCTTTCCCCAGAAACGAATTCATTGTTTCTCTCATATGCTGACCTCTTCTTGTTTTTACAGTCTACAGTACTTCACATCATAGAATGCTGCTGATGATCTAAAGTTGGTGGGCTTTTCTGCAAGGAGAGTACATCTTTCCTTATTATTTATGTACCCAAAGCCCCAACCCTAAATAGGTGACTGCCTTCTCTTACTCTGTTTGGGTGAGAATAGAGTAGGTAAACAGGAAGGGGCTTATTTCAATTTCTTTTCTCCCTTGTCCCCATTTAAAAAAATAAAACAAAAGCCGACAAACGAACAAAAACTCTAAAAGGGCACTGGGTTTGTTTCCCCTTTTTTTGGTGGTGGTGATGGGGGGAGTGCTTTCTGTATTTAGAAAAGTAGAGGAAGGCTGACACATGGCAAAAAGGAGAGATCTGTAACCTGGTTTTAAAATCTCAGATGCTGGTGATGACAGGGCCAACCCCAGAGGAAGTCATCCAGGAATAGATAGGGACCCGGGGGCTCTTTGGTGAGATGACATAGCATGTCCTTACCTCCACCAAGATTTAAAGACTCTGGAGTTCCCCTCCTTGCTACACACTTTCCCAATGCCACAAGCTGCAGGAGCTAGCACTAGAATCAGGGGTAAGAGAGTCCTTATTCCTCCTGCACAAAGAAATTTGAGAGGGAGCCATAATTCTGATCCCACTGCAGCTGGGGAAGATGAGTTTCTGGGCTCCAGGACACAAGTCTGAAATCCTTTTCCCCATCAAAGCTGTGTTCTCCATGGTGATTGGGTTTCAGTGTGTTCTACGCTTCATGTACATTAGGATTAAGTAGATTTTGTGTTCTGACCTTTATTCCTTCCTTATCACTTATGTTTACATCAAAAAAAATGTATTCCGTGTTCCTACTGACTTAATAAATTGTATTCCTAAGTAGAAGGCTACCTATGCTTTAGATGTAGATTGCAAACTCAGATTTTATGAACTTCCTTCCCTATCATAAAATCTTTTCTTATAGATGCTCTGATTTGTTTAACAGGCTGAATGATTTAAAATATGCAGCTCTTCATGGCAGGTCCTTTTAAAATAAAGTGGAAACAAAGGAAAGACAGACAACTTTATATAAAGAAAAATAATGGATATATTATTTGGTTTGTTTCTTTTATTGCTCTTTGCTTTTGGAGGTTGTTTTTTTTTTTTTTTTTTTTTTTTAAGATTTTATTTATTTAGTCATGAGAGACCACAGAGAGAGAGAGAGAGGCAGAGACACAGGCAGAGGGAGAAGCAGGCTCCATGCAGGGAGCCCAACATGGGACTCGATCCCGGTCTCCAGGATCAGGCCCTGGACTGAAGGCGGCGCTAAACCGCTGAGCCACCCAGGCTGCCCTGGAGTTTTTAATCACATTCAGTATATGTGCTAACAAGTTTCCTTCATTTGGTCATGGGTTACCACATTAATCTTTACTTTTGTGTCTCTTAAAAATGCCCCAGGCAGAATTTAGTTGTACATATTTCTTTTTTTAAAGAAGTAACCTGTATTTTATGGTTATTACTTAAATGACCAAGTAATTTTCATTTTTGAAAATTTAGGAAATGAAGAAAAGTTTAAAGGTAAAAACATTAATCACCTGTAAGTCTACAGTGCAGAGATAGTTACTGTTCACATTTTAGAGTCCTTCTAACACGTAGTGTGTGTGTATGGATGTGCACGTGTGTTTATACCCTAATTGAAATCATAGTGCACAACACATAATTATAAGACAAGCTAAAACTATTTTTTTTATGGCCAACTTTTCATGTAGGAAAGTAAATTTACAAAGTATAAAATATTGCCTTTTATCTCATTATTAGTTTCTTAGCCTTTGGAAAATATCACACAAAGATCAAGGTTTTGCCACTTTGCTCAAAAAGATGTCTGACATTTATCTTATATTATTATGTTCCCTTTATGGAAATGGCTCTATTAGAACTGGGATAGCTCAGGCTATTGGAAGTCGATATTTGGCTGCCCCATCTCCCTGGTATAAGAAGTGACAGGCAGCAGTAGCTATGTGATACTGTGTGTAAGATGAGTCGGGTGGTCTCAGTCCCAACTGAGATGATTTTGCGTTTGCTCTCATGTTCAGCAGGTAAGGCCAGCTAATGAGGCATGCAGCCTTGCCTGAGTAGCTGCCTCTTCCTGCTGGGCAGGTTTCTTTATAATGGCATCATACTGACAGCCTATCAAGGAGCAGTTTCTACTTTTGTCAATTGGGACATGTTTACTACAAGTTCAGGGCTAGCCACTAAATTCAAGCGAAAAAAATTAATATATGTACACTACAATTACCCTTTGAAAAAAGTTATCATGCCAAGTAGTGAAGAAATTAGATTTCTCAACATCCCCAAATGCCAGACTAAAGTAGGCAGTCAACACGATGTTTAAGCATCAAATTGAGCCCTTCATTCTCTGCCTTTTTTTTTCTCAGCATCATCTCAAAAGATTACATTCTGTTGAGAGATTATCAGCAGAAATTCCCTCAAGATCTCAGTTTTTATATCAACCTTATAGTGAGAAATTGGGTTCTTTTTACTGTCCCTACAATTAATTATGTTAATGTTTCATGCCCTAAAACTAGCTTTTAAGAGAGCCCTTAATTAGATATGGATGAAGATTAATCACAGAGTTCTATGCAGTTTTTAAAATATCAAATACCTTTACCTATACCTCAAGTTTTCGTATTGGCTTTAAGCACATTTTTATATCCACTGCAGAGATCCTCAAGTTACATTATTTACCTGTTGATGACATGGCACCTTTGGAAACTTACATGTGAAGCAAATGAGTTTGACATAGTAAAACTATTTCTCCAAGCCCTCCCAGCCCTCTTACAAAGAGCACATTGGGTTAAACAGGGTTCTTATAGGTGGAGAATGTTGGTACCTATGAAGAGTTCCTATCACTTTGCTGTGGAAACTGTTGGATTATCTTCCTTCCACAGAGCAGAGACCAGGGTGAGGGAAGCTGGTGCAAATTTTAAGAAGGCAGAAGCTTTCAGAGCCACAATCATTAAATTTTGCACATTAGTTGGTTGCTTGCCTCACTTGGGTCCCAGCTCTGATCTTTTTTTTTTTAAAAAAAAAAAGTCTCATTCATAGTTTCCTGCTGTGTCTGGATTTTTTCCCCCCTACACTTCTAAGTTCTTGAGGCAGTTTGTGAAATATATAGCATTATGTCACAGGTATGTGGAATTTGGACCTGAAGTCAGGAACTGGAAATATTTGGTTGTTCTCTGCTTGATGTTTCAACTTAGCACATTTTGCTGTGAATACCTTTCTAGTATTTAAGTGGAGAAGTATAGGATTTGAGATTCATTCATCTTTTTGATAAACATGGATGGCTTTTTCAGCTGCATGTTCCCACTTATGCATGTATGTATCTGTGTATATATTTGTATAAAATCATACCAGATCTCCACATTATTATGTAGCTATGTTTATCCCATATATCTTTGGAAAGAAGGGCAACAAGATTTTATGAAATCCCCTCTTGTCTTGAGCCATCCATAACAGAAGTTAAGGAGTTGTTCTGAAATAAAATTTTCATTACGCTCAATTACAGATTCAATCTTTACAAACACATCCATAGAAATGTGAGAGACATGCCCAGAGACAGCTGAAAATTGGTCCCCGTGAAAATAGTTTAGAACTTAGTGTATAGTCTTGAAAAAATACAAAAAGAAGCAGATCATTTTTACTTAACACGTTCAAGGTATAAAATAATTAACCTTGAACTGTAACCAAATGCTTAGCACAGACCCTTTTCAGGTTTAGATGACCTCCTCGTCAGAGTCACTGAAGCCCTTGACAAGTCTCCCTTGCAGTTAGCGTTTTATCCATTTCAGTTTTCTTGATTAGGTTATCTTGAATCATTAGGGGGTTTATTTATTTTAATAGACACTTATTGGATTCATGAAAAGAGAATTTGGTGACTAAGAAACAAGAGCTGAATATTATCTGGCTCATTTCACACTTCAGAAGAGTCTCAACCAGCTGAAGAGAAATCCTTTCACAGTTACAAAAGTTTGTTTGGGGACTTTATGTGCTTCCATTTAGAAAGCGACTGTCTGTGGTTAATAATATGAATTTTCTTTTGAGACACTCAGAAAACATTTCCTTTTGGTTACATATGCTGACATTTTCTGTATTGAGGATGTGGGTGAGTAAATGGCCTTTTACATTTCTGTGCAAGAAGCTTTGAGTCATTCTCCTGAAGAACTGTTCATTTGCTGACTGATTCATTCATTGGAGTTCCTAGAGGGGCAAAGGGGGTGGAGGTTACTTACTATTTGTAGATTGAATTCACTTATCAGCTCCGTGTTAGGCACATTGAGAAGCACATTACAACATAACGACTGAGAAGGCCCCGCCTTCAAGGCAAGTAAACCTTACCTAACAGGAACAGTTATTTATTCTGTCTCTCTCTTTGTAGCTCAGACTAGGCTATAAACTTGTTTATTGCTAAGCAACTCTTGGTTTTTATTTATTCTGAAATATTATAGAAACTAGGAAATTTGTGACCGACATAGAACTTAATTTTTTATTTATTTATTTATCTATCTATTTATTTATTTATTTATTTACTTACTTATTTATTTATTAAGGAGGAAAACATGGGGCCTGGGAGAAGTTTGCGTCATTACCAGTGTCCTGGGGTAGGAAAACAAGTAACTTAGTACGCAGTGACATTTCAGTACCACGGACAGGAACTCTTGCCTTCCCATTTGCTTCCCCTCCCCCATCACTTAAGGGTAAGGTTTGGAGCTTATGGGATTCAAAGTCATCTCTACTGGGGTTCAAACTCAAACTCTGGTCATATTATCATTTTGTGAAAGACCTCCCTGGTTATTTGGAAAGCTATTTGGAGGCTGAGAATGCAAACTGGAGAATTCTCCAGTTTGGAGAATATCGCTCAGCTATTGTCTACTTGAAAATTTTAAACCTTTAAAATTTCTATAACTGAAATAATAATACTGCCCTTTCTGAATCATTTTTAATCCAGGAAAGCTATAAAAAAATCTCATATGAATGACAACACACACAGAAAAGAAAATGGTTAAAATGATGAGAACAGATTTTTTAAAAAAGAGATTGGGGTTTACAATACATGTCATTTTTTTTTGTTAGAGTGAAAACTCCTATTGGGTGAACCATATGAGGTATGTACTTTACCATTACCAGGCCATTGTGGGTCCTGATATGCTGTGAAAGAAAAAATATATATAAACACACACACACGTGTGTGTGTGTGTATAGGCTAGGATAACTGGTGTTCTTGACTTTATCATAGTCTTTTCCCTAAGGACTTCTTGTTAGGAAGGAATGAGGGAAGAAGGAAGAGAAAGCAAAGCAAAGAAAAAAGAAGGAAAAATTAATTCCTTGTTATATCACTTAAAAGTCTTCTATAGCTCCCAAGGCCCATAGGATTAAGATGAAATTTCTTTGCATATTATTCTTTCTAACCTGAGCCCACCTCTTTCTAGACTGCATTAGCTAACAAAGTTGTTTCTCATTCCTAAATAATTCCAATTATTTATGATAATTTTCTAAATCTCTGCATTTGCTAATAATATTATCTCTGCTTGGAACATGCTTCTGATCACATCCCTTCCCTATGTGGTGAAATCCATCTTTATGTTTCAAGATCCACCTTATATGTCATTCTCTATTGTGATATTTTTCCTGAGCTTCATTGTCAGAATACTCACTTCCATGCTGGTGATCTCAACTAACCTGGTTAGTAAAAATAATCAAGACAAATGATATATGTAACATACCAGCACATTGCATGGCACATAATAGATGGGTGCTGAATACAAAATTACAAACTGAATTAATGTTCTGACAGACTTATCACTATTTTTTATATATTATATATAATGCATGAATATATAATGTAAATTAGATCACTCCATTTTTAAAAAAAATCATATTTGTGCATTAGAGATGGGAAAACAAGTCTCAGAACGTTGACAGGGTTCCTTCTGAGAAACAGTTCCCCTCTCCAACTATAACTCTGAATTTGAGGCTGCAAAACATTCCAGTAGGCTCATTTTTATGTACTCAGATAATTTCAGTTAAATCTAATGAACATTTATTCAGGATCTTTTGTGTGTAAGGAACTGCAGCGCTGTGAAAATGTTGAAACGAGTAAGAAACCAACCCTTTCCTTCCACCCTCATCAAGAACCGACCATTCCAATGGGGATGTGCATACATGCCCCCGTGTAATAATAATCATCATCAAATCACAGAAGAGCATAAGCAAAATGCTTTGGAGTCATGCAGGAGTGAGCAAACAGTTCTTTCAGATCAGGTGAGACCATGTCAGCTGAGCTTTGGAATATAGCTTCTCAGGGGGGACAGAAGGTTGTGTATGAGACATTTCAGCCAAGGGAGTAAGTAACATGAGCAATATTAGTTGTGCTCAAACACTTGTTACTCACTTAGCTTCAGTTCACCCGTACTAAAATAGTTAGACTGACTATATGAATATTCAACCAACCTTTGGTTAAAACTAAAGAGAAATCACAGATGGGTAGGCACATACCGCACGGTTCATGCATGGAGATGGGAATACCAACCAAATTCAGGGTCTGTAACTCACAATGGCTGGAGCACAAAGTCAGCAGAGGAATTGATGAGAGACAAAACCATGAAAGAAAAACAGGAGCAAATTGTGGTTCTTATTATGCCTTTTTAATGCTTTTGAATTGGGAATGAGGGGTATCTTATTTAGGTAAATCTTTAATAAAACTGTCAACTTACTAGAAGATCAAGGTTATCATTCATCTTTTGAAAAGAAATAATGGCACATTTCTTCAAGTCATAAAGAATCCTAATACATTTGCAACATGATTTGCTTTGTAAATTTAGATTGACATGCAACTTTTCAGGAACACATGGATTGTGTGAGTGTTGCCTCACCTGCATAGTTGGAAAGTATGGTCAGAATTGTTTTTTCATCTGAAGGAAACATATTTGTTTAAGGGGCTGATTAGATGATTAAAATGAGATATTTTTAGATATTATTTACTTACACACTGAATGCTTGGGAACACTTTAACCATTGATTGCAAGAATGCAGCCTTTAAACTTATATTCCCTCTCTAGGTTCAGAGGTTGAAGGCAAAAGAGTTTCAATCATTAATTCCCTGACATCATTACACTTAGACTCCGTGTATATTTTTTTCGATGTAAGTTTAGGTGTTCTTTGTATTTTTTTTAACATTTTTTATTTTTAACAAATTTCAGACTCCCAGAAATGTTGCAAAATAGTACAGTGTCTATATATCCCTCACTTAACTTTCTCTCACCTTATATCACCACAGTGCGGTTATCAAGACCAGCAAATTAACATTGCTTTAATACGCTAACTAAACTAAAAAGTTTCTTCTAATCTCAGTAGTCTTTCCACTATTGACCATTTTCTGTGCCAAGGTCCCATCCAGAGACCACACTGCAGTTAGTGATTATTTCTCTTTACTTTTCTGCAGTCTGTGACTGGGTCTTTCTTCCTCCTCCTCTTTCTCCTCCTCCGTCTCCTCCTTTTTTTTTTTTTTTTTTTTTTTGGCTGGTATCATAAATTTATTTTTTATTGGTGTTCTATTTGTCAACATACAGAATAACACCCAGTGCTCATCCTGTCAAGTGCCCACCCTAGTGCCCACCACCCAGTCACATCTCCTCCTTTTTTTAAATGACAATGCCACTTTTGAAGAATACTGTTATGCGGGGATCCCTGGGTGGCTCAGAGGTTGGGCGCCTGCCTTCGGCCCAGAGAGTGATCCTGGAGTCCCGGGATCGAGTCCCACATGGAGCTCCCTGCATGGAGCCTGCTTCTCCCTCTGTCTGCATCTCTGCCTCTCTCCCTCTGTGTCTCTCATGAATAAATAAATAAAATCTTAAAAAAAAAAAAAAAGAAGAATACCGATACGCTATTTTGTTGAACATCTCTCAATTTGGGTTTGTCGTGATTCAACTGAGGTTATGCTTTTTTGGCAAGACTGCCGCAGAGACTGGGCTGTGTTCGTTCTTTGCAGTGCCTGAAACCACAGGGTTCATGATGTGCATATGTTATCACTGGTGATGTTGCCCTCAATCCCTTGGTCAAGGTGGCT
This sequence comes from Canis lupus baileyi, assembly GCF_048164855.1. Classification (NCBI taxonomy): domain Eukaryota; kingdom Metazoa; phylum Chordata; class Mammalia; order Carnivora; family Canidae; genus Canis; species Canis lupus. Next base: position 22,290,529 of record NC_132873.1, read on the forward strand.
TCTTTGTACTTTAACCCTGATGGGTAATTATCATCTGCTATTTCTGACAAATAACAAGGTAAACAGACCGTGGAATGTGGAGCTAGAAAGAGAACTTGGAAACCATCTTTTGTAAACCCTTCCTTTAACGGTTATATTCCAGAAGCTGTAAGAAGGGAACCACTTGCCCAAAGGTAACCCAGTCACTTAATGTCAGAGCAGGAACTTAGCAGTTAGGTTTCAAGGCTCCGTGTTGAATACCCTCTGAGCTTCCTGGCTGTAACTCACTTAGCCTCAGTTTTACCATACTGGAAAGGCTAAACTGACTATATGAAGATTCAGCTAACCTTTGATCGAAACTTACAGCCAGACTAAAAGAGCAGTCGCAGAGAGGTCTATACCCCATGGTTCATGGCGCCTGCTCACAGAGCTGACCAAAGCTGGAAATCAGATAAACTTCTGTATCAGCATTTCTGAAATGAAGATAATTCTCCTGGAATTCTCCACATAACACGCAGGGAACAACAACAAAAAACCTACTTGAGATTTTTAACAGAAAAAGGAGATTTGTTTATTAATAATTCATGAGTTCCCATTGAACATGCACGACAGAAACAGTGCTATTCAATAGAGAATACTGTCATCTGTCACTGTTTTATTTGACATTTACACTTTTTTTTTCCTGATACTGCAAAACTTTCTTGGACGGCATGCAAAAATTATATAAATGAAAAAAAATCCCAATGTGGGGACTCTCTATCTCTTCTGTGGTGGGTTCACTCACATACATGTGTGTTCATGCAGCAACATGGCACTTTCTCACACGTTCATTAGCGCCCAAACAAGCTAATAAGAGACCCCATTGAGAAAACAGATAAGCATCCCAAATGGGCTGGTGGAAGGACCCTGTGAATAAAAAGATGGAGGGTGAGAGGGGAAGTAGGTGGGGTAGAAGAATAGATTTCTGGAAGGTAAGCATACAAATACGTGGAATGAGCAGTGAGAGCAAAAGGAAAGTAAATTATGGCTGTCTTGAAGAAAACCAACAAACATACATTGCCATGTGAAATGCAAAATAAATATTTATAAATGGCATCACGGGAGCACCACTGGTAGGGAATATCGACATTTAGTGGAAGAGCAAGTTAGAGTTTGGAGCACCTTGCAATTTTGTGCTACTGTAAGGCTCTTGACAATCTTTCTGCTCTGTAGGTTAGTTATTATTTATAAAAATCACAGAACCAGCTGATACATTCATAAGCTAATTATTGAAGCAGCTGGGTACACATGGTGCAATATGTCCAAGGCTGTGAAGTATCACAGATTTCTTGGGGCCTGCTGTGGTGGGGGTGCACTGTTGAAGGCTCCATCCCTTAATCTGATCAGCCAAGCAAACACTTTGTGGGGAAACTAGATTAATAACCCTCTAAATACCATGAATGTGCTTCATCTTCAAAACCGGGTTCCCTTAAACATGCTATTAGCTCAGCTCCATCAGGGATTTGAGGAAGTTCTCTGGTGCCCTAAGAACAGGGTCTTGTTGGCTACCTCCCTGTGCCAGAAATTAATTTGGTTTGCTTATGTCTGCACACATGATCACACTTGTGTCTAATCTGCTCCCTAATAGCTTCAAGGTCAGGACCTTGCATGTCAGTGGGCAAATTGAGCACCACACTTCTTAAAGACTGAATGGCAGACAGCACCCAGTCCATAACGAGGCCTGTAGTTTGTTCTAAGTGATTGTAATGAGTGCAGATTATAACAGCGCATATAAATCAAACGCGGCAATGGATGTTGTGCGAGACATTCCGGGTATCATAAGTGGAGATACCACTCAGCTGTCACCTGCCTCCTTTCAAGCTGCAGCTTCCCACAATGCAGTTCACTCCTCGAGCGGAACAGCAGGTGCTGTCCTCCTGAAGGTCTGGGCATCTCAGAACTTCATCTTTTAACAGACGTAGGTTTTTGTTTTTATTTTCTGTTAAGTGATTGGTCTCTGCTCTAGCTTCCCCCAGGAGATGTTAAACATACCTGTTTGAAACATTTGAAAGAGTTCAGTTGGAGACTTATTCAGATCTGTGAAAAGATAGAGAAAGAGGAGCTTATTTTTCCACAGCTGGTTTATTTTCCATCTCAAGAAGTCTTTTCCTTTGTACAAAGAAACCCTTGAGGAAACACTTTGGGACGGGGAGATTTTTTTTTTTTTTAATATCATTTATTTTCTGATGAGGCTAAAAAATGTGATTGTCTTCAGTTTTCATATAGGTTGCACCTTGAAAAGCAGCATTTACCTATCTCTCAGTTGACTTGAAAAAAAGTCTATGAAAATGCTTGGAAAAAACATTTCCAAGCAAATGATTCGATATCTTGTTTTCATTCTTCCTAACCCTCTAACTCTCCCCAGCTCCCAGTTTATTGCAAGAAAAGATCAGGTCTGCGCAAATGTGGCCTCTCACTTGTAAAAACAAGGCAGTGTTGTGTTACAGATTAGTTTATAAATCCCCAGTGGCTTCACAGTTCAGTGCCTACAGCTGCTGCAGATGGGCCTGGGTTTTTGTCTCTTCGCGGTGCTGCAGCCGGCAGTTGAAGGAGAAAATGGAATGATCAGGTTATTAACATGGAGGCCGCGAGGAAGAGGCTGCACAATGAGAACAGCTGGTGTTGCTGTCTTGGCTGATGCAGCGGAGATAATCAAATCTTGCCTTTTTTTGGGTAAAGGCAGAAGACACAGTGGAGAGTTAGACAAACAACAGCTTATGATATTATATGGGGTTTTTATAATGCATGTCAGGAACTTTCATTGGCTTACAAGTTAGGATATAAAATTCGTTGAGAGTTGGGGATTTAATTTTTACAAAGTTATTTGTATTTATTTATGCACCTTTTTAGAAAAATCTTACTCCTTTGCAAGACGCGTGATGTGGGACAGTTCTTGTTTTTAAAATTAGCGATGTAGCTTGGAAGTGATGGGTTAGAAAGCTACTGGGTAAAATATTTTGACATGAGTCAGTGAGCGATGTTGACAGCATCCTCTGTATTATTTTCATATAATCCATCATTATTTGCATTACATTTTCTTTCTCGTGCAGTTTCAAGCGAGAGAACATCCGGATGCCAGAGTTGGGAGGCACATTTGCAGGTGTGACCCGGCCAACTGCCTACCTTCCTGCAGGTGTGGCCGTGGTGGGAAAGGGATGGTTAACAGGGCCTAAAGCCCAAGGCATAAAGAGATGGAGCAAACATACAACATTTTCATGATAGCTAAGGTGGTGGTTTTTATTTTGTGAAGTTACTAATAATTCTAAGACTATCTCCTTTCTAGAGAGTTCAATGTTGTTTACACTCAGACATTTTCCTCCTTTAGAATTCACTATGTTGTAATACATATTTGTTCATTTTCAGTCTTCTCTTTGGATGGAAACTATCCAACTGGGTAATTTTAAAAAATTGTAGCTGAGCAACATAGTTTACTTTTTTTTTTTTTTTTTTCAGAGAATTGGATAACTGTCATCTTGCTTGAGTATGTTTTACAAAGGGGCCTGTAAATTCATTGAGAACGTGTTCAGTAGGGAGGATGATAAGGTCATTAACAAGCGTGAAAACTCTTGGGCATTGGTGTAACCACTTCTGTGGTCACTGGTTGGTTTTCAGAGTTGCCAGGCTATTGCAGTATCTTCTTGGGTTGGTAGGAATAATTCTGACAGAAAAATAGGCAACCCTGGGATGACAATGGACTTCAGCCCAGCCATGCTCTGCTGCCCTGAATCCTACAGATTAACCCAGGTGACCTTGTCTCTCTCTCTCTCTCTAGGGCTGGTTGTGCGAACTGCTCCGCTGGAAGGAGAACCCCAGCCCAGAGAACCGCACCCTCTGGGAGAACCTCTGTACCATCCGTCGCTTCCTAAACCTTCCCCAGCATGAGAGGGATGTGATCTATGAGGAAGAGTCAAGACATCACCATAGCGAGCGCATGCAACATGTGGTCCAGCTTCCCCCTGAGCCAGTGCAGGTCAGCGTCCCCTTCCTCCCCTAACCTGAGCACAGCTTTTGATGCCAGCAACTGTCAAGGGTCAGAGGGGCACACCACACCACCTCCCATTGAAAGGTGTCTCATGCCATGTCTTCAACGACAGCGGACCCTGTTCTCACTGTGGGCACATCATGTGTGTGCATGAGCGTGTGTGTGTGTGTATGTGCACACACGTGCACATGTTCACTTGGAGAAAAATGAGTGAGAGTCAAATCCAAAGGCAGCCGCTTTCCTGAGTGTCTTACTTGTGGGATTGTGAAACCAGAGCACTTGTGGAGGATTAAATCTCCCAATCAGAAAACATAGTTCATAGTTTCCATCATTTTCTACAGAAAAAACTCTGAAGTCGCTAATAAATTAATCTAAAATCCCTGAAGGAATGTTTGATTTGGCTGAGGAAAAGAAATATCCACAGGAGCTAGAGAATACCGTTGAACTAAACTGAATCTTTGAGATACATTACGATAGGTTCTTAGAATTTTAAGATGAGTGCTTGCTGGTTTTGGTTTCCTGTCTTTCAGAAATCTGTGTTCATTTGGGTTGCATGTTTTGTTTGGTTAGTGTTTGCTCTCATTGAGAGAAGTAGTATTTTTCTGAAAGCAATTGAGTTTAGCTTCTGGGTCTTGTATTAGTCTAAAATCAGTGACTTTCAGGAAGAAATATTAATTAGGTTAATATCCCAAATTTTGACCTCTGAGAGTTTGCCCTCAAATTTTTTGATAGGTTTTGAGATTTGTCACACTGTCCAATATCAGCAGTCCCAGCTACCACCAAAGAGGACCCTGCAGGGCTTCTGTCTGAACCTCCTTTTGTGTAGCAAGAAAGAAGCAGGAATCATGCATGTGTGCATGTGTGTGAAGAATGGAAGAGAAGATGAGGAGAATGAAGGAAGGGTCGGGTGCATTTCTTGATCAAGATATCAAAGGAGAGGTAGTGAAGGACTTGGCAAAATGTTCTTCCCTGAGGTTTCCTTGTCTCCTTTCACTTCCATCTCATCCCACATGCCTGGGGGAGAAGCCAGAAGTCAACGGGTCCATTATATCACTTATCATCCACATACTGACATCTCAGTCAGTGCTTTCATGCTGTCATTGGTCAGTTTCCAAAGTCACAGAGTGAATTGCCCAAATGATTAGACTCATGAAATCATACAGCTAGAAGCAATCTTTTAACATGGTCACAGTGAACTCAGAGTGGGTGGGTGATAAGAGTACACAGCTAAGCGGTGGAGCCCACTGTCCTGGTCCTGGACTTGTGGTAAGGGCAACTCCTTTCCCAGAGGTGAGCCCCAGGACTTACCCTTCATAGCCCACCTTCCTGCTTCCCTCTCCTGTCCTTTCCTGGCTGGGGCCTCATCCAAACACGAGGGCACCTTCCTACAGATAATTAGACAAACATGCTAAGTCACAAAGAGCAGTGTTTTTAGATTTTGAAATTTAGTAGAAATTAGTAGAATTAGTAGAATTTAAAGAGGGAGCTAGTACAGGTTTGTCAAGTTTCTCTTTCTTTGTTTCTTTAATAAAACAAAACCTTCCTCTCCTTATGTTCTGTTTTTTTTTTTTTTTTAAGATTATTTATTTATTTATTTATGAGAGACACAGAGAGAGAGAGAGGGGCAGAGACAGGCAGAAGGAGAAGCAGGCTCCATGCAGGGAGCCCGATGTGGGACTCAGTCCCTGGACTGCAGGATCGCGCCCTGAGCTGAAGGCAGATGCTCAACCGCTGAGCCACCCAGGTGTCCCACATCAAGCTTTTCTTTTGGAGAAGACATTGATTTGAAAAATTTAAGGGGAGCTCCAAGTTACTATCCATATCATTTCCTAAAATAAAATACTTTTTAATATCAACAAATTAATGAAAAGGATAGGCTGAGACAAAAGATCTTATAAACTATATAAATTCACTCAGAAGAAAAACTCACTGTCACTCTTGTTTTTCTTGTTTTGATGTGAACTAGTCAAAACCTCTGTGTTGAACCAGTACAGGCAACGACTACCTTCAGCGAACCACCAACTTTGTGTGGACCTTGCATTCATGGTCCATCTTAATTCACCTAGGTGAAGTGGAAATAGAACAGGAATGAAAAACTGATTTATTGTAGACGTTTAGAGCATCCAAATTTTATCATAAGATGGTGACGAAGTTGGAAATTTAGAGAAGTTTGAGATAAAAATACTAAAACCGTTATAACTGAGGACCATCCTTCATTTGGATGATGGTCCCTCTACATTTCTTTCTCCATTCTTTGTTTAGAACTTCTCATCTCTATGAGGTCCCTATATGTAGGAAGCTAAGAGGATTTTTAATATATAATATTCTAACTGACCAGTTTGAGTAAAGTAAATCTTAGAGGCAGACTGCCAATTGATTTATGAGTTTTATTATCTTTTATGTTAGTATGTCAAAACAGAAGTATGTGCTAACAATATTTAATGGCTAAGAAAGAGTCTGCCTATAATTTTCCTTTTCAGTTTTAAGTACTTCTTGGCTTTTAACATTCCCTTCTGATATCACTGAGAGAATTCACTTATTTTATAAAAGGTTATCCTTATCACTCAGATCTTAGCCAAAGAGTTTACAAATAAGGTGATTTTCTCTACATTGGCTTTGCCTTGGCCATTGACCTTGATCCTATAACTACTGTGAAATTCTTCAATCTGTTACCTTTCTTTCTTTTTTTTTTTTTTACATCGTGCCTGTCTCAGTGACACTGCTTTGAAATGCTGCATTTGTCAGCAAAAAGCTTTGAATTAATTTTATATTACAGTCATGATATGAGAAATGAAGAAAAATAAATGGATTGTTGTCAGAACTCTTGAGATTGGAGAATACAGTTGGCACAGCCTCTGCCACTTAGGAACGACTGTATTTTAATAAAAGATCCCAAACTACTAAGAAGTGTCCGTAATTGTGCGAAAGTTAAGGCACTGAACTCAGGGTTAGGATTCATTTGTGCCCTTATATCAACTAAAATTTTAGGGAGATACAATTATTTACGTGTTGTAGAAATTTTACGTAGGGTAATACTAGTTTGATATTGTGATGTTTTGCCTAGGTAGGCAGGAAATGCACCATTTTTATAAAGTTGCTAAATGTAGGTGAAATCAGTGATTATGAAGAGCTGCTGATGTATGCAGCATGTTGAAAAGCATGCAGAAGTCCCCTCCACTTGTGGTTAATGGAGGGTCCTATTTAAATTTCTTTAAGTAGTTAGGGTATACTATTCCTCAGTTTTTCTGAAATGTTAAGGATATGAACCATTGTGCATAACTATGCAGCAGATTAATCTGTTGAATTCAAAGTCTGCATCGATGTACTACATAGAGGAAGAAGCTTCATAATCACCCCGGCCCCATTCAGTGTTTTCTGTGATCTGAGAAGTCCCTTAGAATCTGTACCTCTTTCCTTAAGGAAGAGAGGAAAGTTTTCTTGCCTTTTGTTTGCAAATAGTTTATATATTGTTACATTGCCTGCAGTTGTGTTTCTTTATTTTTAAAGCTGCAAAGCGTTTTAAAAATTCAAGCCCTTAAACTTAAAAGATGAAGCCCTTCCTTTAAAAATGAAGCCCACCCTTCATAATAAGAAAATTTGACATGAAACCCCAATTTTGTGTAACAACGCAGAAAATCAGATCTGACCCATTCCCATAGCCAGAGCTGATACGCAGTACTCCCATCCCGCTGCAAGACGCCCGTTGCCCAGCCTGTTTTTGTGCACACACACATCCAGTCCACTTCATTCGTTCAGACCTTGTCATGTCACTCTGCCCCTGTAAGGCTGCCTTGCACATGTGACTCCAGCTCTACACCCAAAGGTGCCAAACCAAAGCTGCAGGTGCTTTTGCCTCCTATGGTTCTGATTTCCTCCATGGTAGTCATATATGCCATTTATTTTGATAATTCTGACACCGAACAGAATGCTTTGCATGCTTACCAAGAAATGCACGTTTGATGGAATTTCCCTTCAGAGATGAAGCTAGGTTATGGTTGAGACCAAGTTGGGTTTTGGGCCACTGAGAGGTGCTGGTAGCCCCAAGACACTGTGGTCCTGGAAGAATGGAGTGTTTCCTCCTTAGGGATCCAGACCTCTCCAGGTGAGGTCCAGCTTTGATGTCATATTGATGTACCTGCTTTCTCCAGTTTTCTTTCCAGTATTCTAAATCTCTTTAGAAACTCTCATTTAAATCTCTGCTGTGTCAGGACGCCTGGTGGGCTCAGTCTGGAGCATGTGACTCCTGATCTCAGGATCATGAGTTCAAGCCCCACAGTTGGTGTAGAGATTACTCCAAACAAACAAAAATCCCTGCTGTGTAGAAAGTGACTTTCAAGGCTCTGAACACACGTTAAAATGAGATGCATCTTTACCATGACCCTCAGTGGGGGTAATATTGCCTTTAGGGAGTGAAAATGGATTCTTGAGGAGCATAGATTGCTTTACAATGGTTTGTGGCCTTCCAAAGGGACACAGTACGTGAAGAGATATTCAGTATTTCTGGAATTAAAATTTCATGAAGCAGGGGAGATAATTAGGGGGAAAATGCCTAAAAAATTTCCTTCAGAGGTTAAGAATGAAAAAAAAAAAACTGATAAACATAATGTTTTTAGTCCTTGTATAGATAGCACAAAGAAGACCAATATAGGTGAGATGACATGGGAAACTAAAACATTCCGTGAAAAGGATGATATAAATTCTACTTGTTCGTGCCAGAAGGTCAGAGACCAAATTATTTCTCATGGTTATAATGATTTTCCCGCTAGTGGTTATTATGACCTGAGGCCCAATGGTGAATGGATATCCTCAACTTAGAATCAAAAACTAGTTAGGTCAGGGTATTCATTATTACCAATTCCATTGTACAGTTGGAAAGACTGGAGCAGAGACATTGAGCCTTGCTTGAAGCCAGAATCGCCAGCTGAATGAAAACACAGGCATGTTTGGCGTCCAGTCTTTCCTCTGACCGCACTCCCCTTTTAATGCAGAGAGAAAAAAGGACATTGCTCATGCTATGACTAGGTCACTGAGTGGGGTTGATTGGGGAGCATTTGCCAAATTGTTCATGTCTGTGTCGTTTGCGCTTTATTGCTTTATTATATTTCCACCACAGCGTTTCCATGGCTTATTTTGTAAGTTCAGGAATTCTGAGCTTGCTGCTGTGTGGTTTCCTGACAAGTACTTGTTTTAAAATTCCATGCTGTGCACTGAGTAAGAATGTGAGACCTGGTGGGTGACAGCTGACACCAGCATTGTACCTCTGCTCATCTGGATTGCTGCCCACTCAAGGGAATTCTCAGCATTTTCGAAGCCAGTGGTTCCTTGTCACTGGTATCAAACAGTAGTTCTCAATCAGGGGTGACTTTGCCCTTCATGGGATATTTGGCAGCGTCTGGAGACATTTTCAGTTACTATAGCTCGGAGATGCTACTCGTATCTACTGGGTGGAGCCAGAATCCTGCCATATACCCTGCAATGCACAGGACAGCCCCCTAAAAAAAAAAAAAAAAAGAAAGAAAGAAAGAAAGACCTGTCTGTCAAAACTGTCAGAAGAACTGAAGTGGAGACACTCTGGAATACATATGCCATTAACTGTCTAACGGCATAAGACTAAAAAAAATAAGAGCACATGTGAGGCTGATTCTGTTTTTCCTATATAAAATTTGGGAATAATAATAACAACGAGGACAATGATGGTGTTGGTGATGATTCTTCTTCCTTGGCAGCAGTTAGCCTTTTGGGGTGTGAGGTTCTCAAAATGTGAAATTTTTTTTTTTTTTTTTTTTTTATGTGTCTTGCCTTCTTTAAACCTTATGAAAAACCAAATGGGAGGGTGGTTTTTATCTACTCTCACCATGTGAAAAACTGAAGCCAGAGACGTAACCTGCTCAAAGTGATACCTTAAATCCACACTTGTCTACCTTTAGAGTCTGACTTTCCTCTGTGTGCTGGACAGAACTGCCAACCAACGTGCAGAAGCTGGCTTACTAGTAGCTGTCCGATGCTATGCGAAGAGGTTTACATACATCATTTAATTTTTAGTCATTCTATCAGAGAGATTTAGTTTTGTGAGCTTTCTTCTTTACTGGAAACTTAAACACAGTGAAACCTATCACTCGGGGTTTGATGTCAAAGAACAGAGGTGACTGAACTTGCCACTTTTTGTCCAGCTTTTTTTTTTTTTAAAGATTTTATTTATTTATTCATGAGAGACACAGAGAGAGGCAGAGACACAGGCAGAGGGAGAAGCAGGCCCCATGCAAGGAGCCCGATGTGGGACTCGATCCCGAGTCTCCCAGATCACGCCCTGGGCTGAAGGCGGCGCTAAACCGCTGAGCCACTCGGGCTGCCCTCGTCCAGCTTTTTTGAGACACTGTAGGATGGGACTCTCACTGCTAATGTCTAAGTGTACTTGAAATCTCTCTTTAAGCTGTGCGGTGCGGTTTCAGTCCTGCCTCTCTACTCTGTATGGGCTGTAACTTGCTTTCTGAATTTGTTTTCAAAAGAACAACTTGTAAGAAAAAAAAAGAAATAGCCTAATTAATTCATCAGTTAAGGATGTTTGCAAATCTCTAACCGGGTTACTAGAATTTCTCCCCTCTTGGCTTGGGTTCGTTATAAGCTCTCATTCAAAGTGTGCTAAGGTCGCTCCAGAGTGTTGAAACCCTTTTCCAGCCCCGAGGAGAGATGCAAATGAACACTTCACCATTTTTAATAACATATCATGGCAGTTAGTTTATAAGCAGGTCCTCACGTGGGAAAACCCTGAGTCCCTGACCATCCACGAGGAGCCACACTAGCTTTTTTTCTTATTAACATTATGGGATCCTGCATGTATTTATTCAACTTGAAGAATATTATTCATTTCCAATGTTACCAGTTAACTTTCCTCCATGTTCAAAGTTTTCAGTTTGTTATTCAGGAATATAAAGAGATTTGGAGGTCATTTGCAACCATCTCTTTTTTAAATTGTAGACAAAGGGGTATTTCCATTTTGGGACCATTTTCTACAAAATATAATGAGCAGGGTTTTTTTTCAGTGATGATGTCAGAAAGTTGATGGAGCTCCTTAGAGCTGGTAGCTAACCTAGTAGATTAGATGTTAGCTGTGGCTTTGTTCTTTTCCAGAGATTTAGACAAGTTGCTTGCCTGCTTTTTTAAAGTTCTTAAAGTTTTGGGGTTTTGTTTTTTTGTTGTTGTTGTTTTGTTTTGATATTGCAAGACAGGAATTCCAGCTTAATAATCAGGGATATATTAAGGGAAATTGAGAGTGATAGAACTTCCTAAAAAATTCAAATGTAGGACTATGAATATGGTTAGGTTTCTCTAAACCTGGGAATTCAGCATTCATAGAAATTCATGGGTTCATCCTCTCCTTTGCTAACCTCATTGTAAGATACCTCTTCCATCTGATTCCTTCTGTTAGCAAGCTTTTCTTCCCATCATCATCTGATTTATCATGTTTATCTTTGTCAATCGTAAAACTTCTGTTTACTACTCATAGTTTCTCTGAATTATAATTCTTCCTCTTAAAACCTTGGCGTGCTCATGACTTCTACTCTACTTCATGACTTTTTTCTATGCCTTTACGAAATCCAGCTTCTTTGCCCACTCTATATTTACTACTACTTTAAATTTTCATAACAGGGAAATTGACTGGTTCACCTTATTCTCATGAAGGCAGATTGTCTTGACATTTAATTTCCAAATAGTACTGTGAATGCTTAATTTAGAAGGCACTGCCTTTTAAAGGAAGAGATCTGTTGGGGGAAAATGTTAGAATGAACTCAAGAAGAATGGAAAGTAGAAAGGTAACTGGGAATAGACCATCTGCAGGTAACTTGTGAGTGGGCTGCCCTTGGGCCAGGAAGTTAGAGCCTTTTAGTAGATCATGGCTCCTATGACCCTGCATTTATCAAGAATGATTAACAAGTCTCATATAAAATTCTCTTATCAAGGGAGATTTATATGACTTTTTTAATGTGAAATGCTATAAACATGTAAGGAGTAGGAAACAAATGCCCAAGATTGATTTTAAGTTCTATATATATCCAAAGTATTATGCCTTTTTGTTGCGGTTTTTCTTACATTTATCATGTACTTCTTCCGTGTGTGTTCAGGCACTGTGCTATAGATATGGATAGAAATTAAACTTAGAATTTTATAGTAATCTGGGTCTGCCTATTTCTTTCTTTAAAGTGGCTTCAACTATTTACCAGGCTTATGATTTTAATAATTGGAGTTAGCCTACTGCTACTCATTCTTCATTGGGTTGTTTCTAGTGTTTTTGCCAAGCAGAGCTCTCCCTATGAGTGGCTGAACTTTAATAACACACCACCTTCCAAATTAAACATCCAAGGTTAGCTATTGGTTGGAAGTGAACTTTCAAACAGCTGGGTTCCACTTCTTCTAGTCTTTTCCTGCCCTGTGGGAACATAGAGAACCTTGGTTTCTTTAGTAGCTTGCTCTTCTATAATTGCAACGTTTCTTTAAATAATAGCTTAATTTTGATATTTTGTATTTTTGAGAGGCAGCACAGTCCCTTCAGCCCATGCTGTTGGTTACTGATACACTCCTCATTTTTTTAGATCCTAAAACTGAATAGAAGGCACTTTGCCTAGCCTTACTCAATAGGTAGAAGGAAGAAAAGGGATAAGCTGTGTCGTTAAGGGATAAGCTGTGTCGTTTCCATTGGTACAAATGCTCCTCATTGATACAAGTGTCTGCAGAGCCCAGGACTCCCAAATCGCTAAAAGCACTACTATAAGTTATCTTCTTTTGTGTCTGTTTTTTAAAGTTTTGGGATAGAAGGATTCTCCTTGTACTCATTGTCAGTCTTTTTCTTCTACTGATAAAAATGAAACCAGATGTAAGACAAAACCTTTAGCACGTTGGCCTTTTGTTGATGTTCTGATAGGAAAATAAGACTAAAATATAATACTTTTGAACATAAAGCTTAGTTGTCTTTTTTAAAATATTGCTATGGGATCTGTTAGGGGATGTTGTTGCTATTCATCTACTAGCCAACTCAATGTGGCTATTTTTTTTCTTTCTCCTCTCTTTCCTCCTACCCTGCTTTTTTTCTTTTCAGTAATCTGAAACACTTTTTTTTTTTTTTAAATCTGAAAGAACAGGGGGCAATGGCTAACTTTGTGAAGGGGCAAACTGGTTAAATATGACCAATGTGGAGCAAATTGAGAAAGAAGGAGACAAAATAAATAGACGAAGATAGTGCATTAGAATGCATCTTCCCTTCCCCCCACCCACAAAAAACAACAACAAACTTAAGCTGAAATTAAGGCATTTGTGGATATTGATGTGTGATTATTCTAATCAAGGGCCTCATTGCACTTCCTCTGTGAGAAGGAAAATACATTTCTTTATATTTGTATAGATACCTAGTCAAGTCTGGCTTTTGGTAAAGATGATTAAAATTGATTAATAAAACGGTTTTCAGGCCTCAAGTTATAGACATGATTGAGAAGGCTATTTTTATTCTCATCTTTTTACTTACTTATTTAACAAATATTTGTTTAGCTCCTTCAGCATGCCAGGTATTCATTGTAGGTACCACATGTGCAACAGTGAATAAAACATAAAAAGATTCATGCATATATTGAACAGTTTTGTCCTTCACTCAGAGTTGCATTTTTTTAAACATTTCATTTTGCCTTTGGCTATTTACCTTAATCTAGAATTCAGACTATGTTTTAGTGGAATCCATAGGTTCTGTTTCTTTCTCTGATGCTGACTTTGGGTGCCATCTCTTTGATTTTTCTAGCTGTTTCCCAAATGTACTGGATAATATCTTTAAAACATGTTGAGCTTCTCAAAGATGATACTACTTTAAAATGGTTTTTTGAAAGTATCAAAACAGACTTTCCTGAAATTATTCTCTAGAGTCCTAAGTGATCTACATAGTTCTAGAAAGAATTACATATGCAGATTACTGATTGAGTGCCATTTTAAAATGTGGTTTTGGTGGAAAACAAATGGATAATAAATGTGTCCACTCCACCTTAATTTCTCCCCGACCACACACAGACACTTGTTTTTTTTGCCCTGGTCATGTTCATTCTCTCTACCAAGGGTGACTTCTCCCAAGTAGCAACCCTATTACTTGGAAGTGGGGTATGGGCTACTTCATTGTTAGTACTTGAACCGAGCCCTTCAGTAAACCACCTGGCTCACTGGGCATGTGTTGATAAAGCTGTGGTCCTTGGAGGGTCAGGTGTTTCTTAACAATGAGCTATTGGTACAGAAAAACACATGCTGTTCTAGGACCATGAAAGCCTGCTTCCCATTTTCTCCTTAAATTTTTTACCAGATTATTTCTCATTCATAGGTAATTGTTGGTTTGAAAGGTATTCATCATCTTTTCAGAAGAAACAGGTATGCACATCTACAGAGAGGGACCTCCCCTGTGGATGAAATTCTCATTTTTTATCATTTGACTAGTCGAAGCAGGGGTGTTAATTTCACATACTTGGATTTGGGCCTAATCACTTAAACAGTTTATAAATCTGGGAGATGGTTGCAGCTGAAACAGGGTATGAGGGTGGCTTGGAAAGCCCAGTCACAGTTGCCTTTTTTTTTCTTTTTAAGATTTTATTTATTTATTCATGAGAGACAGAGAGGCAGAGACATAAGCTGGGGGGAGGCAGGCGCCCTGTGGGGAACCTGATTTAAGACTTGATTCCTGGACTCCAGGATCATGACCTGAGCCAAAGGCAGACACTCAGCCACTGAGCAACCCAGGCGAGCCCCCCACCACTACCAGTTGCCTTTTTAAGAGGTAAGAGGCTGCATGCTGGGAAGTGGGTGGAACTGACACACTTGACCCACAGATACACACTAATGTAGCCATTTTTATAACTGCCTGCTTAAAGAATATTTCAATATAAAGTAAAATATCCAAATGGAAGATTTCTTTTAGCTTCTTTTTCTTCCTTTTTTTAAGCATAAGTGAGACAAATTGTCATGTTGCTTATTCAAGTCCTTTGAAATGATAGCTGTGCCAGTAGCTTCAAGAGCGTAGACAAAGAGGAGGGGCATTGGATCTTCAGAAGATCTGGGTGTGAATTCCAGGGCCACCACTGGAATTGGAGCTCCCTGGTCTTGCAGAGGCCACTTAAGTTTTCTGTAAACAGTGATAATCCCAAATCTTTAGGATTATTTGAGGTTTACATGAGAAAGTGATTGCGTGGAAGGCACCCGAGAAATAATAATGGTACCTGAGCTTTATTAGTATGAATACTAGTACTCAGTGAAATAATTCTACTCAGAAGAGTAGTGAATAAGGGAATAATTCTATTCCGAAGTGTTCAGAGTTGAACCAGGATGGCGTCAGCACATAATTCTACAGGAGGACACGAGTGTGTGCCTTGCCTCTATTGTGTGCATATTGCCCAATTGTTCTGAGACAGATTGAGAAGCTCCGAGCTGTGTGGTTTTATCTGATCTTTATACATTTCCAAGCTCTTCTAAAAGTTATTATAGAGGAGTGGCTGTGTCGGCCTCTACCCACTGGAACCGGGGTGGGAAGATGGCCCGAGGTGCCATGAGGGATGCCGCCTTGGAAGGGCAGAGGCTGAAGCATCTCATGCTTGCTATGCATCAAAGATTATTAAAACAGCAATAACAAAAACAACAATATAACAACAACAAAACGTCATTATAAGTTACTTGACAGTAAGTGAGACCTTTTCTTCTTAGCTCCGAATAAAATCCCTTTAGGGCATAAAAATATGCTATTGGATATTACAAAAGTAGATTGGTACTTTTTTTTAAAGCTGAAAAAAGCAAAAAGATCACTTAATACCTTCTGCATAATCTCTGCGAGTCCTCTCCTTGCAACACATCAGAATCCACAAAGTCGTGAAGATACCGTGCAGTGACGATGTTGGAATTTCTTTGGTGTAGTATTAAGTAGGCATCTGCCACACCAGCAGCTCTGTACTGGTCTCCAATGGACTCACACAGGGGGAAATAAATGTCTTCTGATCTTGAATTGCTTAGAGGCCTGCAGGGAAATGGATATTGACTTTGTAACGATATGTTGAGCAAAGTCGCAAAATTCGCTAAGATCTTAGCACACTCTTTAATGGGTCCTTCATAGTGATAGTGATAACGGGTGATTTTCATGTAAGTGACTCAGTTTCTGGCATCACTATCTGGACTTCGACCTCCTTCCCTCATATGCAAGCAAACAAGAGTGCAAATATGTATGAATAGCATCATTGTAGAAGGAATACAGAATCAGCTCTAATTTACCAAAAACAAAAGACAAAAAGTAAAACACTTGCAAATATTTGCTGTTGATGGCAACAGATTATTTGAAGTGCAGGTCACACGACAAATGCATAAGTGATGGCTCTGTGATTGAAAGCCACAGGGTTAAGAACTTGATAATAAGTACAACCAGTTGATTTTAATTTTGGAAGATTGTGGTGTCTTGCTTACATAATGGTAGAAACAAACATAAATGCTTTTTTTGAAAGTAGGGCCTTCTGGGTATAATTTTTTAAAACACATTTAAAAATAGATGATTGGGACTTGCTTACATCCAGTGTAGTATGACATTAACATAGAAAGTTCTCAAATACTTAACAATTTTACTCTGTGTTTGTTACCCTCCTCCCTGAGACTCTCTTCACTGTTTCAGGAGCTAGAACATCTTGTAAAGAATAAATGACTACTTTCTATCTCTATTTTCAAATAACCATTTTGATAAAGTGAGAAAAAAGATTATATCATAAAGAAAAGGGTCCTGAAAGTGACAGAGCCTCTAGTCACTAGGACTGAGTTTGTGACTTTGGATGATGGGTGTGATCCCTTAGTTTCCTTCTACTGTTTTGTAAACTGTTCCAACATGGGTTAGATGATCCCAAAGACCCTTTCTATCTGAAACATTCATTCTGTGAGTTGGTTTATTTCTGATTTCCATTTGAGAATTTTAATGAAAATGTAAAAAACAAACAAAAGCAAAACCACATTGCTTCCGGGAGGTTCAAATGGATTTTGGAAAAACAAATTAGCGACAAAATAACAGATGATGAACACCTTATATCAGCTCAGAAAGATCCAGCTGATTTTCTTATGATTCATAGTTATGACAATTGCAAGAGAAATCCAGCCACTGAGTTAAACTATTGTAACCAAACCTACCTACTGCGGCTTCTCAGCTGTTTCTGTTTAGTGTGGAAATCTAATGTGGCTGAAAACTACCGCTGATTTTTATTAAGTTGAAGTCTGGAACTTCCCCTTGTAATGATAGAAAAGCACACTTTCAATTAAAGGAAAACTGCCAAAGTTCTGAAATTCATTTATTTTATTATTACTCAGTTTAACCCTAGAAATGGGAGATCAAGCAAACTGGATAGATTTGACAGTTCTAAGGTCATAAGTTCAATTTCCTCACAAGTTGTTTCTAGATCTAATTCACTGCAAGTCATATAACCCTTCACCTTTTGATATGGAGTCTTTTATCGAATTGTGTATCACACGAGGGTCATCCTAATCACTTGGGGGCTAAGAAAATGACAGGTAAGTCAGGCCGGGCAAAGGAATTCCAGCAAGCAAGTCTGAGAGGCAGAAGAGGGATGGGTATCACTTTCTGTAGCAGACTCAGGGTGTGCTGGAGTAAGCGTAAGCTGTCTAGCAGGCACTGATTGTTAAATTTTCAGGAATTTTGAAAGGCAGCCGTTACACCCTTAGTAGAATGGAACTGGCCATGGTGGGATTATTCACACTACGAAAATTGGCAAATGATCCAACTGGGGCTTTTTTTCTCTAGAGAGCCAGTTGCTACACATTTACCAGCACAACACCGAATAGACTCCAATTAACTTCTTTTTTTAAAAGCCCTGTGGATATCCATGTATTTATTTTTCATAAAGACATGCCAAAAACCATTGTGTGAAAGAAAGGTGTTTCCAGAACTGAATGGCTGATTGGTAGTATACAGTTCACTTGATACCCAGATATAAAAAATAGTTTATTTAAACAGTCATTGTTTCTACTTTCCTCTTCATACTCTCCTTTAGTTTAAATCTATTTTTTTGTATTCAAGGAAGTTTGTATTTCTTTGTATTTATAATATGCAAGGCTAACTTGAGTATCTGGTTAGACTTATTTTGCAAAATCAGAACCCTATAGCATGATGTGTCCCTAGTCTGATTTCCTAGTGCTGAACACCCAACACGTTTGAGGTAGAAAAAAGGACAAGTTACTTTAATACAGTTACTTTCTCAGATATGATAAACTGAACCCTTTATTGCACAATGAGAAGTCACTTATTTTTTTAAAAGGTATGCTAATCTTCTAAAAGGTATGAAATCTATGATGTGAATTCATAAAGAAATATAGGTGGATATGGAAAGATCTCATTTCTGTTGTGATCTATATGAACAGAATATGCTAAAGCAAGCATATCCTATACAAGTACAATATCTAAATGCAGATAGTTTTTGAAATATAGTTTCCCTCATTTCAGTTTTTGGACAGTTCATGTCGACGGTATACTCAAAAGTGTGGTAATAGAATAGTAGAAAGGAATTATGGTGGACAAATGTCAAATATTTCCTTGGAAAGCATAATTTAGGGATACACTTTTGAGAGAAATCCTTATTTGAGCTTGTGCATCATGTGAAACGAAAACCTTCCAAAGAGATAGAGCTAAAATAGTTAAACAGGTGTGCTGGAAGTTAATACAGTCACTTAGTAATGAGAGAAGAGAAGCAAATTGATGAATTCTTTGGCTTGTAAAACATAATCTGGATCAAATGCATTGGTACATTCTATCAGTTGATGACTCTCTGATGTATTTTCATATGAGAACTACTGATGTACCGGGGAGAAGAAGCTTTCTTGTCATTTTATTTGCAAGAAATCAACCGATTTATTTTGAGCTCCTAGAACAGACATATTAGAGAGGGCATGCTGTTCGTCGATGATCTCTACACACTTGTGTATATGAAGCAGAGTTGTACAGTACACTATGTGAACATGTACTGTCATCTGTGTTCTGGGTTGCCATTACTCACATATAGAATGTGTATGTAATCAGTTCCTATTTTATGTCATATTCATCTGCATTTGCAGCATTTCAAAGACTAGTCTGAAACATCTTGGCACAGATGGGAAAAGCAGAGTTGCTTTATAAGTTCCAGAACTACAAAGACACAGATCTAACATATGATATTAATAAATAGCTTGGATTGGGGGGGCGGGGATTAAAAATTAGATTATTTATTTAGAAAGTTGAAAGTCTTCATTTGTGATCATTACTCTGTTCTTGAAAGGAAATAGGTGCTGGGTTTTGTGTTTTGTTTTTTTCTCCCATCTTCACATTTCCCTTCTCCCCCTTCCTCATGTTTTGAATTAAAATCTAAAGACGGACCGAAAGAGTGTATATATAACTGCAAGAAGGATGTGGTAAATCATGGCAGTGGTTTGTGATCTCACAGACACGGTGGTGTCAGGAACTAAAGACCAAAGGCGAATCCTCAGCTTCCAATGGATTTACTTGGAATCCCTCACCCTTGTAGCATATCATGGATAATAGCATATCATGGATAATTACATTTTTACAAACGGTAGAGAAAATCATTTTGACACACACATAGTATTTTCCAGCCAGACCAGCTTTTCAATCTTTTACAGCTTTCATGCATTAAGGCTCATATTTTCTTTGTTTATTTTTAAAATATTATCATTAATAATAGGTTTGTTCTGTGGTCAGCCTCTGAATAGAAGACACTGAGGAAGACCCCTTTTTCCCTCTTGCCCCAAGTCAAACATTTGATACCTTTTCCTTTGTAGAAGTTTGTGCTACTCATGTTTTTCATTAAGAAAGTTATGGCAACCAAATTTTCATGGAGATTTTTAGGAGCTTTGGTCATTTTTCAGCTTATTGCTATGTGTAATAGAATGAATTATATTTAGTGGCGAATCACTGAAAAGAAAAAAAAAAAAAAACAGAAAACAGTCATAGAAGAAATACCGTCATCGATTTCTTTGCCACTGCTATGCAGTGGAGTGAATTCTGACTGGATAAACCTGGAAAAGGTCATCCCCATGAGCCACTCCGCTGCATCACAATTCCAGAGCACAGAAAAAATTGGGGACGTATTTTCTTTTCTTAACCCTTTCTGATCAAATGTGGTATTTCATTTTGAAAATGAGATTAATTCCCCTGAGGCCTTTGAAACTTTAATAATACACAATAAATAAAATCATATCTAATAACTCAATGGTTTCATTTGGCACCATCATCATCTTCTAGATGTACTGCAACTGCGGAAACATAAATACTTGCAGGCCTCGAGCGCCCAGCTTCTATTTGCTAAATAAACTTGGCTTGCTTTAAATTCCTCTGTGTGCAGTCATTAATACAATCCACTTTGACAGCATTTAATTAAAGTGCTTTTCTCTATTAAATTCATTAAAAGCCCCCCTCCCCCGTCCCTGTGTATAACTGCTTTCCAGATGCTGAGTGGCAGGGACCTATGAGCCTCACTTTAAATAACTTCTCATTTCTCTTTGTAAAGTGTTTATTACATTCAATTTAGAAACTGTTAAATATGGCTTAGAAAGAAAGTCAGATTCCAGGACATGTTCACCATCCCTTTAGCAATTCTTTGAAAAACAAATGTTAGTTTAACTCATCTGAATGAGCATTTATTATCTGAATATTTTTCTTATAATCTGTCAACACTCCCAGGCATTTAAGCTGGGAGGTAATAAAGATATGATTTTCCTATCAGGGTTGGGGAATTTGCATTAGTTCTAAGCAGGTACTTGGCTTGAAAATCTCTGCCTGCAGATTCGGGGGGAGTGAGCGTAACACTCCAGTATTAATAGATTATTGACAGTTTAATGTCTTGGCACCTACTTAGCCCATGCAGTATAATAACCAGGAAGCTGTCTGATATGAAAGCAGTCAATAGCATTTTCAATCAAAACCTTTCAGTTAATTGCTGGTTGACCTTAGAGATTTCCTTTAGGCATTGCCGTCTGCAGTTTGGACCAAAAGGAACATATTGATTTGTAGAGTTTATTCAGAGATGACTATTTAATACCCATTGCTCCAGTATATGTGGTAAATTTTGCCTTTTCTGTGTCTACCAAATGAATTGTCTTTTTGGCAGTGCTTTTCACAAATATTCCCTTTACCAGCTCTACTTTGAAAATACCTCATTAAATCTGTTCTCCTCTCAGAAATAGAAAGTTGGGAATCTTGAGAGTACACGTGATCAAGTGTTTTAATATGATAATAGAATTTTCATACAATTTTTTGTTCAGTCTGGCATTACAGTTCCAACAGAGCCTGACAAAGCTAACGATACTTTTAGTAAGAGTGGTCATGTAATACCTTATCCACACACAATACACCTGGAAACAAAAGCATTCTCTGATGCCACATGCTTGTTGGTCTCCATGAGTGTCAGTGTGATGGCTTATATTTAGCTTCTAGATTTTCTGTACTTCTATGATTTATTTAGTTTTAGTTGAATATTTTTAAAAACAAATTATAACAAAATCTAAATAAGCTACCAAGGCAGGCAGGAAACAGCAAAGGCAGTTTCTGGCCCCAACTTTAAACCATTTTTCCTCATTTTGGTTGTGTGGTGTTGGAACTATAGAGATCGAATCAAAGTGGGGAGAAAAATATAGACTTTGAATTACTTGTGTTACTTTTGTTGTTGTTGTTGTTGGTTCTTCACACATGGGTTAATGTCATTCATTATACGCCAAAGATAACCATTCTTGATGTTTAGTATTTGGTTTTAGAAAAGACCTAGAGTGCTTTCCATGGCTTTTGGTAGATGGGCAACATTCTTTCACATGTCACTCCTTTGGGAGCCATTTTGTCTCAGGCTTTTCTTGTGATACAGATGATCCATTTTAAAGCAAATGTATCTAGTTTTTGTATATTCTTTTTTGAAGGTTCCCTTTTTTTGTCTTATATGGATTTTGTCATTGTTATTTGCTGTTTTGCTATTTTGTCTCTAGCAACTTTTTTTCTCATAGAAACTGCTGTAGGCCTTTTGAGCTCTGTTGAGAGTAGAAGTAGTTTTACAGTTTGGAGAGGTTTCAATTAGATGATTTGGGGGAAATTAAAGAACTGCATGAACCACTGTATGAATTTAACACATTACTGCAAACTTATCATTCAACTCTTGTCAGTAATAAGTGTATTTTTAAATGAGTGCCTATATGAACTTGCTGTGCTTTTCCCCTTTGCTTGCTTTTCCTCCCCTTAGAGGTATTAGACGTGTTCTAAGACTTTTGGCTTGTATAACGTGGCTACTACCACTACAGAAGAATTCTGGAAATGTTAGGATCCATTTTAGGTTTCAGCTGCTCACTCAAAACATAGTGCCTGACCCTGTGCTGTGTGGAGATGAATAGAACACAGAATCTAACCCTAAGGAGCACACAGGTTTGTGGAGAAACAAGTCCAAGGACAGATGACGTAATACAGTACTCTGTAAGTACAGAGAAAGGAAAGCACAAAAGAGTGACGCGTTTGCCCATAACCTGGTGAACCAGGGGGACTCAGAAAGTAGTGCTGCTCAGTGTCTCTTATAGAGCTCCTGCTTAGAGGAGCTTTCTGGGTAAAGGAGACAGCAGAAGTGGAAGCGCGGAGGTCAGGGTAACAAAAGAGCATGAGGGTGGAGCTAGAGCTTTAGAGCACTGCCCAAAAGGCAGGGGTTGAAGATCATGGAGAGAAACAGACAAAAGCTACAGTGGGGTCTCAGAACTCTGTTGGATATGCAGGAGGCCTTGAGCCATCTTAAGGCCACTGAAGGCCTTTGGCAAGATGCTCTGTTGGCCATGGCAGGAGGCCTGTTGGGAGGAAGTTACAGTAATTCAGATGAGGGATCATAAAGGACAGAATAACAGTCATGGGGGACATGGGACAAGGGAAATCTGGTCCAAGAACTGCTTCAAAGCAATTATCAGGAGCACATGGGATTGACTAGATGTGGAGTTTCAGATGACGGGGAAGAGTCAGCAAGAACTCTCAGATGGTGGGGCAAGTTGGGTTGAAGAGGTGTTAGGGCACCAGCTGAGAATGTTAATGATTAAATGATTAATTCCCTGTTACTGTCATTTGTAAGTATGCTTTGTACTAGGTTTTCAGCTATTAAGTAAGCCCCACCCCCTCCCCAACCGCCAAGCAAATTCACATTTGAAAGTATAATGACAGGACAGTTCTAGTATCTGAGGACTTACACATGGTAAGCAAATCCACTTAGAAAAGCCGAGGCGATGAGGCACAGAGAACAAGACTGGGCTTGCTTCGTGAATCTGGATAGATGAGAATGTCACGTGACTGGCCTGGATATAGAATGGATATAGAATTCCAGCTTAGAGACTGGAATCTTCCTTGTGCGAAAAGGAATGGCCAATCTAGTTACTCCTCCCCTGGGCGTTAGGAACTGAGATTTCTCTTTCCAGTGACCATCTTTGGTACTGTGGGAGCAGATTTATTTTCTTGAGGAAACCACTGTCTAAACAAGAGTGCCTGGTCCCATTTGCTTTCTACCTCTCACCCCATGCACTTAACACAAAGTTTAGAAGCAAAGGTTTCCCCATACCTGGTTTCAGTTAGATCATTAATGTGGAGGTTGTAAAACTGGGGTCCAAGTAATGAATTGTAAGTGGTTTAGAATTTAAAAGAATACTCTAGAATCAACCTTCGGGAAGTCTTACCTCACATCATTTAATTTTTCCATATTCTTTTTCTCTTGAAAGAAAATAGTACCAAGAAAACCAGTCTCTGATGAAATTAAATGATTGTGTTTGATAAGCTCTCACTTGACACCTTTTCATTGGTAAACCACAAGGAATCTTACCTAGAGATCAATGGCCTCAACCTCATCATCTGAGGAGAAAACCCCTCTTTGATCACTTGACTTTGTTTACCCAGTTTGGACTTCAGGGTAGAATAAACCATAATATGTCAGTGGTGTGGTAATGCTAGATATTTTGTCTTTTACCAGAATGGTTGATTATAATGCACTGCTTAAGATTTGCTTTCTATAAAAGGAATATTTGTACTTTTATGTGTTTGATTCACACAGTACAGTTTTTCTCAAGTCCTGTTATTAAGTGGTTACATCCAGAAAGCGAAAAATATGCTGAGGTAGTTATTTTATTGGCGAACATCTAATATTTTCACTAACCATAACTGTCAGATTGTTCTGACTTCTAAGTGCCCCAACTGTAAAAATTATACAGAAAATGTGGCCTATCATGGGATTCTGAGTAGCCCATGTGAGGCCTCAAGCACATGGATTACCTTCTGTCTTCTTTTCCCCCAAGTAAAAGATGGAATCCACACACCCTTATACGCTCTTCTTCAGGGAACTGGAAAACAGTATAACTGCAGTGTCACTAGTTGTGTTAACACATAAATGCCATCACAATGATGGGGATTTTTTTTTATCTTAAACTGAGTCTTGGCTGAACTTTATCAGGAAGAGGATCTCTTTTTTATACCAGCAAATTTTGACAGGATTGGGTATATGCTTTTTAAAAATGGTACACAAAGATAGAAAAAGGAAAAATCCCTTTATAACCCACTTAAAATTAACATTTAGGAGAGGAACTTCTCCATAATGTATTCTAATTTTTCCTAACTTCTTTGTCTTCACTTTAAACTCTACACTTGAAACATTGAATTAGTATCCTTTGCCATTCGGAGTGTCATTTTTATATTTTAATTAGATGTTTATTCACACTGACACGAATTTGTGTTAAAATTTACATTTAAACAGACCATATTTTTGTATTTTTCTCCATTTATCAGCCAGACAGCAGTGAGCATGTTTGTTCCATGTTAGTCTCAGGGGTGTGGGATTTGGGGTCAGAGCTCAATTTCGTATGTCCATTTCCCCCTCTGAATCACAAATGCAATGGCATCCCTTGGTGTTGTGAGATTAGTTTTTTGTTGTTTTTAAGAAGCAAGAAGTCCAAAAGATAGGAAGCACTTTAACGATATCCTAATTATAGGATTTAAATAATTAGAGGAATTTGACATAGGACTACCAAGTCACATTATATAATCTTGTGTAAATCGGGGCGAGTAAGGGTTTATTCCAGTGCTTTGGAAGTAGCTTGAATTCACTCTCCTGCTTTACTGTAGGAATCATTACATAGTCCTTGGCTGGCTACATGATGTCCACAAAATGTATCTGTTCTCTACCTCCATTTAACATAAGGTTTCACTTAAAAGGAATCAAAATTCTGCTTTGGTTAAATTATTGGACGATATTTATTTATCAGAAATAGTTGCTGTGTTCTTTTAAGCTTACCTTGAATTTCTTTAAAAAAAAAAATCAAATTTCAGATCTCCCTGGATCATGTATTACTGGCATTTGTTGAAGTTATTTTCACACACATTCTACTGGGCCACATTTTACTTTACCTGAGACTTATTTAGTTAACTGGGTTAACTGTTTAGTAATTCTAATGGTGGTTTTTATTTTGAACCCTTTACATATCTTTTTATTTTGGCCTTTTGCCATTGATATTATGAATTTCCAGGTTGGTTCTTTTAATACTATTATTAATTCCGGTACTTAAGTCATCCTAACCTTACCCTTTCACTTCGTTACAGTGGTGTCTCTAAGTTGAATTAAGAGCTTTTCTTTCATTCATGCTGATGCAAAAGCCACTCTTTTCTTGATTATACCAATGAGACAAATCATGGCATTCATTTAAAAGTCACAATCCCAGAGGTAACTGCCATATCTGATCATGTCCATGTTACTCTTATCTCATTTTAACTCAAATATAAAGTCTCTAAAGACGTTTTAATAATACCTGTATCTTGAATCTGGTCTTCAAATGATAGGTCTTCTCTGTAAATTTTTAGGCTGAGTTTTGTGATTTGAGAAGACCTTGTAAAAGGTAGTGGAGGTGTATGGGAACAGGGAGAAAATTAATGCTATGGGTGTCAAGCAAATGAGATTGGGGTTGCCGGGCTGGGAGATGGTTTCTCCCAGGCAGAAGGGCACATGGTCGTGGCCTGGACCATCCTGAAGAGTTTCTTCTTCCCCGAATCTCTCATGGTTTATGTCTGTCACATTTGTGGAATGGTTTTGGTCATGTTAGGCCCTAGATGGTCATATAAATTAATTTAATGAATGATGCTGTTGGAGGGAAAGGTGTAATTGTTATTAGGTTCAATATATGTCCATGTTTTACCTTTCTTAGATTCTGACAGGAGAGATGATTGTTTTTTATGTGGTGTGGTATCCATTTGAATGACATATGGTCATCTCGAGCCTGCTTAATTTACTGTCTGTCCGCTCATCTCCTTATATTGAAAAAGTGGCTCACCCACCCACCTCTTTAGTGTTTGCAGATCTGGCCACTCCCAATAGTCAGATTAATGACTGCAACATTCCTCTTTTTTTCTCCTCCGAACTATACCAAAGTTGTTGGTATAGTTGTTCTCAATTTGTTACCAAAAAGGAAATGATATAAGCCAAAGGCTGTTTTAAGAACTATACTTCCTCCATCCCCTAAGTTTATTTTAACAGATTATTGTGTCACAGTGTTTTTATGCTTTTATCTTTGACCAAAGTGTTTATTTTGAGAAACAATTATTAAACTGCATTAAAAACATACACGATGTTCCAATACCATCTTGGTTACAATATTAAAGGAAACTCAGACTAAGGCTGGATGAAATTGAACACATATTTCCATGTCAGACTTCCTACCATTTTGCTTGTTTGTATTGATTTCTCCTGACATGCTCTTCTTTTATTGAGCACCACTCTTTTTTTTTTTCTTATTTTCTCTCTCTCTTTTTTTTTTCTTTTAAATCCCTTTCCTAGAGCTGTATGTGCTAAGAGCAATTGTAAAAGGAGACCAACTTATATTAAACCTGCCTGGAGTCAAAATGTAATCTAACACCTGTAGTCTGTAATTTGTCATCACTTCATGGATACTTGTGTTTTGTGTGTGTGTGTGTGTGTGTGTGTGTGTGTGTGTGTGTTTAATAACAGATTTCCTGAGTTTTGACCTTAGGATACTGTATAATCCAAAAAAGCAACAAAACTAAACCATGGTTTTTAATAAGTCTTATAATAGTGTTAGGATGTGAAATTACAACCATAAGAGTCAACTCAAGTAACATCGTTCAAAGTTAGAAATAGTGCTGAGTTGTATATCTAGGAGAATGTTTTGCCTTCCAAAATGTCTTGGAGCGATAAAGTCAAGAGACAGATCATAATGCATGTTGTAATTTCTCTTACACTTATTTATTCTCCAAGACCTTCCTTGGTGACTTGGTACAAGTAAGGATTTTTTTGACTGAAGGGGACATTCTGCATCTTATATTAAATGTTTTGTTTTCATTAGGAGAAAGAGGGCTATATGTTGAGTGTGATTCATGTAGTAGAGTTTTCAGACTTTTTAGTCTCACGGTCCTCTTTCTCTCTTTACTATTGAGGACTCCAGTAATAATATATCTATCAATATTTGACACATTAGAAATTAATTCTGAGATAGTTTTAAATGTTTATTAATTTAAAAAATAATTGTAAATAATATATATGCATATATGTAAATGGTACATTTTTATGAAAAATAACTGTATTTCCAAAACAAAAAAATGAGAAGACTACCATTATTTATATATATATATATATATTGCAAATATTTTAAATGTCTGGCTTAATGGAAGACAACTGGATTCTCATAATCACTTCTGCATTTAATCTAATACAATATGTGGCTTTGGTTGCAGTAAAAGAAAATCAAGCCTCACACAGACAAGGGATTGGAAAAGGGAGGAGTAATTTAATAGCCTTTCCAGGTCATTGTGATATTTTTCTTTGTTACTACAGGAAAACCTTGCAAATGGTAGTTTCGTAAAAGTTAGTTGCAAAGTGGGATCTAAAGACATTGATAAACTTTCATACTTACATATTTTATAATTCATTGCTTGGCCTTGTACTTTGAATGGATCTTTTACCTATACATAATTTTGTAATATCATGCATTGGTCATTTGGAAAATATCAATTAACTGAGTGATGCAGATCTTCCAAATGCTAACACATTTCATTGTATGACTGACTGATTGATTGATTTAAAATATTTATTTATTTGAAAAAGAGAGAGTATGAGCAGAGGGAGGGGCACAGGGAGAGGAAGAGAGAGAATCTCAAGCAAACTCTGTGCTGAGAACAGAGTCTGACATGGAGCTTGATCCCAGGACCCTGAGATCATGACCTGAGCTGAAATCAAGAGTTGGACATTCAACCCACTAAGTCACCCAGGCACCCCCCCACCCCCCATTGTATAACATATTTAAAAATTTTGGTTAAATTACCACCAATATCATCAGGAGGGTCTACTAGGGAGCTAATTACATGTCTTCCAAAATTTTAATTTTCGCTTGAAAGGTCAAATTTTATCATTGGCAGAAATACTGTCAGATTATTTTCTTTGAAGTGGTAGGCTCACTTCATTTTTAAGAAAATGTCTGTCAGATACCCAAGTCTGAGTAACTGTATTTTGTCTGTTAGTTGTTCTTCCAAGTAAAAATGCTATTCCATGACGAAGGCAGCTAGATCAGCTCACAAATCTCACACAAGCAGTCTTTCTCATGACAGCCATCCTACAGTATTCTATACAAGTCCTTTCTGTGTACTTCCCGTTTCCTCACAGACTTTTAAAAAGAGGGTATACTCAAGGGTTGAGTTTATTATAATTAACAATATATTACTGCATCATCAAGGACATTCTTAAATGAAAATGGAATTTTTATGGTGTGCACGTGGTAGTGAAGAATACATCTACCAGCGCAGTTTGGTGCCATTGACTTAATTTATTTTCACAGGCCAGCAGTTTTCCCACCATTGCTTTTGTACCACTGGTATAAATTTCAGCATGGCCAAAAAGGCAAATGTCTTAGTTTTGCCACAGAGATAGTTTTGATATTCTAGGCTTCTTGACAGGGAATCAGGATTTCCCCAGGGGTCCCTGGACCACATTTTGAGAACTGATGAAGTATGTGTTCCTAAAAGAATCCCCAGGCTGTGCAAATAGAAGGTGTCACCTTGAACGGGTCTATGGCTATGAGATATAATTCCATGTGACAGATGCTTTAAAAGGCAACTTCCATGCGTGAGTTGCCATGTTAAAAAAACAAAGATGTGTGTAGTATATGAGTGAAAGAGATAGGGAAACTCCTGGTGGACATGCCCATTTGTAGATCTGTAGATCTTTGGAGTGAAAAGGACAAACAGATCTCTGAATTTGTTGCTAATTTTTATAATAAGCATAATCGATAGAAAAATATACGAGGCATTATACTACTGTTTAAGTCCTCCTCTCATTTTTTCATAGTAGTTATTACTTACGGAAGTCTTGCTTATGCCAAGAACTCTAAGTACTTAGCTTGCATTATCTCAACGAATCCCCCTAACACTAGAAGGAAGATTTTATAGATTAACAAGCACCGTGGCTCAGAGAAAGTGACTTGCTCAGAATTGCGAGGCTAGCAAGCCCATGTGCTTTTCAGGGTAAGGACTGGATTCAAAGCCAAAACTCTGTGACCCCAAAACTCCTCTTCACAGTTTATATACCATGCCAGTATACAGGTCATACAATGCCCTGCAGTTTTTTTTTTTAAATAAGAAATAATTAAAATATGTGTCATATTTGCTTTCAGATACCCACTAGATAGGAATTCTTATAATGAGTGGCAGTTTATTTACTTCTTAAACATAGTTTTGCTAAAATGGAATAATAATAAGAAAAAAATAAGTTATGCAAAACAAGAATAATAACTGGTCTGAAAATAAAGAAGAAAGAATATGGAATTAATCCAGTACAGGAGAACAAAGACATACTGACCACTTACTGTGCGCCAGACATATGGTGTGCCAATATGTAGCTCACAGTCCAATAAGTGAGATAGATATATAATGGTTACATTAATATTTATATTAGTTAGCAATCATTAATACTAAGTTCTTCCCAGTGAATTTTGAGCCAAAATTAATTGTCTTAAGTGCTGATTTTGGGGAAAAGGGAATATTAGGGGGGTAGAGCTAGATTGTTGAAACTTAAGACAAATATCTCAGTTACATGATACTTTACGTATATTTTAAAACAGCACCATTCACTCATTTATTTATTTATTTAACAAATTCTAATCAAGTTATGCACAGGAGCTTTCCAACTGTTCGAAACAATTGTTCTCATTGCCTGTTAAATATATTTTCTCAGGACTTTTAGTGGAAGAATGCTTTCCTTTTGGGGATCAACTATTTTACATTCTGTTGTTATAGGTGAGGTAAATTAAACAAATAAAAATAATTCTGGTATTAACACAAAATAAATATAGACAAAAGTCATCTTGTCCATGTTCTCATCTCCTACTGATGAGCATTACCATTTAGGACCTGAAGTTCTGGATGAAGCTCGGCCCTCAGGGTAAGGCTTGTCACAGAGATGCGCATGCACCCACCTGGGAAACTTGTTTTAACCTATTCCCACACTGAATCAGCCACCCTCTACAGTCACCTTTCTAATAATTTCTCATTTTGTCTATGTAAGAAAGACCACAAAGTCTTGGCTTATTATAAGTAATCCAGTTCACCCCATAATGATACAGTGAATTATATACTTTCCTGAACTTAATCATTCAAGATCTCACTTCCTTCCCTGCAGGCAAAAACCATTATATTTTACACATGGCTCCCAGCTGGTTTTCATTGAGGCCTTCAAAATCTATTTGAACACTGAGAGGTTTAAGAAGAGCTGCTTTATCTCTCTTAGTCTACTTTTGTCATGGTACCATTTTGTCCTTGTGTTTTCAAAATTTTCAGTTTTGAAGGCAGAGAAACATGTGCCGGTATCATGGTTGTGCTTTGTCACTGGGCAAGGAAGTTTGGGGTTTTATTTTGAAGTTGATGTCTCTTTTGAATATATTTACAACTTCTATTTCTTCATCACTATCTTTATGTCCATTTATATATGTGTATATCGTATTTCAGCCCAAAGAGATTTCAGCAATAAGGAATTTATTATTAGACTTTTAACTTTCTATTTGTTTATATCCTATCCATAACTTATTCATCAACATTTAATTGTTAGAGATAGGACTACATATTAGAAAGTTTTGTAAATTAATAGGTTCAATTATGATAGACACCCCATAAGTATTTGATAAACCAACACTTTATTTATTTATTTATTTATTTATTTATTTATTCTCTTAAGCTGTGGTTGTCTTCAACATAATTCCTTCCAGACATGATAAAAGCACCTCTGATAAAGAAGGCAGCCATCAGTTAAATGTAAATTAACTGTTCTCTTGAGGATAGAAATACCAGTGCATTCTTCTGGTTGTTGTTATGATAGTGTTGCCATTTGGATACTCTGTTTAAAGTCCAGTGATGTACTAGGAACTGAGTTTTTCTTATTGAGTATGTGACTATATGAACATCTCTCTTTTCTCTACTAATAGTGGCAGTTTCAAGCCCTCCTATATTTCTGGCTAAATCAGATTATGAGTGCGGACCCACTGTGAGGGCTTTTCATCACATTGATACTCGAATGCCAGGGCCCAACATACTCTGGCTTTGGCGACCTCACAGTTGTCATTTCTCTTGAGCATAGAGCTGTTCAACACTACTTTCTGTGATGGTGGAAGTGCGCTGCCCCGTATGGTATTGCACAATGTGATAATCAAGCATGTGAAATGTGGCTAATATAACTGAGGAAACTAAGTTTTGTTTCTAGTTTTAATTAATCTAACAAAATGTAAATAGGAGCACCTGGGTGGCTCAGCCAGCTAAGCGTCTGCATTTGCCTCAAGTGATGATCCCGGGGTCTTGGGATTGAGCCTCTCATCAGACTCCCTGCTTAGCGGGAGTCTGCTTCTCCCTCTCTATCTGCCTTTCCCCCAGCTCATGCTCCCTCTCTCTCTCTCTCTCTCTTAAATAAATAAATAAATAAAATCTTTTAAAAAAAAATTAGAAAAACCCCTTTAAATAGCCACATGTAGCTAGTAGCTGCTGTCCTGGGTGGTGCAGCTCTAACATGCTGCCTTCCTTGATGTTCTTGAAATATACCAAATATATTCCTCCCTACTATGTTTTTGCTTGCTGTTTCCTTTGCCTGGAATGCTCTTCTTCATGGCTTGTTCCTCACTTCCTTCAGACCTCTGCTCAAGTGCTGCCTCCTTCAGGAGTCTTCCTTGAGTGACTGCATCTAAACCCCAGTTCTCCTTTTGCATTTCTCAATTTTTTTTGCTTATAATATTTGTTACTACCTGATATTTTATTTATGGTCTGTCATCTCAAAGTCTAGAGACTTGGTTCATTCTCCTTATGTAATCTTGCTCATAGAAAGCAGGAGAACATAATGTTTAAGAGCATGGGATTTAAAATTAGGCAGATATGTGTTTAGAATACCAGTTCTAAATTACCTCTATTCTCCTTGAACTCCAGTTTTCTCGTCCTAAAATGGGGGCAAAAATATCTACCTGCAGGATTACTGTGACAATAAATAAAATTAAGTAAAATTAACATTTTTTAGCATTTAAACCAGTGTTTAGCGCATAAACTTTACATGAATGCTACCATCTGTTACTACTTCTACTACTACTAGTACCACCACCACTATTATCATTGAAGCTACTGAGACATTTCAGTGCTATGAACACTAGTTGTCATGGTGAAAAATTGACAAGAAAAGCTATAAAACTCTTTGTAGAAATTATTAGAGATGAATTGTTGACTAAATTTAGTTGTGATGGAAGAAAAAATCTAAATCTAGAGCTAGTAGGATGAATGATCAGGCTTCAGTTTGCAAGGGTCAGAAGTAAAGGGATGGATGGTGATCTTTACAGAACAATATATCCTGTTATTTGGGAAAAATCACGTGAAGAGAGATGGTGGGCATTATGAATAGAAAAGGTCAACTTGGGCCTATTTTCAAAAAGAGGAAAAAAGGTTGAGGCTGGAAAGTTTGTGGACTTGGGCAGGGTTTTTTTTTTTTTTTTTTTTTAATGTAATGTAATTATCTAGGAAAGTGCTCCATTCACCTTAACTTAAAGAAAAACCCCAGAAGACAATAATCTGGTTGTGTGAAGAACTCGTTAGAAAAGAACATATATCTTGATTCAGTTGGCAGGGCATTCTCTGTTCTTGGTTGAAGTAATTGTAAATTTTGTAGTTAAAGAAAAAAACAAACAGAAAACATTAGCCAGAAAATAGATGCCTGGATTGTCAAATAAGCGGCGGAACAGGAATGACTTAAAGGTCCGTCCAACAGGAATCAATGGCCTAGCCTCACACTTAAGTTACTAAGGGTACTTGGTTGGAACAGGAGCCAGACTTGATTCATCTACTTAACCAACAAGGAATTTTGAGCATTTCTGAGAAATTCAAACAGGAAAACTAAAGTTCAGTTAAATGGGAATTCAGAACCCTATCCTATGAAGACGAGCCTAGAAGAATTGACATTATTTACTTAAGATGTAAGAAAATGAAGAAAAGTTTCTGCCATCTAGATGGGAAGATCTTAAGACCAGGTTGTATTCATCGCCCTGCCCTGTCTCCAAAAGACCACCCGTAAGCATCTTAGGCTCTACTTTTGTTCAGCTGGTAGGGAGCACTGCGAGACATTAAGAATTCCTTAATTATCATGATACTAAGCCAATGCACAATTGGTTGTGAGGAAATCTATGTTGTGGTTTCGTTTTTTCTTTCTAAAAAATTGTCTAGAGACAATAAACAACTTTCTGCCTGGAGTAATTAGAACATTTGGGGGAGAACGCAGATCCTTGGACAGAACTTGGGGAGTCTTTTTGTCTCAGGTCTTTGGCATATTGTGGTTGAAAGGGAATCGCAGCCAATGTGGCTGTGTGGCTGAGAAACCTCAGGCAGGCCCTTTGGTACCTTGGAAGGCCGTTGACTTTAGAGCTGCTCATTCGGTCATTCTCTGTTTTGACTGCGCTCTCCTTACCTGCTCCGAGATGCTCAAAATGTCACCTAACCTTCTTCCTGGAGATATTGTCACGCCACCCAACTCACCATATAGAGCACTGTCTGACCAGAAATAAACATTTCTCTTTGTAGGATATTTCATTTGCTGTTACTTCTCTGAGAAACATCTCTTCTCCAGTGATGGGCAGTAACATTACCGTTGTCCCTTGGAAAACCTACTTTCTCCCACCGAAACAGCTCCCTATTTGTTTATGTATTTATTTTTTTAAAGATTTCATTGATTTATTAGAGACAGAGAAGCAGAGACACAGGCAGAGGGAGAAGCAGGCCCCATGCAGGGAGCCCGACGTGGGACTCGATCCCGGGTCTCCAGGATCAGGCCTGGGCTGAAGGCGGCGCTAAACCGCTGAGCCGCCGGGGCTGCCCCAGCTCCCTGTTTAATAATCTCCGATGTAAAGGGCTTTCCCGAGCCAGTGCCTATTTCCAGGCTATTCTTGATCCAAATAGTACCTTCCTGAGCAACCATGAGGACCAAGTAGGCTCATGTGTGGAGCTGTCAGCGCTGCCTGGCCCAGCGTCCAGCAAGCGGCAGCTCTTCCTGTCCTCGCCCTGCCCCTGTCCTCGCCCTGCCCCTGCCGGGTGACGGGGGAAGGGGGGGGCTTCCCTGTTGGCATGTGTCAGCACCGCCAGAGTCTGCGCAAGAGGGGCCAAGTCAGCCATCTGGTTGGACCTAGGAGAAGAACAAACCCTATCATGCAGAAAGATTATAGTAACTTCAAAGTATAGTTTTGGAAAATCTCTTTAAATCTAACCAGTGCAAAATGGAAAACCCCTAAAGAACCAATCTAATTATTTAACTAAATGGAACCATTATGCTGACTTTTACTACAGAAGGCAAGCATAATTTAGAAAATGGGGCATTTTAATTCTCTTTTGTTTTCCAATTAACGCAATTGCTCTAATAGGAGGTACTCGTGCTTGAGTGTGTATTCTTTGCGTACATATTTCACATATAATGTCAGTGTCTCACTCTGTCCCTCTCTTTCTCACCAAAGAGCAAAATTCTCACCTGTTGCCACAGTTGCTCATTTATTACAATGGTCAGGCTGCCCAGACGACGACCTCAGAGCAAATCTCTTCTGCCGTCAAAGCGCCCTGAACGGGCCCGCAGCGCAGATCTACGTTCCCTTCCGGCTATAATTAGGATGTTGGAGTAACAGAGCTCTCAATTTTTTGCTGATGCCAGCTTACCACAGCAGACCACATGAATTTACTCTTAGTTGAAAGTAGTAAAGAAAATGCCAAGAACATTCATTTTAATTGGTCAACATTATATGGACCTTTAGTGCCACCGTTTTATGGTCCTGCATTTTAGATTTCTTTCTGCCACCAGCCGTCAGCTTATTATGATGGATATTCTTATTTGCATTTGATTATCTTTTGATTATTATTTTGATTG
The DNA here is from genome assembly GCF_048164855.1 of Canis lupus baileyi. Classification (NCBI taxonomy): domain Eukaryota; kingdom Metazoa; phylum Chordata; class Mammalia; order Carnivora; family Canidae; genus Canis; species Canis lupus. The sequence goes on from NC_132873.1 coordinate 22,325,980, forward strand.
TGATGTGATTGCCAATTATTATTTTGAAAAGTTTCATCCTCTTCAGCTTGTTACCTTGCTCAGGTAACAATTGCATGTGCGCTAATATTTAGTAAATTCCATCTAAAAGACTGACATTTTCACATTGGTAAGAAATTGTTTTTTCATCAGATGGTCCCTGGGAGTGGACTCTAGATGGTGGATTTTTTTTTTCTTAAATGCTTGCTTTGATGTTGATATTTCATAGCCAAGAAAAGAAAATGGGTCATACGGATAGTGTGTGGTAATGGTAGTAATGGTAGTGAGGATGGTGGTACCACGGATTCTTTAAGGTAACTAGACCTATTTTCTTCTGCACTGATTGCATTGATTTCCCCCTGAACTCTGGAAAATGTTTAATTTGTTGCTCTAACGTGAAAGAGACTGCATGAAATAGGAGGGAATGGTAAAAGAGAAATGTATGTTTTTTAATATGTGAACTCACTATTCTTAAAAGCTTTGGGAGGATCCAGAAAGTCAGGCACTGATCTGAGTATAGGAAATGTGGTCTTTGTCTTTGGAGCTGACATAACGCTTTTTACTGTGGACCATCACAGCAGCCTTTTAATTGTCGTAATATTGCTGCTGCTTTTTGTAAGGTGTGAGTAGTGGCAGAGGCTCCTCTGCAGGATCCAGCGATCCTCCCCCCTTGCCGTGAAGTCCCTGTCACACAGGCCTATGATGGGAGCAGGGAGGAGCAAGTTTCTATGGCAGTGTCCTCTGTATAGCTTGCTTTTTTGGGTCACATTGAAGAGGTTCATAAATAAATGTTAAAATGGGAAATTATTTCATCCAGAGAGATGATATTGAAGAAGCAGTTATGATGATCAAGAATAAGTTTGCCTAACTAGTGTCGAATGACACAACCCAAACAATATAGTAACAAGTTTTCCTTTATTCAGGGAAAACAATCCAGGAGTTGGGGGACTGTGGTACTTCACAAACAGTGGAGCACCCTCTCTGTGGGATTTTGGGCAAGATCAAATTTTATACATCGTAAGACATGGCAACACAAACAGGGCATGATTGTCTGGGGTTGCAGATCTGACTGTATTTAGAAAGATCAAAGAACCAGAAAATAAGTGTAGAGCCCAGAGTTGGCTTGGCATTTCGGGACTGGCAGACTGGATGCACCGTGGAAGTTCAGTCTGCTGATGTAGCACCACAGCTAAGGGCAGCTCCATCTTGGGTCTAGAAATTTAAACACTAGACGTTTATTTTGTTTTGTTTTCATTGTTTAACGAGTGGGGAATATGTAGAGATAAAGGAGAAATTGTAAATTAATTACAACAACTAGAAAATCTTAATTAAGGATTAAAAAACAAATTAGGGAGTGTGTGCAAAACAGAGTATTAATAGTTTATAGTGATATTGAGGTCCATTTATGTGACTGTAGATTAGTCATTTAAAATTCCTCATTTAAGAAGGATGTTATATCTTTCAATTAGTTTGGAAGTTTTTGTATTTTTTAAAACCATTACTTAAGGATCATTATCAGGGCTGAAAGAAAATAAAAGTTCTTCCTAATTCTATGAAGTATTGATTTTTCTGGCCGAAATACCAACTATTTCTGGCTGAAATACTAACTCTATTACACTCTTAAGGGTAATTATGAGGCTGATGATAATAATTACTATCATGTATCGAATGTTTGCCCTTAGCTTGAGAGGGACAGACTACGACCCATGACCAAATCCGATCTGCCACCTGTAAATAAAGAGTTCTTAGTACACAGCCACACTCGTTTGCTTACATAGTACTTAAGGCTGCTTTCACACTACAAAGGTAGAGTTGAGTCATTGCGACAGAGACTGTGTGGCCCTGCAGAGCCTACAATATTTACTATCTGGCTCTTTACTGAAAAAGTTTGTCAACCTCTGATGTAAGGTAAGCACGATTCTTTACATACATTATGTTGCTTAATTCTTACAATCTGTAGGAAGTCAGTGTCTGATCCTTCTTTTATAGATAATGAAATGGAGGCTAAAAGCTGTTACTGACTTGTACAGGGTCACCCAACTAAATAGAAGAGTCTGAACTTGAACCCATGAGGTCTGACTGTAGAACCTGCGGTTTCTTCTGAGTCCAATTTCTTTGCCATTCGGCTTTAGAGAGGTGGCATCTCATGCTGGTTGACAGCAGGGAAGGCTCTGGAGCCAGATTGTTTGAGTGCAAATGACCTTGGGCAACAAAGGACTTTACTTCTTTGTGCCTCAGAATATAAATGTTAGCAGACTTTACTATTATCACCCCCTTGTTCTATATGAGATTCTAAATCTCCAGAAATTCTTTTCAGTTTGCAGAAAGACCCAGCTTTACAAATGGTTACAGCGGTACTCCAAAGGTAGATAGATAGACAACAACACTTCAGAGGAATGATGGCTTTTGAAAGGTGAAATCCTCAGTCAAATGTTAAATTTTTTTTTCTTTATTTTAATTATCAGGTCCTTCATAGACAGCAGTCTCAGCCAGCCAAGGAGAGTTCCCCTCCCAGAGAAGAAGCTCCTCCCCCACCTCCTCCAACTGAAGACAGTTGTGCCAAAAAGCCCCGGTCTCGCACAAAGATCTCCCTGGAAGCCCTGGGGATCCTCCAAAGCTTTATTCATGATGTGGGCCTGTATCCCGATCAGGAAGCTATCCACACGCTTTCTGCTCAGCTGGATCTCCCCAAACACACCATCATCAAGTTCTTCCAGAACCAGCGGTATCATGTGAAGCATCATGGGAAGCTCAAGGAACACCTGGGCTCCGCGGTGGACGTGGCCGAGTATAAGGACGAGGAGCTGCTGACGGAGTCCGAGGAGAACGACAGCGAGGAAGGCTCTGAGGAGATGTACAAAGTGGAGGCCGAGGAGGAAAATGCGGAAAAAAGCAAGGCCACGCCTGCTGAGATTGACCAGAGATAATGTGAACTCCTACCAGGCAAAGCAATACATCGGTCCAAGGATTTTCTGTTTTAATTTCTTTAAAAACTTTTTTTTTTTTTTTTTTACTTTATTTTATTTTATTTTGGTCTTTTTTTTTTTGGTCTGTTTTGTTTTTCTTACCTTTTTTGACATTTCTTTGTTGCACAGGATACACCTATAGACTGAATAAGTTCAGTATTTCCGAATCAGACATCGCCTTGGCAAAGACACTAAAAGTGTTACACTTTTACAATTGACTGGATCATAGTAATTATAATCACAGGAGACTCTGCCTTCATTATCCTTGCACTTACGGAAGAGACATCAGGCAAGTTCCAGGATGAAAAGATCTGCGAAATAAATGAAGGAAGCTACAAGTGTGTGTGTATATGTATATGTATATATCTATATATTTACATATATATATTAAATTGCATGGGACAGAGAACTTTACAATCCGAAAGAATAGACTGTGAAATGAGTTCTTAAAGAAGAGACTTGTTTATGTATTAAAAAAAAAAAAACCACTTCACAGTGAGTCGCTTTGGCTTTTTGATAAACTGCGGCCTGCTCTCAGGGTGGGGTGACTATTTTTGAATTCCTATTTATTTTCTGTGTTTGTCCCTGATTTTTTTTTTTTTTTAATTCTATGGCTTCCTATCTGGCAGCTTGATGGGTAATTTTTGAGGTATGTATTTAACAAAATAAATCAACACTGCCAAAAAGAAAGAAGAAAGTAAAGTGGAAAAAAAAATCAGGGCACCTTAAAATGATACAAGTCAAATTGCTCTTAAGACACAATGCACACTTAAAAATGACTCGATATGTTCCGTTATTCAACTTGTCATTCCTGTAGTGAACAGATGCATTTCTGTGGAATTCCAAATGAATAAAACTGTAATTCAGTACAGAGAAAACTTGTCCTTTAAGTGCAGTCTTGATAAAATGACATTTTGACGTTGGACGTACGGAATTCATAGTATGAGCCACATTTTATTGTGAAACTTACTGTTCGTGGCTTCAAACCTTACAATTAATAAGCCTGCTCATTTAAAAGTTGTTTGTTGTTGCTGTTTTCTCTTTTTTCTTTCTTTCTTTTCTTTTTTTTTTAATAGAAAATAGTTCAATGTAATGTTAAGTTTAGAAAAGAAGTTGCTGCCCAGTTAAAGGGGTTCCCTGTCGAATAAATCTCCATCCTTCCGTCTCCCTAAAGATGTTTCTTATTTCTGTTTCACTTGGGGCTTCCTCTTCTTCGTACACATTCCATCCACCTAACCAAATGTCTGTGGTCCCTGCCCTCCCATGCCTCATCCCTTCCCTGGTATGGCAGCCTGAACAAGAACCTGATTTTGAATCATTGCGCAGCTCCAGGCAATAGAGTAAGCGAAGCGATTTCAGTGGAATCACCTACTCGTCATAAATGGAAACATCTTCTCAGTTACCTACAGAGCAATTACCTTACGTAAAGCAGGACTAATGCCGACTGGCTGTTTAGTGGAGTGAGCATTAAAGCTGCAATCTACTATAGCTCTCCAAACCTCCTGTAGCTTCCTATCCGAAGCACCAGTAGCATTACTTCCCACTTCTTACTTACAGTAATTGCAAGAGGTGACCTCACCTTCAGGACCTAATCCATGCCTCGGCGTGGCCATCAAACAGTCCCACACGGTTGGATTTTTTTGGAGTTGTGCTCTCATGCAACCTTGTCAAAGACCTCATGCAATATCACTTTGAAAGTTATTTTCTGTTTACTACACAAACATTGTAATATAACTGTTAATACTATTTATATATTTGAAAGGTATAAAAGGTAGGAGTTAAAAAAAAAAAACCTCTATGTGTAGATATTAACTCAGAACTTACAATATACAGGGAGAAGACATGTTGCAATACAAGCTAATCTAGCTGCTCAGTAACCTCTGGAGTTTTTAAAGGGACATTTTCCTGTACTTTTTCAAATAACGATGTTGAAAAAATTCTCTTGACACGAGCGTCACATACCTTTGCAAAAGGATGGTGGTTTGCAGTTAGGCCCTGAGCCCGTCCTTCTGCTTCTGTAGTATGCTGCAGCTTTAATCCGAAAGTCCACGCTTGCTGCTTCCTGATCTCCGAGTTACTCTTTCCAAATTGTCTTCTTACACTGTTGCTGAAGGTCACTCTGTACATGTAATGGAAACTGATTTTGCCAAGCTCTTACAAGGTGGTTCATCTATCGATGGCATCCGCATTTGGTATCTTTTACACTTCAACCAAAAATTTATTAGGTATTTTTCAATGCTAAGTCTTGCCTTTTATTTTTTAATTTCACTGCCAAGTTTGCAGTGATTCTAAGTGAATCTGTGGGCATTTTAGCCTGTGGTCTTGCCAGATCTTTGCGAATTACAATGCATATATGTCTATTTATTCAATATCTGTCATATAATATCTATTTGGAAGAAGAAACTTTCTCTTGTAGTGCCTCTTGACAAAGCACAATTTCCCGCCTTTTTTTTTTTTTTTTTGTGAAATGAAAAAACAAATTGTGTTTTATTGCGGTATCAACAATGTGAATAAGGATTAACATATTGTAAATGTTCTTTTTTCCATGTAAATCAACTATCTTTGTTATCACTAAGTGATAATTAATTTTTAACTTATGTGCATTGTTAGGCTGTTAGAATTTTTTGGTTGTTAAAATAAAACGCATTCAATAAATATGACTTCGTTTGTCAAGTATTTTACTGGGCATTGCCTTCTTTCCGTTTTAATTTTTCATGTGGAGTGAGACCTGGTGTCAGAAAAATCTGCTCCCCTTCTTTGAGAAATTAGGCGGCGGCACCCGCAATTACAGATGTTTGAATCCTGCACGATGCATGGAGTTAATGGTACATGTGAATGTATGTACATCTCTGTGTTTATAAACGCATGCATGCTCACATTCTGGAGCTGGCAACGGGGAGAGCCATTGAGCCAAACGTTTTGTCGTATACAAACAAAACTCAAATGTATAAAGATATATTTATGGGCTTGCTTCTTTATTTTTCTAGTGAATATTTTCTGTTTATAATTAAAAACCCACAAATGACTGCGTGTCAGGAAACTTTTGGAGCACATATGTCCATGGTTAATGGACATAATAAAAGTCTTTTATATTTAGAGCTGGGGTACCATAATGTGTGCGTAGAGGAATGCCGGAAGGATTGATGTATCTGAGAAATGTGTGAAAATGATTTTTTAGAAAGTGCTTACAATGGAAAAAATTGCTCAAAAGACTAAAGTTAATAAGGAAGGAGCAAGTGCTTAGCTTCAGAACTGGCAAAGAGAAAGTCAATTAAAAAGTGATTCTATTTTCTTTTGATATTGTAAATTGTCGTGTGTGTGTGTGTGTGTGTGTGTGTTACATTTGGTTGACACACAGATGTGAGTTTTCTTTCCTTCCTTAGTTTCACTTGCCTTTTTTTTTCTCCGTGATAGTTAACAGCTCACAGACCATGTAGATAGGTTTTACGGACAGCGTGTGGATACTGGATATTTGCAGAAAAGCAGACAGGCCCAAAGCACAGAACTCTAAAGGTTTTTAAAGAAATAGAAGAGGCCCAATACAAAGCAAAGCACGTTATTTATGCAAATGTAAATGAATTCTGTGCTTGTGCTAAAGACTTGGAAGGAAAGCATGTGTGAGATAATCTGATTTTTAGCACAAGTAACTTCTACGTGCATGAGGTTGTGTTTTTAGGGGTTAAACTTCATCATAGGTGACAAACTCAAGAGACGCTCTGCCCACTGATGGATTGGCTCCTGCCAGAAGGAGGTCTCTGTTTTCAAGAAAGAGTAAGAGGTTTCTTGACAAAATAGGTTAAGTCATTGCTTCTTGGGTTGAGTTTGTCTTTTTAATAAAAATTTTCCTTAGAGATTTTTTTCCTGTACATTGTTAATTCCTTTTCTGTAAAGGTTTAAGCAAAGATTTAGAAGTCCCTATGTTTTTTTCTAAAGGTCCATCATGGCACAATGAGACCGTAAACATTTATTAAACACACACTCTATGTCAGATAATTTGCTAGGAACTGAGGTGAGAAGGGAAACTATATGACTTGGTGCTCTCCCCTCAAGGAGCTTGTAACTTGCTGGAGAGGTTTAATGTAAGTCCAGGGAAAGTGTAATAGTCATACAATGGTTGTCTCCAGAGATTTGGGTGTTTAGTGAGTGGTACAAACAAGTGCTGTGAGTTTGGAGAAGGAAATGATGATTATCTGTGAGCTGGAATGGTCTCGAGAGGTGGATCTCTTAAGATTGGCTGCATATAATGGGGGAAAAATAATTATGATTACCTGTTTTTACCTGTTTCTTACAAGAAAGAAATTGCTGAGGTAAGCCCGGCCTTATTTTTATTGGTGTTCCCATGTACCTCATTTCCTCATGGTCCACAAAGATTGCTAGAGCTCTCACCATCACACCCACCTTTCAGACATCAGAGATGGAAGGAGGAGTAAAGAACCGCATACTCCCTTTCTTTCGTGGAGACTTCTTTAAGCCCTGCCCTGCCCCTGAATGCAAGGGAGACTTGTGTTTCTAGCTGTTCTATTAATTCCAGAGATAAGGAGGGATGTGGCTACTGGCTATCTGCCACAGAGGGTATCGGGGTAGATGTCGAACATAATTGATAAGAAGATCAGTGAGAGGCCCACTTGCTCTGCTGTTTCTCCCCATACCTTGCACCTCCTCCTCCTCACCCCACAGAGTTCTTTCCCTGACCAGATTTAAGGATCACCCCAAGCATCACTTCCTCCAGGAAGCCCTTCTTGATCTGCTGTGCCAGTGTGCTTATCCTCCCATGCTCACATAGCTCCCACGTCACAGGACTGTCACAGGACTTGTGCCTCATTGTGGCTGCTGTAGTGGCTCGGCGGGAAGGTGTGGAGTCTTTCTTTGCATTTGTCCACGCAGAGGACAGGGGTGGGCAGGGGGAGGCGACACAGGCCCTCTGGAGAGAGGTGTGACAGTGTTTCTCTAGATGGGATGGTCCCCAGGACTGGCGTCTTGAGTCAGAGACAGAAGTGAGGAATGACACGTGCAATGAGGGACAGGTGATTTCAGACGCTGCTGATCCAGGGTTGCTAGGACGCAGCGGAGGTCTTGTGTGCCTCCATGACTCGCATTTTCACCCTGGTATCACACCACCTTTTTTTTTTTAGATGTTCTAGAATGTCCTAGAAAGGCTGTGTGAACTAAACATCAATTCATTGGCCAGCACACTTTATATGAGATGATCTTGTGACTTCTCTTAACACACTTGTCTGAGTATATGACATCTCTGATGGAATTTTATTCTGAAAGAAAGGCCTATTTTTTAAAAACACTGTGCTCTGCTAGTAAAACTGTCCCAGAAGAATCTAGAAGTAGCTCCTTCAGTGACATTTTAAAAGGTTTAAAGTGTTACCTTCACATATGGAGAAATAATTACAAAAATATTCCATTAACACTGTAATAAATAGTGCAGAGCAATGATTAATTAAAGAGAACTATAATTTATTCACTATCCCTTAACGGGCATAATCCCATTTTAACATAAAACAGCAGAGAGCAAAGGAATTCTGGGAGGCCCAGTGGCAGCCTTGGGCTGAGCATTCCCAGGCACCCTGGCTCCGCTTAAGGAAGAGGGAAGGGGAGAATTCTTTATGATTTTAGTCTGATGGGGGGGGGGGGGGGGCGGGTGTCAGGGGACTGGCCCAGGACCTCTTTCTTCTCCGCAGTTTTGAGGCTCAAGTCATTCTTCAGAGGCCCCGTTCCCTCTGTGGAGAATGAAGCTCATGATTCACAGATCTCGAAATTGTTCTTGTTAAATGGGAAGAAGCATCTAGAACAGCTTCTTCCTCGCTTCCCTCCATCTAAGAGAGAAAGAGCAGTGGGAGATGATAAAATGTTGTAAATGACTTCAAATAATTCAGAGGAGTTTTAAAGTAGGATCAGGTCTGATTTTTTTTTTTTTTTAAGATTTTATTTATTCATTCATGAGAGACACAGAGGGAGAGAGAGGGGCAGAGCCACAGGCGGAGGGAGGAGCAGGCCCCAAGCGGGGAGTCTGACCTGGGACTCGACCCCGGGACCCCGGGTCGCCCTGGGCCCAAGGCGGCGCTAAGCTCCCCCGAGCCGCAGCCCCCCACCTCCTCCGCCCCTGAGGTTTTGGAGCCGCCACCTGCTTCCGTGCCTGCGGGGCCTGGGGGGTCAGGGAGCTGGGGTGCAGCCCCCCACCCCCGCTCAGGAGCCGCGCCGCGGGGCTCCGCCCTGGGGCCGCAGAGGAGGGTCCCCCCGCGCCCAGGTGCGCCCTCCGCTGAGCCTCTTCGCTCTGCAGAGCCTCCGGGCCTGGGGGGCGGGGGGGGGGAGCCCTGGGCCCGCCGCCTCCCGGGCTCGCCGTCCAGGTGCGCCCGCCCCCGCCCCCCCTGCTGGGCCCAAGCCTGGGCGCACTCTCTGCTGCGTCCCCCTGGGTCCCCTTGGGCCCCTTCCCGGCATAGCCCGGCCCTGCGGCTCTGGGCTCCCCTCCTGCGGGGTCCCCCCTACCCCCGCGGCCAGGCCCCCCCCCCCGCACTCAGGGCTCCTTCCCCCGCGCGGCCACGGGGTCCCCCCAGGTCACCTTCAGGTCACCCCCCAGGGACCCCAGCTTCCCGCGCAGGGCTCCTTCCCCGGCACCGCCGCGGGGTCCCCCCCAGGCCACCCCCAGGTCACCCCCCAGGGACCCCAGCTTCCCGACAGTTGCTGGGGCGCCTGCTTCGGCCCAGGGCGTGACCCGGGCTCCCCGCCAGGAGCCTGCCTCTCCCTGTGCGTGTCTCTGCCCCCCTCCGACCCCCTCTGTCTCATGAATGGATAAATAAAATCTCAAAAAAAAAAAAAAAAAAAAGAGGGGATCCCTGGGTGGTTCAGTGGTTTGGCCCCCGCCTTCGGCCCGAGGCCTGATCCTGGAGACCCGGGATCGAGTCCCGCGTCGGGCTCCCTGCACGGAGCCTGCTCCTCCCTCTGCCTGTGTCTCTGTGTCTCTCATGAATAAATAAATAAAATAAAATTTAAAAAAGGTGAAGTGTAGATAAATTTTTTTTAAATCTTAAAAAAAAAGAAAAGAAAATTCCACACCCCTGCTCTTGGATCCCTTTTATCCTATGCTACTTTAATTTTTTTCAGAGCTTCTAGCATAATGTAGAATCCGCTTCTCTTTCCTGTTTCTGACGAAAACGCCGGGGGGCACAAAGCCGCTGTGCTAGGAACTGCCCGGACGGCGGCACCTGTCGCGGCACCTGTCGCGGCACCTGTCGCGGTCTCCGAAGCCGCGTCCGCGCCCAAGGACCGAGCAGGCCGGCGCCTCCCGGGGCGCTCAGGGCGGGGCGGGGGGGCTCGAGCGGCTTCGGGGACGTGCACCCCGAGGAGCTCCTTAACGCAGCCCCAGGGCACCTGCGCCCCGGGACCGGGGAGGCCGCCGGCCACAGCCCACGCGTGGGTAAGTGATTCTGCACCTGCTGAGCCTCAGCCTGTGCTGCGGGGCACACCCTCCTCCTCACACGGAAACCCCTTCTGGGGGCTCCCGGCTGGAGGCCCGTTGCACCCTTGCTCGCAGCTGCCCTTCTGTGACCCCCTCAGGACCGGAGCCCCCCGGAGTGAGAGCCCCCGGGCTCCCCGGTTCCTCGTGTTAACATGTGATGCAGGTGGGCGGGAGGCTCACACCTGTAGCCGTGCGGGCTGGGCTGGAGCAAGCGGTCACCCCACCCTCCTGACACCAATCAGGCCGCCCCTGTTACCCAGCTCTGGGCGGTGTGTTTTGGAAAAGCCTTTGGTAAACTGATGCGTGTTCAGAACGCAGAAAGGAACCGGGGTGGCGAAGGGCCTCGAAGGCTTATTTTCTATTAATTTATTCTATTCTGAGATTTCCTTATTCATCAACAAACAGACCAAATTTATGGACTATCATACGGAAGTCACTGTGAGGGAGACAAAGTCAGGACCTTTAGTTGACAACAACAGAACTAACCTGAGCCACATAAGCAGGAGAAGGAATGTGCTAGAAGACATCAGAGTGCTCAGAGAATTCCAGGGCAAGTCTGGAAAATCAGAGTTAGAGGTTAGAGTCCGTGTCTCAGACTACTCTGGCGGACACCACGCCGCATCTCCATGGGGCCCAGATGTCGTAACTTGGTCCCTGTCTTGAGCATCGATGCCACCTGCGGAAGCTCCACTTCTCGTGCCTCTGAAGTCCGGGGGCTCTACCACTGCCCTTACCAGGATGGAATCCACATGGCAAGCTTCTTGTTGCTCCACTTCCTCCCAAATCAAAGTGTCAAGCACGTGTGGCGGATTGAGGTCTAAGTCACGGGCAGGGAAGGGTGGGCACGTGGATTGCTGTCTTCTGCCTCGGGAAGCCTGGATTCCCAGGTGGGAAATTCGCCAAACACAGCAGACGGAGTCAGAGGAACTCAGGGCTGAAAAGCACGCCGAATGGGACCACTAGGCTGTGCGTTCCTTGAGGAAGGACGGATACTGTGTCTTATTCAAACAACGTGGTGTTTGGTTTGAAATCAGAAAGATCTGATATGAATCCTGACTACTCCACTTCTTAGCTTTCTATGACTTTGGGCTATTATTTAACCTGGATCTCAGTTTTCACATCAATAAAAAGATGAAATAATAGCTACCATGCAGTAATTTTGTGTAGGAGAATCATGGCTAAACCATCTAAAGCAGAGAGCCCGCCTGTAAATGATGGGTTTCTCTCAGCCCCGTTCTAGCCCTAATGACCGAGGTTGGTGCTTGGCATAGTGTTCAATTTTTTAAAATGTGGGAATGTTCATGGAAGTCATGGTGTTTGCCTTCCAGAAAGATGTCAGTGCCTAGGTAATGTGTAAACCTCGAAATACCAAAACCCAAGGTGGAACAACCTAGCTCCCCTGTGGGTGGGAAAGTCAGTGTCCTCCCAGGTGCTGATGCTTGTTTTTATTAGTAGAAACTAGGAGCGGCCTCAAGTTACACTCAGTCCTGATATTTTACTCCATGTGGCTGAGTTGGTAAAATCATATCCATCAATCACTCTTCTTCATTTTTCTGTATTCAATTGGATATTACAATTTCCCAGTTGCAGGCCAACTCATTAGATTATCTGGGAACACATTTGATGACTAATTCCAGGGTGGGCAAGCATCAAGTTTGGGGGCTGGAACATCAGAAGGATCATCAAAACACAAGCGAACTTTCTCTACGTCGAAGACAGCTCACGCATAACACTGCTCTGAAAGCCTCCAGACTCAAACCGGACAACAAAGGAGTTTCGACCAATTATGGGTCAAAATACTCACATGTAATCAAAGTTGCTTCCTGTAGGTAGTCTTGAGGCCCAGTTCTAGTGGCCGTGAGGAGCCCTGTTGCAGCGGGAACAACTCTGCAGTCGCAGTACCAGCGTAGAACTGGAGCACTTTTGCCAAACCTTCATTATCAAGTATGTCTCTCAACTATCTGCTATTTTGGAAAATGCTGTTTGGGGAAGATGGTCCATGGTGTCATTGCCAGACATTAGGACTTCTTGGACCAGTAATATCCAACTGTGCAAGACTTGGGGGCCAATAGAGAGTTGTCAAGTTCTACATTGGCAAATAGAACATCCAACAAACATAAGTATAAAATGGCACCTGCTCCGTCACCATTACATCAGAGAAAGGACTTTTAATCCCTGCCAAAGTTGGGAGGGCGTAATCTTAGAATAAAGCTCGAGGAAAGTTAACCAATTTGCAATGAAATGTATGTGTCCTGGTCTTCTTTTCCTGCTTTGTCTGGGGAGCAGTGAAAACTCTGTCACAGCCCGGAAGTTGACTGCAGACAGCAATTGAGAGTTGCTGGTCTGAGGAGTGTCCTGGGTGTTTACCTCCCCAGATCCTGAGTAAGTCGGACACTGGAACATCCACGCTGAAACCAAAATGAGCTCAGCCTATGAGAGTGGACTCAAGTGTGCTTTGCTGGTATCAAGGTTTGTTATAAGAAGCCACTGCTCTGGGGACCTTACCATTGCTTTTGCTGTTAAACTGATGATGCAGCTGTTGCCTATAATGTCTGTCCCTGGCTCCCAAGTGAAATTCCACTTGAGCAATTTCTTTTAGAGTTGGAAGTAAAAAAAAAGATTATTGTCTCTCCAATGGAACAGGTGTGCTATTTTCTTTTCTTTTTTTCTTTTCTTTTGCTGATAAGGAGAACAGTTGAACTTTTCGAGTTGCCTTTTTCGCCCTAGCTACTAGGAAGCTCAGAGTCAACTCTAATGTTACTCACAGCGACTGAATTAACCCTGTACTTCGAACTAGGAAACAGGTGACACCTGAAATTACCCGGAAAACCGAGCTTAGTACAGAGCTTTTAGTAGCAAGTACTTAACAAATTAAACCCAATAAATCTATCCGTCTGAAGAGGCCAAAGGACGCCCCAAGTTCCTATTCAGGACCACCTTGTGATTGTGTGGGTGGTTCACAGCACAGGTGTGCGGTGCCCAGGTGAAGAGGCAGTGGAAGCTCAGCAAATCGTGTGCTTCGGTGTGGGGTCTGCTTCTGTTCAGAGAAAGAAGCCCTTTTTTCTAATTAGCCCCGCGGTGCGGAATGTGCCTCTGCCCACGCTCCCGCACAGATCCATTCATTTGTGCGCATCCTATGTCAGCATTTGCTCCTGACACCTAAAGATCTTATGATCTGTGAACGCGGGGAGCTCTCCCAGTCTGTCCTGGGCTTCGCCAGGGTGTGAGGCCAAGCTGCGTCTCCGCTTCCGTGGACTTTGGGCAACAACAGAGCTTTGCCTCAGTAGAATCTCCATCGTTTTTTCTGCCTCTAAGCTTTGGTAGGGAGGCCAAGACAAGAAACAAGAGAGCTACCGAAAGCAACAAAAAATTGTTAGTCAGAACTTTTGACTGATTGGTGCCTCCAATTTGCCCCAACATGCCAGATGTACAGCTTTTTACTGTATGTAGTTACATATGTGTCCTTTGCATAAAGCCTCTCTGGCTAAACCTCAATCCCTAACTATTATATATTCTGAATAAAAGTGAAACATCTCAGCATTTGCAAAAATTCAAGATTTATCAACATATTGAGCTTTTACTAAGTCATGAATTCTTGATTTGTATTCACAGTGCTTTTACATATTCATAGCCCTCTTTAGCCAAAGATCTTCAATATTCATTTACTATGGAGTGGTAAGTATATATTATTCAACTCCATTTACCAATGGGTAAACTGATGCCCAACTGAAGGCCTGATCAGAGAAGCCGAATAAAGAGCAAGATGCTCTTAGCCCCTCAGAGAGAGATTGCTCCAGCTGTCTCCCTCCAGAAATAAAGGCCCAAGGCCTGCTTGTGATTCTCACTTCTCAAGCATCAGGGGAATCAGAATTTTTCCTTCTGGATTTGTTGGAGTGTCTTGGATAGAGTTTTCTCTTAAAGTGCATGGGACACAAGAATAGCCCAGGCGAGTGAAAAATAGCCTTCTTCCAAATTGCTTCAAATCCGTGGTGGCAAAGGTTAATTGAACAGATTAGTTCCTCTGAAACTTGGGGGAGAACAGGTAAAGAGAATCATTCATTTGCTCCAATAACCAATTAATGGCATTGATTGGGTGAGAAAGATCCCGTCTCTCCTACTTTTATTAGAGAAACAGAGGTCAATTTTCTTAATACCTTCCTTTAATACAACCTATTTCTTTAGTTTCTAAATAACTTATCGAGGATTCTAACAACATATTTACCAGGTGCTGATTGTAGGGGAATTTAAAACATAAGAAAAAATATTTCTATCCAGATTTAGAAAATTATAAGGGAAGAGATTGGGATGATCCCACAGAAGCAACCAGCCTCTAACACTACTCCACAAGGGAATGTCAAGATTTATGATTATTTGGAAACTACAAATAATGTTACTATTTGAACTATACAAATATAGTTCTACATTTGTAACTTTCAAATTTTCAAATTACACAAATAACTACACAAATAATCTCTATACATTTCTGTATGGAGATATAGCATTCTGCAATAAAAATTTTTTAAAAGAACGTCTTGTGTGATATTCAAAGGAAGACAATCTCAAAGGGTTAATTTGGGGGGAAAATGACTATCCTGCTCCCTAAAATGTTCACTTGAAGCTAGTGGTCAACAGGCTCAGTCTCTATTTTACTCCAAAACAAATAAAGTAAATGTGATTATTCAAGATTTTAACTACATGAATGTCTGCTTTTATCAAAGTGTGTTGCTCTTCGGATGTCAAGAGGATGATGCGTAGCATTATTGTTGATTTTTATGAATAGGCGCATAATGTAAACTGAGCTCATAATAATCTAGAACAAAAGTCCCCGGTGATAGAAATGTTCTACATCTGTGTTGTCTAATGTGTGGCCCCTCACACGCGTATAGAGGTGCCAGATTTAGCAAAAACAAAAGAAAAATTTTAAAGAACAGGATACATAGTTAAATCTTAATTTCAGGCAAACAGATCTTAATATATATATATGCAATATTTGCCTACCATAAAATATTTGGATCAATAAATGTTAGCTATTATTATTATTATTATTGAAAATTATTACCAATTCATTTTATTTGTGTCTGGCTAGAAAGGAGTCCATAGATATAAAATACAAAAGGCAGCAAAAGAAATTTCTTTGAGGTAATAATGGAAAACCATGAAATCAAAGTCCTATAATGTGGAATACAACGGATCCTGATTTCTTCTGGACTCTGTAGGCCTTCACCATGTAGTAGCCAAAAACTATGGCTGGAGACCAAGATGCATCTGTAAACATTCTTTTCTTTAGCATTGAGCTACAATCTGAATTTCCAGGTAACCTCAATTTATGCAACAAGTGTGTCTCCTGAAAAGTTGCCTTAACTTTTCAGTTTTACTTGAATCAAATAACTCAGGATTTGCGCTCTGTTTAAAGGAATACTGAGACAGGAAAATATGTATATCTATGTGTATACACACACACGCACACACACACACACGCACATAAATGACAAGTTATCATATATAACAAATCATCAGCCCCATCATTTAAAACATTTTTGATATGCATATCTAATTTCTTTGAAGTATGGTGTTTCCATGAATATCTGGGCAGGGAACAGATGGCACATGCAAAGTGTTTAACTAAAATGAGGGTAATGAAGGGCCTGTTTATAGAGGTGTGGTTAGTGTTCAAGGAACCAGGAAGGGATGCTGGGCACCCGAGGGCTGAGCAACAGGGAAGCTGTTACCACGTGTAGGTATTAAGAGGCTGGGAGGTGGAAGGTTAAGAGGGGCTGTGTGGCTGGATCTCTGGCCTCAGACACTGACACGGGGCGGGGACAGGGGACATAAAATCCTTGTTCCTATTCTGTGGTTTGGTTCTTCCCATTGACCCAAACCAACTGGAAGCCAGTGGCCAAAGGGTCCTGCATGATGGAAACAATAGAGGTCATGCTCCCAGCACAGAGCAGGGCAACAGAGGGTGAGGGAGGGATCTGAGGGGAAGAGAATCACTCGGGTGGATAGAACACATACTTTATCTTTTTGTTTTGAGACTCAGATCACATGTGCGTGAATGTTACGGAAATAGACAAACTAAGTCCCTGTTCTTCTTGAGGACGAGTGTTTATCACTGAGTTAGTTCGGAAAATTTTATGCAAAATTAAGTCAGTCTTAGGATGTCTAGTCAGTTGGGTACATATCAGGAGAGTTGAATGTTGGAGTCAAATTATTTATATGGAACACAGACAAGAATTTTGCCCTAAAGTTGTGTTGTGTGTGATATGAGTATCAACCACACTAAAAGCAATTATTTTCACATGTTATGATGTATCAAGATAACAACAGTACTCTGGCTTGTTCTCAGGCTCACATGCATACACCCTCTATTCAGAAGAACCACATGGTTAAAATGAAGATAATTCTCACAGTAATTGGTGGTTTCTTCTAAGATTTTATTGGGGGGTAAAGGAATATCTAATTTGTTTATGGAAGTTTATATTACTCCATGCTGCCATCTTTCTCATGTATGGTAAGGGAGTATTCTAAAAACAATTCTTCCCTTTGTGAGGAACCACTGTAGATAGTAGATTAAAAAAGAAAGGGGCCACGCACCATGCTTTTCCAAATTCGAGCCACTAGAAAAATTTACCTTGAAAAAATAGGACATTTCTTTCATGTATCTGCTCCCAGAGACACACTTTTTGTTTTATCACATTTTCCTTTAGAAATCATAGTCCAAATAGTACTAAAAAGACTCTTCCGAAATGGAAATGATATGTTATTTATTCAGCGGGCAATCATTAAATGCAAAGAGGCCAGGGTGTGGGACCTTCAGCAATTTATTCTACCTCCCAGTGCACTCATTTACTCATCTTTGAAATGGTCTGGTCATAGTATCAATCTCATTGAGTTCTAAGGATTTAGCAAGTTAATATATTCCTGGCACATAGTATATGCTCAATAAATGTTAGCTATTATTATTGAATATCATTATTCATTTATTTCATTTGTGTTTGGGTAGAAAGGAGCTTTACAGGTAAGAAGTACAAAGGGCAACAGAATGAGGTGGTAATGGCAAATTCTTGGGTTCCACACTTGAGTGGATGTATTTTAAGAGATTACCTACTCTGGCCACTAAAGGCAAAGAAGTTCGGCAGTTCACCTACTGTCTCTTACTTAAAATCTAGGGCCCCCGCTTACTGCAATGCTTGTTCCAGTCCTCCCGCATGCTGCCTTTCAAAAGCGTGCTTGATGGAGCCTAATCAAGCCAACTTAGTGGCTATGATATTTTTTGGAATATTGTGAGCTAATGGTTAAACATAGCCATTATTAAAAATTAAATTATATAAACTTAAAATTAAAAGAATTTTATTAAAATAAAGGTTATATACTCAAAACTTATCACTACATAATTATTTTCCAGCATTACTTAGGCTCTTGAGTCATTTCCATCCGTGTATGGTAGAAATACTACATGATGCTGTGCTGCTTGCATCCCTCCCCAACTCTGCATTTGGTGATGTCATGTTGCTAATTTGAAATTGGCCTTGGATGGTGGCAGTATTTATACCATACAAACTTGCAAATGCTACAAATCAGCACCCCCCCCCTTTTTTTTAGAGTTGGTTTTTAGACATTTACCACTACATCATGGGCTAGACATTGCTGCTTTTTATTAGTGCAAAAGTGGGATAGTAGGTATCACATTGAACCAAACTTATTAGAAAGCTATACTGGACAGATGATTTCAGGGCAGTAAAAGGCACAGAATGGGAAATTGATTTTAGCTGTTAATGAATTCTAATGAACAGCAATGCTGGAATACTGATCTTCTGATGTAAATTGATCCCTCATAAAGGTCTGTTTAGATCAATGGGTGAGGTACTGATGAGAAATCAAGTGGTTTTTGCCAGAGCTCTCCCTGACAGGAGCCTGTACCAGGGACAGGTGACGAGGATGGTTCAGAGTGACCACAGTGGAGTTCCTCAACACCATTCACTCCACTCTAGTTCCCATGGAGAACAATTTACAGAAAGCATAGGCCATCCACAAGGAGAGAAGCTAGGAAACCCCATTTTTGCTGAAGCCACTGGGTCTATAGTTTCTCATCCTCACCAGGGGCCTCTTCCTGAAGAAGAGTGTCTTCCCTTTCACCACGGAGAGAAGATCAGGCTTTAATTAACCAGGAACATTGAGACCCTTAATTCAATGCTATGTCAAATTAATTACCTTGTTTGTCTTTATTCACATTCTGTTATTTCTGGTCCCAGGAAAGCTGTGACTGAACAGCCTCTTCAAACTTCTGGTCATCACCCTTGGTAGGACAGGATCTCTGAACACCATCCACAGACTTTGCTACGTGGGTATGTTACGTGGGTATGTATGCTTCTGTTAATGTATATTTTTTGTTGATTGACAACTCATCTTTCAAATGTCTTTGGTCAAATTTTCTGTCTGTAACTTGAGTGAGGTCAGGGTGAGAATCCTGAAACATTAATCTGGGGTGTGAGATAGATCAGGGGACAGATGTGCCTGGTGGATGGATCTAGAAAGGCTGGTGACTTAAGATAATCAAAAGGCTCCAGAACCATCCACTGAGGAACTGTGCGGGGGTGGGGGGGTAGCGTGGGGGGGGGTGGGGGGGTTGTGAGAATTAATTGACTTAATACATGTATTTTTGAAAGTAATTGGTGGCTATTGTAATTATTATTATTTGCTACTTAATGGGCGTCATGTTAGGCCTTTCATATACAGGATGACATCAGTTTTCTCAAGTCTTTTTTTTTTTAAGATTTTATTTATTTATTTGAGAGATAGAGTGCATGTGAGCAGCAGGGAGAGGAGGAGGGAGAGGGAGGAGCAGACTCACACTCAGCAGGGAGCCCTATGTTGGACTCCATCCCAGGACGGAGATCATGATTGAGCTGAAGGCAGATGCTTTGCTGACTGAGTCCATCAGGGGCCCCTCAGTTTCCTCAACAGTCTTATGAATTAAGAAATGTATTTAACTCCAATATGTAAAGAACTTGGAGTCATCACAATAAGAAAAAGTGCTGAACAAACTAAAAACCAATGACTTTTTTAGATTCCTCGGAGAACTGAGGTCACAGGGCAAACTGCCACCCCAAAACACTAGAAAGAGAGAACGTGGAAAATTCCTGCTCAGCCTACCTTACTGGGAACAGAAGCAATCAGAGCCAGTAACTGACAGGAACATGTTAATGGCAATTGATGAATTGCTGGAGACTGAATGTGGATTGAGATTTAGAAACCCCTGGAGGCCCAGAGTTGGGGAGAGAGGATACGCCTTTGTGGGTTTTACATCCAAAACTCCACCAGGTTCTCAGGGTGAAGCCCGTAGAAAAATATCCCCTAGTTTCCAGCAGAGGGAGGGGGAAATAAACCTTTTGAAATATCCCCAGAGCATTCTCCATGACAAAGGCCTGCCACTCAAGGGAAACTACTTTACTAGAGCCTGATTTGACCTTATCTGATGGGGGAAGGACAGTTAGACAACTCCAGCCTCCAATAACTTTCCTATTTTACATCATGGAAGAGAAAAATAAGACTAAGAAATTCTTCTGAATGTCTCAGCTCCGGGACTCAGGCCCACTAAGAAACTTGAGATTTAATCATAGGATGCTTCTCCTCTTTGACACCTTATCACCTGATCAAGAGGACTGTGGTATGATAACAATGATTCCAACTGAGAGAGCTACAAGACACAGACTCTAAGAAAGAGTTTTTTAGGGAAACATGAGAGACAACAGAGGAGAGGGAGACAACAAAGACGTCAAAGGAAACTGAAGCTGCTGGCACCTACCACTGTGGCAAACATTAGCAGCCAGCCACTAGCCAGATTAACATAAAACCCTACACTAAAAGCCTGATTACCTCAGTTCTTATTACCAGATACATTATGTCTTGCTTTCAACAAAAAATGACAAAGTACATCAAAGGAAAGGAAAAGAAAAAACAGTCTGAAAAATGAGAACATCCATCAAAACCAGACTCAGATACAACATTGGTTTTGGAATTATCAGGCAATCTAAAACACCTATGATTAGTATGTTAGTGTTCTAATGGAAAAAGTAGACAACATACAAAAGCATATAGGTAATGTAAACCAAGACATGGTAACTCTACTAAGAGAGAACCAAAAGAAATGCCAGAAATTGAAGAACTGTCAGAAATGAAGAATGCCTGTGATGAGTCCTTCAGTAGACAATATGGGCCCTATGGGGGAAAAAGATCAGTGAGCTTGAAGATAGGCCAACAGCAACTTTGCAAAGTAAAATACAAAGAGCCAAAAGAAGGAAAAGAATGGAAGAGAATATCAAGAATTATGAGACAATCACAAGAGGCTTAATACACTTCTAATGGGAATACCATAAAGAGAAGAAAGAGAGAAAGGCAGAAAAGAAATATCTGAAGGCTGAGAATTTTCAAAAATTATTGAGAAACGTGAAACCACAGATCCAGGGAATCAGAGAATACCAAGCAAGATAAATACCAAAATTTCTATCATATTCAAATTGCAAAACAATAAAGATAAAATCTTGAAAGAAGGGAGACAATTGAAACCACCCTTATCTATAGAGGATTAGGAGTAAGAATTATATCAGACTTGCTATGCAAGCAAAAAGAGATGATGAGAAATATTTAAAGTGTTCAAAGAAAAAAAATCAAATAAAAATTCTGTGTTTAATGGAATTATCCTTCAAAAGTAAAAGAGATACACATGAAACAAACATAAGAGTGCATGTCAGTTATACTTCAGTAAAAGAAGTAAGGAAGAAATAGAGATTTTCTGAGAAAAACTGAAGAAATTTTCTCACTAGTATGGCCACCCTATAAGAAATGCTAGAAGAAGCTCTTCGGGGAGAAGAGAAATGGTATAGATCAGAAACTCAGACCTACAAAAAGAAAGAAAGAATAAAGGTAAAATAAAATCCATTATTATTCTAAATTACTTGAGCAGATGATTGTTCAAAATAAAAGCAGCAGCAATGCTTTGGGTAATTATAGCTAATAGAGAAAGGCAATGAATGGCAGCAATGACAAGGGACGGAAGGGGAGTTGGGGACAGTACAATATAAGGTGCTTACACTAACTGGTAAGCCAAATGTTACTTCAATGTGAATTTAGATTAGTTATAAATGTATACAGCAAATTTTGGGGTGGCCACTAACATTTTTAAAAAAAATATAATTGATATGCTAAGAGAGGAGAGAAAGGGAATCATATAAAATGTTCAAATAAAAACCAAGTAGACAGAGGGAAAAATAAAAAAGAAACAAGCAACAAATATAAAACAGTGAGAAATATAGTAGGTATTAGTCCAAGTGTATCAGTAATCCCTTAAATGTGAACGGCCTAAATATAGGAATTAAAAGGTCATAGAAAAGATCAATGAAACTAAGAGCTGTTTATTGAAACAAGTAAACCAGGTTGACAAACCTTTAGCTAGACTCACCAAGTAAAAGGAGAGAGGACTCAAAATAAATAAATAAATAAATAAATCAGAAATGAAAGAGGAGACCTTGTAACCAATACCATGGAATTCCAAAGGATCATAGGAGAGTACAAACAATTAAATGACAGCAAATTGGACAGGTTAGAAATGGACAAATTTGTAGAAACATACTATTTACCAAGAGTGAATTATGAAGAACTCTAAAATCTGAACAGACCAGTTACTAGTAAGGATTGGAATTGGTAATCAAAAACTACCAACAACCGAAAGTTCAGGACCGGATGACTTCACTGGTGAATTCTACCAAACATTTAAAAAGAGTTAATAACCATATTTCCCCCCCTTAAACTCTTCCAAAAAAATAGAAGAGGAGGGAACACTTTCCAACTCATTTTACAAGGCCAGCATCACTGATAACAGAACCAGACAAGGAAACCACAAGAAAAGAAAACCATAGGCCAGCATCTCTTATGAACATGGAACAATTGCTTAATTGTAACAAGTGTACCACACTAAAGCAAGATGTTAATACGAAGGGACTGTGTGTATGGGGGACGGGCTATATAGCAACACTCCGTACTATGTGCTCAGTTTTTCTGTAAGTCTAAAACTGCCCTAAAAAAGCAGTCTGTTAAATTTTGGTTGTTGTTGTTTAAAGAAATGTATCCATTTCATAGATGAGAAATCTGAGGCTCAGGGCCCAGGGAAGTTAGGGAGCTTAATGAAAGCCACTCTGGGAGTAATTGCGTGAAAGTAGATTATTCGGGCAGGAACTCCTAAAAGCCAAGGCACAGAATAGGAGCCAGTTTCCTAATCTGGACTCAGTTAAACAGGTGTATTCTGTGGTGGTGTGAATGTGGGTTACCGGAAACCGTATCTTAAGAAACCCTGCAGGTGGTATTCTGATGTGTACTAGTGCTCGAGAACCACTGTCCTTGGGAATCTGGAATAGAGCTGGAGCCACACCAGTTTGAGAGCATGGGGAAGCCAGGTGGGAGGTCTGTGTGGAAGCCTGTCTGCTCCAAGAGATCACTCCCGAATGTGATGGGAGAGATGTTGAAAGGGCCCAGGCTGGGGAGGATGCCTGCAGAATGTACGCAGAAAATAGACTACGTGCCCTTCCGTGTGCAAGAACTTGTCCATGGAATTTAGGAGAAAAACACCCCTTGTAATCCCATTTCTTTGTAGTGAGAGTAAGAAGGAAACATTTACTTTCTTCATTTTCATGATTCAAAGTAGATAAAATACTTGATTCCAATGACACATATCTAATGAGTGTCCACTATATGCCAGGCTTATTTGAGCTCAGGGAAACAGCTTGAACAGGCCATACTGTTGGTATGGTCTCTTGCAGCCTTCAATCTCAAGGGGACAGACAAATAGCAAACAGATTAAAAAACAACAACAACTAAGCTAATTCTAGGTCCTTTACCTCTGATGTGACTTGTATTTTTGCCTCTCTGCTCAGATGTGTGATGTGAGGAGCCTCATAAGAGACTTCCTCCCTGAGTTACCTCGTGTACCACATTGTTTTGTAGATCCGGGGTGAGCAGATGTCCAGCATCTCCTTCCATGCCGGGAAGAATTATGTGCTTGAGTTGGTGCTGAATTCACTCTCCGTGTGAAGAAGAATGTACGTTTTATGTTGTTTTGAATATTGAATGACCAAAAGAAAAAGAAAATAAACCATACAAAAATAACTGCATGACATTAATGCTAAGGACTTAAATTCACCAAAACAAGGAAATTCCAAATGAAGGCCAAATATTCAGGACCACACTGCCTTTTTAGCCACATCGATGTGAGCGTTACCAACCAGGATTCTTTCTTCACCTGGTGTTTTCTTGGCTTCTCATTTTGACACTCAGCAACTTGGTCACTGCTCAGGGAGAAATGATCCCCATTCCCTCAGGTTGTCCTCTCTGTTTTCTTTGCTGGGATTGGTATTTAGAGGAATTTTTATTAAGCAACTTCAAACAGGAGGGTTTGTTTGTTTCAACTTTGTTTGAAAGTTGATCTTCTTTATTAAAAGTTGTGGCACTGCAAAAGAAAGATCAGAATTGATTTCAATAATGTTTAAAATATATCTGCACTCTAAATAAAAATCAAAGAGAGCCAAGGAGTAAACTCCCAAAGAAAGGAGGCTATTAGGGAAATTGTAGAGGAAGTATAAACCTCTGACTTAGCCCTGCTGTGTGCTGGAACATACCAGGAATTGCCAGTTGCAAGTCTGTGCTCTACCAGAGAGAAATCAAGATATCTTCATCCCTATTATTATAATTTTCTCCCCTGACTTGCTAAATCTACTCAAACTATGCTTTTCCAAAGCTCTAAATCAGTAGCTTTCAAACTTGACTGCCTTTAGAATCCCATGGGGAACTTTTAAAAAAATCCCAATGCCCAGGCCACACACCAAAACAATTATATCAGAATTTCTGAGGACGGGATCTGGACATCAGCATTTTTAAAGCTCCCCAAGTGATGCCAGTGGGCAGCCAAGTTTGAGAACCAGCGCTCTGGCTATTAAGCCTCATACTTGGCGGCGATGCTCTAATGCTAAAATAATTGTTCTTTGTTGGAAAAAGATGAATGAATGGGTGTATTGATTGAGTTTACTTACCTTTCCACAGAAAGGAGGAAAAGAAAAGTGAAAGAAAGTTCTGGAGGGTTTTGGCACTATCAATAAAAAACAAACTCTAGGGGATCCCTGGGTGGCTCAGCAGTTTAGCGCCTGCCTTTGGCCCAGGGCGCGATCCTGGAGTCCTGGGATCGAGTCCCGCGTCGGGCTCCCGGCGTGGGGCCTGCTTCTCCCTTCTCCAGTGTCTCTGCCTTTCTCTCTCTCTCTCTCTCTCTCTCTCTGTGTCTATCATAAATAAATAAATAAATCTTAAAAAAAAAACAAAGAAACTCTAATATACTTAATAAATGTTAAGCAGAAAGTGAGCTAATTGGTTTCTCTTCTCCGTAGGAATGGATGTCAGTCATACTAAATGGAAGAAATTAACAGGTAATGGAGGTGAGGAATTAAAATGTAACCCTCCCTCTAACAGTATTTCAGAAGCCAAGAAGGACGGGCTTTGAATACATCAATGCATCCACTGCAGGTATGTTTTATTATCAGGATGACGCGGCGGAGTGGGGAGTAGGGAAGGTACCTGGCGGATGGAGGGCTCTGTGCTGGCTGCTACCAAGGTCAGGGTGAAGGTCTCAGGGAAAACAATTGCTGAGCTTTTCTAATTGAGGTGTGACTCAAAGTAAATGGGAGTAAATAAATACATAAATCTGAATAAATAGTACTTTCGTAGTATTTAGCAGTGGCTTGCAGGGGGTATATTGTTATTAATGATTACAAAAGGAAAAGGAAGGGGTGGTCATATTAGTCCCTCAAATTTGTAAATTTGATATTAGCCCTTGAAAGCCCTTATGTCTGTCACACTCGATATCCTAACAGGTGGTGGTGTTCTTGCTATATCACCAGTTGGTCAACTGGGCACAGAGACAATTAGGTCCTTCTCCGGGGTGTCAGGTCCAGTAGTAGGTGACCGAATCTGCCTCTCAGTTCAGTGGCATCCGCAAACTCACCCCTGGTGAGCACTTACCTGGTGATAGGCCCAAGGATCACTTCGGAGTAGATGCATCTTTGACGAATAAATGTATTACTCATGACATCCTCACCTTTTTTTTTTTTTTTTTTTTGACATCCTCATCTTACAAGTGTTTACTGTCGATGCCCTCAAAGTGATATTCCTGTTTTGTGCTTGGAGAAGACAATGAATGAGGAGAATTGAGTGAGTTTTCTGGTCTTTTTTGGGTAATCACCATTTAAAACTCACAGATTCTCCAGCCACAGGATTATTTAATGAGAATCACAGGCATGGTTGTTGGTTACTCTTCTCTTCATTTTGTCTCTAGACAGAAATGTCTCCAGGTAGAAAAAGTGATTCAAATGGAGTTTGAGGCAGGAGTCCAGACTCTGCCTAAGTGACTAGACCCCTCTTTAATCTGTCCCCCAGGTCAACACCTGCTAATGTGGCTAGAGAACGAAGGTGGTTAAGGGTCAGAAGATCCTCTGCTGAAATTCTAGTGCTGATTTTTGCTGGCTGTGAGGCCACCAGCGAGTTCTGACATGCTCTGGGCATCAGGTTCTCCATCCGTATAAAGTGAGAGTCTCAGGATCAGTTTTGTATACAGAATGCCCAGGCTTGGGTCTGGCACATTGGTTCAGGAGGCACTCAACCAAAGGCAGGTGTTCCTGTTGTTCTGTGGGATTGTTTGTTCCCATGTAAAGAATCTCCCACCAGGTTATCCTGCCAAAAGATGTAATATTTCTGTACGACAGAGCTAAATAGGCCCAGGTTTGGCCTGATGTCATGAATCAACAGACCTGGAAATGTAAGATATTTGTTGGGCAACTGTGCATTTGTTGTAAATTTTCTTTTGAGCCCTTTCTCATACAGGAGAATGGCAGCTTTATTAATTAATAGCTATAGCTGGCCTGAAGTCAAAACCAACTCTCTGGGTGCTTTTAAGTATATATAAATTATCAAATGATCTTGTAAATAACCTCGACTGGCTCACTAAGAGTTTAAAAATGACGTACTTCAAATCACTGGAGAGGGGATGAATACCACAAATGACAATTGGAACTTTTGTTGGCGCTTTGTGTGGAGCTCACACCTCGGTTGACCGGTTGAGAATGAGAGCTGTCAATCTAAACAAGAAGCATCGAGGCGTCTTTTCGCAGCATTTAGCCTTATCTAAATGACATCAGAGGTGGAAATGTCTAGCAGAGGAGGGGTTGTGCACTGCATAAGAGTACAGGGCTTTTAGGTCAACTAACCAGAGCTTATCTCTGCCCCTGCTCTTCGTTCACCTTCTTATCTTGAGCAAATGACTTCTATCTTCTGATTTGGTTTCTTCATCTGCAGAAATAGTAGTACGTACGTCAAAAGACCACATGAGGCTTAAAAGGAGTAAAGCACATAGAAGATTTGGCAGGGTGGGTGACATATGATACACGGGGACTCTTCACTGTCATTATAGTCATTATTCTATCGGATCTGGGGACTCATTCCAGGGCCGAGGAGGTTCAAGGGAAAAGGAAATGTAAAAATTAGCCAAAAAGAAAACTGGAGAACTGAATGTATCCTTGAATATACTCTAACTGATGAGCTTAACATGCTAATTTGACACAGGTTGTGAGGTGGCCGCGTATCCTTCTGTGTTCTGACCACATTCTCTAGGCGAAAATGTTTTAACCTTAGAAAACTGCGTTCCGTTTGATCATCGTAGGAAGATCAAAGACCCACCTAATGACAATTTATAACCTTGTAACTCAAATGAACCTACAACAGAGGATTGGACCCTCCTTTCCTTGCTTTCCTTTTGGAATTTTATTTTGTAATGTACAAAAATGCGCCCATGAGCTGTGAAATCACAGCTTACGCAGCATCCTTACGCTGCGTCTCATACCACTGGGGACAAATGCCAGTCTGGTGGCTGAGGTCCGGTTGGTGATGGACTGACCCTCTCACATGCTGCCTCACGGGTCTGAGGGCAAGGATTCCGTGGTGAGGGGCGAAGCAGGGGCGAGAGGCCGTGCGAGCCGCCAGGCAGGCCTCCCATCCCCGGGGTCTGGCTCCTGAGGGCTGCCCAACAAAGTGCCACATGCACGGTGGCTTCAGGTAACAGAGAGTGGTTGTTTTACGGTTCTGGAAGCTGGAAATCTGAAATCAAGGTGTCGGCAGGAGCCGTGCTCCCTCTGAAACCCATAGGGGGAATCCTCTTTTGCCTCCTCCTAGTTTCTGATGGTTTGCCAGTAACCTTTGGCCTTCTGTGGCATGTTAAAGACATCACTCCAACCCTGCGTCTTCACCAGGCATCCTCCTCGTGTCTCTTTGTAGTGTCTTCCCCCTTTTATAAGGGCATCAGGCCTACTGGATTAGGGCCCCCCCATCCGACTTCATTTTAACCTCATTAACTCTGTAAAGACTCTATTTCCAAATAAGGTTGTCTTCTGATGGATTAGGATTTAGGGCTTCAGTGTTTCTTTCTTTCTTTCTTTCTTTCTTTCTTTCTTTCTTTCTTTCTTTCTTTCTTTCTTTCTTTCTTTCTTTCTTCTTCTTCTTCTTTCTTTCTTTCTTTCTTTCTTTCTTTCTTTCCTTTCTTTTTTTTTTTTTTTAAGATTTTATTTATTCCTTCATGAGAGACACAGAGAGAGAGACACTCACAGGCAGAGGGAGAAGCAGGCTCCACGCAGAGAACCCGACGTAGGACTCGATCCCGAGACCCCAGGATCATGCCCTGAGCCAAAGGCAGATGCTCAGCTGCTGAGCCACCCTGGGATCCCTCAGTGTTTCTTTTTAATGTTTCTTTAATGAAGTGACACGATTCATCTCAAGACACCGAGAGTCCTCATATTTAGACCGGATGAGTCTCTGAGGCTCTACATACAGTTTTGGCAATTGAGACAGGACGACAGGCATGGGAAAAATGTTCATGTCTCTCCAACCGCAGGGCCATACATTTCAACATCTTAAAAGCAAACCTTGTCATTATATTGTGAATAGCACAGTGTATTGCATTTTTTATATCAAAAATGTAAACTTGCAAAGCGTAAACATCTAGAACTCATTATAAATTTAGTAATCCTGGGTCACCTGGGTGGCTCAGTCAGTTGTGTCTGCCTTCGGCTCATGTCATGATCCCAGGGCCTTGGGATCATGTCCCGCATCGGGCTCCCACCTTAGCAGGGAATCTGCTTCTTTGTCTCCATCTGACCTGCCTCCTGCTTGTGCTCTCTCTGTCACGCTTCAAATAAATAAATAAAATCTTAAAAAAAAATCTTGTAATCCTGTTCTGGCATGTCTATGACATTGAAAACCTCAACAAATAAAAGTGGCCACAACCTATGAGCATGAGTCAAGTGTATCTCAGGACTTAACATGATTTGAGTCTCCTTTTCAAGGATTTATCCCAAGGAGGCAACTACCTTCTTTTAATGTTTGCTTCCCATGAAGAAACATCTTTAAAAAAAAAACAAAAACAAAAACAAACCCAGAAGCATATGGGACAAATGTTGTTAGGATCAATTCCAGGGACAGGGAATACAGGATAGTTAAAAAAGAAGAATCCCAAGTTCTTACATGTGTCAGGCACTCTGCTAAGTGCTTTCCTTACATTATGGAACCCCGCGCTCACTGTTGTTAAATTTAATTACATTTAGTGGTGAAATACGTGTAACTTGTACCTTTATTGAGTACAATAAATATGAGAATAAATATGGAAAAATATGAAGAGAATAAATATGGAAAGACTGTTCTTTTCAGATTCTTGGTTACTTAAGAACTTAACATTCTGACTTTTCCCCCGCTTTGCTGCTTTACCTGATTGCTTGGGACAATGTCTTGTTTTCACAGTTTCTCTGCTTCTTGTTCTAAGAGTCCAGAAAGAGGACTGAAGAGGAAGTCAGTTTCTGTCTTCCTAACACCTGACATGGATTGAATAATGGCCATTTGGCTGTATTTAAACAATGAATACATTATTTGTGCATTTTATTGAAGCATACACATGTTTAAACACTGTGTGAAAATGTCCTTGTGTATCCTATTTTTACATTTACTTTGAAACTTCCTAGTCCTTGAGGTATTTTTATGGTCAGGCACATATGCATGCAATGATTGTATGACCACCCTTGGATTATGTATTGCATCTAATGAAATTAGCTTTTTTGCTCACCCCTGGGCAACCTTTGGAAATAAGACAATAGTCTCAGTTGTTTGTTTCCTGGAGAAATGTTAATGATTAACTTGAAAAAGGAAGAATTTCTTTTACCCACCGCCTAATTTTTCATAATTCCGTACAATTGCTGTGTACCTTATCTTTGTTTAATATATCCCATGCAAGATATTAACTTGTATAACATTGGTGTACATGAATTTTTGGCTAAGGAGAAAGCACTACCGTACCTAAAGACTTTAGTTCATTCCAGTTGGGGTGATTGTTTTTTTATATTAAGCCTTGTCCACAGCCAGAACATGTTGAGTTCAGGCTTTGCTTTAATGGTTGTAAGATAAAGCATCAATCTGATTTATTTGGATACTAACTACCTCTTGCCCGAATCCACATAACAGTTAATGTTTTCCACATGTGCCCAGCAGATCTCTGTTGGTGTACTCCAGCACGATGTGAAATACTAAAGAAATGAGGGTTACTGCAGCTAGGCTAAGAGTTTGTGGCGTCTGGAGAGTGCTCTTCGGGACAGGCTTCGGTGGGCCTTGGGAGATGCCTACTGTCTAGTGGCTGATGAAGCATTTGGCTTTGAACCGTGGCTGTCTGCAGGGTAATAAGTGGCAGGTTGGGCCCTCTGTTGGACTAGGCAGACTGGTCTCTGGGCTAAGAGACCTCCCTAGCAGGCTAAGCTGAAGTCTGCTTGCTTGATGGCTTGACACCCAAGTGCCTGGATTGGGCATGAGAGTGCTAGAAGCATAGCACTGAGCCTTGTATCTGTACTACCTCTCTTTAGGTGCCTAACAGCACTATTAGGTAGATTCTAATATTCTCTCTCATTTTATTATGAGGAAATCAAAAGGCCAAGGGGTTAAATGCCTTGGTCACGGAGATAGCAGATGATGGAGAAGAGATGTGAACCCTGGCAGTCTGACTCCAGGCACCATTTGTTTGGGGTTAGCTCTTAAAATTCCCGAGGGAGGCTATACGATCGAATGGAAAGGACATGGGCCTTATGTGTAGACAGCCCTGGGGTCAAATCCCAATTCTGCACTTAATAAGGGGGTGTCTTTGAATCCATCGTTTAGCCTTTCTGGGTTTGAGTGACATGATCTATAGAATGGGGGTGCTGGGAGGATTAAACGAGCTAATCCATATTACTGCCCAGCCTACCAACTAAGTGTTCAAAAATGCCAGCTCATTTTCCCTCAAACTACTGGCTGAGATTCCTTCTAACACCTTAAGTAGGTCTCCCCACACGGTGCTCACTTGTCGTGCTAGGAGGGGCACCGCCATCACGCTGCAGAGCTACCTTTGCTCCCATAGATGCTTCTCACATTTGGGGCCTTGGCCGAAGTTCCAG
Source organism: Canis lupus baileyi (assembly GCF_048164855.1). NCBI lineage: Eukaryota > Metazoa > Chordata > Mammalia > Carnivora > Canidae > Canis > Canis lupus. The sequence continues at coordinate 22,356,957 of NC_132873.1, forward strand.
GAGTTTTGTTTCCCTTCAAGCAGAGGTAAATCCATCCAGACATCCTCCTTTTAAGCACCGAGGACTGCATCTGTTTTAGACCAAAAATAATACCTTGTGATTGGAAATGTTTCAGTAACATTATTTGTGTGTTTTATTGCAGCGGAGGTTACAATTATTAGCGACACCAGGAATTTCAGACATTTAAACATAGTTTTGACTTCTCCAGAGCAAACCACATCCCTGTGCAATTATTAGTTTATCTAAATACCTTCCATCCGAACCCTAAACCGGAGGCGGCCTCTGTGGGAGGTGGTCCCTCTGAGGACACACTCTGCACTGCGCCGTCAGGGCAGGCACACAAACCTGCAGCCCAGCTGGGGGACGGGTGGGGAGGTTGCAGCAAGGGTGACTTGGTTCTATTAGCTGGTAATTTGCTACCTGGCTTGGGTCACTTCCTAGTCACTGCCAATTTGGCTAGGTTATTCCGACTCCCTGTTTGAAGCTGACCTTAAGAATTTAAAAGAATTAAAAACAAGGTTTTCCTTCCCTCGGAGTCTACTCCTTCCATCGCATGACTCCTCTATAGCACCCATGTTAGCCAGCCACTCACAACCCAACATCTGTGCAAGAGAAGGAAATACAAACAATGAAAAAAACCAGCCTGTCCTTCAAAGCCTCAGAATCTTACCTCCAGCTGTGGGCTAAACATGTTTTTGTTATTTTTTCTTATTTCATTTTAACATTAGTATTTAAATAGGAAGTGGACATAGAGCCTTTTAAATTTGAGATAAGTAATCAGAATGGGCGGGCGTGTTATGCTACCAGAAAAGATGAATTAGGTTTCCTTTGAAAGGGGCATATTTACCACTTGATCTATGATATAGGAATTATGTTCTCCACCTACAGACGAAGAATAAAGGTTCACGGGGAGTAAGGCACTTGTATGTGATCACACAGAGGTGGGAGGGCCAGGATTTGAACCACATCCATGCCATCCAAAGCCTATAATTTTCCAGCCACTGCTGGCTGCTTAAATGTGGAAGCAAAGAGGTAAGCCTTGTAACTCAACCATGGGCCCTAAATACATGTCACAAGTCCTGGACTCTGACCAGCTGATGTTTGTTGTTTAAAATCTGTCTACTCTCACTTCAAAATTAAGCATTTGGGGGTGCCTGGTGGTTCAGTCGGTTGGGCATCTGACCTCAGCTCAGAGCTTGATCCCAGGACCCCCAAGAGGTCCTAGGACCAAGCCCTGCAATGGGCTCTGCATTCAGCAAGGACTCAGTTTGTCCCTCTGTCCCTCCCCCTGCTCGTGTGTGCGTGTTCTCTCTCTTTCTCAAATAAATAAAATCTTTGAGAAAAAAAGAGGGGGAAAAGCATTTAGTTGGATCAATTTTCAAGTTGCTAATACAGTTACATTCAACAGGAAATTGTTGAGCGTGCCACGTACTGATCTGGGAGATGGAGACATTCTCAGGAACCGAGTAGATGAGGAGCTGGTGCAGACTTTTGAGCTGGAGCGTGATTGGGAGCTATCTGTGGTTTGGGAAGACGGTGGACAGCAGGATGAAGAATGGATCCGGAGAAGGACTGATGACGAGACGCTAGACACTTCAGAGGGAATTCTTCTGGCCCAGGCAAGAAATCATGAGGGTCTGACCATACGTTCTCACACCAACATTATAAAGCAACTGAGGCCTTCTGTGGTTGATGTACCAGGTGGGGTTTCTTAGCAGCCCCAGTATCGGCCAGGTTTTTCTCTTTTGCTCTCTCTCCCATTCCGGCACCTTGGGGGAGGGGATGGTTCCATTCGGAGTGCTGCCTTACAAGGCCTAACTCATTTTGTGCTGGGGGCAGAAGTGGCATCTTGGATATAGGGAGGTGCGTTAGTGAGGGCCTTACTTTCTGGATGGATGGATGAAGCAACCCTACCCACTGAGAACCTCTATGAAGCTTGTGTGGCTGGACCTAAGGAAGCAAAGGAAGAGTCCTGGTGAGAGGTAAGACAACGCCTACATCACAAAAGCTCTGTGAGGCCATATGACACAGGCTCCACCATACACCATCGGGCTATGGGGAGCCACAAAGAGGTTTTAAGCCCATCTGGGTGGAAGGGTGAGGTAACGTGCACAGTTTCATTTTATTAAGGTCATTCGAACAAAACTGGAAGCAGAACAACCAGTGAGGGACTATTGCAATAATCCTAGCGAGGATAATGAAACCTGAACTAAGTATTTGTAGTAAAAGGGAGGGGAGGATGGAAGTGAGAGATGTTAAGGGCTTAGAATCCGCTGGCCTTGCTGACGGATTGAATATGGTATGAGCGGGATCTCCAGAGTTCTAGATTGGGTGATGTTGATCTTCCCAGAGACGTAGTGTCCTGGGAAGGAGGAGTGGGTGTGGGAAGACAGTCTGGAGCTCAGTTTGAGGCTGTTACATTTGAGGGTCTGCGAGACACCCGAGTGGAACTAGGGGCCTAGGAAACAGTTACATGGAAGGGGTTCAATCTCATGCAAAAATCCTCCAAGCTCAGGTGTCAGTTGAAGAAAGAGGAGGAGATTGGCAGGACAAGAGTGAAGAAAAAGAACCAGGTGGCCAGCAGCTGGTTTTAGGAGAAAGGATGTAAAATCTCACCCGCTTGCCTTCATAAAGCCACTTCATTGGGGTGAGGGGGTGGGATATGTACAATGAGCCTTAAGTTCAAACAGCAGAAAACTATGTTCAACTCTCAGGTGCCTGGTTCATTCATTCTTCATTATTGCAGGTTTTTAAAAATCTTAAGTCTTCAACCCAAAGGTACCAAAACTACTTTAAAATTTTAAAAATCCTTATTACTCTCATCACTCAACTCTACTCAACCCCTTCTATCACAACCCCTGCAAAATATTGGAGAAGCCATGTCATTAGACACCCGGTGCTTTACTCCAGATGTCATTCAGTTATCCCGTCAGTCTTTCTTCTTTGCATTTATTTGTCCAGTTTTCCTATCAAACATTTACCAAGCACCTCTTAGGCGTCAAACGCTGCTCCAGCCCTGGAGTTGTAGCAGTATACAGCAGACTAGGCCCCAAGTCTCATGGAGTTTACATGGCGGTGGAGATAGATTGCCCGTAAAACAAGGAAGAAAATTTCCGCACGTCCACTGAAACACTGCCATACTTACATTATCTCATGAATTTAATTTAAAAGAAAAAAAAAAACAGTGGTTGAATTTTGATGTGTGCAGGTAATAATGGATTCCTGGCCCTTCTTAAAGTGCATTTTCATTGTTAAATTTTTTGGAATCTGCTGACCTCTCAGGTGAGCACTCAGGTGCCTTTGGTTTTATTGTTGTTGTGTGGTTCCTGAACAGACTCCCCTTCCCCCCCTCGTTCCCCCATTAGCGACCTGCCTCTGTTCAGAAACAACGAACGAACGTATCACATGATGAGACTGTTGAGACAATCCCTCCATGGGCGGGGGTGAGGCTCCTGGGCATGTGATTGTAATCCACTTGGGTGTGGAAGTGCTCTCGCTCCCCAAGAATGCCCTTCTTGGAGCAGTGGGAGCTCAGGATGTGGAATGGACTTGACTTGCTCACCCAGGTGTATTTAAGCAATCTCTTCCTTAGAAACACCCACACGAAGCGCTGTGCAAACGAAGTTCCTCAAATCACAGAATCAGGTGATCGTACACTGAGGCAGTTGGGCCAGTCAAAACTGCACTTGATGAATGAATAATTCGAGAGCTTCTTTATAAAAGTGACGGGTTTTTAAATGGCCACCATATGGGGGCAGGCAGGTGGCTGGCAAAGGTTTCTGTCCTGCTTTTGCTAGACAGGCTGCCCTCCAGCATGCTGTCAATGAAGGGCACTGATACAAAGTGATTCCTGCAGCCTCTTGCCAGGCTGCGTCTTGACAGAGGACACTCGTGCCTGAGCAGGCGGCAGGTGCTGGACCGGGCTGAGCCCTGAGCTCGCCCGCAGTTATGCTGTCAGCCTCTCTCAGCTCTAATGCCTCGTGACAACTGCCTACCTGGCCTGTGATAACGGCAGAAAACCTCTGCAAAATGATGGGGGGAGCTCACACAGAAGAGTGGCTTCTCGTGCTATGTGAAGCAGAACACTCTGCTTCTCTTTGCCAGTGGGAGACAGAAGGTTAGGGTCAGGACCTGGGCAATGGTGTAGCTCTGAAAATCCAAGTTTGCGCTTGACTCAACCTCCTCCCTGGCTCTGCGTGTCACATGCATTTGTTTTCTCTCGAATGCATGAGCCTCAGCTGCGTTTAAAAAAAAAAAAAAAAAAAAACCAACCTTAGCAAAAGATTATCCTCAGAACCGGATTCCCCATGACATTAAGTAACATAGAAGGCTGACAATAAACGTGACGAGTCGGTGCTTCCACTCTGGATCAAAGAGGACAATATCCCACATTGGCCTTGGTCGTCTGCATGAAGCTGAATGTCGTGCGTGAATTACACACCGATGGAAGCTTGACCAGGGTTCGTAGCAACCACATCAGCCTCGCCACCCAATAGCCCTCTTCTGCGCAGATCAAAGCCACACTTATCCAAACCTCCGTTGTGTGGCTCATCAAAATCATTAAAACTAAATGAGAGGGGCTTCGATGCTTTGTTTCCTAGCTTGTAGGAATGGAAAAGAGACAGCTCACCTTGAAGAGCTAAGTGGTTAATCAGAGAAGTAAATTATTAAGCCCCAGTTATTGGAAAATCAAATGAAATAATGCACGTAAAGCACTTATCAGGATGCCTCAGTGAGTGTTAGCTTTCAATATTTCTTATTACAAAACTTTTATTTATTTGTTTATTTATTTTTTAAAAGATTTTATTTATTTATTCATGAGAGACACAGAAAGAGAGAGAGGCAGAGACACAGGCAGAGGGCGAAGCAGGCTCCATGCAGGGAGCCCGACGGCAGACTGGATCCTGGGTCTGCAGGATCAGGCCTTGGGCCGAAGAGAGATGCTCAACCACTGACTCACCCAGGGAGCCCTACAAAATTTTTTACTTGTACTAGGATTTGGGTCATTTCTGTCATTGTTCAGATGCTGCTAATTAGTTTCTCTTCCTCTCATCTTTGAGGTAGGAAGGGGCAGCAAGCTGGTTGCTTTGTATGACATTTCTGTTAGACTCAACTGAGCAACTGTGAATGCGTGGGGCTTGCTTACAAATGGCAGATATACCTCTGCTGTGTCTTGAGAGCATACCAACCTTTCAAGCACATGAGACTTCAGGCTATTTCTAATATTAGATAATTGGTAGACTGTGTGATCCTACCAATAAAGTTGAAAATGGGCTCTAATGAAAACATCTGCCTGGTAAACATTTCAAAGTGATATTTTCCACTTCTTTCTTCATCTTTCCTCTCACTGGAAACTCTTGGCATTCCAGAACTCTCTGTGCCACGGTCTTTGTCGTGTCTGTCAGAGTATTATTTTCAAATAGGCAGTGGTGAACCTGTTTTGGTGGCAAAGATAATTTTAAAGGATTAAAAAAAACATCCCATGACATTCTGGATATCATAATTTCCTACGGTGTTCACAGCTTTAAAATGCTGATCTGGGACTTATTTTATTTTACTTTATGTTATTTAATACTTTGGCAGCAGTGCCGTACAGCAGGTACTATGCTAAGCAGTTTCCAAAGGAGTCCATACTCATTTCACCTTCGCAAAGCTACACGTGGTAAGCACTATGATTAGCTCCCTCTTACAGATGGTGAAACTCAGGCAACGAGAGGAAACAACACACCCCGAGTCTATGTACTTAATCCCTGCGCCGCCTCTGTATTCAGCGTCGCAGGGGCAGCAAAGCTATATTTCAAAGAGTACATCAAGCTTTGAGGCTAATTTTTCCCATATGAATTTGGGTGTCTTGCAGGATATCTTACTAAACTTCAGAGAAGTTTTAATTTTGTAGTTTTCTCTTAAAAATTGGAAATTGCTCCTAATTGATAGTTTTAACTTTGAGCATGTCAACTTTTTTGAGTGGAAAAGAGTTTTCTCTAATATTAAAAGCTTTGTCATATTCCTCCCCTCATCCCCTCAGATAATTTTAAAATTAAAAAATAGGAAATAGCAGCCTCACATGTACCCATCTACCTCTGGGATCCCTGCCGGATGCGTGCAGGCTTTTAGACACTCGACTGCTCAGGGCCTGGGGGGAGGGGTTGCAGGTACAGGACACCCATGTTCCCAGCGCCATCGGTGGGGACGGGGGCTGGTCCCTGGGGCCCTGGAAGGAGAAAGCAGATCCTGCAGCTGCCGCACGAGGTCCCTGCTCTTGCCACAGAAGCCCTTGATGGCTGCTGGCGCTTCAAGGACCAGCCTCCTGAAGGAGAAGCTCCAACCTTCTTTCTCACAGTTGGCCAATCTAGCATGCTTTGGACTCCAGAAGCCAGATCTGCGTGGTACTAATGGACCCGCTCTGTGACATGAGCTGACAGGGTGAGCAAAGGGGTCTCAATCACTTGAAGATGAGGTGCTGAGTGGCCATTGATGGGTGGATATTTATTTATTTATTTATTTATTTAGAGTTCAATTTTCAACATATAGCACATCACCCAGTGCTCATCCTATCAAGTGTCCCCCTCAGTGCCCGTCACCCAGTCACCCCCACCCCCGCCCACCTCCCTTTCCACTACCCCTTGTTCATTTCCCAGAGTTTGGAGTCTCTCATGGTCTGTCTCCCTCACTGATATTTCCCACTCATTTTCTCTCCTTTCCCCTTTATTCCCTTTCACTATTTCTTATATTCTATGGGTGGAGATTTAAACAAAGAAGACACTTGGAAAAACGACGACGATGACAACAACAAAGAAATAATAAAAAAAAAGAATGAAGAATGCTCTAGCCATGCTTTAGGAAATGATGCGACAGCAAAACCATAATTTTCCAATGAGAACAATTCACTAGCAAGGGACAAAGAATCCATAGCACTGAAACAAAGTTAGTGATCGGTAAGATCAAATGGAAGAACAATTTCAAACAAATAGTGAAGAAATGAGGTGAAAAAAATAAAAATCACGAAAGAGAAGGTGGGATAAGAAATAAGAAAGACAAGTCCAGGAGCTCTAATAAGCAAATACCATTCCCAAAGGAGAAAAAGTAAGGAGTGGAAACGAAGCCATAACAGTAGAGAGCACATGAACATCACCGTGCGTGCGTGCCCATGTGTACGTGTGTGCGTTAGTCCCTGTGCTGAACAAACACTTGAATTTTCAAATCAAAAGGGGTCATCAAATCTCAAGAAGAATTAAAATTAAGAATGCTCTCAAGTAAGCATATAATTTTCCCCTACCTCCTCTGCATTATGATCTATTTTAGATGAGTACACTGAAGGAGGAAGATTTTTTTTTTTTTTCTGCTTTGCAAGGAAAAATTCTGTTTAGGTCCAGTGTAAAGTACTTTTTCACAAGGTGGGATTACAGCAATGAACAGAACAGATTCAATTCCTGCCTCAGAGCTGACAGGCTGGTGGGGTGGACCAAGAAGTATGAAAATGGCATGTTCTCTACCCCGTAATAGCAGAAACCCCGGGAACTATGGGCCTGTAAATGAGGACCACCTCTCTGAGACCAGGAGGAGGAGCACCCATTAGCCAGATGAAAAGAAAGCGTTCTAGGAGAGGTGAGGGAGCGCATGGGGAAGAACTGGAGGAAGTCTTGCTGGCAAGATTCAGGGAAAGGAGTTGGGGCTGGGGAGGCAGAGACAGGTGAAACAAAGCGTTAAACTGGGGCCAGATCAAGTATCGAGTGCTTTCTATGTTTTGGGCACCATTCTGGATATTTATTCTTCGTGATGGCTGTACAGTGGAGGCACATCCCCATTTTTCAGATGAAGAAATTGAGGCAAGGAGAGGTTAACTAACTTGATCAAGTTCACCCAGCCAGTTAAATGGCGGAGCCAGGCAGTCTGGCTCCAGAGCCCACACCCTAAGAATGTTGACAAAGGAAGGATTTTATTTTTCAGTACTGGTTGACCTTAGGAACCGTATCTGGTGGTTTCAGACATAAGAGGATAGTCTTTGCTAAACCACCCTCACGCAGCCCCACTGCAGTAGCTGACACACATGCCCGCCTGTCGCATCTGTGGACTTATCTGAGTGCTCTTAAACCGTGGGTAAATGATCCCCAGGCTGTCTTTAGGATAATTAGAAACAAATGGAAAATAGTTCTCCTATATTATCAACAGCATATCAGCAAAACTTGTGTCTTAAAATGTGCATTCAATTTCTAATATTAAAAAACATAGTTAAAGCCATATGTTGGATATTATCACGCATCTTTGTGAAATTAGTAGGGGACCCATTTGAATAACCATTTTGTTTAGATCAAACTTACTGGAGGTTTTTTTTTTTTTTTTTTAGTCTTTCCTCCCCTTTTCCTCTGACCCCTCTACAAATCCAAATATGAAAGGAAAACTCTGTGTTGTGTGTACGTATGTGTGCATGCGCATACATGGGTGCCTGCAATGGGGTTAGACTGTCAAAAAAACCCCAAAGCCATAGGTTTGGAAGACTATAGTTAGAGAGGTGGGTGAAGGGTAGGAAATCCAAGCAAGAATATATTCAAAATATTCAACAAGAATATAGGTTGTTGGTAATCAACACATGGTGAACCCAAAAAAACTCTTCATTTATTATTATTTTTTTTTTATTTTTCTTTCTCTGGCCTAGAACCTTGGTGGAGGAGAGTGCTGGTCTATTTTGTCTAATCTTCTAGTTATTCCCCTAAAAGCCTAATGACCATATCATGTAGCTCTAGGAGAAAGCCTTTTAAAATCTCTGCCCAATCAATGCTTGGGAAACTTTAATCATTGTTGTTTTGTTAATTTCCCCGTTTAAGGTCATCATACGTAAGTAAACACTGGTTAGATTGGATTTTCTGAAATGAGCAGTCCCTCAAAAGATATGCCTTCAATATTACCTTCTACTCCTAAAGAATAAGAATCTTGAAAGGAGTTACACTGGTTTATTTGGGAATACAAAATGTTAAACAACCCTTTTATACCAACCAGTGAGCCATTCAAATGTTGTGCAGACATGAATTCACACTGGGAAGAAAATCCATCAATATCATCAACCAGAATGTTAGAAAGCAAGAGTCCTGTGGATTCCTGCAAATTAGGAAAAAAAAAAAACCCATAACATTTTGTAACATATTAGTTGGATTTCCATAGAAGATACAAGCAGAAAAGTAGGTGACTTAAAAAAAAATTAAAGGATAAAACCATATTTCTGATCATTGAAACTGAGAGGGCCTTGTGAAACACAGAGTTTAGCCAAGGTAAGAAAAACAAAAATCAGGAATAAACATAAAATCAGTTGATTTAGTCTGTCTTAAGTAAAATTGAACAACAACAAAATCTCTTGATTGTAGGAGCTGAATCAGCAAATAGAAGAAAAATCTCCCAAAGAATCAACCCTATATTTACAACCCACTTGAGGTTTTTCACTCTGACAGACTAGTCACTAAGTATAGACAGTCCTCCCACTGTTGGTTTGTACAACTTTAAATTTGTCTCTTTCTTTGGTCTGGGCACCAGGATATATTCTAGGGTCAGACTGTGTCACTTTGTGCTTTTTAATTGATGCTTCATCTATAACAAAGAGGCTAAGATTTTCCATGAGAAGTTTTCTCATGCAGAAACCTAGTGGAAACTCACCTCATTCTCATTGTCTACCAGGGGGACACAGAAATTGGGCTGGTGAGGCTAAATGCCATTGGGTTTGGGAAATATGTATGGGGTAGCTACTTTGTGTACAATACTTGGTTAGATGTAACAAGATAAGCAAACCGTATTCCTTATCTTCAGGGCTGTGTACATACTAATGGGAAGCTAAGACAGGTGAATATTCCAGTTAGAGACAAGCAGGGCTAGAAAAGAAAACTAATAATTTTTTTTAAACACTAAAATATTGTTTGTGTTCAAAGAAGGGAGTAAGAGCATTTCCAGATGAGGGAATCTGGGAAGGTGGGATTTTCTTTAGACTTCAGGGAATGAAGATTTTTTGAGGCAGGTAGTCTCAGAGGAGAAGAGCATGGGCAAGGACACTCGTAGAAAAGGAAGCTCTTGATGGTGCACAGTGATGGGGCCATCTGGGGGTGGGCCCGGCAAGTGGAGGGCACAGTGATGGGGCTGGCGGGGCAGGATAGCGGCACTGTGATGGGGTCAATGGAGATGGGGACAAAACTGATGGGGCCAGCAAGGGGGGGGGGGTGTGCAGTGATGGGGCCAGTGGGGGGAAAGGGGTACAGTGATGGGGCCGGCAGGGTAGGGCCAGTGGTGCTGAGGAATGGTGGGTTGGAGCCATTGGTTCAGAGACTCAAATGCCACACGGAAGTGGTTATAGGGGGCATTTGAGACCTGAATTGTAGAGAAGGTAGAGCTAGAAAAGACTGCCTGTCTTGGTTCAGAGACCACCCCTGTGTCAAAGATGTACAATGCCAACAACCAAAATAGGACTTAAAGGGAATACCAAACTTTGCTTATCTTCCCAAGGTAAATTAAAGGGACCCAATTCATAATCGCAGTCACCTCTCTCCTACCTTGATTTTTTTTCTCCTCAAATTCCTCCTCTTTAAACTTTAAGCACCTTCCACCATCTGCCCCCACCCCTGTTCCTGTTCCTGAGTGTAGCCTCTCTCCATTCTCTCTGGGTCTAGATCTTTCCAGGTAGGCTGTTGGCATTTCTCTCCTGAGTCTCTTCCCTCTGGCCCCTCTATCTTGTCAATCTTTGCTCATTTTGAGGTGGAAATTTAATCTAGCGGTAGTTCTCTCATGTTCTCACGTCTGAAGAATGTGAATGAGACCCAAGATAGGGTGGAAAGGAAGGGATAGATGGCAGAGAACTTCAGTAGCAGAATAAGCAATAGGATTTGGCAGCAGATAAGGTGTAGAGCAGCTGTCAAAAGCAGCATCAGATTTCAGGTGAATGGTAGGTCGTTGCAGGTAGAGGAAGCTTGGAGGGAGGATGATGATTGCAGTCTCTGTGGCTGGCGTATTAAACCTGAGGTTGGTTTAGATGAATATTACAGATGATAGCATTTCAAGAACAGGGAACATTAGTCTAGCAAAATGTTCAGATAAAAGTTTAAGGGTTCAGTTTTCACAATAAGACTGGGCATTTAGGTGGGTGAGATTTTAACAGGGGGCACGATGAGTAAAGATACTGTGAAATGCCAGTCTGTAATATTTGGGCTTTATCCCATAGGCCATGAGAAGTTGCCAAAAGTCCTTGAGCTACGAATTAACGTAAAGATAGAATTTTTGTTTTTATGAGATCAGAAAGGCCATTTGGAAGGAGGCTAGACTGGAGGAAGGAAGAAATGCAAGGAGGTTCGTGCAGTAATACAAGGGTGAAGGAGTGGGTTATGAATGAAGGGCTTGTGAAACTATGTTAGTAACAGTGGGAATGGACAGGAAGAAACACCATGAGACATATTTTAAAGGAGGGAGTGTGTCAGTCAAGAGTGTGGTTCAGGGTTCCAGAAGATCCTGTTCAAGTTTCCCTTCTCAGACACTTCTTTGCTGTGTGATCTTGGGCAAAAATAGTCATTCAGTACCTGTCTGAGCCTCAATTTTCTTAGCTATAAAATGAACATGAATAGTACATTATCACATCTCACAGTTATAAGGATTAAAGAACATAAGCCACGTGAAGTTCTTTTTTTTTTTTCTAAGATTTTATTTATTCATGAGAGACACAGAGAGAGAGGCAGAGACACAGGCAGAGGGAGAAGCAGGCTCCATGCAGGGAGCCCGACGTGGGACTCAATCCCAGGACCTGGGATCACGCCCTGAGCTGAAGGCGGCGCTAAACCGCTGAGCCACCCAGGATGCCCAACCACGACGTGAAGTTCTTAACACAATATTGTAAAACTAGTTAAGAATGCATTTTCTTCTTTCCTTTTGCTTGCTTTCTTTTCCATTGAGGCACTTTATTACATCCCTGGAAAAAGAATCCTAGGATTTTCCCTCCTGTGTGTTTTCGTCTTCCTTATTCATGGTCCATGATGCCAGCGGAGGTTGTGTCAGTACAACCAAACCGATAGGATGGGAGCAAAGTATTTTGCCATTTTCCTAGATCTTTGAGTGGTTCATCAAATCTGGGGCTGATCCCTCCACTCTTGTTTAACCTGCCTGTGAGGTCCACAACAATTTTCCCAGCTGTGTAATCATCCAGGATTTCAAATTCACCAAAGTAACCGTACTTCATCATCACCGTTAGAAACTGGACGATGACTTTGGAGCATGGCCTAATAAGTACGTGGCATTTACCTTTCACTTCAGCATTGTTATCAATGCTCTTGAGGACCTCTGCCGGGACATTCATGTGCATCATTATGGCAGCACAGAAAGATGGCAGAAAGAGCAAGGAAAGCATTTTATTACTAAAAGTACAGTCCTTGGCAACAGTAACGGTTGTGAAGAGTGGAAGAATCGGCAGGACCAGCTGCCTAATTGAATAAGAGTGAAAGGAAAGGGGTCCCTAATGACAGCTTTTGAACTTGGGTTACTGGACGTGAGACCACAGAAACAGGGAAGTCAGGAGGGGGAGCTGAGAATGACGAAGAGGCTGATTTTGCCATGTGGAATGGAGGAGGCGGCCTTGCCTCTATCACCAAGAAGGAGACTGTCCCCCTCCCTGAGCCCATCTTCTGGGCCCTTAGCAGTGGCCACCAGCCTATGAATGGCCTTCTGGGTCATTCTTCCCTTTCTTGGACATTAACACATGTACATTGCTGAATAGCTCTATCAGCCCATTTCCTGCCAGTAGAATCCCAGAAGTCTGACAGCCTTCCTCCATTTTATCCTGGCCTTGTCCCCTCCAGACCAGGCTGGCACTGTTTCTACTGAGGTGGGTGGTTAGGTCCACAAGTCACATGCCTAATCTCTGGGGCAAATAGTTGTTCAGGGACACAGGAGTTTTCTCTAGAGTGTGCTGTCAGTTTTTTGCATCATGGATAGGCCGAGTACTTTCCAATTTCTCAAGTTCTGGGTCCTTTTTGTCTCTTCAGTTTATCTTTCTCCTCTTGTATCTTGCTAGAAGCAGCAAGGAGAAACCAAACTGTGCCATCCACACTTTGCTAAGAAATCTTTTCAACTAAATAACCACTCATCACTTTTAAGTTCTACTTTCCATTCCAGGGAACATAGTCCAGCCAAGTCCTTTACCACTTTCTAGTAAGGACCACCTTTCCTCCAGTTTCTAAGAACATGCTCCTCATTTCTGTGTCAAGCATTCACATTTCTAGCAACATTCTTTTCAATGTCATCTAGGTTTTTTTCTCTCATGCACTTAAGAACTCTCCCGGCTTCCACTTATTACCTTATTCCAAAGCACTTCCACACTTTAAGGGATTTGTTACAGCAGCACTCTACTCCCCAATACCAACATCTATATCGTTTGCTGAGATTGCCATGACAAAGTACCACAAGCCGGGTGGCTTAAAGAACCAAATGTATTGTTCCACAGTTCTGAAGGTTAGAAATCATAATCCACGGTGTAGGCAGGGTTGGTTCCTTAAGGGCTGTTAGGAAAAGAGTTGCTCTAAGGCTCTCTCTGTGGTGGCTTATAGATAACCATGTTCTCTCTGTGAGAGCCACATTCTCTCTCTTCATGTGGCATCCTCTCTATGTGATACCTCTCCCTGCATCCAGATTTCTCCTTTTATGAGGGGATCAGTCATATTGGATTGGGCGCAACCTCATGACATCCTTTTAATTTCATTGTTTTTGTAAAAACCCTATCTCCAAAGAAGGTCACATTCTGAGGTACTGGGGATTGGGACTCCAACTTTTTTTTTTTGAGGCACACGATTCCATCCATAACAGTTGAATTATGAGAGTCGATCAAGGGGGTTTTATAACCAAGTGATTCACTTGTGGATTTTCTAAGTCAGTCTTGTGGCTTTCAGAGCATGACAGTTTTTGACATTTCTTATCTGTTTTGATGAGAGCCTCCAAGTCCAGGAGGAAGCAGGCAAAGAGATCACATTATGCCTTTTGTTGATGATGGGGGTGGGCGGGGAAGGGGAGCACTGGAATGGTAAAACGGGTTCATTTTCCAGCCTTGCCATATATGGGTCTCCTGGCTTCTAACAAGATAAACCTCCAGTGATGAACTGATTTTCCATTTCAGTGTTTGCTCTGCCACAGTAGAAGCCCCTTCTGCATGAAGCTCTTAAGGACATATAGAATTTATATCTCTTAGTAGAATTTAATCACAAGACTGTCTAGGGATCTGCTTCCGATTCTTTCATGTGCAAAAGTCATCATTTTTCCTGGCTATTTTAGAGTTCAGGTTGGAGATGACCTTATAAAAATGGCAAAATATGCTCTTTACGGTAGAACAGCAACTGAGCACTTGTATGATGTTAAAGAAGATTCTAACCTATAGAAAACTCCTGAAATTCTATCGTATTTGCATTCTAGTAATAACACTAGAAATATTAACTTATGAAGCATTTTCCCCTCACATCATTATACTCTAAACTATGAATCAATTTAGTCGTTTGTTTTTCTTTTATTTTTGACCCTTGTTCTGTTCGGCTTTCATTTTATTTTTCACTGTTCTATTTACTTCCTGTTCTATGCAAAAATGAGGCACTTGACCAGAAATATTCAAATCTATGCGCATGCACACGGAAAAGAGTCTGCTTATTATCTATGAAATCTGGATCAGACGCTTCCTGATTGTCTGCAACATTTTGTCAGACTCTCCGTGAGTCCTGTCATCTGGCACAGATTCTCTCCTTCATGGAAGGCCTTCCCAAGCCTGTGTCTGGTTTGTCAGCTCCCATCTTCTGACTGACAGAGCCGACTTACTCTGCATTGATCGTCACCCCCTTTGCCATGCCAAGGAAACAGATGGAATGAAAGGAATAGGAATCAATAAGATTAAAAAAGTTTAATTTCCTTGGTCTTCCCGCAGTATGCCACCTTCATTCCAAAGCTAGAGTTTTCAAAGGAATGAAATACAGCTCCTTTAAAGAAAACGAAGGGTGTAGAAGCCTCTTGATTGCTTTGGAGTTTGCTCTGCCACAGCTTGACTGTTTTCTTCTTTTTCTTTTTTCTTTCCTTATAATTACAATATTTATTCTGTATATAATTTTTCCTCATATTCACTTTTGTTTTGACTGCATGCTAGTTATTAAAGATGAGAGATACGAAAGAGCCAAAAATCTATGTACGACTATATCCCCTTAGCTTTTGAAGCATAGTAGAAAGAGCACAGCCTCTAAAGTCAAACAACCCCCGTTCAGATCACAGCTCCATGACTTACAGATTCTGTGAGCTTTGACAATTTGTTGAGCCTCGTTGAGCCTCAGTTTCCTCATCTTTGAGAACACCAATTTTACCATGTTGTTGGAGGTTATGCAGTGAAGCACACAGAGCATCTTGAACAGAGCATGATACTGTGTTGACACCCGCTGATGGTAGCCATTTATTTACTAGTCATTGGTGGACTGTTAAAACGTTGAGGTTGATGTAGAAAACAAGGAACATTTAATATGGAAAAACTTCAAAAAGATAGTCATGAGATTTGATTCCTTTTCAATTGGATCAGATAATAAACTTTTTGGCACAAATAAAGAGACTGAGAGTAAAGTTTTAGGCACATGCTAAAAAATGTTTATAGCTTTTAATGGCCTCTGGGGTCCCGTGCTTGGAAATAGTTGTCTAACATGTTATTCAAATTAACACCATATATAAGCCCAATGCTTCTGGTGGGATGTGAGCAAGAAAAGTATCTAACGACACACAAAATGCCAGTTGTATACCATTGTTATAAAGCCCTGCAGAAACATGTTATAGCTACTTTTGTTAGAATATTTGGTTCACTATTGTTAGTCGAACTGATAGAGAAGACAAGGATAAACTCTGTCAGAGATAAACGAAGCCAGACACTAAAGTGGTAAGGACAGATTTTAGTTAGTCATATACTGTTGCAAAAGAGAAGAGGGCCCAGCATGAACTGAACTCCACTTCAATCTGTACAGAGTTGACCTGGCATTTTAATGAGAATGAAGGAGGAAGGAGGAGGTGAATGGGGGCTCAGTAGAGTTAGGGAAGTAAAAAGTTACAGAGCCAGTTAGTGTAAAGGCTGATTGGGCCAGTTGTGTCCATTAGCTAGCAGTTAGCAAAGTCAGGGGTCTAATCCCCCACAGAGGTGAGATATGCAGGCCCTATGGTCCTCATTTTTACATTCCAAAGGAATGGCTTTCTTTGAGAAAGACACTCCTAAGTTTGTAAGAGATACTGATACATCTCAAAGAGACAGAAGGAGGATTTGCAATCCTAAACTCCCTTGAGTATATGCTCTAAGAAAAAGTGGTCCAGGGCTTATCATCAGGCCTTGGCTAGAACAGGAAGTAAATGGCACGAGACTTGCCCTCATGGAATGGCTATTATGCAAAAGACAAGAAATAACAAGTATGGAGGAAAGGAAACCCATGTGCACTGTTGGTGGGAATATAAATTGACACAGTCACTATGGGAAACAGTATAGAGTTTCATCAAAAAATCAAAATTAGGGATCCCTGGGTGGCGCAGCGGTTTAGTGCCTGCCTTTGGACCAGGGCGCGATCCTGGAGACCCAGGATCGAATCCCACGTCAGGCTCCCGGCATGGAGCCTGCTTCTCCCTCTGCCTGTGTCTCTGCCCCTCTCTCTCTCTCTGTGTGTGACTATCATTTTTTTTTTTTTTAAATTTTTTTTAATTTATTTATGGTAGTCACACAGAGAGAGAGAGAGAGAGGCAGAGACATAGGCAGAGGGAGAAGCAGGCTCCATGCACCGGGAGCCCGATGTGGGACTCGATCCCGGGTCTCCAGGATCGCGCCCTGGGCCAAAGGCAGGCGCTAAACCGCTGCGCCACCCAGGGATCCCTGTGTGTGACTATCATAAATAAATAAAAATTAAAAAAAAATCAAAATTATAACTGTCATATGACTCAGTAATTCCACTTCTGGGTATTCATCTAAAGAAAATACAAACCCTAACCTGAAAGTATATATGTACCCTCATGTTCATTGCAGCTTTATTTACAATAGCCAAGACAGTGTCCACTGATGGATGAATGAATAAAGAAAATGTGATATATATACAGATGATATAAATCATGATTGACATATTATTAATATAAAAATTATTATATGTTATCTATATAATAATATATAATTCAGCCATAAAAAAAGAAAAGGAAATCTTGCCATTTGTGACAACATGGATGGACCTTAAGGGTATTATGCTAAGTGAAATAAGTCAGACAGAAAAAGACAAATAGCTATGATCTTGCTTTGTCACTTATACGTGGAATCTAAAAAAAAAAAAAAGATATCAGCTCATGGATATAGAGAATAGATTGGTGATTGCTCAGGTGGGGGTTGGGTAAAATGAGGAAAGGTGGTCAAAAATACAATTTTGTAGGTATAAAATAAATAAATCCTGGGGATGTAATGTACAGCATGGTGACTATAGTTAATAACAAAAAATAATTTGAGTCTAAATACCTAATGTGATAGATTATCAAGTAACCAAATTATGTATTGTGTAAATGTTTTATAATATATATTTATATAATTTATTTAAAAAGATATGCCGGAAAAAGAAATTTAACAGCATTGTATTGTTGGATTCTGTGTGTGTGTGTGTGGCATTAAAGTGCTTTTAATTATCTTTAAATTCTTCCATGTTATTTTTTTATTAAAAAAATACTTTTATCATCAGATATAATCACTGTAAAATTTTGTGAAATTCCTTCAAATATTCCTTTCTAAATGAAACTCACCTGCTCAAAGTATTTTTTAAACTGTAAAGTGTAATAAAAAATAAAAGGGATTACTATTATTGTCACTGGAATTATTAGTGTCCATGGACCGCATGTAAAATCATAAAAATTTAGATCTGTGCTTGACTTATACTCAGGTTTTGTTATGGCATGTACATTTTTTTTTGAAGAAGGAGTGCAATTTGAATACTATTATCATTGAACAACTACTTTGTGTTCCTTAGAAACACATCACACGGAATTCAAAATAGAAACAGGTTAGATATGGTAAAATGTGACCCACATACATCGCAACTATATCTGAGTGAATGCAAACAGGCAGAAAGTCAGTCTCTGGCAAATTGTCAGGGTTTTCTTTCTTCTTCTTTTTTTAAAGTTGCTTTTATAGGTGAATACTCCAAGGTTTTCCAGATGCTTAAGAGATGTATCTGAATATTACCTGCCCTTTGTGATGTCCTCAGAATCACAAATTCTTCCTGTTGAGACATCTAATTAAAGGAAGCAATCCTCTATGTGGATAAACAGCGTCACTTGTCTCAATCCTTTGTAAAACTGCCCTCTCAAAGTCTCCTTTTCTCTCAAGAGCCTCTCTGCCTCACTCCAACAGTCTGCTCTTTGCGGCTTCATTCTTTGGATGCCCTTTGGTATTCGTGTTGCATCTTGTGGCTTTACCATGAATAGCTATTCTTTGAACTTTCTCCTCCACTGCTGATGGCTCAGCTGTGCACAATTTGGGGTTGTGCAGGATATTAAAGGGTGGACAGCATCTTTAGAATGGTTCATGGACCTTGTTGTAGGCGACAATAAGCATGTGAGGAGGGAGTTGGGAGTTGGGTACCACAGGAATCTTCACTGGGTGCCAGGTGTTAAGAGGCCTGTAGAAATAGATGAGGATTTTCATTATTATCTTACTAGGCTTTATGTTGGGTGGTTGAGCTTCCATAGAAATGCTCATAATGCTCTCATTGCTTGAATCAAGGTTAAATAGACAAATGCATAGTAATGTCCCTGGCCCCTTAGTTAAAGCTCTCTTAGGTCCTTTCTAACAATCTGCCACATAGAGCAATATGATTTTCCTGGGTTTATAATGGTCGATAGCTATTGAATTCATGTACGAATTTCAACTGGGATGTTATCTGCCAAATATTTACAATATATGCTGAAAGTCTTACATCAATATGTGGGTCTGATCTTCAGATATACATATGTATTTTTGGTAAAAAATCCAAAACAACAGTCTCCCCTAAAATAGAAAAATAGAAGAACATCAACAAAAAGCCCCAAAGACCTGACTTCTATATAAGAAGGAATAAAGGTTTTTGAAAAATCATCAGATTTAAAAAAAAAAAAAAAAAATCATCAGATTTCACAATATCTGGATACTAATTTATCAACATAGGGTATGAAAGAAGGAGCTCAAACTAACAATTATAATGTGGTCAAATGAAAGATTTCACTATTAAAAATGAAACAGTTGAAAGAGGAAGATAGAATCCTCAGTAGGCTTCATTGAGCTTGTCATATGAAAAGCACTCAGGAGAACTATAAATTCATTTATTTAACATGTATTGATATGCCACTACTATTTATGCTAGGCACTGGGTGAGGTATATGGGGATGCCAAGTTGAATCACACACATAACGTGTCTAAAAGATGCAGAGGGGGGATCCCTGGGTGGCGCAGCGGTTTGGCTCCTGCCTTTGGCCCAGGGCGCGATCCTGGAGACCCGGGATCGAGTCCCACATCGGGCTACCGGTGCATGGAGCCTGCTTCTCCCTCTGCCTTTGTCTCTGGCGCTCTCTGTCTCCCAGTCTTTCATGAATAAATAAATAAATAAAATCTTAAAAGATGCAGAGGGAAGACCATGTTGAAGGCTCAGGGTAAGACAACCATCCACAAGTGGTTAGAGCTTTGGGCCTTCGAGCCGGCCAGTTGTATAGGATCACTAAGACTTCTATTTACTTGATAATAGTCATATATGAGTGTCATGTCATGGGGGGGGGGGGGAAGGTTTCTGTAGAGGTTAAAGGAAAGAATGAATTAATGAACAGGAGACATAGGATCAAAATGTTTCATTTTCACCATCTTTTCTAGCTGAACTAACTACAAGGGAGAACATCATGCTTAAGGATTCACTGGGAGGCAGTCCTAAGGCATAGACATAAAAGGAGAAAAAAATGAATAAAGAGCAAAATAAAATAAGTAGAAGATAAAAAATTAAAGAGAATGTGACAAGATAAAGAATGGCAAGAGTTCTATGACTGAAGATGGAAAGGGGGGTTCAAGCTTATGGGTGCTATCTCAACTAGTACTGGGTTTTGTGGTCTAATTGTTTCAAGACTAAAGTTGTAGTTTCAATAAGATTTCCCATTTCCTAGACTTCTTAGATATTTCAAAGCATCCCATCCTTAAGTAAGCACAGTGCATTCACCATAGAATGCACTGTCCCATGGTTGTTGCAGTTATTTGGCGTTCAATCACCTTTAAGTGTAGAGGACACTTAAAATTAAATAATCCATGAAGTCATCTAGGAAATAAGAAAACATGTGATTACCATGCATTTTTTAGTGAGCCACAGAATCCTTGCTGTTTCAAGCCAGTTCGAGTACATGGAAAGAAGCCTTTCGTAATAATTCAGCTGTAATAACATGCCTCATTTAGAATGTATTAGGAATACACTTCTCTCACTGCTTACTTAAAAAGAAAGAATATATCAGGAAATTATCTCTTCATTTGAGTTTATTAGAAAATTGTGTATCAATTATGCTCAATAGCAATTAAATTTCTCCCATTTATCATGCTATACCTTGAATGAGTAGTCAAAGAGGACATGGTGTCAAATGTATATATTACAAGGATAGTTTGAGTCATATGGTGGGATGCCTTTATCACAAGAGCCAGAAGAACTTGGAATCAGACTCAAATTCTGATGATTTGTGCAGCCCTGAGACCTGGTGGTGTAACGCGTGGTATAATCTCTTGTCTTGCCTTGTGTGTTAGAAATTGTTTGCCAAAGAATTCTTCACTCTTGTAGTTTTCTTTATCTAGGCTCTGCACAGCGCATGTATACCGTAGGATTTTTCACTGTTGATCTTGTGCAGCTGTTTGCTATAGAAACATAAGGAGGGGTTTTGAAAACAATTGATTTTTAAAAGAGATTGGGGGCTAGAAATGCTTTGGAGATGTTAGTTAGTCTTCCCATTTGAATTTAAAGCAGCTCTGAACAGCCAGTTCATTGTTAGGTGTTGTGATTATGAATGGGGCACCTCTGTGTGAAACTATCAAGTTCCTCTTAGAAGACCTTCCAAGCAGAAAATAACCTTTCATTTCCTGGCCTTTACCTCCCCGAAGGGGGGTGGGGTGGGGTGAGGACGGTTGCAAATAAACCCAGCTTTATGCAAACCCAAGAATATATGGTGTAATTGGTTCTTTGGATTGGCCAGATTTAACTACAGGAAGAGTAGTCTCTTGGCCAAATCACCTAGAGTTCATCAGCCGACTATTCTAGAAATTTAATGATGTAGTCATATCCTTTTGTTGTAATCTTCCTACAGTAAATGATCTCTGTCATATCCTTTGTTTTAATCTTTCTACGGTATTAATACCCAAAGCATGAAATATAACTGAACAATAACAAAATCGATGAATAGTTTAGAGATGCCATTGTTTACCAGATGCTCTCATCTCATTCTTTTTTCCTGAATATACCTGTGTCATTTAGTTCTACTAAAATTATTTTTGGGGGGAGTACGTTTTTTATGATTGCGCTTCTGAGTCTTGCTGCTTGTATTTGATTGCAGTTTATAGTCTCCCATCTATTAACTTTCTCTGTTGAAACTGTAGGGAAAGGCCTGTGTAAGTGCAGTAAATTTTAGATTTTTTTGGGTGTGTAAATTTGATAAATTTAGCAAAAGTTACCAGAACTTATTATACATATGGATAAAATGGTTCAGTTTAGTAGTCACTTTAAGAGATGTTAGTTTTTTACTATTTTTGTGAGGAATAACTTATATTCATTAACATTCTTTAACATATGAATCATAGTTATTTTAACTTCCTTGTTCATTTATTGGCAAATTTCTTCTGACTGACTTTTCCCTTGACTATTCATCACATTATCCTGTGTAGTGATTTCTATTTTGGATATTCAGGGTGATGGGTAGTTGAGATTGGGGTTCTGCTATCTTTCTCCAAAGAGTGTTAAGTCATAGTGTAAAAAGCAGCTAGATTATTGGCAGGTTACCTTAGGAGGCTGGGTTTCTCTTTTTTAGGGCGGGTCTATTTTTAGTATTTTCCTAATCTTAGAGTGAATCCCTTACGTTCTGGGAAGTAATTTTTACTCCAAAGCACAGTCCGCTGGGGTCTCCCCAGAAATCCAAGATGTTTACCGAGTCCCTCAAACTTAGAAGAATGTGAGTTCAAACTCTGTCTCCCCTGTGCTGGGTGGCACCTGAAAGTTCTGCTTGGTTCAGTCTTCCAAGTATTTTTTTCACCTCGAATTCCTTGAATTCCCAACTGTGCATGTGCAGCTTAGGGCTCAGCCAAGAGTTCAGGAGAATTGATAGGCAGATTTTTAGTTCCCCCTTTTGTTTGTGCTTCCTTATAGCCTGAATCCCTCTTTTACAGCTGCTCTGACTGTATCATTCACCTTCTTCTGACTCTTCATATCCAAAGGACAGTAAGTTTCCGCTTTATTTCTAGAATATGTAGTATAGACCGAGGAGTACCTGCAGGTGATAAGCCTAATAAGTATGTATTTCACTCAGTGTGGTTCCATTGTTCCCAAGGGTCAAAACCTCCCCAGTGTGTGCCTTCTTTTGGCCACATTACGTTCAAAAAATATTCAGTATCTTGTCCAGAGGCCATAATTGTTATCTGCAGGAGTACAGGTTATTCCTATACAAGCTGTCAGAACTGGAACTCTAAAAAAACCCCATTTTGTTTGTGTCCTTAGACACAATTACCTTTGGAAATTAAAAAATAAGTAAATAAAATACACACACGCGTGTGTGTGTGTATGTATACATTTATACATATGTATAAAACTAAATGTGTTTTTAAAAAATTTTTTATTTGTGTGTGTATGAGAGAGAAAGTCTGTTCACAAGCCCAGAGAGTGGCAGGCAGAGAGAGAGGGAGTAGAGCAGAGAGCCTGACATGGGGCTCGATCCCAGGACCCTGGTACTTTGACCTGAGCTGAAGGCAGATGCTTAACCGACTGAGCTACCCAGGTGCCCTAAAACTAAATGTGCTTTAATCATTTTCAGGGTATATGCAGAAGCCCTTTAACCATTATGCCATATAAAGGACTTACTTAGATTTGGATTTCTTTCTAAGGTTATATAATAAATATGCCTACCTTTGGTCTAAAGCTAAACCCATGATTTTTCTGCAAAACATGGCTTTCCCCTAATGTTTATCTTAATAACTAGCTCCCAGTTGACCCTAAACCCAAGAATTTCTCCTTATAGCCTCTCTTTTCTTTAATCCTATCATCTGAGAGGCAGGAACAGCAAGGACAGTGCATAGGCTAAGTTTGCTATCTTCGATCTTGCTCTTTCTTTGCCTAGCCACATAGTCTTGTAATAAGTCATAAAAATGCTTAGATGAGTGTCTGGTACAGAGTAACTGCTAAATAAATATTTTGTGACCACTAATAAAAAAATAATCAATCAACTGGTCAATTATTAGTCTTTACATGTCATCCTGTCCTTCCGTTTCCTGCCCTCTCCCAGACTGAGCTCCTACTCCCACTGCTGTAGTAACCACCTCATTCTCTCCATTTCTACTCCCCCTCACAATTCTTTCCCCACCATACAGCCACACTGAGCTTTTCAAATACAGTGATCATGCCACTCGGCTCCTGTAATACCCTCCAGTGGCTTCCATTTGCTTTTGGCACAAATTCATACTTAAATCTTTACCATGACTATATGGCTTTGTACTACATAGGCTCAGCTTTGCTCTTAGTCCTCATACTGCAACAGCCTCCTCTCTTTTCCATGCTGCAACCACATTGGCCTCTTTAAAAAAAAAAAAGTTGCTATTGCTAGAATTCACCCATCTTTGATTTCCAACTGGACACTTATACTATCTCTTTCAAGTTTCAGGTTCATGGTTATTTCTTCAGGGTAACTTTCCTTTTCTAACCCTCCCTTCTCAATAACCTGGTTCAATTAATCTAAAAACTTGTTTTTGAGGTGATGAATAGAGTTGATAGGTCTCTAAACAGGCTGACAAGAGGAAAGACCCAAATGACTAATACCAGAAATGAGAAAGAAAGAGAACATTGTTATGGGCCTTGGAGACATTAAAAGGATAATAAAGGAAATTTATAAGGATCTTTATGGTCATAAATTGGACAAATTAAATACAGTGGGCAAATTTTTTGATGGATGCAAGTTCCAAAGTTCACTCAAGAATAAATGGGTAGGGGCGCCTGGGTGGCTCTGTCCATTAAGCCTCTAACTTTTGATTTTGGCTCAGGTTGTAATCTCATGGGTTGTGGGACTGAGCCCCTCATCAGGCTGCATGGTTAGCGGGGAGTCTCTCTCTCTCCCTCTCCTCTTCTATTCCCTCCCCCGCCCCCCGCAACTCTTTCTCTCTAATAAATGATCTTTTTATTTTATTTTATTTTATTTTATTTTTTTAAGAAGAAACAGGTAACATGAATAGTCTTAGAGTCTATTTCAAAAGTTGAGTTCCTGGTTAAAAACCTTACAACAAAGAATACTCCTGGCCCAGATGGCTTCACTGGTAAATTCTGCCAAACATTTAAAGAAGAGGTAGTACCACTCCTACACAAACTTTTCCATAAATACAAGAGGTAGGAATACTTTCCAACTTATTTTATGAGGCTTGCATAGTTTCCGACAAGAAACATGTTATAATTATTATCTTTATTCTTCTGTCATTTTTTTCTGACTTGCCTTCAAGATTTTCTCTTTATTTTTGTTTTTCAGCTGTTGGAATAGGATGTGTCCGAGGTATGTGAGGGTTTTCTTGTGGGTGCTACCCGTGGTGTATATCATGTGCAATGTTCCCTGAACTTGTTGGATCTGTGGTTTGATGTTGTTCATTATTTTTGGAAAATTCTTGGCTCTTATTTATGAAAATATTTCTCATGCCCCATTCTTTCTTGCTTATATAGGGATTCCAATTACATATATATTAGACCTCTTACTATTGTTCTGCAGGTCTTAGGTTCTTTGCTCTGTGTTTTTCATTATTTTTTCCTTTAATGTTTCAGACTGGGTTGTTTCTATTGACACATTTTTAAGTTCACTTTTTTTTCCCAGGCTCAGTGGTGCTGAATCTACTGAAGACCTGATTGGAGACATTCTTTATGTCTTCCATGATTTTTATTTGTAGCATTTCCATTTGTGTCTTTCCTTTAGTTCCCATCTCTGTTGAAATTCTCTAACTGTGCATGCACGTTGTCCATTTTCTCTAAGAGCCTCTAACGTAATAGTAATTGTTTTAAATTTCTTGACTGATTGTTCCAAGGGGGTCATTTCTGAGTTTTCTGTTGTTTCTTGTCTATGCCTTTGCCATCATTCTTTTCCAATTTCCTTCCTTACTTTTTCTCCTGTTTTTAAATTCTTTCCTCACATTTTAGGGCCCTCATATAAAAAGAAAGAAACTGGTGCTCCTGAGTGGCTCAGTCGGTTAAGCCTCTGTCTGCCTTTGGCTCAGGTCATCATCTCAGGGTCTGGGATTGAGCCCTGCAAGGGGAATCTCTGCTCATCAAGAAGTCTGCTTTTCCCTCTAATTCTGCCTCTCCTCCTGCTTCTGTGCACACTTGTGTGCACATGTGTGCACATGCACTCTCTCTCTCACTCTCTCTCAAATAAAATTTTTAAAGAAGAAAGAAAGAAAGAGAAAGAAAAGGAAAGAAAGAAAGAAAGAAAGAAAGAAAGAAAGAAAGAAAGAAAGAAAGAAACGAACGAACTTGGGGCACCTGGCCAGCTCAGTGGAAAGAGCAATGCAATTCTTGATCTCAGGATCATGAGTTTGAGCCCCATACTGGGTGCAGAGATTGCTAAATAAATAAATAAATAAATAAATAAATAAATAAATAAATAAACCTTAAAAAAAAAGAGGGAGGAACTTATATTAACAAGAGAACTTAATAGTATTTCTTTAGTAGACATTTATGGGTACATTTCTATCTTTAATTACAAATATCTCTCATTATTGAGTGTCTCCTAGGTCCTTAGATAATTTCATGAACTTCAATGTCTCTAAATATCAACTGTCTACCCCTAGTGCTCCTATATTTTTCCTGGATCCTGGACCTCTATTTCCAGAAGGCTACTAGATCTCTCCATTTGAAATTGTAACTGACTTCAAGTCTAACATGTCCAAAACAACACTGATCATTTTTCCCCTAAATCTCTGCTTGTACCATCATCCTGGTTATCATATTAGAATCTTCGTTATCACTATCATCTCTTTACTTACACCCCTTATCAGTGTATCCTTTAAGTTTCCCTTGAATCTGCTCATACTATCACTGCCTCAGTCCCCAAATTAATAATTATTTCTTGTTTATTATAACATTTCTACACTTTGCCGAGGTTTCTGTATCATAAGAAAGGCCACCAGAATTTCTGTAGTGTTGGATCTACTGGTCCTCAATCCTTACCCTGTTTTAGCATTTTTTAAAGGATCTGTCATTATTCTTTATAATAAGCACTTTTATTGCTTGAATAATATTACATGAAAATGATTTACCATGAGTTCAATATGATCTTATCAATTTTAGAGATTACAAAAAAACCATGATCATTACCCTTTGTAACTTTTGGATTATTTTTTTACGATAAATCCCTATGAAGCTTATTATTAGCTTAAAAGGTGTTAAGGCTTTGGTACAAATTGCAATGTGCCCTTCAAAAGAGTTGTTGGAATTTGTGTTGCCACCAATAGTGACTGAGTCTCCTAGATGTCTGCTCCCTTATCAGAATTTTGGCATTATCGTTAACAGACCAGTTAAAACATTTCTTTTTTACTAGCAAGGACTTCTCAACTGATGTCTTTGGCTCCAGGCTGTTCAATATATTTTCCATACTGCTACTAGAGCTATTTTTCTAAATAAGACCTTTATTTGATTATGTTCAGAATTCCATTCCAAAACCCAGATTGCTTCCTGTTGCCTATAGAAGTAATCATTGCACTGAGGGCCTTCTGTCCTCTGGGGCAGCTACCTTCCTAGTCTATGCCCTCACTTAATAATCCTGTTCAAAAACCTTAGGTAGCTCCTGTTTTCTACAGAAGAAGGAATAAACTCATTGTCATGGAATTTGACACCTTTTATCACATACAGAGCATCAGTTGTGTATTCAGTTCAACTGACTGTTCAACTGAACATGGAATTACCATGTTCTTATTGTTAATACTATTGATGTGTCATTTGCTTCTTTAATATCTGATGTTATTATTCAGCTTTTCATGCATGGCTGTCTTGGTATCCCTTGAACACAGTTCCCCTTCTACTGTAGGATCTTACTACACACTTACTACTGTCTCCTGGGCCTGTACTGTTCCCCACTCCTGCCCCCAACTATCTTCCTGTTCTGGATCCTCAGCTCTTTGCACATAGTAGACATTGAATATATACTTATTGAATGAATGAATGAATAAATAATTTTCCAGCCAAACTGGAGCAGTTTTAAAATTTTGTGTTTAGAAGTGAAAATATCATTATTAAGGAAATATCTTTATGATGCATCAAGAAGAAAAAACAGTGTTCTAGTTCTCAGCTTGGATGGAGGTCACGGGCAGGGATGGGGTGAGCACACAGAATGATTAGAGTCGAGTGTGCTTGCTGAATCCTCAGTTAAACACTGAGGTCCCTCCCTTCCACCCCAAAGCAGTGAGAAGATTCCATAGCCTCCATGGAATTCATTTGGAACACCAGTCAATTATTTGGTGGTGGGAGGGTGGCAAGGAGAGGTGGGGGTTGTGTGATCCATATCTGGTGACTCAATAGTGAGTGAATTCAGGAAGCTTTCTCTGCATTAATCAAAGTGAGGGCAGTTACCATTTTCAGGCATATTCCTATCTTGGCTTTTTAATCATAAAATGTTTATTTAAAAGTCAACAGTGAAGATCATTTCCCTCTTGCCAATTCTTGTTTTATCTTACCTCGGTCAGAAGCACTTAAGGGGCAAATTCATAAAATGATTCTTGAGGGTATATCCTATTCTGCCTTCAAAACAGAGCAAATACTTTGTGAAACGGTGTTGTTTTGGGGGCAGTGATATACATACTGTAGCATTTCATTAAATCCTTTTCATTTATGTTCTTCACTCTGTGAAGGTTACTGACAGTTGATTTAAAATATGTATTACTTTAGCGGGTAGGAGTACATAAAATCACTAAATCAAATTTGCCATGAACATCAACTCAGAAAAATTAAACATGTGGACAGTCACCAAGGACAAAAGGCCAGCACACTCCCATTTATTTTCTCTTCTTGAGTTGGTGCTAAGTGACTAATTCTTCTTGCTTTAAGCATGACTGTGAAGTTTCTATTGGAATCATCTCTCATTTTTAGTGGCTGCTTCAGAGAGATCAGAGTGAGCATTATGGAAAAAAGTGTTAAAGACCTCTTTTGAAAAGGTACAGGGAAATCAAAAGTGTATTTTATAACAAAAATAATCAATGGGCTTCTTGTGTCTTTTTGTGTATCTTGCTTGAGCCAGCACATTTTCCTTCTGACAAGAGTCCTTGGCAGTACTTTGTTCTGTCAAACAGGGAATGCCAATATTCACATATTGACGAATTGTGAAATATCCTTTTTATCCCT
This sequence comes from Canis lupus baileyi, assembly GCF_048164855.1. NCBI lineage: Eukaryota > Metazoa > Chordata > Mammalia > Carnivora > Canidae > Canis > Canis lupus. The sequence goes on from NC_132873.1 coordinate 22,385,543, forward strand.
CCTTTCTTCCTTTGCCACTGCCTCTTTTTTTACCTTTACAATGTCTGACATTTCGTTGCACGGAATCCCAGGAGTAGGTGAATAAATGTGCTTGTAAAAATCAATTAAAAAGGAAAAGCTACTTCTCCTCCATGCTTCTTTGCTACACTTCGTGGCAGCCCAAATACAAATAGGGTTCAAACAACATCAAGGCTTGCAGACTCATCCTTCACAAATGAACCAGTTAAGATGAGAATGTTAATTTAAGTGGCTATGGATCACCACCACTCTGTTAAAAAAGGTGCTAATACACTTACTTTTCAGCAAAGTTCTTTATTTTGAGAACTTCCCGTGCTCTAGGCGCCATGCTAGGTATTGGCATTACAGGGCAACCTCGGCCCAGAGCACTCAAAATTGGCTGCTGGGGGAGAGGGGCAGGCAGATGAGCCATTAGAGTGCAGTGTGGTGTGGATTGTGAGCGTTCAGGCCCAGGGCACTACCGGTTAGGACAACTCCAGGATGTGCGGGACCCCAGGCACATGTCTGGACAGGGACTCAGCCAATCTAACCAGTTTGATTAAAACACATATTACAAAATCATATGCACATATGTATGAGCTCACAGGAGGTATATCAACTTCCTGATGAACACCTAGAAGAGTGGGAATAGAAGAAGTACGTAGGTATTTGTTCTGTGTCTAATCAGTGCACTGGAAGGTTCTTTGTACTTCCAGGCACCATTTCTTCATGCTCTTTATTGTCAAATGAGCTGTTTCTGACTAATTTGATATTCCCACCTCGAGGAAAAGATAGATAGCTCTGTAGTTATCACTCACAACACCATGACTGTTAGGTACTGTTGGAATTAAAACAATATAGATTTTTGGCTTCTGCCATTCCCTAACACCAGTTATTTAATGCTGGTTACAACAATAATCACGATGCTCTGGCAACTACCAGGCCCCCCATGAGTACTGACTTCCCAAAAGCTGTTACTATAATTCACTGATGACAACAAATTTGAGTCTTATTTAGAGTTTGCAGGAAAACGTGAATGATAATTTGTTTTCTGATTGTGTTAAATTTAACATTCAGGATTTCATAGTATGAACATAGAACAACATATCTTCCAAGCATATCTTCTCTTTGGGCCACAGTCACTGCGTTTCTAGAGTATCCTCTCTTTCAATGTTGATTGTACTTATGGCATGTGTATATCTCCACCAGTGAAATATGAGGAGTGAGGGGCCCATGGTTAAGCAAAAAGAGTTATCCTGTTAATGGAAGGAATATCTGTTCCTCATGTTCCTCATTCAGCACCCTTAAATTGACCCAAAGCACTATGATACTAGCACATTGATCAGAGGCTAAAAGAACATTGATGAGAAGGACCTGTTTGTTTATTTTGTTTATATTGCAAAGCAAAGAAAGCCCTCAGAAGAGATAGGTCCAAGCACTCTTGGAGGATTGACACATGGTAGAAATTTTGAAGGTGGAATGACCTTCTTAGTACCAAGACTTGGGGAGCACCTAGAATAAAGAATACCTGCCGTTACCTCCACTGCTCTCAGGTGCTATAGGTCAGAGGCAGTACCATAGTTAGGACATAAATGAGAGAAAGAAAGAAAGAAAAAAAGAAAAGAAAGAAAGAAAGAAAGAAAGAAAGAAAGAAAGAAAGAAAGAAAGAAAGAAAGAAAGAAAGAAAAGCCCACATGGAGGGCAAAACCACAAAACTTTAGAATTCCAGAGCTCTGAACCTGTCCTGGATCCCATGGGGAGTGAGAGTCATCCCAAATCAGCATGTCAGCATCACATCTGGCTGCTAAAGCACATGCTATCCTGTAGCAGAAATATTGTATTGGTCAACAGGAACATTTTGCTCATTAGACCACCTTTCTGCAACCAGAGCCCAGCCATAGGGCCCTCAGAATTACTTAGGACATGTGACCAACTCACCTCTGGGATAGTGGGTAAGAGAGTGCCTTGCAGGGAAAAATAGGAAGATCAGGCCCATGTACGTCTAGGTCCAGTCTCAAGGGATCACACCTAGATGGTATTGCATATTCCAGGTGCTGGAAGGCCATTTGGGAAAATTTCAAGGAAAACACTACGAAGTTCAAGATCCATGGAGGCCATAGGGCCTGGGAAGTGAACTTCTTTGTTTGAATCTAAAGATGATACCGATTGATATAAGAGCAAAGATGTAGGCATCCAGTTAGCCAGGGGGAAAAGAAGACCAGGCAGGCTTCCTGAAGGAGTTTTCAGTTGTGTCTTGAAAGATTATGTGACATTAGGTAGCTAGATGGGAGAGGAAGAACATTGAAAGCACAGAGGACTATAGGTTTAAAGCACAGAGATTGTGAAACCACACATTATACTGAGAAGCTATAAATCAATTATTGTAGCTGCAGTGAAGAGGTCATGCAGCGCCTTATTATCCCAAGTGTGGTCTGCATTAGCGCAATGTTGGCCCAGTGTCACCTGGGAACCGGTAAGGATGCAGTTCGGGGTCCCAGCCTAGATCTGCTGAAAATTTATATTTTATTTTATTTTATTTTAAGATTTTATTTATTCATGATAGAGAGAGAGAGAGAGAGAGAGAGAGGCAGAGACACAGGCAGAGGGAGAAGCAGGATCCATGTGCTGGGAGCCTGATGCGGGACTTGACCCCGGGACTCCAGGATCGTGCCCTGGGCCAAAGGTAGGCACTAAATCACTGAGCCACCCAGGGATCCCTGACAATTATATTTTAACAGAATCTCTCTCCTCTTCTTTCATATAAAATTGGATATTTGAGAAGCTTCTAGGTTTCTGAAAATGGGATTGCAATTGTGGGCTGAAGTCAGATGCCAGATTTGGATTTTACTCTATAGAGAAGGAGGACTCATTGTATTTCAAGCAAAGGATTAAAACGATCACATTCAGGTTTTAGAACAGCGGGGTAGCTGCCACATAAAAGAACTGTAGATGGGTAGGCCATGGGAGTGAGCTGATGGAGACAGCTACTGCATGGGCTAGGAGGTATGGGACCAGAGACCGAATTATGGCAGTGGGATGGAGAAGCAGGGATAGAATTGCAAAACATGCTAGTTTGAGGGTGAGGCAGACTGAAGAGTGTAGGATAATGTGTAATAATGTGATCTGAGTGACTGGCTGGATAGCAGTGGGGAAGGGGATGTATGCTGAAGAGATTTTGTGGAAGAAGATGAGAAGTTTGAGCTGAGGAGTTTGTAGGTAGATAATTCCAAAAGAAAAGTCCAGAAGACATTATGCATATGGAGCAAGAACTCAGAGGAGAGTGTGAGCTGAAGGTTCAGACTGGAGAGTCATTGGTGCACAGGCGGTAATTAATCCCCAGGAAGAGGAAGAAGTCACAGGAAGAAGAGAATGGTGGTCTAGAACAAAGCACTGGGCAATACCAACACTTAGTGGTAGGTGAAGAAAAATCAACGAGTAAAAGTTCAGAAATGAAGGAGCAAAACTGGGAAAGATTAGACCCAAGAACCAGAGGAGAAGTTTCAAGGAGGTTTGGATATGGTCTTTTACCACAGAGAGGTTAATGGGGGGTTGGGGGGCAGGGACTGGAAGGGTTTATTGAAACCAGTTCCCGGGTACATGGGAGAGCATAGGTTCAGTGGTCTATTGAGACTGGAACATACTATGTATGGTTCAGAGAAATGAGAAAGTGGCGAGAGCCGGCAGAGCTAAACTAGAGAACAGTGGCTCCCCATATGTGCTCCCCTTACCCGCAGCATCAGCATCACAGCCTTCCAGAAAATGCAAACAGCAGAATAGCAGAGAAAGAAGCTTGGGGATTGCAAAAGCTAGAGCTTTTTATTTGCAGAATCCTGGACTTCTTTCTATATAAAACTTTGGTAAATTACAGGTGAGGGAAGCACACTAATCATAAGTTTACAGCCGAATAAATTTTCACAAGGGAAAACACCACTGTAGGCAACACCTCACAAGGAGCAGAACGTCACCAGCCCCTCAGAAGCCACCTGCATTCCCCATCTTCCCAAGGGGAACCGTTAAGTGACTTCTAATACTATACGTTAGTTTTGCCAATTAATGTATGAGCTTGGAAATATAGAGTGTATTTTTTTTTTTTGTGAGTAGTTCAATATTATGTCGGTTGGGTTATTCATGTTGTGTTGGGTTTAATGTGTTCATCGTGTTGCTGTATAGAAGAATGCCATGGTGTCCGTGTGCTGCAAAATCCATTCTACGTTCCTGGGTGTTTGAGTGGTTCTCGGTTTGGGGCGGTTACAAATAATGCTGCTGTTAACATTCCTGAACATGGTTTTTGGTAAACATACACCTGTTGTTCTGGGGGGAATATACCGAGAATTCGAGTCACAGGGTGATATATGTTCAGCTCAGTAGATACCACCATTTCAAAGCGGTTGTACCAATTTGTGCTACTACCAACAGAATGCAGGAGTTTGGGTTTCTGTATGTCCTCACTAACACTTGGTACTATTTTTTTCAAAGAGTCATGCTGGCGAGTGTGTAGTGTCGCATTTCCCTGATGACTTGTGTCATTGATGACCTTTTCCTATATTTATTGACCATTTGGATAATGTCCTCTTTGAAGTCTCTGTTCAAGTCTTTTGTCCACTATTCTATTGTATTGTCTGCATCTTAATGACAAGGCCTCGGCTTTTGAATTTACAAAATCTTAGCCTTCTATGACTTAAAGCATGTACTTTATAGCTAAGCAAATTGTGTCAAAGGACAGTAGAAGAGACAAGCAACCTGGCAGAGGTCTCGTCTTCTGAAACAAAGGCTAACTGATCATCTTACGTATGACGAAAACAACCATAATGCTACAAATAAATGATAGAAACTGCAATTTCACATGTACCTACTCTATATAAGACACGGCTATTTAAGAAAAACAAAACAAAACAAAACCCCACCCTAACGTGATGAAAAGATGTAGGAGGAAAGTTGATGGCTGGAGAGATGAAAACAATCACGTTTATTCCTAGAAAAACTGAGAGCTACATATGGACACACACAGAAAGAGAATATGTGATTATTTAAATCCCAATGTTAATTTTAAAAATGCCACTGTTATAGGAAAACAGATAAACAGCATTATTTAAGTTTTAAAGTAATGGATGAACCCATGTTGTCCCCAATTTACTAATTATCTTCTTGCATCATAGCTTAATTGTTCCCTAATGAATGCCTTGCCATTTTCAAATACTGATTAATTACATTAAAAAATTCATAATTTTCTGACTTCTTTGTGTAGATTGGTTTAGATACACAGACTCCAGTTACACATTCTGGGTGGGGCACCCCAAAAATCTAATAAGGACATTGTTAATGAAACTATTACCCAATCCATGCTAATTCTGGGAAGAGATGCAGGAAAGAATTACAAACCCAGTGACTAAAAAACAAATCCTCACATTTACATGTTTACCCATGCATTTTTTATTTTAAAGGATAATGAAAAAGACAAAAAATCTTGCTTAGTAACTTTTTCTAGTTCTCATATACTTGATACATTTAGCTCAGTGTGCTAAGTGAGGGACCACACTTCTTTGTGTTTACAGATCTATTCCCTCCTAGTAGTATAAAAGCTTTTTTTTTTCTTTTCCCCACAAAACATGTCATTTTGGGAACTGGATTTCTGTCCTTTAATCTGAGTCTTCTAGGTTTGCATGGGGACCTACTTATACTGGCTCGTCCTTTAGCCTTTAATAGGTACCTAAAGTTAAAGTACGAGCACCATGGAGGGAAGGCACCATGTAACTCATGTCTCTTTCCATGATTTGAAAATGAGCTGAGCGCATTAGGAGTACAAGCCCTCCCTCTGTGGCCTACGCACACATTCTGACCTTGGCCTTGACTTAATTAGCACAGGGTCCACATCCTTCTATTACCACTATTGATAGACTAATTGATTGACTGATACTGATGACTGATTCACCTATTACTCTTTGGGCGGGAGGTGGGTGGGTTCAGGTTAGAATTTGTTCGCCTCGTGAAAAGAAAAATAATTGAAATTAGACTTTCTCTCTTGTTGACATTATCCTTCCCAGAGAGCACTGCTCTGTATCCCCTTTGGGGCTCAGCAGATGTTGGTTTGAATGCTTCCTGTGTCATCTACTTAACAGCAGTGTGACCTAGGACAGGTCATTTAAAGAAACTGGGCCTCAAGGAAGCTTTGCATACTGGAGAAGCTTTTAAATTAGTTAACAGGTGCAGAGCACTTGGTATAGTGTCTCTCATGTGGTAAGCACTGAAAAAGTGGTGGATACCAATTTATTATTATTTCCACACCTATTTGTAACATTACTACCATCCCTTTACTTTTAATCATCTTGGAATTAAATTATAGTTTCTTTAAGGTAGAAGAGTGAAAAAAGATCATGTGAAATAAAAATCTGAGGCTCAGAGACATCAAGTGACTTTCCAGGTCACAGTTTGTGGATAGCAGAATTGGGACTGGAACCAAAATTTCCTGATTCCTGGAAATATCCATTGCACTGCCAATGGCCACCAATGGCCATCTTTCTGCTGTTTGTTTAAATTTTGCTGGAAATATACCAGTGTCCTCATTCCTTGGGAGCTACTGAGTTATATCCCCTCTCCCCAGTAAAACCAAGCTGACCCCCTCCCTTTTTTTTCCAGTTTCGAATGCCCTAGCACAGTAGTGCATACACATTATTGCATTCAGCCCAAGCGTATGTCCTGAGAGTCTCCAGCACTTTAAGTTAGGAAATTGTCTACCATGGATGCTGAGTGGTCCAAGGTCAAAAACAGTGTAAGACGGTGACAAATTCTCTATTTAGGAGGAATGTGAAACACATAGTACTTGACTCATATTTCCTATATTACCAACATAATTGTTTTAGACAACTGATGTGAAACTGTACATGCTGAGTATACTAAGATAGACTATTTCCATGAATTAACTTAGATTATCAGTACACATATTCTTTAGCTTCTGGAATATCCATTAAAATATTTTTCCCTTCTCCCCAATAGACTTCAAAGAACACAAGTGATCCTTGGCCTCTTCTACTCTTACAAATTTCTATACTAATCAGTTTCCAAATATGTGGATTGGAGCTGAAATAATATCAACAAAATCTATTTATTTTACTTATGTATCAGTAACTTTATTTTATTGAAAGATTCTATTTATTTATTCATGAGAAACACAGAGAGGGAGGCAGAGGGAGAAGCAGGCTCCCTGTGGAGAGCCCGATGTGGGACTCAATCCAGGACCCCAGGATCACGACCTGAGCCAAAGGCAGACACAGATGCTCAACTACTGAGCCACCCAGGTGCCCCTATTTTATTTTATTTTTAAAGTGGACTCCATGCCTGGTGTGGAGCCCAACACAAGGCTTGAACTCACCATGCTGAGATCAAGACCTGAGCTGAGATCAAGAGTCAAATGTTCAACTGACTGAGCCCCCAGGTACCCCGTATCAGTAACTTTAAATGGCACTTTCTATGTCCCAGGTCCCATTCTGAATACTTTACAAATGTAAAGTTATGTGACCTGAATTTATGGGAGGACATTTATCATGCCCATTGTACAGATGGGAAATCAGAGGTGCAGAGAGGATACGTCGTGTACCAACATCACACAACTCCCAAGTGGGAGAAACAATATTCAGATTTGGCAGTCTGGCTCCAGAGTCTCTGCTCTAAAAGATAAGGAACCTGAGACAGAAAGAGGTGAAGGCCAAAGTCACACAGTAAGGGGTAGAGCCAGGAAGAAGCACCAGCATTTCAGCCTAGTACCAGTACAACCACTGCAGGCTTTTGCCACCTAACCACTGTGCTCTCACAAGCAATCTGCTTCTGCTAAACTAAAAGACAAGTCATGTTCCTTATTCAACCAACATTTTTTTTTTCCCATTTGTCTCAGGAGCTGTGTTAGGCTCTGGGAACTGAAAGATAAATAAGATTCAGTCCTGCCTTCTAAGCGTTCCCAGTCTAGAGAGGAGAAAGGAACAACAACAATGAAATTAATAGGCAGCATGATGGGTAATCACTACAAAAGTGACAAACTGTAGAATAAAGAGGCAAGGAAAATTTTGATTGGAAGGAAAAAAAAGAGGAGACTTCAGAGGTGGAGGACTTCTCTGTCTTTAAAGGATGAGGACCAATATTTGTACGATATTAATTGATGTTTCCTCCTGATATTTCCTAGTCCAGCTCCACCTTTAATTTAGGGCACTCTGTGCTCCTGGTATCTGATTTTCAGAACCTTGGCCCTTACAACAAAACTCTGAGAATGACAGGTTTCTAAGATTACCTCCTCTCCCTAACCCTGACACCTCTCCGTCACCCCAAATCTACTTGCCACAAAATTCCATGGGCTTCATATTAGGCCAGGGATGGCAGGGGGGTAGTTGGGAGAGAGAAGGTGAGAAGAGAGTTAGGGGATGGCGTGGGGAGACATGTGGCCCTGGTGCAAGTCTGAGCCTTGGGAAGACCAAATAATTCTGGAGGATCAAAGAGTAGAGGAATCATCTTTTTTTTTTTTTTCCTCCCTTGGTTCTAGATCCTTGGTGGTAAAAGGCTCAAGGGGAAATATTTGTCTGGTGTGTGACAGATGGGAATTAATACGGTTTCATCAAGGGTGTGTCCTGACCTCAGGTAGCCTGGGAAGAGCGCTATCATTTCTCACTTCCAAAGAAGGACTTGGCATGGTGGAAGAGAGAAGTTTGGCCTGGGAATGAGAACATCTCTGGAGCAGATATAAATAAGGATTGAGCACAAGAACCACATAGTATGAGAAATACGTCAGCAAATGCTATGTAGACAGACGACACTGAGCTGCCCGTCTCTCCCCTCTCACATCAGTAGTGCATGGCAACTATTTTAGACTTTTGGTACTTGGTATGACCTCAGTAAATGGGGAGCGCCCCAAACCAAAATAACACTTAGTTTCCAAAAAGCCAGTGGAAAAGGGGACTTGAAACAGAGATTAAGATGTATAGACAGATAAAGACAGTTACATTTTTTGCACAGCTGAATTCATAGATTGATATTCGTACCTGCAATAGGGAGATTTTTTCCCCCTCTTTGTTCTTGCTAGATAACACATTTATTTATCGAGCAATAGTTTATGAGGGACCTCTGGATGCCAGGCTCTGGCACAAGACGGATGTGAGAACACGGTCTTGGATGTAACACAGTTTTGACAATAAGATTGTAATATGGGCATTACAAAGCGAAGATAATCTTTTGTATAAACAGAACATCATCACCTTGTTTATACTTTCATACTTTAAAGGTAAACCTTTGGCATTTTTGAGCCTTCTGGGAGAAAACCAGAAGTTAATAGAACTTGTTAAAAGAAGGCAAAGTTTCCTTCCTTGTACTCCTTCACTGTTATTTATTAATCTATTTGCATTAAGTGTTAACTCGCAAAATTAACAATCCAGTGTATTAATGGGTAAGGAACAAAAAGGTTGAAAACGGAGTGCTTCAGCTGCTAGTGGAAATTTTTTTATTGGAATCATTAACTGGATTGTAATTAAAACTGATACTGTACTAGCCACCTTTACTTTTTACAAGTTACTTCTGACAAATTTTTGGTTGTGGGCCTGAACAAGACAATATTTACTCAGGCTCCCTCTTAATGTACCTCAATTTCTGTACTGGTAGAGAGAACCACCCTCACCTGCTGCCCAATATGACAACACCCTGCTGTTCTCTCCAATATCTAAGCACAGAAGCTACGTCCTGGGCTCCAGCTAGGAATTAGGAATGTTTTTTTTTGTTTGTTTTGTTTTGTTTTTTTGTTTTTTTTGTCTGTTTGTTTCATCAACCAAATTGAAGAATTGGGTATAGAAAGTTGGTATCTCCAGTTGGGTTTCCCTAGACATACCTTGAGATTAGAGCTTGTGTAAAAGTTACTTGTTCGGAAGTATTTCCAGGAAAATCTGATAGGAGAGCGGAGAAGTGAGGCCAGGGAGGAGAGGAGGGTGAGGGAGGGTGTAACATCCTGAAAAGTCCCACAGAGAATAACTTTGGCTCAATTACTCAGGGGAGTTCTGGAGGCAGTGTAGGTCACATTTCAGACAACATTTCTCTAGAATTTGGTGAGAGAATTCAATCCTAATTTCCTAAGGCTTCCGTTGTCTGTAATGAATTAATTTCCCTCTATGCATCTAGAGTGGTATCCATTATGAATCATTCTTCGGAGAACTGAGAAAGCAGTCGCTCAAATTATATTTTGTGTTGTGTGGTTTGGATGAGGAACACTGGCTGCTGGGGTGTCTTGATCAGAAGATAGAGGAGCTGATGTGTCTTATACTCCATTTTCATCAGTCATTGGTTAAAGGCTGCCACCCAGGGGAGATACAAACTCTAGGCCTTCCAGGCTCCTTCAATCAGTTGAGTAAATGGGGTTCCGCAGCCTGAAGGCAGTGTCACATAAAGAGGTATGGATGCTGGCTGTTGGGGTGAAAGTATACTGGGGGTCATCGTACATGAATCTGGTGAAGAGATCCAAAAGGATGGTTGGAACACTGATGGCCTCTGCTCCAGTTCTATCCCTCTGCTACAAAGATTTCTTCATGCTTCACATTAGCTGAACTGTGTAGATTCTTCAGGATAAGGTTGGTCATAATTTTTAGAAAATAAAAAAAAAGATCTTCAAGAGGAAGACTACTGGGATGAGCTACAGCCTCTCCTGCTGTAGATGGATATTAATGATCTACTTTCTATCCCACCCATTTTCGATTACCCTCAGCCTTGCCTGGGATTTCTGCAGAGCTGCTGGCTTGCCTGGTGGGTGATCCAGACACGCATCCCTGGTGGGGGGGGGGGGGGGGCGGGGGGGAGTTGGGACCTGATTACTATGCATTTGCTATTATTCTTGTTTGTAGTTGAAAATGGGCAAAAGACCACCGAGAGATGCCCTAGAGGGTACTCTGAGTTCCAGATGGCCCTTTTCCTGCCCTGTTATGTAGCAGCAACTCTGTCTTCTCATTATAATCAGGATCATCACCCCTGAAAGTATAGAAATCCTTGTTCTATCTATGGATTAGCCCTAGGGGCCCGAAATGACTGGAAATTTGTAGCTTTAGGTTCAGTGGAGCCCTTATTGTTTCCCCTGATGGAAATATTCTGCTCCTGATCCCTAACCGTGGCTTCTAGACACACTAAACCTAACACTGCAATGATGGAAGCACAAATTCCCTGAGAGGGCACTGGATATGATGGTGAGAGAAGCCCACTCCTACTTTGTCTCTTGGTTCCTGGACCCACATGTTCTATTTAGTAGGGGTGCGGGGCATGGCATAGCACTGCATAATGGCTTTGGTTCAAGGTACATATTTCAACCTGAAGAATGAAGCCCCAACCCCACAGGGTATCTAAGCTGTGCCTTAATCACATCTTTAATAAGTCATTGTAAAGTTCTATAAGGTAAGCAACTTGGATATGATATGGTATATGATAGGACCCTTTGGATCCCATAATCAAATGTCCACATTTACATCTTCTTTGCTATAGAATGGGTTCTTTGGCATGAAGCAAGGTCATTTAGGACCTCAGATGTGTAAACCGGGCATTCTGAGATCTGTCAGATAGTGGTGCTGGCCAAGATTCTTCTGTTAGGAAATGCAAATCCATTTCTAGAATACGTGTCTCTCCTATTCCACGCAAATTGTTGTATTATTATTTTTTTGGTAGTAGAAGAGTCCAGATGTACAGAATTTGCCACCAAAAGGCTGATTGGTCTCCTCAAGGGATGGTGCCATATCAGGGGCCCATCCTTTGTCTCTGCTATTGTTAGGGTGAACATTCAGCAGCATTTGTGGCTAGATCAGTCTTAAGGGTAGGGGTCAATGCTATTGGGTCCATGCAGAGCCTGGCTTTTATGAATGGCTAGTTCACTTTTGGAGTCACTGTTGAAACCCTAGAATGGTTCAGGGAAGAGGCTGGCTATCATCTTCCAGATGAATCTTTTTGTTTACTTCATTGCGTATTGCCCATCCTATAGTGGATGTCTCTGGTGGGCATTTATATGTGGAACAAAGATCCACACACTTGGTGTCTACTTCCACAGGTACATGGATATATTCGCAAGACTTTTCCCAGAATTCTTTTCCTCCATCTTTTGATCTTGCTCCTTCTACTTTCTGGCTAACCTATTTGTCATTTCCCAGGAGCTCATGTCTGTTTTTACTTTAGGCTACTTGTGTCTCCCCACAAAGTGGGTGATCATGTCTACTGCTCAGAGTTCTATCCAGTGGAATGTTTCCCCCCTTACTAAGGTCTTCAAGGGCCACTCATTAAAAGGTAAGGAAGTCAAGATCATCCTGAGATGAGACCGTGGATGTGATTATGCTTGCTGTTGTCTATTTCAAGTGAATGAGAACTGTTGCTCACATTTCTTAAATATGGGTGTTAGAAATAATTCATTAGCCAGATCCATACATAGCTGCATACCCAGTATCAGAAATAGTATTAATTTGTTTTAGTAAATGTATCAGTCATTTAAGCTTAGTTAAATGTGGTTCCCAGTCATCTACCATGATCGACTGGATTTTTGTAGGTACCAGACTGGTGAATTAAGGGAATGTAAGGATTTGTTAAGACTTTGAGGGTGGTATTAATCTCTGCCATTCCATTTGAATAGGGTATTGCTTCTGATTTTCAATCTTTGCTGCATTGGATGGGGAGCAGCTTTGGGGTATTTCGCTTGGCCTTTTCTCCCATGATGCTCATTACTCTAGAGGTCAATGACTTTATGCAAGAGTTCTTCAAACTGCTAAATATACTGTCTAATTCTACCATCTAAATATGCTAAATATACTTTCTAATTCTGACATTTTCATTTAATTTCATGTGGGACATCATCTTTTTTTTTTTTTTCAGTCTCCCAGGAACCATTTTATCAGTGTACTAGGGTTGGCTCTAGGTGACTTTTTGAGGATGTTGAATCCTGATTCATGGAAGAACACCCCCATATCCACAAATTCTCCCTTGTAGGGACCAACATTCTACCCACTGTCATTTATTCAGTCCAGTGCCCTCGAGATCCTCCTTGGGCCATGTTCTCTTGGTTCCTACCAATATGTATTACCTAGGCTCTGGAGTACTTGGGTGAATAACTCATTCTCTCCTTAAGAAGGACATGTATTTTTCCAGATTACCAATGCTAAGTACTAGATCCTAGTCATGGGTTTAGTTGCCAGTAGGGAGGTGGGAGTAGATTTTGAAAAGACTCAGTATCCAATTCCATTTCACAGATGAAGATCTTATTGATTGTCATGTTAAGCATGCCACTGGTTAGTGGTAACTAACTGGTAGCCACTGGTAAACCTGATTGATTTACCTCCAAAATGGGATTCCTGTCAGCATCTGGTCAGCAAGTGACTCAACTCCAGAATCCTATCAGAGAGTCTAATACCTCGGACCAAATTTAGTATCAGGTGACTTAGGTTGGATTCTTCAGAAGCAGAATATGAGGCAAAGCCATGTGGAAGTGATTTAATTGGAAACATTTCTAGGAAAAACTGGTGGGAGAATGGGGATACGAGACCTAGAAAGGAAGGAAGCCAGAGGGTACATTACCAAATGAAATCCTAAGGAGGGTAACTGGCTCAGCCCCTGAAAAGATGGCAAAAAATAGCAGAGGTCACACACAGAGTGTCTTGATTAGTGGCAAGGGAGTGGAGTATTACCCAGCCATGATCAGTCAATGTTTAGGAGCTGCACCTGAGGTGACATGAATCCTGGCACTTCTGGCTCTCTGTGTAAGCAAAGAGTTCTGACAGCCAGGGCAGCGCTCCCAAAAGGGGATTCAGGTCCTGGCTGTGGGCAGTAAAAGCATATTGGAAGCTGTTGTGCATTAGCATTCTAGAGAGATCAGAGTGGATATGGGTGGAACACTTGACAACATCTGCCATTTCATTTTTTCATAAGCATTTATCAGAAGCTTCACATGCAACTAGAGTAGCATTCCCATAGAAGAAAGAGGGCATTGGCCAGTTTCTCATGTATTCTGTGCCCTCCCCCATTTGTATTATTATTTGTGCTGACTTCCTTTACAATAAACTTAAATGTGTATGAGTTTTCTTCTTAGTAGTCAAATTTTGTTTCGATGAAGAGTCTACATTAAAATATAGTCCTATACGAAATCACTGTGGACTGATTAAGAGCAGAACTGACCCTCATCTGCTCCCCAGTGAATTGCCGAGTAAAAAATAATGTTCCAAGGAGGCTAGGAAAGAAGGGTTAAGCCCGTCTCTTCTCTCCTCTAGGTAGGTTGGGTTTTGGTAAAGAGTTTGCCAGGTTGTGGCATTTCTATTTGAGATGATGAAATTGTTGTTATAAATACTGCATTCAAATGATCTCTTTTGTTACGTGAAGACTATGTTTGTGATATGAAAACATCATCTCTTATATTCTGACATTTTTAAGTAACATGTTTCCTTAAAAGAGAGATACACTAATATTCTTCAGAAAATGTAAGAGGAGGAGATTTTGGTCTATTAGTTTGAATGAGACTTTGGGTGTATGTAAGTGAATCATTATAACCGATGAGAAGTGTCCTTACACTATGTGCTGCTGTTTCTATGGGTTATATGTATCTGACCATCTTATTACTCCTGGCCTGGAGCAAGCAGAGATAAACAGACAATCACTGGGATGTTGATGATTGGATGTCAGTTTGCACCAATCCTCTTTTCTCATTCTTTTCTATTTTGATATTTAAATAAGCATTGGGGTAGGAATTCCAACTCATATCTTCATGCTGGATAAAGGTTTTCATTCTGAGCTGGCTCAGTGAGTGGTCTCTTGGGTCAAAGCAAAACCATCTGCTACTTCTGTTTTGATTTTCACAGTCGAACGTCCACCTTGCCACATAAATGTAATCTATGCATGTATTCTTAATAAAATGACACCCTATTTATTTAATGGAAATTCAGTAGGTGGCAGATAAATGGCCAGCCACAAGATCAAAAGAGGGTTTTTCATTTGGTATAAAGCTCTTTTTCTTGTCTAGAACTTAGTTTTTAAATTTATTTATAAAGAAATGTAATGGAATTGATTTTTTTTTTTTTTTTGCTAATCCAGAAGCAGAACATGGAAGGTATTAATGGTAATTTTTTAAAAAAGTAGTTATCTCATTCTATTCCACTCTCTTTTACTTCCTGTTTAGGTATTTAGGAAATCTACAAAGGTGCAGTCACACCAAGGAACAGTAGGAGACAAACTGCATGGAAACTTTATTCTGTTGGAAAACATGGCTTTCCCTATCAGACTAAAAGTTTTACCATTTTTTTGTAGGCACTAAACATATTATTGGCAAAAATATTTTTTTTGGCAAAAATAATTTTGTTAGTAATTACTTAATTTTTCATTTAAGCTATTTGAAACTGATTTTATCTAAGTGATAATTTGAAAAAGTATTTTAATGTGTGAAATATATACTTAACTAAAACATTCTCTTAGATTATTTCTACATTAGGTGACTTGATTTTGATCATTTATATAAATGACCAAGACATTTAATTTGAACTTTTGTTTTCTTTCCCCAAGTTTTCTAGTTCAATTGGTATTATTTAGATCTCTAGTTTCATTCTATATGAGAAAACAAACCTTTTCAAAATAATTTCTTTCTCACTCTATTCTTGGGTCTTTCTAGCTCTTCCCAGTGGCTCTTTCTGAAAGTGCTCAGAAATTCCCATGTACCAAGTAAACATGAGGTTATTCTTAGTATATTAACAGTTATTATCATGGGAGAAGAATGACTTTAATATTAATAAAAATAATTTCCACTCACTGCTGGAATAAATTAGTTTATTTTTAAAAGTTGATTCAATGATTGATATTTATAGAATGTTAATTTTTTTTTTAAAGGCAACTCTGTGTGGAGTCAGGCAGTTTTGGGCATCTTTGCCAACCTTTCACAATAAGAACACAGAAATTATTCTGCACATCAAATGGAAATCCAGTCTCATAAACCTAAATAATAACCCTGAGTATTGATGATCTATTATACTTTGCTGAGTCAAAGCACTTAAAAAGAATTAACAAATAAAATCTTCAAAAGACTCCCCTGAGGTAGATAAATGTTTTCTTGCTTATTTCTTTAGAGACTACATTTTAGGTTACTTGCCAAAGCTAAAAGGTCATTGTTGCTGATGCCAGGAGTGCCAAGAATCTTCTGGTTGCTAATCCAGTTCTTAGATAATTATAATTAGGGCTTGATATAAACTATGCCTAGTTTTGCATTTGGTTCAAATTAACATTGAAATTTCTTGACCCATTTAAATTATTTTATAGTTAATAGAATTGTGGAGTTGGAAATGTCCTTGGAGATGATCTAGTCCAAACCCACTATTTCACAGATGCTGAAAGACTGAAGCTCAGGGATGTGAATCCCTGCTCAGGTCTCAGTCTTTCCACAATGGACCAGTGTACAAAGATCTGATGGTCATGGCTTGCTGTGGAAACCTCCCAGTAGATTTCAATAGATTTTCCAAGAGATGGCATTAGATCTGTGGAGTGGTAGGTAAGGATGAAAAAGTGGGGGAGAAAAGATGTTCTAGGAAGAGAAAGGATTTGGGGGTTTTGTTTTTCTCTGTTTTGTTTCTGAACAACTTTCTCTGCTGAGTGACACCATGCTCAAGGAAGCCCATGTTCTATTTCTTAGAAAAATGCCTCGGCTCAAAGCCATCACCACAGGCCTTCTTAGACACCCAAAATGGGCAAAGAATACTTTCTGGAAAGAATATTTGTAATAGTTCCCTTGAAAAGTCAAGGGTGGCAGGAGGCAAGGGGAAAGGGAGAGGTTGTGAGCAGGAAAATATGAGTGCAGATGTAGCAAATAAGGGGCAGATGCCACGTGAAGATGAGTTCTGGCTCCCCAAATATGGCATGCCCCCGTGTAGTTTGAGAGAGACACACCCTTTGTGCACCCAAGCAGCACTCTGAAAGTCTATCTTTCTGCAATGATATTTTAAGCAACTTCCAAACTTCTTCTGAATACCAGTCCTCATTCCAATTGCCTACTTGAAAGATTTATTTCGATATCTACTAGGTATCTCAAAATAACATGTTCCAAACTCAACTTCTGATCCTCTGTGAAACCTATTCCCTCAATGTCCTCCCTAGCCCAGGAGATAACAACCCCATTCTTCTAGGTATTTAAGCCAGAGGTTTTGCAGTTATCCTAAGTCCTCTTTTTTTCCACACCTTATATCCAATTAATCACTGAATCCTATTGATCCATATCCTCATCTTGGAGGGATCTTGAGTTACCTGGCTCTTCTCAGATTATGACTACTGTTTTGTTTGTTAATTTACTATGGAGGTTGGAAAGAGGAATACTAAGAGTGGCTCTACTGAATTATCTGTTTGCCAAGCAAATTCTTCCCTGCCTACATTGTATACAGAATAGCTTTGCCTCCTCTTGATAATCACGGTCAATTATCAGAATGGTGTTAACTTTCCTTAAATACTGAAATACTGGTTGCTTCACACAAGAAAACCAAAATAACAGGATGGGAGCCATAACTTAATTTTTAAAAAGATTTTTGCAATGTACCCTGGTAGAAATAGTGTATATCTCCATACCTCTAGGACCCAAAGTTGTGGGGATGGGATAGCAAATTCCCTAAATGGGTCAGGAGAAATTATGTCAAGAAAAACTACTTGTACTTTTATCCTATGGTTCCCAAATCCATTTATTCTGTCTATCAATTGGAGGTATAAATATGATGACTATTGATTTAGCATGATGCTGTATCCAGAAAGATGGTACTTCAAATTTATAGGGTATTGCTTTCAAGCTTGAGCTGCAGGCATGCTTTCGAAAAGTTGTTCTAGCCTCTGCTTCTGACAAGATGGAGTAACAAGGACCACATTTACTTTTCCTTCTGAAACAAACAGAAATATCAGCCAAAATACATGAAACAACAGTTTTCAAGACACTGATGCCAAGCAAGGAAGGAAAGTGATCCCTGAGAGACAGGAAACATGGTAAGCAATATGATACCCTTAACTGTGTTGAGAGAGTTTCCAGTACAGGGAGGGGGAACTGGAAGATAGGTCTGTAAATTCTCTGAGTTGAAGCAATGGACTAAGTTCAGACAGAAAAGGTGGTTAGAATTCATAGGACACAAGTGCTGAGAGGAGAGACCTTCACAGAGAGGGCACTGTGGAGATCTTCAGATGATCCCTTTGAGTACTTTACAGAATATTAAGCAGTACATGCATATACTGAGGGAAAGAATGATCCCAAAGTATTAAAGAGAATAATGTCTGGTGTTCCTTGGGGTTAAGAATAGTGCTTGTTCACCCCAGCCATTCTGGAAAACCCCATAATTAACAGGGAATTAAGCAGAGTATGTAAGAGAAGGTACTGTCTTAGTAGTAGAGAACAATTAGTACTGGACTGAGCATAGTTCTGGACCTGCTAATAGGTCATAAAAGCAAGACTAGGAAGGACCAAGCTGTTTCCAAATAACTTAACTGTAGCCCAGAATAAAGCTCAAGACAATTTACATGAATTCAAAATTATCCAGTACCCAGTTAGGTAAAATTAATAATGTCTGACATCCAAAGATTACCAGGCATACAAAGAGGCAAGAAGATACAACCCATAATGAGAAAAATCAATCAATCAAAACAAATCCAGACCAGACACAGATGCTAGACTGAGGAAAAGAGAATGTTAAAACAGTCATTATAACTGTATTCCACACAGATATTTAACATATTTTTAAAATCCATAAACTCCTAGAGAGGAAAACTACAATGTTTGAGAAGAAAAATAATCTGAAGGAGAGCTACAGAAATCTTCTTTTACATTGAAAAAAAAAAAAAAAGGTCAATGAACTTGAGGGCAGAAGAGTAGAAACTCTCCAAAATGAAACAGAAAAAAAGTTCTTTTTTTGAATGAAGAGAACATCAGTGAGCTATGGAACAACTTTAAGTGACCTAATATATGAGTAGTTAGAGTTCCTAAATAAGGTGGCGGCGGGGGGGGGGGGGGGGGGGAGGGCAGAAAAAAATTTGAAGAAAAAATGGCCAAAGACTGTCCAAACTGAATCAGAACCATAAACCTACAGATACAAGAAACTCAGGAAATTCCAAGGAAAAGAAACATGAAGAAGGTAATACCAAGGCACATCATGATCAAGTTGCTCAAAACCAGTGATAAGAAAATCTTAAAAGGTAGGCAGAGGAAAAAGACATCTTATATACTAAGATAAGGATGACATCAGATTTCTTATTGGAGACAATGCAAGCAAGAAGACGATGAGGCAACATGTTTAAATTATTGAAAGAAAAGGAAAACTATCAACTTAGAATTCTATACTTGGCAAAAACACTGTTCCAAAAAAGGGCAAAAATAAGATGTTTACAGACATGCAAAAGTTTAAAGAATTTATCACTAGCAGATCTATACTATAAGAAATATTGAACAAAGTCGTTCAGCCCAAAGGAAAGTTATACCAGATGGAAATCCAGATCTACACAAAGGAATGAAGAACACCAGGAATGCCAACTATGTGGTAAATACATGACTTTCAAGTTTGATTTATACCTCCCTACAAGATCATTGATTGTGGGTTTATAACATATGAAAAAAGGAAATTGCATGACAACTATAGCATAAGGGCCAGAAAGGGATAAATAGATGTGTGCTATTGTATGTCTTTTATGATATATATGAAGTGGCACGATATCACTTGAAGGTAGATGTGATAAATCAAAGATATATATGATAAACCCTGGTGTAACTGTTACAATAACAAAATAAACTGCTATAGCTAATAAGCCAACAAAATGAAACCATAAGAGATATTAATCTGAAAGAAGGCAGGCACAGAGGAAAAAGGAACTGAGAACAGATTGGGACAAATAAAAAAAAGCAAAATGATAAACTCAAGTCCATATTAATAGTCACATAAAATGTAATACTAGGTTCAGCTGTAAGTAAGGCCAAGGTTTTCAAGTAAGTTGCATGACCAGGTGGACCAGAGTTACATGTCATCCACCATTGTTGCACCTGAGGCTCTTTGGCTCAAACCAAAGGCCAAATGTGAAATTCTAAGCAGTTGATGGAGGATGAAAAAAAGATTCATTAAGTATTTTGGCACAAGCTCAATATGGAGTGCTCCAGAACTACATCCCCACTGAGAAGAGGTCTTAAAAAACATAATTAAGGGAAAAAATGTCCCCAGTTAGCAGAACTTCAGATGGTGCATCTGGTCATCCACTTTGTGTAAAAGAAAAATAGTTCAAGAGTACTTATGAGCAGAGGCAAATGGCCTGGCTGGCTTATCAAATGACAGCAAGAAGAAATATTAGAAAGATCAGGGACCAGAGGGTAGAGTGAGAGACTTGTGGATGGACTTAAGGAATTGAAGTATGAAAGTGCTCAAAATAATAAAGCAGACAAAATAAATCAGTTAACTGGCTTCAGCTGGCTTCTGTCACTGGCCACCCAAGTGCCAGTAGAATGAGCATATGAATGGGGTTTTGAGGCAGATGTAGAGGCTATGTACGGGCTCAACAACATGGACTGCCACCCATCAGGGCTGACCTAGATACTGTCATTGCCAGATGTCTAATCTGACAGCCAGAGACCAGTGCTGAGTCTGACATACAACCAGTTCTCTAGGAGACCAGCCAGGTACTTGGTTATTTGAATCCATCTGATACTTGGCTATTTGATTATATTGGGTTCTTGCGACCTAAGAAAGGAGAGTGATTTGTCTTCAACAAACTGACATGTATTTCAGATATGAATTTGCCTTTCCTGCCTGCCTTGGCCAGTGCCATTATCTAATGGTTTCAGGCTATTTTAACAACAAACACAGGATCCTACATAATATCCCCTTAGACCAAAGAAACCACTTTACAACAAAGGAAATGCAATGTTGGGTACATGACATGGGATCCACTATTTCTACCACCTACCACATTTTCAGGAAGTTGCAACCTATTACAGCTTTGGAAGGATCTTTTCTCTCCTCCTCCCTCCCTCCCTCCCTCCCTCCCTCCTTCCCTCCCTCCCTCCCTCCTTCCCTCCCTCCCTCCCTCCCTTTCCTCCCTCCCTCCCTCCCTCCTGGAAACTAAATAAAATATTTCTAAATAATTCATGGGTTCAAGAAGAGTAAAAAGAAAATCAGAAAGTGTTGAACTGAATTAAAATGGAAAAAAACCCCATATAATTAGTGGGATACAACTAGAGAAGTATTTAGAGTAAAATTTATAGCACTAGAAACTCACATTAGGAAAGATAGGTCTCAAATCAGTCAACTTATTTAGTTTCCAGATATTTGTAGACCACAATTTCTTTTGAATGTACAGATTGATCAAGTCCTTCTTTACTGTTCTTGTATTTTTTTCCCCTGCTATTCTATTAACCAACTCTATAACTTCCTCTCCCACCTCTTCTTTCCTCAGGACCCTGTCGCTGCTACTCCAACTCTGCCTTTCATTGTGATAATTGGGCTTACTTTGCTTCTGATGTTATGTGCCACCCCTGGCCTCTGTTATTTCAGGATCCTCTCATTTTCACTGCTGTTAGTAAGCCCAGTTCTGTAACACCATCTCCCATTTCTAGTGCTGGACTCTAGAGAAGCACCATCTCTGAGCTGGTCAATGACGATGTGGATGCTCTGACCAGTGCATTCCTTATCATTTTGATAAACAGAATATCCTTTAGGCTTTTCCATGAAACTTAGTGAACTCAGGTGTTCTGGCCTTCACTAATATTTCCTCTCAAGGATTCCCACTTCACTGAGTCTTTAAAGCCTTTCCCTTACTGTGGCCATCTAATCCTCCAAAGATCATCCTAAAATGATCTTTGCATTGTCTACCAGAGTGTTTTCCAGGGTGTTAAATCCTATATAATAGAAGATTGTTTCATGTTGATAAGCCCTCTCTTATCCTATTTCATCTTCCACATCTGTTGATCCACATCTTCAGGATCAAGCCCTATAATCTGTGTTTTTCCATGTTGGCAGCTCCTTTGGAGTACAGTATTTTTGCTCTTTTAGCAGGGCCAACATATTTCTAATCTGGTTCTTCTGTTACTTACCCCAAGTTGTTGGACTGGGCCGGGAGTGTGTGAGGGGGCAAATCATGAGGGGTTGTTTGAAGAGGCCTCTGCATTATCTTTAATCAAGAAGGAACACCAGCTTTTAACATGGAAGAGTGTGCTACTCTGTAATCCAGGGTGCTTCAGGGAATATGGTAATTCAAGATCAAGGGCATCAACTCTGATGTCCTTATCAAGTGCCAGGATCCCACCCCTTCCTAAGTAGGGCCCTACTCTTGGCATAGCTGATTTTCCAGGGCTGAGAAATCAACCTTCTCGGCAGTTCTGCTACCATTATGAGTCTGATCCTTCAGGTTTTTTTTTTTTTTTTTTCTGTTCTCCTGCTGCAGGAGATGGGAGTCTCTTTGTGTGATTCCAAGGAAGACTTCAGTTTTCACACTTGACCTGAATTGTAAATCTTCTTCAGTCTTTTACCATTTTTCTCCAATTCTTCCATGGCTCTCAGCAATAGCCATCAGATTCCGTAGTCTTTATTTATTTATTTATTTTTTTTTTTTCCGTAGTCTTTATAATTACTTCTGCTAAACTTTCAAATGCCTGAACATTGCACCAAAAGTATATTTTCTTCCTCTGGTAACTAATTCTAGTTGTCTGTTGGTGGAAGTTCCAGCAATGGCAGAGCTCTAGCATACTGAGGGCTTTTTGTATTTCACCCACCACCAGTGATCAGCAAGTGATTCAGCCCCAAGCTCCCATTTTCATATCTACTTTTTAGGACTGTCCCTGGAGTCAATGTTTTTAGGTTGTATTCCTAAGGCAATAGTGAGATCTAGTTTTGCACATAGGTAGGTAATTGGAGAACATTCTTGAGAACCACACTTGCAAGAGAGAGAGGAACATAGGCTAGAGCAGAGAAGTTGAACTGAGATTTAGTTGTAACAGAGGCCTCAGTTAATTATATAGGAGTTGGAAGCTGAAGTGGCTCTTCATAGTTGTCACCAGTGATTTGATGCAGGCTGTCCCTAGGGAGGGAGCAGAGCTGGAACATTACCAGGATCACTCTCTTAGGTAAGTCGCATTTCTTCAGCCTAGGGCAATCCATGTGGAGCTCCCTAGCTATGAGGGAGGTACCATTCCAGGTAGCTGAGGGAATGAGACCTTTGGTCTAGAAGTGTGGTGTCTTAATGGTGCACCCCAGCATCCATTATAAAACATTTTAGGACTTTTGGCCCAAGTAGAGACTTTGATTAATATTGACAAATACCAGGACACCTATATTTTTTGTGAAATGTTAACCAGTTTTACACACAGACATCACTAATCCAATTTATCTTATACTTGAGGATATAATACCAGACTTAAAATATTAAATTTAGAGGCCAAACATTTTGGTAAAATAAAGATAGGGTATGTCTGCTATTTCTTATAATCCCTGTGTAGAATCCATACTGAGCAATGAAATGATATTGGTGTGCATTGAGTTATCATAACTCAAAATACTCTGGATCATGAACTGCTTCATGAACTGTCTTGAATAACTTATTGTAGACATTTGGTTTTTCTGGATTGTTCTCATGCTTGTTGGTTCTCAGTTTTTAGAATCCTGTTTCAGCCTAGGTCTAAGAAGAAGTGGAATGTTAATTATTTTATTTCAAGCGTGTTGTCATTTTTTCTTCTCTAAAATTTCTCAGATCATTGATTTCAATCATATTTATACCAAAAAATTATTTTGATGTCATAATACCAGTGCCAAGTCTTTTCCCCCTTTCTCTCCTCTTCATCATTTCAGCCAAATATACTCTATCAAAAAAGCTTTCCATTACCTTTACTTGGGCCAAGTTCCTCTCACTGTCTAATGAGATTTTCAGTAGCTGGATTCTTATCTGGTCATCTGTATTTAATATTTGGAAAAGTAAGACTAAAGAGATTTAAGCTATCACTTACTAGGATATTAAAAAGTGGTGGATCTTAGTCCTGGTAGTAAATAAACTATTTTTATTAGGTGAGGATGAACACATTTAGTAAAGCACAAATTATTTCCATGGTATCCAGAAATACCAATGGTAAGCCTAGCACTCATAACAGGACTCAACCCTGAAGGGTATAGAAAGTCATGAACATAAAACTAAGCAGTGGTCATGAGAAACTATTCCAAATGAGCACATTAAGAATTTATTTGCGTTATATTTTTTGTTTGGATGTAGAAATCATTACTAGCTCTTATCGACTCTTGAATTATGGCATGAATGTGAGAGCAATTACATTTTTGGAAGGTTTAGATAATATTTTACAAGAAATTAAGTGGCTAATTAATTAGAACGTTTGATATGGAAAAGCTCAGGAGGTTATACATTTTATAAAGTGGTACTACTGAAAAATTATTACTTATAAAATTCTGAAAAATGCATTTTTTTTTCAAGATTTTATTTATTTATTCATGAGAGATATAGAGAGAGAGGCAGAGACATAGGCAGAGGGAGAAGCAGGCCCCATGCAGGGAGCCTGATGTGGGACTTGTTCAGGGGACTCCAGGGTCGTGCCCTGAGCTGAAGGCAGACACTCAGCCACTGAGTCACCCAGACGTCCCAAATGCAGTTTCACGTACCATTTCATTCAAAGTTCTCAGGGCACTTACTATTATTTTGTACATTTAATTGGTCTACCAGGGTAATCAGCTTAGCATTATAATATTTATTCCAACACACTGCTTATGGGTTAAATACTTCTAAAAATCAGAGTTTACAAATCCTGAGTGTTGTCTCACTACATTATATTTTTTCCACCTTTAATTACTGGCCTTGGCAGGAACAGTCAGAGACATCTAAATTACCTAGTCTTTCTAGCTACACCTAGTAAGAGCATAGAATTCTCAGTTTTGTTCAAACAAAGCAGGAAAAACTGACTTTCTTCCTTTATTCTGACTTTAGTCCTTTAGGGACTAAAAACCCTCTTCAGTTAGATGAATGTGTCTTGCATACAGCTGTGGAAATTTTCACACATCAGGAGAAATCAGCAACATGTACTGCTGAAAGGAGAAAGAAAATGATTACTGTTAAGTGAAGCTTAAAGGAAACACACCCAATGTTTGTGTAGGCAAATTGAGTGAGCACACACCCTGGGGTCTCAAACACACCATTTTGGTGGATTATTATGCACGATTTGTCCATACTGACAAAATGATTAACTGTTTTGCATCTGTGAATTCATGACCCCAAACAGATGAAAGGTAAATATGGCTATGTTGACAAATGGCTTGGTTGCAAAATTCTGGTACAAACAAAGGCATTATAAGAAAAGAAAAGAAAAAAGAAAAGAAAAGAAAAAATCTGCATAAAATAAATTCATGTAAATTTTCTTATCAGCCATCAGGTCAACCTTTTTATTCTTTCAAAGAATGACACTATGACTTTAATTATCTGTGGAGGTAAGTGGGTAAGATATTTAGGGGTAGAATTTTAGGGTAAAAGAAATAAGTAAGAAGTTAAGAGGGGCTCAGCCTCAGGAAAAGCTTTAAATGAAGTGCATCTCAGCACCCAGAAAGTGGATGAGTAGGGAAATGATTCTTAACTTGATATCTAATGACAATGTTCCAATACATTCTAGCATTAAAGAACCTTCAATGCTCTTCACATTATACCTTTCCTATCTCAGGAAAAATATGGACTATAAAAAGCTGGGCTGACATTCCTCAAGCAGAAGCTGCTGAAGAAACGAATAATTTCCTTTTCTTAATTTTTATTATAGGCAAAAAAAAATAATCCTAGGAAATTCATTTAATAGGTGATAATTGGAATAGTGTGATCCTGGAAATGTGGGTGAATAACAAACTATAGAAAACTAGCAAATAAAACTAAAACCAAACAAATAAACAAAAACACCTGAAAGGTAAGAACACATAGAGAATGACGTGGATCTTGCCTCAACAATCTTAGATTTCATGTTTAACCAATGACACCATAAAAATTTTCCCAAAACAATAGTAGTAGAAACAAGAATGAAAGTTTCATGGTTTCTACCCTACTCAAAAGTGATTTATAGTTATAGTCCTCAGTTCTAGACTAGTGTTTCCCAACTTTAGTATGCATATGAATCATCAGAGGATCTTGTGCAAATGCAGGTTCTAATTCAGCTGGCCTGAGTCTACATTTCTAACAAGTTCCCAGAAGACACTGATGTGGAAAGTTCAAGGACCGTACTTTGAGAAGCAAGGATTTAGAAAACTTGGGGGAGCATCTAAAGGATGTTAATTAACAATTGATCAATTAGATCTCTGAGGAAAGGTGAGGACTTCTGTGAAAAACAATGAAGAGAAAGAAAAATGAGTAATAAGAGGATCAAAGAATATAAAGGGCTCTTGGCAGAGTTTTCTTATTCCACAGACAGCAGAATTATAAGTGAGTTTCCATGATAGCTTAAAGAGTATGCAATATTGGGGTGCCTGGATGGCTCAGTTGGTTAAGGGTCAGGTCATGATTCCGGCTCAGGTACCCTACGACCCAGCAATTGTACTACTGGAGATTCTCCCCAAAGATACAGATGCAGTGAAATGCCAGGACACCTGTACCCCACTGTTTATAGCAGCAATGTCCACAATAGCCAAACTGTGGAAGGAACCTCGGTGTCCATCAAAAGATGAATGGATAAAGAAGGTGTGGTCTATGTATACAATGGAATATTCCTCAGCCATCAGAAAGAATGAATACCCACCATTTGCTTCGACGTGGTTGAAACTGGAAGGTATTATGTTGAGTGAAGTAAGTCAATCAGAGAAGGACAATCATCATATGGTTTCACTCATACGGGGAATATAAGAAATAGTGAAAGGGGTTATAAGGGAAAGGAGGGGAACTGAGTGGGAAAAATTAGAGAGGCAGACAAACCATGAGAGACTCCTAACTCTGAATAACGAACAAGGGATAGTGGAAGGGGAGGCGGGTGGGGGGATGGGGTGACTGGGTGACAGGCACTGAGGAGGGGACTTGATGGGATGAGCGCTGCGTGTTATACTATATGTTGGCAAATCGAACTCCAATAAAAACAAATGAAAAAAAATCAGTTAAACTATGTATAAATTCACCAAAGAATAAACATAAATGGTTACTAAAAAAAGAAAAAAATGATTCTGGCTCAGGTCATGATCTCAAGGTCATGAGATTGAACCCTGCATTGAGCTCCATGGAGCTTGCTTAGGATTCTCTCTCCTTCTGCCCCTCCCTCTGCTTGCACCATCTCTCTTTTGAAAAAATAAAAATAAAAAAGTAATGTTTTTTAAAAAGTCTATGCAATATCTGGAAGAGTTTTATGACAGTAAGGAGTGCTAAATATTAAAATAAGTTACTCAGAGAGGGTAGGCAATCTCCTACCAAGAGTTTGGGATGATTGAAGACTGGTCCTTCCTCAGGAAAGATGGATTTTCTTTGTTACCTCTTAAAATCCTCTTCCTGGTGAATATGCATAGAATTGACATATCAGTTTGGTAATTTTATTAATATATTTGTATCCAAAAATCATTTGGAAGCCAATCTAAATATCAGAGCTGATAGCAGACCTCATGTACAACACCATTTTTGGCTACTTCGCATATATATTTATTTTGGTGGTTTGGGAAAGTTCTCTTGGAGGAAGACATTTATTATACTATTTTACTTTGCATGTGGTAGTCCCATACAGCATTCGTTTTCTTGTTTCCCAGTAGCTAGCTAGAGGAAAAGTGAAAAAAGATTTATTATTTGAATTTATATCATTTTTAAAAACAAAACTTCATAATCAGTGGAAGTTTCAAAAGTAATTTTCCCAGTTTTTATTAATGCATTAAAAGATAAAGAAAGAAGAAAGAAAGAAGAAAGAAAGAAAGAAGAAAGAAAGAAAGAGAAAGAAAGAAAGAAAGAAAGAAAGAGAAAGAAAGAAAGAAAGAAGAAAGAAAGAAAGAAAGAAAGAAAAGAAAGAAAGAAGAAAGGTTGAGTTTGGTTAAATTCTTAGGTTCATTTTCTCATTCTTCACAGAAAATCCTTTTTCGTTTTCAAAAGAGTTTTGTATTCAAATGGCACTTTGAGAATTGTGAAAAGGAGTAAAAAATCATCATATTATATTCTTTCATAATTTATTACAGAAATCTCCTTTCCTTGCTTTAGTATCACTAGGCTTCGTGGCTCAGTACTACAGTATAAGGCAAGTAAGAAAAGCTAGGCCGTAAGAGCTAATGAGTACAGCGCTTTCCGTTTGTCAGACCCTATTCTGTGTGCTTCTCATATACTAACTTGTTCAGTAAGTATAGGGATGTGGGCAAGCTTTGGCAACAAAAGAAAAAAATGATCAAATGCAGCATTTTCATGCTTCCTACCTCGAAAGAAAGAAAGAAAGGAAGAAAGAAAGAAAGAAAAAGAAGAAAGAAAGAAAAAGAAAGAAAGAAAAAGAAAGAAAGAAAGAAGAAAGAAGAAAGAAAGACGAAATGAGAGGAGCTTGGGATAGCTTTTTCTAGGTCCCTGGTGAACTTCAGTGATGCTGATAGAAGGCGATTATACACAGGATGCTATAGAATTGAAGGCAAAGTTGTATAGAATGAATCTCCGTGTTTTCAAGCACATTCCAGCAAGGGGTTATATAGCATCCCTGACCATACGTCCCAAGGCAAATGCTGGCTGGCACGCTGGACCTCACTGTAAACTCACTCAGGTTGTTCTGTATGTATTTCTACCTCAAAGTTTCAACAAAGGGATGGATACATTTTTGGAAATATATTTTTTAAAAACTGGGTGGTAACCCTCAGAACAGAGAAAACCTCCGTGTCTTACCTTCTTGTCCTCCTGAATCCCAGTGCTTTGTACCGCTGATATTTACTAAGAGTTAAATAGTAGTTATGATAGTTCTTCTGACACAAAGGTTGGGGACTCAGACCCACACCATGTATCTATATGTGGGTATAAAACCAAGCCATAGTTGGGTAAAATTAAAATGATGGGAGAAAAATTCCGTTGTCCCAGAAAGTAGGAGTAAGAAGGACTGAGGACGTTACTGTGGGCTTACCCTTGTAAGTAGTCGAGAAGGGAAATCCATCACAGTTTGGGGGTTTTCACTTATCTTTTAATACAAAGGACCACAGCACATATTCTCTATTAAATGGGGTTAGAGAGGGAGGCCGAGGGGAGGGAAAGCAGGATGGAGGAGCCTCTCTCCAAGGGCACTTGAAAGGTGCGCATGCACCAGTCTGAGGGTGGGGGCATCTGTACAGTGAGGGCCGATGGCAGTGCCCTGCAGACAGGAGCACTAGTGACAGGTCTAAAGCACACAGCTCAGCTAGAGGCCCCCCTCATCTTGGCTCTCGGTCAGCTGGGAGTCTGATTTAGGATTTGAAGAAAGGCTGAGAGCTATTGGCTGGGTGTCAACAACCAGCTCTCCCCAGCACCCGTGATGCTCGGACATTTTTTTCTTTTAAAATTTTTTAATTTATTTATTCATGAGAGACACACAGAGAGAGGCAGAGACACAGGCAGAGGGAGAAGCAGGCTCCATGCACGGAGCCCGATGTGGGATTTGATCCCAGGACCCCGGGATCACGACCTGAGCCAAAGGCAGATGCTCCACCACTGAGCCACCCAGGTGCCCCTGAACATTTCAATTAGAAGGCTCTGCCTCTAATTTAGAACTGCTTACTTCTAACATATAAAATATGAGTTTCTAAGCCAACTTAAAAAAAAAAGTGACCCTGCTAACAAAGGCTTATTCGAGAAATTAGCACAATGTCTCAAAACTCCCACTTTGAGGGGAAAAAAGTAATGCCTCACAGCGAACATTATTAACGATCCCTTAGTTGTGAGGTCTCAATGCCTGCTTAATTAAAAGGCTACAGAATCTTCGAAGTATGTACTCCGTGTGTTAAAAATAATAGCTAGAGAATACTTTGCCACCAGTAAGTGGGTGGTAGGAGGAAGTGGAAAAAATAAAAATTCACAGTGCCTAATGGTTTATTAATATGTTTCATCTTCCTTTTGGAATGTGGACCCCTGATTACATGTGTGTCTAATCACTCTCTGGTGGATGGAATGTTTTCAGCCATCAGTTCAAGAGACAGACACACTTCATTATTTAAAAAAGCGAAACTTTACAAGTGACCCTCCTCTAGCCATTCTCTATCCTCCACATTTGCAGACAAGCTGGCAAACAAAAGTTGTCCTTGAGGCTTTCCATGTGTGCCTCTTAACTTTGATTAGCAATTGAAAGCAGGGGCTTGTTTGTTTGTTTGATTGGCTTTGGGTTTAAGGGCTATTCACAGTTTCCTGCTGATGGTGATGCATCATTACTCTGCTTGGTGAAAGGGCCCAGAATAACCCACTGCTGGGTTTTCATCCCAGCGGTGAAGGAAAACAAAACCCAAACACACCCAGGACTTCGGATCGGAGTCAATGAATTCATTAATCAAATAGCTTATTCAGTCAATAAATATGGGATCGATGAAGTAAGGACTGGATAATTTCAGCATTTAAATTTTGTAAGGCTCCCCAGGAAGTCGCCTATCCTTAAGGCCCATGCTTTACTGTCTATGTCCATGGTTAAGGATCTCCAAAGGACGGAATTTAAAAATAATACCTGCTTAGAAAACTTACACTCACTCTTATGTTGTAAATATGACAAATTCCTTATTAGCTGTTTCAAGCTCCTTCCTGTCTCTGCAACCTTAATTTTTCATTACTGTCAAGTGGAATCATTACTTCAATGAAACATGTTAAGCAGCTCGTTCACTCAACTTTTAAGCCCCTCTGCCTGCATCTAGCCCACCAGGGCCACTTCCACTTCCGCTCGCACCACCTGCCCTGGCGCCTGCTTCCCCTGTGTGGTCCTCTTCCTGCCTCAGCTTCTCCTCTTGAAGCGGAGGTCACCCAAGCAGGTACAGCTCTGGGCCCTGGGGGAAACGCTCTTGAGTAAGCTGGGGCTTGGGCCTTTGGGAATTTGGTTTTATTGGGTGGAGTTTACAGCTCACTGCCCTTCCCCAAAGGGATTGCTCTTTCAAAATTCTGGCTGGCTGCTTCCTCCACTTGTGGTCTTTGGTGATCCAGCCCAAGCAACGGGCTCCTGGGTGGCAGCAGTCGTTTTTCTTTGCATCCAGCGTGGAAAAACACGGTGGGTGAATGCTGTGTTCTGTGGATGTGCAATGAAGGCCTGCTTGTGGCCAGTCCCGGCACAACCTGGGACCGTGCACGTGGTCTACCCATGATGGCCTTCCTCTGGAGGTTGCACACAGTAAAGTGCTCTCACCTTCCTGCAGTCGATCCCTATGGTTTTTCGGATGAAACAGTGAAGCTATTAGAAGTACCCCAAGAACACACTGGAGCTCAGCACCAGGCCCCACCGCTATTGTGCAAGGAAGGGAAGATCCTAGAACACTCCTCTTTCCACCACAGGACATGTTTTTTGTGTGTGTGTGACATCTTTAGTGTTGGTCGTTTCCGTCCCTCCCACCCATGACTCTCACATTTTAGTCATCAGGATTACTTGGAGGGCTTGTTAAAACAGATTTTTAGACCCCAACCCTAGAGTTCCTGATTCAGTCGGTCTGGAGTGGGGCCCGTTAATTTGCACGTGTAACAAGTTCCCAGATATCTTCATACTGTGAGAACAACCATCTTAAGATTGTAAAACTCTGCAAGAAGGAACATTGTTTTCTATTTCCTCGATCGGTTAGTTATCCTTGCTCAGTTATTGTCACACAACTGCTTTGTTGTGTCATTTTAACGACTCACTCACTGTCAGGGAGTTCTTTTTTTTTTTTTTTTTTTCATTCTGGAATCAAGTTTTATGCAGTTTAAATGGATTTCACTTGTTTTATGGCAAAGATTCAGAACAGCTGTGTGGGCTCCTCTTATACTTATTTAGTAAGCGTTTCTCAACTTGTTTTTCAACAAGTGTGGTCCAAGAACCACATGCAATAGCATCATCAGGGTGCCTAATAGAAATACCCATTTCTGGGGCCCAGTTCAGAACCACTAAGTCAGACTCTGTGGGGTTGGGGCCTAGTAATAAGCCTGTTAACAAGTGCCTGAGGTGAGTCGATTACATACCAGAGTTCCAAACCTCTGCACTAAAACCATTTTAAGATTCTTTTTTTTCACTTGTATCTCCTCCTTGATGAAAAACTCAAGCTTCTTTAAGTTTCCCTCCTAAAGTTAATTTTCCAGATTTTCTCTGAACCTTCTCCAACTTGTTTGAGTAGCAGGGGATGAATTTTTGGGCATGTTTTCAAAGAGTTCTGCATGCCGTTCCCATGTGTGGGTTTCTGCCCAGTATTTACAGAGAAGTTTTTAAATAGGCGGTAAAGTTTTGGAAAGTGACTACTGAAGATGTGAAATGGACTAAGCAAGGAAAATTTAAAAGTTGCTTTAACTTTTCTTTCACAGAAGACGTCTTTGAATTTTATGTTTTATCTTCAGCCCGAAACTTGGTTTTTCATAATTATCTTGAATGAACCTGACTCAAAAATATTAAAAGTATTTTATGTATCTTAGATCTCAGAGTCCTCCAAATCCCCCTCATTGGCTATATTTCATGAATTTTATTTGGGAAAATAACATTGATTTGGGGAGTATTTTTTATTTTAGGGTAGATCATTTGTCATTACGCTACATCTGGGAGTTTGTTTTGTTGTTTTTCAAATTAGTGTTTTCAGGATAGTGGGAATTGAATTTTCAGTTTAGGAAACCTTCTTTCAAGGGTCCTGAGCATTCTGGAGCGACTAATGATCTTTAATTGATCTGGAGTAGCGGATCTGAACAACTGGTTTCCAGGTTTTAAGGCCTTGAGAGTAAAATTTTTTGACTTGTGTCAACAAGAAATGCCATCTCAGTTCATTCAACTTAAAGGAGTGGAAGAGCTGTCACACCTTAACGAACCCTGACCCTCCCCTTTCACGTTTAAGGACACTTATGATTACATTGGACTCACCTGGATCATACAGGCTCCTCTCCCTGTCTCAAGGTCAGCTGATTAGCTATGTTCATTCCTTTTGCAAACAGAATTGCCCTTTACCTTGTAAGGTAACATATTCACAGGTTTCAGGGATTAGGATGTGGGCATCTTTAAGGAAACCTTATTCTGCCCACTATAGAGTCCATTGGAGAAATAGCTAAGAATTTCTCAAATTTATGAAAGGACAGCAACAACATCACCTGGGAATTGTTAGATATGCAGATGTTACCTCATACCCTAGATCTACTGAGTCTGAAACTGAGGACCTGGGTTTGGCAATCTGTAGTTTAACAAGCAAGCCCTTCAGGTGAATCTCTTGCACACCAATGTTTGAGAATTGTTTTAAATAGCGTAAGGAACCTGAATAAAAATTCAAGTGAGCTCTGTATTTTGGCTTAATAGTATTAATTGATAAGGGACTCTTCATTTTACTTATTTTTTTTCTTAGAATTTAGGAATTCCAGATTCCTAAGGGATTCTGGAGATGCTCTGGAACCTCTGAGGTTGCATGCATACCTCGCAATGCCTGGCATTACCCTCTTCTCAATCCCACATTGATCTAAGTGGCTTGATTTTTAATATTTACTTGTTATTTAGTTGGTGGGGGCAAGGCTGTATAAAATTGGAAAACTTTTTTTTCAATTGGAAAAAGTTACCACTACTAAAATTTTTTCTGAAAACAACTAAATGTATTGAGTATTATTTACAACCTTATGAAGTAGGTCTAGTGGAATTATCCCACATTCTTGCTGTTGACTTCTGCAGGTTTAGCTAAGAGAAAATGCAGAGCAACCTAGAACCTTCTGTTAACATACTTAGGACAGTCTTGAATGTTTTTTTTCTTATCTATCTCATGCAAACAGAGCCTCTGAGGCAGTGATGGACTCCCCCAAAGTCCCACAACTCGAAAGTGGAGTTAACAGGACATTATACAGCCTACTGAGCTTATCTGTGGCAGATTGTCGTATCTGAATGGAAAGATGGCCCGCTATAAAAAACCCCAAACATAAAAACAACCAAAAATAAACAAAAGACTTGTCCAATTGCTGCTTGCCTGAAGCTGGCATCTGAGAAGAACTTTCCTAGGGACAGGCAGCACCTGAAATTACCAAGTGTAAATATAATAGGAAGAAATGAGCATGAAAGGAGCTTGAAAAATCCATAGTTTTCGCGTTTGCTTCTTATAGCTTTGCATGAGGACCTAGTTTCTTCTTTAGCATGAAGAAGCCTTCAGAGTTAAAGCAACAAGGGTACCTCTCCAGGACTCCTGCCATTCGTGGATTTCTTCCCTACTTCCATAATCTTTCCTGTCCATCCCATATCTGCAAAGTGACCATCTGAATTTATCAAGTTGTCCTGTTATTTTAAGACCTCTTGGATTTACATAAAGTTTTCAAGGTATGAGGAGTTCAAAATTTAAAAATATTAATTAAAACACTATGTGACAGGCACTTTTATAAATCCTGCTGTTACAAGGCTGAGCCAAATCGACATAATTTCTGGTCTCACTGAATTTAAATAAGGCCATATATTTCCATGTCCTTCACTACTGGATTATGCAAATACTTTTTTTGTTGCTTTCCGTGAGTCCAGTTGCTCTAACCACTTTGTAACATTACCTATTGTTTTCACATTTATCTCTGATGTGCACAGATTTTTCAAAGCTAACTTTGTAATAGTCTGAAATCACATGCTATTTTAGGGAAGATTATTTAGATTATATTTCCAACTGCCTTCAGGCTGTTGCCATTTTTATATGGGTGGCTTCCTCTGTTTTCTGAATCTAATTAGGCTTGAGAGGCATCATGAAATAGGTCACATGAACTTGGATTTGAATCTTCATTTTGCCCCCTCCCCTTCTCTATAGATAGATAAAGTACGTACGTATGTATAAACTTGGGAATTTCAATGTAATATTTCTAAGCCTCAGTTTTCTCAATTAAAATGGATCATATAATTACCACATAAGGGGGTTGGGAAGATTAAAGCACGTATGACTGTGTGTATGTATAGCCGTACATATGGAGAGATAGTTATTTAAAGCCATGACTCACACATAATGGCTGCTCCATAAGTATGACACCACATCCCCATCTCTTGTCAATTATTCTTATGAAATATGAACTCTTGGTTTTTTCCTCAGTCCTATCACCATGAGTTGTGTGTGTTGTCTCCAGTTTTTGACCTTTCTAAAGTGTTGCTTTCACCATGTTACTCCCCTGCATAGATGTGTATTGCATACTCCTTGCCCCTTGCAGTTCTCTGTCTGGTGTATTTCTGCTTTATATCTATTTTACCTTGACCAAATTACCTTCATCATCCCCCTTGCAAAATCTGTTTACTCTGGCGATGCTTTTTGCTTTTCTTTCCCTAGATGCACCAACCTCAGTTTTACCTCTGGGTCTTGGCTTATGTTGTAGGATTTTAAGTTGTATATTAGGCAATCTTAATTTTTAAGCATTTTCTTTCAGAATTCACTAATCTGCTATATATGCTTAATATAACTTAAGAAATGTCTTTGTAAAAAAAAAAAAAAGAAATGTCTTTGTAAGCTACAGGAGTCAAATTAGGTTAGGCCAAGAAAGTAAATTAATAGCTCTTGGAATCCAAGTACAGTTTGTGCAACTAAACTATATGGGAGGATAGGGATTCAACTGAGTTTAGGAACAGCTGGAACTAGAGACTAGAAGTGCCTCAGGACTCCCTCCATCTCACTGCTGCTCTCAGCCTCTAGTTTCCCACTTTCACTGAAGACTTGGTCCTTTAACATCTTTGGCCTTCCAAAAGGCCTTCCTCCAAAGAGGGAAGGCTGACTTTTTTTCAAGGACTCTGGTTGTATAGCTAAGGTCAGGTGCCACTTTGGATTGTTTAACTTTGTCACGGCAGCCTGGTCATGTAGAAGTATGGAAGTTCTTACTATAGTTGAGTGCTAGTGTGTGCCTCTGTAGGTGTATGGTAGGGTATGACTGGGAGCTGCTCCCAGGTGAAGAGAGAGAGGAATGCTAGATGTCATAACCATAGATGTATTATTATTATTATTATTATTATTATTATTATTAACAAAGTCTTTGGATGTTTGGGGATGGATTTGTTGTGCTCTTTTGAATTTGTCGTCATGGAAGGTAACACTATCTTTACATACCTCTCCTTTGATATTGAGAGTTGTTATGTTGATCTTGAAGGTTCACTGGCATGCCTAAGAAGATGTTTATTATGTGATTATGACTGTACTTGCAAAAGGGCTTTAGGTGAGTGAGCATGGGAATATAATTAATATGCTCTGGATATAAACACCAAACAGTTAGACAATATTCATAATATTCACACAGTTAAAACTTTGGTTTCACCGGTTTTGAACATAAACTTCTGCAACAAAGTAACTTATGAAATAGCCTATATCTAAGCTGCTGCTGAGCACCAAATAGCCTACCAGTGATACCCTCTGACAGTATTTTAATAACTAGATCAGCCTTTTAGATGGCCTTTGAATACATTGACTATTACAAAGAACAAGAATAGTTCTTATAAAACAAATCAAATATTTATGCTACAAAATGGAATCCTATTCATTTGATAAAGGAAGTTGTTTCTAGCCACATGTTGAAGTTCTTTTTTAGCTTTGCAGTATCCTTTCATCTTGATGAGACTCTTGAAATTAAAGAAAATCTTGGTAAAGTTTGCACCTATTAAAATAAAAAAGGAAACAAAGGCAATAAAGACATCTGAATCAGACTTCAGCTTTCTAATGACCCTGTGCGTTTCTCTACCTCTAAGTTTAATAACTGAAATGAAATGTTAGTACTTAACAGTTGGAATCCTTTATGATTTTGGTTACCTTACTAAATAAGCTGCTGACACAGCATGAGAGCTTGTAGAGGATAAAAAAGATCGTCTCTGGTCTGAGCTGAGACCCCCTCTCCTACTGCTTTGCCTTACATATGCCTGTGTGGGGCTAAACATCTGGTAGACCACTTATTATTTGTGAATGAGGGCAATTATCCATGGCACAGGTGTGTTATCCTCTGAAAGATCTTATTTCATTCTAATATAGACATGTCTACAAATAATTTATGAGGTGTGCTTATTTTATAGTCATTTTTCCCATGGAGAATAATTGCTAAGCTGCTTTTCTTTACTTTTTCTTTCTTTAAGTTTTGGGCAGTAACATCTTTTATCAAAGATGATAATTATAGCATATTTGATGAATGTAAGTCCAAATAAGACACTGGTCTTTCTCGAATTCTTAGAGAAGATGCTATGATTTTCCACATCTGTTTCAAGACTGATGGTTCTTGGTAGCAACCATTGGTAGCACTTTCCTTCAGTTTTTGGCTACTCTTTGTCTCTTTTTAAATGTCGGCAGTGGATGTGGAAGTCTAGTGCTCAGCATCGGGCTCATTCACTTCTTTTTTCAGCATGCAGACTTTGTTAGCTTCCCTCATGTTTTGCTCTTTCATGTATAGCTTGATTCTCTAAACACTTTCTGGAAAGTCAAGAAGCTCCTAATTCTTTGAAAATCGAAAAATATCATTTGCATTTTACAGGTTTGCAAATAATTAATATAGTCATTAACAGACACGGCAGGACTTTGGACTCATTCCCTAACAGGCAGCATTCTTTTTAAAGTCCATTTGGAGTTATTTGAAAATAAAAACAATGGAATCTTTCCTCTCTACAGAGGCTGTGTTGTTCCATATGGTATCTTTGATGGATATTTATATATTGAGATATTTGTAACATAATATGAAAAAGAAATTATGGGTCAAAATCAGTGCTTAGTAGCCAGATTATTTTGGATAAATCATTTAACCTCTTTGAATTCAGCAAACTGGTTAAGCACGTGGACTCTAGAAACAGCCCTGGGTTTGAGTCTCAGCTTTGTCCCATCACTCACTGTGTGACCTCTCTCTTAAGCTTCAGTTTTCTAAATGTAAAATGAGGATAAAAATCATTTTAATATAAGATGAATTTGTCTAGAATGCTTAGGTCAATGCTTTATAAAACATTAAATTATTACTATTATTAACTATGCATTGCAAATTAACCACTACCATTAGTGAATACAAAATGAAAATACCTGCCTTGCCTTAGCGGTTATTAAAAGCATCAAAGGATGACATATGTATAAAGCACTATTATTTATTATTTTTAATGTTTTGTAAGCTAGAACTACCCTGTGTAAAAGAATCCTTGCTTTTAGCAGTGCCAAAATTTTGCACATTATTTCTTGTTCACTGTTGTATCCATAGTACTTAGCATGGTATCAGGCACATGGGAAGAGTTCCAGAAGTTCTTGTTGAATGAACCTTGTGTTGCTTACTTTACCACTTTTTGAAGCTTAAAACAAACTCTAACCTTTCCTTCTACCAGTGGGGTTTTTAAGTTTCCTTCATTAGAAATCACTAGGGAAAAAATTGAGATTAAATTCTGTTTTCCTCTTTTGAAGGTGGGGAGAAGGAGTCAACCCAAATATAATGCAATCCTCAAAGGTGAAATAAAAGCAAATTAAGAGGTATTCTCATCTTTAATTTCTGTGGTTTACCAGTTGGTATTGAATGGATTTGACTAACAAGGGGAATGAAAATGGAAAGTCTTCTGGGGCTGATAATCAGAACGGGAGATCAGCTGAGTTAGGGTTTGGGTTAGGAGTCTGGTTGTTTTGTGTTAAAAAAAAATCATTGAGAAAAAAGTAACTGATTTTAAAGACTACCTCATATCTTTTACTTCTCAGTAGAGTGGAATAAATAGAGCACCAAAAGAAGTTTTCACACAATCAAAGGAAAGGAAGTGGAGGAGAGAGAAGAACCATTTTTTAATGACCAAAGAATAATACAATCTTTTGCAGTATATGTATTTTAAATGTATTTGGTATTTGGTTTCTTATGGACCTAAAATATTCTTCCAAATAATTTGGTAGCACATCGTCTCCATAACTTTTTTACTTTGCCAAACCATGCTCATATCTCCTATGGTGTTTATCTGGAGGGCTGAGTGGAGAGTGATACATGATCATTTTTGGTTTTTATTCCAAGCAATGTTTCTGTTCTGGAATGAGAAGATCATTGGAACCCTAGAGCTTGTCTAATTTAGGTTAAGTAACAATATTGATTAAATGATCTAGGGTTCTCAACCCAAGTTGAGCATCCTATTTACTAGAGAAACGTCTTAAAAATACAGAATCCTCTTGAGACCCCTTTATTCAGTAAACTGGGGTGTTGAAGGTGAAAGATGCTGGGGGTTTGCATTTTGAAAGCATTGTAATACAGGTGACTTTGGTAGTGGCAACCACTGACCTGGCTCAATCTAGCTACGTTTTACAAAGGAGGAATTTTGAACTGAGAGAAGGAAAGTGTTCTTTAAATGCACAGCACAGAAGTATTTATTTATTTATTTATTTTAAAACGATTTTTATTCATTTATTCATGAGAGACACAGAAAGGCAGAGACACAGGCTCCAGGCAGGGAGGCGGATGTGGGACTCCATCTGGGGACTCTGGGATCACACCCTGAGCCAAAGGCAGTTGCTCAAATGCTGAGTCATCCAGGTGTCCCCAGAAATGTGTATTTGTAAGGACAATTGAAGAGATTCTGTACTCGATGAAAGGCAGGTAATGAGTAAATCTTTAGAACTGAACTTTTTCTCTTCCTACTCGGATCTCCCAGCCATTTGTTCCCAAACAGCATGTGACAGCATTGCTGGAGTAGGTAGGAGCTCAAGCATAGTGAAAAAGAAATTAATGCCTCACCTGCTGGAAGCAAATGTAAGAAATGGTGAGACTCTATGTCTCCTTATGTAACCTGTGCTCTTATTAGTTGGGGCTTTGAGTACGAACCTAAATATTAGTTATCTTTCTCCCATTAATTATTGTCACACAGATTTAAAGGGTCAGAGATTTGGAAGTTAATGCCTCATTCAGTGTGGGAAAAGTAACACTATGCACTTTGGTTGCTGTTTTTCTTTCTGGCTGACTGCAGACCAATTGTTTCTGCCCCATCTCAGCTGGCTGGCAAGATGCTAATTTGCATAGGATGGCAATTTTCATGGTGGGAAGGGGTAGCATCCAACTCACTCTTGGTTTCAGGTGAGACTGTGGATCTCAGAACTTACAGCCAGTTCTAACATCTATCATGTTTTATACCTATTCTTTTCCTGTATAAAAGATAATCTTTGTGGGTGCCTTCACTGTGACCATACTGGGTGTCTCTAGTGGCAAGCAATTTTCTTTCCTTCAAACTAAAGTCCAAAGCTTCTTGTATTGTTTAGATGAAGGGTGGGGTCGGGAGATTAAAAACAAAAACAAAAAAACCTAGATTCTAGTCTTTAACTAGCTGCGAGGCTTGAGCATGTTGATTAAACTTTCAGAGTCTTAGACTCATCATAAAATGATGAGTAATAACAGTAACTACTTGGCTCATCACATAGACTAAGTGAGGAATTTGAAGGTAAAGTGCTAAAGCAAGCAATTACAATATGTTGTAATAGAAAATTCCTATATTTACTTTTGATCATCTCCAACATTAATTGCTATTCTCAGTGGGAAGTGAATTCTGCTGTTGGATCCTTGAGGAAATGGTATTTCTTCTGTGGAACCTTTATTAAAAGTCACGTCCGGGGACGCCTGGGTGGCTCAGCCGTTGAGCATCTGCCTTTGGCTCAGGTCGTGATCCTGGGGTCCTGGGATCAAGTCCTGCATCGGGCTCCCTGCAGGGGGCTGCTTCTCCCTCTGCCTGTGTCTCTGCCTCTCTCTGTGTGTCTCTCATGAATGAATAAATAAAATCCTAAAAAACCAAAATCACGTCCAAACTAAAGAATACACTTGAAAGAAAGTGAGGAGCCAGTTCTTAACAGGTGGTGAGATCTTATAAAGATACCACCAAGCACGTGGACAGATCAGCAGGAAAGCATCATCTGGCAGTCAGAGAAGGAGCAGTGGCTGGATGTGCTCACCTGGCAGTGGACAGGTGGAGAGGCAGCAGGAGAGCAACACCATTGGCTCCAATGCTTGACATTAATCACATTCCTATGGAAATGCTGCAGTTTTTACAGCATACTCAGGGAAGGAAACTGTCAAATTCTATTGGATGTTCACTTATACTTTATTTAAGGATCAAACAAACAAGTTAAATCACCAAACGGTTTTGTCCCAGCAACATCCTGAAACAGAATTGAGAAATAATAAGTTTATCATGGTGACCAAACCTTGAGAATTCTATAATAGTTTGAGGTCATAGGCCTCTCTTTTGTGGTAAGAAATTTTTGCTGGAAAAATACTGCTACTATACAGCCTATTTCTTTCTTAAAATGTGGTTCTTAGTTGTAGATAGTAATTTAATTTTTCTCTGGGCATACTGGAGGGTGTAGATTCTATCAGAAGGATTTTACTTCTTTGCCTGTGGAGGGAGCAGAGTGGCAGGCATAAGCAGAATGACAAAATAATTTGTTCAGGCAATGTAGCTTCATGGCTTGCGCGAAGGGATGGGTGGATTCTCTTGAAGACTGTGGAGATTTAATAAGACTTTATTAACGAATGAGTAGTATTTCAATTGGCTGCTTCTTAACGTGCCCACTATCTTCAGGTTTCTGTTTCAATACTCCTAACTTGTTCATGGATGACATTTTTAAGCAGGTGGTTTTAGGTTGGTTTTGTAGTTCAACAGCATCTTCCAGGATCTGGCTCTTAGAATCTTTCTGCTTTGTCATACTAAATAAGTCGTAAATATCTCCCCTTGTGGTCTCAAGATGAACTGTGGTAGTTCCAAGCATCATTTTGAAGCAGGGAGCAGGGTTGGGAGAAGGGAGGCCTTTCTCTTCCATCTCTCTTATCACGGAGGAGGGGTATTCCCAGGAGTCCCCCAATACTGCTTTGACTTAAATCTCATTGACCAGGATCAAATTACGTGTCTGTCTTACTTGTCACTGGCAAACGGGAATGAGATTCTCATGGTTGACTTACATGGTTTTAATTCATACTGGGGCTAGGGAAACTCTCCCCCAACAGAATTGGGATCTTGTTCAAAAGGAGCAAGTAGGAAATAGCTATGATTAGTATCTGCCACATTCCTTGATGGCAGAACCTTTATCATGTTATCTAGCTATTTCTAAGAACTTAGCATAATGCTTGGTACATGATAGACTCTCAAGAAATTGTTAAATAAATAAATGGTAAATGCATGGCTCTGGAGAGCCAATAAAAAATAGAGTCCAATAATAGGTCACATTTATTGAGCAACTAAAATATTCCAGGCATTGCGTATCATTTCTAATTTTTAGAGCTACTCGGCCAGGTGGGTTTTAAAGATCTTCATTTTATTGTTGAGAAACTAAGGCTGAGAGAGCTTGCCTAAGGTCATAAACCTGGGAAATGGCAAGTCTATGTGGTTCCAAAATCCTGCTTCCTTCTGTAATACTATAGCGTCTCTCTGTGTTGGGGCATGTTTTTGGTTCTCTGCAGCTTGCCTTAATTAATAATTCTCCTGAGTGTCCTTCAGGGTTAGAGAATCTCTGGTAGAAATTGAAGTCTTTAGCTTCTAACTTCTGACTCATATCTGTGAATGAATCAAACTGGAAGGGAATGTAGTAGGCAAAAATGCAATGTAGATGGTTTATCAGTTTCTTGCAGCTAAATTTGAGACTGAAAAACAAGCTACTTAAGTTAGAAGAGAGGATACATAGAATAAAACTTAATATTTCTGGCCAATAGAGACAAAGGTAATTTGGATTTGATAACTAGATCTTTGTGAGAAAATTACTATCAATAGTTAGACCACTGCAAGCACTGTGTAACTGGTACCCTACATCCACCTGGGTCTTTCTCCAAAAGGCAGCCTGAGTGATCTATCTTTTCCTTTCCTTTTCCTTTTCCCTTTCCTTTCCTTCTTTCTTAAGATTTTATTTATTTATTTAACTGACAGAGAGAGAGAGAGAGAGAGAGAGAGAGAGCAAGAAAGCACAAGCAGAGAGAGAAGCAGAGGGAGAAGGAGAAGCAGTTTCTCCACTGAGCAGGGAGCCTGATGTGGGGCTTGATCCCAGGACCCCAGGATCATGACCTGAGCTGAAGGGAGATCCATAACTGACTAAGCCACCCAGGTGCCCTTGATTTTTCTTAAAATCAAATCTTTTGTTACTCACCAGCTTAAAATTTTCTATGGCTTCTTACTGTACTTAGAATTAAGACTAATGTGACTTTAATGTTCTGATGTTCCACTAAAACTAGCCTTCTATCCCTCTATCCTCACCTTGACCAGTCTCTGCCTTCTAACCACTTTGGTCTCATTTTACTTCCCACACTGACCAAGCTCTCCCTATCAAAGAGATTTCATACACTAATCCTAGATGGGGAAAGCTCTTCTGAATACCAGTTTAAGTTCTACTCACTCAGCCTTCAGGGCTCAAGTGTCAATTTCCTGCTAGCTGTGTCCTGTCGTGTCCTCCCTTCCCCCATTGGGCTTCTTTATTCTGTATTCTCTTGAACCTTGTTTCCTTTCTTTTCTAGCATTTATGTCCATTTTGTGATTATCCACTGATCTGCGTGACTGTTGGATTGATGGC
Source organism: Canis lupus baileyi (assembly GCF_048164855.1). NCBI lineage: Eukaryota > Metazoa > Chordata > Mammalia > Carnivora > Canidae > Canis > Canis lupus. Next base: position 22,429,051 of record NC_132873.1, read on the forward strand.
TGCCTCTCTTTACAAGGAGTTAGGTAGTGGTGAAGAGCATTAATGATGGAGCTAAATGACCTGTGTTCTAAGTGCAGCCCTGACACTTACCTAGCTATGTGACACTGAGCAAGTTATTTTCCATGTCTCAGTTTCCTTAACTGTAAAGTGGAGAATATAATAGTATCTACTTCTCATAGGGTTGTGAGGATTTAATAGGTTAATACGTGTGCAAAGTACTTGGAATAGTGCCTGTAAGAACTATTTAACTTGATGAGCTCATTGAGAACAGGAACACCATGTATGCCAAACTCATCATTGTAATCTTACCATGACCTCACCAGAGATCACAGTGCTTGCATATAGTAAATGCACAGGAAACATTTATAAAATCAATAGATAAAGATAGGGTTATCTATGTCAGTACAAATATCACTTTTTCCTCATACTTAGTCTTCCCATAGGGCTCAATAAAGAGGAAATGATGGGCTTTTGTAGTTTGGAAATGCTAGAGCTTAATATCCATCCATGTTATTTGAAAACCTAATTAAATCTTTAAAGTTTTGCTTTGATAGTGAAGGACATTAGTGCTTGAATCAGAATAGGCTTCCAGCCCATGTGGGCAGGGTTCTCTCTGTTCTCCTTTATAGCTCTAAAATAGGTCCCAATTTACTTCTGTATATTTTCACAGACTTGTCAATTACATTTGACTTTCTCAGTGAATCGCTTCATTTTCTTTTCTCCTGTTGGAGAGCCCCCAAATTTGTACTAATTAGTTGGCCTTCACAAATTTACTGAATTTTCTGGCAGGACTGTTAATAAGCAAGGTAGATGTTTTCGTTGTTTTCACTCATTTCATCTTTGGCCTCATTCTTTTCCTCTATATGTGGTCTCTGCCCATAGACCCTTTGAACTCTTATGTAAAGGAGATAGGCAAACAAATGACATTAGTGACCCATCAATCGCAGGTGTAAGGGTTTGGGCTGCTCATTCATTCTTTTACTCACTAATTTTATCTGTATGGCAAGTAGGAATCCTGAGCTGAGCGTCATGAAGACCATTTTAATAGTTGAGATAAAAAAGGCTGTTGATTGGACCTTGATAGGACAAGATTCAGGGAGCAGGTGGTAGGGTAGGAGAGCAGGGTAGGAAAGAAAAGGAGAATGAGACTGAGAAGAAAAGGGCTGGGAGATGAATAAAAGAAAAAATAAAAGTAAATCCTTTAAAAATGTCAGCTAGTACAGACAAGCTTTTCTTTTACTGGCAATAATGCATCTGAAATGCATTATTTAGAGAAGACAATATTACCAAAGTCAACATGTATGGTGACAACTTGCCTTGTTGCAGAAGAAAAAAAAAACAGCGATGTGGAAGTGCTTCAAGTAAATGAAAATGAATCCAGTTCATAATCAAGTAAAAATGTTATGGGTCTGGAGCCAGAGAATATTCTTATAGTGGGCTTTTTTCAGCACCCTAAATTTAACCAGATGGAATGCTTTTTAAAGCACCACCCTATTCAAACTTTGGAAGTGAAGAATTTGTCTTTTAATGGTAAATTTGCATTCCATCAAAAGATGGAACACATCATCCTCAGCTTACTTATTACCCAGAAATAAATTATAATTCAATTTATCTTACTTTATGGTCTTGATGAATACCTAGATTTTAGAAAATTTATTTCAGACATGATCCAGTAGAGGTATACAAACAACATGGGTTGAGGCACATTAAAAATGCAAACTCCATTTCTGGTATACTTAAAGCCATGTAACCACAAATTCTTGTTGGTTTTAATATGAGTATCCTATTTCACAAACCCCAAATAGTGAGGTTAGAGAGAGAATACTCACTACACTGAATATGGAAAAATTAATGCAGCTGAATTATTAGTAAGGGAGGATCTAGTTGCTGAAATGCAAATGGGTCAACAGCAAGTTAACACAGTCCAACAGAGAACCATGGGGTCTGTCAAAAATTCTTGGTTTGGAAACAGTCCCATATTTGACTGAAATAACATCTTGATTTTCTGATAGCTACAACAAGTGGAAGCTGTAGTGGTGGGATTAATGCCGATGGTCCTCTAATTTCTATATAATGGGCTACACTTTTATCAGTCAGCAGGTTGACTTAGATGTCTGTTGGTACTAGGAATTCAGATACAATCTTAACAGTCAACAAATATTTATTGAATGTCAGATATGTGTCAAGCACTGTGGTAGGCCCTGGGAATGTGAGAGGTGGTAGGTACAAAGGCAACTAAGACACTTGCTTATTCTTGTGGAATTAACAAGGCGGGTAAAGAATACAGACACAAAAGCAGTCATATTGTGATGCAGGCTTTACCTGAGATTTGCACACAATGCAAAGGGGCAAGGTGAAGCAGCTACTCTCTCTAGTGGGGTAAGTGAAGAAACCATTGCCAGAGAATGTTACATTAGAACTGAACCTTTGCAAATGATCAGGATACTGTGCCTGGCCAGGAAGGAGGAGACAGAAAGAGCAGTGAGGCAGAAGAGTATTTCCAAAAGCCCGGAGTCTTGATGACTTGCCTGGGCATGACGGGTGAGTTGATGTGGCTGGATCAGAGCGTGTGAAAGGAATAACATCATCCTTTTTGAGCCTCAGGACAATCCTGGGAGGGGTATGTGTGTGTGGGTCATTCTGATCTCCAGTTTACAGGTGAGGAAGCTGAGGCCTACAGAGATTAAGTAACATAACCAACATCACCCCATCATTTTTGCAGCTTCAGTTTCATGATCTTGGATAGTAGCTTTAGAGAAAGAACACAGCTGAATCTTGGTCAATGGTATTAAAATGCTAATGTGGGAGAACATACTGTCTTAATAAAAATAATGCTAAATAGGGCTAAATTCCCAAATACTTGAGAGTAAGTTATTCATTACATATAAGCTTGCTTTCTGCCACCCAGCACATTTTTTGCTTGCCCACTTTTGTCAAAAAATGGCCTGCCTTGGGGAATATTGAAATGAGAGACTTCCTTCTTAGATTTTCTTGAGATGTAAGTGGTCCACTTAAACTTAAATCCATTATAATTGTCATTTGTATGGTCTACTCTATATTGGTGCACTTTACGAGGAATTTTAGCTTGTGACATGCAAGAAAGAGCCTGAGAAATGGGTAGGGACTCCTGGTCTGGGAGCATGGAAGATTCCTCACAATTAAGAGGAGAGAGAGGATGAAGGATGGTTTAGTGTGTGAAAGAAGTAAAAGACAAGTGTCTGATTTATCATTTAGGAAATGGAGTCAGAAAACAAAGCCCAGGGAAAGAAATGAAGGAATATGAATTATAATGAACTCTTAATTGGGATCAGAGTAGGAGAGGAGAAAGTCAAAAGGGAAAAGGTATTAGAAGTACATAGGCCTTACTAAGTGGTTATTGTAGAAAGATGACCCGTTCAAATGGAGAAGAAAATTAGCTTTAATTTCTGGGATAGGCCACATTAGACTCGAGGTTGTTGACCCTTGGAAATCAACAGGATGGTTAAATTTTGTCCCGCTATGATGAGCTCTTCAAATGTAGACTACAGAAAATTTAATAAACTTACATCACATATTAAACAAAAGCATTCTAAAGTCAGGTTGACAAGTTTTTTAGATTGTTTTCTGTTTTGAATTATTGCATTTGGTTCTAGTTGTATTGATATTTGACAGTTAATTTTGTAATTCTTCTATTGGATAATTCAAATTGGACATTCAGTTGGACTTTGAATTTTTACACACACATACACATACACACATAGAATCAGTTACCTATACTAGTAAAACTAAGAAAATAAAATACTTTAGAAGAGGCGAAATTTTTGTGTGATTTTGGATCAATACAGGAAATTTGTTAAATAGTAATAAATCATGCTATGCTTACAATGCTCATAAATCAAAATAGAAATAATTTACTAATAAGACTCCTATTTCTTGTTGCAGGGGGCAGGGCAAGCTGGCTGAAGAGCAGGGTCCCCAAGTCTACCTGTTCCCCCCACTCAGATAACCTTCAAACTATCCTGAACACCTACGCATCCCACCTGAGATTTAAAGAGGGAAGAGCGGCTGCTACAGAGAAGGGGTTTTGCCTCTAACAAGGTAGGAAGGCGGAAAAAAATAGAAAAGAACCAAGTGGGGGAGGGGCCCCCAGGAGCCGGGCTAAGGGCGCGGGAGCCTCGGGGCAGCAGAGCTCGGATTCTTCTCGGAGGGAAAGTGCTCGCTGGGAACTCGGGCAGGACCTCCTTCTTCTCTCTTTTTTCCCCATACAACTCATTTTTATATCAGACTAAAAATTTCCAATATTTTTTCTCTTTTCGCACGTTAACTACAATATTTTTACCACCTCTTCATTTTTCTTTGATTTTAACTTTTGTGTTTCTATAATTACATGTCTTAGATATATTTTCCACTTCTAGATGCCCTTCAACATACTCAACTTAATTTTGGGAGATATATAAGATATGTTTTGTTTGTTTTGTTTTGTGTTTTTTTTGTTTTCCCTGCCTCATTTTGTTCTACAATGGTGGAAGTTAATACCTTCTAAAACATGACCAGTATGCACCCAGAACCAAGTGGTATACCGTGCGGGTTCATTCTGTGAGATTATATCCTCTCTTCATTCCCATTCCGCCCCCCTCTTTTATCTCATTTACGTTTTGATGGTCAGTTGCGGCTTTCTACGTGTATTGCTGGTTTATATAAATTTGGGACTGAGCATCTTTTAATATACAGAACTTAATACACTCAGAACCAAGGGGATCACCCTCTAGGACCCCTCAGAATTATCTAGGGTGAAACTTACTTAGGTCATGGTTGATATTATTGATGCAGCCCATTCATACAGCCACTCTGCACTGAGCAAAATGACTAGAAGGAAGAACTCACCACGAAAGAAAGAATCAGAAACAGTACTCTCTGCCACAGAGTTACAGAATTTGCATTACAATTCGATGTCAGAAAGCCGGCTCAGAAGCACAATTATAAAGCTACTGGTGGCTCTGGAAAAAAGCATAAAGGATTCAAGAGACTTTATGACTGCAGAATTTAGATATAATCAGGCCAAAATTAAAAATCAATTAAATGAGATACAATCCAAACCCTCATCCTAACGATGAGGGTTAATGAGGTAGAAGAGAGTGAGTGACATAGAAGACAAGTTGATGGCAAGGAAGAAAGCTGAGGAAAAAAGAGAAAAACAATTAAAAGACCACGAGGAAAGGTTAAGAGAAATAAATGATAGCCTCAGAAGGAAGAATCTAAGTATAAGTGGGGCCAGAAAACATATTTGAACAAATCACAGCTGAGACCTTCCCTAATTTTGGGAGGGAAACAGGAATTCAGATCCAGGAAATAGAGAGGTCTCCTCCAAAAGTCAATAAAAAACATTCAACACTGTGACATTTAATAGTGAAACTTGCAAATTCCAAAGACTAAGAGAAAATCCTTAAAGCAGCAAGAGATAAGAGATTCTTATATGGGGAGAAAGATTAACAGCAGACCTCTCCACAGAGACCTGGCAGGCCAAAAAGGCTGGCAGGATATATTCAGGGTCTTAAATGAGAAGAACATGCAGCCCCAAATGCTATACCCAGCAAGGGTCTCATTCAGAATAGAAGGAGAGATAAAGAGCTTCCACGATAGGTAGAAACTAAAAGAATATGTGACTACAAACCAGCTCTGCAAGAAATATTAAGGGGGACCCTGTAAAAGAAAGAGGAAGCCCAAAGAAATAATCCACAAAAATGGGGACTGAATAGGTATTACAATGACACTAAATTCATATCTTTCAATAGTAACTCTGAACATGAATGGGCTAAATGATCCCATCAAAATATGCAGGGTATTGGACTGGATAAAAAAGAAAGACCCATCTATTTACTGTCTACAAGAGACTCATTTTAGACCTAAGGACACATCCAGCCTGAAAATGAAAGGCTGGCGAACCATTTACCATTCAAATAGTCCTCAAGGGGCAGCCCCAGTGGCTTAGCGGTTTAGCACCGCCTTCGGCCCAGGGCATGATCCTGGACACCCGAGATCGAGTCCCACGTCGGGCTCCCTGCATGGAGCCTGCTTCTCCCTCTGCCTGTGTCTCTTTCTCTGTCTCTCTCTGTCTCTAATAAATAAATAAAATCTTGATAAAAAACAAAACAAAACAAATGGTCCTCAAAAGGAAGCTGGGGTAGTAATCCTCCTATCAGATAAATTAAAGTTTATCACAAAGACTGTAGTAAGAGATGAAGAGGGACACTATATCATACTTAAAGGGTCTATCCAACAAGAAGACCTAACAATCATGAATATTTATGCCTGTAATGTGGGAGCTTCCAAGTATATCAATTAATAACCAAAGTAAAGACATACTTAGATAATAATACACTAATATTAGGAGACTTCAACACAGCACTTTCTGCAAGTGACAGATCATCTAAGCACAACATCACCAAAGAAACAAGGGCTTTAAATGATACACTGGACTAGATGGATTTCGCATATATACGCAGAACTTTCCATCCGAATGCAACTGAATACACATTCTTCTCAAGTGCACATGGAACTTTCTCCAGAATAGACCACATACTGGATCACAAACCAGGGCTCATCAAATACCAAAAGATTGGGATTGTCCCCTGCATATTTTCAGAGCACAGTGCTTTGTAACTAGAATTCAATCACAAGAAGAAATTTGGAAGAAACTCAAACATGTGGAGATTAAAGAGTATCTTACTAAAAGATGACTGGATCAACCAGGAAATTAGGAAAGAATTAAAAAGATTCATGGAAACTAATGAAAATGAAGGTACAACTGTTCAAAATCTTTGGGATACAGCAAAAGCAGTCCTAAGAGGGAAATACATTGCAATATAAGCATCCCTCAAAAAATTGGAAAAAACTCAAATACATAAGCTAACCTTACACCTGAAGGAACTGGAGAAAGAGCAGCAAATAAAACCTACACCAAGCAGAAGAAAGATAATAAAGATTCGAGCAGAACTCAATGACATAGAAACCAGAAGAACTGTGGAACAGATAAACAAAACCAGGAGTTGTTGGTTCTTTGAAAGAATTAATAAGATAGATAAACCATTAGCCAGCCTTATTAAAAACAAAAGAGAAAAGACTCAAATTAATAAAATCACAAATGAAAAAGGAGAGATCACAACCAATACCAAGGAAATACAAATGATTTTAAAAACACATTATAAGCAGCTATACGCCAATAAATTAGGCAATCTAGAAGAAATGGATGCATTTCTGGAAAACCACAAAATATCAAAACCAGAACAGGAATAAATAGAAAACCTGAACAGGCCAATAACCAAGGGGTAAATTGAAGCAGTCATCAAAAACCTCCCAAGACACAAAAGTCCAGGGCCAGATGGCTTCCCTGGGGAATTCTATCAAACATTTAAAGAAGAAATAATACCGATTCTACTAAAGCTATTCCAAAAGATAGAAAGGGAGAGAATACTTCCAAAATATTGGTTCTATGAAGCCAGCATCACCTTAATTCCAAAACCAGACAAAGACCCCACCAGAAAGGAGAATTATAGACCAATATCCCTGATGAACACAGATGCAAAAATTTTCAACAAGATACTAACCAAAGGATCCAACAGTACATTAAGAAGATTATTCATCAAATCCAAACCAAGTGGGATTTATCCCTGGGATGCAAGGCTAGTTCAACTCTCGTAAAACAATCAACGTGATCACATCAACAAGAGAAAAAATAAGAACCATATGATCCTCTCAATAGATGCAGAGAAAGCATTTGACAAAATACAGCATCCATTCCTGATCAAAACTCTTCAGAGAGTAGGGGTAGAGGGAATATTCCTCAGCATCTTAAAAGCCATCTATGAAAAGCCCACAGCAAATATCCTTCTCAATGGGGAAATACTGGGAGCCTTTCCCCTACGATCAGTGGACAAGGATGTCCACTGTCACCACTGCTATTCAACATAGTACTAGAAGTCCTAGCCTCAGCAATCAGACAACAAAAAGAAATAAAAGGCATTCAAATTGGCAAAGAAGAAGTCAAACTCTCCCTTTTCGCCGAAGACATGATACTCTATGTAGAAAACCCAAAAGACTCCACCCCAAGATTGCTAGAACTTATACAGCAGTTCGGGAGTGTGGCAGGATACAAAATCAATGCCCAGAAATCAGAGGCATTTCTTTTTTTTTTTTTTTAAATTTTATTTATTCATTTATGATAGTCACAGAGAGAGAGAGAGAGAGGCAGAGACACAGGCAGAGGGAGAAGCAGGCTCCATGCACCGGGAGCCCGATGTGGGATTCGATCCCGGGTCTCCAGGATCGCGCCCTCGGCCAAAGGCAGGCGCCAAACCGCTGTGCCACCCAGGGATCCCATCAGAGGCATTTCTATACACTAACAATGAGACTAAAGAAAGAGAAATTAAGGAATCAATTCCATTTACAATTGCCCCCATAAGCGTAAGATACCTAGGAATAAACCTAACCAAAGAGGTAAAGGATCTATACTCTAAAAACTACTGAACACTTCTGAAAGAAATTGAGGAAGACACAAAGAGATGGAAAAATATTCCATGCTCATGGATTGGAAGAATTAATATTGTGAAAATGTCCATGTTACCCAGGGCAATTTACATGTTCAATGCAATTCCTATCAAAATACCATGGACTTTCTTCACAGAGTTGGAACAAATCATCTTAAGATTTGTGTGGAATTGGAAAGACCGCAAATAGCCAGGGGAATATTGAAAAAGAAAACCAAAGCCAGGGGCATCACAATGCCTGATTTCAAGTTGTACTGCAAAGCTGTGATCATCAAGACAGTGTGGTACTGGCACAAAAACAGACACATAGATCAATGGAGCGGAATAGAGAACCCAGAAATGGGCTCTCAACTCTATGGTCAACTAGTATTCAACAAAGTGGGAAAGACTGCACTGGAAAAAGGACAGTCTCTTCAATAAATGGTGCTGGGAAAATTGGACAGCCACGTGCAGAAGAATGAAATGGACCACTGTCTTGCACCATACACAAAGATAAACTCAAAATGGATGAAAGATCTAAATATGAGACAAGAATTCTTCAAAATCCTAGAGGAGAACACAGGCAACACCCTTTTTGAACTTGGCCACAGCAACTTCTTGCAAGATACATCTATGGAGGCAAAGGAAACAAAAGCAAAAATGAACTATTGGGACTTAATCAAGATAAAAAGCTTCTGCACAGCAAAAGAAACAGTCAACAAGACTAACAGACAACCTGCAGGATGGGAGAAGATATTTGCAAATGACGTATCAGATAAAGGGCTAGTATCGAAGATCTGTAAAGAACTTATTAAACTCAACAGCAAAGAAACAAACAATCCAATCATGAAATGGGCAAAAGACATGAACAGAAATCTCACAGAGGAAGACCTAGACATGGCCAACAAGCACATGAGAAAATGCTCTGCATCACTGGCCATCAGGGAAATACAAATCAAAACCACAATGAGATACCACCTCACACCAGTGAGAATGGGGAAACAAGACAGGAAGCAACAAATGTTGGAGAGGATGTGGAGAAAGGGGAACCCTCTTGCACTGTTGGTGGGAATGTGAACTGGTGCAGCCACTCTGGAAAACTGTGTGGAGGTTCCTCAAACAGTTAAAAATAGACCTGCCCTATGACCCAGCAATTGCACTGCTGGGGATTTACCCCAAAGATACAGATGCAATGAAACGCCGGGACACCTGCTCCCCGATGTTTATAGCAGCAATGGCCACAATAGCCAAACTGTGGAAGGAGCCTCGGTGTCCATCGAAAGATGAATGGATAAAGAAGATGTGGTCTATGTATACACAATGCGTTATAACTCAGCCATTAGAAGTGACGAATATCTACCATTTGCTTCAACGTGGATGGAACTGGAGGGTATTGTTGAGTGAAATAAGTCAATCAAAGAAGGACAAACATTATATGGTTTCATTCATGTAGGGAATATAAAAAATAGTGAAAGGGATTATAGGGTAAAGGAGAGAAACTGAGTGGGAAATATCAGAGAGGGTGATGGAACATGAGAGACACCTAGCTCTGGGAAATGAACAAGGGGTAGTGGAAAGGGGAGGTGGGCAGGGGGAGGGAGTGATGGGTGATGGGCACTGAGCGGGGGCACTTGACGGGAGGAGCACTGGCTGTTTTACTATATGTTGACAAATCGAACTCCAATAAAAAATATACGAAAAATATCTTTATGGCTGCCAAAAACCCCCCTCATATTTAATATACCATTATAGAGCACTATCTCAAGAATTCTCTCAAGTTCCCATTTGACATACCATATAATCACTAAAATAAAAGTAATAAAATGAGAGAAAAAATTAAAAGTTATTTTAGGAGACGAAATCTTGCTGTGTTTCTGGAGTATTTCAGTAAACTTGTCAATAGTAAGATGTACATTATATACCTACAAATAGAAAAAAATGGAAGCAGTTTACTTTTGATATTCATTTTTAAATAATATTCAGTTATAAAACATTACCTTAAAGCATAATGCCTTTCATGAGTCATTGTATTACTTAATTGCTATTAAGTAATGTCAGGTACATTAAGGATCCTTTTTGAAGCATTTATATTCTTTTCCAGTATTTTTTTGTCTCACGTGTGCATTTTCTTAAGTTAACACAGTTTCTCTCAGGCAACAGAGCTGTATTTGATAATAGTGATTTTTTAAAACTTTTTCTGAAAGAATTTTGAATTTTATAGGTGACTAGCTCTTTATATGCATGACTGATTTTTTCATCTTTGAAAAGATTCCCTTCTATTTTTCTATAGTAAATTCTTTCTAAATTGGGTATTTAGTGAAAATTCATTTTCTTAGTGCTATTCAGGAAAGAATTGGAATTTCTGCTTTCTGACTGTGGCTAGTCTTTCTTGATTTGACTTTGTGGATCATTAACTGCGTCAATTATTTTATTTAAGTACATTTAGCTTCCTTTTTCTTCCAAAGTTCTTAAATAAGAATTTAACTTCACTATATCAGTTTCTTCACACTCCTTTGCATTGGTCCTATATAAGTGGTCCCCATTTTTTCATTTATCCATTGCATGCAATGTTAGCTTCTCACTATGTAAGAATAGCATTCTTCTCCAAGAATAGCAACCCAGTCTTTCATCCCAAATTGTTCACTCCAAGCTTCATCTGACTTTCTTTACCACTTTGATTTTTCTAAGTGTCACTTCAGATTTTCCTCATATTTTTTTTCTTTTTGTTAAGTTTGTTTGTGCTTCTTTTCCAGGGCAGTTTTGTGTTTCCCTTAAGATGAGAATGTTCATCTAAAGCACCTTAGTGCTTTCTGAAGTAGTTCTTCATTCTTGTGATAGAATTTGAAGGCAGTTCTGGTTGTAGCTACTTGGAATTTAATTTGTTTTGATGAATCTTCTAAATTCTGCATCTTTCTTATAATTTCATCCATTAGATTAACTTTTTATAAATATATAGATTTAATCTATTTGAAAAGTCTGTGAAGGCCAAGTAAAAATTTGAGGCTTCCCAGTTCTTTAATAATGTATTTCAGGTATTGTATTTCTGACTATTTGTTTTCAAGTCTGACTTGCATTAAAGTGGATTTAAGGTCTTCCAATTTTTTTTTGTTTTTAAATCAGGCCATTTTTCAAAAACTTGATGTCTTTCTACTAGAAAGACATATTGTAATAGCTCATTGTTTTTCTACTTAAATAACTTTTTAAACAACAACAATAATGATATCACTATGACTTTTATATACACCACTGTTTTTGATAGCAATCTGTACCTGGGCCTGGTCTGTGATCACCTAAAAGTGCTGCTCTCACCAGAGCAGCACAGCATCTCCAGGATCATTGCACACAATATCATGGCCATCATTGGATACTTTATAGTCCCTAAAGCCACTCTGAGTTGCGCCAGGTTTGATAGGCCTATGCTGGTCACAATAGATAGTAGACAACACTGGTGAGTATTACATGCAGAGCCTGGCCAATACCTGACATATAGGGCACACAGTAAAATACTGGCTGACAATTTCCTCTTGAATTCCTTTTTCATCTTATGACCTTGAAAACGTTGTCCTGCCCACCTTTTCCTGCCTACAGGAAATGGAGCAGAGAAAGTAAAGCTCTAACAATGGCAGTTGGGCTACTTATGCTCCTTCTAGAAATCAAACAATATACTTCTAAATGACTATGGGCCAAAGAAGAATTCACAAGAGAAATTAGAAAATATTTCTAATAAATGGTAATGAAAGTGCAACATAACAAAATGCATGGGTTGCAGATAAGAGAATGCATACAAGGAAATATATAGTACTTAAAGCTTGTATAAAAAAAGAACAAAGTTTTAAAATCAACACTGTCGGAGTACCTGGGTGGCTCAGTCAGGTAAGTGTCTGCCTTTGGCTCAGGTCATGATTCCAGGGTCCTGGGATTGAGCCCCACATTGGGCTCTCTGTTCCTCCCTCTCCCTTTGCCTTCTGCTCCCCCTGCTTGTGCTCTCTATCAAATAAGTAAAATTCTTAAAAAAATTAACTCTATTATGTTTCCATCTCAGGAATATTAAAAATAGTAGATTAAAATAGAAATAGAAAATAGAATAATAGTAGAGAAAATGAAAAAGGTCAAAGTTGGGTTTTCACAAAGATTAATCAAATTTAATAAAACTCTAGCAAAGGATAACTAATTAAAAACATAGCCCCCATTTTTAATATGAAGAATGAAATATTAAATATCACTATAGATCCTATAGATAATAAAGCAATGGATAAAAAATATTATGAAAACTTTATGCTGGTAAATTAGAAATTAGGATATAATGGAAAAATTTCATGATAAAAATCAGTTTACTGAAACTGACATAAGAAGAAATAGAATACCTGAATAATTTTGTCTTCTACAAAAATTGAATTCATTATTAAAATGTTACCCTCAAAAATCTAAATCTAGTTATTTCCACTTATGAATTCTATTAAGCAGTTAAAGAACAAATAAGATCATTCTTCTACAGACTGTATCAGAAAATAGAGGAGGAAGAAACCTATTTAATTTCATGAGATTAACATGGATATCTAACTCTTTGAAGACATTATTGGAAAACAAAATTATAGAAAGAGGTTGCTTGTGAAATTTTTTTTTTAATTTTTAATTTATTTATGACAGTCACAGAGAGAGAGAGAGAGAGAGAGAGAGAGAGAGAGAGGCAGAGACATATGCAGAGGGAGAAGCAGGCTCCATGCACCAGGAGCCTGACGTGGGATTCAATCCAGGGTCTCCAGGATCGTGCCCTGGGCCAAAGGCAGGTGCCAAACCACTGTGCCACCCAGGGATCCCGCTTGTGAAATTCTTATAAAAATATTAGGAAATAGTCTGGTGACATATAAAATGACCAAATTTATTCCCAGAATGCAAATGTTATTTTAATTCAAAAACTAGTAAAATGAATGGAAAGATAAAAAAATATATACATATGATCATCACAGGAGATGTAAAGAAAATATTTGTCAAAATTCAATACTTACTTACTGATATAACCTCCTAGTGATCTAGAAATAGATGGGAACTACCTCAATCGATAACAATCTTATTTAATGGTGAAATAATGAATGATTTTCCCTTAAGATTAAAGATAATGCAATGATGCCTCTTCCTCACTTTTATCCAACATTTTAGGGGCATGATTATGTATATAGTTTACAAATTACTCTTGAAAATGTGAAGTTAGAAAACTTACAGGATACAAGGTCAATATACAAAAATAAAGGTATTTTTATATTAACACCAAACAATTGATAATCTAATTTACAAAAGCTGATGATGTTTACAATGCCAACATAAATATAAAAATACTTAGGAGATGTATAAATATAAAAATAACAGGAGATGTATAAGACCTCTACATTTAAATCATTGCTGAAAGAAATTAAGATCTAAAGAAAGACAGGTATACTATATTCATGGATTTGAAAACTTTGGGTTTTTAAGATATCACCTCTCCTTAAATTGATATTTTAAATTGAGTACAACTCCATTAAAAGTCCAACAAACTGGGATCCCTGGGTGGCGCAGCGGTTTGGCGCCTGCCTTTGGCCTGGGGCGCGATCCTGGAGACCCAGGATCGAGTCCCACATCGGGCTCCTGGTGCGTGGAGCCTGCTTCTCCCTCTGCCTGTGTCTCTGCCTCTCTCTCTTTCTCTCTGTGTGACTATCATAAATAAATAAAAATTAAAAAAAAAATTAAAAAAAAAAGTCCAACAAACTATTCCTTTTAGAAAATGGCAATTTGATTATAAAATGTGAAAAACGAAACAATACAAAGGATCTAAAGTAGCTGAACAGTTTTGAAAAAAGAAGAACCAAGTATGGGCACTACTAGTACTTGAAGACTTATTATAAACAATAATCAAGAGAATATGGCATTGGTGTAAGAATGTTCAGACTTTGATTCAACAGACTAGAGTGTCCATAATTAGACTTACACTTAAATGGCCCATTGGATGTCAAAGATATTGAAGAAAAAAGGTGTGTGTGTGTGTGTGTGTGTGTGTGTGTATGCAGATGTTTTTGGTGAAGGGTAATGGAGTAACTGCATATGCACATGGAAAAAATGGGATTTAATTTCTATACAATACACAAACATTAATTCAAAGTAAATCGTGGACGTAAACATAAAAGCTTAAACAGTAAAGCCTTTGGGTGAAAATATAGGAGAACATCTTTGTGACTTGGAGAGAGCCAAGGGCTTTTAGACAGGTCATGAAAAACAACCATAAAAGAAAAACATCAGTAAAATGAACTTCAGCTTATGAAGTCCTGAACTTCAACTTTTTAAGATACCTCATTAAGAAAAAGAAAAGCCAAGTTACATGTTGGAAGGACATAGCCACAATACATATATCTGACAAAGAACTTATGCTTGGAATATATCATGAATGCATACAAATGAATAAGTAATCAGAGAGGGAGACAAACCATGAGATACTCTTTTTTTTAAGTTACTCTTAATTATAGGAAACAAACTGAGGGTTGCAGAAAGGGAGGTGGGTGAGAGGTTGGGGTAACTGGGTGACAGGCGTTCAGGAGGGCTTGTGATGTGAGGAGCACTGGGTGTTATATGCAACTGATCAATTACTGAACTTTGCATCTGAAACTAATGATGTACTATATGTTGCTAATTGAATTTAAATAATAAACACCAACTAACATAGCAGAAGTCTTGAACAGATACTTTGCAAAAGATGTGTGAATGGTCTGTAAGGTGCTCAACATGAGTCATCAGAGAAATGCAAATTAAAAATGCAGTGGGGTACCTTTTCACATCTACTAGAATAACTAAAGATTACATTTTCCAGATGTTATTTAGAATGTGGAGCAACTGGCACTCCCATTCGTTGCTAGTGGGACTGTAAAAAGGCATAACCACTTGGAAACTGGCAGTTTTTAACGATGTTAAGCAATAGACCAGCCATTCTAGGAATTTTCCCCGGGGGGGGAATGAACGCATATGTCCTCAGAAAGACTATCCACAGTAGCTGTATTCATTGTAACCCTCATATAGAAAAACTGTCAATGTTGATCAACCAAAGACATAGGTTGCTTTCCATATGTTTCATACAATGAAATACCAATTGCCAGTATAAAAGGAATGAGTTACCTGTTTTATGAAGTAATGTGGATGGATCTCAGAAGCAATATGCTGACAGAGAACCCAGACACAAGAGTGCATATATGATTCAATGTATGGGAGACTCATGAACAGGCAAAAAGAATCTGAATAGTAGTGATCATGACAGTAACTAGAGGGATGGTGTGGTTGAATGCAAGCCCAGTAGAGCTCGGTAAAGGAAATGGTCTATGAATGGTTTGTGCAGTCATATGGGTTTTCACATTTCCTTCAGATCTCATTGAATTGTACATTGGTACATTTGTCTTATTTTAAAGAACAGGCAGGGATTACCTTTGCTGAGAGAGCGAAATCAATGCACTCTAAAACCGCATAACTAGGTCTGGATGATAACTTGCTTCTTAAGGATCCTTTGACATTTTGGGAAGAGCAATTGAGGATGTTTATTAATAGGGCTTGAGCACTCTTTCAATAAACAGAATTGTTCATAACTTTCAACTGTTCTTCTCTGCCTTCAAGGCATCTCCTGATGCTACTGACAATCAAGATTTAAAGGAGGGAAATTGTGTGGGAAAACCAGTCTCAAATTCCCCCAAATTAAGGTCCTGTGGGAGTGGGTGGTAGAGGAAGCAGTAGCAGAGGAGAAATTGGAACAAATATGGTATTCAGCTGAAGACAAGAAAAAAACTGTCCGGATATTTACATAAACAGCTTTGCTTAGAATTGAAACAAATTGTAATGTTCATATATGGAGAATGAGTCCACAGAAAAATCAGAGGCAGGGGTACTCACCAGCAAGTAAACAATGTTTGCTATAAGCTTTCTTCATGATCCTCCGATACTCAATAGATTGTAGAGTTTATAACAATGTTTATGATACTCATCTACCTTGTGCATTGCTTTACCAGTTTTCCAAATCAGGTTCCTGGTGAAATAGCTTTCTCTGTAAAATAACCCCTATTCCACATATTCTGTAATTCCACTTATATGGAATGTCCAAAATAGGTAAAACTATAGAGACAGAAAATGTATCAGTGTTTGCTTTGGGCTGGTGAGTTATAAGGGCTATAAGCTAAGGGGTACATTGTTTCTTTCTTAGGGTGATGAAACTATTCTAAACTTGATTATAGTGATAGTTCTATAACTGTGAGTGTGTGTATATATATATATATATATATACACACACACACACACACTATATGCCACTGAACTATGTATTTTATTTATTTATTTTTTTAATTTTTAATTTTTTTATTTTTATTTATTTTTTTAACTATATTTTAAATGGGTGAATTGTAGGTGCATGATATCTCAATAGAGCTGTTAAAAGTATCAGCCTTAATTGGCAATTAATACTAATTGCTGTTAAAAATATTAGCAAGTAAAATATACTTGTCTCTGAAAAAGCCTGAGGCACACAACTAGAAAGGAACATGGACAAAATCCTAGATTTTCCCAACCTCTGAGGGACTCAGGAAACGGGAGAACAGCCAGGAAGTAGCTGGCATTTCCCTTAGCTGGAGAAGGCTTCTGCTGCTCCATTGTAGTTGTACATTTCTTCCACCAAGGTGTCTTCTTGGAGCTTCTAGGTTTGCATTGGAAGTGAGCTGAGGTCAACCTGTGAAGGTGATCATTTGTAGTGAAAGTAAGAGGACCTATGTTTGAAGTGTTGCTGGCAGCATTAAATTATGCCAATGGAGGCAAGCGAACTGCATACATAGCCTCTGTTTTAGAGCCCTGTTCTAAAAAGTGAGGATGACAATATACATATTGTAGCTCACAGAAAAAGACTACATCTTATGTGTAATCAGTAGTCCTAGCATCTGGGAGGTTGAAAGTATTCAATAAATGGTTGAATGCCAGTGTGCTTTGGACATTATAAATCACTTTTAAAATGTAATATTAATTCCTCTATGAAGGCAATGGCTAAGTTCTGTTATCCTCTGTACTGCTTGCAGTGCCTTTTATATGTCAAGTGTGGGAGCCAATGAGTACAGTAGGAAGATCACAGGTTTGGGCATTAGACATGCCTGGATTTGAATCCCAACTTTGTCCCAGCTTTAGCAAATTATTTAATGCTTTAGGTTTCCATTTTCTTCACAAAATGAGAAGGCTTTAACTCCTAGAGTTGTTGTAAGATGTAAATTAAAGAATATAAACTGCCTAGCAAAATTTCTGGCACATTTAAAGTGTGCATTAAATGATAGTTCTTTCCTGTATTTAATGGATGAATAATCACAGTTCTATTCAAATATAGATATAAATTATTCCCCAATCAAGTATTACATTAGTTTTGTATTATCTATGGAAGTGTTATGATAGAATTACCATTGTTAAAGAAGTTCTTGGTAAATCAGGTATTAAGTGTTCAAATGAAGTGATAAAAATTATAAAAATACATAATTTTATGGAAGTATGCAGATCTTTGTGCATGAAGTGAAAACCAAGATGGAAAGGGAAATGCTGGTAAATTAAAATACCTGACTTTAAATGTGTATATGTAAAAACCACAGTAAAAGATACTGAAAGACTAACCTGCCAATGAGGAAAAATAATCAACACCAAATATTCTTAATATATAAGGCACCTGTACATTAATAAAAAGTCAACCAAATTAAAAGTGCATAAAAGACATAGGAATATAATAGAATTATAAAAGGCTAATAAACATAGGAAAAATTCATATTTACTAATTAAAAAATATCAGCTTAAGTTTGAGGTTAGTTTTTACCTATATGTTTTGCAAAGATTAAAAGTGCTATCTGAAACATACCAAGATAGTGTATTCTGGATCATTAAGCAAATGCTAACAAATTTAACAGCATTTAAATTGTGTTTTCTGTGGCCAAAATGAACTCAAATTAGTATCAATAATAGATAACAGAAACAATTTTAAAGATGTGGGACTGAGCAACGCATTGCCAAATAATTCATAGGCCAAAGAGCAAGTCCCAAGGGAAATGAAAAAAAAACAACTTTGTATTGAATTAAAATGAAAAAAAAAATCAAAATTCATAGTAGCTAAAAATTACTAAGAGCAGAATTTGTAGCAATAAATGCATACATTAGAAAAGAGGAAAAGTCTCAAATCAACAATCTCAGTTCGTACCTCAAGAACCCAGAAAAAAGGCAAATAAACCCAAAGTAAGTAGAAAGAAGGAAGTAATACATAGAAGCCAAAAATCAATTAAATTGAAATCAGAAAAATATCAGTGCTGCTGAAGCAAGCACTGAAATCAGAAAAATGATAGAAAAAAATCAATAAGGCCAAGAACTAGTTCGCCAGTATGATAATAAAACTGACCAACTTCTAGAAAGATAAACAAAGAAAGGTGAAACATCATCAGTATCAGGAATGGGAAAAGTAGTAACACCGCATACCCAGCAGACATGGAAAGGATAATAAACAGCTCTCTGTACATAAACTTGATGAAATAGATTAATTCCTTGAAAAATACATACTATTACAACTTAACAAGTTATAGATAATTTGAATAATCCTATATCTATAAGGAAAATTAAATTTGTAGTTTAAAAACTCCCCAAAAAGAAATCTTCAGGCTGAGATGGTTTCACTGAAGAATTCTACCAAACATTTAAAGAGAGTGTAAAACTGGCGTTAAGTCTGTCTCCAGAACATGTAAGAGAAGGGACTACTAGCATCCCATTTTCTAATGCCGGGATTACTCTGATGTCAAAAACAGATAAAGACGATGCAAAAGAGGAAAACTACAGACCAATCTGTCTCATGAACTCAGAAGCAAAGATTTTTAAAATATTAGCAAACTGAATCAACCAAGTATAAGAAGAGTTCTACAACCTGACCAAGTAGGATTTATTCTGTTTATGCAAGGTTGGGTCAGTATTTGAAAATCAGCCAAGGTAATCTACCTTGTTTACAGAGTAACAAAGACAAATCCTATGATTTTTATCAGCTGATACAAAAGAAAGCATTTAACAAGATCCTACATCCAATTATGATAGAAACTCAGTAAATTGTTCATAAGGAGGAATTGCCCCAAATTGATAAGAACACACATACATGACAAAAAATAAAACATAAAAAAATAATCTACAGGTAACATTCTATTTAATGGTGAAAGACTAAATGCTTTCTCTCTGAGATTGAGAATAAATCAAGGATATCTACCCTCACCACTTTTATTATACATAGTTCTAGAAGTCCTTATGCATGACAGCCGAAAACTGGAAACAACTAAAATAGGGCAGTGGTTAAATGATGGTACATTCATACCATGGAATACTATTCAGCAATAAAAAAAAAAAGGAAAAAAGAAACTATTAGTGTAACAACTTGGATGGATCTCAAAGCTATTAATGCTGACTGAAAAACCATTCTCAAAAGGGTACATACTGTATGATTCCATTTATAGAACATTTTTGAAGTCTTAAAATTATAGAGAAGGAAAACAGAGTAGTGGTTTCCAGAGGTTAAAGAGGGGATTGGGCGGAAGAGGGAAATGGATGTGGCTATAAAAGGGCAATGTATGAATCAGTGGTGATAGAAATACTCTCTATTTGGACTTTCAATGTCAATATCCTGGTTGCAATATTCTGTAGTTTTATGATATATTACCATTGGGGGGCACTAGGTAAATTGTATAGGGGATCTCCTATCTATCTATCTATCTATCTATCTATCTATCTATCTATCTATCTATCTATCTATAAAAGGTCTTATTTATCCATGAGAGACAGAGAGAGAGGCAGAGACACAGGCAGAGAGGGAAGTAGGCTCTATGCAGGGAGCCTGACATGGGACTCAATCCCAGGACTCCAGGATCATGCCCTGGGCCAAAGGCAGGCACTTAACTGCTGAGCCCCCCAGGCATCCCTCAAATTGTTTTTTAAATATTTTATTTATTTGAGAAAGAAAGAGTATGAGTGAGAAGGAGAGAGAGAGAATCTGAAGCTGACTCCCTGCTAAGCACAGAGCGGGACAATGGACTTGATCTCATGACTGCAAAGTCATGACCTGAGCCAAAACCAAGAGTTGGACACCTAACCAATTGAGCCACCCTGGTGCCCCTGTTGTTTGTGAGAGAGAAAGGGGGAAGGGGCAGACTGAGGTAGAGAGAATCTTAAGCATATTCCACCCAGAGCACAGAGCCCAAGTCAGGGCTCAATCTCACAACCCTGAGATGATGATCTGAGCTGAAATCAAGAGTCAGATACTTACCTGACTGAGCCACCCAGGCTCCCCTCTATTGTCTTTATAAGGACATATGAATCCATATTGTTAGAATAAAAAGTTTAAGATAAACTAAAAATGTCTTGGAAAAAATTGACATTCTCATACACTGTTTTTTGGATAACAGATTGGCTCAACATTTTAAAGGAACATATGATAATTATTAAAATTTTAAAATTGTATAACTTTTAGACAGCAACTTCACTTTTCGGTCTTTATCTTAAAGCCCTTCATAAAATGCTTATGTATGTCTTGAATTATACAAAGTTTATATATAGAGTTCATCAGTAGGGTAAGGTGAAACTGATTAGATACACTCATATGAAAATATTCAGAGATGACAAGAGAAATAATCAAGACATATTAAGTGAAAACAAGTTAAGAGCAAAATTTCCATTTTTGTAAAATAATCATAGGTATGCTTGCACAAGCATAGGAAAAAACCCAGAACATACAGAGCTCAAGTTGTAAATAGTTTACCCTCACCCAGGGACTGGGGTGAGACAAGTACAAGAATTTATCACCATGCATTTTACATATTTCTGTGCATTGTTTTTCTTTTTCATTAGATATAATTACTTTTCTAATAATTATAGCAATGAAGCAATTAATATCAGCATAGGGTTTTTACATTTAATATACATAGTCTCATTTCATAATCAGCCTATGAGATAGATCCTAGTTCCCCTAGGATTGTGCTGGCGAGTGACCAAACCTAGTTCTAGAAATCTTTGGCTCATACTTTTTCCAGGCTGACTCCATTATTAAAACTGTTTCTGACTTTGCATTGCTTGCTCATACTGCTGCGTTGCTGGAATGATTCTTCCACTCTGCTCCTCCAACTTGCAATCTGCCATCAAAACCACGTCCTTTTGAAAGCCTATAGAATCGTGAAGACGCTCCTTCAGCAGGTGTCATTCAACTGCTGCATTACTCAATTCCACCTCGACGGGTTTGCACCACATTTAGGAAGCTGCACACTATCAAATTTTCTTTGGGGTGCCTGCGTGGCGCAGCCAGTTAAGTGTTGGCTCTTGATTTCAGCTCATGATCTCAGGGTCATGAGATCAAGCCTTTGTGGGGCTCAGTGTTCAGCAGGGAGCCTGCTTAAGATTTTCTCTCCCCCTCTCTCTCTCTGCTCCTCTCCACTCCTGGTCTCTCTCTCTCTCTTAAATTAATTTTTTTTTCTTTGTGTGTCTTGTATATCCCCAAGAAGAAATTATGTGATACTGAGACTAGATTCATAGTTTCTTTTGTTGTCTCCCCAGTAATGGAAGATGTAATCCTTAGGTCAAAATGAACCTTATAGCAGTTTACTATCTGGGTTGGCATCATTTTCTAAATTAACATCTAATTGCAAGTCACAAAACGTACAGTATTTTTTTTCAAGTGGCTAGTAACGAAAGTAAGAGGAAAATCACAGACGGTCCCAAAAATGACAAGGGGGAGATAAGGCATCCTTGTAGCCTCAGACTGAGAGCCACTTCCCTCTGGAAGTGTAATAACGTGGCTTCAACCAGTTAGCAGCTTGTTACTAAGATGTTTTTCATTTAGAGATAAAACAGTTTTACCAGCAGCCACTTCTACGAGACATCTACTCCACGTTGAGTTTACAGGGCTGCAGTTAAAGAGGGAATTTGATTCTGTTGACAAGTTGTCTGACCCCAAAACTGTAAAAGTTCAACTCTCTGGTTGACAGCTTGACCTCTCATTAAAACTTCTGGCTGCTGCCGGCTTCTGGTTATGCTAACCACGGGGTTAAAGGATCAAGACCAACGTTTTGAAATCTGATCAACAGCCATAGTTCTGTTTATGATCTTTTTACCACAAACGATCTGTGAGGTTGTCTCCTATTAATCATCTCTCAAAGAGGAGGAAGTCCCTTTGCTTTATCTTTTGTTCATAGGCAGGTTCCCCTTCATTTAACCTTACTGGAGGAGAAGGCAATAGTCATTTCTCTTGCTGAGGGGTAGCCATTGTATTATTGTCTGTGTCCTCATTCAAGTTGGTGGGTGGCATTTATAGTGTGAGCCTTCCATCCTTCTGGTGGTTGAGGGGGCTTGAGGATTGCGGGGAGAGATAAGCTAAGGAGGCAAAAGCTACCTCTGAGATGAGATTCCGAAATAAGCTGAAAGGGCTCCCGTCCTAGCAACCCTCAGAAAATACATAGAAACACATCTGTCCCTTATTTTTTCAGCTTGCTTTATGGTGAGTCATTCAAGTTCTTAAAACCATACAATTACACATGCTAACAGCAGGGAAAAAGAGTAGATAATAAACCTGACAGGGGTAATTTAACCAAACCATGCGTATCAGTGGTTTATACCAATAGGGAGATTTAAGAATT
This sequence comes from Canis lupus baileyi, assembly GCF_048164855.1. Lineage (NCBI taxonomy): Eukaryota > Metazoa > Chordata > Mammalia > Carnivora > Canidae > Canis > Canis lupus. The sequence goes on from NC_132873.1 coordinate 22,452,218, forward strand.
CTTTGCGAGACACATGCACTCATACATGCCCTGTGTATATGAAATAGAATTGCACACACACGTTTATACACATATGTATCCACACACATACCATCTCCCCAATATGTTCAGAGGAGAAAGTACATGGGGTACTCTTGAAGCAATGGGGTATAAAATAAATGCAGCTATCAGTTTAAAACAGTTAACTCTTGCGTGCTGGGCTCTCATACTCTGACAAAGAAATGTCTCTTCTGGGAGAATTACAATGAAAGAAATTTAACAGTTTTAGAACGAAGGAACAATTGAAGATATACAAATCATTGATTTTTTTTTTAAGGTGGGTAGGTCACACAAACTTACTGTGCACACATAATTTATGTCGACACTATCACATTTGCTAAACTCCCACTGTTGTGTGTGTGTGTGTGTATTTAACTTTGAAGCCATGATTTCAAAAGAACAAGTTCAAGATTAATATATCATGGAGCGTTATTCAGATGCTGTAAACAAATGAAGAAATAGAACTAGTAGTTACAGATATAATGTCTCTCAGGAAAAGAAAACTACTGTAGCCTGGGTCCTGGACCATCTCTTTAGTAATATTCAATTTCTTTAACGTTGCAGAGGTTTTAGTAGGAGTGGCTTGGAGGTACAGGGAAAGACTCTAATTACCTAGAGGAACTCTTGGACTTTAGTGTTTATTTTTACAAAATAGTTTTCTAAGTAGCTTTTGATTGAATCATGGTTTATCACAGAATGAGAGAGTAAAATTCCGTATTTTTTTCAATGTTTATAATTTAGCATTTAAAACAGATTTACTTCATTTGAAAATTACCTTTCGAAACTAGTTGATAAAAACTCGAAGATTAGGAAGACCTTTCTTTATTCTATGGAATTTGCATTGCCCCTCTTTTTGCTCATCAGATCTTAGCTTCTCTATCTCACCTTCTCCTTGCCCAGTGTAATAAAAAGAAGTGTTAAATGTTAAATGAATTTCTTATCTGGGATTATTTTGGGCATGGTTCACAGGCCCTTGGGAAATATATATGTACATGTATGGGTGCACATGTATGCATGTGCGTATATATGCATACCTGTATACATAGATATGTGACACATGTAGATATATGTATCACTTACATATAAACACATGTATTTTTTTAGTAATCTTAAAGGATAATTTAATTCAGCTCCCACAGATGCCAACCATCTATAACGTAAGACTATCTATTCTCAGTATGTTATGTTGTCTTGATATAATTAGTATCTTTTATGTAATTGTGTGATGACATTGGTCCTAGAAGTATTCCAAGAATACTGAATTGAAAGCCATCTTAGTTTGCTTTGAGTTGGAGTGTTTTTACTCCTTTTCCCCAATTAAGGGTACTTTGAATATTATGTCCGTGGGCTCTGAGAGAAGAGTGTATGCATGAATCTGAATTCAGGATACATTAAAAATATATCTGCCTTAGAGCATTTTACCTTAAATACATTTTGTGCATTTGCCATAATTTCAACAACTTCTTCACGTGGCACATGAAATAGCTTTCCTATGAAATTTAAAATGAGTGAAATCACTTATTGTTCATGCTTTCAATACTTATGATTGAAATTAGAGATAATTAAAAAAAATGTTTTCCATAAGTTTTAACTTCCTGACATGACAATTTAGGAATGTATTGTCAAATGATATGATTATTATTTTTTGAATTCTTTGACTTATGTTGTTAATGAGTGAAAAGAGAGTTACTTACCAGCTTACCTCCTCTAGTGATTTGATAGTCCTTTTTTCCCTTTAGAGCCCAGTGTAAGATGTATCTGATTTTTTAGTCTTTGATCTTATAGTACATGATATTTTGGGATATTTGGGACACTAACTTAAACAGGATTGCTTTAAAAAGTTGCATCAAATGGTATTTTATGAATCCAAGGTAGTAGTGATGTGTATAAAAAATAACAGCTGGATATTAGTGGCGTACAACTGTAAATATTTATTCTCTTGTGAGTCAGCTGAAATGCCTCTGCGTTAGGCTGGGGTCAGCGAGAAAGCTGGGGTACCTCTGCTCTATGTATCTTATTTGGGAACCCAGGAATACTTGATACTTGGAGTAAGTCTTAAGGTAGAAACTAGAAGAAATACTTTTTACGTGCAATGTATTCACTTTCCGTTGCTATATAAAATTACCACAAATTTAGCCATTTAAAAATAACACACATTTATCATCTCTCTGTTTCTATAGGTCAGGACTCTAGGCACAGTGTAACCGAGTTTTCTTTCTTTTTTTTATTTAAAGATTTTATTTATTTATTTATTCATGAGACACAAGAGAGATGCAGAGACACAGGCAGAGGGAGAAGCAGGCTCCGTGCAGGAAGCCTGATGTAGGACTTGATCCCAGGCCCCCAGCATCATGCCCTGAGCTGAAGGCAGATGCTCAACCATCGAGCATCCCAGGTGTCCAAATGTAGTATAATCTCAGGTGTATGAATAGGCCATCACTTTTGCCATATAATGTAACCTAACTAAGGGAGGGACCATTCCGTTACCTTTGTCATAATCTGCTGGCTAGAAGAAATCAGCAGGTGCCTCTCCTACCCAAGAAGAGAGACTTCTACAAAGGTTTGGATCATTGGGGGATCTTCTTAGATTTCTGCTTATCATGCACTATAATCCACCCATCAAAGGTCACAAATCCAGCACTTCCACACTTGGAAGAGTCATATTTATCTTCAGAAATCCAGCTTCTCTATATGGAGAAGTCATCATTTGAGGCATTGAAAGCAGTGTCAGTGGTTCTAGGAATACTTTAAGCTTTCTGAGGACTAACTTACATTCCTCAGAAATATTGAAGGACTCTCAGTCTGAAACCAATAAATATCATCAATTGTGGATGAGCATAGAGGTGGGTAGCTCTTTAAAAAAAAACAGGAAAAACCCAACTAACAGTAACACCTAGGTTTTAAAATCCTGCCCAGCTCGTGTTTGACAATCCTTCTGATAGCCCAAATACTATAAATTTAGTTGACGATAACAGAACAGATGGAAAAAACATATGGCTTGTAGGTAGTGTGTGGTGGTTGATATTTGCGGTACATTAGGGGAATTTATTTTATTTTGTCTCTTGTGTAACTTTAAGATACTTTATCAAGTAAATTTTGTAATGTCTTTTTTGACTTACCTCTGCTGTAGCTATTAAACTCTTTTTGTGACTTGAATGGTACATTAAAAAGGATTAGTTTTATAATTACTTTGTAGCAGGCATTTAGATATACTGGCAGGAAGAACATTTCATCCAGGAAAGCATATCTGTAGCCATTTGGTCTCACATAGCATCCTTGGATAGAGATTACACAGGTAAGAGAGGTGAAAATGTAAGGAAATTAATTCAGTGAAGGACTAATAAAGACCGTCAGAATAACTGGGATTTTGATTAGAACGTATCCAGAATTCTAACAAAACTTAGTAAGTCTTGATTAACATTTGTTTCTACCACTTCATGTTTTCTAAAGGAAACAGTAAATCAGAGTGTACTGACTGTGCTACCTTTCGATTCTGTTATAAGAATAAGAAAATTTTACTGTACAGAGAATAGCATAAACATACTTGTTCAGATATAATCCTTGATTTGATATTTTTAGGTTAGACAGCAGCCCTAGAAACCCTGTATCACTTTGAGATGTGTCTGAATTGAAATGCAACTTCTTAATGTTTGCCATGAGTAATCTTGTGATTTATATATATGTATATATGAAAGCTAAGTATTTTTTAAGAGTATTCAAAAATAAAAGATGAAAAAAAGAACATCTCTCCTTGGAGTAAGGGATAAGGGTAGACTTGGGCAATTCAATAAAATTAAAAAGTATGTGTGAAACTTCCTATTGCTGTTTGATATAGCATGTCTGCAATAACAAGGCCATATTAAAAATAAAAATTGAACTACTGGCAATATTCCTTTTTTAGGATGTGTTCAGTTTCTTGACATGACCCTTTTTCCTTACCTCTTAAATCAATATATTGACTGTGTATTCCTGGTTCTCTTAACAAATGAAGGACTTTTTTTGAGATTCATCTACAGTACTTTTCCTTAAATAGCTGAATTTGGTGGGTTCTCCCTATTTCCTGGTTTTGAACTGTCTCTCTCACACACAAACCACGAAAACAGACAAGAAAAAAGATGTACTATATTGACTCATTCTCCCATAGAATATCCATTTATTGTGTATTCTTTTACCCTATTAAATTTAGGAAATAATGAATTTAAATCAGGTTTTAAACTTCAGTCTAAAAATATCCATTGTGGGGGTTCCTGGGTGGGTCAGTTGGTTAAGCATCTGCCTTCAGCTCAGGTCATGATCTCGGGGTCCTGGGATTGAGCCCCATGTCTGGCTCCCTGCTCAGTAGAGAGTCTGCTGCTCCCTCTCCCTCTGCCCTTCCCGCTCCCCAAACCTTGGCCCCACTCGTGTTCTCTCTCTCTCAAATACATAAATAAAATCTTGAAAAAATAAATAAAAGTATCCATTGTGATGATATACCATATTTTGATCTACTAGCTTTTATCAGTGGGCATTAGGGTACCTTCCAATATTTTTCTATTACAGATAATATTGCAATAAGTACTGTAAATGTTCTAACTGCTTATTTTCGAAGTCCACAAACTCCAGCATACTTTCCTGAGTAAATCCATTGATTTTTTTTTTAAGGCAGTAAGAGTAATCACTGATCTCCTTCATGAATATTTGGGATTATTATATTTCTGTATAAATTTGTAGGTACTTTGCTTTTTTCATTTTTCCTACCTGTCATAAACATCTTGGCATCATAACAGTGTCTAGTTCTTATAAATTTCACAAATATGGGGGATGATATAATGTGACATGTGAATTCTTATCATTCTTATCTGTGAGCTTTCTTCTACTCTTCCTGTTTATGAATCAGTATATGTGTTGACTCAGAGGTTCTTTTGCTTGTTAATTTAGAGAATGTTTATGAAATGGTATATAGGATATAAAACTGTGGAGCACAGAGCCCCCCGAGGAACTTATGCTCTATCTGTGATTAGCCTTGTGACTTGAAGTAAGGCAACTTACCTACTTGGATCTCAGTGTTTGTATCTGAAAAATGGGAACCATAATCCTTCTTTTGATGGTTTTGTGGGGCTCCTGAAAGAACCCACTGCAGTGATGAATGTGAAATAGCTTGCTAAAATATAGAGTCATAAAATATGTAGAATTCTTATTGTTATTTTAGTACTATATGTTCTCAAATGTTTTGCTATTATCTCCCTCAGCAGACTTAGCTGTTTGAGAGACATCAGTATAGTTACTGTTTTATATTTCCTCAAAGCAACTGGTACAAAAAAAAAAAAAAAGCAACTGGTACAGAGGGAATAGACACTGAATTTATGAAACATCCTATTTTACTGAGTCACTGTATTTTGTACCAAGGGTCTCAAACTTGAATTCCTTCAGGGGCTTCAGGGAGGACATAAATTGGATCATGGTAGGAGTGGTTAGAAATTGTGGCCCAACTGGAGAGTGAATTCTAGACCTAAAAATGTTGAAGTTCAAGTTCAAAAACAGTACTGTGTGAAGTAAATAATAAAAGGCCACATTCAGCAGTCTTTATGCCCATTTGTGAGCTGTGGTTTAATGACTGTTCCATTTGGGAGAGTTTCTTTGCTTCATTCATATCCTAGGTCACCTTAAAGATGTGGGATATTGACAAACAGTCATTATAATAATTATCAGTAAACCTGAAAATAATAATAAAAATGTTTGTGATGTGTGACAATGATACCACCGTAAAAGATATGACACAGCTTTATAGTGTTATGCTTATTGTAGACCTACTTTTTGTTCCTTTCTGCACCATGTTATACCTTCCCTATTCATGAGGAGCCAGGGCTGGGTGTGGCTGTGCCTCTTGTAATGACATATTTTGCTGATGTGTTGATATGTTGGTATCATGTTGGTATGATGTATGATACCATACATACATACATATATCAGTTGATCATATTTCTCATTTTGCATGTTTCCTGGAGTGTTCAGAGCCAAAATTGTCACTGACTTCTAGAAACGCATTCCAGATCTCCTGTCACAGATACTGAATTCTAATTCATTGTTAGCTTTCTCTTTTAACTTCTTTTCCATTTCCCCTGACTCACTGTTCCTTATTCTGTTTTGTTTTATGTATCTATGTAATAAGCTTCCTCAAAATCTTTTTGGAAAAAGGTGAGGTATAAATGAGAGAAGTCCCAAACTGTGTACATTTGGAGATGAGAGTAAGAGCTCTCGTGTTGTTGTTATTTGCTAAGAAATGGTGCATGCAGCTGGTGGAACATTACCTTTTATAAGCAGAGTCTTAACAATGAAAAATATGTGCTTTTCTATACTTTGCTATCCAGTTAACTTTTCTCAATTTTCCCTACAACATTTTTGAAAGGAAAAAAAATATAGTTCTTTTAGAGGAATGGGATGGTCCTTATTGCTGTTCCTCAACTATTTCTGGCTCTTTGCTTTCAGAAACATGCTAGGATTGTACTTCCTAGCCTCTCTTTGGTGGAACCATATGTTTAGCTCTAGCTGATGAGTTGCAAATAGAAGTGACTGGACTATGCCATTTCTGAGCCAGAGTTGAATTATCCTGTGAGATCCTTTAGCCCTCATTTCTTTTTTGGCTTGTTTACTGCAACGTTTGAGATGATGGCTGATCTGCTGATCAGGGTCCCTGAGTGTTGACTATTAAGTTGTATTTGGCAACTGGGAGTTTGGAGTACTTTGCTACCAAAACACAATCTAGACTATCTTGAGAGATGCAAAGACCCTTCATAATAAAGCAAAGATTAGGGCCATGGACTGCTTATCAATTATACTTATCTCTTGTGGGTAATGAAGACATAGGTAAGGATCCAAGATAAGTCAAATATGAACTGGTTTCAGAATTTGCCATGGAATGCAAAGGCAAAGAATAAGATCATTCAGATGAGAAGTGCTATCTTGCACAAAGAAAAATATCTATTTTCACCTGAACATTTCTACTGCTCAGCTTTGCTTACATTAAAATCAAGAACAAAAAATGCTCTCTGTGACAACCTGAGTATCTGGATAATATGTTTATACACTTTTCATCAATCCTGTGTTTGTGATGCTTCCTACAGCTAGAGGTGAATGAGAGTCTAGAGGGAAATAATGAATGGATTTAGCCCTCATTTGCCTTGACTCTACAGGCAATTTTTATATTTTCAGAGACTCAAGGGTGTTATTTGGAGAAATTACTCGGGAATAAAGATATCCCACCAGGCAAAAGAAAATTTCATGTTTTTGAGACACCTCTTTCTTCAATTTACAATTTGCAGGTGGGACTGGGGACAGCAAAGGGAGTTCAAAATGTCTAGGTGATATCTGTTACTAAGAGGAGCCAGCACCCCCTCCAAGCTCAGCAGTGAATGGACTTTCAAAGGAAACAGATTGCCCATGTGTCTTTTTGTTGTTATTATGGAAGTAGTTTGGAGAAAAACATTAAAGAAAGGAGTGCATCGTCCTCTGAAGGAATGGTTTCCATCGAATACGTCTGTATTTCCTGGGATACAGGCCAGCATGCTGCTTTCAGAAATCTGATCTTGGACACATGCTTCTCTTTTGCTCTTGATTTGGGGGAAAAAGTGCTCACATACACAAATGATGGTATGACCAAGTAAACTGAGATCAGAGATAGAGACAGGTGTGTGGATGGAGACACAAATGATCTATGTCTCCAGAACCTGAAGATGCTCCTACCTCACCAGGAACATTTTGATACCCTGATATGCTTTCCCCCCAGTTTTAATAAGAAGTAATTGACATATTTCACTGTGGACATTTAAGGTGTACAGCATGATGGTTGGGTTTATATATATTTTGAAAGGATCATCACAGCAGATTTAATTAACATCCATCATCTCACATAGATACAATAAAAAGAAAAACAAAAATCTCCTGTTGGTGAGAATTTTTAGGATCTACTCTTTTAATAGAAACTCAAAGTGGAATGCTTCATGAATTTGTGGGTCATCCTTGACAGAGGCTAAATGCTGCTAAAGTGAGCAGCACCTTGACATTCTCGACAGGGTCTTTAGTGTGGACCAACTGGGCAGTAGGGTAGGAAATCTAATGGAATAGATTTATTTATGCCTTTAGAAGATCCTTTTGAGAGCTTTTCATTTCTAAGGTTGAAATTGATATCTGTATAGTTGCAGCTTTAAAACGTGTAATATTATAAGTGAAATCTAAAACTTTCTTTATAGTCCTTTGCAAAAAAAAATTACTGTATTCTTTCTCACTTCTTGCTTAGAAGTGATGTATTAATTTAATCCTTTTTGTGTACATTAAGCACACATATTGCATAGTGTTTCTTGTGAACTATATACATTTCACTACACAAACAAGAGTGTTTATTGCAGTACTACTTACTATAGCAAAATGTCAGAAATTATGTACCTTTATAAAAATACAACCCGGTTTAATAATTTTCAGTTTAGCTGTAGAAATCAACATTATGTGCTTAGTAAAGTTATGTATCTCAGAAGAAATCTATTTCTCTGAAGAAAAAAATGCTTAAAAATACATTAAGTTAAAAATCAGATAAGAAACAATATAATTTCTTATAAAGAATAATTGTGTATGTTTACACATATAGAAAAAGAACTGTGGTACTTTTTTAATTCCCCACACCCCCCTCCACCGTTGTGGGGGAAAGTGAAAGGTAAGATTAAATATTTAGATTTTTTTTTTTAGCTCAGACCCTCGTTGAGTGCTAGATTAATTTAAATCTGGTTGTGATATCTTCACTTACATATCTTCCAGGCATCTCAAAGTTAACATGGCCTCCCTCCACATACAGTAAATCTGTTCCCCTCCAGTGCTTCAACTTTAGTAAATGACAACTCCATTCCTTTCAGATAAGCCAACTAAGGGCTAACTTTGTACACAGTCCCCACAGCGCACATCTTCTTCCACCCTATTTATAAGCAAGTTCTGTTTCCAACACAGATTCCCAGACTGTGAATATGTCTGTGCATTTCCATCTGAAATAATATCACCTCAACCCCAAGTTCCTACCATCTCTCTCACCTGGTCCACCATGACATCTTTGTGTCCTCGTGATCATCTCTCCCTTAGTTCTTAGGGATAGCCTTTTGACACATCAGTGGCTTCCTGGTGCTCCTAGGGTAAGCTCAATAGCCTATCATGATTTCTAGAGGCTGTTTGATCTGAGCTTGCCTTTACCCAGCCTCATCTTGGACCTTGTTCTTGTTTGCTCATAATTCTCTGGCCACTCTATCTCCCCTCTACCCTCGGAGCGCTTCTCATCAACAGTTTCTCACCTTGGGCATTTGTAAGGCTTTGCTTTGTCCTTGGCCTGCCTTTAACCACTTTTTGTGTTTAATTCTGATGCCTTTTTTTTTTAGATGTTTAGAAGCTCCTCTTTTTCATGGTACTGATACTTGAATTATTAGGTATTTGTTGTCTGCCACTCCCACTAGAATGAGCACTTCTTGAGGGCAGGGACTTAATTGTGGACCTACTAAACAAATCACTACATGAATAGATATATAATTGTGCCATTTCAATATTAAAATATTTAAAAATTAGCTATTCTTAGGCTGTGATATAATTGGCTTTTTCTAAATTTCTTTTTCCATTTTTGGCTAGATAACTAGTTGGAAATAAAGTAATATTTTCTTCACTTTTTTATTCTTAGAGAAATGATAATTTTATATTCAGATTGACAGGAAAAAAATTAATAGGAATTTTAATAAAAGTACAATGTTAACAGCCCACAACCTTTGAAATATGAAGCATGCTGGGCTACATGGTATTTCATTGTGATCCATAGGAATTTAAAGGTATTAAACTAGCTGCAGGCATGCTCCCTATTATTCTCTGGATGTAATAGGAACATATTGAGAATTACAAGTTAAAATTGAATGTAAGTGCTACAGAGCTCAGACAAAAACCTTTTTTCCAGTTCAGGAAAATTGGAATTAAATTTTTATCATGGTACATACATCAGATGGAGCAAAACTACATGTATATATATATTTTTAAAAATAAGGTTACATATAATAAGTTAAATAACATTTGAATTATGCAATGAACATTGAGGTTATAATGACTCATTTGAAAACCATAGAGAATACTAAGAACTGTACAAGATTTCAAGTGCCAAACAATTTAAAGCTCATTTAAAAAAAATTTACAAGGTCTATTGATATAGAATTTATTTCTATTTCACTGGGTATCATACCACCTAGCTTCAACATTCCCTATATTTCCTTTTTTTTTTAAAAAAAAGATTTATTTATTTGTGAGAGGGATAGAGAGGCAGAGCCACAGGCAGAGGGAGAAGCAGGCTCCATTTAGGGAGCCCCATGTGGGACTCCATGCTGGGACTCTGGGATCATATCCTGAGTGGAAGGTAGACGTCCAACTGCTGAGCCACCCAGGTGTTCCCATTCCCTATATTTCTATTAATAGACTGTTAGAATATGTGTTCAAGGTTGTATCTAAATAATGTCTAGCAATTTTAAGCAAATGGTTATATAAAATAACATTTAAAAAACCCCCTCAATTTACCTTGTTGGGAACCTGTTTGTTCACCAAAGCATCATGGTATTTGGAGTTAAAAAAATTTCAGTTGCAATTATTTATGTTCATAAAAACATAAGCATTATTTATCACTTTGCCATTGTTAAAAAATATGATTAGTGAAGTTACATGCTGGCATAAATGAGTGACGTGTTACCTAAATGTAAATATAGTAAATCAAACTATATGTGTATGTGAGTATTCTTATTTCATTTAATACCTTTGAATAGGATGCTGTGTAGATGTGTGTATATAAAACTTTTTTATATATAACTTATAAAAGTTATTTAGCTATATATAGAACTTCAGATCATGCCATTTTCTTATAGCATAATATTGAAGCTATTTTCCCATGTAATTACAATTTTTATCCTATATTTCATTTATACCACCATTTCCTTTTGTAGGACATTGAGGACGAGTCCTACCTTTTTATTAAAAGTGATTGTGTAGTGAACCTCCTTGAGAATTTTTGACCAGAAAACAACTGCTCAGTTGTTTAGCATGCATTAGAATCACCTGTGGGTCTTGGTAAACCACAGATTGCATATTCCCATCCCCAAGGCTTATGATGGGGAGTAGGTTGGAGGCAGGGTCCTGAGACTCTGCGTTTGTTGATGTTCTTGGTCTGAGCATCACACTTTGAGAAATACTGGTAAGAGTACACTTTTAGTAATAAGGTTATAGGGTTAATGAGTATACATATTTTTTAAGGTCTTGGTACATATTATCAAATTTTTTTTTCAGAAAAACCATATCAAATTACATTCCTAACAGTAATTCTCATCAGCATGGATTATTTTAATTCAGTCTTTTGTCATTTTGAGACATGAAAAATGTTACCTCCATTGAAACATTTGTATAATAATAAAACTTTGGAAACCTTTCCATCCAAAGAGAATTGGATTAGTAAATATGTGTATAGCCATATAAGGAAACGTAAGCAATTTAAATGAATGAATTAGATCTATGTGTATTAATAGAAAAATAGCAACAGGAACAATACTGATTACTTCTAAATTCAGATAAGTAGTAAATATGTAAAGAGAACACATATATGTAGTAAGGGAATGAAAAATGTGTAGAAGTGGTAATATGTTATTCTAGAAAAGGAGGACAAGGGAAAGGAATCAGTGAGGTGACATTCAAGGGGCTTCCATTACAACTATATATCTTTAAAGAAATATTTAAAGCTAATATGACAACATGTTAAGATCGGTTAAAGCTAGGTGGGTATTTATTGCCTTGTTCAATATTTACAAATAGGATATTGATTTCATATGCATTTCTTTAACTTAGTAGTGAGGCTGAACATTTTCTCAGACTATTGGTTATCTTTTTTCTTATTCCTTATATGCCCATTCCATTTAAATAGAAAATTAGATTTGGAATCCTTAGTAGTAGTACAATTTAGCTGTTCTATTTTTAGAATTTGTTAACAGCATTGGTAATGTCCATATTTTTTTGTAGAAGTCTGTTATCTGAAAAAGACCTTTGAAAATGGAAATAAAAGAAAAAGGTCTACTAAATTACTCTAAGATGCACAATTAACAACATGCAAATACATCTAGTTGTTTACTGCCTATCTACACTAAGCAGAAGTTGAGAAGAACCAAAACCATGGTTATTGACTCCCTTGTAGTATGCTGAATAATGGCAAAAATAGTAGGTCCTAATCCCTGGAAGCTGTAAATATTATTTTATAAGGAAAAAAGATCTTTGCAGATCGGATTGAATTAAGGATCTTCACTTGGAAAGATTATTCTGTATTATCTACATGGGTTCTAACTCCATTCATAAGTGCTCTTATATGAGAGAAGCAGAGAAATTTCATCTGGGCAGAGAGAGTCAGTGTGGTGATGGAGGCAGAGATTGGAGTGATGTGGCAACAAGTCAAGGGTTACCAGCAGCCTCCAGGAACTGGGATGGATTCTCTCCTAGAGCTTCTGAAGGAAACAGGCCTCTGACATCTTGATTGCAGTCCAGCAATACTGATTTAGGGCTTCTGTTCTCTAGAATTGTGAGAGGATAAATTTCTGTTGTTTTAACACGCCAAGTTTCTGGTAATTTATTACAACAGCTACAGGAAACAAGTACAGCTTCCAGTTCAAAAATTTCACTTTGCTCATGTCCTAAAATATTCCATTTTTCAAGACTACTGAATACAGTTTGAAAAAGCAATTCTTTTTCAAGTTAAGAATTTTTGGTTTAAAAAAAGATATACACATAAAAATGACCAAATCTTTTTAAATTACTCTTTAAAATTTGAAAGATTTAATCTTTTATCATGTCACAGTGAGTTGTTTTAAAATTATCAATGGGATTCACTACAAGATGCTTTTAAAAGGAAGAAAGTATGAACTCTTTCATGCTACCTCCCAAAAACTTACTAATTTTCATAAATTTCCTAAAACTGTTTAATTTTAATTAAGATATTCCTATGGCCCAGATTATAGACTAATCTAGAAGAAATGAAGACCTTTGTACTGTAGGCAAATCAACCATAATAATTTAACAATTTATAACATTTTAAAGGGAGAAATGGTTTAAGACAAATTGATGACCTTTGATTTAGGGAAGCATGCAACCAACTTGTTTTATTATTAATGAGACAGATATATGCTAGCTGACCTTAAAAATATTATTCTTTTGTGAGTAATATTCTAGAGGATCTATATTTGGCTTTGACTTTGCATGTGCCTTATACCCAATTGATTTGTTTCATTTACTAACTTTTAAAAAACTTTATACTTTGCAATAATTATATATTTGCAGAAATGTGCAAAGAAATGTACAGGGAAATCCAACGCACTCCTCACCCAACCTACCTTGCAAAACTGTAGTACAATATCAAACCCAGTAAACTAATATTGGTACAGTACAGAGCTTATTCAGATTTTTTCTAGTTACACATGCAGTGGTGTGTTTGTTTATGTGTGTATAGCTCCGTGCAGTTGTATCACCTGTGCTTTGCCTAACTGCATTTGTAATACTTAACCATGGCTACAAGGTTCCTTCATGCTACCCTTCAACAACTACACTCATTCTCTCATCTCTTTTCCTTAACCCACAGTAACTGCTACTATATTCTTCATATCTGCAGTTGTGTTATTTTGTTTTGAAGGTTATATAAATGGAGTCATGCAGTATGCATCTTTATGACACTGGCTTCCATATAATTTCTTCTAGATGTCTCCAGATTGTACCATTCATCAATAGTTTTTTATATTGCTGATTGGTAACCATGGTAGGGATATACCACAGTTTAACCATTCACCACTGAAGGACATTTGGGTAGTTTCCAGCGATCATCATTAAAGCTGCTGTGAACACTTCTGTACATGTTTTTTGATGAAAATAAATATTTATCTGGGCCCTGTGCCCACGAGTATAATTGCTTTGTGGTATGCTAAGCTCCATTGTTAATTACAAATGAATTGCAAAGTTGTTTTCCACAGGAACTATCATTTTATGTTCCCATCAGCAATGTATGAGCAATCTAGTTTCTCCACATACTAGCCAGTATATGGTTTTATCACTATTTTTTATTTTTAGCCATTCTGATAGGTATAAAGTGATACCTTATAGTTATAATTTTCATTTCCCTAATGACTAATAATGTTAAATGTCTTCTCATGTGCTTATTTGCCATGTGTATAGCCTCTTTGGCAAAATGTCTTGCATGTCTTTTATCTACTTTCTAGTTGGATCATTTATTTTTTAAGGTTGAATTTTGAGAGTTCTTTATTCCAGATACTAGTCTTTTATTGGATATGCGATTTGCAAATATTTTCTCCCAATCCGTAATTCATTTTTCATCCTCTTAACAGGATCTTTCAGAGAGCAAAAGGTTTTAATTTTGATGAGGTCTGATTCATCAAGCTTTCCTTTTGCAGATTGTGCTTTTTTTTTTAAAAGATATTTTATGGTTTTATGTTTTACATTGAGTTAAATAAGGTGTGAGGTTTAGGTTAAAGCTCTTAACCTATGCCTATGTTATATTCAGTGGCTCCAACACTATTCAAAAGATTATTCTTTGTTCATTGTCTTGCTTTTGTGCCTTTGCCAAAAATTAATTGCACATATTTGTGTGGACCTATTTCTGAATTTTCCATTCAGAAATGGAAATTGATCTGTGTTTATCACTCCACTATTACCACTTTGTCTTGATTACTGTAGCTAGATAGTATGTCTTAACATTGAGAAGAGGAATACCTCCCATATAATTCTTTTCAAAATTGTTTTGGCTATTTTGGGACCTTTCAATTTCATAAATATTTAGAATAAGATGTGCTATGTTTATACAAATCTTGCTAAGATTTTGATAGGGATTTCATTATACCTATAGATAAGTTTAGGGAAAATTGATATTTTTATTACATTGACTCATCTATGAACATAATTTTTCTCTATGGATTTTTTTTTATTTCTTTCATTAACATTTCAGTATTTTGTCATACATATTTTGTTAGATTTATACCCATATTTTAAATTTTCTTTGGAGAAATTATAAATGGTATTGCATGTTTTATCTTAGTTTCTATAAACTTTCTGAGCTTATTTATTAGTTTTAGGTAGATTTGTTGGTAATTTTATGTAGACAGTCATGGCATCTACAAATGTAGATAGTTTTAGTTCTTCTCTTCCATTTCATACAGGAAATTTAATTTATTTTTTTAGGAAATTTTATTGTAATGGCTAGAACTTCCAATATTTTGTCAAATAAGAATGGTGAGTGTGAACATCCTTTTCTTGCTCCCAGTATTAGAGGGAGAAGATTCATTCTTTCACCATTAAGCATGCTGTGAGCTATAGATTTTCTTGTAAATACTTTTTATGAGGTTCAAGAAATGTTCCTTTATTCTACAATACCGAAAGTTTTAGTTTCATAATGAGTGAGTGTTGGATTTTAACAAATACTTTATCTGAATCAATTGATTTGATCATATGATTTTTTCCCTGTAGTCTGTTTATATGATGTATTGATTAATTTTCAGATATTGAACCAAATAGTGAACTTTAATAACTGGAGTAAACTTCACTTGGTTATAGTGTGTAATTCTCTTTATATGTTTTTGGATTTTGTTTGCTAATATTTTGTTGAAGATTTTTGTATGTAAATTAATAAGAGATTGCTCTGTCATTTCTTTTTCTTTCTTTTTTTTTGGTGTTGTCTTTGTTTTTGTATCAGGGTCATACTGGTCACATAAAATGTGTTTAGAAATATTTCTTCCTATTCCTAATCTTCAGAGAAAGACTGTGAAATTCATGTTAATTCTTTTTGATTGTGTGGTAAAAATCTCTACTGAAACCACCTGGATCTGAAGATACCTTTTTGTGTAGGTGAACATTTAATTACAAATTTAATTTATTTCACAATCATAGAGCTATTCAGATATTCATTTCATCTTGGCTGAGCTGTGATAGTTTGTGGTTTTTGAGGAATTTGTCCATTTCTTTTAAGCTCCTAAATTTATAAGGGTCAAGTTATAGTGTTCTCTTATTATCTTTTAGTAGCTGCAGGATCTGTTGTGATATCCTTTACTTTATTTGAGATGGGTGATTATAGTGTCTCCTCTCTCCCTTTAATCTTTATCAATCTTGCTAGAGGATTATCAGTTTTATTGATTTTTTTTAAAGATCTAGGTTTTGTTTCATTAATTTTCTCTATTTTGCTGTTTTCAAGTTCACTGATTTCTGCTCTTAGGTTTTTAAATTTTCTCCTACTTTCCTAGAATTTATTTTCCTCTTTTAAAAATATTTCTTCAGCTAGAAACTTTAATAGCTGATTTGAAACATTTCCTTGTCTCCAATGTAACATATAGATGCTGTAAACTTCTCTCAGTACTGCTTTAAGTGTATTCTAAAATTTACATGTCGTATTTTCACTTTCATTTAATTCTGTATATTTTCATGAATGTTTCCTCTTTGACCAATGGATTACTTAAACATGTATTTCTAGTTAGCAAGTGTTTGAAGATCTTTCTGTTATTTTTCTGTTATTCTAGTTTGAATCCATTATAGTTAGAGAACCTAGTCTGTATGATTTCAGTTCTTTAAATTTGTTAACATCTGTTTTTGACCTAGGATATGCTTTATCTTGGTAAATGTTCCATTGGCCCTCAAAAATAATGTGTATTCTGCTGTTACTAGGTGGAGAGTTCTGTGTATGTCAATTAGATCCTGTTGGTTCTTTGGTTCTTTTGTTCTATATTCTTGCTGATTTTTCTGGTATCAATTACTGGTAACCAAGTGGTATTACTAATTTTTAAATTAAGCTTATAATTTTGACTTTCTTCATAGAGTTAGGTAACTCATTAATAGAAATAGTTTTTAAAACTTCTGCAATTAAATTCATATAAAACATTTACATTAAACATTGAAACCCACTTGTAAATCATTTAACTTGAAGAAAGAAAAAGAATCCTTCCACTTTTGTATTTATATCTTTTGGCAGTTTAAAAAAAGTAAAGTGTTGTTGGAGGCTTCCAAACTGAATTTTTCCAGCTCAAAGCCATCAATAAATTCATTAAAATATAAAATGGAATCAAAATATAAATAGGAAAAAATGTTCATTTTAGCTATGGGTTAATTATACTATTTTATACTGAGAAGAACAGCTTCAACTGCCTTAACAGAGCCAGGCTTATTAATGATCATTTTATATTTATTGAAATGAGTAGATGTAGGAAGTATTCTCAGTTCTATTTTATGTATAGAATGATTTAAATCCATAAGTTTTGAGTAAGTGGGCTATTGTTACAACTCAAGAGGTAATTGGTAATTCTCACAACTTGCAGTACCTTCTCTACAGACATGAGGAAAATAAGAAATGTAGAACAGTGATTGGGAAATGGAACAGAATTATTCAATCCAGTATTTCAGCCACTACATTGTAT
Organism: Canis lupus baileyi; assembly: GCF_048164855.1. Lineage (NCBI taxonomy): Eukaryota > Metazoa > Chordata > Mammalia > Carnivora > Canidae > Canis > Canis lupus. The sequence continues at coordinate 22,469,725 of NC_132873.1, forward strand.
TTCAGTCCTATGATTCCAGTTTAATTCTTTTCAATGTTATGACCTAATGCAAGACTTTAAGAGAACTTTTATATTTTCTTAAAATTAAATTTTTAGGATTTAAATACAATGAAGACTAGATTGTTGATTTCCTTGTATTTTTAAGTAAAATATTTTTCCAACTTGAAAGAAAAGAACAACAAAAGCTGAGAAAGGAAACCAAATAAAAGTCAGTTACCATGGAATCTTCAACATTAGGCTTGAAAAAGAAAGAGGGTATTCAATTCTGTTGAAAGAAAGGGAAAAAAATGATAGAGAAACCGTTGCTATACACATTACTTTATAAATCTGCCATTAGAACTGTAAACACAGGTTTAACAGTGGATTTTGTACTTTTACAGCTGTTCTTTGATAATGTAAGAGAAAAATTAATCCTTTATAGCCCTTGATTATCTGGTTATAGCTTATTAAAGATATCAACTGAAGTGATTTTAATGCCTATATATTAGGTTGTCCTTGAAAAAATAGTCTTTACTTAAATTAAACCTATTCAAAAATACCTTTATAAGACAAATAATGATGCAGTTCATAATGAAAGCAAAGGTTAGTCTTTCAGGTAACATAAGCCAATTTTTTTTAGGGATTTGGGTAAAATTTTTTAAAAAGTTTCTTACAGAGATGAAGATGAAAATAAATTTATATCACCAACTTTATGAGCTCAGGAATCTAGGTGAAGATTACAAGTGAGTAAATCCTTTATGTTATCAGCATTCTTGGTTAATATTTCAACTGTATATATGAGATTAGCCTTTGGATAACGTCTATTATAAGTTGATAATCAAAAGCACACTAATTAATAATGATTGAATTCTGCTTCTTCTGGTGAGTGAGTCATGCCTAATATTATTTGAGTTTATTATAGTTTATATTTTGAAAGTTTACCACTCTACAGCTCTGCAACGTTGGCAGAAAGTAAGGAGGGATATGAAATCTTGTCATTGGCCTGGTGATAATGGCACAGTTTGTTTAGTTCTGGTTCCAGTGTTTAGATTGCAGTGTCTTTGGAATACCGTGATCAGAAGGAGCTATAGGAAGAATCAATTGTAAAGTTTAGTTTTCAAGACATGTTTTTAGCTGTAATAGATAAGAGGGTTCATTTTCTGATAAATCCTATCCACATTAAAAAGAAATTATTCTCAAAATGACTTTATAACAGAAGGAAAAACCCTCAAATTTTCAGTGTCGTAATCATTTGTTACTATTCTTTCTGAGAATTTGAATTGCCAGAGAGTGAATTATTTTATTCTATTTCTCAGCAGCACCCTGTTTGCTGTCCGCTTTCTGTTTCTCTACCTCACTATTTTATTATTTTCTCTCCACCTCGTCTTTTTCTGTTATTCTCTTTCCAACAAAATAAAAGCTCATGGTATCTCATGGGTGAAAGGATAGGAGGGAGGAAGGAATACAATTGATTTTTTTTATTTACTATGTTTTAGTTACTGTGAGACTTGGTTGACTCCTTTTAGTAAGTACAAATATTCCCTTCTTACAGATAGCAAAGTAAGGTTAAGAGAGGTTTGTTGGGAAGGGATGCAAATGGAACTTCCTTCCTTCCCTTCCTTCTGTTTTCCAAACATTGAGTGTGACAATGTACAAAGTACATCTTCACTGTCATCTTAACTGGAAGCCGGTTCTATCAAGATGTTAATAATTTAGCTTAGGAAAAGCTCTGGAGCCCCATTTTCTGTGAAAAATGATGTTGAAACACGCAATTCTATGTTGTTGTCTGCAATGCAGATGCTAAAAGGTGTGAAGAGTTCTTGTTTTCCCTAAAGATCACAAAGTCAGACTCTATATGATGTTGACTTTGCAGGTACTGCTGTGGTTTCCCTGAGCAACAGAACCTGCAAATGGGGTGTGATGACTGGGGGTGATGGGGTGAGCGAGGGTGGGTGGAGAAGAGTTGCCATCCTTCCATATTTTCCTATTCATTCAAGGCCCTGAATATAGGGGCCAAATTATGTTCTGTAAGTTCTTTTGCAAATAAGTTGCTTAGTAAATGGAATTCTCTTCTTCATTTAAACAATGTGGGAAGTGTTGGTTCAGATTTCTATGCAAGCTGGCATCCTAGATAAACCAGAAAATAGCAGGGCCACAGAACAACAGTTTCCTTTGGAAGACAAGTACGGATTTGAACACTTTCTGGTAGAAAGCACATGTATTTTAGTTTGAGAGTAAAGGGAAAATTCCGACTCATTGGTCAGTCTTCACATACCATTCCTTTTTTGACTCAGTCCTTCCAATCTTCACCTTCTCAGTATGACTTCAGTTTCTACTGAGGTGATTGGATCTACATTCCTCCAACCTTGATGCACGCGGAGTGAGGGGCTTGGGTGGGTGCACCATTTCTAGGCTGGGATTTTAGCAAGTGGTGGTTTCAGTATGGACAGAAGAGCCTAATAGAATTTCATGATTAATAATAATTAAAGCCAAACTTCTTTCTTTTACTATCACAGGATCTCAGTAAGCAAAATGAGGGCAGTGAGATCATTATATATTAAAACTGTTCATTGTTAGGACTTTTATATATGGGATGGTAAAGCAATAGTATTATTTAGGAAATTCTCAATTTATGTGAGTGGTAAGCAAGATGCCATACTTCTTAAATGTGAGCTTGGTAGAAAATATATATCAAAAAATTTAAATATTTTTATGAATGACTCGAAATGGTGGTTCTCAATGTGGGCAGTGAGACACTTGGTGATGTCTGGAGACATTTTTGGTTGTCATAATGGGGAGGGGGTGCTACTGGCATCTAGTGGGTAGAGGCCGGTGATGCTGTCCTTCAAGTGCATAAGTCCACTCCTTACAATAAAACATTATGCCATCTAAATATCTATAGTACTAAGAATGCAATGTACTAAAATTTTATTTCTAGACCTCAGACCGAATTTGTCTAGTTATGTAATTAGTAGAATTGAAGAAGTGTTGAGTTCGAGAAATGAGTTGCTTACATTCAATTCTTAGATCCATATTTCTTTTCACAAAAGAAAGGGGTTTACTTTGAGATATTTAGCAGAAATAGGCCACAAGTGTAGCAGGGTCAAAACTTTTAAATTGTGTCCCTTTGTAAGGGAAGAGGTGCTTTCCCAGGCCTAGATTGTGTTTTTAAAAGCTATGTCTCTGAGTGGCCACTGTGAGCTAGAACACTGGTACTTTATTGGCTAAGAGAGAGCAAGCTATGAAATTGTTGGGGCAGCTGATGTTCCAGAAGTTCACCCTATAGGCAGGACTATTATGTGCAGATCTTCTTATTCAGGAGGTTAGGACATCATTTGTCAAAAAGTATTTAAGATTCTCTACAATTAAGACCACTTCCCTAAGTGAAGGAATTTGATAACTTGGCTGAAGGACCTGGGATAATCAACCCAGAGAGGGGCATCTTTAGGGAAAAGTAGTTGAGGACTTTGAATATATGACATACTTAAATATATTTGTTCTCTAGCCCCTCATGGGTACAATTATGAGTAATAGGTAGAAACTGTGGAGAAACCAATCGTATTCAATATACAGAAAATTTTCAAAATAACATGAACTGTACTTAAATATTTTTTTTGTGATACAACTCCCAAATATTAATTGTATAGCTCAAGAGATTTCTTAATTCAAGAAAAAATTCATATTTGTGCATCTGTGAAAACTACCAAGTAAAGACATTTCCAACATTCCTGGAAGTTCTCTTGTGTCCCTCCCTAATCAATACCCTTACCCAAAGGTGGCCACTATTATGACTTCTATCATCATTTAACTCTGCCTTTTTCTTAAATTCCATATAAATGGAATTGTTCCATATATAATATTTGTCTCACTCTTTTGCTCAACATTATGTCAGTGAGACTTAGCCTGTTCTATAGTTTGTGCATATTCATTGCTACATAGTGTTTCATTCTTCTATATGTTTTTAAGTGAACATGAGCTATACCTCTAATATCCATTGATTATGCAAAAAATATTTGTTGAGTCTGGTTGCTAGAATTTGTGCTGGGTTCTGGGAATCTAGAGAACATGTAGCCTTATTCATAGACTTCCTGAGCCCTTAGTGATACTATTTCTGTGCAGACGTAGTTCTAGTCTGTTAATGAGGCCCCGTTAGTGAGGCAGTTCTGGCCTAAGCTGATGTGGCTTGGACATACCTGTTGATCAGGTCTCGCCCAAGCCTAAATCTATAATGTCTTTCATGGTAAAACGTCCTTCAGTCCTTGCAGAGTTGGCCCAGATCCTATTTCTAATTTGGTCTACTGCTGTGGTTAACTGACACATGCTGTCTTGATCTCCATCCATTTGCTTAGGTTCTCGATACCCTGCTTCTTTTATCTTTCTGCTTTCAACCCTTCTAGTATCTTCTCAGGGAACAACCTGGCATCTCCATCCTCTTAACAGTAGAATCAGGCCCTGCTCATGACAAAGATGACTTTCTGGATATCAAATAAAGCTTATTGTCCCTATTTCAGCTTCTGAACACCTACCCTCTGAATTAGACTTTTTTGAATATCATGGGCAGGCCAAAGCATGAAAAAATATGCCCACTGAGTGTAGCAAGTTGGGCAGTTGACCACCAACTCAGGGATGTAAATTACAGTTGGGTCAGTTTGCCACATTCCCCTTCTTTTCTTCCTTTGCTCACTTCCCTTGCTCACTGAATTCCCAGGGTTCCTGAAGTTCAGGTTCCCAGAGAAGCTATGACCTGTTTAAAGTTGACTGAGCTTCCTTGGGAAATTTTTATTTTTCTACCATTGGAGGTGTTTAGGCACAGTTTGGATATCCCCCTGCAGTGACTTCTATAAAGGATATCAGATGTGTTATTTATCTCAAGAGTACTAAGTTTAGAGCACTCACTGAATAACTTTATAGCTCTGTATTTCTCTGAAAATGTCTTAAATTTCTGGAAGATGCTTTTCATTAAAATGAGATTATTGATAACACTCAAAGTAGTATGTGCCATATAGATAACACATACGGGAACTTGCTATAAAACTAGTTATTATTATCTCATTTCCCTTAATTCCTTTGGTTACTTTCTGCCAGCTGGTCAGGCTCAAGGTATGTCATGGATGTTGGCAAGAGGAGAAGTTGATTTGACCACATCCTTCACAAAGATTTCTCTGGTTTCTTTGCAACCTAGAGATTTACATTTTTATTATTTGTTTTGTCACCCATCAGAAGACACATCTTAGTAGCACTTAAGGACCCATGAATCATGAATCATGATTCATTAGAGAAAGTTCTGATCCTGGAAGAACAAGCTTGTTTACTAGGGAACTTTCAGTGTTCTTCTCTGATAGTAGCATCAAATTCTGAAGGAGGATGTGAAGCCCATGTGTTGGGTCTGGATGATCCATAAATTTGTGGTGGTATCATTGAGGTTATTAGTTTGCCTTTTGTATCTTTTACTTCCATGATCACGACACCTTGCATTTGGAGATCTGTGAGAATGTTCGTCCTATACATTCAACTGGGAAAGCTAGGTGGGATCTAGCCATTTAGTTTATAGGAAATTGAAGCAAGGTAATAACTGTATCAGCGTGAGGTGGGGTTGCAAATATTTAGGGGAGTGGTAGGAAGGCATAAACTAGGCAATGGACTGAAATATAAAGAAAATTAGAGCAACATTTCATAAGTAAAGGACACTAGCTTCACAGCATGTTAATGTCATGCTTTAGAGAACTGAAGATATTAATTTTAAGATGCACCATTACTTTATGCGCCTCTAACAGGAAAAAAAGAAAAATGTTGGCAATTAAACTCTGATGCAATGCTACAACACTAACAATAGTCCTGTGAGACTAGACCCCCATTTCTTGAAACTTCTTTGGTTTACTTTGAGATATTTAGCAATTTCTCCAGTTTTTCATTAAATTACTTGCTATAGCTTAGGCAACATGTATCTCTTTTTCAGTAACAAACATAATTCATCTATGTGTAGTTCCTTCCTATGGTCCATGAAGTAATTTGTTGATATTTTGTAAGAAAACTAAATAATTGCAGTTTGTTTTCTTTCTTTCTTTCTTTCTTTCTTTCTTTCTTTCTTTCTTTCTTTCTTTCTTTCTTTCTTTCTTTCTTTTCTTCTTTCTTCTCTTTCTTCTTTTCTTTTCTTTTCTTTTCTTTTCTTTTCTTTTCTTTTCTTTCTTTCTTTTTTAGATTGTATATGTTTATTTTAGAGAGAGCATGTGAGCAGGGAGAGAGGGAGAGAGAGAAGCTCAAGCAGACTTCATGCTGAGTGTAAAGCCCCACGCGGAACTCAATCTCATGACCCTGAGATCATGATCTGAGCTGAAATCAAGAAGAGTTGGGCACTCAACTGACTGAACCACCCAGGCTCCCTTCAATTGCAGTTATTTCTAATGACAAATACTTGCTTCACTAAAATCAGTTTATACCCCACTGGTCTAATTCTCTTTCTGCTTAGAAAATACATTTTTTTTTTTTTTTTTGTTCAGTGCTGAGTTAGAGTGTATTCTTTTTGAAGACATTTTAAATAGTAATTAAAATTGGCATGTATAGTACTAACAAAACACACCATTCGGTTGCTTTGCTGAAAACATGAACAGCTATGACTGTTTGTCTATGCAAAAGAAAAATCATTATCTACTACACTGTTACTTTTGCCAGTTAGCAGTGATTTAAGATGCCACTGATTGTTAGATTCAGCCTATTATCAAAGGTGTTAACATGTGATAAACATTGAAGTGGGTTCTGTAGTTCAAAAAGTTTGGAAACTTTGGGCTTACCACAGTTGTGGAAGTTTGTCATAGTGTCACACTTCACAGACTCTCATAAGCTAATAAGGACTATGAATCTTCCAAGGGAGCAATGTTTGGCAAATTAATTGACTATAAATATTCTTCTGAATCCCATCTTTTTTGGCCACTGATTTGAAGCAAACAATTTAGAAAATGCTAATGTAGAGAGACTAACAATCAGAGTAGAAGAATGTTAAAGGAAGAGTCTTCAACAATGATATGTTGCTGAGAAGCCAAGAAAAATAAAGACCTAAGAACAAAGGCCTTTGGGTTTGTTAGAAAGTCATTGTTGAGTTTTTGAGGATATTGTTGGAACAGGACAATATAGATTGAAACTAGATCTCATGGGACTAAATAAAAAGGTAGAATTATTTAACATAAGTCTGCTTTTTGAAAAATATTGACAATGAGAAGTGGAGGATTATAGCTCTAGTTCCCAGTGTCTAGCAGGCTTTTACACAGTGTGGTCTACTGGACTGAGGCAAGTATTTTTTCCTTCTCTGAAGGGTTCTCTGAATCTTAGACTGGAAAAAGAACATAAAATGCTATTACCATAAGGTGGGTTTCTCTCAGCATCTCTTGTGTTTTTGCTCTGACTCAAATATGTTACATATAACAACTGTATCATGCAGGAAGGATCACCTGTATTCTGCTTCCTTCTTGAAGGTTGTTTCTGAGTAGTAAGTTATTGCAGAGTTGCAGAAAAAGAATTTATGAATGTGATGGGGGTAGTGGTGGAGGTAATTAGTCCAAGAAGAGGACCTTGACTGCCTAAGAAACAAGTGCCAATAAAGTGGAGCACTGAATTTCTAATTTTGGGGTGGTGGTGGTGATACAGATCCTAGAGCTACTAATTAGAGCTGGTAATTGATCTTTGAAAACAGTTAAGGTGAAGACTAGGTTGATAGAACTGCTGAATGTTTATGAATACTTATCATTTTGTTGAGAATTTAAAAATAGATATTGTTATTATAGGTCAGAAATTAAAACATACACAGAGTGAGCTATTAAGAATTGTTTTTCTTTTGTTTTTCCAGTTCAGCCACACTAATGAAAGAATAACTTTTCTCCCATTATTTGACAACAGATTAGTCTTATTTTTCATAAGCATTGTGAATAGCGGTTGACAGTGAATAGGATTTTCAGAGGGAATTTTGAGTGACAAAATCAGGTATCTTAGCTAAATCTATTGGAACTCAGAAAGCCTTAGGATATAATCTTTTTTAGAAGGCAGGGGGTAAATTAGGAAGAGGTTGAAGAAGAAAGAAGACAGGGTGGAAGCTCTGTGAGACCGGGGAAAATGAAGATTTGTCTTCAGGAATCCAACCTGGAGAATCAACAAGAAATGAATTAGACACTAGCTGAGAAGAAGCAAGGGCCCAGATGAAATTTGGTGGCATAAATTTCTAATAACCATGTCACTATAGTAACTTTAGAAAAAGTCAAATTGTTGAAAAAATATGACCCTATCCTCAACTGTATTCAGTGTCAGATGTCCACAAATTCATGTTATTAAAAAAATTTGTTATCAAGCATCTATATCCAACGTGTGGACTGAGTTGAAATTTCATAATTTATTCACTATAGAACAACAATCTATAAATATTACTATAGATTATATAGTAATCTATTAAATATATAGTAATATATTAAATATGATCATTAAACAAATATATAGTAAATAATAGTAAATATACCTGCTCCCATGGAATGAGGTTAATTGGTATAACCCAGTAAGGGTACGCCAAGAAAATACCTGTGAGTTGGAAAATTGGGCCTATTTTCTGTTTGGGTGAGTGGAATTAGCTCCTGAGGTTATTTGAATCCTTTGATTGTAGAACTTGAGCCAATAATATCTTTGATGGCTATGCAAGACAGTTAAGATGAAGACAAGGTTAACTAACTAGAATTTCCAATGTTAATATTTATGATTATGTCAAAGATTTAAAAATGAACATTATTGTTATAGATCAGAAATTAAAACATAGAGTGAGTTAGTGATAGAATCAATACAAGTCTTTAAATGCCTAAAATTATTTCAAACATTTTTTATGCAATTGTGTTTGAGACCGAATACATATTTCTGTGGGTCTGAAAGCAAAGGTACTGAGTATAACAGCATTTCTTGGTGACTCTGAGTCAATGTGTGACCTTTGCTATACTGACTCAATGGGTCTGTGCTGCAGTCTACGTGGGAGGCTGTTTACTCCAACTCTGAATGCATTAAATGACCTCTGTTACTTCTAGGCAAGCCCTGATACTTTCTTGGTGGCTCTAATTTACCTCCATGTAATCTGTGACTCAGTGGAAAATAAGTTTTCTACCCTAGTTGGAATTTTAACTAAAAAAAATTGTAAATAGGCTCTGAGTGAGGATCTGAGATCTTTGCATGAAATATGTGCATTTGACTGGATGAGATTAGGTAAAATCTATTTTGATTGTATCACTTTTTTTCTTATTTTCTGGTTCACTGCTATAAATGGAATAAATGAGTTCTGTATATGAGAAATGCTAATTTACTGATAATTTGCACCTGCAGTATGTGTGCTTGGTTAGTATGCACCCTCTCTAATCCCTATAAAAAAGACTTTAATGGTATTGTAAATGAAGGCATTGTGAAATTTGCAGTGATGAAAATTAATATAAGTTTTCTAATTTGGGAAGTTTCAGGAGAAAGGGCTGTAACTATATATTTATTTTGAGCAATACTATCATCAGTGTTTGCATTATATATATATATATATATATATATATATATATATATATATATATATATATATATAATTTGTAATTCAAGTATTATTGTTGGGTTTGAACTGGCCAGCCAAGCTTTTTGTATATTAATATTGACTGGTTATTGGGTAATAGCCTACACTGCATACCTCCTGCCATAAAATGAAAAGTGATCACGAAAAGTGCTTTGGTTTCAAGACTAGTGAATAAAAGAAATAACCATTTCAGTTTCCCCACAGGGAGACACCTCTGTTGGTATTTTAATTTGTGTATGAACTATATGTACAAGAAGAAAAGGAAAATAAGGTGATAAAAGTCTTAGGGAGCTTATTAATATTTAACATGAAGAGGAAATATTTCACCATGATTCCTTCTAACATTATGAGGCATCAGGGAATAAATGATCCTTGCACACAATATTAAAATTTATATTCATATATATGTATATAGATTAAAATATTTAACATTTAATGGAAATAGTATTTTTGATCCAATTATTAAATTTCAGGGAATTTACCTTAGGAAACAACGAGTGAAGACAAAGAATTAAGTTTAAGGATTTCATCATAGTGTAATTTATAATACTAAAAAATGGAAAACCTAAATAATAAAGAATAAATGAAAAATTAAACACATCTGTGTCATATTGAATTTTCATGGGAAAAAAAGTAGTGATGAGAGAAGAATACTAAGAATTAATTTAATGTAAAAATAACTAGAGACAAAACAATATATAGCATAACCTCAAATTTATAAAACAACTTTAAAAAATATAAACCTAAAGCCATGTGAAAATGAAGCAAATGTCAAAGACGTTGTCTCTGGGTGGTAGAAATCTGAATGCTTTTTATTGTTTTTGCATTTCTGTGTATGTTTTTTATATTAGATCTATATTATTGTTCAAATGTTTTTTTCCAAAAAATATTTCTAAAAGCAGAAGAAAAGCTTATGCAAATATTAAAGTGTAGCTTCTAAGAGGTTTTTTAAAAATTTATTAGGGGTACAGAGAAAGAGAGAGGGAGGCTGGCTGAACATGGATCCCAATGCTGGACTCAGGGCTCCATCTCACAACCCTGAGGTCATGATCTGACTTGAAATCAAGAGTTGGTTGCTTAACTGACTAGGCCACCCAGGCACCCTACTTCTAAGAGATTTTTTAAAGATATTTTCATTTGAATTAAGCTATAAAAAAAAAAACTTTGGAGACTTGAGTTTAACATTGGCTTGATCAAAGAATGCATATACTGAACAAAATTTATGTGGAGAGCAGTTAAAAAACACTACCTTTTGAAAGTAGCATATGTGATCCCAATCTTTACTCTTCAAGTTCTTTCTCTAGAACAAATTTATTTTAAGAGAAGTGAATTTCAACTAAAACGAAATAAAACAAAAATAAAATTAGAAAAAATTATTGAACTGAGCCACCATGAAAAGTTCATCATGCAATTAAAAATTTGTCATGTATCTCCTTAATATGCTTGCAGCAAAAATTAGAATGCATTGAAAATATGAAACATTGTGCCAAGGAGTCAGTTGTTGTAAACTCTACCACAGTCTTGGTGTCACCGCAAGAATGTATCACCTTCTGAAAATAGTCCCCAAGATGTTTACCTTCTGTGTTCTGCTTCACCTGCCCTAGCAACGCAGAGACTCCTTTTTCTTTCATTGTAGTTGTGAGAGAACTTCTAATCAGCCACAAAAATTTAGTACTCATTACGGCAAATACTCTAATTGCTAAAATTCTAAATAAATGGTATGTTTTAAGGTCTTGATAATGTGCCCTGCAATTAATTAATAATCTACTATCATGTGAAATATTTTTGATTTGTAATTTAAAGCATGTAGTAGTTAATTGACTTGATTAAAACAATGTTGTAGAGGCTCAGAATTATATCAGGCTTCATTATATACCAGGAGTCATCCTACAAATGTGTTGGTAAATTGACTTTTTGTAGGTTAACAGTTCTTTTCTGGAGTCACAGATTTTCCTCTTAATATCTGGTCATTCATCTTGCAAAGGTGTTATAGGAAGAAGTATCATTGATCAGAAATCCATGCCCATACCAAAAATGTTCATTTCTGCATTATTGTGAATTAGACATGCAGAGAAACCCTGTCAGGTATGAAAAAAATAACATGCTGATATGAATAAAAAGACAATATTTTACAATAACAGCCAACTTGGCAGAAAAAAAAAACCCTTAGAAGTCAGCAATCATAGACAAATATGAATCAACAGAATTAGTGGGCCCTGAAGCAGGTGCTTGACCCTGGAGTATCTCCTGTTCCTGGAAAGTTAATGCTAGCTTTAAATGGGTCATGTGAAGAAGATGGTCAGAGGAGTTAGCAGGTGGCACTTAAGTAGAGAAAGAATAGATGCTGGTGACATGAAAGTAGAAGGGGAGATGTTCCAACAGGAGGGCTGGCGTGTGTTGCACTGGAAGGTGAAGGGGATTGTGTTATACTGATAAAGTCGGAATTTGTTTGGCACAGTCTGGCTGGACTGTGGTGTCAAAGAGGGAAGTGAGGTTAGGGAGGTAAACCTGGGTTAGATCACTGAGGGTCTAATATAACATGCTAAGTAATTTAGTATTATGAGGGCAAGAGAACGCCACTGAGACATTTTAAACAGGATAGTATGTTTCAGAAAGATTTTCCTTATGGTAGCATGAAGAATAGAGATGAAACACAAGTAGAAATAGACTAGTCTATTACAGTCAACCAGGAAGGGGAGGGTAGTATTCTGGACAAAGAGACAAAAAAGAAGCTAATAGTTTCAAGTGGCATTTAGGAGATGGGAACAACAGAATCTGGCCATCTGTTGAATATTGAGGAATAAAGGAGAGGAAGGAATCAAAGCAACGAATGTTCCCAACTTGAGCGACTCAGTGGACAGTGAAGCAAGGAAATGCACAGAGAACAGAGGTGTTGGGAGGTAAAGATGACTGGGAACTACTAATGATTGCCTTGGCAATGATGGAGGATTTGTCAAGAAGGGTTGTAGAGAAAAGGGCTGAGGACCAAACTCTGAGAAGCAGATAGAGAATGAAAAACTTGAAAATTAGACTGACAAGGAGGATCCAGGGAGGTAGCGTGGAAATCAGAAGGGTATGTTGTCATGGAAACTCAAGTGAAGAGTGGGTTTCTGAGTATCAGTGAATAAACAATAGTGAAAAATAAGAGGTAAAGTGGAAGGAGTTCTTTGGCTTGTGACAACAAAAAAGTTTTCTGGTGACCTTGGTTACAAAATATTTCTGTAGAGTTCTGAAGAAGTGGGGACAGTGAGTGTAGACCTTTCTTTTAAGAACCTTGGTTTTAGATGGGAAAAGAGAACGAGCGAGGAGGGCTGGAGAGTCAGAAGCTTGAGGAAAGTTTTGTTTTTAATAAGCTGGTAGAGACTTGAACCAGTTGGAATACTGACAGGAAGGCCCAGTGGATACAAAAAAGTTGACAGCATATAGGAGATGGAGTGGATCATTGTTATTTAGACAGGAAAGGAAGGGACTTAGTATACGGGTGGAGGAATTAGCAGTTAGAAACTGCTGCTTTCACGTGAATGTTCCACAGACACTGTAGTGTTCATTATTACAGCTTTCCTATTTAGATTGTATGAAATATTTTCATCTTGAATCCAACCATTAGTTCTTTGGAACTAAATCTTGGGGCATTTGACCTTCAACTCATTAACTGAAAAATCGGGGCAAAGTCTAGTATGAATACATCATCAAAGACCAAATTACAAATCTAATGAGTTAGTTGGAGTCTATTTCTTTGCTATGATGGTATTTTCAAGACAAATGACACTTTTGAAATGAAACTTTGAAAGTTTCTCTCTATGATCTAACACTATTCTTTTATATACCATGGACACATATTCAAGTGGCTATTTCTTAGTTTCACCAAGGAATCGTTTCATTTCAATCAGCTGTTAGCCGAGGTGAACATCTTGCATGCAATTTTATTTAGCACATCTTTTAGAATGACTGAAGCGTCAGAACATCCCAGGTACGCTGCTGTAGGCACCAGCTGCACTGAAGGAGTGTTCGCCAAAACATCTGGAACATTATTCAGTATGAAAGGGAATAAATATGTTTATGGAAGAGACATTCACATCATCTGTGATCAGGTTCTTTCAGAGGTTTCAAAATCCGCATACTTCCCATCAACTTTGTTTTCTATAGAACTTTTGATGAAATTAGGATTTGTTGGTTAGATTCTTTGGTCCAGAGAAAAGTGGTTTATCTTTTTGGGGACTGGGTTTGAATATTGTACCAAATACATCATTATGAAGAATTAGTTCTAAGAGTTGACCTGTTGTCTGAATTAGGAGAATCTGATACATGTTATTTTATTGAGGCTTCAGAGGGGGAAGAAAGTATAATTGACCTAAGAAAGAGGAGGGATGTTTCATGAGCTACCTTTTCAAAACTGTGATAATTATGATTACTGTTTGTTGAACACCCACTTGGAGCCAGGCACATGCAGGCACTTCACGTATGTTCTTTCTATTCCTCATAGAAATTCTTGCAAGGTAAATATTCTTTTTCTTCGATTACTGGTGGGGAAACTACTGATCAGTGATTAGAGATACACAGTAACTTACCCTTGATTATATCACAAACATTAGGGACCACTTCTATCTGAGTGAAATATCTGTTCTCTTTTTACACATTCTGTTCCTATCCAAATAAACTGGAGAATGATTTAAAAATAATGTTAATAATAGTGTGAGTAGAGACACCTGGGTGGCTCAGTGGTTGAGTGTCTGCCTTTGGCTCAGGGCATGATCCTGAGTCCCACATCGGGCTCCTTGTGGGGAGCCTGTTTCTCCCTCTGCCTGTATTGCCTTTCTCTCTGTGTCTCTCATGAATAAATAAATAAAATCTTAAAGAAATAATATGAGTATTCAGATATTGCTTTATTTATTTGGAAAGGGCTTAAGCCATCAACATTTTTTTCTTTTATGTATATGTCTACTCACATGTACCTATAGACACATCTAAAGAGTGCAAGTGCTAATGCTTATAATATACCACTTATATTGGATAAAAATATATGATTTAATTCTATTGTAGCTGAAGATATAAAGTAATTTGAGAAATTTTTCTTTGACTCATTTTCATTTAGAAGATACTTATTTAAAGCAGATTGCTAATTAGTGCAGATACGGAAGGCACAGCTGCCATTATGAGTACAGTTTTCAAAAGACTAGTCTAGACGTGCTGATTAAGGTAATACCCTTATGCATTTTATTAGTGACTGCTGTTTTCTTAAGATCATTATGCATATTTTGCTTTTAGGAATTTTTGTTAGGTTCCCTGTTTTGCTTGAGTACAGAAGGAAAGAAGGAATAAGGGCCCCTTCCAGGTTTTATTACTTATGTCTTATTTTTTTTAATCTTTTATTTAGACACTGGGGAAGATGCCCTTCTCCTTACCTCATCCTTTTTGATGAAGCAGAGAGGAACCAATCTGGTCTGGACAATTTTCAGTGTCCTCTCTGAAAATATTTTTCTTAACTTCAGTAACTTGCTTAGAATGTTTACACCCCAAGTTCTTCACCTGTAAAAAATGGGATACTAATATTTACTGAGGCAGGCTCTTGTTGGGATTCTATGAGATGTTACATGTGAAGCTAACATGTTAATGCTTGGCACAGATTAAGTGTTCAAAAAGCATTCGAGTAATGTGAGTTGGAAAGGTTCATATGATTCATAAAATCATGATCACTCTTTCATTTTGATATCTCTCTACTCTTTTGGTTTCTTTCATTTCAGCAAATATTTAATGGAATTTGTGAGTCATTGATTTAGGTGTTGAGTATATGAATAGACAAAACAGATAAAATTTTTTGTCTTCACTGAGTCATATATTTTAGTACCAGAGACAGTAAACAGGATAAATAGGAAAACATATGGCATATTAATAAGTTCTAAAAAGGAAATAAAGCAGGGAAGGAGGAGAGGAAAAACAGACATGAGTTTGTGATTTAAATAGGAATGGTTGGGTAACTGCCCTGAGAGGGAATGTTTGAGTAAGGACACGTGAGGAAAGAACCAAGTCATTAGGATATACTGGGAGAAGGAGATCTGGGCATAGGAAAATGCAGGTATAAAAGCTCTGAGACAGAAGAATGCATAGCAAGTTTAAGAAATAGCATAGAGAGTGCTTTGATATTCATTGCAAAGTCTGGAAGTTTTACTAGATAGATCTGCTTCTCAAGTCCTCAGGGATCCAGCCTTCTTTCAGTTCATTGCTCTTCATTCCTGGATAATGACCATTATTCTCAAACTCTGAGATCTACATTCCAGAGCCTAGGCTTAGTGGAAGAATTTGGGGAGGGGGGCGGAAAGTAGTAGCTGAACCTCAGGGAGAGTTGTCTGCTTATCTGCCATTAGCCAAAACTTAATAACCTGCTTCATTTCTCTACAAAGGAGGCTTGAAAATAAAATTTTTATTTTGAGAAGCCATTTGCATGGTGAAGACTTCAATTTTCATGGAATAAGGGGAAAGAGATATTGGGGGACAGTTAGCAGCTTCTGATACCCTCTCTTGCACATCCCTGCTACAAGGGGCAAGATGATGAACCCCAGAAGGTACCCATGATGCTTTTAAGGCATACATATATAACAGATAAGATTGCTTCCTCAAAAAACAGTGAGGAAAATGGAATAGTGCATGAAAATTAGAAAACAGGATGATTTTACTATTGATGCCTACATTCATGGACTCATCTTGGTTCCTCTGCCACTGACAAATACCTCCTTGTGTGTCCTACATAACATTTTATTTCACTGCCAGTCCGCTTAAGAAATATAAAAATTACTATACAGAAGTCTCTAAGATAAGTGAAGCTATGTTATACATATCAATATAGAATTTGTTTAGAACAAAATGAAGAAAATTTTGGTTCTTTGTATTATATTCCCTTTTAAAGAAAGAAAATGGAAAGAGTATAGAAGCCACATCTCATAATCAACTTGGAATATCTTATGGAATTGATTTTAGCTGCCAACTGGGTATTTTTCCAAAAAGTATGCCTCTTTAACATTCATTAAAAATAACTGACAAAATAAATACTGTTTCCTTTTTATTCATAAGCATGAGTAAAATACAGTAAATTAAGACTTCCCTTCAAAACCTTCCAATTTAAGAAAACAAAGTATTGTGCAAGTATCTCTTACAGTTGAAAAATACTGAAATGAGTATCTTTGATTTCTAGTTTCTTAGGAGGAGGAGAGTCCGCAGAAGCCATCAGACAAGCTCAAATCTGTCTGGTTGGGAGGTGGAAAAACCAGCCATCTCTTAAGAAAGCTGGTATTTTTGGCAAATGATCATGCTCAGTTTTGCAAATCTAAGTGCTATGTAGAGTATTAGATAAGCACCTAAACTTTTATTTCATTTCTTAGACATACTCAGCCTGAACTCTTAACTTTCTGAGATTTACCTATTCTTAATTCTTTGTGTCTCCTTTTTTTTTTTTTTTCCTTTGCGTCTCCTAGTCTCCTAACGGCGTTTGCATGTCTTCGCAAGAGATTAGCTTTCTCATGTCCTGGTTGATTTCCCACCCTCTGATCCAAGTCCTATTCTCCATCTAATTTCATTTATCTGACCTAACAGAACCCTGTAACTCATGTTTTGAATGCTTCACCAGTGTTGAAATGTTTTCTATTCATTTCCCCAGTTGTTGGTAATTCTGTTTTCAGAAGGTCTATAATTTAGGAGTGAGGTAGAATAGAATGTTTTTTCTAAAAACATTCTCAGTCCTGTAATTGAATAGGTCTTGCAATAGAATCAATTCTTGGAAAGGTTTTTTTTTTTTTTTTATGACTTGTTTTATTGCTCTTGTTTTGCTGTTGATGTAAAAGACCCAAACCCCAAATTTAGGTTCAATAATGTTCAATTGTCACAGATTATATTGTAATGGCTCTGCATAAAAGACCTTATAAAACAAAGTGTATTCTTGTACAATGCTTAGTCAGCCGCCCTTTTAGTAAGTTACCAGAATCCTTTTTCTTTTCTTTTCCATTAGAATAAAGATTTTGTCTTTATCACATTATCACGTTGAGAGGGGTACAAAGTTAGCAGTTGAGCAAAACTTAGTCATTTTGGTCATAGAGGACTCCCTTCTTCCCCAGACACCTTTTGGTTTTTTTTCAGTCATTCTCTTTTGGTTTAATTGAAATGCCCTTTAAGGATTGTTGAACCACAATGTGGCATTTCCAATAAACATTGTTAATTAGAATGTGTGCCTGGTTGAAGTGAATTTAATGTGCATTGTTTAGACATCCAGCATTTAAATCGATGACTATTTACTGAAAACACTGTTGTTGATCAACAGTGTTTTTGCCTTTGGAGAGAATTACATTTAAGTGCATTAACTGACGTAGCTCTGTAGGCATTGATGGTTGGGTGTTGTCGGCATTTATGAAGGTGAAGATGCTGACTCCTTTCAATCTCATGTTTTATGTACTTGTCAAGCTTAGCAATTAAATATCTCTTCTTCCTCTGGGCCTGGTGATATTGTTATTTTATGAAATATTTTGTTTCTTAAAAAAGCAGTACTCCTCCATTATGGTGATTTTGGAGATTTAGAATAAAAGTTATGGCCAATATTAATGAAATAATTTTAAGGACAGTTTTACCTTTCTGAAAGGTAAAACTTTTTTAAAAGTTTCTTTTTTAAAGATCTTATTTATTTATTCATGAGAGACACAGAGAGGCAGAGATATAGGCAGAGGGAGAAGCAGGCTCCTCCCAGCACTCGATCTCAGACTGGGATCACGCCTGGAGCCAAAGGCAGACGCTCAACCACTGAGCTACCCAGGCGTCCCTCTGAATCACTTTTTATTTAAAAATACTATTTCTCTTATAGCTCTTTGTTTTATAGACTTAAGCAGACTATTTGATTTTAAATCCTGGCTCCGATACATACAGCTCTATTAAGTTGAGCAAGTTTTGTAAACTCTGTGCTTTAGTTTCATGACTATAAATGGGGATACAATATACCTATTTCATAGGCTTGTTATAAAGAGTACATACATTAAGACAAGTAATTAATTAATGCAAGTAAGGCATTAGAACATTGCCTGATGTGGTAACCACTTGTTTGCTTTGCTATTATCACAGAAGACCAAAAACAACTACAGTTGTTATAGTTGTATTATTCTATTAGGCAAAAGGTAATTAATCTTTGCCTCTGACACTGGTTTTATAAGAAGGATTGTCCAATATCCGTTCTTTTCCTTACTAATCTTGGACATTTGAAAAACTACATCCCTCTGCCTTCCATGGTAGGGATGAAAAAATAAAATGTTATTGGAGGTTGTTGGGTTGTATATCTGGAAAACCTCTTCTGTCCTACCTATCTACCTCTCTTCTGTTTCTTTGACTAGAGCTCCAGCAGTCCTCTTGGATCCTTAAGCAACCTCAAAGATGGTAGAGCAGAAAGACTGAAGGATCCTGGATTCATGATGACTGTGTAGCCACCTTAAGTTTGGGCTTTCAACTCTGGACTTCTTTTATATATAAGCCTGGATTTCTGTTACTAACATAAGAATGTACTTTCTAACTGATATATTGATAGGCAGTGCATTTGGTTTTTGTAAACTTGCCATGACTTTTTTTTTTTTTTTTTTTTTTTTTTTTTTACTTTCGGTCTGATGATAGATAGCATTGCCTATAGGGCTCCATATAGGAAACTTTCTATGTTTTTTGAAACTTTCATCTATTAGGATTGTGTTCTTTCCACTTTGTCTTAAATTCTAACAGAAATTCATAGTGGGAAGAATTACTCCTGTCTTCTTAGCAGTTAGTGATACATTTCTTACCTCAGCCTCTAAGTATTAAATTAACAATATTTTAGGGACACCTGAGTGGCTCAATTGGTTAAACATCTGTCTTCAGCTCAGTTGGTTATCTCAGGACCCTGGAATCAGGCTCCCTGCCTGTGTTGGAGTCTCTGCTCAGCCTCAGAGTCTGCTTCTCCCTCTGCTTCTCCCTCTGCTCCTCCCTACTGCTGTGCTCTCTCTTGTTCTGCTCCCTCTCAAAAAAATAGACTAAAAACTTGAATAGACGTTTCTCCAAAGAAGGCACACACATGGCCAACAGGTATGTGAAAAACTGTTTAACATCACCAACCATCTGAGAAATTAATATCAGAGCCACAATGAGACATCACCTCAGCATGATGGCTGTTCTCAAAAAAGCAAAGGACATCAAGTATTGGCAGTATGTGGAAAGATTGGGACCACTTCAGACTATTGGTGGAAATGCAGAACAGTGCAGTCCCTATGGAAAACAGTGTGAAGTTTCCTCAAAAATTTAAAAATAGTATTGCCGTAAGATCTAGCAATCCCACTTTTGGATACGCCTCTGAAAGAACTGCAGTCAGGATTTTGAAGAGATATTGGCAATCCTCTGTTCCTTGCAGCCCTATTCACAATAGTCAAGATGTTGAAATAGCCTAAATACTCATTGACAAGTGAATAGATAAAGAAACTGGTATATACATGCAATGGAATACGTTCGGACTTAAAAAAAATTGAAATTCCACAATATGCCATAACGTGGATGCAACTTGACATTATGCTAAGTGAAATAAAACAATTCAGAAAGACAAATACTGCATGATTCCACTTATATGAGTATCTAAAATAGTTAAATTAATAGACTCAAAGAATGAAATGGTGGTTGCTAGGAGCTAGAGGGAAGGAAAAATAGGGAGTTCTAATCAACAAAGTTAAAGGTTCAGTCAAGCAAGATAAATAAGCCCTAGAAATCTGTTTACAACATTGACTATCTATGATCAATAATAATATAGTGTATACCTAAATAACTGTTACAAAAGTACATCTCCTTTGAAATGTTCTTTCCACAATAAAAACTTTTTAAATGAGATGCTCATTATCGAATTTTAAATTACGTGGTGATTTGATAAATATTCTTTGCAAATGTGGAATAGTCACTGAATTTTTATAAAATATTAATATAGTTTTAAAATTTTTAAAAAAGATTTTATTTATTCATTTGAGAGAGAGCATGAGCTCAGAGAGGGGCAGAGGGAAAGGGAGAAGCAGACTCCCTGCTGAACAGGGAGCTCAATGCAGGGCTCAATCCCAGGACCCTGAGATCACGACCTGAGCTGAAGGCAGATTCTTGACTGACTGAGCCACCCAGGCACCCAATTTTTATTTTTAAATAAGATTATTAATAAGATTATTATTTTTTTCTATTGAGTTGTATGAGTTTCTTATATATTCTAGAGACTCTATAAGATAACATGGTTTGTAAATATTTTCCTCCATTCCACAGTCTTTTCATTCTGTTGATTATTTTCTTTGTCATACAGAAGCTTTTTAGTTTGGTGTAGTTACACTTGTTTATTTTGTTTTTGTTGCCTGTGCTTTTGGTATCATCCAAGAAATCATTGCCAAGTTTAATGTCATGAAACTATAATTGTATGTTTTTTTTCTAGGAGTTTTATAGTTTCAGATCTCATGCTGAAGTTTTTAACCCATTTTGAGTTGAGTTTTGTGGATGGTGTAAGAGATTAGGGTCCAATTTCATTCTTTTTCATATGGTATGTATTCAGTTTTCCCACCACCATTTGTTGAAGAGGATATTCTTTACCATTGTGTTACTTGGCACTCTTGTTGGAGATCAGATGATCATATGTGTGTGGATTTATTTCTGGTTTCTTCTGTTTTATTGGACTGCATGTCTTTAACAATACCATACTGTTTGGATTACTCTAGTTTTGTAATATGTTTTGAAATCAAGAAATGTGGTACTTCTAGCTTTGCTCTTCTTTGTGATGATTGATTTAGTATTTGTGTTCTTTTGTGGTTCCATACAAATTTTAGAATTGTTTCTATATTTCTGTAAAAAATGCCTTTGGGATTTTGATAGGGATTGAATTGGAAATGTATATCACTTAGGGTATAAGGATATTTTAACAATATTATGTTTTATAATCTATGAAAATGAGATGTCTTTTCAGTTATCTGTCTCTGCCTTGATGTCTTTCATCAGTGTTTGTATAGTTTTCATGTACACATCTTTTACTTACTTGATTAAGTTTATGTCTAGGTATTTTTCACTTTTGGTGCTCTTATAAATGGGATTGGTTTTCTAATTTCCTTTTCAGAAAATTTGTCTTGGTATGTAGACAGGCAACTGATTATTGTGTGTTGATTTTTTTTTTTAATCCTGCAATTTTACTGAATTTGTTGATTAGTTCAAATAGTTTTTAATGGAGCCTGTAGAGTTTTTCTATGTATGAGATCATATCATCTGAAAACAGGAAAAATTTTACTTTTCCCTTTATCATTAGTATGCCTGTTATTTCTTATTCTTGACTAATTGGCTCAGGCATCCAGTACTCTCAGAAGTGGTGAGAGTGAGTATCTTTGCCTTGTTCTTGATCTTGGAGGACAAGCTTCTCCTTTTTCACCATTGAGATTGGTGTTAGCCATAGGTTTGTCCTAATGAACTTTATTATGTAGAGGTACATTCCTTCTATACGTAGTTTGTTGAGAATTTTTTTTTTATCATGAAAGAGTGTTGAATTTTGTCAGATGCTTTTTTGCATTTATTGGGATGATCATGTGATATTTGCCTTTATATTGTTAATCTAGTATATCACAGTAATTGACTTGTAAGTTGAACTATCCTTGCATCCCTAGGATAAATCCCACTGAGTCATGGTATATGATCCTTTTAGTGCTAGTATTTTGTTGTGGATTTTTGATATGCTCATCGGAGATATTTGCCTGAAAGATTTCTCTTTCTTGGGGTATCTTTGTTTGGCTTTGGTATCAGGGTAATGCTAGTCCAATAAAATGGGTTTTGAAGTGTCCCCTCTTTCTCAATTTTTAGATGAGTCTTTAAGCATTTTATTTATGTAAGAATATCAGGTTTTTATTTTATCTCTTTTTCTATCAACATAAACACACACACACAAATTCCTGTTCATTTTGACTATGTAGAAACCTGCCAAATAGTATTGTTTTCTTTGTCAGAAAGCAACACATTTGCTGTGGTATGTAATCATATCCCAGTGCATGATATATGACTTTTGGGTTCTTCTAATGAACTTTAATTATTTTTTTTTTTTTAAGATTTTATTTATTTATTCATGATAGTCACAGAGAGAGAGAGAGAGAGGCAGAGACATAGGCAGAGGGAGAAGCAGGCTCCATGCAGGGAGCCCGATGTGGGATTCGATCCCGGGTCTCCAGGATCGCGCCCTGGGCCAAAGGCAGGCGCCAAACCGCTGCGCCACCCAGGGATCCCATGAACTTTAATTATCTTAATAGTTAAGTGGTTGGCCTGCTGATAGCAAATCAACAAATAAATATGATGAGCATTATAGCTACCTGTGGATTTCTGTTAGAAATATTCTTTTCTAGAAGTTCCTTGTTGTATAAACTATTTCCACCATTGCGGCCATCTATAAAATAGGGGTGTCTAAATAATTTAGTATCTAAGAGATTTTTAGCTGATGTATTCTCTTTTGAAAAAAGTGACTTTTCACTTAGCCTGTATTATTCTTGCATCATTAGTATTATCACTATAAAATGTATTTCCTATGTAGTCTATCTTTAAATAAATTACTCTAAATGAGACTTAGAGGTTGCTGACCTTACTTGATGTTCGCAAATGAAGGTCATTTCTCATCTTCTTTCTTATTTTGTTTTGCAATTGTCATGTTTCGGGTGAAAAGAAAAGATTGAAAGGGAAGAAGGAAACAGAGATGAAAAGAATGAATTAGCAATAAGTATGGCTGTTTGGGATATAGGCTTGATTTGCTTAGGAAGCCATTCCAGTATGCCTCACTGCTACCATTAACATCATACTTACACCTTTAGAAGAATAAATAACCTAGGCTGAAAATGTGCTTTACAAATTTTTTCTTCTAGGATAAACAGACTAGCCCCCTACCCTCCATTAAATGGAGAAAAACTGTTTTCAGTCACTAGGGAATATTTATCAATTCTCTAAAGATGATACTATAGCTTTTTAAAAAGCATGAAAAATTTGAAAGTGCCTATATTATGATATTAATTTGGTTAAAAAAATCCTGTTCCTGTTAGAAATAGTAGTTGGATGTATATATTTCAGAGTTTATTAAAATCTGTGAAAAATATGGGTGTAGTATCAGAAAAAAAATTTTTCCGGTGTAGCTTACCTGATTTAAACAAGGAAAATAGGATAGTAAAAATAATATACCTATTAGAAAAAAATGACAAGATGAAATGTAAGGAACAAAGTGGATAGATAGTTCTTACCTTGTATAAAGAAAAGTGGCCTATCAGGACTGTATTTGGCTGTGAGTAGAAGCAGCCTATGGCTACTGTGGCTTACATATGTTTTAATTTTTCTCACAAACTGAGATGATGTTTGGAGGTTGACAGTTCACAATTTTTAGTGTCTCAGTGATCTTTTCAGGGATACATATTATATCCATCTCTGTTTTGTTCATCCTTAGCTGTTGCATTTTGTTCACACAGTTTTTGCCTAATAAAACCAAGATGGCTGTCAGACCTCATGGTATTGTATCCACATTTCCAAAAGGATAAAAGGAAAAGAGTGGTGTAAGGAAAAAGAGAAATATATCAGCTAAGAATGTCTCTTTTTATTGAGAAAACAAAAACCATCTGGAAGCCTTATTCAGGAGACTTCCCCACATTTTATTGGTTAGAAATGTGTCACATTTTACTTTTAGTTGCAACAGAAGCCTTTATGGTAGAGAAGGCGAGAGTAGAGATGACTGAGGTGATACTTACTGAACCTACTGATACGGGTTAATTTTTGCCACTGGTAGTGAGCAAAAGTGTGCTGGGAAAAAATATTCTGAAACTAAATTCACATTTTCTGAATATGACTCATGTAAATAAATAATCAAAATAACTTTTTCCCAACAATAAATATTTATTGTTTTTCCTTTTAAAATTATGTCTCATGGGTGCCTGAGTGGCTCAGGCAGTCAACTGCCTTCAGCTCAGGTCATGTTCTCAGGGTCCTGGGATCAAGCTCCCTGCTTAACAGAGTCTGCTTCTCCCTCTCCCTCTACTTCCCTCCTCCCCTCGTGCTTGCTCACTCACTCTCTCTCTAACAAATAAATAAAAATTTTAAAAAATTATGTCCCAGATTTAAATAATTCAATATTACAAAATTAAATTAGAAAATTTGATTCAGCGGATAATAATAATCATTACTATTTTTAGATACCTAAATGGTGCCAGATACAAGTAATTGTATATTTAGTCTTTTTTTTTAAAGAATTTTATATTTTTTATTTATTTGAGAGAGTGTGAGATAGCACAAGAAAGGGGAGCAGCAGTCAGAGGGAGAGGCAGAGGGGGAAGCAGGCTTCCTGCTGAGCAGGGAGCCTGATGGCTGGCCTTGATTCCAGGATCCCGGGACCCCAGGATCCCGGGATCCTGACCTGAGATGAATGCAGATGCCCAACCAACTGAGCCATCCAGGCACCCCTGTTTGTCTAGTCTTGAATAGAAGAAACAGATTTAGAGAAGTAAAATAATGTGCCCAATTCCTGTAACCTGAAGCAGTGACTTTAGATTTCAACCTAGTTCTTTCTGTCTCAGAGCTTGTGCTTGACCCCCACATCACATTCATTGATTAATAAACATTATAAATTAATGATATATTTAACAAATGAAAAGTGGTGAAAATTTCCCATTGATGGAAATTATTGTGTTTTATATTTCAGATCATCACCTATGCTTAGACCTACCTCTAAAGTGGACCTTTTAAAATCCTCACCTCCCAGTAAATGGTATGTTTTTAAAATACTTATCCTTCTATATATGTGATATCATTCTCCTGTACTGTCAAAATCACCTATCAGCAAAGATTAGTAAGAAAAAGTGGAATTTGCATTTAATTAGGTTCATCAAAGACTCAAGTTAGAGGAATACTGCTTCTGTGAAAAAATTTCAGAGGTTATCTATTATATAGGGATAGAAGTTTTGTATTGTTTTCACCAGCAGGTTTTCCCCTACTGCATTTCCTTCTTTGCAGGTGAGTATAATTCCATTAATATGACAAGGACTTTACCTAAATTGGGAAATCAGTGTTCTTTCAGTTGCTTATTCCAAAAACCCTACAGGTATCTTTGACTGCTTGTTTCACGTCTCATATGTGATCTGCCAGTAAATCTTATTAGCTCTACCTTCCAAATATATGTAAAACGTGACCGTTTCTGACTACTTTGCCCTGCCTCCACCCTGTTTACAGTTACTGTAAACTCTCGTTCTCATCTGGATTATTGCAGTAGCATCCTACATGGTTTTCCTATTTTCACACTTGACCTTCCCATTCTGTTCTCCAAAGACCAGCTAGAATCATCTCATTACAATGGAAGTTGGATCATGTGACCCCTCTGCTTTTGACCT
The DNA here is from genome assembly GCF_048164855.1 of Canis lupus baileyi. NCBI lineage: Eukaryota > Metazoa > Chordata > Mammalia > Carnivora > Canidae > Canis > Canis lupus. The sequence continues at coordinate 22,495,657 of NC_132873.1, forward strand.
ACAGTGGCCCCATCACACATGGTAAAAACCAATCTTGACAATAGTCTGAAAGGTGTGGCCTAGCTTACCGTGCTGCTACGATCTGACTTTCTCCCCTTTTCCTGTTGCTGTTTTTGCAACAGCCTTTTAACTTCTTAATTTTGCCAGGTGCTGTCCCCCTCAGGGCCTTGGCATCGCTGTTCTGGCTGTGTAGGATGCTCTTTCCTACATATATTGGCATATCTGATTCTCTTCTTTCTTTTGCATCCTTACTCAAGACCACCTTTTTAGTAAGGCTTTCCCTGGCCACCTTACTAAAAATTTCAGCCTTCTTCCCTTGATTTCTAACCCCCTTTCCCTGCCTTACTATACCCCCTTATTATAACGCTATCAAACATTCTATCTCATTAAAAGTTGAGATTTTTCTCTTTCTGTTTTTACATATTCCAGGTGCTTAGAACATTCTATTACATAATGGATGCTCAATAAATACTTATTTTTAAAATGAACAAATAAGTGAATATGTGAATGAATATGCAAGGCAGTGAATGAGTACAATCTTTTTTGAAATATCTAATAAGGATCTCAAGATTCTTAATGCTTTTCTTAGTGTGTTAGTTATAATCCCTGTAACGATTAAACTATTTTTTTAACTTGTTGAATCTGGCTACTTTCAACATCAATATTAATTGCCCAAGTAGTGTATAGTAGATTATTTTAGAATCTTGATTTAGACTCTTAGATTTTGACCTTTAAGTCTTCCCATTAGTGAAACTGAAAGGCTGTTAAGACTTTTGGAGACTCTGCCATGGATTACATTTCTGCTTTTTTTCTTTCATGATTTATTTCAGCTTGTTAAAATATTTTGTGTTAATTATTTTGTACTTTCATTTTTATTATGCAAAATTATTCAGAATAAAACATGCATATTCTAAAAAAAAAAAAGGTAACATGCGGACAGTGTTGCAAAACTCCAGGTGGGAGCTGTGACTGTCATGTAAAAATGACATATGTAAAAGTTATAAAATATACAACTGAAGTGTTTGAAGGAGAAAGGTGTCATTTGGGGGAGATTTATTCTCAAAGTCATAAGAAAAAAAAAAGGGAAGTGATCCCACCTGTTCCTTCTAGAGGTTCTCATTGCATTGCCATGTTTAATGGCAATTTATGTGCTGTATTACAAACAATTTAAATAAAAAAAAAAGACAAGCTCTTGCCTTCTGGAAAATAGACCAGTTAGAAAAATGATGCACAGTTGCAGAATTAAATATGTTCATTGAGTGGTTGGAACCACTTAGGTTCATCAACAGCGGTATAGGAAGACACATAAATGAAGCCACACTTCTTTTATTTACACAATATACATAAAAATCTTCAAAAATGTATTCTTTTCTGAGATAGAAATTCTATATAGTGAAATGTACACATTTTTATGGTATGATTTGATGACTTTTGACAAATGGGTATAGCCAGCCATATAACCTACTTTGCCGTCATTCCAGCCAGTACCTTCACGTCCTTTTCCCAGTTGTTCCTCTCTCATTCAGAGGCAACCACTTTTCTGACTTTTTAAACTGTTGATTTAGTTTTGCCTAATATTACCTTTCATATAAATGAATTGTTTACTCTTGTATTCAGCCTCTTTTGCTCGCATATTGTCTGTTAGACTTATTCATGTTGTTGTGCCTACCAATATTTTTTTTTTATTGGTGCATGGTGTTCTGCTGTATGAATGTGCTAAAATTTGTCCGTTTTCATCTTGATGGAATTTGAGTTTCTGGTTTTTGCCACTAATGAATAAAGCTTCTGTGAGCATTCTTGTGCAAATGTTTTTGTGGATGTATGTTCTTGTTTTTCTTTTTCTTTTTTGGTAAATATCTAGGGGTGGAATTGCTAGGACAAAGGATAGAGGTATATTTACCTTTTAAGAATCTGCCAAACCTTTCTCAAAAGTAGGGGTCTATTTTACACTTCAAAATACCCATTTATTTTTATTATTTTAAAATGATATGGACTTCTGCAATTCCTAGCAGAAAGTGGCCATTTGGGGAACTTAGATTAGGTACCCAGATCATTCTGTATATACAAGGTATTTTTAAGTGTTGTTGGAAAATCAGCTGTGTTTACCCTGAGAAAGAAAAGTAGGGTATTTCTGATTTTTCTGGGGGTTAAGTATGGAACAAAATGTTTTTAAAAATCTATATGTTAAAAGAGTACTTAAAACCCACTTAATAAGGAAGAAGATAGAAAGTTCCAAACTATGGCTATTGTGGGGATGATTAATCCTACTCCTAATTTGAGTTCACAGTTCAAACTATCCCTCTAAACTATTTTTCCCCACATAGCACAACATAACCATCTTTATTACATGTGTTTCCAGACACTTCCCTAACTGCATTATAGAATGGGTATTACTTTCATTTCTAGAAAAACAAAAACAAAACAAGACTCTTCTCAAGTAGGATGCCAGTGGCATTCTTAAATCCATTTTTATTACATGTGTCTTAAAAAACTTTAAAATATGTAGTGCTGCTCCAATTTGCAGGTCATCCTTGTTCAGAGACCATGCTAATCTTCCTATGGTTCCAGTTTTAGGATATGTGCTGCTGATGGGAGCATCCTACTCACCCCCCAAACTTTTTGAACTCATCAAACCCAATATGTGTTGTGACCATCCACTTTTAGTTTTTCCCATTCATGTTTCATGAATTTTAATATTCCTAACTTTTTCCACTGAATTCATCAAAATTTTGTTTTCTAAGAGTTATTTAATATCCAAAAGAACATAAAAATTTCTGAAACCTCTTTTCATCTTTGAGATGGGGTGTGTGTTTTAAAAGAAGTTTAAAAGGAGTTTCATTCTGAAAGAACTTAAAACCAGTTCTAAACTCATTATCTAGAAGACCTTGCAAAATCAACTATCTTCACCCTGGCCTGTGTCATTGTTGAAGTAGAGCTGTGGAGCTAGCAGTAAGGTTCCTAAAATGCATGTGCTTTCACAAGCCTATTCTCATATGAAATGTTGTTTTTCCTCAGAAACATATTTGTGTTTGAGAAAAAGCAAATACAGGGCAAAATTTTGCGGGAAGGTTGAAAACAGGTACCATGGAAAATATTATTATTGATTTTTATAAATGTATTTGGCAGTGAGTGTGTACTGAGTTGTCCAATGTAAGCATCCAGGACTTTTTTTTTTTTTTTTTTTCCATTGGTAGTATAGTAAAGTCTTCTTTCAGTAAACATTTGCTTTTGGAAAACATAAAAGGTCAGTTTTGGCCAACTGCATCAGTCCTTACTCTGCCATCTGTAAAAAATTTAGGTTTTGCCTTTTTGAATGACCCTTTAAAAATATACAAGACCTAGTTCTATCCTTTACTCTCATAAACCTCCCATTGGACTCTGGTGGGAACGTTTTACAGTTAGGTTCTGAGGAATAGGACATTTCATAATGCCTTCTTGTGAGAACTTCCTTGGGCAGAACTTGGCCAACTCATTCCTCCTGAGAGAGTTCTGTGACCTTACTGATTTTAGAGCTTCAAAATAGACTCTAGGCTATTAAGCAGTAATGCTTCTTGAAGATCTTTCTGTCCATCCATCCATCTGTCCGTCCATCTAATCAACTGTCTACCTCCATGTAACCCTAAAATTCTAGTGTAGCAGACATCCAAAGTATATGACTCTTGATACATTGAGGAGCTATCCTCTTTTGTCTGTCCATTGTCAATCAGTAAGTGTGTCCATTCTTAATGCCCTACTTATCTTTTCCTAGTCCTCTATTATAAAAACATAGTATTTTTTTGAACACTTAATATGTGCCTGGAACTAGTAAAGAGAAAAAGGGAGAAACAGGGTAGCTAAAAATATAATGAGAATCACACAGCAGAGCCAAGATTTAGACCATGCTCCCTCTGAGTCCAAAACCCGTGGATCTTAACTGGTACATACCTTGTGTTATACTGTAGTGTGCCTTTTATTCACTTTTTTTTTTTTTAATAGCAGAAGGAAGGTTATTCATTATCTTGGGAGGGCCTGGTTTATTTACCAGTATCTCTAATGAGTCTGACCAGCTTGAGAGAATTCTTTTCTTCCTCATCTTTGTGTGGCTAGAGCAGATCCTTGGGAGTTCAATAAATGAATCTCCAATTTAAAAATTACCACTTCTTTATGATTATAAAAGTTTACCTTCTTCTTATAGAAGGCCAAATAAATAGACAAATAAGCAAGCAAAAACATAAGTTATTCCCCAAACCCATTATCCAGAAATAACTGAACAAATGCTTGATAAATGGGGGAATTCCAAACCTTTTTTAAAAAGCCTATAATCTTGTTCTGCCTCCTTTTATTTAATAGGAAGACTTGATTGCTTGATATTAATTAAGCATGATTAATGCATGATAAATCTTTAGCTCTCATAAAACCAGGAGATGAAAAAGAGGGAAAACAGCAAATGTTTCAATAATGAAACTTACTATCGGTGTAAACTTGCTGAAGTAGCATTTTATTTGAGAATATACATCTTTGAGTCATTTTGTTTGGAACTATTAAACTGATTCTAAGATACTTATTTAAAAATAATCCCTTATGATCAGAAATACATTTCAGTATTAATAAAAAAATCTTTTTATCTGTATGCTTGTTAAATAGGACTTTATTTAAGAGGACTATAGTAAAAAACAGTTTATTGGTGAAAGTCTAGCCCCTAGTGGACAGGAGTCTCTGGTACACACCCACACACTCAGCTAGTTAGTACTTCTTGAAGAGATACCTGCTAAATCTCAAAGGGCTTCAGAATGGACTAGTGTTCAAGACTCTTGATACTAATATTTTATTCTCTTTTACTTTCATTTTCATAAACTATGCCATAGTTGTATGTCTGGCTTATAAAGACTTTATAGTATTTGAATGAATGCTAAGACTTTTCTATTCCACTATTAAATTATTTTCCCAAGCAGTGATTTTTCTAGCTTTTAGAGAGTGAAAAAGTAAAATTTTCACCAACCCCCCACTTGCCTCCCTTTCTCTTTTCTTTTCCTTTCACTATAAGCATTCAACATTTACATTAACACTTCTCTTTCAGGATAGATTTAGGTGGCACTTAAAATTAACCCCAACACACACACACACCCCATGTACACATTTCACAAAACTGACTGCTTCTTTTAAAACTAAAAGAACTTCTCTTTAGTTACTTCTTTTCTCTTTTGTGAGATGTTAAAAATGATAATTATAGTGCAAAAATTAAACACTCAAATGAGATATGACCATACTTGCGAATAGAATAGTGCCTGATACCTAATATCCAATCAGAATGATGATCTTCTTAAGCTTGCAATAGCCCTTTCATTCTAAGCATTTGTTAAATCACATTTTATGATTCAGAGAAACTATAATTAAACTTACCACTTTGATGACGCTCATTTAGTTTTAGAAACTTAACCCCCAAAGACTGAATTTACATTTTAGGTATATCCCCATTCTGCTATATATGATCTGGGGTTTATGGAATAAAGCAGTTAGGAGCACAAGACTCCAAGACTCAAAACTTTTGTAAGTGATATATGAGGAAAAAAAAGTAAAAACTTAGTAAAAATGGTAGCACTGTTTTATATACATTGAATGGTTAGAAAATATGTAAATACTATAATAACTATGGTGCTTTACCTTGAAACAAACTTGAAGTTTGTGGGTGTTAAAAGGGTAACATCTTGTGAGTTATTGTGAAATGGTGCAAGGAAGATTATCTGAAATTAGGTGGGAGGTTCTAATACCAGATGTGGATGGGTGTGGCTCATAATCCAGGCCAGTGAACTAAGGTAGCTGGCAGATGTTTGAGGAGGGTGTGTGTTTTGTGTATTCCTGCGCAATTGGATCAGTTGGGTGCAGTTTTCTTCATTATCTAGTGTTGCTCACGTGAAATGGTGCATAAGGAAACATTAAATATGCATTGTCCTCAAGTTGTCCCTACTGTATCAAATGCAGCAGAACAAATTCCTGTTTTCCAAACAACAGCAGAACTGATTGTACTCTTTGTGAAGACCTGAAATAGAAGAAAAATGACTCATTTGGAATGAGAGCTATTTAATGTTTAAGACATGGTATAAAACATTGCACATAAGCTGTCCTGGACTTTGTTAGCTTCTCTTTGTGGTATGTCTTTTGGCTGCTACCATCATCAGCACAATAAAATTCATTTATTTCATGTTGCTTTAAGTTGTGCTGTGGGTTTGATATATATATAATATATATATCTATATTATATATATATCATATATAATGTAAGTGAAGCAGGTATGGTTCTTAGTTTCTCTTGAGTGGATGCTTTCTGAAATTTTCAGCAGAAAGCTAGGGAAAGAGAGATTGCAGACATTCTTTGAATTTTAGCTATATGTATATGCAAATAGAGCACACAACTCAAATAATAAAGGGAGGGTGAATTTGTCTCTTTGGTCAATTAAGGTTAGCTTCACCAGTGGTACCATTTCAGAAGACTAAAATAGAAGTTTTTCCAGAATCTGCCCATCCCCACTGTCACCATTGCCTCTCATCTGACTGCAGTAACCTCTTAGCAGCCCTGCCCTTGTCTTTCTCCTCTATTGTTCATTCTCTGCCTGGCTGCCAGGGTGACTGTTGAGAATTATGAATCAGGTCACATCTTTCCTCTGATCTTCCAAAGGCTTCTCATCTTAGGATGAAATCTAAACTCCAACAGGATCTGTAAGGCTCTACATAATACTCTTCTTGACTGTTTCTCTGACACTATCTCCCATTCTTTGATTTGATCCACTCCAGCCATACCGGCCTTCTTTCTGCTCCTCAACATCATCTCTTCCCTTTGCTGGAACATGCTCACCTAGACTTTGCAGAACAATCTTCTTACTCAGATCTCAGCTTTCATCTTCTAGAATGTCACTCCCCCCACCATGACCCTGTTCCTACACTCACCTATTAAATCATCCCATTTTATAATATATTTTATTCATTTTATTTTTTTATGTGTTTATAATTTCTTTTCCTTTAGAAAGAGCTTTTCTCTTCTTCAGCACCATATCTCTGGTACATCTTCTAGTGCATGAATGATTAGGTGCTCAATATCATATTTGTGAAATGAATTAAGGTTGAAAAAAAGTAGCTGGGGAATATCTTTTTTTCCCTAGAAAATAGGCAGAACTTTGTGTTTTATAATGTAAATACTTTCAGACTTTTAAAACTAGTACTGAGCCTTTGTGGTTGTTTTAACCCAGTTAATAAAAATTAATGGTGATAAGCACTTAGCAATGACTTACTATATCCAAGGCACGTTAGTAAATTCTTCTGATATATGAACTCATTTAATTCTTATAACAATTATGTAAGGTAGGTACCATTATTCCAAATTTAAAAGATGAGATAATTGAGTTCCCTGAATAGTGTAGTTAGTAAGTAGCAGCTGGTATTTGAACTTAGGCAGCTTCATTAGAAAGTCATTTGGCGGGCAGCCCAGGGGGCTCAGCGGTTTAGTGCCTCCTTCAGCCCAGGGCCTGATCCTGGAGACCCGGGATCGAGTCCCGCATCGGGCTCCCTGCATGGAGCCTGCTTCTCCCTCTGCCTGTGTCTCTGCCTCTCTCTCTCTCTCTCTCTCAAAAGAAAAAAAAAAAAGTCATTTGGCTTAACCACCATCCTGTCTCCGTAGAAAGGGCATCTACTCATGCAATTGGCTTTCTTACCATGTAAGCTACTGCTTAATACCTAGTACAACACAGAACCTCTGGGGGTTTTGTTGTTGTTTATTTAAATTTTTTTACTTAAAATTATAAGAAGGATAAAATTAGTTAACTACAAGAATATGACACACAAACCCAAAATCAGTGTAAAGATCCAAAATGAAAAAAAAATGCATTTGCTGGACTGTTGAAAGAACCTTAAATATGAAGCAATATATTGATCAGCATATGGATTTTTTTTTTCGTAAATAGCCACTCAAGCTTACTTTGGATGAAGCATCAACTATTTTTTCTTACTGGCTTATAGCTCTTGAAAAAGACATCAGGACAATGGCTTGAAATTTATTTTAGAGCCCATGATGCCAGCCTTAGCATAGCCTAAGGGTGCAGAAACAAAAGAGCCTGTTATTTTCAGAAAGTACAGTGGAGGGGAAACACATCCACAAATAATGAAGGATTGCCAAAACCTGGGAGAGAGGTGGTGACATCAAGATGTAGCTTGCATCTATTGGCATTGCTTGCTGGAATCTACTGAGTCTAGGTCAAAGCATGGTACAAGGAATCAGGAGAGAGAATTCTTGTCTTTCTCTGGCAACTTACTATAAGCCAATTGTATGTCTGAATCTTAATTACTGTGTATGTAAATGTTGATACTGTGTTACACTTAACAGCTTTCCTGTGTGGAAGCAGAACACTGGACTACATGTCCTCTTAGGGAATATTTTAACTTTCATGTACATGATGATAATATTTGGTGGCTCAGAAGGACAAGAATGGAACAATGGCTATGAGATTAATAAAGACAGAATTGCTAAAGGATGTACACTAATGTGCTAAGGTGAGAAAGCTTGGAGATGGCGAGTTAGTCCTTACTGTCAAATGCAATTTATGTATAAAAACAATAGAAGAAAGCCACTAACAACTTCTGGGGCTGTAGAATTATGGGACCATCCACCAGCTATTTTGTATCACTCTTTTAATGTTAAAATTTGAGGTTGCAAAAAAGCCAATAAAATGTGTCTTAGGACATCTTCATTTCCTGCTTTTCTCTCAGTGTTAAACTTAGGGAATTTTCAGCATAAGGAAATTCAGATATTGAAAATTTTGCCATTGCTCTATGCAGATTTATAGCATAAAATGAATGAAATACATACTCCATTGAATGGGGATATGGAGCTAAATTGCTCTATATGGAATGGAAGAAAATATTTAAATTTTTCCCTGATGGGTTGGAGAGGTAGGATTTTGTGAGTCCTAAAATGTGGAGGAGAGAGAGAGAGAGAAGAGGTAGCAGCTCGGCAGAAGATCAATGTTTGAGGGGTGGTGGTGGAAAGGTAGTCGCTAGAATTAAACTTTGGCATGTGGTTAAGCAAATTCTAAGAATAGTAATTCTCAAGTGCAGTTTAAAATTATTCCCTGATCCACCCTTTTTGTGATCCTTTTCTATTTTACCTAAAGTTTTAATAAAATTTACACATCCTATTTTGTAATCCTAATTTACATCCTATTTTGAGGAGTAAGAGAGAGAAGACAAGATGAGATAGCAGCTGCAGGAAATGAGAGGGTAAGGTGAGTGAGAGGTGATGAGGAGACTCCATCTAACCATGAGAATATGTGAAATATTCTGGGAGAGTTTTGGACTTCCTCCAGGACATAAAATGAGGACTAATCCTTTTAATTTAATTATGAAAGCAGTGAGTTCCCCAAAGACTAAAAGACTTTAGAATAAAGCAATAGACACTTTGGATCATCTATGTAAATACTTGTATTACAGAAATTTTGGAAGACATCAAGGAAAAGCATTATATAGCCACTAAAGAAGTGAGTATAAGGAGTATATAAAAGGATGTGTTTTCTCTGCATCCATTCATCCTACTTCTGGCAATAGTCATTTGGGGACCCACTCCTTCCCTTATTTTGTCCATATGGTTTGGTAGAGCATCTCCAATTTCTCTAAGTGGAATGTGAGATTTGGACCTGAGCCAATCAATAATTTACCCTGGCCACAGCAATTGATTAGAAATATAGGCATTGACCCAAACTGGCACAAATGAGATGCAAGAAATTTTCTGTAAATTCTAGGAAACCTATATTTGGACTTTCCTCCTAGGCCTAAATCCTCTTACATTGGCTTTATATTCCGGATCCACTTAGTAGCAAAATAGTAGCAGCAGCTAAGACCCTACTGCTATGTGGATTCTAAGGAAGCCTTTTGAGCAATAGCTGCAACCAAGAAGAGTGATAGCAATGCAACAAGTGTTGGTAACATAGGGAAAGAACTTGAGTGAGAAAAGGGAGTATAGCATGGAGAAACTCAGAGAATTTATATACCAGGTGCTGTGTTTAGGCTACATGTACTATTTTAATACTTAAAGCAACTATTATTTCCTTTTGGCAGATAAGGTACTTAAGTATTGGGTTGAGTAATTGAGGAAGAAGCAAGACATTAATGCTCTGATATTGCATCCCATTCCAAGCTCTGATGTTAACTGCTCTGAAATTGTAGAGATAAAAAAAGGAGGAATTTGGGGGGTTCTGGGCTACAGATTTTTCCCTTATGGGCTCAGAGAAAGATAATTATATTCCTTGATTCTGTGGGACTCTCTATAATGCCCCCATCCCTCCACATCTCTTTCCCTGCTGGGATCTAATAGGAAATATGATTTTCATTTTATTTAGTATTTTAATTGTTGATATGGAAGCCTTGTATTTCCTTTTACAATCTAATAAATGAGGCTTTCTCAGTGGTGAAAGAGTTTCTAAGACATAAAGCTTAGCTACTTTTCTTAACCTATTTTCATTGGCTCTTGATCTATTTGAATGTGACTTACTGTCTAACAGAGGAGTATATAAAATATCTTTGAGTTACCGAAAATTCTGAATTATCAGTGTATGAGTTAATGAGGTTTATCTATGGTAGAAGAGCTATTTTAAATCTGGAGAAATCGTGAGAACATTAATATTGTGGGGATGTGCATTGTGCACCGGAAAATGTAAGCATTATTTTTCTAAATGGACAAAGTGAACTTCTATGAATACAGTGAAGACAGTGGAGATAGTGGAGGTTGGTGCCCCCTGGTTAACGCTGTGTAAGCTGCATACTTTTGTTTCTGTGTTTAAAAATATAGCCATGAAAAGGTAGTTTCTAGAAATGTAGATTCCAATGCTTATGTAACTACTGATTTCTAGTTATAGGAAAGAAAAAAAGAAGCCATTTTCAACATATGGAACTAATGTTAGGAAAGCCTTTTATTGTCTAAAAGGGCAATTATGTACTTGAGAGCTCACCCTTTTCCTCTTCCTCTAATACAATCAACAACAAATATTTAAAGCAGGATTTATATAAGACATTTCTTCCATAGCTCCATTTTCTGGATGTTATTTGGATTTCTTTAATCCAGAAACCATCCTAGTGCTCACTATTAATTCTGAATCAGAATTAGCTGAACTGAATGGCATATTAATGATTAGGATTAAAAGTAACTGTTTCGATCTAGTTTTTCCTAGAAGAAAGTGGGTACTTTCCCAAGAACAGGCTTTACTGAGGGGGCAAGAGAAAGCCAGAGTCCATGTATTTCTCTTGGGAAAACTAAATTAAAAGAAGTAGCTCCAAAATACATTGCTGTGCTTTAATTTTAAATCCACAAGGACATTTTTAAAGAAGAATCACTTGAGTTCCAAGTGAGAGTGTTGAGTCACAATATTGTAATTTTAAATTGGGACTGGTTTGGGACACATGGAAGAATCTTTATTATTTTCAGAGGGCTTGGGCCTGCTATTTTCATTAGCTGGAATCCAATATAAGAGACAGCCAGGGCAATTCTCTTTGAAAGAAATCCAGAAACTAGCTGAGCAATTCCTACACATTGGTCAAACAAGAAAATTCCCACATCAAAATGGGTTGGAAAGTCTGAGACACACTCTTTCTATTCCCTACTGACAGCATAGCGCCATATAACTAAGAGGGAACTCCTAACTTCCAGCTTTTCTTTGAGGAGTGAAAGGTTTGGACCCTTCATCTAGTGCCTCACTTTTAAAACTTCCACTTGCAGGGTGGACTCTCCAAACACCTAGCTCTGAAAGCCAACAGGGTTTGTGTCCCTGAGACTCACAATACTATAGCAAATAATAAAACCATTTTTAATGAGCTTTAGAGAGCTCACGATGGCTGTTTCCCTAGGGCTCAGTGCAGAGAGAACAGACAAAAAATGCTCACCTTCCAGTCTTTCCTTGAAAAGTATATATTTACATTAAAAGCTGCTGCCTGAGGGTCAGACTTCCAATTTAGCACACAGTGGATGATTGCCATTGTCCCTGGAGGCCTAGGATGCCTCTAATGCCTTCTCCCTCTAATCCACTTCAAATCACCTGCTAAAAGCTTGTACACATGTTTGTACCCCAGCTTTAGTGGCTGCTGCCTGAGGGACAGGTCCCCAGATCACCTGGCTCTGATATCCCATGGGGCTTATGTTCACAAGTCCCACAGGACTGTAGCAAACAAAGAAATAGTTCTTAACCAGCCATCCTCCCAGGGCTCAGCACAGAGTGAGCTGGCAACAAACAAACAAACAAACAAACAAACAAACAAACAAACAAAAATGCCCATTTACTAGTCTTCCACTGAAAAATGCCTATTTGCATACTTTAAAACTTGCTACCTGCGGGTCAGGTTTCTAATTTAGCATGTATCTAGAGGCTGACTGAGATTTTTTTTCTGGAGACCAAGGAAGCCTGTAGATACTTTCCCTGCTGCCTTCTTTCCTTCTCCAAGACACCTGGAAGATGTTTGTACTCATACCTGGTACACCAGCATTTGTGGCTGCTAACCAAGGCATAGGCCCCTGGACTGCATGGCACTGATAGCCAACAGGGTTTGTATTCATGAATCCCACAAGACTGTAGCAGATCTTGATGGCATTAGGTGTACCTCCTCCCCCACCAGAACTGTACCTAGGCCAAGTGCAGAGCAACAGACAAAAATGGCCACCTCTCAGTTTCCTGCTGGAAGGGGCCCAAATGCATACTTTTCCAGCTGCTATGTGAGAGTTCAGCTTCCATTTAACTGCATCTAGGTGCCAACTGTTATCTTTCATTATGGAACATTGATGGGTCTTTGCATACCCTCAGCTATTAGGGAGGACCAAGAATAAGAGGCAGGCAGTTAGATACCTAGAGAAGTTTGAAAGACGACTAGGAGCTTGGGGTGGGCTGATTAATACATTTTGTCTCCTACACTTGACCTCTCAAGACTGGAGAGATGGCTATTTTATCCAATGTACAGAAAACTACAGAGTCATGGAAAATGAAAAAACAGGAATATTTTCCAAATGAAAGAACATGATAAAAACAACTTCACATCTTAGTGAAATGGAGATAAGTGATTTATCTGATGGGGGTTAAAAATAATGGAAATAAAGGTGCTCGCCAAGATCAGGAGAGCAATGTATGAACACAGTGAGGCTTTAAACAAAACAATAGAAATTATATAAAAGCACCAAACATAAATCATGGAGCTGAAGAATACAATAACTGAACTGAAAAATTCAATATGTAGCTTCAGTGGTATATTAGCTGCAGTAGAAGAAAGGATCAAGAAACTTGAAGACAGGGCACTAGAATTCAATCAGAGGAGCAAAAAGGAAAAAGCAAAGATAGCTTAAGTGATTCATGGGATACCAGCAAGCCAACCAGTGTACACATTATAGGCATCCTAGAAGGAGGAGTGAGTGAGAGAAAGGAACAGAAAGCTTATTTGAAAAAAAAAAAAAAGTGTCTGAAAATTTCTTGAATTTGAGGAAAGAACAGATGTCCAGATGCAAGAAGCCCAGAGAGCAAAAACAAGAGGAATCCTAAGAGATTCACAGGAGATACATTATAGTTAAATTGTCAAACATTATAGACAAGAAATGAATAGTAAAAGAAACAGGAGAAAAACAAGGTGTTTCTTACAAGGCAACCCCCAATAAGATAGTGGGCAGTTTTGTTTTTGTTTTTGTTTTTGTTTTTGTTTTTTTTTAGCAGAAACTTTGCAGGCCAGAATTAACTAGCATGGTATATTCAAATGACAAAAGGAAAAACTTGTCAACCAATCTGAAGTCATCCTTCAGAATTGAAGGAGAGAGAAATAGTTTTCCAGACAAGCAAAATCTGAAGGAGTTGTCACCACTAGACTGGTTTTACAAGAAATATTAAAAAGAATTCTTCAAGTGAAAACAATAAAATACTAATAACAGGAAAACATCAAAGTATAAAACTCACTGGAAAATTAAATATATATTTAGAATACTCTAATGTTGCAATGATGATGGTAAATTAATTGTAACTCCATTAGAATACTCTAATGTTATAATGGTGGTGGGTAACATATATAACTTATATAAAATAACTATAAACACAATAATTTGTGAGGGTATGTATACACAGTGTAAAAGGAAGTAAATTGTGCCATCAAACACATAAATAGAGGAGGGGAGTATATAAATCTAGAGCTTTTGTGTATGTTGGAAGTTATCAGCTTGAAATAGACTATTATAATATCTTTATGTAAGACCCATGACAACCACAAAGCAAAATCTTATAGTAAATATACAAAAGATAAAGAAACCTAAGCATACCATTACAGAAGATCATGAAATCACAATGGAAGAGAATAAGAGAGGAAGAAAGGAACAAAGGAATTACAAAACCACAGAAAACAATTAATAAAATGGCAAGAAGTCCACACATATCAATAATTTATTTAAATGTAAATGGACTGTTCACCTATCAAAAGACAGAGTGGCCAAATAAATTAAAAAAACAAAAACAAAAACAAAAACGTCAAGCCCAAGTATATGCTGCCTGTAAGAGATTCATTTCAGTTTTAAGGACATATGGAGACTGAAAGTGAAGGAATGGAAAAGGAGTTTCCATGCAAATGGAAGCCAAAAGAAAGCAGAAGTAGTTATACTACATACAGACAAAACAGACTTTAAGACAAAGACTGTGACAAGAGACAAAGAAGGTAAGTGTATAATAATAAAGGAGTCAAGGGCATATAAGATTTGTAAATATTAATGCATTCAACATAGGAGCCTCTAAATCTATAAAGCAAAATTAACAGAACTCAAGGGAGAAATATACAGAAATACAATATTAGAGGACTTCAGGACCCTACTTTCAACAACGGATAGATCATCTAGGTAGAATATTAGTAAGGAAACATTGGACATTAATTACATGTTAGACTTGATTGACTTAACAGACATTTACAGAACTTTTTATCCCATAGCAGCTGAGCACACATTCTTCTCAAGCACACATGGAATATTCTCCAGGATAGATCATATGTTGGAACACAAAACAGTCTTAATAAATTTAAGAAAATTGATATAATATCAAGCATCCTTTCCAAACACAATGGTATGAAACTAGAAATTAATTACAAGAAAAAAAACCCTGGAAAATTCACAAATATGTGGAGATTGAAAATCATATTAGTGAATAACCACTGAGTCAAAGTAGAAATTAAAAATATCTTGAGACAAATGAAAGTGGTAGTACAATGTACCAAAGCTTTTGTGATGCAGCAAAACAATTCTAAGAGGGAAGTTCATAATGATAAATGCCTACCTCTAGAAGCAAGAAAAATTCCAAATAACCTACTTTTATATTTCAAGGAACTAGGAAAAATAAAGAAGAAATTAAGCCCAAATAACGTAGAAGGAAGGATAACAAAGATCAAAGCAGAAAAAAAGAACAGAATCTTAAAAGACGATAGAAAGTATCAATGAAACTAAGCTGATTTTTTGAAAGGAAGGAAACCGATGTTTACTAGACTTACCAAGAAAAATGAGAAGACTCAAAATCAGAAATGAAAGAGATGTTACAACTGATACTACAGAAATATAGAGGATTTTAAAAAAGATTTTATTTACTTATTCATGAGAGACATACACACACACAGACAGACACAGAGGCAGAGGTAGAAGCAGGCTCCATGCAGGGAGCCCAAAGTAAGATTCGATCCCTGAACCGTGGGATCACGCCCTGAGCTGAAGGTGGAGGTTCAACTGCTGAGCCACCCAGACGTCACAAATACAGAGTATCTTAAGAGACTACTATGGACAATTACATGCCAACAAATTGGACATTCTGGAAGAAACGGATAAATTTCTAGAAACATACAACCTACCAAGACTGAGTCATAAAAAGAAAGTCAGAACAGACTATTAGTAAAGAGACTGATTCAGGAATCAGAAATCTCCCAACAAAAGTTCAGGACACCTGGTTTCATGCGTGAGTTCTACCAAACATGTAGAGAGGAACTAATACCAATACTTCTGAAACTCTTCCAAAGAAATGGAAGAGGAGGGCATGCTTCCAAATTAATTTTACAAGGCCAGCATTATCCTAATACCAAAAGCAGACAAAGACATCATAAGAAATGAAAATCATAGGCCAATATTTCCAATGAACCTAGATGCTAAAATCATCAAAAAAAATCAGCAAACAAATTTTGGACATACATTAAAAGGATCGTATACCAGGATCAAGTGGGATTTTTTTCCAGGAATACAAGGATGATTCAGTATCTGCAAATAAATCAATGTGATATACCACATGAATAAATGAAGGATAAAAATCATATAATCATCTCAATGGGTGCAGAAAAAGCATTTGACAAGATTCAAGATCCTTTCATGATAAAAACTCAACAAACAGGGTATAAAGGCAACATACCCCAATATAATAAAGGCTAATCTCATACTCGGTGGTGAAATGCTGAAAGCTTTCCCTGTAAGATCAAGAACAGGACAAGGATGCTCACTCTTGCAGCTTTTATTTGAGAGAGTATTGAAAGTCCTAGCCAGAGCAATTAGGTAAGAAAAGGAAACAAAAGCTCCAAATCAGAAGTAAAGAAGTAAAATTGTCTTTATGTATGAATGCCATGATATTTCTTAAATAAAAATCCTTGATTGTACCAAAATACGTTAGAAATACTAAACCCAGTAAAGTTGCAGAAACAAAATACAAAAAAATGCAATTACATCTCTGTGACAATGAATTATCAGAAAGACAAATTAAGAAAATCCAGTTTGCAACAGCATTTGGAAAATTATATACTTAGGAATAAATTTAGCCAAGGAGGTGAAAGAAGTGTTTACTAAAAAAACTGTAGCACTGGTGAAAGAAATTAAAGACGATACAAATACTTGAAAGATATTCCATGCTAATAGATTGCAATAATTGATATTGTTAAAGTGTCCATATGTCATAAGCAACCTACAGATTCAGTGCAATCCCTGTCAAAGTTCCAATGACATTTTTCACAGAGACAGAAAGAATAATCCTAAAATTTCATGTAATACAAAAGAATCCACATAGCCAAATAAATCTTGAGGAAGAACAAATCTAGAGGCATCACACTTTCTGATTTCAAGCTATACTATAAAGTTGTAAACAATCAAAACAGTATGGTATTGGCCTTAATACAAATATAGACCATTGGAGCAGAATAGAGAGGCTAGAAATAAGCATGCATACGTATATGTTCAATCAGTTTGCAAAACAGAGTCAAGAATATGCAATAGGAAAAGACAATCTGTTCAATAAATGGTGTTGGGGAAACTGGACAGCCAAATGCAAAAGAATGAAACCTGCATTATCTTATACCACACACAAAGATCAGCTCAATATGGATTTAAGACTTGAATGCAAGACCTAAAACTATAAAACTCCCAGAAGAAAACATAGGGGGTAAGCTCCATGACATCAGTCTTGGAAATCTGTTTTTGGATCTGACACCAAAAGCCAAAAGCCAAAAGCCAAAAGCCAAAAAAAAAAAAAAAAAGCTTTTGCAAGATGGAGGAAATAATCAACAAAATGAAGAGGCAACCTGTTGAATGGGAGGAAATATTTGCAAATCATATATCAGATAAGGGGTTAATATCCAAAATATATAAAGAACTCATACAATTTAGTAGCAAAAAAAAAAAAATCCAACAATCTGATTAACAAATGGGCAGAGGATCTGAATAGATATTTTTTCTAAAGAAGACAGACAGACAAACAACAGATACATGTAAAGATGCCCAGCATCTATAATGATAAGGAGAATGCAAGTTATAACCACAATGAGATATCATTTCATACTTGTTAGAATGGCTGCTATCAAAAAGATAGGAAGTAACAAGTGTTGGTGAAGGTGTGTGGAAAAGAGAACCCACTGTTGGTGGGAGTATAAATTGGTGCAGTCATTATGGAAAACAGTATGGAGTTTCCTTAAGTTAAAAATAGAATTAGTTGTATGTCAGCTATACCTCCGTATTAGTAATAAAAAATACAACTAGCATACGACTGAGCAATCTCATTTCTGGATGTGTCCAAAGGAAATGAAAATAGAATCTTGAGTGACATCTGCACTTTGCATTCCCATCTAAGTGTCAGTTGATGAATGAATAAGGAAGATTTATACATGCAAACATACACACATGCATACATATAGTGTGTGTATCATATTTTTCATTTTTTTAAATCTTTTTTTTAAGATTTTATTTATTTATTCATGATAATCACAGAGAGAGAGAGAGAGAGGCAGAGACACAGGCAGAGGGAGAAGCAGGCTCCATGCAGGGAGCCCGATGTGGGATTCGATCCCAGGTCTCCAGGATCGCGCCCTGGGCCAAAGGCAGGTGCCAAACCGCTGAGCCACCCAGGGATCCCTTTAAATCTTTTTTTTTTTTTTTTGTATCATATTTTTCAGTCATGAGAAAGGATATCTTACTGTTTGCAACAACATGGATGAGTCTGGAGGCACCATGCCAGTTGAAATAAGTCAGAAAGGGAAAGATAAATACTGTATGATCTCACTTATATGTGGAATCTAAAAATGCTAATAGCAGAGACTAGAATGGTGGTTACCAGGGTTTGGGTGATGATTGGGGTAAGGGGGAAATATTCAAAGAGTGTAAACTTAGAACTATAAGATGAGTAAGTTCTGAGTATCTAATGTACAGTATAATAAGTTCTGAGGATCCTATAACTGAGGACCTTACAGTACTGAATTATATACTTGAAAATTGATGAGAGTAGATCTTAAATATTCTCACCACAAACAAAAGAAATGGGAATTATGTGGTGTGAAGCAGGTATTAGCTAACATTATGGTGGTAATCATTTTGTATTATATAAATGTATCAAATCCACCCTTTAACTTACACAATATGTCAGTTATATCTCAGTGAAGCTGAAAACAAATCAATACAACAAAAATGAGAGACTGCCAGGGTCCTGGGTTTTACTGGGGCAACTGGTACCACCCATTTTTTTTTTTTTTTGGTACCACCCATTAAAGCTCCTTCCCAATCACAGGATTCACTTAATGTATTTTTTTTTCTTAAAAAATTTATAGAATACCTGAATACATTTTTGTTAACATTAAAAGATGTAAAGAGTTCCCCTTCAATCACCATCTTTTTCCAATCTAACTCCCCCTTCTCAGAGATAACCATTTTTTAACAGTTTGCTCTGTATCCTTTTTAGCCCTTTTCTAAAACATTTATGTTTGCATTCTATGTACTGCATGGACATCATATAGTTTTTTTTTTTTTAAAGAGGCTCATAATGTATTTAATGTATATACTCATGATGTATGATCCTGCAACTTCCCTTATAACAATATGAATCTTAGATATATTTTTATATCATTATCTATAGATTATCTTCATATTTAAATTATGCAGAGGATTCCATAGTTTTGGTGTTTCCTGGTCATTTATTTCTGATACTAGATTATTTCTAACTGTAATATTACAGTGAACATCTTTGTGCATGATGGTGAAGTTCAAGGTCACACAACTAGAAAAAGACTAGGATTTGATTTTACAGAAGTAGTATTTCTGTAAAATGGATAGCTAGACATAATTTTTAAATCGAAGTTAGACAATATGTAAGTACACTCGTTGTATATAATTCATTCATTTATTTATTTATTTATTTATTTATTTATTTTTATAAATTTATTTTTTATTGGTGCTCAATTTGCCAACATATAGAGTAACACCCAGTGCTCATCCCATCAAGTGCCCCCCTCAGTGCCCGTCACCCAGTCACCCCCACTCCCCCGCCCACCTCCCTTTCTACCACCCCTAGTTCGTTTCCCAGAGTTAGGAGTCTCTCATGTTCTGTCTCCCTTTCTGATATTTCCCACTCATTTTTCCTCCTTTCCCCTTTATTCCCTTTCACTATTTTTTATATTCCCCAAATGAACGAGACCATATAATGTTTGTCCTTCTCCGATTGACTTACTTCACTCAGCATAATACCCTCCAGTTCCATCCATGTCGAAGCAAATGGTGGGTATTTGTCGTTTCTAATGGCTGAGGAATATTCCATTGTTGTATATATTTTAATAGAAACCTCCAAATTATACTCCAGAAGTTAGTACCAAATTACATTCCCACCAAAACTGGGTGTAATTTTTTTTATACCTGTATGACACTGGATATTAACCACTTTTAAACTTTTCCAATCCAATGGAGTTAAAAAAAAATCGGTGTTGTTTTAGTTTGCATTTCTCTGATTATCTGATGTTACAGCAGTAAGATGTACTATTTTTCATGTGCATTATTTGTGATTCTTCCTTTCTAAATTGCCTATTATTCTTATTTTTTTCTCCTTTTTCTTTTCTTAATGATCATTAGGAGCTTTATATATATTATATATTTTAAGACTTTATCAGTTAACAAACCCTTTCTCCTGTTGTGTTGCTTTTTTATTTAACTTTGTTTATAGTGTTATTTGGAGTGCAAAAATATATTAACATATATTTAATCAAATTTAGCATTATTTCCTATAATGGCTTTGGAATATTTTTGTTCCTTAAGAATACATTCTTCTCTTGAACGTTGGCTGTGAGGTTGAGAGGTTGGAATTTGGTGTCATGATGCCTGAGATCAAATCCTAGCTATATCTTTTTCTAGTTGTGTGACCTTGAACAAGACACCTCTACATGTGTCCACGTTCTCATCTTAAAATGCAGGTCATAATCTTTCTCAGAGGATTGTTGTATGAATTACCTGAGATCCTTCAAGTGCAGAGCTTCTCACAATAACTAGTGCTCCATAATACTTTTATTATAATCTACTACTTTAGGGTTAACAAGTTTTTTTTTCTCCTTAAGCTATCCTGAATTTACTTTTGCATATAAGCTAGGAGTCTAATTTTATTTTGTTCAAAAAGATAATGGCTAGTCAAAATATATTAATCATATGGTTCATATTACTCTGATAATTTCGAGTGTCATCTCTACTACATATTTAGTATTCTTGTCAACATAAGTTTATTTCTGGACTCCATTTGGTTTTGTTTATCATTTTCTCTATTTTGGAATCTGTATGACACTACTTTAATGATTATTAGGGCAAGTATCACTCATTGTCCTTTTTCAAAAATCATTGGCTATTATTGTCCATCTTTCCTACCAGATACTTTTATACTCAGAGGATTTTTTTGTTTTGTTTTTGGTGCTGTAATTGTTTTTTATTTTTTTGCAAGGGCTTTACTGAACTTGTAAGTTAATTTGAAATTAATTGATAGTGTTGCCTAGAAATGTGGCATATTCATTTGTAGGGGTTCTTTATATATTCTGCATGTGAGTCTGTCTTTTATTGTTTATTTTGGTAAGCTAAATAATGCCCTCCCTTTCCAAAGATGTCCACATTCTAATCCCTGGACACTATGAATGTATTAATATATATGGCGTAAAGAACTTTGGAGATGTGATTAAGGATTTTGAGTTGGGAGATCATCCTCAATTGTGAGGATAGGCCCAATATATCTACAGGGATCCTTATGAAACAGAGTCAAGAGAGTCCATCGGAGACAGAGATGTGAAGACTGAAGCAGAGATCGGAGTGATGTGGAGCCATGAGATAAGGAATGTGGGTTGAAAAAGCTAAGTAACAAAATCCCCCCCTATAGCTCCAGAGGAACCACAGCTCTGGTAATTTATTGACTCTAGCCCTCTAAGATCCATTTGGACTTCTTACTTTAAGAATACTATAATAATGCATTTGTGTTTTAAAATGCAGTTTATTTTAATTTATTATAGAAGTAATAGGAAACTAATAAGACATTTCAGTATTGCAAATTTACTGCAAAAACATTGTGATTTTTGGGTATTAACTATTTCTTTTGTGTGTGGGAGATATCCATGCTGTTGAGCCTAAGCATAGCTTCCAGAACTTTCCCTATGACTGCTTTATTTATAATCTCATTGATGAGTGACTAGAGTAGCTAAGGAAAATGACTGACAGGTTATCCTTTTCATATGATTATTACTAACTTCTTTTTGTATAGAGCCTTTTAATGAATATTTGTATAATATAAAAATATCTCATAACCCAGACTGGTTCTAGAATATTCATGGATGTCTCAATCCTCTTTTTTATCAATCCTCCAATATTATTTCAAATCTTCCGTCATTTGGCAGTGATTAGCCACTGCCCATGAAATGATGCATATCCTAACCAGAGGCAAATTCTCCTTCTAGGCAAAGTGGATATGTATTGCTTAAAATTATGTTCATTTTGAGGCTTTCCCTTCTCTACTGTTCTTTAAGAGCCTGTCCAAATAGATTATAATGTACCAGGAGTCTGCTTTTGGCAGAAAAACCATCAAACCTCACTCAAATGATTTTTTTTTTTTTTTTTAGTGGACTCGTCCAAGTGAATGCCTTATGGATCCACAGGCCACATGATCCACTACTATCTAACTTTCATAGGTCTTCCCAAGGCAAATAAAGAAAGTGTTGTCCAGCATTCTTAAGGTTCTATAGCATGATGCTATCCATGTAGTGAAACTGATAGCTGATAGGATCATGAGAATATCTGCAAGTTGTATATATAACTTAAATTGTGACAGAGAGGAGAGGATAGATGTAATTCTGAGGCAAGTTGGTTAAGTATACTACTATCTTATTAAGAAAAAGCAAATTGCCTCTGGTTTTGTCTGCTACTTGATGAAGAAAGGAGGCCATTTGCCATATCAAAAGGAGTCAAATCTAGAACAATTGATGGAATCATAGCTGGAATAGATTATTGGAATCCTAATCTGATTATATTTCATATGATATGCCACTATTTCCCCAACCCATCTCTATTATGCTGTTGTCAAACTAGAGAATTAAATGGGGATGTGATAAGAATGGTCTAACTTGCATCATTTGTCTTGGATGATGGCACTCTTCTTTGTTATTCTCCTAGAGATGCAGCTTTGTTTTGTTTTGTTTTGTTTTTGTGATTTACCATTTTGGTAGATGCAAAGAGCTCTAGGGACCTCTCCTAAATTCTTACAGTCATATTTTTCTGCCATGGATCATATTACTTTATGCATGGGTCATGCATCTACTGTGGAGATTCTTCTAGTTATTGAGCATATATGTTGCAAATAGATACTTAGGATCTGGGGAAATAACCATAATATAGGTTTGAGATACCACTATGCCTATTCTCAATTTGAAATGGGACTTTTTTCTAACTAACCTTATTATGAACTTCCTTCTGATCTCCACAGACACTTGTTTGTGTTTTATATCTCCAGGAATTATTGTTGTCTCATAGATAGTGCTTAATAATCCCCAAATATATAGATATATACCTTTTATAATTATAGTTATCCTTTTAAACTGCTACAGCTCTTTTTGGAGAATGTAACGAGGTACTTCCTAAAGAGTTTTTGGCTTCTCCTGTATATAATGGACTTTGGGTTTATGAACTCACTCAAATATGGGAATTGGGATAGAGATTATGTATGACTTTGTATGTAGTTGCTAAAGTCACCTGTCTGTCCCCCAGAACTAAAATTTATTTGGTTATATACATCGAGTAGGTCATTAGTGGATTGCTCATTTCTTAGACTTCCTTACTCCATAATCAGGTACCTACTGGTTCAGATCCTGGAGTTTCTGACTATTTTGATTACCACACTGTCCTTGTTGTCACTCTCTGACAGATAGCAATCATGTCCATTTTACTTCAGGCAAGTAAGTACTACTACATTGATCTCTGCCAAGCTGGGATTCTGATATATCACTGAAATCATGGAATCCATTTCTACTTCACCATTTTTTACTAGCAACCAGAGTACATCCATTAGAGTCATTAGAGTCATTATAGAGATATTAGCACTCCCTTAACTAATGGCTTTCTCAAACCCTTAATGGGCCATTGGGGAACTTGGTTAGGGGTATGCATAAGAGGACAACATGTGATAAATAAACTCCCAAATTTCTATTATTTCTACTTTTGGATTGCTTTCTTTATATTATATAAAGAAATATCTGCCATTTCAACTTCATTTAGTATGGGCTACCTTTGAGTTCATATTTTGTTCAGCCAAACAAACAATTACAACCACTCCCAGCTACCTCAGCTAACAATCTTATATTTAGTTATACATTTTACTCTCTCTATATTTATATACATGTAAGTATGCATTGATATTCATATTTAATAAATTGATAATTTCAGCCCAGTATAAATTTTTTATTTTCTATTTAGTTCCCCACACATTCATTATATTATTGATATAATTCAGCAAAATCTTGAAATTATTTTGCTGTGTGAGCTTTTATTCTTTCAGGTCTTGCTTAGTATTTGGCCACTGTGTATAATTAGATTTGACTCTAGTTAAAGAGTTCAAGACATTAGGAATAGTGGAGGTAGCAGTGAACACGATTGATATTCCCTTGCAAAACAACTCTCCTAGACAAAAGTTTATATAGGGTCTTCAAGTAAGGCAGAAAGAGCCTCTGTAGACAGTGGACAAAGAACTGCTTTATCTGGCAATGTAGGCATAGTGAGATTGGACATGTAAAGTTACTTTCATCTTCTGAACTCTCCAATTTATCTCATTTTAATTTGTAACGTCCCTCTTTTTCTTGATTAGTGCCATTAATTTCATATAAGAGATTGGTTAAGGCTTTGCAATGAAATGACCTTTTAATTCAGCATTCTATTTGACCAAATTTTATGTTTGATTTTCCTCTATTTCAACTTTCAGCTGATAAGGTGATAAGATTATCACCTTATATATTGTGCTGTCCAGTACTATTAGCAACCGTCCTATTCTACAGTCATTGGATTCTTTAGATGATACACACACATACACATGTTATTCTATAGCAGTGGGCCTTGGTCCTGCCAAAAATTTGCACAGATAATAATCTAATAAAAATTTTACCACTTTATACCATCTATGATAGTCTCATCTCTTAGTATTAGCTATTTTTCACTGTCTCCTACCCAGTTTGGCTAGATAACTGTCTTAGGTTTCCCTTTACCAACCACATATTGTCCTTGCCACCCTAGATAAGCTATTTGGAGGATTCAAATATGGGGCATCTACCCAAGGTCATATCTACAGTTGACCCTGGGTCAACACATGTTTGAACCATGTGGATCTATTCATAAATTTTTTTATGGTATAATACTAGAAATGTGTTTTCTCTTATGACTTTCTTTTCTCCAGCTAATTTTATTGTAGTGTAGTATATAATACATGTAGCATAAAAAATGTGTTGATTGACTATTTTATGTTTTCAGTAAGGTTTCTGGTCAACAGTAATTATACACAAATTTTGACCACACGGAGGTCAGTGCCCCTAACACCTGCATTGTTCAAAGATCAACTGTACTTGTTTACATAAATATGTATATGTTATATCATATTACTTGTTACTATGTATTGTGTGCATATAAATAAAATCAGAAGTTTTTCTGAAGTTATTTAAATGAGGAACATATTTCAATAAGGAGGTTGAAGTTTAGAATATGTGTGGGAGAAAAAAGGAGGCACCAAGCTACCTTTTGTCCTCACTTCTTGCCTGCTGATAACATGAGCTCGACTCCATTCAGTGTATTTCTCTTATGGGCAAAACTTAGTTTTCTGTTTTTTTTTATTTTTCCCCATTAATACCTCTTGGATTTACACTTATATGCTTTTATGTCATTTGAGCCTGACCCATGATTTTGTATTTAGGGGGTATTTATTGGATTATATCTTAGAATATAAAAACACTCAGACTGGTAAAGAATAGTGGAGAGAGGGGGATCCCTGGGTGGCGCAGCGGTTTGGCGCCTGCCTTTGGCCCAGGGCACGATCCTGGAGACCCGGAATCAAATCCCACATCGGGCTCCCGGTGCATGGAGCCTGCTTCTCCCTCTGCCTGTGTCTCTGCCTCTCTCTCTCTCTCTCTCTCTCTCTCTCTCTGTGTGACTATCATAAATAAATAAAAAAAAATGAATAGTGGAGAGGTGTCACCAGCTTAGCCCTTCTTAACATAGTCCTTGGAAGAAGCTGCTCTGCATTTACCAAAACTACATTCTTTTCCTTTTGGGCATAGAACTAGAACAGCCATTTCTCAGATTCTCTTACAGTGGATGTGACCTTGTGACTAAATTTTGGCCATTGGAATGTGGGTGAAAGTAATGTGTACCATTTTAACATACTGTCTACAATCCTCCATATTCTTTTCCCTTTCTGGCTGGTGAAAATGGAGACCTTGTTTAAGGTGTTGAGAATGGTTGAGCCACTGTATGGAAAGAGGAAGCATGGAAAATGGCCCTGCTATTAACTAGGACTTTCCTTTAACTTTAGTTCAATTGCATTGGCTTAATAATGCCTTCTATTTATTTATTATGTTGATGTCGCCTGTTAGCTTTCAGTAACTTCTTTTCAAATATTATCCTTCTTGGTCACATTCCTTACAACTTGTAATTATTTTTATTCACTGTGTTTGGTTACCAATTTCTGTTTTTTTGTTTTTTTTTTTCTGTTACTTTTCTTTGAACTGTAGATTTTTTAGTTGTCTCCTGAAACCCCAAATTCTGGAATCGGTATAATCATAACCTTTACTTTTCTATTCCCCAAGGGCCCAATATAATAAATAGAAATCTAATCTGGGATCCTTTGTAACTTATGCGTTAATTAACATGACAAAAATGAATATTATAACAGTATTACAGGATGGATCCTGGAAAAAATATTTTCCATT
This sequence comes from Canis lupus baileyi, assembly GCF_048164855.1. NCBI lineage: Eukaryota > Metazoa > Chordata > Mammalia > Carnivora > Canidae > Canis > Canis lupus. The sequence continues at coordinate 22,522,372 of NC_132873.1, forward strand.
TTATCACTCCTCATGATGATCAATGTGATTTAGGATCTTCACAGAGAGATTATAGGATAGTTCTCAGAATCTATTTTCTAGTTAAATTATTTAATAAAGATCAATCCAAATGCTTTTATATTAAATAGATGATTTAAAAGGTAAAAGATAAAAATATGTTTTCACAAGTTTATTTACTTTAGGTTCTGTAAATAAAGATGAATGATTTTGAAATTTTGGTAGTTCATAATACTGAATTGATGGTAGATTTTTTTTTTCCTTTTTTTTATCTTTTTAGTATTGGAAGGATTTGGCTATTAGGATACTTTAGAAATTATTTGTTTCTAGGAATGAATGGGAATATGCAAAACTTTTATTTTTCTCTCCTCTTTGTGATGTTATATCACATAGTAAAGTTTGTCTCTCATCATCTTTCTGAAGGCAGGGGGAAAGCTCCCAACAGAATAATGCATTGAACAATTTCCAGCATATATATTTCATGCAAGGGCTGTTTCACTTATTAATAGTTTTCTTTTCAGAGGATAAAAGTCATTGGAAATTTGATTCTTCTTTTCCCTGCCACTCTTTCCTTTCTGCTGATGACAGCTACAACTGAAGAGGAGAGCAGATAAAGGCTAACGAGATTGGGGACTGATGAACTACTATTTAAACATCTAAGAGATAAATGCTAAGGGATAATAAGTAAGCAGTCTTGGATACAGGGCATAAATATGATAGATTTTGTATAAAATGGAATGTCTCTGGGTAATATTTAGCAACAAATAGATCTTTCAGATTTCTTTATAGACTTATTGGAAAGAGTGAAGTAGTGTTAAAGAATACTAGAGTTTATTTCTGGAAGAATATCTTTTAAAATAAAAGATAATGACAACATCATAATATATAAAGCTTTTGGCCATCAATTTAATTAAAAGCACAAAATCCCCTTTGTTTATTCAGTATTACTTATGACTTTCTGTACATCAGAGAGGAACTTTTTAAATTGTAGATTCCACGTCACATCATGCATCGTCTTGTGCAAATTTAACGCACTAAATTAATACATAAGGTGGCAATTTAAAACTGTATACCAGTGAGGTTAGGGACATGTTTTCCTGGAATTATTGAAAACCTCTGAGCACTTAGCACTGAGCAATTCTCAATATGGGTACTCCATGAATGAATGCCATTTGGGGTGGAGTGGAAACATGGAAAAAGTATGGTTTGAGTGAATATTTAGCTTTGTCTTTTGGCATTCTTAACTTTTAAAGTCCTACATTAAAAAAATAAGACTATTTAAAAATATGTAACTTGTGGTAAATGGATAAGGTTATATGGAGAGTTCAGGTACTATGCTCAATCAATTTATATATTTTATATGAACTAAGAACATCATATAACTATAAAACACACACATTGTAGCCTGAGGGGGTATGATAAATTGTCGTGTGCTGTCCTTTATTTTGGATAGAATTTGTGGTATAGATTTTGTCTAAAAAGTTTGAGAGCTATAAGGAAAGTCATATATATTTATAAATTAGATCCATTTGGGAAGGAAAGTAATGCCATATTACTTTGGTTTTGCTAATATGGTCCTTAGCTTTTAACCAGACAGGACCTCAAATCTAAAAAATAAACTGCCTTTGTTTAACACAATTCCTTAACTGTATATTTGGGTCTATTTACATTTAGCAAAGGCCAGCTTTTACTAATGCAGTTTAGATAATTAAGAAATAGAAGGCAAATTTGGACTTAGCTCTTGAAATAAGACAATAAAGATAGTTATTTGTAAAAATTGATTCAGTTGGCTGCCTTATTAAATCAATCCAGTTTCAACATTGGCAAACAAGGGCAATTATTGGTCATTATTTGGAAATAAGGAAGAGTTAGGGAAAAAATCACGACAGCATATGAAACATTTGTTGCATAGGTACTTGTGAAAGGGTGTTTCTCAGCACCCTAACTTTCTTTCTCACTAAATCGTTCCTCAATGACACGCTTTACCCAGAAAGTATATAGTTTATACTAATTTGTGGTGTTTGAAGTAAATATTTCATCTTTTTTTCTTTAGGCTCTCCTTTACCATTTTGCTTTATGGAATGTCGTCTTAAGCTAGGAGATATACCCATTGAAAGAACTGTCCTTCTTATAAGTAATCCTACCCATATAAGAGTTTTCTAAAAACCTGAATGTGTTTTATTTCTGCTCTTTTTTTTTTTTGAACTATTCATCCCAGGCAGAAAATCAGGGCATTTATATTGTGGATAGAGGTCATGAAAAAAATACCACCTCTGAATATCCTGTTTCAAAATTAACGAACAAAAAGGACAATGTAATTTCTCAGAAAATAATTTCCTATTGCTGAATAATACTGAAGTTAATAAACTTATTTTAGAATACATAACAAGAGCAGAGGAATCTTGAGCACAGTAAATTTTGGTTTGTATGGCCAGAATCACATAATTACCTAACTTAGAGAAAATAGTAGACTATTTGCCAGAAATAGAGTGGTGGTTTTAAATGTGAATTGATGTGGAAATGAATATCGTATTGTAATATGTGTGAATTTGCTCTATGACCCTTAAAATGAAAAAAAAAGAAAAAAAAAGACATTCCTACTCCCTATATTTGGGCAACTGCCTCTTCCCTCAAAATCTTGAGTCTCTCACTCTCTAGAAAGTTTGCATCTCTGGTGCATGAGCTTTGTGAGACGGTGCCCTTGGAACCAGAAAAACTTAAAAATATAGGAATGAAAGCTTGGCTATTTTTCCAGGATGGAGAGTAAGGGGAAAATTGTTCTGAGTTATTTACAGTAAATTACAAAGACAGCAAATAATATTTCAGCAGATTATTCTTCTATAATGTGTTTAGATGACAGTTATTTGCAAGTTATATTAACAATGTTAAAAGCAGGTAAGAATATAAGACAATAATAATTATTTCCAAATACTCAAGCATTACTAAGTGAATAGCAGATATTTGGGGGCCCACTTATTTTCATGGAGTTTGGTTGCATTACAACATTATGCTTAAAGCATAATTTAATATTATGCTTAATTCCTCTTTTTAGCTAGGAATTAAAGATTTAGGGCAGCGTTTGGAAACTGTGGATTAAAATATATTAATTGGATTTGAAAATTCCTTAAAGTTTAAGTGTCATCTCTTGAAGAAATAAAAATTGTAAGATTTGATATATTTGATTTCCTACTTACCACCTCAAAATGAGATGAAATCAATTGAGATCATCTTCCTTTACTTCTGAAAAACTCAATTAGAATGACCCAGAGAACAGAAGTGCTAATGAGTCTGCAGTCAGATTCTATTTGGATTAACAATATAAAAAGTTACCATTCATGCTGGATTCAAGTTGAAATTCATAAGAATAATACCATGCTCATCTGGACATATGTTAGAAAAGGTAGTTAGACATGGTGAACATAGGTTGTAAAAAATGTTTTAAAAACAAATCTATTTTAGCATGCTTGCTAGGTTATGTTTATATTCAGATTTCAGGGATCTCCTAAGAGCATAATACCTAACGCATAAAGCATGTGCTTCTGAATGGCCTTTCTATGTTGTTTAAAGGATTGGCCATCAGCTCCTAGATCTATGACATTTGTGTAGACCAAGGGCAGTGGTACCTGTACAGTGACAGCAAATTTGACATATTCAGCTATCCGAAATGCCTTCTGGCAGGCTTTTGGTCTTTTCATGGACTAGAAATTTGACTTGCTTGCTCGCTCCTTCCTTCCTTCCCTTCAATAACCAATCTTTCTTTTTCTTTCTTTCTTTCTTTCTTTCTTTCTTTCTTTCTTTCTTTCTTTCTTTCTTTCTTTCTTTCTTCCTTCCTTCCTTCCTTCCTTCCTTCCTTCCTTCCTTCCTTCCTTCCTTCCTTCCTTCCTTCTTTCTTTCTTTCTTTCTTTCTTTCTTTCTTTCTTTCTTTCTTTCTTTCTTTCTTTCTTTCTTTCTTTCTTTCTTTCTTTCTTTCTTTCTTCTTCCATCTTGTTTGCACTGATACTTGTTTTGGTCGCTTCAGTGTGACTAATGGATTTAGAGACACTTTATTTTTCTCTGTATTGTCAATATTTGTTATTATTTCACCTGGACTGGAATCAAATTTCCAAGCTTATTTGATAAAAATATTGAGAGGCCTCTGTGCTCAGTTTAACTAATACTCACTTTAAACCACAAGGTATTTTTTCACATACATAAGGCTATGAAAACTTTTGTAGGAAATTTGTGAAAAATGTAAGACAGGAAAACTGCATCAAAAGAAAAATTTTATCAAGGGCATTAAGAGCACTTCGCAAACATATTATAATTAAAGGCCAAAATATTAGTACTCAAAACTTGAATCTTAATAGAGTACTCAAAGGGAAGCTCAATTGGAGTTTCAATCGCAAAAAGGTTTCATAAAGTGGTTTTTAATTGGACCGTTGTAAGTTGGGATTTCAGTAGAAAATGACCCCCCCAAAAAAAAAGGATAGAAAAAAGACAGTAGTTCACATTTGCAATGGATTGTTTCACAATTGAGTGCTTCTGTTTTGTTTTATTTTGTTTTCCCACTGATTTTTCTTCACTGAGATGTAATTGCTATTTTTCTTTTTTACTAAGACAGCATGGCAGGGTTTGGATCTACCCCATAAAGAGTTTACCTTTTATGTCTAGGCAAAACTCTCTGATTTCCTAAGTCATTAAAATGGGTTGCAGAATTCTATTTCCTTTCCTAGAATCTCATGACTTTATTGAGCTCCCAGTGAGGGACACTGAAGCCGTAGGAATTTGTGCATGAATGGAGGCAAAGCATGGAATTAAAATTTCTAAAACTGTCTTTCATAAATGTTATTATTTCTGCTGAGGTGTTGTTGGGAAGAGATAACATGATAACTTTGGAACCATGAGATGGTTCATTTATTCAACAGAGAATACATATGTTCTTTGTGCTGGCTACTACTATTGATATTGAGATGGTCAGGATGTGAGTCTTCTCATTGAGAAGCTCACTATCCAGTCTAGCCTCCTAATTTATAGCTGAGAAAACTAGAGCTGGCTAGGTAATGAGACTCATTCAAGGTGATGCAGACAAATAACAGTGTGATGAGAACTCTAACACAGATCTCCTTAATTCATGGAGATTGAAAAAACACATGGACTCATTTTCTTTTTCATGAACTCACATAAATTAGGAATATACAATTAGCCATACTTCTATCAAATATTACCAGTCAGTAGAGTTTTGAAATTATCCATGTTGGTGGAAACCAGGAGGATGGCCTGGAAATTCCAATTTAATGAATAACTGAGTGAATAACATCCCACATGATAGTATTGTTAACTGGTGATGTTCCATCCTTTTATATTCTATTGATATTTTAGATATCCTACTCTATTAGGTTTTTTTGGCTGCTAACAAATTACCACAAACTTAATGCCCTAACAGAATGCAAATTTATTATCATATAACTTTGGAGGTCAGAAGTCTGAAATTTGTCTTACTATGTGAAAATCAAGGTTTTGGTGAGCCTGTGTTTCTTTCTGGAGACTATTGCAGAGAACGTTTTTTTCTTTCTTTTCTGCTTTTTAGAGACCAACTGCGCTCATTGGCTTGTGGTCCCCTTCCATCTTCTGTCTAGACAGCAATGGCTTTCTAGTATTTCTTACATAACATCACTCTGACACCAAGTGTTTTGATTCCCCCATTCACATTTAAAGACTCTTATGATTACATTGTGACACATGGGTAATCTAGGATAATCTCCCTATTTTAAGGTCAGCTGGTTGGCAACCTTAATTCCATCTATAATCTTAATTCCCTTACACTATATGAAATAATATATTCACAGGTTATGGTGTTTAGGACAGGGACTTCTTTGGAAGATCATTTTATGCCTACCACTCCTACTGATGCTGTTATTTAAATGGACTGAATGATACTCTGAACATCTTCATGCTTCAGACACAGGCTAAGAAGACCTAATGACTCAAAGACTGAGTAGCTCTCCAGTAATATCTCTGGAGCTACCTTTGCTTTGTTATAGATGCACATTGTGTATACATGTATTAGATATTACTACATAGTTTATTTCTCTCACTAGACAGTGTTTCTCATCCTGAACACTATTGACATTTTAGGCCAGTTAATTCTTTGTTGTGGAAGCTGCCCTGTGTGTCATAGGGTATTTAGCAACATCCTTAGCCTCTATCCACTAGACGTCAGTAGCATCTTTCAGTACCACCACCCCCGACGAACACAACAACAATCAAAAGTTTCATTAGATGTTGCCAAACTGTCCCCTGGCAATTCTGATTTTCTCTGATTGAAAACTACTGCTCTAAACTGCGAACCTTTTCAGATCAGGGGCCACATCTTTTATTACCAAAATCTCTAGCACACTGCCCTTGCATTTAGTAGGTACCTAGTAAATTTTAGTCGAATGAATGAATGGAAATCTCAAAAGTAGTGATTATTATTATAGACATAGAAGCTTTTATTCTTCAATGGGTGTTTAAAATATTGTCTGATGAAGTTCCACCACAAATATTGCACATATACAGTTTTCAGTTGAGGTAAATCCTTTAAACTTGGCAGAACTCGTCATCACAATAACTGTCACCTAGTGAACACTTACTACATACCTGATATGCTCTACTCTGCATATTTAATCTGTATGACCAGGACACCCTGGTCATAAGAGGGGCCCAGGCCTTGGTTCAGAGAGCCCTGACACTGCAAGTATACAAAACAAAGCAGATCATACATTTTTAGATTCTTTGGCACCTTTACTTTAGATTGGACCATGAGTTCCTCAAGGACAGGCACTTAGTATGGACACAGTATGAATCTTAACTTTAAGCATTGTTTTTATGACCCCAGAGCAATGCTTTTTCACATCTCTTGCTCTGTCTCTGAAATGAAGGATGGTGCTTACAAATGCTACATAGGTGTGTTGACTAACTGTCCACTGTTGACCTCAGGGATGAACACTCCTTTGGAATGTGGGGAGTATTTGAGTAGTGGAAAGACTTCTGTAAGAGAAGATCAGGAGATTAACTAATGAAATTCTTCCTCTAATAGCATGGGTACAAAGATTCTTGAATAACAAGCATTATTTCCCAGAAGTACTGAATTTTATTTTTTTCCTCTTTTTTCCCAGAAGTACTGAATTTTATTTTTTTCCTCTTTTTGTGTTTTTCAGTGGTTCCAGCAATAGTTATCAATTAGTGCAGATCTGTGGCACTTGAACAGAAAACATTTTGCTGTGCAACAATTTCTATTAGTTTTAAGTTTGTGTGTGTGCATTGTAACATATGAAATATATTCATTATGTTAGCAATGAGATGGGCTGAACAGTAGAATTTGTAAATAAGTTTATTAAAGATGTTTAAGGTTTCATTATATTTTCAAAATAAAAAATTATCTCTGTTTAATAATCTTGATTAATAAGTTTGATACTTGCTAATATTGATTTTAACTGATAAGCAAATATTGGAAGTAACTATTTGTTAACATGAAAATATTTAGATTTTTATATTTACATTAAATTATGCTGATTAATTTTGTATATGTTTTTGAACTTGATGTGTAATTTTAAAGAATCTTTAGATCCTTATGGTCAGCAAAACAGATTACGTAAAAATCTTGATTTTTTTTTTAACAACATAATCGTTTTGCTAAAATAAAGGTAAACAATAAGTGTTACAGGACAAATGGATCCTAATTTACATTATGTAAGTTCTTATTTTATTTCTGATTCTAAAACTGCTGACTCATTAACAGAAGTCCTGATCTTTAGTATTTGCCAACTTTTGATCACGTAAGAATCATAGCTTTACATATTGTTTTTGATTTTTGTCATTATGAAGGTATATTTGTCAAGGTAGGAGGGTAGAGCTTATTTTATTTAGCAGTTTGTTGGTTTCATTTATAACTTTTAAATATTTAGACATATGGTATGTGGGGCTCTATTTGTATTCTTGTCCTGGGCGGACCTACATACAATAACTTTATGAGGTGGATTTCATCATTGTCATCTTTTAGACAAGGGACCTAAAACTCAGGGAATTATACAGATTGCTTGAGGTCACCCAGTAGGCAGAAGAACTGATTTCTCACCCTGGTCTTTTTGCTTCCCAAGCCTCACAAAACCAAAACATCAGTCAGTTACTGAAGATTATATTGCTTGCTATGATCTTTATGAGAAAAACAGAAATGGACAGTGCATGAAACAGTAGGGATATTGTTCCTGTCAGCCACCCTTTCTCTCCAGGAACATTAAACTGCTTAGGTAGATCTTGCAACTTAGGAAAGTGTGTATACGTGTGTGTGCACATGTAGGTAGGCTCGTGTGTTTTAGAGGTTGAGAGTGGAATTAGAGATTGATGTTCTAATAGCTTTATAAATAGCAAAGCAAGATGGTCATTCCTGATAGTTTTATTTGAAGACCAAAGTGCATGCAGTTGTTTTAAATATAAAATGAAATTGGCTTAAGTCAGAGTGTTAATGTCCCAAATTCTTTTGTGGAATTGATCAATATCTAGTAAAAATTGGATTCATTAGACATTATACAAACACATCTACCCTTTTCTTGCTCATTGAGTGAAGAATTTGTTTACTCTCTCTACTGCTTTGCCTCCTCTAGAGTTTAAGATTACAGGTTATAGGTTAATGCAGTAATTAAGATGATTGATTCTGGAGACCAACTGCTTGGGTTAAAATCTTGGCTCTATCACTCACTACATACATGACCATGGGCAAATTACTTCTCAGAGTCTCAGTTGTCTCACCTATAAAATGGGAATAATAATAGTTCTTGCCTCATAAGATTGTAGGGTTAAATGATTTATTTATTTATTTATTTTTAAGATTTTATTTATTCATGAGAGACACACAGAGAGAGGCAGAGACCCAGGCAGGAGAAGCAGGCTCCCTGCAGGGAGCCTGATGTGGGATTCGATCCCGGGTCTCCAGGATCACGCCCTGGGCCAAAGGCAGGCTCCAAGCCGCTGAGCCACCCAGGGATCCCAATTAAATGATTTAATACGTATAAAAGAACTTAGAATGATGCCTGATAAATATTATGCATGCTTACATTACTTCCTAATAGATATTGATTGAGGTTTTTAGTAGTGAATTATTGAGAGTCCAAATGAAAAGTATATTGCCACTTACTAAACAGTATTTTAAGGAAATTATAAAAACTATTTTAAAATGATTGTATCAGGTCAATCAACAGTTACCTAAAGACACTTTAATAATAATTTTACTGCTGTGTGTAAGAATTGATTTAAATTTACCAACATTTTAGAAAAGATTTTATTTATTTATTCATGATAGAGACAGAGAGAGAGGCAGAGACATAGGCAGAGGAAGAAGCAGGCTCCCTGTGGGGAGCTCAACGTGGGACTGGATCCCAGGACCCAAGGATCAGGACCTGAGCCAAAGGCAGATGCTCAACCACTGAGCCACCCAGGCGCCACAATTTACCAACATTAAATGACATGCTTTTGTAGTCTCCTATCAACACATGAAAACCAAGTGAAGTGATCTAGATACATATGAATTGGCTGCTTTTAAAAGACACATCACTGTTGGGTGGTTTTTCTGGTTAATTCTGTTGAATACCAGGAACAGAGAAATTTCTTGAGCTCTAATCATATAAAATCTGTATGATTATCAAAAAGGCAGATACTGACTGATTTAAACATATCTATGTTTTTAATAACACAGATAGGACATACCTATTTGATTTTTAGATTTTTGCACAAATAGTGTCCGAGATGTAAATGCATATTTGATGTGCATCAATTAAGGCAGCAGCAAAAAAAAAAAAAAAAAATTAAGGCAGCAGATGCATACTGAATCATTGAAGAATCTTTGACCTCTTGTCATTGAAGATATTTTTCTGGGAGAAGGCATATCTATGGTGAAACTAAAAATTGCTGCAATTTGTGATTCACTAAATAGAGATTTTCAATTTATATATACCTTCATTGGAAAATACATGATTATAAAGTGAGGTTTGGCTATATTGAAAAGAAGAGGCATTTGGAAAAAGCACCTTGTAATATGCAAGTTCTGGAGTTAAAATT